>NC_090448.1:464045788-465528664 GCF_031143425.1 Pleurodeles waltl | reverse complement strand
AAGAAGGAATCCCAAATTTGGTTGGAATGTTTTGACTCTTTTTGCAGGTCATTGGATGTTTGGGTGAAAGGCAGCAAGGTGTCAAATTATGAGGGGCTGTACAATCTGATTGCTTGGGAGCATTTGTCCATTCTTTGTTTCCAGAGCTGTGCCAGCACCTGATTGACAGCAAGCTGACTGAACCCAGAAAGCTTGTGCAGGAAACGGACCAGTAAGAGAGCACCAGGGTCCAGAGAATGTATGGGGGAGACCATGCCAAGTGTGGGCAGGGTGCCCATCAGAGGAAGTGGGGGGTAAGGGTAAACAGGGGGAGTTCTCTTAAGGTCCCCAACCTAGTTCCCAGGGTAAGGATTCCCAGCCCCCAGCAGAAAAGAAATCATGGGTGTCTACAGGGAAACCTGCAGAGAAGAGTCCCTGCAAGTGCTTTGGATGTGATCAGGTGGGTCACATGAGGGGGGATCCCAAATGTCCCAAAAGGACACACACACCCACTGGTGCTCAGTCGCAGGGGTTTGTCAGTGTAGCTCTTAGGGAGGAGTTGGTTCCAGGAGGGTGGGAGCCAGCTGAGATGACCCTTGTCTCACTAGGGGGCAGTGAGATGGTCCAGAGGGCCCTCATACCTGAGAACACTAAGAAATACAGACAGTGGGTGACCATCAATGGACAGAGGGTGGAGGCTCTGAGAGACACATGAGCCAGTGTGACTACTGTGAGAAGTCACTTGGGGGGTCATTCTGACCCTGGCGGCCGGTGACCGCCAGGGTCACTGACCACGGGAGCACCGCCAACAGGCTGGCGGTGCTCCCGAGGGCATTCTGACTGCGGCGGTTCAGCCGCGGCCAGAAAGGGTAAACCGGCGGTCTCCCGCCGGTTTACCACTGCCCTTGTGAATCCTCCATGGCTGCGGAGCGCGCTCCGCAGCCATGGGGATTCTGACACCCCCTACCGCCATCCTGTTCCTGGCGGGTCTCCCGCCAGGAACAGGATGGCGGTAGGGGGTGCCGCGGGGCCCCCGTAAGAGGGCCCCGCAAAGTATTTCAGTGTCTGCTAAGCAGACACTGAAATACGCAACGGGTGCAACTGCACCCGTCGCACCCCTGCAACTACGCCGGCTCAATTCTGAGCCGGCGTCCTCGTTGCAGGGGCATTTCCTCTGGGCCGGCGGGCGCTCTTTTGGAGAGCGCCCGCCGGCCCAGAGGAAATGTCTGAATGGCCGCCGCGGTCTTTTGACCGCGGTGCGGTCATTCAGCGGCGGTACCTTGGCGGACGGCCTCCGCCGTCCGCCAAGGTCAAAATGACCCCCTTGGTGTCCGAAGAGCAGATAGATCCCCATGTACTTCACCAAGTAGTTGCAGTAGACAACTCTGAGGGCCTGTGCAGAGTGGCGGGGTCTCAGGTTCCTTGAGGGTAACTGTGAGTCCACCCATGCCTGTGGATTGTCTGCTTGGCAATGATCTGGAGGATGCCCCTCGAAAGGAGGTGGAACACAGGTCTCAATTGGAGATGTTGGGTCTGCCTGGGTAGTTATGTGTATCTACCAGGTCAATGGCCGCCCATCAGGATGATCAGGAGACCCTAGAGCCTGAAAGAGTGGCCCCGGTGACTGCCAGAAGGAGGAAAGGGCAAGAGGTGTGGGAAACCGGCTCCAGAAGTTCCCATGGCCTGGGAGGAGTCTGAACCTGAGGGGGACAGGTGGCTGAGTTGGGGGAGGTCCCTGAGCTGACTCAGTGGAAGCAGAAAGGGGGAACCACCATGGAGGTTTTCTGTGAGGCACAGAAAACATGCCCTACTCTGGAGAGTTTGTGACAGCAGGCTACAGACATGGCTTCTAGCAAGAAGTTCAGGTTACATCTGCTTTATTGGGAGGATTGTCTCCTTTATAGCGAGCCTAAGTTTGCTGAGCCTGGTTCAGCCCGTGTGCTGGTGGTACCCCAGTGCTTCAGAGCGTTCCTACTGGGTCTGGCTCATGATGTGCCTTTGACGGGACATTTGGGGCAGGACAAGACCTTGGAGAGGCTCGGCACCCACTTTTACTGGCCGCAAATGCTCAGGCACTCTGATGCATAATGTAGGTGTTGCCAAACTTCTCAGGCAAGTGGCAAGAGTGAGGGGAAATGTAAGGCCCCCCTCCAACCTTTTCCTGTTGTCAGCTCCCCCTTTGAAAGGGTGGGTATTGACATTGTGGGGCCTCTGGATCCCAAGACAGCCATGGGCAACAGGTTTATCCTAGTCTTGGTGAACCACGCCACGCGGTACCTGGAAACTATACCTCTGAGATCATTCTTAGCCCCGGTGGTGGGACGAGCATTGATGGAGGGTTTTACCCGCTTGGGATTTCCCAAGGAGGTGGTATCTGATAGGGGTACCAACTTCATAGCTACCTATATGAAGTCTATATGGAAGGAGTGTGGGGAGACGTATATGTTCACCCCTCCTTACCACCCCCAAGGAAAGGGTCTGGTTGAGAGACTCAACCGCACCTTGAAAGACATGATTATGGGCCTGTCAGAGCTCTTGAGGGGTATGTTGTGATGTCCCCTTGCCATGCCTTCTGTTTGCTTACAGGGAGATGCCACCAAAGGGACTTGGTTATAGCCCCTTTGAATTGTTGTATAGACACCCTGTGAGAGGACCTCTGAGTCTGGTTAGGGAAGGCTTAGAGAAGGCCTCCAGTAAGCCCCCACAGGATGTATTTAGCTATATGCTGGCTTTTAGGAATGAGACAGACGGCTTCAGGAAGCTTGCTCAGGCGAACCTGGAAGCAAGCCAGGAAGACATGAAATGCTGGTATGATCAAAATGCCACTCTGGTTCAGTTTCTGCCTGGCCAGAAAGTGTGGGTGATGGCCCTAGTGGAGCCTAGGGTGCTCCAGGACAGGTAGACTGGGTCTTTTGAGGTGGTGGAGAGCAAGAGTGATGTCACCTATCTGGTGAACTTGGCGACTCCCAGGAACCTTTTGAATGTCCTACATATGAAGCGCCTCAAACCTCACTTTGAGAGGTCTGAGTTGACAATGCTCCTAGCAACAGACAATGGGATAGAGAAGAGAGTGAGCCTCTTCATGATCTCCTGTCTGCTAAGGAGAAAGATGGGTCTGTGGAAGGTGTGAACCTCTCCCACTCCTTGACCCCAGAGCAACAGCGGGACTGTCACCAGGTGTTGGGACAGTTTGCCTCATTGTCTTCCTTGGTCCCAGGGGGTTACTCATTTGCGTACACATGATGTGGGCACTGGGGACAGTCCACCTGTAAAACACAAAGTTTACAGGGGGACTGACATGGTCAGGGCTAACATCAAGGATGAGGTGCCCAAGATGTTAGCATTAGGGGTTAATGAGTTTTCCAGTAGCCCTTGGGCCTGTGGTCTTGAGCCCAGAGGTTGCTGCTCCTGGTGCCACTTCCAGAACTCAGGTTCTGTGTAGATTACCATGGACTCAATGCAGTTAGGGGCTGCCAAATATCTCAGCATGTTTGACTTAACGTCTGGATATTGGCAGATTGCTCTGACTGAGGGGGGCAAGGAGAGGTCTGCATTCTCTACCTCAGATGGGCACTAACAGTTTAGGGTGATTCCCTTAGGGATGAAGAATGCCCCTGCCACCTTTCAGAGGCTGGTCAACCAGGTGTTGGCTGGACTGGATGATTTCAGTGCAGCCTGCCTGGATGACATTGCTGTGTTCAGCTCCACTTCAGAAGAACACTTGCAGCACCTCTGCAAAGTGTTGGAGGCCCTGCAGAAGGCAGAATTTGTCGTGCAGACCTATGTTTCAGAGCATGGTGTGGGAGCAGTGTTGTCACAACTAAATAAAGGGCCTAAAACTGCCCGTAGCCTTCATTAGTAGGTTACTTCCCCTGGAACGTAAGTGGAGTGCAATTGAGCGTGAAGTGTTTTCTGTGGTCAGGGCGCTGAAGAAGCTAAGACCCTACTTGTTTGGGATTCACTTCCGGGTTCAGACATACCACAGGCCCCTCAGATGGTTATTGCAGATGAGGGGTGAGAACCCAAAACTGTTGAGGTGGTCTATCTCCCTACAGGGAATGGACTTTACGGTGGAACACCGCCCTGGAACAGAACACGTCAATGCTGATGGTCTGTCCAGATTTTTTCACCTTATTGATGAGAACTCCCATGAGGTTGGGTAGTTCTCCCCACTTTCAGCTGGTGGGGGACACAAGTTAGACCTGGGATCCTTGGCGTGGTCTCCCCTGTCTTTTTTGCCTCTGCTTCAATTGTTGTGACTGTGTGCTGTACTCTGTTTTTGCTGTTTTTGGTACTCTGAGCACTTTACCACTGCTGACCATTGCTAAAGTGCAAATGCTTCTGTGTAAATTGTATGTTTAATTGGCTTTTCCATGATTGGTACATTTGATTTAATAGTAAGTACCTAATAAAATGCATTAGAAGTGCACAGGGCCTGTAAATCAAATGATACTAGTGGGCCTGCAGCACTGGTTGTTCCACCCACATAAGTAGCCCTGTAAACATGGCTCAGACCTGCCACTGCAGTGTCCGTGTATGCAGTTTTAAACTGCCAATTCAACCAGGCAAGTGTACCCATATACTAGGCACAAACGTTCCCTTTTTGTACATGTAAGGCACCCCTAAGGTAGGCCCTATGTAGCCCCATGGGCAGGGTGAAGTGTATGTTAAAGGTGGGCATGTACTGATGTGTTTTATATGTTCTGACAGTGAAATATTGCCAAATCCAGTTTTCTCTGTTGTAAGGCCTATCTCTCTCATAGGTTGCCATGGGGGCTGCCTTTAAATATCTTTTAAGTGTAGTTTTCCTTTGGGGCAGATAGAAATCTGGAGGTTGGTGTCTCTGAACTCACAATTTAAAAATACATATTTTGGTAAAGTTGTTTTATAAATTGTCAGTTTGAAAATGCCACTTTTAGAAAGTGGGCATGTTCTTGCTTAACCCTGCCTTGCTTAAACTCTATGACTCTATTTGTGGACTCCCTGTCTGGGTCAGATTGGCAGGTTGGCTGTTTTTGAATCCCCTTTAGACAGTAACACAAAGGGAGCTGGGGTGTAGCCTGCATATCCTGATGAGCCATCTGTGCTGGAAGGGAGGGTAGGAGTGGTCACTCACACCTGAAAGGGCTATGCCTGCCCTCACACAATGCAGTCTCTAACTCCCTGGTGTGTATCTTAGTCCTGACCTGGGCAAGTCAGGATCTTACAAACAAGAGAGACTTTCCGTCAAAGTTTACCTACTTCAAAGGCAGAAAGGGGTATAAGTAGTGGACCCAAAAACACCTGGGAATTAGATAACTTCTGGAATCAAGAGGAACCTCTGCCAAGGATAAGAGCTGAAGAGAAGTGCTGCACCTGCCTGTGACTGTGCTTTTTTGGGCTATCCTTCTGCCTGTGAAAGGGGACAAAAACTGGACTTTGGTGTGCATTCCTGCTTGAGAAGAATCTCCAAGGGCTTGAACTGAGCTTGCCTCCTGTTCTGAAGTCTCAAGGACATCAAAGACTTCCTCCGTTGGCACCAGGACTCTCTGCTGATACTCTTGCCCTGCCAAGTGGTGCCCCATCCAGTCCCAAGGCCCTTGAGAGATGAAGCCCATTCAATAATTCCCTTCTTTGGAAATACCTTTTGTAGGTAATGATGCAGGGCTCTTTCCGTGCCGGTTAGAAATGGGGTCTCTGGTTGGCAGTCAGTTTGCACTCTGTTCAAGCAGGGACCATCACTCTAGTCAGGGGAATGGAGATACACACTTAAGATAACCCCTGCTCACTCCCTTGGTAGCTTGGCACGAGCAGTCAGGCTTATCTCAAAGGCAATGTGTAAAGTATTTGAACCAACACATGCGGGAATATAGTGAAAACACTACAAAATGGACACCACAACAGCTTAGACACATAGTAAATTTTTATCTAAATCAAACAAGACCAAAACGACAAAAAACCCAACATACACAAGTCAAGATATGAATTTTCAAAAGAATTAGGGCCAGATGTATCAAAGGTTCTGTGTCTATGGGAAAATGTGTTGGTACATATGGCCCTTAATCCTTATAAAACAGTGAGAATGATGTTGTTGCACAAAGTACCTGGTTAGCAAAAAAATAAAACAGCACAGGCAAGCGTGCATCGGAAAAGTCAGCGATGCGTTGATTTCTTACTCGTAAGTGAGGCCGTGCGTCCTTTTCTTCTCCAGTCGGGTCGGCAATGCTTTGTTTTTCTCCCTCTCAAGAGAGCGATGCGTTGATTTCCGGACTGGGCACCTCGGATCCATGCAGAGTCCAGTTGTCTTGGACACCCAGGGACGATGTGTGGAAATCCTGTCGCACGGTGTTAGAAAACCGCGCTGTGTGGGGTTTGCGTTGTTATCAGCCTCCGTAAGCGGGTGTTATGTGTTGTTTACCCAGCCACGTTGTGTCGATCTCCCAGCTACAATGCAGGCGGAGCGTTGATTGCAGCCGCGTCATGGAAGGTGTATCGTAAATTTCCATGCACGTGTTCTGAGCGTGGACTTTCAGCTTTTGTCTGCCAACTTCACCTTTCAAGGGCCCTGGATAGGGCACCATTTGGCAGGGCAGGAGTCTCAGCAGAGAGTCCAAGTGCTGGCAGGGGAAGTCTTTGATGGCCCTGAGACGTCAACAACAGGAGGCAAGCTCAATTCAAGCCCCTGGAGATTCTTCTCAAGCAGGAACACACACCAAAGTCCAGTCTTTGTCCCCTTTCACAGGCAGAAGCATCAACTGCAGGTTAGCCCAACAAAGCACAGTCACAGGCAGGAGCAGCACTTCCACTCATCTCTACAACTCTTCTCCTTGGCAGAGGTTCCTCTTGATTCCAGAAGTGATCTAATTTCCAGGTGTTTTGGGTCCCCTACTTATACCCCTTTCTGCCTTTGAGGTAGGCAAACTTCGAAGGAAAGTCTCTCTTGTTTGTAAGATCCTGCCTTGCCCAGGCCAGGACCAAGATACACACCAGGGGGTTGGAGACTGTATTGTGTGAGGGCAGGCATAGCCCTTTCAGGTGTGAGTGACCACTCCTTCCCTCCCTTCCAGCACACATGTCTCATCAGGATATGCAGGCTTCACCCCAGCTCCCTTTGTGTCACTGTCTAGAGGAGAGGTGCAAACAGCTGAACTGTCAAACTGACCCAGACAGGAAATCCACAAACAGGCAGAGTCCCAGAATGGTTTAAGCAAAAAAAAGCCTACTTTCTAAAAGTGACATTTTCAACCACACAATCTAAAAACAAACTTTACCAAAAGACGTATTTTTTAATTGTGAGTTCAGAGACCCCAAACTCCAAATTTCTATCTGCTCCCAAAGGGAATCTGCCCCTTGATGATATTTAAAGGCAGCCCCCATTTTAACCTATGAGAGAGATAGGGCTTGCACAGTGAAAACCGAATTTGGCAGTAATTCACTGTCAGGACATATAAAACACATTAGAACATGTCCTACCTTAAACATACACTGCACCCTGCCCATGGGGCTGCCTAGGGCCTACCTTAGGAGTGCCTTACATGTAAGAAAAGGAGAGGTTTGGGCCTGGCAAGTGGGTACACTTGACAATTCGAATTGGCAGTTTTAATACTGCACACACAGACACTGCAGTGGCAGGTCTGAGCCATGTTTAGAGGGCTACTAATGTGGGCGGCACAACTAGTGCTGCAGGCCCACTAGAAGCATTTAATTTACAGGCCGTGGGCACACCTAGTGCACCGTACTAGAGACTTACTAGTAAATCAAATATGCCAATCATGGATAGCCGATTACACATACATTTTACATAGGAGCACTTGCACATTAGCACTGGATAGCAGTGGTAAAGTGCCTAGAGTAACATAAGCAGCAAAAACAGAGTCCAGCACACATCAACAACCTGGGAAACAGAGGCACAAAGTTAGGGGAGACTATGCCCAGGATGCCAAGTCTAACACTTTGTTAAAGCTTGTTGACATTTTTGTTCAAGAAGGAGCTCAGACTAGTTTCACTTAGCCTATCAAACTACAGATATAAAGCAGTTTACTGATCAGATTGGGATTTGGGAATGCTGCCTGCGGGTTGTGCGAAAGAGTCCTGGAGCTCATGAATAGCAGCCACTTACACAAATTAAACACTGCTAACTCCCTGGTCACCCCTTCTCCTGCTTCTAAGATCTGCCAGTTCTTGGACACACAGATTCCTGTATGACACCCTGATCACTTCTACTTGAGGGCTAGTTAATAGTAAGCTAACAGAGAACTGTAAGAGCCGTACTTGCTTCCCACCAACATGTAGGATTAATTTAAAGATCTTTCTGCATGAAATCAAAACAAGAGAGACCTAGAAACCTGTCCTGGTCTCAAGCAATGCCTCTCAGAAAATACAACAGTCCTGGTGGATTACTATCGTATCTAAAAAGTGTCATGATGTGCTATTTAAAAACATTGGAGAAAGAGAAAAAGGTACATTAATAAGAGTCATATTGAGAGGCCTCAGAAGGGCTGGGAGTCCCTCCCACTCCACCTGGGCTATGGGAGCTTGTTTTATGGCCCAGGGGTGAACGTTTTCCTCTAAATGTTGTTTAACTGACAGAGAATGCAGGGACATTACCAAGTCTGGTAGCAGAGCACAGGGCTGTAGTCACAGGGGTGGGGCAGTGGGGCCAGGCCATCCCATTTCTGTTTGTCCCCCCTAAACCTAGGGCCTCTGTATTACTGGGACTTGTGGCATTTGCTTATCATTTGTTTTGTGGCCCGAACAGCAGATCTGCGCACAAATGTGCCACGGACTCCTTGGCTCGGCCTGTGTGGTGCCACACCTCCAGTGAGGGTGTAGTATGTATCTGCAGGAGAGCTGTGTAGTGTCGCAAGGGATGACGGGAGCATGTTCGCATGCTTTTCCTTCTATTCTGCAGACTGCTAGTTGCGCTCCATACTGTGCACATGGAACTGCAGCAGAAATGCTAAGTGAATCATCAGATACAGCAGTGTGCTGGTACAATAGTGCTGGTTTATTATCACCCACACCCCTGTCTCTTCCCTCCCCCTGCAACAGTGATTTACACATGGAAAGAAGAAAGAGGAAGTGTGGCAGAGGCAGGTAGGAGGATCAAATAATGTAGTTCTAGAATCTGCTAACTTGCCCTTTTATAATGTAACTTGAGCAGACTGAGATAACAGCTCTCCACATAGATGCACGATAGCTTTGCAGATGAAGAGAGTGAATAACAACAGTTTTTCTAAATATTAGGCCAAATTGCTTGGACGCAATAACTTTCTTTCAAGGTTAAGCATGGTTAAACAACAAAGTACAACTCTTTAATTATTTTTATTTATTTTTTTAATTGGAGGAAAAGGGGTGAGGTGGGTCTCTTAAATAAAGGTGCCCATAGAAATGTAACTAAGATTGCTTTCTTTTGTCATTAAGGTTGTGCCTAAAACATGTAACCCAAAAGCCTGTGCTTCACACAACATGCCACCTAACAAACATATAGGTGTCTCCTTGTGAGTCTTCTGCTACTGCATCCAGACATACAGATCACAGAAAAGGGCAATCCAGACCTATTAGTTTTCCCACTGTCTGTTAGCAGTATCAAATAAATTGGCAACAATAATCTTGTTCTGACTAAGAAGAATAAAAATTTATGACTTTGAATTACCAAGGTCTGTGGAAAGCATGATAGTCTTCCGCACCATTTTTACTCTCTCCTTTATGCAATTATAGAAGTACTGCCTGGTAATTTTCATTCATCTGATTATCCTTTTTTCTCGTACCAATACTTACAGCTATGAGGCATACTATGAAGCGGTCTTTTCTCCCCCACTTTGCCATCTTTCCCTCATATATAAACCACCCACTCACATGTGAGGATCTCATTTTCTTTCCTTTTGGTGTTGTCAATATTTCCACAGCAGACCACCCTTCCACACACATTACCATAGCATGACAAATGCATTTGCTATATATGTGACAATTGACATGAACGCTCTGCAGAGAGGCCAAAGATTGGATGTCCATGTAGTCTGCACCTGTGTGATGTACTGACTGCCAGTGAGAAATTCACACTGCTTGCAGCTTCAGCATAAACACCCACCCACAACCTGAATTTGGTGGGACACCTGGGGGTGACTTTGTTCAGAGTAGGCACAATACAAAGGTTATGTGTTGCATGATAAAAAAAACATATGAAACACATCTCGAAAAAGTAAATACTCTTAGAGAATGTAACATGAAGTGAAATATGTCAATTGTAAACAGGGACTGCATCGATGACATAGATTATCTTAAGAGTTTTCACAGTCTTTATTAAGAAATCAATCACTGTTTTTGCCTGCAAAGTTAAGGACATGAGTATGTGGCACGAAAGAGACCTGTTTCAAAATCAAAATGTAGTTACTGCCAGGTCTATAATCCCTCAGGGTCATGATTTTGATGTCAGTGACCTGATTGGAAGCATTTTTGGCCCACTGAAATTTGAGTACAAGGCTTGTACCAAAGACCTCTCTGTATGTATAATAATTATTGTCACCTTCAGAAGTACATTTTTAAAAGCATTTACAGTTATGTACATGTATTAAAAAAGGTGTCATCCCAAGACATTAAAGTATACTACTAACAGGTCCATAGTACAATACTAGAATACATACTAGGCTCTTGATGCCAAGCTGCAGACATAAATATCATTTCTGTTGTGTTATTGGAGCGCCTCTCCTTTGCTTTCTTTAGGCTCAGTGTGCAACTAACTGTCTGTGAATTAGGTCTGTCAGTTATACTACACTTAACACTTGATAAGTCTGTTGTGGAGTGGAGGGTGATTGCCCAGGACATGCCAATGACACAGCAACACAGTTGCTGAATCTCCTTTGCCTCTTATTGTGGTCTTGTGCCCACATGTTTGATTGTTCATAACCGCCAGAGGTCCATGTTATATGTAGCACCTTCGCCAGTCCGGGCCTTTTGCCAACAACGAAATTCTTTCTGGGACTTAGAGTTCACTTTTTGCCATTCTAAATATTGCATTTGAAGCCTCAGAATAGACATAAAAAGCTAGGACTGGCTGAAAGAGTAGCCCGTTCAATGGGACCAAGTTGTATTCATGGCCTGAAATTAGAAATTGCAATGTTTGCTCTGTTGATTTTGTTGCTGATGCATGTAGACATTAAATTGATTGCTAATGTGTGTCTTATAATTTTGATGCTTAATTTTGTTACCAGAGGTTTATTAGGTACTGTAAAATATAAAACTTTTGTACTCTGATGTAATATCTGCCAATGCATAGTATTAAGGGGGTCATTCTGACCCTGGCGGTTCATGACCGCCAGGACCGGGGACCGTGGAAGCACCTCCAACAGGCTGTCGGTGCTTCCTGGCCAATTCTGACCGTGGCGGTAAAGCCGCGGTCAGAAAAGGGGAACCGGCGGTTTCCCGCCGGTTTTCCCCTGGCCAAAGGAATCCTCCATGGCGGCGCTGCAAGCAGCGCCGCCATGGGGATTCCGACCTCCTTCCCGCCAGCCTGTTCCTGGTGGTTTACACCGCCAGGAAGAGGCTGGCGGGAACGGGTGTCGTGGGGCTCCTGGGGGCCCCTGCACTGCCCATGCCACTGGCATGGGCAGTGCAGGAGCCCCCTAACAGGGCCCCATAAAGATTTTCAGTGTCTGCTTGGCAGAAACTGAAAATCGCGACGGGTGCCACTGCACCCGTCGCACCGCAGCAAATCCGCCGGCTTCATCTTTGCTGAGGCTTTCCCGCTGGGCCGGCGGGCGATCTTTTGCAGATCGCCCGCCGGCCCAGCGGGAAAGTCGGAATGCCCCCGCGGTCATCTGACCGCGGGGCGGTGTTTGGGCGGTGTTTGGGCGCCCGCCACCCGCCGGGGTCGGAATGACCCCCTAAGTGTGTAGTCTCATTGTGGAGGAGAGCAGCTTCTGAATCTATCCATAATGCTGAGCACCTAGAGAGATCAAACGTTTAAAACAAATAGTTTGAAAGATATCATACTTTAAAGATTGAATTTGAAAATCTTTTAGTTGAAAAACATAAAAGTGAAAAAAAAGGTCTTTGACTGAAAAAAAGTGAGGGCCCGAATCACAAAGGTAAATGTAGACTTTTGGCCTAAACTTAGACCACAAATCTAAGTTTGTGACTTTGGTTATTCACAAAGTGCGTTTACAAATACTATCGCTACATCCACACTCAGGCCAGATGTGTTTGATTTTACAACTTTCTTTAGTGACTGCGGTATTCAGAAATAGACAAATCAACAGACGCAGGAAATGAAGTGAGAGAACACAAAGTGAGCTCTCGTGTAACAAGGTAACATTTTTGCTGCATTGGCAACCACAGGCATATTATCACTTGCTAAGCTGCTAGAAAAACTTTCCCTAATGAACAGAATCATTTGGAAGGAAAGAATACTTTCATAATCCTGTGCATCCTCCACTTTCATCCACTGTAAGGAGGACTGAGGTGAAGAGCTTTCAAAAACGTATGTGCACCTTTTCAGCAACCAATCCCTACCCTAGTCCAGGGATATTTTTGGATAAACCTGCCAAGGTTATTGACGTCTCTACATAGCCCTGTGCCATTGAACATGTCAGGAAACAGTGGACTGATTTTTGTTATGGTTGTGAGTTAGTGTACAAGCAGTGGTGCCCCAATCGCAAACCAGAAGGGTCACCACCTCAGTTGATCCTCAAGTTTCTGGGAGGGGATAATGCTCATCATTACAGATCTGACCATGTTTTCATTGTTTACGGAACACATTCAGTTAGGTGGCTGCCCTGGTCAATAAACTTAGGGGCATATTTAGGAGCCCCTAGTGCCACTGGAGTGTCACTTTACGTGACGCTCTATTGGCACTAACTTATGCTCCATATTTACAATGAGGTGCCCCTCCAACCCAGTTTTCTGCATCCGATGGGCGTGTAATTAGTGTTGCTGTGGGCGTGCCACAGCGACACCCATTGCATTTTGATGCTGCCTCAGATTTATGAGATTTTATGAACCTGAGGCAGCGCCAAAATCTAATGCAACCCCAGGGGTGGCATTAGCAAGGTCCAACGAGGAGGAATACTTTTATTCTTCCTCGTTTTTTGCTTTTTCTATGCATGCTGCATTCTGCAGCACGTATAGAAATAGCAAAATGCCAGACATGATTGTTTATGTGCGGGAAATTTCCCTTCCAGCACATAAACAATCATTTTAAAATGACCCTTTGGAACTTCTGTGTGTGCTGCATTCTGCAGCACACACAGAAGTGACAAATCGCCATTAGTGACTGTTTATGTGCAGTACGGGACTCCTTCCCACACATAAAGAATCAAACCTCTAAACACAGACATCCTTGCAGGATGGTGAAAGGATGCCTGTGTTGGAGCGGGCAGCATAATTTAGTGCCAGGGCAGGGGACAACACAGTGATGCACCATAATCAACTAAATTAGGCGCATTCCCATGTTGTTAAAATGACTGAGTGCCGCACTGCCAATTTTGGCACAGCGTTGCACTCTCTCATTTTCTTTTACATATGGGCTGAAGTATCGAACAGAGTTAGAGGAAGTGGCACTGTAGTATGTTATTAGACTTTGGCATTTACCCAAGATAAGAAGATAGTTTGTGTATGATACAGGTACCTGATGTAACTTGCATGCTTTTGAATGGATAGTCATTTGATAGGCGACTATAGTGGATTCTACATTGCATTGCTTCCTTCTCCACAAACATGTTATTAGGTGCTGAGAAACGATCCTCATGAAGACAAATGAAGACCATCTCCTTGGCAGTAGCAGCATGCAAAGCCAATGCTGCTGCTTTTAGATCAGGTACCAGATCCTTACAAAGGTGGAGGATCCATTGGGACATTTCAAAGAGGGGGGATATTGTAACCCACATGAAAGGGGGAGTGATTTGTACATTTATTTTTTAACCAGATTTCCTCAGTGATAAATATTAAAAGTTTGATTCTATATACTAATATTTCTAAACACTGTAAATAGAAGGTGCTACAATTACTAAGCTTATTGGCCACATAATGATGAAAAACTGAGTCAGCCTTCCTTGGATTTGAACCGATTACTGCAAATCTGTTAGTTGTGCTAAATTCTTAGAGTTTGCGATTATAGTGTTGCTTATGTGGGAAGAATTTTTGTATTTTACATGAGGACCAGAGAGGTGGGCTTTTTAAGTCAGCGTGAACTTGTATCTACGCTTTATCATCGAGTGAAGTGAGGTTGGGTTAGAAATGGTTGTGTGTGTACAGCCAATTTTGTTTTTGCATAGGTAATCAAGGTGTGGGTTAGTGGTGCAGACAGTAAGGGGGTATCTTTTTGTATAAAAAGTCAGCTTTTGCTACATCTTTGAATGGCAGTAATGGCAGCAAATTCTTGGGATTGGATGACTGAAGAGACAAGGATATGCCGCCAATGCACATTTTCATAAAGGGTGGAACGGACAGTGAGTTTGCCTAGCTAAGGTGAAACAGCATCAAGATGATGGTGGCGCTGACTTTTTGTGGGAAATTTATGTGAAAACAATGTGGCAGAGAGTTGCATTTGAGGCAGCGCCAAAATCTAATGCCATCTCAGGGGTGGCATTAGCAAGGTGCAATGAGGAGGAAGGTACTTTCTTTAATTTTCTTCACTTGTGGCACTATTGACAGGTCAGTGCCCATGAAAACTCCCAGGTTTTTTGCACGCCATTGAAAGTGATCCGGTTCCTGAGGCCAGATGCTGATAGGGTGAACATTTTCCAATGTCCCACAGTTTTTGATGAGTTAAACTGCAGGCTGTTGATTAGTATTATTTGTTAACGGATTTGAGGCAGTGGTCTAGGACTGAGAAGAATAGGTCAGTTTTTGAGCTTCATGGTGCATTGGGTGTCTTCTGCGTGACATTAACAGTTCTGATTGAAGGATCAGATGAGTTCTAGTAGTTGGCTGAGGTGTGGCGAGATTATTACACATTATGGGTCGCCCTATTTAGTGCAGAAAGGAATTAAAGACTAGAGTGGACACGAGATTATGCTTCATCTGTTGAAGTGATAAAAGGAGATCCATCTTTTTAAGGTTCCTTAAATTCCAAGATATTCTAGACTTAGAACCCATGTGGGACGATGCACTGAATCAAAGGCAGTGGATGAGGTTTAGTAATGATATGACAACTGATTCATTTCTGTCAACACTGGTCTTCTGGCCATCCCAGAAAGATGTTTAATGATAGATGGTAGGTTTTTACCATGCCTTCTGGGTTGATGAGTTTGGCAAAAATTGCCTCTTTCAGAGTGGCTGCTGGGTAGTAGCTTTTGCTGGATTGAGGTTTTGTTTGTTTGCGATCAGTGTGAAAAAGGTGGCCATGAAGTCACTAGGATAAATGCTCATTTTTAGTGCCTGCATTAGAATACAACACAGTCATCTGCAGATTTATTGACAAGAATTTAACATGTGTAACTGAAAAATCAAGTTAGTAAAATCCAGACTCTAATACAATGTGATTTTACTGACAATTAACATATGTAGTACTCATCTCAGTATGTCTGTCTGTAGCACTTGTTCCTTCAATTGAGGGATGACATGTTTTTCTATTATTTCTAATTCTTTTTTTCCTACTGTTGAATATGCGTATATATTGCCCACATATCAGAGCCCAATTTCAGACATTCTGACAGTATCCCAGCATATTCTTACATGGACGATATATACAGCCAGTCTCTCATATTTGCAAAGTGTGCAGTTATCTGATATACTTATAGTGTGGAAACTTTGAATACACAACGATATGAATGCCTTTGATACATGGTCAGTGATCAAGTGGTCGATATATAGTAATATTTTACTCATTTATGTTGTTTCATATCCCATTTGAGCCTACTTGCTCCTACTATCCACCTTACTGGTAGTCACTCGATTGACCTAGGAAGGAGTTGACATGGACTTGGCCTTTTTCAGCTGCAGATCACAACCCATGTTGGGCTGAGAGTAAACTCACTAAGCCATTTTATGTGAAATATTTATAATATGCAGACACAATCTGAAGAATGAATAACACATTTATCAGACAACTGATAAATATTAGAGGCCTGCATATTGTTTATAGGCCAGAGGCTACACAACCCGTGCATTTATCAGAGAGTATTACAGCGGACATATATTATTGTAAACAGTGTATATGCCAGAGAGTGTACGCACTTGCATAAATCTGAGGCATGCATACTGTTCATGCACAAGAGGCCTTGCTGCACACTGTGCACATCTGACTGTGTAGCCTGCACATATTGTGCACATTGATTGATTTAAAGCTTGTTAATCATCCAGTGAGAGCAAGTCTGTCACTTCTATGCCAAGAGTTCCCTTGGGCTGTTTTAACACATCAATGACCAAAGATTTAGCAAAAAAAATGTATGCCATTTTGGAAGTCTCAAGTGTGAGTGACTGAAAAAGGGTGAGAACTGTATTTCTTCAGTAAGTTCCACTGGGGTCAAACAGAATGTGAGAGGGAGCTAGCAAAGTAAATATAGGGGGTCATTCTGACCTTGGCGGTAAAAGGGCCATACCGCCAGTCAGAACTCCGCCATACTACCGCCGTGGCCGCGGTAAACCGCCACGGTCATTCTGACCACCAACTGTGAATCCGCCAAAAACCCGACATCCAAGGAAGGCCGCCTCATCAGCGGGCCGCGGAAAACTGGAGATGACCAAACCTCCACCGCCACGCCAACACAAACACGCCCATGCCATTCTGACCCACCAATCCACGCGGCGGTCTTTCAACCGCGGTATTCCATTGGCGTACACACCGCAGCGCTCAAAATACACACACAGCTCCAAAACACTGCCACATTGGGCAATTTGAAATACACACACCTGACACACATACCAACAACACTCCCACACATCCATACAACTATAAAACACACACCCCATCATCTCGCGACACAACATCGCAGTGCAGAAGACTGGCGGGGGACCCCCACCCACTCCACCCGAATTCACAGCATGGGAGCAAGAGGTACTAAACATCCTGCATCCTGATGGCCTCGCTGGAGTACACGGAGGAATGGACTCTGGTAAGTACAATCTCAACTACTTCACCCCCCCCCCCAGCATGCTAACCCCCACCACCACCCTCACCCCCAACTCCCCATCACACATCCTCCCTGAGAATGTCTCTCCAGCACAACCCACCCAACACCAACCCCTGCATGCCCCCACAAACTATGGACACCCATCA
Organism: Pleurodeles waltl; assembly: GCF_031143425.1. NCBI lineage: Eukaryota > Metazoa > Chordata > Amphibia > Caudata > Salamandridae > Pleurodeles > Pleurodeles waltl. Next base: position 465,511,491 of record NC_090448.1, on the reverse strand, counting down.
CCCAAGCATGACCACTGCACATACCCCCCCCAAAAACACCCCCACAACACCTCCCCCAAGGGAATGGCAGCACTGGGGGACAAGGGCACCAATCAATGGCATGCAATAGCACACACAGAAACAATAACCATACTCTCTTACCCCATGCAGGACCCGAACGCCAACACACCGGCCAGGAGGGTCCAGAAATGTCCATCCCCCCCGGACCTGGAACCTGATGACCAGCCCGGACCATCGGGGACCTCTGGACAGTCGGTTCCCCACACACAGGCCACAGCAGACCCAACCCCCTCTGGGACCAACAGCACAGCTCCCACCCAGCGGGCCCATGCCTCTGTCTCTAGGACAGGTCAATCAGCGGTGTGTCTGCCACTACAGGGCACCCAGGCTAACCCACCACCCCAACAACAACAGGGACCTGGGGGCAGTGGTAGTGGGCACACCGTCCAGGGGACAGAGGCCGGGGGAAACAGGGCAACTCGGAGGGCTGCTGTGCGACAGGGGGGGGAGGAGAGGCCCAGGGAACCCACTCTCCAAGAGGCCCTCACCACCATCATGGCAGCCTACCACCACTCCCAAGAGACGATGGCGACGGTACTGGCCAGGTTCCAGGAGATCCAGGCACAGCAGGAGGAACGCTACATGGGGTTCACCAACATCTCTACCGCTATGGGGAGCATAGTCCAGGCCCTCAACCGGATAGAAGACACGTTGCGGGACCGTGTGGCACCACACAGGGCCCCTGTCACTAGCCAGGAACAGCCTACCACCTCCGCCGGCGCTAGTGGACAGGAGGCCCCACCACAACGACGGGCCACCAGAACCCCACCTCCTGCTGAAGAACAACCACCCCGCAAGAGGAGCCTGAGATCAAAAAAATCGACAGAGTAGGATGTCAAGACCCCCGCCAGCATGAGACACCCCCTGAAGTCATCCCACTGTCCCACATTGCCACCCTGTCCAACCTTGAACTGCCCCTGCTTCATCCTTCCACAGGCATATGGACAATGCACCTGTGAGACTGAGAACTGGACTCTGCCATGGCCATTACTCCACCCCCACCCATCACCGTGTTTATATCATGTACCATTATCTAGCACAAAAAATAAATCACTCAATGCACTGAAATCAAACAGGAGTCAGGCTGTATTATTTACAAATGTATAACACATTACCGATCAATTATGTTCTGTTAACTTTGTGCTGAACACATACGGAGATCAATAAGCATTAGTCCATGGGCTAACCAAGCAGTAGTCACGGAGTGGGTCATACAGCACTGAAAAGGGAAGGGAAAATCAAACATCAGTTTAAAAGAACTGGGGGGTCATAGACAAAGTTGAGAAGCAGGAGGCTTGCAGGAAAAGTAAAATGGCGTGGTTGATTCTTACCTGTGTGCTACTGAAAATACTGTTGGATAACTCTGTCCCTGTTGTCTGTGTCGTCCTCTGAGTCTTCCTCCTCTTCACTCTCCGCAGGCTCCACAGCTGCTTCAACACCACCATCTGGACCATCCTCCTGCAGGAAAGGCACCTGACGTCGCAATGCCAGATTGTGAAGCATACAGCAGGCCACGAAGATCTGGCACACCTTCTTTGGTGAGTACATCAGGGATCCCCCTGTCATATGCAGGCACCTAAATCTGGCCTTCAGGAGCCCAAAGGTCCTTTCTATGATCCTCCTAGTTCGCCCATGGGCCTCATTGTACCGTTCCTCAGCCCTGGTCCGGGGATTCCTCACTGGGGTCAATAGCCAAGGCAGGTTGGGGTAACCAGAGTCACCTATTAGCCACACACGTTGTCTCTGTAGCTGTTCCATCACATAAGGGATGCTGCTATTACGCATCACATACGCGTCATGCACTGACCCAGGGAACATGGCATTCACATGGGAGATGTACTGGTCAGCCAAACAGACCACCTGGACGTTCATAGAATGGTAACTTTTCCTGTTTCTGTACACCTGCTCATCGTCTTTTGGGGGGACTAAGGCTACATGGGTCCCATCAATGGCACCAATGATGTTGGGAATATGTCCAAGGGCATAAAAATCACCCTTCACAGTGGCCAAATCAACCTCCTCAGGGAATATAATGTAACTCCGCATGTGTTTCGTCAGGGCAGACAACACTCTAGACAAAACTTTGGAAAACATAGGCTGAGACATTCCAGATGACATGGCCACTGTTGTCTGGAATGAGCCACTTGCAAGAAAATGGAGGACTGACAGAACCTGCACCAGAGGGGGAATTCCTGTGGGTTGGCGGATGGGGGACATCAGGGCTGGCTCCAGCTGGGCACACAGTTCATGGATAGTGGCACGGTCAAGTCGGTATCGTAGTATGATGTGGCGTTCTTCCATTGTCGACAGGTCCACCAGCGGTCGCTACACGCGAGGATTCATCCTTCTCCTCGCAAGTCCCAGCGGACGGTGCCTAGGAATGACAACATGGAGCACAGAGTCAAGCCAATCACTGGTACGTTCACCACAGCTTGTATAGCACACAGTTATCTATGTTTTGAAAGGCGTGTATGTGTGGCAATGCAAGGCCTAGGCCTGTGTGTCGCAGTAGAAATTATGCCATGTGGGCCCTTGAAATGGCGGCTGCCTGACCTGTGAAGTGGGACAATGGGATGTGAGGTCAATGCGCAGGCGGAGCACACCGTGGCGGTAGGCGGTCAAAGACCGCTACACGGAGCCGCATTGGTTAACATTGAATGCTATGGGTTTCAGGAGCCAATGACGATGTGCGCCGGCGGTAGCGGTACGCACCGCCGCGGTACGCACCGCCGCGGGCGTGACCTCCATTTTCTATCTGCCTAATCACTCGAGACCTGATCATCCACAGGAGAGGACCTATACTGCAAGTGCTGCTGTGACCTCGGTCTGGAAGTGACAATGGCTGCTGCGACTGGGGAAAGGGCCCCTGCCTTCACGTCTGAAGAGTTGGAGAAGCTCGTGGATGCGGTCCTCCCCCAGTATGCGTTACTCTACGGTCCTCCAGACCAACAGGTAAGTACACCGGGTGCACATGGAATGGGCGATGCCTGTGTGGAGTGGGGTGGATGTAAGTTGGTGGGGTGGGGACGCGAATGAGGAGTGCAACGCACGACAGATGAGAGCATGTGCCATATGGCAAGGTTGGGGAGGGGGGGCCAATCACATCTAACATGCAGTAAGTTGATGGATGTTTCCTTCCCACCCTGTACATGTCACATAGGTCAGCGCCCATCAGAAAGTCGAGATTTGGCGTGCCATCGCCAAGGAAGTCCGGGCCCTGGGGGTCCACGTCAGACGGGGCGCCCACTGCCGCAAGAGGTGGGAGGACATCCGCCGTGGAACCAGGAAGACCGCTGAGTCACTGCTGGGGATGGCCTCCCAACCTAGGAGGGGTGCCAGTCGTACCCTGACCCCCCTGATGTCCCGGATCCTGGCGGTGGCCTACCCTGATTTGGATGGGCGCTTGAGAGCATCACAGCAGACACAAGGGGGTGAGTATCAGCACATTCTGCTATCTTTCTGCGCAGTGGAGGCGTCTGGGTGGGGGAGGAGGGTTGTGGGTGACATTAGGCCAGGGCGCTTTCTGTAGTGTAGTCCTCTCCCTTAGGCATGGCCCTGTGCTCCCGGCCCCCACCTCTGTAGGGTGACAAGTACAGCTATTGATGGTCCAGCCTCACACATCTGCGCGTTTGTCCTCTCTTGACCTGTTGTCTTAGTCAGAAGTACTGAGTAGTGTACCCCGAATGCGCGGCTTAGTGCATGAGGCTCCTGTGTCTGTCCTCTCCGCCAACGGTGTTGACATTGCATGCACTCAACCTGGTCTTCTTTTTTCTCCCCCCCCCTTCTTCTTCATCTTCTTGTGCATGTGTGCATTAGCATCATCAGGCGGAGGAGATTTGGCATCGGAGCACGAGGGTGCTGCAAGTCACAAGGCCCCAGTGGGCCCAGGAACAGACACCGAGGGCACCAGTGATCCGGAGGGCGAGGGGAGCACCACAACGGGGACCGGTGGTGAGAGCAGCGACACAGACACGTCCTCGGATGGGTGCTCCCTAGCAGTGGCGGAAACATCCGGGACCCCCGCCTCTACAGGTACAGCCGCCTCCCAACGCACCAGCCCCGCCCTCCCTGCAGCCCCTCAGCCTACGCTCCGTGCCCGCTCGCCCAGGAAGGCGGGCGTCTCCTTCGCCCCAGGCACCTCAGCCCCTGCCCCTGTCACCCCTGCTGCCCTCAGTGCGGAGCTCATTGACCTTGTGAGGACGCTCATTGTTGGGCAGACTACCCTTTTGAATGCCATCCAGGGGGTAGAAAGGGAGGTGCATCGGAGCAATGCCTACCTGGAGGGCATTCATTCGGGTCAGGCTGCCCATCAACAATCGTTCACTGCTCTGGCCTCAGCACTGACGGCAGCCATTGTCCCTGTTTCCAGCCTCCCTCTTCTGACTGCCTCCAGCCTGTCTCTGTCTCCTGTTCCTCAGCCTATCCCATCCACACCATCTGACCAGCCTGCACACACCTCAACACCCAAGGGCAGCTCATCCAGACACAAGCACCACAGATCCCACAAACACTCACCCAAGCAAAACCCAGATGCAGACATTCCAACAGTCACTGCCACCCCTGTGTCCCCCTCCTCCTCGTCTCCCTCCTCCCTCCCTGTGATGTCTACACTCACACCTGCATGCACACCAACATCAGCCAGTGCTTCCATCACCACCACACCCTCCTGTACAGTCCGCACGCGTGCAGTCACCACCCCCACTGCCATTTACACGTCCCCTGTGTCCTCTCCCACTGTGTCTGTCACCCCCTCTTCCAAGACACACAAACGCAGGCAGCCACCCACCCAACAGCCATCCACCTCACGACAGCCTACAGCACCAGCACCTTCACCCAATGACAGCACACCTGACTCTCCTACAACCACATCCTCTTCGTCCACTCCCATCACCACTTCTCCTACCCTTTACCTTGGCCCTAAAAAAAGTTTTCCTGGCTAATCTTGACCTCTTTCCCTCCGATGACCTACCCCCTCCATCTGCAAAGAGTCCCAAGAGCACCACAGCCACCACCAGCCCAGCTTCGGGTGTCACTGTTGTGCATGGGTTCTGGAGTCCACCCTTTGCCAGCAGTGACACCTCCATCAGCAGCAAGGACACATCCAGCCCCCCCCCGGCAAGAGGACCAGGAAACACAAGGGCCGCCGTGCGAGGACTGACACGGCTGCCCCCAAGGAGCAAACTTCGCCCACTTCACCAGCCACATCATCTAGGGGAGGCAAGGGCCCGAGAGCCCCATCTAAGGAGCGTAAGGGCAGCAGGGCGGAGAAGTCAGGCAGCAGGAGCGCGGAGCAGGTGGGCCCCACATGCCACATCCCAGCTGGAAAGGAGGACACCAAAGGGCCCAGGACTCCGTCCCCGAAGGGTCCAGAAGCATCACGGTCGGAGGGCGACTGAGCAGGGAGTCCAGGCCAGGTCTGGCTCCCTTGACCTACTGGATGTGCACCGCTGAACAGGGCCCGCCGTGCAGAAGAGCACCGCTGAACAGGGCCCGCCGTGAAGATAGGCACCGCTGAACAGGGCCCGCCGTGGAGAAGAGCACCGCTGAACAGGGCCCGCCGTGGAGAAGAGCACCGCTGAACAGGGCCCGCCGTGAAGATAGGCACCGCTGAACAGGGCCCGCCGTGAAGATAGGCACCGCTGAACAGGGCCCCGCCGTGAAGATAGGCACCGCTGAACAGGGCCTGCCGTGGAGAAGAGCACCGCTGAACAGGGCCCGCCGTGAAGATAGGCACCGCTGAACAGGGCCCCGCCGTGCAGAAGAGCACCGCTGAACAGGGCCCGCCGTGAAGATAGGCACCGCTGAACAGGGCCCCGCCGTGAAGATAGGCACCGCTGAACAGGGCTCCGCCGTGAAGATAGGCACCGCTGAACAGGGCCCGCCGTGGAGAAGAGCACCGCTGAACAGGGCCCGCCGTGAAGATAGGCACCGCTGAACAGGGCCCCGCCATGCAGAAGAGCACCGCTGAACAGGGCCCGCCGTGAAGATAGGCACCGCTGAACAGGGCCCCGCCGTGAAGATAGGCACCGCTGAACAGGGCCCGCCGTGGAGAAGAGCACCGCTGAACAGGGCCCGCCGTGAAGATAGGCACCGCTGAACAGGGCCCCGCCGTGCAGAAGAGCACCGCTGAACAGGGCCCCGCCGTGCTGAAGAGCACCGCTCCGCTGGGCCCCGCCGTCTCAAGCACCGCTCCGCTGGGTCCCGCCGTCTCAAGCACCGCTCCCCTGGGCCCTTCCTCTCAAGCACCGCTCCGCTGGGCCCCGCCGTCTCAAGCACCGCTCCGCTGGGCCCCGCCGTCTCAAGCACCGCTCCGCTGGGCCCCGCTGTCTCAAGCACTGCTCCGCTGGGCCCCGCCATCTCAAGCACCGCTCCGCTGGGCCCTTCCTCTCAAGCACCGCTCCGCTGGGCCCCGCCGTCTCAAGCACTGCTCCGCTGGGCCCTTCCTCTCAAGCACCGCTCCGCTGGGCCCCGCCGTCTCAAGCACTGCTCCGCTGGGCCCTTCCTCTCAAGCACCGCTCGGCTGGGCCCCGCCGTCTCAAGCACCGCTCCGCTGGGCCCCGCCGTCTCAAGCACCGCTCCGCTGGGCCCTTCCTCTCAAGCACCGCTCTGCTGGGCCCCGCCGTCTCAAGCACCGCTCCGCTGGGCCCCGCCGTCTCAAGCACCGCTCCGCTGGGCCCCGCCGTCTCAAGCACCGCTCCGCTGGGCCCTTCCTCTCAAGCACCGCTCCTCTGGGCCCCGCCGTCTCAAGCACCGCTCCGCTGGGCCCTTCCTCTCAAGCACCGCTCCGCTGGGCCCCGCCGTCTCAAGCACCGCTCCGCTGGGCCCCGCCGTCTCAAGCACCGCTCCGCTGGGCCCTTCCTCTCAAGCACCGCTCCGCTGGGCCCCGCCGTCTCAAGCACCGCTCCGCTGGGCCCCGCCGTCTCAAGCACCGCTCCGCTGGGCCCTTCCTCTCAAGCACCGCTCCGCTGGGCCCCGCCATCTCAAGCACCGCTCCTCTGGGCCCTTCCTCTCAAGCACCGCTCCGCTGGGCCCCGCCGCCTCAAGCACCGCTCTGCTGGGCCCCGCCGTCTCAAGCACTGCTCCGCTGGGCCCTTCCTCTCAAGCACTGCTCCGCTGGGCCCCGCCGTCTCAAGCACCGCTCCGCTGGGCCCTTCCTGTCAAGCACTGTTTATGGTTCACTGTGCCCACCATGCCTCCTCCTTGAGCAGTGGACACTGTCATCCACCAGATGGACTGTGGCTTTGCACTCCCCAGGATGGTGAAGTGGGCAACCCACCCACTGTAGAGACTTGAGAGACTGTGGCTTTGCACTCCCCAGGATGGTGAAGTGGGCAACCCACCCACTGTGGAGACTTGAGAGACTGTGGCTTTGCACTCCCCAGGATGGTGAAGTGGGCAACCCACCCACTGTAGAGACTTGAGAGACTGTGGCTTTGCACTCCCCAGGATGGTTAAGTGGGCAACCCACCCACTGGAGAGACTTGAGAGACTGTGGCTTTGCACTCCCCAGGATGGTGAAGTGGGCAACCCACCCACTGTAGAGACTTGAGAGACTGTGGCTTTGCACTCCCCAGGATGGTGAAGTGGGCAACCCACCCACTGGAGAGACTTGAGAGACTGTGGCTTTGCACTCCCCAGGATGGTGAAGTGGGCAACCCACCCACTGTAGAGACTTGAGAGACTGTGGCTTTGCACTCCCCAGGATACATCAATGGGCATGGTGGCCCCTTTGTGGATCTGGCGTCGTGGACTCATGTGGCTGTGGTGCCTCCCCCTTCCCTTCCCCCTGAGGTGCCTGTAATTTTTTCATCAGATGCCCCTGCAGTGTTCTCTCCAAAGGACTCAGGTCTCCTGTGTGGGCTTTGCCCTTGTGTCGCTACGCTGTAGCCCACGGACTGTTCCATTTAACTTTCATGTACAGGACTAATTGCCTCGGTTCTCCATGGCAGTGTATATAGTATCATTTTGTTATGGATATTTTGCGTAGTTGACCGCTCCATATCAGAGTCTATTTTTTATATAAATTTTTCGTCCCAATTTATTTCTGTCTTTGCATTCTTAAGGGGGGTTTGGGTGGTGTCACTGTGCATTGTTGCTCTGCATTAGTGTGTACATAGTTTGGGGGGAGGGTCGCATATGTGTGTGCCGTAAGCTTCCCTCCTCCCCCTCCCGTGTGTCGTAGGTGCAGTACTCACGTTGTCGTCTGCGCCGGAGTTCGTACTCGTGGTAGAGGAGAAGGTAGACGAGAGCAGGTAGGATGTTTAATTCGGGTTCCATGCTGTCCTCCTTCCTCGTGGAGTGTGTTTTGGTGCGCGTTTTCCCGTTCGTAGTCTGTTTCCGCCGTGTTTTTATCGGCAGGGCTCCCGCCCCGGAAAAGGTGGCGGATTGGTGAGTTGTGATAGTGTGGGTGGTACATTGTCTGCCGCCTGCCTGTTGGCGGTGACCGCCACGCTGTTTGTCTGCACCGCCGCGGCGGTCGGAGTGTTAATGTGGCGGGCTGTGTTGGCGGTTCCCGCCAGGGTCAGAATTCCATTTTTTCGACCGCCGGCCTGTTGGCGGGTTGGCCGCCGCTTTATCACCGACCGCCAGGGTTAGAATCACCCCCATAGTTTTTTAGGTATTTGACAGAGCCCAGACATAGCTCTAGGAATCTATAGAGGGCTTTGCAATGATTATGTTTTTATGTAGGAAGTGTCTCTTAAGCGTGAGGTCCTGTACATAAAACAATGTTGTTATGGGGGTCAAGGTGAGACCAGATTAAAGAGAACAGAAGGTTGGGAATGGGGGAAGAGGGAGGGCATTGTGATTTGAACAGTACCAAGTGCAACCACAATCTTTTCATTTTCTGTTATCCATTTCCATATATTAACAATTTAAGTCACTGGAAATAAAAATGATTCATCCAGAAACAAACAGCCTGCTGGTCAAGCTGAGAATCAAGAAACCCAAAGCCACCCCAACTTATTTTTTATCATTAAGATGCATTACATTCATATCTGACAAATGTGATTAAAATGCAACAATTTGCATGCATTTAACCAAACATCTGTGGGGGAACAAATTACTAAATCTATAACTTCAATAGAAAATAATTGGTGTTGTCCACGATTGCCACATATTTTTAAGCAAATTCCTCAGGAGAATAATAACACAATTGAGATATACAATACACAATGAAATACATAGCAGTATGTCTAAAAAATATCTCTGCATGTTGAAGTTCCCATGCAAGGTTGCTCCTAACCCTCTGTTTACTTCTTTTATGTTGTTTTCTTTAAGGGGCCAGCCCCCCAAAAATCTATATGCCTGACCACGCAGGGCATGCTATAATTTTTTTTTTCTGTGCTTCTATTGGTATCCTCTTCTCATATGCGTGCAGCGTTTGCTAGCAAAGATATCAACTACGATTTTAAATTGGCCAGCAGGTGTCAGCATAGGAACTCTATTTGCAAATGTCTTTGTTACCAATAATTGAAGAATATGGTTCAGGTAAAATGCAAACTTATTTTCTGATATCAAAAGAGCAATTCAAAACGCTGAGAAGAGATGTTACAATCAGGTTGCCACTTTTGAGTAATATATAATTTACAGCAAGCCGTCTGCGACAATGACAACCCATTTTCACAACCGGCTACGAGTTCAAGTATTAACCTCTGCTCAGTAGTCTTCCCCATGCCTCAGACGTCGAATAGCTCTCTTTTCGGATTTATTGACCCGCGATATAATGTTAAATAATTTTCACATCTGCGAGAAGTGTACATTTTATTGTCGATATTCTACTTTAGTGCCATACAGAGTCAAACATGCAAAACTGATGATGGTGTACGATTTACTGTAGATATTTTACACAGAGTGCAATATATTAACACCCGAGAGCAATATCCATATATGTGCGCACATATATATCGAGAATTTCGCTCTGACTCGCCTTTTCACTTGATGCTCACTATTCCATTTTTTTTATTTAAGATGATTTTAACGGAGTAACTATATTACAGTTACATTTTCACGTTTGAGAATGTAGTGTGTCTTTTCTATCATCTGTTTTGGCTTGGCTTGATCGCTGGCAAAAAGGCGAATCTGTGTTTACCTAGTCTTAAAAATTAGAGCCCCTCACACAGTTATTAAAATAGAGGCAAGTCACACGGGGGCAGAATAGAATGGTTAGGAGGCATATGAGGGTGAGGTCTGGGCTCACGGATTGCAAAGTTGTCATGGCCCTAATGTAAGCCAGAAAAATGTACTCTGACCCACTGTTTTTTCCTCCAGTTCCTCATCATTCCCTAAGTGAACGTGACAGTAAATTTAATGAAAACTGCAGTGGGTTTATACATAATTTGTTCAGACCAGCGATTTTGAGTTTCTCCCTTCTCGGCGAATTGTTTTGTAAAGGCTATAGTGAGTTTTTAAGCGTACTCGGTCAGTATCATTGAAAGCATTTGGATGTGATTTAAAGTCAATTTTAAGGGTGGGTCGTTGGTACTAAATATAAACGATGCCATTGGGTGAACCAGTTCACTTGTCTTATAAGCAATTAGTTATATGACTGCAACACACACACTGCATAGAGAAAGGTAAAATTGATTCCATCAGAAGAAATTCTATGTAAAAGGGTGCCTTAGGTTGCATCAGTAGAAATACATTTGCCAAGGCTGCCCTTACACCAGTAAACAACAAATGTCATGGAGATGAGGAACAACCAGGGACATTTTCATGGAAAGTCAATAGTAGGAGGATGGTCACAATGTTACCAGCAGGGGATATAAAACACCCCTCATAAGCATTGAGTATTACCCTGAGGTATCGAGGCAGGTGGGGCCAATTGTCAGTTCACCTAAAACAACACAAATACTTGCAACGGCGCTTTAAATGGGTGATAAGGGCAAGTAAAGGTAAACAATAAAAGTATGTGGCATGAGTAATATTACTAGTTAATGATCTTGAGCCACGAAAATCGAGAATGTGTTTTAATTAGCAATATGTGTAATTTCACTTCTAGGTAGTTATAGTTAGGTCTGCTGTTCCTTTGGAAAAGTGTTTTTGCGTTGTTAAGAACTTTGGCACCATTTGATGAATCGCCATGAAACTTTCCAAAAAGGTGCTACTTTTCGACTAGTTTGTGCATGGAAAGTTTCAGGGTAATACATCAAGCTTGGGCCAAAAAAGATGGTACCAAAATGCCAAAATCCCTATGCATTTTCTATAAACATTTAAGGCGGAGCCACAGCAAAATCTGCTAAACAGAATTACATTAAAATCTACAGGAAGCTAGATGTTGATCCACAGACAAAGCTTTTTGTGATTTGGTGTAAATCTGTTCAGGAATTTTTGAGAAATTAAGGCTGGAAAATAATTGTATATCAGGACGGTTGGCTCCAAGAGAGTCTCAAGAGATTCGCAGAAGCAGCAGTTTAAAAACAGAGCATTCCGATTGGCCCAGAGAGGTTTATTTCCCTTTGGCCATCTCACTTCCACAGGAGTAAGACTCCCACGAGAACTCTGTTTGGCTTCCAGCAACATGAGAAAAATGTTGCTTGCGGCCATTACAGGACTCAAGGACTGAGGCCCAGATTTAAGAAGCACTAGCGCCACATTACTGTCATTTTTTTACGCTAACCTGGCGTTAGGCTTCAAAAATCGTCGTGCCATATTTACAAAGTGGTGCAATGCATGCATTGTGCCACTTTGTAAACCTTTGCGGCTCATTATGCATGCGTCATGCATAATGTATGCAAAGGGAGCGTTCCCCCGTTAGGGGGATCGCAAAAATGGCGCAATGGAATCAATGAGATTCCACTGCGTTGTTTTATGCATCTACTTTTAATGCCTGCTCAGAGCAGACATTAAAAGGGGGCACACCATTGGTTACAATCAGCCCCTATGTTCTGTTCAGAAATAACACCAACATTTTGGTGCTAATCCTGAAAGGTACATTAATAGCGTCCAAACTTTTTATACTATTGCCCTCTCCCCTGCGCCATGGTGTGCCGTATTTCAAATACGGAGCACACATGGTGGTGGTAAGGGGGCGCTAAGGGGTGCAAGAAAGCCACTTTTCTTAAATCTGCCCCTTAGTTCCCTGCCCCGAAGGTAGAAACAAAATAACACTAGGGGGCAGGGTAGGGGGCGTGGCCGGACGCCATGGCGGTTGCAGCCTCTCCGTGAGGCTCCCGCCCTAGTCTCCCCGTCCTCGGGCTTTCTGTGCCACTGTAGCCCCAAAAGTAAGTGGCTGGGGAGCAGAAGGTGTGTAGACCCTTCCAATCACAACAACGGGTGACCCGGAATCCCGTGGTCCTCTCCTGGGGCGCCGAGACGGAGCGACGCGGACCTGCGGAAAAGATCCTAAGATGGCAGCCGCCATCTTATCTACAGAGCCGGCGCCCGCCTAGAGAAGGGTGGGGACGCCTTTCGGCCTCGCGCGGTGCAGGGTGCCTGGTGTGCCTCCTGATACGGGACCCGGCGCCCGGGTGCCGTGGAGCCCGTGGAACAGCTGAGTCGCTGGTGAAGACCCGGCTCAATTGAACTCGCCGCACCGAGAGGAGCTGCGCTCGCCTCCGGCCCCCGGGGCCTCCAGGGGCGAGAAATCGGAACGCCAGCGACATCTGCCCAGTGGCTGGGGGCAGATTTGGCTGGGCCTCGCGACTTCAGGCCTTGAGGATAGGACCTGGGGACCTCTGCCTGGAATGTGAAGCACGGGCCTCCGGAGGCAGCTGAGGAAGCACCTGTTTCTCTGCGGCGTTAAGGTGAGAGGCCCTGCGGCAATAAAATATACACCCCCGGCCCTGGGAAGCAGCAAGGCGAGATGAGACTGACCTGGTCCCTGTGGGGACCATAGCCAAGAACCTGCACCAGGTGGTGGGAGCCAATGCCGATGAGGGGGTGTCTGGGAACTCTGGTGTGGCCCCCCGGCTCTGAGAACACGGCTTTGGATTGTGAGCTGTGACTGTAGCTCCTCACCTTGACCCTCTGCCGGAGTAGATCACAGTGAACTGAGGAGAAACCACTTACAACAAACACACTTAAAGTCCCACAATATGGGCAAAACAGGGCGACGTCGTGACAGGGACCACAGCAATGGTCCCTCTACCAAAGAGATGGCCGAACAGGGGGACACCACGAGTTTCACCCAAGGTGGGGGAAAGGCGATCCTACCCTCCAAGATGTGCTGTTGGCCATAACTGCCTCCCGAATAGCCCTGGAAGGGAAAATAGATGGACTGGCTACTGGCTTTACGGTGCTCAGGGATGACCATCGTTGGCAAGCTGAAAAAGTTACCGCCACGGACAAACAATTAGAGGAACTACGGCCTGAAATAAAAGACAATACTAAGCTTACACACCAAATGGAAAAGCAGATCAGAGAACTAGAACTACGAGCCGAAGATGCCGAAAATAGATCGCAGCAAAATAATATCCGCGTGATAGGCTTACCAGAATGAACCGAAAAATCCAACCTAGTGGAATTCCTTGAGAGCTGGCTGAGAGAACGTAGCGGATGACGGACTGTCCCCTTTCTTTGCTATTCAGAGAGCCCACAGGGCCCGTCTCGCTACCCCTCTGCCGGGGGCTCCTCCCAGACCAGTAATAGCCAGGCTGCTTCATTATAGAGACAGGGACTACCTACTAAGCCAAAGCAGGAAGAAAGGAGAGTGCATGCTTGATAACCATGTGATCCGTATCTTTCCCGACTTCTCCAAAGAAGTGCAGAAGCAGAGAGCATCCTTTAGAGATGGCAAACAAAAACTTCGCAGGATGGGGGTCCAATACAGGATGATGTTCCCGGCCAGGTTAAGAGTAGTGACCAAATCTGGCACACAATTCTTCGGCACAGCAGCGGAGACCTGGCGATGGATCGACACGCAGACAACGGAAGACAGAGAACGCAGACCTGAGAATCTTCACCCAGATCGAACAGAAAAAATCAGACACAACAAAGCCAGTAAGGTGGGTAGTCCGTCTCCGCTGAAAATTTTGAAAGAGAGACAAAAAGCAATGGAGGCGGCTGCCTCCCTGAGCGGCTTGGACCATGGTTCCGCTAAACAATCTCAAGAAGAGCTAGAACATTCAGAGTCAGAACAAGAATCTGAGTTTTCACATTCATCCAATGTGACACCGGGTACCTCGGACTGTATCATCTGATGGAACATCATATGGACACACCCGCGGGGATCACAAGAACCCAGGAAGGGAGATCTGCCAAGTCCACAGTTACATTAACGATTGGAGATGAGACCGCCGCCTAACCCAGTATCTTGAATCTGGCTGAGCGTATGTCAGAACTGGGGCTACAAAATCCCTGTGTTATGTTTTCCCGAGATGCGGGGAGATGGTGCCACAGTACACTCTTGGTTTGACCTCAGAGCACCCCCTACATTGATAGACTGGTTAATTTTTTTTTTCTAGTTTGGACGAGAGACGTTCCTACTTTTGTCCTGGGGATGGGGAGTTGGGGAATTACAGGTTGGGTAGTAGATATGGGATTAGTTGAGCCCTTAAGAACCCTTATAGACAAAAAGGAGTTACCCCTTGAAACTACTAACATGGCGGGAAGAGGTGGGAGCTTCTACCTTCCGGGGCTTGCCCGAAACTGGGGGGAAAATCTTCAACGTGGCAATGCTAAAATCCTATAAGTTCCTCACGTGGAACATCAGGGGCATGCACTCGATGGTTAAAAGATATACTTTTTTTCTTATTTACAGCAAAGGGGACTTCAGATAGCTATGCTCCAAGAAACCCATCTAACACAGGCGGAAGGTAGGGCCCTTCAAAAAAGATGGAGAGGCCTGGCATATTACACTTCTTATTCCGTCTACTCAAGGGGCACCCTGATATGGATCCGAGCTGGAGTTCCTTTCCAGATGGTGGATAACCTTATTGATCCTGAGGGTCGGTTTGTGGCAGTCCGGGGCAGATTAGAGGGCAGAGACCTAACACTGATTAATATCTATGCACCCAACACCGACCAGGGAGAGTTTTTCATACGAATATCCAATTTACTAGCCCCTTACCTACAATCTTCAGTGGTACTGGGAGGTGACTTCAATTGTGTGGGGGATCCCAGTATGGACAGATTGCATCCACCACGAAATAACTCTCCCTTGGTGAGAGTGGCTCGACAATTCTCTGCCTGGCAACTTAACTGGGGACTAGTTGATGCCTGGCGTAGGTTGCACCCCGCCGTGACGGATTACTCTTTCTTCTCCCGCCTACATGAATTACATGTTAGATTAGACGCATTCCTCTGTTCAGCAGATGTATACTCACAAATACCCGATGCAGAACAATTTCAGACCACAATCCTCTTTTGCTGGCCTTGAGATGGGTGTCCACCATTCCTCGCATCCCCACCTGGAGGCTCAAACCTGAAATTCTGGAGGATGCACTCTTCCGGGCTGAGCTGCAACAAAGCGTTGTTCAGTGCTTTGAGGATAATGAGGCCTCCACCACTAGCCCCTGGGTGGAATGGGATGCTTTTAAGGTGGTGGTGCGGGGAGATGTATAGCAGGGATAGTGGGTGTGCGTAAGACCCTGCTAGGAGACACGGAAAGGGCTGAGGACAAGCTGCGGGAGGCTGAGAAAAACAGACCTGGGAATCCACAATTACAGAATACTGTGCAAGAGCTTAGGACAGAGGTGGCCGACTGCACTGAACGCCTTCGATGCTTTGATTATAAAAATTATCTCACTCGGGTACATGAAGAGAGGGACAAGGCAGGTCATCTACTCGCTTGGGTGGTATCTCAATCCACCAGGTCCCCTCCTATTATGGACTTAACCACTGACCAAGGGAACCATTTATACGAACAAGAGCAAATTAACTCACATTTCATGTCCTTCTACGAAGGTTTAAATAAGAAAAGACCCAATTACGTTTGGGAATCGACTGAAGACTACTTAACGGAACTACATCTGAAATCACTGTTGCCTGAGTTCACAGATCAACTAGAGGGGCGCATCACATTAGCTGAAATTGGGGCGGCCATGAGGAGTCTAGCTAGGAGGAAATCCCTGGGGACAGATGGACTCCCCATTGAATTTTACACCACCTACACAGACATACTTTCCCCGAGGTTAGAAAACCTATATAAAATCTCCAGGGAACAGGGCACATTACCGGAATCCACCCGCGAGGCGGTCATAGTCCCTCTTCTCAAACCTGGCAAAGACCCAATAGAGGTGGGGGCTTACAGACCTTTATCCATGCTGAACCTCAATTACAAAATCCTCAGTAAGATCCTGGCAACCAGACTCCTCCCACTAATGCCTTCCTTAATACATCCAGATCAGGCAGGTTTCATCCCTGGGCAAAACACAGCTGGGAACATCCGTAGACTAATAGCCATCATGAGAGACCAGGCCTCTACTGCTACAATTACAGGAGTCCTGGCAGTAGACATAGAGAAAGCCTTTGATAGCCTGGACTGTGAATTTTTATACACAGTAATGGCCAAACTCGGACTTGGATCAGATTACATCTCATGGGTAAAACTACTATACACCAAACCAACGGCTAGAGTGCGCACAGAACACACAATATCCAATAGCTATAAGGTTGAGCGTGGAACGAGGCAGAGTTTCCCATTGTCTCCTCTCCTATTTGCCTTGGCAATGGAACCATTAGCAGCTGCAGCCAGGGCAGGAAAGGGGGGCCCGGGTATACTAGCAGGGGACAGGAGACATCGTATAGCCCTCTATGCAGACAATCTTTTAATATTTCTAGAAGATATCCAGAGAGATTTACCCTGAGTACAGCAGATGCTTTCCAGGTTTGAGGGACATTCAGGCTTAAAAGTGAATTGGGACAAAACTGCCCTGTACCCATTGGGGGGACATCGGGCGCCACTGCCGAACCTGGGTTTGGTCAGGTGGGTGCCGAACTGACTCCCTTATCTGGGAGTGAAAATCAATCATGATTCCCAAGATATCCTTGAGGGTAACATTGGAAGTTCCATGCGCTCAATAAAAGCCTGTATAGCATTTTGGCAGATACTGGCGCTATCGGTGGCTGGGCGGAGAGCAGTCCTCAAAATGATTGTACTGCCGAGACTACTGTACCATTTCACAGTACTACCAATTTGGATTCCTAAAGCCATCTTTAAAGAATTAGACATCATGGTAATGTCATTCATATGGGGGAGGGACGGAGGAGGGTGGCTCTGGCTAAACTTCAACGACAGTCCACAGATGGAGGTATGGCGGTTCCTGACTTCGAGACCTACTATTTAGCGGCACAGCTACAGTGGTTGGCGCATTGGCTGTCAGATAGATTAGATGCAAGAATGAGCGAGAAGGTGTTTACCCCATAGGAAAATAGACAGTTTGAGATTATACTGAGAACCCCCGAGGACGGGAAACAGGATCCTCCTGAATTAAAGATCCTGACTCAGTGTTTTAAGACCTTTCTGCATAGGATCAAGGTGGAGACACCTTATTCGTCGGAGCTACCCCTCTTGTCTTTACAGGCCCTACCACATGGGGGCACCTGGGTTGAGCTTGGGGACTGGGTGGAGGCTGGGATCAACACGGTGGGCGCCCTATTTAGGGATAGCAAATTGATGTCCTTTGAGACCCTTGGGACAAAGTTTGGCCTACCAGCAGGACACTTTTTAATATATGGGGCAATAGCGGCCTGTGTTCGTAGACACTGGCAAGGGAGAGGGACAGAGCCTCCCACACAGGCGGATTGCACTTAGTTGTCTTCCATAAATGGTAAATCTAAAGTCGTCTCAACCCTATATGGACTGATACGAGCGGACAGAATAACCCCCCTGACCTCCCTTAAACAAACTTGGGAGAAGGATCTAAACCGGGATATCCCAGAGGAAGAATGGGGGCGAATTCTGAGGAGCCTCCCCAAAATGACACGAAATGCCAGATTTAAGCTCATAAATTTCTACGTGCTGCACCAAGCTTACCTGACTCCAGCACGCATTAACAAATACTTTGGGAAGGTAACAGAGTGCTGCCCGAGATGTGGGTTGATTGGTGCGGAGTTCAATCACATGTTCTGGGGATGCCCCCTGCTGGAGTCTTTCTGGTCAGAGGTGTGCCAGACCCTGGTGCGCCTTCTGAGTAAGGATGTGCCCTGCTCCATGGCCTACTGCCTCTTGAACGGTTTTACTCATTCAGCCAAACACAAAGTCACGGATAGATTCTAAGACTTGGCCTTATCACTGGCTAAAAAAGAGATTGCATCTAATTGGAAAAAACAGAGGGGACATAGAATGCCTCATTGGAAAAGTGAATTACTTAACTGGGCAAACACTGAAGAGACAATCCTCCAGCGTGAGGCCAAAAGAGGGATTAGAACTCCCGAAGTAGCGGAGGGCTGGGAGGTGATAATGGACACACTTAGAGCCGACACCCTGCCCTGAGTATTCCACTGGTGATCACTCGATTCGAGAGGCGTATATGGCACAAGAACCCATAGCTATTGGGTCCCCAACCTGAGCCTGGAACTCGGGATTGTGAATCTAAAATGAGAAGAACCAGGACACAACTTGCCCCAGCTGTTAAACTACACATAAACATGACATGGGCTACTCCACGAACACTATTAACATTTGAACAAGGGTTCTCGAGGGGGAGGGTTTGGGGTGGGATCGGGAGGGGGGAATGTTAAGTAATTACTTAGTAATTTGAGCACCAGAATATTTGACAAGTATACTTCTCCCTATTAATATGTTATTAAGGGTAGCCCTACAGTGGACTACAATGTGGATATATAAAATGATTACTTGAAAATCTTAATAAAATCTGGTTTTAAAAAAAAACTAGGGGGCAGGGTAGGGATACCCAGACACCCTAGGCAAGAGGTGAATGTAACATGCAGAATTTCACTCTTCAATATCCCGCCGAGTTACATAATTGTGCAGATTTTTAGTGCCAGGAGCTGCTTCTGAGCTATGAATGGCACCAAGTGCCTCGACACAGGGCACTGCTTCTTTCTGGTGCTCAACGCGAACAGGATGTGACCACCCTCATTGAGAAATCTCCCTGGGAGGTGTTCTAGCACATGAAAATCGCACTCAGGGAATCAAGTGCTCACTCCTGCTCTCCAACTTAACATTGGAGAGCTGTGCACGACAGAAAACTCTGCTATGTGGCGGCTGGCAGTGTTTGCAATCCGAGTGGATCACGTAGTGGGCAAAACTCCACGAACTCTTCAAGCAAGGATTGAATTTTTAGCCCACCATAGGCCAAGAGGGGAAGACCCAGAGGGACACCCCACTTGAAAAGAAATAGGGGCCCAGCCGCATTTATTATGTTTATGCCCTATGGAGCCTGGGGCTGTATTCATGAAGGGTAGGGGGGTTCATGGTCCCCCTCCCAAGAGCACACCCTGGGTCTGACATTACTTTTCATGGGAAGGGTTGGCAGTGCAGCCCCTGTGGAGCCCACCCAAGGCCAAAATTACTTAATATGCGGAAGCGGCCACGTGGCCGCCATTTCCAGGCCTTAAAAGACCCACCTCCTCAAGTGTCAAACGGCCCAGGGGATCCACCCCAGGGCCAAATAATTTAAGGGAGGGTGTCACGCAGCCCCACTCCCTAAGCCATTAATGTCCCCGGGCACCCCATCCTCTGAAACCTGCTCAGGAGCTATCACCTGCAGCAACTCTGGGAACCTGTGTTTGCTCTTGCTTGGCTGGTCCATCTTTAATTTCTTGCAAAACGGGAGCAAACATGTAGGGTTTGATTTAGAATTTGGCAGAGGGGGTTACTCTGTCACAAATGTGACGGATATCCCGTCTGCCAGATTGCAATCTCATTATAGCCTATGGAGATCGTAATAAAGGAGACGGTATTTCCTATCTGCCAAACTCTAAATCAGGCCTAAGTCCACTCCCAGTGGGCAGGAGCCTTAAAAATGCTCCCACCTGCTGGGAGCGGACGTTTGAACTGTTTCCCTGCCTGCACCTATGCGGGCAGGGAAACAGAAAAAGAAAATATTGCTCCTGCCTAGAGGAAGCAGCATTAAGAGCAGCTCCCTGTATGGGGAAACAGTGCTGGCTCCCACTGTGTTCAGGGAGCTGGTGGGGGCTGTAGGGTTGTGCGGGTCTTGGGGCTTCCCCCACAGTCCACAATGAGAGTATGGTGGGTGCAGGGCACCCACCTTCAGCACTGCAGGGATCTGGGAGATGTGGTTCCTAGGACTAAAATCGCCCCGGGGAGATGGACTGCATAAGTAGAGCTATATATATATATATATATATATATATATATATATATATATATATGCATATTTTACATTACCTAGTGGGTGGTGGTCGCCACTAGGTAATTATAGTTAGGACCTAGTTTCTATAGAAAAAGCTTTCTTTTTTTTATAGCCTATATCTTTGGTGCCGGTTGACGAATCTTCACTATATTTTCAGCTGCTGTCCGAAAAGTTTCTGGGTGATCCGTCAAGCAGGGCCTGAGAAAAAGGGCGGGTCCCAAAATGTATTTTCTCCATGTTAATTTCCATAACAGGAATAGTGGAGGAACCACTGGATAGATTTACAGCAAATTTAACAAAAAGCTAATGCTTGGTCCAGCAAGAGCCCATTTTGTTTGTATAAATCCATTCTGTAGCTTTTGAAATATTAAAGGAAAACAAAAGTTTTATATATAGGAAAGTGAAGGCTCCACAAACCCCCCCCCCCATCTTGTGCTGCAATCTGATTGGCTGACAACACTTCTACAAGAAAGTGTTCTCAGCCATCTTGGGGACTCTGCTTCAGCTAAATCCCAGAAATAAAGGTACAACATGAGAAAAGGGGTCAGGGTAGGGGCACCTGACCCCTTAGCTCTGGTTTTGGGGTCCCAGAGGGAACACCTCCCACTCCCATGGCAATAAAGCACTTTAAAAAACATTTTTCTTCAAATGTGCGATGGGGTCGCAAATCCATGGCAAAAATAATTAAAAAAGTAAAAAACAAGCACGGTCTCCTGGAGTACCCTTCATAGGGCATTTTTATGCCCCGGGGACCACCAATTCCCCACAGCTTATTATTATTATAAGGGCAGTCCGCTGTGCCCACCTGTGCCCTGGGAACCACCACCTCCCCAGGGCTAATGATATGATGAATGCTGTTGGGGCCACGCAGCCCCGGAGATGGCCAGCTTCCCAGGGATTAATTCACATTAAATGTGGGGTGGCCATGTGCCCCCCCCACATCCCCACGGACCACTACCTCCCCGGGGCTAATGAAATGCTAAATGTGGGGGGGCCCACGTGGCCCCCGCAACTCCAGGGGCTTCCACCTCCCTGGGGCTTAATTCACAATGAATGAAGGGGGGCCACACAGTCCTCCCACAGCCCCAGGGACCGCCACATCCAAGGGGCTCACACATTTTGAATGTGGGGGGCACGTTCCCCCCCCCCCCTGCAGTCCCAGGGACTGCCACCTCCCAGGGCTTAAGATATACGGAATGCGGGAGGGTCAGATGGCCCCTCCACAGCCCTCTGCCCCCTGGACTCCCATCCCTTAGGCATAGTTCAGAATGAATGAGGGGTGCTTAATTTAAATAATTAAAGGGGTCCATCTCAGACCCCAGGCCACAGGGACCACCACCTCCCTGGGGCTGTTTAAGTTGGAGTGTGCCTCAAGGCCCCCTTCGAGGAGCTATAGATGGCCCTGGGGATCACCATCCCCCAGTGCCAGGTTCTGCTATATGGAAGGGGGCCCACCCCAGGGACTTAGCTGTTTGCTCTTACCTGGTGGGAACTTTGCTAGCTCCTGCCGAGTCACAGCAACACTACCTTGGTTTCTCTGTGTCCCTGCTTGCGGTCTCATTGCACTGGGTACCCTGTGGGGCACCCAGCAGAGATGACTGAGCCCTGGGGTACCCAGGGCTGAGATCGGCATGGGAAGGGGGGTACGTTGCTCCTCTCTCCCCAAAAAACAGTTATATTAACCCCGGGGAATGGGGTCACTGGGGCCGAAATCAACCAGAGGAGGGATACTGCGTGGCCCCCCTCCCCATTGGGCCAGTCACAGGGGAATGGGGTCCCCGGGAGCGAGATCAGCCTGAGGAGGCATGCCCCCCCTCCCCACGAAAAATAAATATTTTACTGCTGGGCCCCAGGGGATGGGGTCCCTGGGATTGAAATTGACCAGGGGAGAGGGGCCACGTGGCCACGTCCCCCCCAAAAATATTTTAGAAGACCGGGCTCTGGGGTCCCCAGAACCAAAATGGGCAAGGGTTGGGGGACTGCCCGGTTCCACTCCTCCGTTTATTGAGAGCCTGGCCCCAGGGGATGGGGTCTCTGGGACTGAGATGGGCTTGGGGAGGGAGGCCATGACCCCCTCATGGAATTGTAGTGGGCTCCTGGGCAAAATCAGGGGTGGCCATGTGGCCCTGCGGCCTACTTCTGCTGCACATAGCTAAAGGCCAGGTGCAGAGTGGGGTTGAGTGGTTAGGGGGGGATGGCTGCACACCAGGCACGGCAGCCAACCCCCACTGCGTAGGGCCAAAGATTGTGTGTGGCAGTGGTTGGATTAACGTTTAGCAGTGAATCATGCTTTATGTTAAAAAAACAGAAATTCCCTGCAAAAAACAAAGGTTACAGGAACATTATGGTTAGGAAATAGAATTTTAAAAAAACATAGAAATTCAAAGCCAAAGGTTACCGGGATGTTATAGTTAGGCTCACATTTTAAACATACAAAACCATAGAAATTCAACTGTTATAGTTAGAGTTATATCTAGTAACTATAACTTGCGCCCTACGGTAACTATTACTTGTGCTCTCGCCATGCACTGCTAATTACCCCACAAATTACAACAGTCATGACATCTTTGATAACACCATTGATAATATCAGTGTAATATTTGCAGTAAAATGTTTGACAAAAAAACTGTGCATGGCGATGGCACGAGTTATAGATACCTTAGGGCATGAGCTATAGTTACTTAAGATAACTCCAACTATATCAGGTGAAATTTTGTGGTTTTGTAAGTTTAAAATGTGAGCCTAACTATATCGTCCCTGTAACCTTTGTTTTTTTTAATGGATATGTGTGTGTGTGTGTGTGTGTGTATATATATATATATATATACATGTATATATATATATATTATATACATATTTACTGAGAAAAACAAAGGTTACAGGGACGTTATAGTTAGAAGTGATAAAAAGATGTGTTTTTTGTTTAAAACGTAAGAAATTAACTTAATACTCAGGTGCATATCTTCAGGGTGGTGTTTGGAGTATTACAACCCCCCCCACCAATAAATATATTTTCTGATGAGTAGTTGGGTACAGGTGCTTTCAGACGAGTATAATGAGGTGTCTGTTGGATTTCACCAGGGATTTTTGCATGCATACACTGACAAAAACACAAAGACATTCTCATTTGTGTTTAGAAAGCCCCAAAATTGTTGATTATTTTACAATATATTGTTTCTCTCACTTAGTACCCCTTCATATGCGATGTCATATCGCTTTCCACTGTCCCTTTAGTCCTCTCATGCACTATACTTCTCATGTAATGGATTTTAACATTAATTGCCAGAGTGATTATGTTATAGTTAAGTGAATTTAATTGAATTCGTCAGTGATAACATTAATGTTTTGAAATTAAAAAGACACAGAAAATCACCAGTTATAATTAGCAGAGCTAACTATACTGTGCACCTGCCCGGCACTGCTTATGACCTCACATGTGACATCACTATGACATCATTTATGACATCACTAATGATATCTGAAATGATGCAACCAGTGTTTTGCAACCAGTACTTTGGGGTATATTTACAAGGAAGAGGCGGAGAGCGGCGCTGTGCCAAAATTGGCAACAACGTGCTGCGTCACTTCAGAAATGCAGGGATATGCTGTATTTACAAAAATACGGTGCACCCCTGTGTTTCTACTAGCGATGGTGCTAAATTTAGCTGCCTAGCGTCTACATAGGCACCCCTTGCACCATAGTGCCAGGCTGTCTCTGTCGTGGGATGATTGTCTATGTGCAGGAATGTTAGACTTTTCATCCTCGGCGTGGTCTCCATTAACTTTTTGCCTCTGTTCCCCAAGTTGCTGATGTGTGCTGGTCTCTGATTTTGCTGTTTTTGTTACTCTGGGCACTCTGCCGCCGATAACCAGTGCTAAAGTGCAAGTGTTCCTTTACAAAATGTGTATGCAATTGGCTTATCCACGAATGGCATACTTGATTTACTAGTAAGTCCCTAGTAAAGTGCACTGGTGGTGCCAGAGCCTGTAAATCAAATGCTACTAGTGGGTCTGCAGCACTGGTTGTGCCACCCACATAAGTAGCTCTGTAATCATGTCTCAGACCTGCCAGTGTCTGTGTGTGCGGTTGCCAGGCCTAAACCTTCCCTTTTCTTACATGTCAGACACCCCTAAGGTAGGCCCTAGATAGCCCCATGGGCAGGGTGCAGTGTATGGTTAAGGTAGGACATATAGGCCCTCATATCAACCTTGGCGGGCGGCAACCCCCGTCCCCCAAGTTGAAACCACCAGGCGGCCGCCAATGCAGCCGAACTCCCGCGGGTCCTATTTAGAGATCCCCGCTGGGCCGGCCGGCGGAAACCTGGTTTTCGCCCGCCGGCCCTGCGGGGATCTCGGCCACAACACGGGAGCCAGCTCCAAATAGAGCCGGCGGTGTTGCAGCTGTGCGACGGGTGCAGTTGCACCTGTCGTGCTTTTCACTGTCTGCTATGCAGACAGTGATGGGCAGTGCAGGGGCCCCAAAGGGCCCCGCAACTCCCCTTTCTGCCAGCCTTTTCATGGCGGCTCAAACCGCCATGAAAAGGCTGGCAGGAGGGGGACTCATAATCCCCTGGGCAAGCAGCGCTGCCCTGGGGGATTTACACTGTCGGGACTAAAGTAGCGGGAAACCGCCGGTCCCGGCGGTGCGACCGGGGCGATTCCGCCGCGGTCGTAATTACCGCCAGCCTGTTGGCGGTGCTTCCGTCAAAACAGCCCTGGCGGTCAAAGACCGCCAGAGTTGTAATGACCCCCATAGTAATGTGTTTTGTATGTCCTGACAGTGAAATATTGCTAAATTAATTTTTCACTGTTGCAAGGCCTGTCCCTTTCATAGGTTAACATGGGGGCTACCTTTAAATATGATTAAAGTGTAGATTTCCTTTGGGAGCTGATGGACATGTGGAGTTTGGGGTCTCTGAGCTCACAATTATGTATACATCTTTTAGTAAAGTTGATTTTAAGATTGTGTGTTTGAAAATCCCACTTATGTGAATTCTCTGTCTCTGTCAATTTGACAGTTTGGCTGGTTGCACCTCACACTAGACAGTGACACAAAGGGAGCTGGGGTGTAGTCTGCATTTCCTGATGAGCCATCTTTGCTAGGAGGGAGGGGAGGAGTGGTCACTCACACCTGAAAGGGCTGTGCCTGTCCTCACACAAAGCAGTCTCCAACCCCCTGGTGAGTGTCTGGGGCCTGGGCAAGGCAGGATTTCACATTCAAAAGAGACTTTACTTTGAAGTAGGCCTACTTCAAAGTAGAAATTGGGTACCCAAAACCACAGACTTCTAGAAACAAGAGGAACCTCTGCCTGGTGAAGAGCTGAAGAGCTGAGGAAGAAGAGCTGCCCAGCCTGTGACTGTGCTTTGTGGAGCTATCCTGCAGTTGCTGCTTCTGCCAGAGTAAGAGGGCAAAGACTGGACTTTGTGTGTCTTCCATCTTCAGAAGAAATCTCCAAGGGCTTGATTTAGAGCTTGCCTCCTGTTGTTTGAAGTCTCAGGGACAGCAAAGACTTCTTTCTGCCAGCACCTGGTGTCTCTGGAGAGACTCCTACTCTGCCCTGTGGTGCCCATCCAGTTCCTGGGACCCTGAAAGGAGAAGCTGGCGGCCTAAGAGGAGGAAATCCACGCACAGAACGTTGTGCGGGGAAAAGAGTGACGCAACTCTGATCTGCGGCTGAAGAAACAATGCGCTGCTGGCTCCCGGCTGAAAATCCACGCTTGCCGGAAACATGACCGAAGAATCGATACACGGAGCTGGAGAAACGACACACAGCATCGCTGACGGAGGCTGGGAGATCACAACCCGCGCTGCGTGTTTTTCCGTTCATCGTGCGGCTTGATATCTGACGCAAGCACTGCTGGGCATGTAAAAACAACACAAGGACTGCCCAGACCCGAGAGTGCTGATTGGATCAACGCATCACTCTCCTGCGGAGAGAAGAAATGACGCGCCCCAACCTGATGAAAGGAGAAACGACGCAAGCTCTCACTCGTGAGTTAAATTGATGCTTCTCAAGCCCTTTTTGATGAACACTCGCCCGTGCGGGGTAATTTTTGACACACCCAAGATACATTTTCACGCTAACAATGTTAGTGTGTGTTTTAAAACTACTTAAATACTCTTTTTGATTTTTAATTGATAACTTGACTTGTGTATTGTTGTAGTGTTTTCATTAAGTTACTGTGTGTGTTGGTAGAAATACTTTACACCTAACACTCTGAAGTTAAGGTTACTGCTCTGCCAAGCTACCAAGGGGGTAAGCAGGGGCTAGATGAGGGTCTCTTTTACCCTGACTATAGTGAGGGTCCTCGCTTGAACAGGGGATAACCTGACTGCAAACCAAAGACCCCATTTCTAACAATGAAGGTATGCTTCCTGCACATAGACAATCATTAATGGCCTTTTTCTCTTTCTATATGTGCTGCGGAATGCAGCACACATAGAAAAAGCAAAAACGAGGAGAAATAAAAGTGTTTCTCCCTGTTGTGCCATACTAACGCCACCCCTGGGGTGGCATTAGTTTTTTGCACTGCCCCAGATTTACGTTTCTTTGTAAATCTGGGGCTGTGTCAAAAAGCAATGGGTGTTGTGTGGGTACTCCCACAGTAACACCCATTGCATGCCCTTCTGCTGCAGAAAACTGCCTCACGGGGCCCATATTTACAAGATGCCTTGTAAATATGGCACAGGGCTCAGCGACACCGGAGCACGCCAAAAAGTGACACTCCAGTGGTGCTAGGGGCTTGTAAATGTGCTTCTTAGTGTTTCTGGCCTTTTCTTATTACGAGTACTTTAATAGTGAGATTGGGTGTCTTCTATATAATGATGCAGCTATCCCTCCATTTAGTCGCTTGCAGGGATCCAACTGTGCCTTTTAAAAGGTCTTTAACTGCTTTACAACATGTAGTGATATTTCAAAAGCAATTGAAAACTCACATCCTTGTAGTGAGTGCAGTATCCTGAATTCATCAACTCAGATTCACTGATGCTATTTCAAGAAATGCATGAGCAATGAAATTGATATCACAAGCTCCTTGACTGCGTAGAGATGTAGCAAAATGATATCACATGCCTTTTCGTCCCATGTTTGAGATTGAAAAATAATAATACACTGCCATTGATTAGGATAAAATCACATGAAGAGGATACAAGGTTAAATAAAAAATAAAGTAAAATGTATCTGAGCAAGTTGAGGGAGTGTTAGAAATTGGCTTTCTTGTTGTCAGAGGTATGCACCCTAAGTAGAGACCACAGTCCTAACCAGGTAAGTCAAATACACAACCTAAATTAAGCTGTGCTCACCCTCTGGTATCTTGGCACAGAGCAGGCAGGCTCAACTTAGAAAACACACACATAGTAATCACAATGGGCACCCCAAAGAAAGACTCCACAATGATGTCTTTAGGATAGGTACAGTGAATGTCAATTGCATCGTAGCGATTCGAACTAGCAGCGCGAGTGCAGGGAAAGGCATCCTGGCTGGGTCCCCTGCTATTCAGAGTAAAAGTAATGGACTCCGAAGATTTAGTGACTGGAAAACAAGAATGAAGGCACATTTCAGAATCAGGGTTGCGCTGTAACACTGGAAGTGCCTGTGCGCTTCTACACAAAATTCTGTGCAGCTTCCTGAACTGCAGGTGAAGCAGCCGATTAGAGTCAGGGATGTCAGCGGCTTTACACATGGAGCCCTGGTCTGTGTCACGTTCGTGCACGGCTCCCTCTGAGGTAGGCAGGCAGAAGACGCGTGATGTCGGGCTGGTCAGGCAGTCCCTCAGCCCTGTGGAAGGAATCCGGCAGATATACGCTCAGCGTGATGGCAGAATTGAATCAGTGAGATACAGCCCTTGCAACACCTGAGAAACAGCTGTGTCTCACCGTATCAGCACAGTACACTTGGCCCTAGGACTGTTCAGGGTAGCAGGAATCATAATGGGAGGACCGTGCTCGGTCTCTCAGTGGCATGAAGTTCGATGGTGAACTTATGGGGTGGCACCACTACGCAGGCAGGGCAAAGGACTCCTCCAGGTTCAGCTTCTGCCCACTTGCTACAAAATATTTTTGTAGGAAGAGATTTGTATCTGAATTGTGTATACAGTTCACGTGCAAGAGGGGGCATAATTTCATCAATAGTAGACTCATACATTTGGCATGGTTTAAAATCTGTAAACTCCATGGTCAATGTTCCTTTACAATTCTTGACAGTTTGAGAAGCTATGAAGTTCCAATACATTTCTTTTAGCCCAGTTTTCGATACTGAACTTAATTTATAACCCAGATTTTCCGAGTCCCAATTTCTCCAATAGTATTTTAACAAAATTCAGCAATGGGGTTTTTTAAACCCATGCAGGAGACATAAGATCTCTTAGACCCACGCAGTATGAGTCTAGAGCTGTTGAGGTCCACAATCGATACCAGTATATCAAAGGTCCACACTCAATTTCCTTTGTGATTCCCATTAAGGCCAGATCCAAAAGCTCTGGAGACATTGGCATATTTACTGGAAGTCCTAATAGGGATCTTAGGAACTTATTTTTGACCATTGACAAAATGTTGGTGTTCACATCCGCTCAGATTTCTGGACCATGCTCTGTGGCCAGTGAAACCCTCTTGGATACAGGCCTTTTATGAATCTTGCATGATGAGTTCATAATAATTGCATTTTTTGAAGTTACAAAGCCCATTTTAGGTTTGGAATCTAAAAGATAAGGCTATTGTGCTAACCGCAGAGCCACCTATGAAGTTCGGGAATTAGTGCTGCAGTGCAGATATATTTGTGGATTTTCAGGGTGCAACATGGCGCTAATCTTTGAGTGGCAGCTAGACCAAGAGAGTGCTGCTACTTCTTGTGTAGCATAATGGTAGATTTTACGTGGCCATCAGTTAAGTGTGGCTTGGTAGTTCCTTGTCAGAACTCCTGCTGACTCAAGGTCCATTGAAGGCTTCCCATGCAGAAGAAATGCCAGTTCAAGATGTTCACTCATGAATACAAAGCCCTGCACAACGAAGGAACACCATACGATCTGCCTACCTCTTCCTTGCAGACCACCCCTGGATCCACCAAGACAAGAGCAGAAGATGCTCCTTCTCTCACCTGGCAGCTAAAGCCTGGAATGACCCTCCCCTGCACCTTAGGACCACCTCATCGCTCCGGGAATTCAGGAAAGGACTCAAGACCTGGCTGTTCGAATGAACAGAGCACTGTGAAGCAACTAGTAACTCCAGCGCCTTGAGACCTTCAAAGGTGATTCTGTTAGAGGGAAATCTGTTAATAAAATAAAACAAATCATTTTGACACAGTAATATAGGTTTAATCGATTTTCAGCTGCGAACAACAGGCAGTCTCACATAGAGGCCATGATTGAAGTTCAAAGTTCTTGTTCAAACACCAGTAGCATTTATACTGTAAAAACCACAAAAAACTGTGGTCAGAGTTCAGCATTTACGTAAGCAACTACAAGCAGTACAGATAAGATAATGAGGTGCCTCTGGAAAGAAGCACTTGCACTTGTTGGCCTCATGGGAGGGTAAGTCGCACTGACGTCATTCACCATATCTATCTTTCTGCAGAAAAAGAGATTATGGCCCTCATTACGACCCTGGCGGTGTAACACCGCCAGGGCCGCTGTAGGCGGGAGCACCGCCGACAGCCTGGCGGTGCCCCGCGGGGCATTCTGACCGCGGCGCTTTGGCCGCGGTCAGAAAGGGAAAACCGGCGGTCTCCCGCCGGTTTTCCACTGCCCCTTAGAATCCTCCAAGGCGGCGCAGCGAGCTGCGCCGCCGAGGGGATTCTGACAATCCCTACCGCCATCCTGTTCCTGGCGGCTCGCCCGCCAGGAACAGGATGGCGGTAGGGATTGTCGTGGGGCCCCTGGGGGCCCCTGCAGTGCCCATACCAATGGCATGGGCACTGCAGGGGCCCCCGTAAGAGGGCCCCTAAAAGTATTTCACTGTCTGCTTGGCAGACAGTGAAATACGCGACGGGTGCAACTGCACCCGTCGCACCTTCCCACTCCGCCGGCTCGATTACGAGCCGGCATCCTCGTGGGAAGGTCGTTTTCCCCTGGGCTGGCGGGCGGCCTTTTGGCGGCCGCCCGCCAGCCCAGGGGAAAACTCAGAATACCCGCCGCGGTCTTTTGACCGCGGCGCGGTATTTTGGAGGGGGGAATTCTGGCGGGCGGCCTCCGCCGCCCGCCAGAATTGGAATGAGGGCCTATATGTTGCGTGCTGCTCATGGTAGCCCTGCCTTGCAAATACTTATCTGACCCTTACACAGTTTCCCTTAACACAATATGAATGACTTGTGGTTTTTAGGACCCCTGTGCTAAGGAAGGATACACCCTTCTGTTCCACCCTGTTCATGCTAAGTGAACATTTTGAAAGCTACAGTTGGTGCAGCTTTAAAGAAAAACTCTCATTCTAATGTGGCTTGGGCCTCTTGTGTGTTTCAGCACAGCTAACGTAACAATGCAGCATGTGTATAAGTTTCCTAAGTAATAAGTGTTTATTTGTCCTAAATATGACCTGCCTTTTCTATTGAACCCACAGTCTCTCTTTTTTAACATGTCATGTATTAAGCCTTTCACTACTTACATTGGTTTACAACTATCTCTAGCCTAAAATGTTTGTATTGGGATTTGGGAACTTATGTTTGTTTCTATGTGATGTATTCCTATTCTTCCTACATCAATTTGTCACGCTGTATACATCCTGATTCATTGATTTAAGATGGCCGTTACCACCTTCAATTTAATCTAGGGTGCTGAGTGGGGCAGTCCCATTCCTCTCCTATATGAATCAGAATAATTAATTATCATCTGATGTATATATCTGCTTCATTTTTCACAATGTAGCATTGAAATGCCACATTTGACTTCAGGAAGTGTACTACATCTAGAATATCAACTCAAGAAAAGGAACTGCATCACTAATGAGTTTAACTTCTAAAGCTGCACTACATTGTTCAAATTACATCGGTCTGAGAACTGAAACAACTTATGCAATTGCTTTTGTGGTAATAAATGTTGTCTAGTTATATTGATCATACCGAATATTTATGTAGTGTTGGCCCAAAAGGATGGGCAGGGTGTGGCTTTACAGAAAACAACAGGATGCTTTAAAATAGAGATTAGCAGAATGTGTATGCAGTATCTCTTTTGCCTCCAGTTGAGTGTACTTTATCAGTCAAGCATCTGGGTATTCCAAGGTTAACGACTTTCTGTGTATGATAGAAACCTTCTTGAAATACATTTTAGTTTCGAGGCGAGGCCAGTGAAGGTCTGTCAGTTATTCATTTTTGGTTCCTTTAATTTGACATGCTGCAGATTGGAAAAAGGGCTGTGAGAGGTGCAAGGGAGTGTTTCAGTGTCGATCTAACAAGCTGTGGCAAAACTAGGGCATGTACCACAATTATGATAGTAGGGAAAGATGCTAGGTTTAAATAGTTAACCATTATTATAACCAGTGAAACTATTGAAAGGCTCTGTAAATATTAAAGGGGATGCCATCATCTAGCCTATAATAGCAATAATCGCATACAGTATTAAAATAACCCTTTTAAGTAGCTGAAAGACAGTGAATAAAGTGAAAGATTAGTAAACTTAAAATAATGACCACTGAAAGAGGGTGTGTTTCATATAAATTGCCAGTAGATGGTAGAGTAACTCAACATTAGAAAGAAAATCTCCGCTCATGCTTGATATCCTTTCTGAACTTCTGTTTAATTAAGTTTCTAAGGGCCACATGTACAAATATTAGGTTTTGCGACCCGCAAATTGCGAGTCTTAGCAACTCACAATTTGCGACTTGCAAAACCTGATGTACAGCAGTGTCAATGACACTGTTTGCGATTCCCAATGGGGTTGCAAATGACCTACCTCATAAATATTCATGAGGTACCCATTGGTAATGGCTGCCCTCACAGGGATGGTGGCCTGCTGGAGACAGCAAACCACCATGTCTGTGACTGCTTTTAAATAAAGCAGCTTTTTTTTTAATGCAGCCCCTTTTCCTAAGGAAAACAGGTTGCATTTCAAAAACAAAAATGACAAGTTTTCTTTTAATTCTTTCAGAGCAGGCAGTGGTCCGTGGGACCACTACCTACTCTGAAAAAATATTTTCGCCACTATTCACAAAAGGGAAGGGGTCCCTTGGGGACCCCTTCCCATTTGCGAATGGGTTAGCACTAATTTGAAATTGGCGCTAACTGTGAGTGTTTTGTGACCGCATTCACGGTTGCAAAACAATCCTACATCGCACTGCAACTCGCAATTAGGAAGGTAACGCCCATTCCTAATTGTGACTCAAAAACCTATTTTGCGTTTCAGTAAATAGATCACTGAATCACAAAATAGGGTCTGTACATACCAAAATGCTTTTTTTCTTGTTGCAAATGGCCCGATTGCGACAAGAAAAATGTACATACATCTGGCCCTTAATGTATTAAGAGTCAAGGTAAGTTTGCTTTGTAATTAACAGAGTAGGAACTTGAAACCAAAAACAGCTATGAATATATTTGTAGTGGCACGCTTCCAGCGAGTAAGCCAGGGACTTTTTAGAGGGTTTTCTGATATCCACAAGTTTCCTTGATGAAGTCTGCGGCTACATGAAGGCAGCTGTTTATTAGCGCTAGAGTCGGGTCAAGGACTCCAGCGAGTAGGGTGTTGTAGCGCACAGACAGGAGAGGACCAATGTTTCGACAGCGGTTATTGAATATGCTAGGAAAATTGAGGATTTGACCTTACTTAGGCAAGAGTTGTTGCAGAAGTAGGTGACAAGTTGTATTTGTTGTCTTTGTGGTGTGAGTTTTGAAAAACAGGTCACTTGAGACCAAGGATTTTGTCTTGCACATTGGCTATCTGCTGGTGCGGTGACGAGAATCAGTCATATTTTGTGTAGTTAGTTTTCACATAGGCGTTGGGCATCCATATTGATTGCTGGATGCTATTTTGCTGAGATGAGGTTAGTTTGAGATGCAATCCAGCATCCCTGAAATACAGGTGAATTTTGATGCCATGAATCCTGAGGGGGAGAAAGCGAGCCTGGAAAGAGCCCTGGGGAGAAGACGGGCCTGGAGGGATTAATCAGGTCACTGGTGAACGATGAGTGTGGCATCTGTTCCTCAGAACATACTGTAATATGTTAGAAAGATCGAAAGAAAGCCATTTGCAATAATGTTTTGATTGCTTTAAAGCTATATTGTATAGATTTTTCTAGTTTTTCATATGATAGCAAGAAAGGTGCATACATGGTTGGAGAAGTAGTTCAATGCATGGAAGTTCCATTCACATTGCATATTGGCATACAGTAGGTGCAACAAGGAAGAAACTTTATTGGAACACAATGTAGTAGAAAAAGAGAAAGTGCATAACCGCATCTTTTTCAGCACTGCACAAACTTGGGCCGCTTGGGTAGCACATATATCCACTGTGATGGTCCATGCTTAATATGAAAGGACGTGTTATAAGAGCAAGTTTTTAACAAAAGTCAAACCACGGGAAGCATCAGACATCATTTGTATAAGTAGCTGGGACAGATCAGGGCAGGAAAGTCATACTTGCAGGGGTAGAATATTCAAAGCACGTGGTAAGTATATAGGGACAGCATAACGTACAAGCTTTAAAGCTAGGAGGGCAGAAATGGACAATCCAAGTCAAGTGTGTATTGCCTGAACTACATGCATCATCCATTTCCCTGCACGCTATGTGGGTGAAACAAAAGTCAAACGGGCAAGCCAGCCAACCATTTATGGGGAAGGCAAAGCTGAATCACTAGGGGGCAGATTTAACAGCCCCTTAGCGCCTCCTTGCACCACATTAGCGTAATTTTTTTCAATGCTAATGTGCCCCAACGAGGCCAAAATCGATATGCCAGATTTACAAAGTGGCGCAATGCATGCATTGCACCACTTTACAACTGTTTGCACTACATTATGCCTGTGCCAGGCATATTGAATGCGAAGGGGGCTTTCCCCTGTTATGGGGTGGGGGGCGAAAAAAGCATGCAAAGAAATCCAAGAGACTTCTTTGCGTCATTATTTTTTTGCCACTTTTAACGCCTGCTCAGAGCAGGCGTGAAAAGGAGGTACACCATTGTTTACAACGGGCCTCAGTGGGCTTTGCAGGATTAGCATAAAAAATGTTTACGCTAATCCTGCAAAGCTCTGAACTAGCATCCAAAAATTTGATGATAGTTCCCTAACCATCTTAGATACGGTGCACACATGGTGGCGTTGATGGGGGGCCACTAAGGTATGCAAGAAAAGTGGTGCTGCATTGGGTGCAGCTCCACCTTTCTTAAATTCGGCCCTAGAAACTCACCACAGAAAGAGGTAACTCCAGTCCAGTGTTTTTTTGGGGGAAAGGTGTCACCTGGGCATGAACGATTATGAGGAACTCTTCCCAGCACAGTGATAGGGGTCATTTGCCAAGGTCCCTGGCCTCCTCCCTGTGAAGCAGCATACCCTCCGAATCTGCCAAAGAGACAACTGTTCCATGACAAATAACCACATTCAGGGGAGTGTGGACGTTCTAGAGGCACGCTATGTACAGCAGAGCCAATAGAAGGGCCAGATCCAGGAAGGGAGACACAGCTTTGGTTTTCTTAGGACAATGGAACAGGCCAAGGGTGCATGCTGTGAATGGGTGGCACAGGGCTCGTTCCCAATCCACGTCACTGAGCTCTCTACCTAGATCCTCCTCCCACTTAGCTCACAGGGTGTCGAAAGGGAATTGTGTGTGTGTTTCTGTGTGCACCTAACTCTCTTCAGCCATTTGATCATATGCCGACCAGTACTCGTAATGTACAGTGACTGAACCACCTTATGCGTGGGTGGCTCAGTAGCTGCTATGCGCCATCGCAATGTACAAGTAAGTGCATTAGAAGTCAGGAAGTGGCTCTGATGTATGTTGTTATACTGGTCCCAAAGCTCTTTAAACATGACCAAGGACCTTTCATGAAACAAGTCACCTAAGGTTTTCAGTCCTAGAATGCACCACTGCTTAAGATTGAAAATGCCTGGGCATGTTCATTGCGTGTTTGGTCAATTAGTTGGATGCTCAGAGCAAATGGAAGGGTTGAGGCTGTGGGGCGCAGTGCTCTCTGATAGCAGATAAAGGCAACTTACAGCAGTTGGGGGTAGGACGAACGGATTGTTCCACCAGACTCAAGAGCTGTAGCACCTGATTGCAATCCATGGCGTTTGTACGGTGGCAGTGTCACTGGAGCTGGGAAGCAATATGCTAGTGTCCAAAACTGGGGATACCACAAAATCCTTAGTCAATGGGCTGGTGAAGCTTGGATAACGCAACACTGCAGCAGCCAGTCCACCAAATGTATTTGCCAAGGAGGGTGTCATGGGCAAGAAAGAACTACACAATGAGGTGATTTGCAGTTTACCAAAGTAGTATAGCAAGCTAATTAACATGGTCATCTTCAAGAGGGCATTTCTTCCCATCACTAAAAAAGACAATGACCCCTGAAATGATACTAAGCTCCGGAGTGCAGCAACAGCACACAAAATGTTCCTGTTCAGTAAATGTTGCTCCAAAAGCTGTATACTTATTCTAAAGTTGTAAAATGTGCATTGCTTCCAGCTGAGTGTGCACCCCACAAGTCCAGATACATCGGTAGAGTTGAATGGTGGAGCAGGAACAAGAGTGCAAGAGTAGGGATATAACTCCAGCGCCATGTGTTCACAGGAATATTTAAGGCAAGGTGTAGCTGGCTGTCAGGATGTGGTGCTAAAGGAAGTGAGTGTCTGAGGTTACCAGAAAACTGTACAGCCAAGACTGTAAACGCCAGGAAGCAAATGGCTACCTCTTCAAATGACACATAAGTAAATGCAAGATTTTACATTGGGGATGGCATACTCGTACCACGGCTAAGTGAAGGTGAGACAGAAGAGTTACAAGGAGCACCATTGAAAGCCCTAACATATTTGGGGGGTAACATTGTTCGTCCAGGTGTATTGGGGAATGCATAAGAGCATGGCGTAAGATTGCTGTGCCTAATGCCAAATTTACCATGGGACCCTATGAGCCCTCTTGATAGAAAAGAATGGGAAAAGTGCCTCCGACGACATGAAACCTTTAACCCATTCTTCCAGATAGAATACAGCATCTTGGCACTCTGAGCCCTAAGGAAAGCCTTGAGAAGCCTAATGATCCAGTGATCCAAAGATTGTTCCTGCTAGCCCAACACAAAATTGCGTAGCAAAGAATAATTAGGTCTGAAGTGAATACTGACTGTGAGAAAGAATGTAGGAGAGACAAGTGAGTTAAAATTGGCTCTGAGCCTTAAACACCATAATTTAATGAATAAGGGAAAGGTTCAGGCCAATTTTAACTCACTTGTCTCTCCTACATTCTTTCTCACAGTCAGTATTAACTTCAGACCTAATTATTCTTTGCTACACAATTTTCGGTAGAGTACCACCACCATTGTAGGGTAGTCCGCCAGACATTGCAGCACCGGTCTGACGAGGAGACTGCCCAATGATGAAACTTGGCATCCTAGTGGATGTTTGAGGGCTCTCCTGAAATTACTGACCCTTCTTTACCCTGCATATTTATGCGTTGGAACAATGTATTATTTCTATTTATACTTCCTCCTTAATAGTCATGAGGTATAACTTCTGGATGTACTGTTTAAAATCACTGCATCCAGATGGACTGAACATCACTGATAATACCACTTGATTTCTGCATATCTGAAGAGTTCTCAGGACTGCATTGATCCACATTCCAATTGGAATCTTCACTCATGATGCTTTTTGAAAATCCAGCATTGTCAGCTGTACTACCTGAGGAAGGCAGAAGCTGGAACGTTGTAGTGGAAATATATTTTTGTTCTTTGGCGAGATCATCTGTCTGAGTCACTTCTTTCTTTGATATTACATTTTCTTGTAACTCATTGCATCCTTAGGGATCCAGATTTTTGCCCTGGCTGGCTGTTCTTTTCTTGTTATCCTTCATCTTCTAGTATGTTCATCTTCTAGTATATATAAAGCAGAAATACACCACACAAGAGTCTCAAAAGTTAAAACAAATTAATTTATTTATGGTAGGGGAAACCATGATGTCAACACATTTCAACCTTTAGGTTTTTTCAATGGCTGAGAAGAGGCCTTTTTCCATTTCCTTTTATACTCTCCCACACATGCTGCTAATGCTGCATTTTGGGAGATGTAGTTCAGGATATAGAACATAAGTAACACCTTAAATAATTTTCTCATAATTACCTTATTTATTCTCAAGATTCCAAAGCATTTCTCACTTCAGAGCCCAATAGATTGTAATTGATGCTGTGACCACAAACCAATTAATTGGTGAATTCCAGAAACAAATCAGGAGATGGACATTTATCCACTTATTATCACTGGAGTGTATTATCCATGAATTTGTTCAATTATGTAATAGACTCCACATGGGAAATTGTAGTAAACTAATCAATATCAAAAACACATAAAATAAGGGAATTCTAAAACAGATATTACACTGTGACAGTGAACATTTGTATGAATATTGTCACTCCATCAATTATTTTAGTACACTACATTGGAAGCAGGTTGTCATCTATAATATTTAATACCAACTAATTAAGGATTTTCTTAAGAAAAATCATGTGAAGATTATTTGTCCATTAATTAACCCCTGAGTGGCTTGTCCATAAAATGTTATTATATAATGTTCATAGACAGTTGCAAAATAAAGAGGTGAAGCAAAGATTTTTTTTAAAGGGGCTATTGAAGGTGTGACATACAAAGAAGCTTGCAAAGAGCGCGATAAAAAATACAAAATGAAACCCTAATTCATACTAAAAGGAAAGAAACTGATGCAGAGTTTTACTTCAGTACTAGGATTCAAAGCCTGCAACTGGGATCAGCAGCACTCGGACGCCCACTTATTTGGTAGCTAAATGTCACACAACTAAGTCACAGTGTTTGTCCATAGGGTTATACAAATAATCACTAGCTTGGACCATCTTGCAACCAGGTTCTCTTTAATCTCTTTATACTTAGAAAAGTTGCTGGCCAAACAATTCTAAGTGTAACGGAAGATGACAAAAAATTGCACCACTTTAAATTAGGTTTTCTCCCTGGTATGGGGCACAGAGACTGCTCTAGGTAATATGACAGACTACATCAGAACCAATCTATAAGAAAACAATGCAGTGAGAGAGACACTGTTAGGTCTGTCTGCACTTGATACAGTAGATCAAAAGGAAAAGGAAGGCTTTATGGTTTAGGTCATATTTGACTGATCTGATTTGACTGATCTTCCTAAGTCATTAGGCTTGGCTACCACACACCTCACTTGCTCTTCCTGGTGTTATTTATTATTTATGTCCCACGTTTGATGCATATTAGCCACTAATTTGCTTTTGTAGCCTACTCATGTGCTGATGTCCCATAGATCATGATCAGGCCAAACCATCTCGCACTGAACTCAGAAGACAAACCACAAGATTCCTTAGGGGCTGCCCAGGAATGCATGGATCACAAATATTTAAAGCGTAACACTGGTAAGATGGAACTACTACTTTTGAGGAGAGAGAAGGGTTGCTCGAACCGTTCTTTTCCAGCCTTCAAGAAAAAGGTTGAGTCACTGGGAGAAGTTTTGAAGAAAGCATGCCCTTTGAGCACTTTATTTTCAGTTTTGGCCTGAAGTTGCTCAGGAAAACCTACCTTTCCTCCCCATGGAAACCAATGTGGCTGTAGTTTCTGGATGTACTAAGCCCAGGTTGGACTTCTGTAATTCCTTATACCTAGGACTGCCATTAGTACAAGTTTTTAGACTCTAGCACATTTACCACTTTGCGATCAGATTGGTCTGTAAAAAAAGAAATACTTCTTGGTATTAACAACAACAAGGAGATTACACTGGCTGTCTGTTTACGCATAAAATCTTCCACAACCAATTCCTAGCCAGTGCGGTTCACCATCTGAAGCTCTTCAGTCTTCAAAGATCTCTATAGTCCTGTTCAGTCTCTCTTGCAAGCTTCCAGAATTAACACATTGTAGCAAAAAGGGAGATATTTTCTATACCTAGCCCCAAACTGTGGAACGATCTACCTAGACAATTGCAAAATCACTTGTCTTTCAGGCAAGGAAATACAGCTTTCATCTTTAATGAACAAAAGTGCTAGTCATCTTTTTGTGGCCCTGGCAAGTATCTACTGCTATTTTTTTTTACAATTTTAGCATCAAGATCCCACTGAGTGGAGTACATTTCGCTTTATAAATGGGATAAAGTGCCCCTGCTACATATTATAAGGATATTGCCAGCCATCAAAGAGGAGAGGAACAATGGTGAAGATGGTGTTCCTTCATAAGGTGATAGAACTCCGGAGTGAATTACAGTAACCTTATCATGTATGGCACGGGGTACTTTATTCCTTATATTACATGATCATACCATCTGTGGTGTGCAAAGCTTTCGTATGAAAGAGGGAGCCATCTTTCCAAACATGAAGAATAAAAATGTAACTTCTAGTGAAAAAATAAAACACTTAAAAGCCAGTTAGAAACTTGTTGTAAAAGGATTAGAATCTGTTTAATGCAAGTTACTTTTGTTAAAAGCACAGTTAAAAATGCAGAAAGATTCCAACTTTTCTGTAGTTACCTGATGTGTGAAAAAAATAAGCATGTTGCCATGAATATCTATTTTCTAATAGTCACTGTAAAACTAGAAAAAGCGAGCAGAAGAAAGAAAAGCAATGTTTTTATTGTTCTTTAAACAGCTGCTTTAATTGTGTTCCATAACCTGGCTTCCTTTCCACTCACTTGCTGGCTTTAGCAGCAGGCATTGTGATGTAGGAACTCAACTAGTTAACTTATTACAGTTGCGTTCTGATGTAATTTCTTTATATTATGAGCCTGGATACGGATCTTGTGTCTGTTGCTAAATTCTTAAAGGATCAAAGTATTAACACAGTGTTACAGTTTCCTAGTTTGATAATACTCATATTGGCAGTGGGTCACTATATTGATGTAAATACAGCCAAATTGAATCATTGATGTCAGTGTCATCTACAAGGAATGTAAAATGCATTGATGCCTTTGAGATGACTTTCTGGATTCATTGTTGGTGATTTTCCCTTCAGACCTGTATTTGCCCCACTTTGGCATGCAGTCCCTTGTCTGTGGTGAAAAATGATGGGGTGGCTGGGAATGAAGCAAAAGCAGCACCCGTGAGGTGACTGCTGGTATAAGAGAAGAGTAATAGGTGCTTATAGCCATTTATTGTGCAGGTGGAGGTGGTGGGATTGGTAAACGGGAAAGGGACAGGACGAATGCATTACGGGGGCACATGTGAAAGATTAGGTATATAAATGGAGAAGGACGTACTGAGGATAACAATAGAAATATGTGGGAGTGTGGAGGGCAACGCTGCTTCTGAGGTACTAGATAAGATTATTAAAGGTGTGACCCCATAAGTGTCTAAGGTGGTCATTACAACCCTGGCGGACGGTGTTAAAGCGGAGGTAAGACTGCCAACAGACCGGCAGTAAAAAATTTGCAATTACGACTGTGGCGGAAACCGCCAACAAAGACAGCCACTTTAACACTCCGACCGCCAGGGCGGTACAAACAAACAGCGCGGCGGTCACCGCCAACAGACAGGCAGGGGACAATGTACCGCCCACACTATTACAACCCACCAATCCGCCACCTTTTCCGGGGCGGATTCACCGCGGATAAAAACACGGCGGAAACAGGAATTCCGAAGTGAAAACGCTCACTTCTACACACCCCACGAGGAACGAGGACACCATGGACCCAAAACTCCAAATTCTCCCTGCGAAAGTCTTCCTGCTTCTCTACCAGGAAAACGAACGCCGGCAGCGAAGACCACGGTGAGTACTGCACCTACGACACAGGGGAGGCAAAAAACAGTGACACACACACGCAACACGCAACACCCCAACCCTCACCCACTACAACACACACACTGATACATATTGATACATCACAGTTACACCCCACAAACCCCCCGGAAGAATGCAAAGACAATAGAAAATGAGTGTAACCATTGTAATATATTAAAATCAAGTAGGCAAAAATATATATATACACCCTTTACAAAATATATACCAAGCATAGTAGTCCAGGTAGTGCTCCAATTAAGTCCGTGGAACACTGGGCCCACACGGTATGGGCGAGGTCCACACAGGATCCCCGACCATGAAGGAGAGAACACTGCAGGGGCATCAGAGAGCAACAAAACAGGCACCTCAGGGGGAGGGAAAGGGGGGGGGCACCTCAGCCGCTTGAGTGCACAACACCAAATCCACGAGGGGGCCACATGCCCACTGTACAATCCTGGGGAGTGCAAAGCCACAGTCTCTCAAGTCTCTTCAGTAGGTGGGTTGCCCACTGTTCCATCCTGGGGAGTGCAAAGCCACAGTCTCTCAAGTCTCTACAGTGGGTGGGTTGCCCACTGTTCCATCCTGGGGAGTGCAAAGCCACAGTCTCTCAAGTCTCTACGGTGGGTGGGTTAACCACTGCTCCATCGTGGGGAGTGCAAAGCCACAGTCTCTCAAGTGGATAACAGTCTCCACTGGTTCTGGAGGGGGCATGGTGCCCAGAGTGCTTCATCCTGCTAAGGACAGAGGTAGTGGATGGATCTCTTCACTGGTTCTGGAGAGGCATGGTGCCCAGAGTGCTTCATTCTGCCTGTGACGGACTCAGTAACGTCAGTGCCCTTGGTGCTCATGGGTCAGCAGTGCATGAGACGGCAGTGCCCTGTGCAGCGGTGATTGGGACGGCGGTGCCCTGTGCAGCGGTGCTTGAGACAGCCTTGCCCTGTGCAGTGGTGCATGAGATGGCGGTGCCCTGTGCAGCGGTGCTTGAGACGGCGGTGCGCTGTTCAGCGGTGCTTGAGGCGGCGTGCCCTGTTCAGCGGTGCTTGAGGCGGCGTGCCCTGTTCAGCGGTGCTTGAGACGGCGGTGCCCTGTGCAGCGGTGCTTGAGACGGCGGTGGCCTGTTCAGCGGTGCTTGAGGCGGCGGTGCCCTGTTCAGCGGTGCATTGAGATGGCGGTCTCCATTCCAGGGACTCAGCTTGTGTTGGCGGTGGCCTCCTGGGAAGCTGGGCTTGTGCTGGCGGGGGCCTCCTGGGCAGCTGGGCTGGCGCTGGCCTCCCGGGCAGCTGGGCTGGTGCTGGCGGTGGCCTCCTGGGCAGCTGGGCTGGTGCTGGCGGTGGCCTCCTGGGCAGCTGGGCTTGTGCTGGCGGTAGCCTCTTGGGCAGCTGGGCTGGAGCTGGCCGAGGCCTCCTGGGCAGCTGGGCTGGGGCTGGCGGTGGCCTCCTGGGCAGCTGAGCTTGTGCTGGTCGGGGCCTCCTGGTCAGCTGTGCTGGTGCTGGCTTCCTTGGCAGCTGTGCTGGTGCTGGCCTCCTTGGCAGCTGGGCTTGTGCTGGCTGGGGCCTCCTGGGCAGCTGGGCTGGTGCTGGCGGTGGCCTCCTGGGCATCTGGGCTTGTGCTGGCGGGGGCCTCCTGGGCAGCTGGACTGGTGCTGGCGGGGGCCTCCTGGGCAGCTGGGATGAAGGCGGTCCTCTCTGCTGTGCTGCTCTTCCCAGACTTGCTGACCTTCTTGTGCCCCTTCCCTACCTTGGAAGGTGTCGCAGCTGACTCCACACTCCCACCTGTACCCCTGGGAGCGGCTTTGGTGGCTGGTGTCTTCCCTCTCTCCCGCCGGGCAC
The DNA here is from genome assembly GCF_031143425.1 of Pleurodeles waltl. NCBI lineage: Eukaryota > Metazoa > Chordata > Amphibia > Caudata > Salamandridae > Pleurodeles > Pleurodeles waltl. The sequence goes on along the minus strand of NC_090448.1, from coordinate 465,468,517 downwards.
TGGCTAACTTCTGGTGCTTCACAGGTGGGGGACTGTCTGTGCTGTGACTCCGTGCCACACTGGCTGTCCTGGTGGCCGGTGCACTCCAGATTCCGGTGACTACAGGCACCACTGGTCCCGGAGATGTTGTGGCTGAGGTGCTAGTTCGGGACCTAGGAGATGGACGGGGTGGGGGAGGTGTGGGAAAGAGGACAAGGTTGGACAGGAAAAGTTTTTAGTCACACTGTGATGGGTAGCTGGAGGGGGTTCGGGAGTGGAGGAAGAGGTTGTGGTTGTAGGAGGTGTTTGCTGACTTTGGGTGAAGGTGCATGCGCTGGAGGCTGTCGTGAGGTGGATGGCTGTTGAGTGGGTGTGTGCCTGCGTTTGTGTATCTTCGGAGGGGGTGTCACAGACACACTGGGAGAGGACACAGGGGACGTATGAATGGTAGTGGGGGTGGTGACTGCACGTGAGCTGGTGTGGTGGTGGGTGTGCTGGAGAGGGACGTAGTGGCTGTAGAGATAGTGCATGCAGGTGTGAGTGTAGACGAGACAGGGAGGGAGGAGGGAGACGAGGAGGAGGGGGACACAGTGGAGGCAGTGGATGTTGCTATGTCTGCATGTGTGTGATGCTTGCATGAGTGCCTGTGGGATGTGTGGTGCTTATGTTTGCCTGAGCTTCCGTTGTGTGTTGACGTGTGTGCATGCTAGTCTGTAGGTGTGCTTGGGATAGGCTGAGGTACAGGGGATTGGGGCGGGGTGGAGGAAGTTGGAGGGGGGAGGCTAGACACCGGGACAATGGCTGCCATCAGTGCTGAGGCCAGAGTCTGAAAAGCTCGCTGAAGGGCCGCCTAACCAGAATGAATGCACTCCAGGAATGCATTTGTTTGTTGCAACTGCCTTTCTACATCCTGGATGGCATTCAAAATGGTAGACTGCCCAACAGTGAGGGACCTGAGGAGGTCAATGGCGTCCTCACTGAGGGCAGCAGGGGTGACTGGGGCAGGGCCTGAGGTGCCTGGGGCGAAGGTGATGCCCACCCTCCCGGGTGAGCGTGCATGGGGCGATGGCTGAGGGGCTGCTGGGAGGGCGGTGCTGGAAGGGGGGTGGCAGCTGTACCTGTAGATGGGGGGGCACAGATGTTGCCGCCACCACAAGGGAGCTCCCATCAGAGGACGAGTCTGTGTCACTGGTCTCAGCTCCTGTCCCCGCTGTGGAGCTCCCCTCGCCCTCTGTCCCACTGGTGAAGTCCGATTCCGTAGTGTGGCCCTCCATGGCCATGTGGGATGCAGCCCCCTGGTGCTCCGGTGCCACTGCTCCTCCGCCTGATGATGCTAATGCACACAAGAACAGGGAGACCACAAAAGGGGGGGGGATGACAGAAGAAAGACATGTTGAGTGCATGCATTACTTCTAACGTTGGCAGACACGACAGACACAGAAGCACCCTGCACTACGCCGCGCTCCTGGGCTCCACTGTTCAATTCCTGGGAAATGGCCTACAAGGCTGTGGACGACATCTGCACACAGATGACACAGGGGCATGACTAGGTGTACTTGGCACTCTACAGAGGTGGGCTGGGGTGCCACATGGCCTGCCTTACAGAGGGACGTTGACTAGGGAACTCGCCTTGGCCTAGGGAAACCTACAGCCCACCTCCCCCACTCAGACCCCTCCACTGCGTGCAAAGTCAGCAGAATGTGAGTGTACTCACCCCGTTGTGGCTGCTATGATGCCCTCAAGCACCCATCCAACTCCGGGTATGCCACCGCCAGGATCCTGAACATCAGGGGGGTCATGGTGCGACGGGCACCCCTCTCACGTTGGGAGGCGATCCCCAGCTGAGCGTCCGCCGGCTTATTGCTCCAGCGGCAAATGTCCTCCCATCTTTTCCGGCAGTGGGTGCTCCATCTGTTGTAGACCCCCAGGGTCCGGACGTCCTTGGCGATGGCACGCCAAATATCTTTTTTCAGGTGGGCGCTGACCTCCATGATTTGTACAGGGGGAAGAGAAAGTTATTACCAACTGCACCGTCAAAGTGATTGGCCCCCATCCCTACCCTTACCATGTGGCACATGCACTCAGTCGTTTCATGCACGACGCACTCTACCCCCTTCCTTCTTACATCCACCCCTCTCCACACAGGCATAGCCCATACATCATGCTCCCTGTGTACTTACCTGTTTGTCTGGAGGACCGTAGAGTAGCGTGTACTGGGGGAGGACCCCGTCCAAGAGTTTCTCCAACTCCTCCGATGTGAAGGCAAGGGCCCTTTCCCCAGACACTCGAGCCATTATCTCTTCCAGACCGAGGTCACAGCAGCACTTGCAGTGTAGGTCCTCTCCTGTCGAAGATCAGGTATCGAGTGATTGAACAGATAGAAAATGGCGGTCACGTCCGCGGCGGTGCGTACCGTCACCGCAGGCGTACATCTTCATTGGCTCCTGGGACCCATAGGGTCAAATGTTAACCAATGCAGCATTGCGTCACGGTCTTCAACCGCCTACCGCGACGGTGTACAACGCCAGCGCAGTTACCTCACATCCCATTGTCCCACTTTACAGGTCAGGCAGACGCCATTTCAGGGGCCCACATGGCTTCATTTTCAACTGCGTCACACATACCTAGGCCTAGACTCAACACACATACAGGCCACATTTTGTGTATGTTTGGTGTTCTGGGTAAACTGTGGGTACGTACCTCTGAGTTGTTTGACTCTGTTCTCGCTGTTGTCCTTCATAGGCACCGTTGGCTGGGATATGTGAGGCGATGGCGGCATTCTCCGGTGTACCGACCGTTGGTGGACCTGTTGACAATGGAGGAAAGACATGTGATAATCACATACAGGCTTGACCGTGCCACAATCCAGGAACTGTGTACCCAGTTGGAGCCAGACCTGATGTCAGCTATCCGCCATCCCACAGGAATCCCCCCTCAAGTGCAGGTGCTGTCAGTGCTCCATTTCCTTGCAAGTGGGTCATTTCAAATATCAGTGGCCATAGCATCAGGGATGTCCCAGCCTATGTTTTCCAACGTGTTGTCCAGAGTGTTGTCTGCCCTGCTGAAACACATGCGGAGCTACATCGTTTTCCCTCAGGTGGAGGATTTGCCTACAGTGAAAGGTGACTTCTATGCCCTGGGACATATCCCCAACATCATAGGTGCCATTGATGGGACACATGTGGCTTTGGTACCCCCCCACAGGAGTGAACAGGTGTACAGAAACCAGAAGAGTTATCATTCGATGAATGTACAGATGGTATGTTTGGCAGACTAGTAAATCTCCCAGGTGAATGCCATGTTCCCTGGCTCAGAGCATGATGCTTACATCCTGCGGAATAGCAGCATCCCTTATGTGATGGGTCAACTCCAGAGGCACGTGTGTGGCTATTAGGTGAGCACCTGGAAGCTAGTCAGTGGGAATGGTTGTCTGGGTCTGGGGATATCCCTCCAGGTTAGTGTGTGTCTAACAGTTGTCCCTCTCCATTTGCAGGTGACTCTGGTTACCCCAACCTGTCATGGCTACTGACCCCAGTGAGGAATCCCAGGACAAGGGCAGAGGAACGCTACAATGAGGCCCATGGGCGAACTAGGAGGGTGATCGAGCGGACCTTCGGCCTCCTGAAGGCCAGGTTCCGGTGCCTCCATATGGCAGGTGGATCCCTATTCTACTCACCAAAGAAGGTGTGCCAGATTATCGTGGCCTGCTGTATGCTTAATAACTTGGCTTTGCAACGACATGTGCCTTTTGTGCAGGAGGGTGGTCGGGATGGCGGTGTAGTTGCACCTGTGGAGCCTGTGGACAGTGAAGACGAGGAAGCAGAGGAAGAAGACATGGACAACAGGGACTCAGTGATCCAGCAATATTTCCAGTAAAACACAGGCAAGAATACAAACCTGCCTACTACATGTACTTAAACACTACTACCTCTCTACTGTCTGTCGTTTTCACCCATTGTATGGTCACTGAGTTGTCACTTTCCCTTACAATTTCACAGATGTGGGTCCCACTGTGTGACATCTGCTTTGATTCCTCATGGACTAGAGCTGTGTGACATAGGTATGTTGCCATTACAAATGAAAAAGCTTTTTGCCACAGTTATTGCTAATACAGTATTCCGAAATCACAGACATACTCCAGATTGTTTTGTGCTTTAAGGGTGTTTATTTAAGTGTTCAATATTGGAGGGGTTTGTAAAATGGTGAGGGGTGATGGCGGAGGAATGTACATGGCAGAGTCCAGTCTATTAGTCTCACAGGTGCATTGCCCAAATGGGCATAGGAAGTGGAGCTGGGGCAGATAAAGGATGGACAGGGTGACAAAGTGGGACAGTAGGATGACAATCAGGGTGGTGTCATTTCTTGGCGGGGGTCTTGGTATCGTTCTCTGTCTTTGTCCTGGATCTCAGGGACCGTTTGCGAGGTGGTTCTCCCTCTGCAGGGGGTGGGGTGCTGGTGTGGTGGTACTGTGGCGGTGCCTCCTGTCCACTATTGCCGGCGGAGGTGGTGGGCAGTTTATCATCCAGGCTAGTGTCAGGGGCCCCTTGTAGTACCACAGTGTCCCTCCTGGTGTTGAGTACTTCCTTCAGCATCCCTACGATGGTGCCCAGGGTGGAATTGATGGATCTGAGTTCCTCCCTGAAGCCCAAATACTGTTCCTCCTGCAGGGGCTGGGTCTCCTGAAACTTGGCCAGTACCGTTGCCATTGTCTCCTGGGAGTGGTGGTAGGCTCCCATGATGGAGGATAGGGCCTCGTGGAGAGTGGGTTCCCTGGGCCTGTCCGCCCCCTGTCGCACAGGAGCCCTCCCAGTTCCCCTGTGTTCCTGGGCCTCCGTCTCCTGGACCGTGTGCCCACTACCACTGCTCCCAGGTCCCTGGTGTTGTTGGGGTGGTGGGTTAGCCTGGGCTCCCTGTAGTGGTGGACACACTGCTGATTGACGTGTCCTGGGGACGAAGGTATGGGCCCGCTGGGTGGGTGCTGTGCTGGTGTTTCCAGAGGGGGGAAGCTCTGTAGTGGCCTGTGACTGGGTGTGGGGAACCGACTGTCCTGATGTCCCCGATGGGCCGGGCTGGTCATCTAGATCCAGTTGTACAGAGGTGCTGTCATCACTGTGGGCCTCTTCTGTTGGTGGTGTGGACATGTGTGGACCCTACTCTCCGGTGATGTTGGGTAGGGGCCCTGCAGGGGTATAAAAGTATGATTATTGCATCTGTGTGTGTCAAGGTGTGCAATGGGTGGATGACTGTGTACCCCAGTGCTAGCATTCCTGTGTGAGACCTTGTGTGATGATGGTTTAGGGGGGTGTATGGGTATGTGCAGTGGGCATGCTTTAGTGATGGGTGTCCATGCTTTGTTGTTGCATGCAGGGCTTGGTGTTAGGATGTGTGGTTTGTGATGTTGGGACATTTGTGAGGAGTTAGAGTGATGGGGTGAGGGTGAGGGTGGGGGTATGTGCTGGCATGCAGGTAGAGTGGAGGATGTAATAGTTAAGATTTCACGTACCAGAGTCCATTCCTCCAGCTACTCCTGCGAGGCCCTCCGGATGCAGAATCGCCAGGACCTGCTCCTCCGATGTTGTTAGTTGTGGGGGAGGAGGTGGGGGTCCGCCACCAGTCCGCTGAACCGCCAGGTGGTGTCTGGAGACCACGAAACGCACCTTCCCCCGTAGGTCATTCCACCTCTTCCTGATATCCTCCCGATTTCTTGGGTGCTGTCCCACTGCGTTGACCCTGTCCACTATTCTTCGCCATAGCTCCATCTTCCTTGCAATTGAGGTGTGCTGCACCTGTGATCCGAATAGCTGTGGCTCTACCTGGACGATTTCCTCCACCATGACCCTGAGCTCCTCCTCCGAGAAACTGGGGTGTCTTTGCCGTGTCATGGGGTGGTGTAGGTGATGTGTGGGGTGGTGTGTGGGGTGATAAGTGTGCTGATATGTAGTGGTGTGTTGTGTGAGGTGCGTGGAAGTTATGTGGGTGATGGTGTTGTGTGCCTGTGGATGCTAGTGTTGTTGATGGTGGTGTCTCTCTCTGGCTTTCGTTCGTGATTTGTGGTCATAAGGGTTTGTGGGTGATGTGGGTGTGTGTTTATATTGTATTGAGTGTGTGGGAGTGGTGTGTGTATATGTATCAGGTGTGTGTATTTCGATTTGTCCAATGTGGCTGTGTTTTGTAGATGTGTGTGTATTTTTAGCGCGGCGGTGTGTACCGCCAATAGAATACCGCGGTTGAAAGACCGCCACGTGGATTCGTGGGTCGTGATAGTGTGGGCATATTTCTGTTGGCGTGACGGTGTCTGTAGGAGGCAAGGGGTACTTACACTCTGTACCAGGTCCAGTTATCCCTGTGTAGAAGAGGTGTTTCTAGCAGCTTAGGCTGATAGAAGGTAGCTATAGCAGAGCAGCTTAGGCTGAACTAGGAGACATGCAAAGCTCCTACTATACCACTGCTGTCATATGCACAATATCATAAGAAAACACAATACACAGATATACTAAAAATAAAGGTACTTTATTTTTATGACAATATGCCAAAAGTATCTCAGTGAGTACCCTCAGTATGAGGATGCCAAATATACAAAAAATATATGTACACAATACCAAAAATATGCTGTAATAGCAAAAGGAAGTAATGCAAGCAATGTATAGTTATTTGCAATAGGAGCACATAGGTATAGGGGCAACACAAACCATATACTCCAAAAATGGACTGCGAACCACGAATGGACCCCAAACCTATGTGAGCTTGTAGAGGGTCGCTGGGACTGTAAGAAAACAGTGAGGGTTAGAAAAATAGCCCACCCCAAGACCCTGAAAAGTAGGTGTAAAGTGCACCTATAACCCCCAGAGACCACAGAAGTCGTGATAGGGGGTTTCTGCAAGGAAGACCAACACCAGCGAAGAAACCAAAGTGGATTTCCGGACCTGAGTACCTGTGAAACAAGGGGACCAAGTCCAAGAGTCGCGACAATGTCGAGAGTGGGCAGATGCCCAGGAAATGCCAGCTGAGAGTGCAAAGAAGCTGCCACTGGATGGTAGAAGCTGTGGATTCTGCAAGAACGAAGAGGGTTAGAAACTTCCCCTTTGGAGGATGGATGTCCCACGTCGTGAAGAAGCTTGCAGAGGTGTTCCCACGCAGAAAGACCGCAAACAAGCCTTGCTAGCTACAAGGGTCGCGGTTAGGGTTTTTGGATGCTGCTGTGGCCCAGGAGGGACCAGGATGTTGCCACTTGGATGAGGAGACAGAGGGGGTGCCCAGCAAGTCAGGGAGCCCTAACAGAAGCAGGCAGCACCCGCAGAAGTACCAGATCAGGCACTTAGAGGAGGAGTGAACCGGAGTCCACCCGAAGTCAGAAAAGGGAGTCCCACGACGCCAGAGGACAACTCAGAAGGTTGTGCACTGCAGGTTAGAGTGTCGGGGACCCAGGCTTGGCTGTGCAAGAACGAAATCCTGGGAGAGTGCAGAGGAGCCGAAGCAGCTGCAAATCATGTGGTACCCAGCAATGCAGTCTAGCATGGGGAGGCAAGGACTTACCTCCACCAAACTTGGACTGAAGAGTCACTGGACTGTGGGAGTCACTTGGATAGAGTTGCTGAGTTCCAGGGACCACGCTCGTCGTGCTGAGAGGGGACCCAGTGGACCGGTGACGCAGTCTTTTGTTGCCTGTGGTTGCAGGGGGAGGATTCCATCATCCCACTGGAGATTTCTTCAGAGCTCCTGGTGCAGAAAGGAGGCAGGCTACCCCCAGAGCATGCACCACCCGGAAACAGGAGAGAAAGCGGCAGGATCAGCGATACAAGGTTGCAGTAGTCGTCTTTGCTACTTTGTTGCGGTTTTGCAGGCGTCCTGAGCAGTCAGCAGTCGATCCTTTGGCAGAAGGTGAAGAGAGAGATGCAGAGGAAATCTGGTGAGCTCTTGCATTCGGTATCTGAAGAATTCCCCAGAGCAGAGACCCTAAATAGCCAGAAAAGGAGGTTTGGCTACCTAGGAAGGAGGATAGGCTAGTAAGAAAGGTAAGAGCCTAACAGAAGGAGTCTCTGACATCACCGGATGGCACTAGCCACTCAGAGCAGTCCAGTGTGCCAGCAACACCTCTGTTTCCAAGATGGCAGAGGTCTGGAGCACACTGGAGGAGCTCTGGGCACCTCCCCTGGGAGGTGCAGGTCAGGGGAGTGGTCACTCCCCTTTCCTTTGTCCAGTTTCACACCAGAGCAGGCTATGGGATCCCTGAACCAGTGTAGACTGGCTTATGCAGAGATGGACACCATCTGTGCCCATCAAAGCATTTCCAGAGGCTGGGGGAGGCTACTCCTCCCCAGCCCTGACACCTTTTTCCAAAGGGAGAGGGTGTAACACCCTCTCTCTGAGGAAGTCCTTTGTTCTGCCTTCCTGGGCCAGGCCTGGCTGGACCCCAGGAGGGCAGAAACCTGTCTGAGGGGTTGGCAGCAGCAGCAGCTGCAGTGAAACCCCGGGAAAGGCAGTTTGGCAGTACCTGGGTCTGTGCTAGATACTCGGGGGATCATGGAATTGTCTCCCCAATGCCAGAATGGCATTGGGGTGAGAATTCCATGATCTTAGACATGTTACATGGCCATGTTCGGAGTTACCATTGTGACGCTATACATAGGTAGTGACCTATGTATAGTGCACGCGTGAAATGGTGTCCCCACACTCACAAAGTCCGGGGAATTTGCCCTGAACGATGTGGGGGCACATTGGCTATTGCAAGGGTGCCCACACACTAAGTAACTTTGCACCCAACCTTCACCAGGTGAAGGTTAGACATATAGGTGACTTATAAGTTACTTAAGTGCAGTGGTAAATGGCTGTGAAATAACGTGGACGTTATTTCACTCAGGCTGCAGTGGCAGGCCTGTGTAAGAATTGTCAGAGCTCCCTATGGGTGGCAAAAGAAATGCTTCAGCCCATAGGGATCTCCTGGAACCCCAATACCTTGGGTACCTCAGTACCATATACTAGGGAATTATAAGGGTGTTCCAGTATGCCAATGTGAATTGGTAAAATTGGTCACTAGCCTGTTAGTGACAATTTGTAAAGCAGAGAGAGCATAACCACTGAGGTTCTGGTTAGCGGAGCCTCAGTGAGACAGTTAGGCATCACACAGGGAACACATACATATAGGCCACAAACTTATGAGCACTGGGGTCCTGGCTAGCAGGGTCCCAGTGACACATAACAAACATACTGAAAACATAGGGTTTTCACTATGAGCACTGGGCCCTGGCTAGCAGGATCCCAGTGAGACAGTGAAAACACCCTGACATATACTCACAAACAGGCCAAAAGTGGGGGTAACAAGGCTAGAAAGAGGCTACTTTCTTACAGTGTCGGTTTTGTTATCGCCAATTTATCACTGACCTTTGGTGTGGCGGACTTGTGTGGATGTCTGAATTTTGGCGGATTCCGAGCTGTTTGTCATAATAACTGTGGCAGAATTCCGCAGCCGCAGCGGTGTGTTGGCGGTCTTCTGCACGGCGGTAATTGGCTTTTACCGCCAATGTTGTAATGAGGGCCTAAGTATTGATGAAAAAAGCCTTTCTGTCTACAGCTTTTCTGTGATGAGGAAATTAAAGTCATCAATATTTTAGGGTAGGTGCAGACAGCCTCTATCAATTGACATGTATCTCTCGTTTCATATACTTGAAAGCCTGAGTCTGGATTCGATTCAGTGACCTCCATAACGCACATATATGTTTACCACACATCCAATAACCTGCTGTGCTTTGGTATGCTGCAATGTTACAGCTCATAATATGGCTCAGTGGATTTGCAAGTCTGCAGAGAAATTGTGGAGAACCTCCATATTTGAATTCCAGTTGGTCAGATCAGATCAGCCTTCTATCCTCCATAGGTTGTTATAATGGGTCATAGGTTCGATTTGGAAATCATTGTAAGCTCACAAATGTTGTAAAGGGACTTTACAATGAGGGAGAGTCACTTCATGAGCTAAACGTTCAGCATTATTTATAATAAAACGTTCCCTTTATTATCAAAAGTGAAGTTTCTACTTCCATCTCCAAGCTGTGGTTTGTTTCACAACGAAACAAGAGCACCCAGTGATGGAAATAAAATATGTTATAGTATCAGCAAAACATATGTGTTAACGTAGTGAGAAATGAGTCCAATGGACTTTCTCAAGCAAATAATAGATGCCAGCCTCTTATTTCGCATTTGACGATGTACCTACATGTCACTGTTAGGAGACTGCGTATATGTATTGTTTTACAGGTTCTAATATCGCACCCGTCTAATTTTACAGCCACTGTTTCTGAAACTGCTGACTAGAATCTGGATATCATCCAGCGAAACTTTCCAGAAGTTGGATGAAGAGGTGACCCAATTATCCCAAGATCTCAAATATTTAGGACTTCCGGCTGCAAGGGTAAGCTTCCACACAGCATGAAATCAATAAGAAACGTGTGTCTTTGTGGCACTGGAACTGTAAACAGAAAGGACCGTGTCTCACGGTAAAAGTTAAGAATGCTGGATGAGGAAATAAGGAGAAAGAGCAAAGCAGAACTAGACTCTAGTTGCAACAGACATGTTTCATGAAGTTCCTCGTTCACATAGATGTTTCCCTTGCTGTCCTTTCCATTTTTATGACATCACTGGCTTCTGCTTTGATGCCCGCGCTAAGAGGAAACGTCTTCTATGATAAAAACAGGAAGCAAGACCAAGTGCTATACAGTGAGTCCTGGTCATGAACGTGCACAGGACGGACAACCTTAGGCAGGTAGACATAGTTACATTTTATACTCAAACTCCTGTTCTGTAGAAACAACAATTTGCATCCAATGAGAATCGTAACTTGAGATATAATTGCTCTGGGATTTTTTTGACTGCATAATTTGAACAAGGTAAAATGTGGTGCACAGTATATGAGTCAATAAAGCAGATTTTTGAGTTTGCTTACCTTGAGAGAGAAGAACATGCGGAACTGTTTCTTTTTCATCCATTATTTTACAAAAAAGGATATTTCTTTATTAGCTTGAAATACAAGAACAGTAACAATATCTAGTAATAATATATCAATAGGCTTAATTTTAATGTTTACAGAGATGTACTCACATGTGCTGAAGCAATCGCAAATGTGTACTGATATATGAACATTCTCCATGACTACACACAGGCCACAGTATTTACATTTTAGGCGCTGCATACATAAAGAAAACCATAGATGTATCTGTCGTCAATAAAACAACATATCTAAACCAAGGCATGCTGACTTCCGACCCAGATGAGGGAGGGTGGGTGGCAGAGGAGACACGGGAAGGGACGGAGGAGGAGGAAACGGATTTCAGTAGGTTTGTTGATGTGGGGATGCTAGTGAGAGCATTGTATGAATGTGATGATGTCACTACCAAGTCAGCAGCCGATAGTGTATGACCTCCTGCCTAGTGTAGTGAAACAGGCTCAGTGTTGGTGACAGAGTCGAGTATGGCACTAAACAAGTGTTCTGGGTGGTCTGTCGTGGGATTTAGCCTCTAACTTTGTCAAGTACTTTTGCCAATCACGAGTGGTTGACTGGTGCCGTGCCCCAATATCCACCGTTGCTCACTGCATGCTGCTTGGCTAGGATGCCAGATCGTAATTCTGTCAGCCATAACTGTGTGGAAGGCGGGTGGGCAGATTTCCAGCTCATGGCGATCCTGCGTTTAGCCAGAACCTAAGCTAGGTCGTGAATTTGTTAATAGGTTTACGTATTGAAGAGCGGGAGGTGATGCCCAGCAAACAATTCCCTCCGTCCCTGTGGAACAGGGAGCCCGAAGCCTCAGAATGAAATCTCAGTATCTTTTTCCAGTAGGTGTCCAACTGTCGGCATGTCCAAACCAAGCGAAATCTGTGGGAGATGTCTGGCAGCGCAGGTAGTCGTTTCAGGGTGAGGCAAGTATGGCGGAGGTAGTTATATTGTGTATATTTTAGTCTTGTGCTTGTGGAGATAAGTTTCAGTACCTCTAGGCACTGTGACCATTGTTTTTCCATGAGTGTAATGCTAAGGGCCGGAGAAAGTTGACAGGCACTTCCCTTTCAGTGCACAGAGAGCTCTAAAGTAAGGTGACAACCCAATTGTTGTGAATGGAACTGCAGATAATGAACATGGTGATTGCCCAGACTTAATTACGGGAGGAATAACACACCACAGGCACTCGTAGGGTACAAAGGCCTTTGGTGCCAAACCACAGGCTCCTTTATTCTCCTCACCCTTTACGTCAGGAGTGGACCACTTCTCCCGTCACAACGGGGGCATAATATATTTGACTATGCCGCGCAAAGTGCGGAACACCCCTGCGCGCCAAGTGCCACATGGGCTCAACATAACATTCCTCCTTAACCTTAAATAACATTAACCACACAGTTTAGCATGTAAATGCATAACATGTCACAATCCTGGACTTCAACTCACTCCACCATAAGAACGTGGCTGAGTACAAAAATCAAAAAAACGAATAAAACGAAAAAATAAAAATACGGATTATTGGGGAGACCAAATGGTGCAGATCTATTTATATACGTAGTCTTTCAGTTTCTGATTGGCAGCAGGCTGAGGACGGAGGTTATATCCGTCGGTGCCTCTCCTGGGCTCAGCATCTGTGACTGGGCTGCTTGTGGGGAGACTAGGGGTCCTTCCACCCGCTCAATGATGTCTGCCTCTTCTAGCTTTTTTAGTTCCGCTTCCACTTGAGGACATAAGTGGAACGCTATTCGTCTGTTTTTCAATGCCACTGGTTGGATGGACTTGTCAATGTGTAGTTTCACCAATCGTTCCTTCAAACAACCTATGCACTTGAACAAATCTGCAAATTCTTCTTCCAATGTCTCCAGAGCCCCCAGGTGGATGTTAAAAGCGAACGCCACTAGTTGAAGTTCTTCGGCGGTATGACAGCTTAACAGCATTCCTGTGCCCACTTTGGCAATATATATTTTGGCATGGGTAGTGATCGCCTCATGCGTGATTTCTGTCATGATCCTTCCTGCTAGTGGAATTGGAGTTGTAGACCCAAAAGCAAATACTTATACGGTGGCAAGACAGGGCGAACCGGTAGCTGTTTGAATGCAGATTGAGCCATAATGTTTATTGAAGCTCCCATGTCAATGAGAGTTACTACCTGATGACCAGCCACCTTTACTCTGCACTTTGGAATTCTTTTCTTCAATGGATTGCCTGGTTGGGTGGTGTGGATAATATATACAGCCCCTCGGGTTCATCATCATCCATATCTGGTGCATCTTCCTGCAGGTGAATTGTTTATGCTGCATGCACTGTCTTTGGACCCTTGGATTTTTGCTGGTTGATGAAATGGAAACTTTTGCAAAATGATTTAGACGTTGGCAGTTGGTGCACTGTTTTTCCGCCACTGGGCACTTGCCTTGGTGCGGATACGCCCCACCGCACATGTAACAGGTATGACTGTTATTTGCAACCTTGTTTCTGTCTTTCTTTTTGATGGTTACTCCTGCGGAGATTGTGTTGACTGGCTCTGCTTTGATTTTTTTGGCAAGTGCTGATTCCATGTGTGCTGCCTGCACACGGGATAATTCCTTAGACCGTCCCATTGTCAATATGTCAGCGATTGACATACCAGGGACTTGCAAAATGTGTTCCCTCTATTTGATGAAGTGACACCCTTGAATAAACTGCGTGCAAATCTCGTCTCCTGGGTCTGGTAGTGTGCACATGCTGGCTAAATCCCTGTCTTGCGTAGAATGCGTCAACCGACTCTTCGGGAAGTTGTCTTGCCTGCCTGAGGAGGAACCGCTTATAGTCAGGATTCGCTAACGGTTCAAAATACGCTGTGATTGCACATTTCAAAGTCTGGTATGAGAAAGGAAGGCCCTCCTCAACTACTGACTTGCTGACTTTATGGATTGCAGGCCCACCCAAATGTAGAAGCATGGGTCATTTTCTGTCGGGGTCCACTACCATGGCGTCAAATTAATTCTCCAAACGATCCACCCACGATTTCCACTTGGCTGCATGGGTGGACGGGGCCCTTCTACTATGAAAGGTTCCAACGCCGGGAAGGAGGCCATAGTGCCGTGGAGCCAGTACCAAATGATTCAGTAGTCACGTAGCCACTGACAGAATCACTACCAAACACACCCTTCCAGATGGGGGGGCAACCCCTCAGGACGCTTGGCTACCACTTAAGTGTCTTGTTTAATTGTCTTTGTGGTAGGTCTTTAATTACAAAAAAATGCTTCAGATTTTTTTTGTTTGTTCTGTGGTGTCTCTGAATTATCCTCCCCCCTGTAGCGCCTGACTGTACTGTGGGGGCTTTTCCGTCGCTTCAGACACACGTGTTGGTCGAGCCAGTACCAAATGCTGACTCACCATGTTGGAATGTGTTTATTGGCAGTTCATCCGTCGTCGATCATTCACACCTCATGCTGCGTTGTGGAAAATGATTAAACAGCAAAAACGCAGACGGGGCCCTTGCCGGGATTTCCTTCCTGTGAGTAGACTACCACGACCACCGGAATGCGTGGTCTTGTTTGGTTCCGCACAGCAGGTCACCGTGCCACGTACTGTGCCGGCTCAGAATCTCCAGCATGCACACGGCTGAGTCGCGTACCTTGCCGATAGAATGCAAATGCCTCCGGCGTGCAGACTCAGTAGCGGTGCGATGTTAGTTTCCGTACCTCGTCACTAGTTTGTTGTGAATGGAACTGCAGATAATGAACATGGTGATGGCCCAGCCTTAATCACGGGAGGAATACTACACCACAGGCACTCGTAGGGTACAAAGGCCTTTGGCACCAAACTGCAGGCTCCTTTATTCTCCTCGCCCCTTACGTCAGGAGCGGACCACTTCTCCCGTCACAACGGGGGTCATAATATATTTGACTATGCTGCGCAGAGTGCGGAACACCCCTGAGCGTCAAGTGCCACATGGGCTCAACATCACACCAATGACCCTCCCCATGTGTCAATAATGCCTGGAGGAATGAGGGCTCTGGTTCATCATATGTTTTATACCAAAGCCTGTGCGGCTGTTGTGTGAGTGCTGCACAGATAAGGAAGGAGCCCAGTGGTATACCATAGTCATCCACCAACCTCTCAAATGTATTAAGGATTTTGTCCATGAAAAGGTCATGCCATGTGGTGAGGCCAGCATCAGTCCAGGAGGCTGCATCTGGTCTCATCAGTAGCACGAAGTAGTCCAGCAGCGCCCCTAGAGGTAATTCTGGTGCATATGGGGGGCAGGGGCAATGTTTGGTTGTATATGTGTTCCATCAGGCCTTACCCATGCACATAAGGACGTTCTCTCCATCCCTTGGCACCATCTCCATCGCCGAGTAGCCATCGTAGCACTAGGGATGGCCACCAAACCAATGTCCTAGTGCAGACATGTTCTGCCCTGCAAGCCATCGAGTGGGCCATTGCAGTTGGGCTGCAGGGTGATAGTATACATAGTTTGGGGTGCTGAGGCTGCCTTTGTCTATGGGGGAGTATAGCTTAGTGAGTGCCACTTGTCTCATGCCTTTGATCCATTTCAGTTCAGTCAGGAGCATGCCTAGAACCGAGAACAGTCTACGAGCCAACGAAAATGGGAATGGCAGAAAAAACATACAGCAGCTGAGGCAATATCAGCATTTTGGAAATGGTGATCCGTCCCACCGGTGATAGCGACCGGTAAGAATGTCCCAAAATGGAGGGAGGACCTCTCCCCTGTCAGAGCCCTGCCCACGCTGCCATCCACCAGGTCTTTGTCTAAGTGGTAAATATGTATCCCTGCTTATTTAAAGGTGTTGTAAGATCAAGGGAGCGGGGTATTCAGCAGTTTTCTCCAGTGGGCCTCAGAAAGGATGTCAGAGGAAATAAATAAAATTTGTCGCAGTTCATCTTCAACCTGGAGAATTCACGAAATTAATGCAGAAGCCCCATGAGTCCAGGGAGCAATGTAGCTTTGTCCCTAAGGTACACAAAGGCATCATCTGTGTACAATGATCCCCCATTCTGAGGCTCGCATTCAGAGCGCGCATTCAAGGGGCTCCATAGCTAGCGCAAAAATGATTTGAGACAGAGTGCAACCCTTTCGAGTGCCACGCTCAGTATTGAAGGGGTCAGATATAACGTGTCCAGTTTTCACCTGGGTGAGTGGGGTATTGAACAGTATGGCTATCTGTTGGAGAAACTTGTGACCCATCCCAAATCTCGCAAGTACCTCCTTAAAATAGTCCCACCCAGGGAGTCAAACGTCTTCTCTTTGTCCAGCAATGCCATCCAGGGGTCCATTCCTGACAATCGCGCCGAGTCCATCTAAAGGAATAATCAGTGCAAGTTCAGAAACGTGTTCCTGTTGGATAGAAACCCGTTCTGATTGGAATGTACTACCTGCTGTGCTGTGGGTATCAGCCCCCTGGCCATTTCCTCTCCCAGGATCTTATAGTCCAAATTTAGTAAAGAGAGGGAACAATACAACCCTAGCTGCAGAGTGTCCCTATCTGGTTTGGGCCTGACCACTAGCCTCACTTCTCGAACGGTGGGAGGAAGAATGCCCTTCACCATCCACATGCTTTATCATCAAATATTCTCTGTAATCCACTTTGCCTAATGCCTCAAGCATTGTATGGTACCAAAGGGCCCACCTCGTCACAAATGGCTGTGATTGGGACCCTAGGGAAAGGGGAGCGGAGGAACAAAGCTAACAGCTTACCCACTTTATCGCCATCCACATGCTTTCTCATCAAATATTCTCTGTAATCCACTTTGCTTAATGCCTCGAGCATTGTCTGGTGGTGAAGCTGAGCATGTGCCAGCAGGGCAACAGCTGCATGGGCAGTGGACATCCGCCTTTGATACCTTTGAGATTCCTTTTCTAGGATGTTGAGCTCTCCACGCAATGCCACTTTGGTGCTGTGCACCATCTTAATTGCATGTCCGGGAAGTACAGTCTTAAACGCATCCCACTCTATGCCAGTGTACGAAGCTGTACCTTTGTTGTCTTTGAAATATGGGTGACACGGAACACCGTATCTCGCAGGGCGTCAGTTGCAAACCGCCATGTAGGTGTACTTGGGCGATGGATGGATGTATGACGGAACAACACATGTGTATATCACGCATGCCTTTACAATGATGTCTCTACAACGACCACGTTTTTACCACACATGCCTTTACCACACATGCCTTTACAATGAATTTCGTTGTAAAACCATGTTTGGTAAAGGAACATGTGTGGTAAATTCTCCCCTGCACCCTGCACCTGCCACCATACATCACCGCCCAAATCCTTAAAACTGCCCCTACCACCCCCTGCCCATCACTACCTTGCCCCGTCCTAAAACCTACCCCGCCCTGTCTTAAAAACTACCCTGACCTCCCACCCTGCCCTAAACCCCTTAAATATACCATGTCCTAAAAGCTACCACACCCTGTCCTAAAAACGACCCCAACTCCCTGCCCTAGAACCTACCCTGCCCTGTCTTAAAATTACACTGACCCCCAGCCCCCACCCTAAACCCTAAAAGCTACCCCGCCCTGTCCTAAAACCTACCCCGCCCTGCCCCAAAAACGACCCTGACCCCCCACTTTAAACCGTAAAACCTACCCTGTCCTAAAAGCAACCTATCCCTGTCCTAAGAACGACCATGACCCCTGCCCTGAAACCTAAAACCCATCCTGCCCTGTCCTAAAATCTACTGCAACCCCCACCCTTGACCCTGAAAGCTACGCTGCCCTGTCCTAAAACCTACCCTGCCCTGTCTTAAAAATTACCCTGACCCCTGCCCTAAACCCTAACAGCTACCCTGCCCTGTCCTAAAACCTACCCCACCCCCTAAACCCTAGAACCTACCTTGTCCTACAAACTACCCCACCCTGTCCTAAAATCTACTTGACCCCACGTCCTAAACCCTAAAATCTACCCTGTCCTAAACCTAACCTGCCCTATCCTAAAAACGACCCCTTCCCTGCCCTAATCCCTAAAAGCTATCTTGCCCTGTTCTACAACCTACCCCACCCTGTCCTAAAAACTACCCCAATTACGTCCTAAGCCCTAAAACGTACCCTGTCCTGAAAACTACCCCACCTTGTCCTAAAGCTAACCTCACCCCCCACGCTAAACCCTAAAGCCTACCCCATCCTGTCCTAAAAACTAGCCCGATCCCCCACATTCACCCTAAACCCTACAAGCTACCCTGCCTTGTCTTAAAACCTACCCTGCCCTGTCCTAAAAACTACCCTGACCCCCCAACCCTGCCTTAAACCCTAAAACCTACCCTGTCTTAAAACCTATCCAGCCCGTCCTAAAAGCTACTCGAACTCCCCACCCTGAGTCCCAAAACCTTCCCCACTGTGTTCTTAAATCTACCCTGCTCCTGTCCTAAAAATCACCCTAACCCTCCCCCACAAACCCAGCCCCATTTACTTATCTTTCCTCTGGTAGATGCTCCTTCCTGTTCCACCCGGGCTGCTTTCTCTTCCGTTACCATGCATATGCATAGTAAAGGCTTTCATTCTAAACGCATGCGTAGTAGACGCATATGCATGGTAATGGCAGTGTGGTCAATGCATAGCGTTGCATTGACTGCGTTGGTAGTGATGTTTCCCTCTGGTAACCACATCCCCACAATTGTAGCTGTAAGGGGCAATGATCGGATCATGTGGGCCCCAGATACTCCATGAGACCATCAATAGCGTCTCGGGCCTACATAAAAAGAAGTCGATTCTGTGTGGAGTTCATTTAAACCAGATTAGAATGAATATTCTCTGGTCATGGGGTATAAACTACGCCAGGCGTCTATGACCTGAGTTTAGGAGGCCCCGCATTGTAAATAAAGAGCAAAGGTTGTGGATTGTGACCCCAAAAGTGGTGGGAGGGAGCAATCTAGGGTTAAGTTGGAGACACTGTTAAAGCCCAGCCCCAGTAGCAAGGGGGCCAGTGTGTCTTGTAGTAGTGTGGGGATGAGGGTGCTTAGGCACAGGGCCTGATTTATGTTGGGGGCATACAGCGAAGGTAAGGCCACAGGAAGTTCATCTACCGTCCTCTCTAGGACCACATATCGTCCTTCAGGATCAGTTCTGGTGTGTAACACTTCTAATGGTACTGCTAGGGCCACCCTGATAAGGGCACCACTAGCATATCAGGAGTACACAGTCCACACTAGTGTGCCCCACCAGCGCTTCCACATGCCCTCCAAGATTGGGACCCCTCCAAGACTGGGACAGTAAGATAGTTCTCCTGGAGGAGCGCTACATGAATTTTGCATCTGCATAAATATTGATGAACTCAGTATCTTTTTACATTACTAGCCAGCCCTCTAACATTCCAGGACAGGATCAGGGACTGATTTCTAAAAGTGGCCCCTGGAGCTGCAAATAGGCATTAATCATGGGAGGAGTCCCATTCACAACACCCTGACCCTGCCACCCACGACCCACCAACACCCACAACCCAACTGACAGCATGCCCATGAAAACAGTGATTAACAGAGAACTTAAAAAATAAAATTGGTAAACAGTCATCTTTGAATGCCCAATCCCAGGCTGGTACACCAATGGGTGTCCTGCCAATAGCACTCTAATGCAGTTCAAAACAGTTTGAAATAACAGTCAGTTATTGTATCGCTAGTGAGATGTGGGTTAACCGCTGTGCGTGATCAGCAACTGTCTCGTGGAAAAATAGCTCACAACCCTCAGACGTAATAGATAATTTGTGCCCCAGCCTATCTTACATACCATGTTACTCACAGGGCATGGGTGGAGACAGGTTCAGCCCGGGTTGTTACAGGCAGTCAAATCATATCTTCAGGTGTCTGAAGCTTAACCACCAGCCCCCCACCCCCAGCAGAGTGTCCGCCAATGTCAGGTACAAATCCTGGGGCTCAACCTTTTTTCACCACCGAGCCAGGGGGAGAAGGGGTCGTCACATGCTGCTCCACCTTCGCGACCATCTGGGTCCGTTCCATGGCACCTTGTTGCTATGAGGGGCACATCATGCAATTTCCGTTGTGTAGTTTGCACGTTGTTGCACCCTCCACTCAGTGGGAGAGGTCTGTCTTCTCTAATGGGCAAGTAGCAAGAATCTTGCATTCTATCCATGCCCAAACCTCCTTCTGGAGTTGCGCAGAATGTGTTGCTATCCTCATGGGCTATCCTGAGAGTAGCAGGAAACTGCAAAACATATTTGATGTTGTGGTCTCTGAGACATCTCTTTATGGCCAGAAATAACTACCTGAAACATTGTACCTCCACAGTGTAGTCTGGAAAAATGTGGACTTGAGGGTTCTCCACCATCCACAGGCCTTTCGCTCAGTGACTTGAAGGATGCGATCCCTGTCTCTAGAATTGAAGCGGCGGGCGATTACCGGCTGAGGGGAAGCTCCCAGAGGGAGTGCCCTTCCCGAGTCCCTGTGGGTGCGTTCTGTGGAGAAGAAGGTTGAGTGTCTGCCCTGCAGAATTGTGGTCGTGAACCACACCTTGAGTTAAAGTGCCATGTTAGGGCTTTCAGAGTGCTCTGGGAGGCCCAAGATACATTGTTGCATCAGGGTCTTTTTTCTTAGTCATCAACTCACTTCCTGAGGTGGCCAACCTCATTCTGCAAGGCCCTGAGATGTGTATTAGTGTCTGTGGCTGTTGGTCTGAGGGTAGCCAGAGCGGATTCCAGAGTTTCTACTCGCTCCTTCAATTTTTTGTGATCTTTCCTCATGAGACCCATGATGATCCTCAAGGCATCGATCTTTGGTTCAAGGGAGGTTTTAACTTCAAGCACTGCAGAAAATATTTTGTTGACTCTGCGGGAACGGGTTGCCAATGTGTCTTCAAGCATTTCCTCTGCGGGCACTGCAGCTCCCCCTCCATCCTGGCACCTTGGCCCCTGACATGAGAGCATCTTGGGGGTTGCGGAGGCCACCCCCATCTTAGTCTGTAGGAGGTGCTCCGGAGCTTTTCACAAGGGGTACAGTGGATTGAAGAGGCTCGCAATTGCCTCTGAGGTTCCAACTCCTGTCTTCTCACTGTAGAAACTTGACATAATACCCCAAAGTATCTGTTGCTGCATTGGGCAGCTGTGGAGGAAGAGAGGCAAGGGAGCAAACCACGCAATAGCTCATTATTACCTCAGTGCCCCATTGCAATCAGGTAGCCCTACTGGAAGGCAGTGCAGCAGGGACATGCCCCCCCCCCCCATCAGACCACTGTGTTTGGAAAGCCAAAGTTCAGAGTAAACAAATAGAGGGGGGAAGTGGTAATAGAGATCCAGGCAATGGGAGGTGCTTTCGTATTACTGAAAACACGACAGTCCTCTCAAAGGACCAGCTGATGCAACACTGGGGCCCCCCAGTGATTCACTTAGTGGGTGGAGCACTGGTTTTCTTAGCCGGCGCTCTCATCTAGGCTGCTCTCAGTGCTGCCAAAGACCATAGGATGCAGGTGCCTGTTTCCCTCAACGGCAGCAATCTGAGGCAGTTCTGCATGGTAAGGTAGGCGCTGACAGGCACCACCAAGGCTTTCTTCATTCTCCTCAAGGGGAACAATCAGGGGGAATTGCAGGTAGATCTTTGGCCTTCCAGAAGCCCTGTAAGACAGTAGCTAAGTATGGATGCTGCTCAGCTGCATAGGTTGAGTGCGGCCCCGGAGCATCCCACCACAGCTCCGAAGGTGGTGGACCTTGGCCGCATGCAGCTCAGCTGGCCGTGGCTTTCAAGATCTGGATGCGAAGGTCGAGGGCTCACACAGTGTGCCGTCGGTTATCAGGTTCAGCAGACGGGATTTCAGTCATCGATGAGCCCTCTGGGAGCCCCAGGATGATTCGGTGTGGGCAGTCTGTGCAACTTTCATGGCTGCTATTTTGGCCACGCCCATTTTCATCCATTCCTTCAGTAACTTTGTGCCCATTGACCCTGTTGTGTTGCAAATTGTGGGTCTGTAATTACTGCGCTAAATCTGCTCTGGAGATTGACTAGTCTATGCTTAATCCACATTTGTGGGAAAGTGCTATGTGAAAGGTCCATACTCTGCCTTGCCACAAATTTTGAAACTATGTATATTTTTATTAAGTATAGCCCATGGATGGCCAGAGCTGCATCCTTGAGATTGTGGAATCCATCCAAAAATGCCCCAGAAGTCAGTCTTCTAGTTTCCCTCCTGTTTGTGAACATCAAGATGGTAGCTCATCAAAGGATGGAAAACAAAGCAAATTAGTATGTTCTTTTTTGAGGGAAAAGGACCACCACTTGCTAGAAAAATGAAATCAGTACCTTAACTGGTGAAACTCAATAGTTGAAAGACAATGTTGATGCACCACCCTCAAATTGTCCTCCAGCCGTTATATCCTATTTCTACTGATGGAAGAACATAATGCAATAATTGCAGTGCCTGCACCTTTTCGTACAACAATACTGAAGAACTCAGAAAATGGGCAAGACTGATTATACTTTGGTGGTTCCCATTCAAATAAGCTTTATGGAAGCACTGACTGTCCTTCTGCCAGATTACACCACAACACCTCCGCCATCGCCAGGATCAGAGATCCTGATGTGTTGGTGGTGGTGAAAATCTTGGTCCGAACGGCAAAGCTGAATTCAGCACCGCCGTACTGATTACAACTTTCCTTTCTGCCAGACTTTTCATGGGGGTGTCCCCACCATTAAAAGGCTAGTGGAAAGGCAGAGTTGGGGCCACAAGGGCCCCCCCCCATCAGCACATTCGGAATGTGCTCTGTCTCCCATGGCAGGCTCTCACAAAGAGCCAAGGCCAATGCCATTGCACTTTTTCCTCCAGTCAGCCCGGCAGAAACATCGCAATACGGCTGTAGGGATTCCACCGTCATATTGGCGGTCCGGCAGTCTCACAGTTCAGATCATAATTAGCCTCTAAGACTGATCCATGCTTTTATAATGGAAAGGTTTTCATTTTCCGGGCGTGAAGTCTGATTCACAGAAGAGGTGACTGTTGTGGTATATGCAAGTTACACCTATGTATAATAAAACTGGTCTGAAACTCCTCTGGGACTTTGATAACATCAATAGAGCCAAGGTACACTGGATAATAAGTCCATAACTTTTCTAGAGAAGTGTTTTCTCTGAGTATAAATTTGCTGAAGTACTAATTTTACTCTTGTTTGGCCAACTATAACATATTTGGACTTATACCAGACCATGGGCCTCATTACGAGG
This sequence comes from Pleurodeles waltl, assembly GCF_031143425.1. NCBI lineage: Eukaryota > Metazoa > Chordata > Amphibia > Caudata > Salamandridae > Pleurodeles > Pleurodeles waltl. The sequence continues at coordinate 465,445,399 of NC_090448.1, read as the reverse complement.
GTCGAGGGTGGTGGTGATGGTCAGACCACCGCAACTGTGGCAGTCCATCCTCCAATTACAACCTTGGCGGGTTGACCCTCCAGGGGACCACCATCTCCACCTGGAAGGTGGTTCCTGATGGTCCAATGTTGGTCTGAGTTGTCCTCAGCCCGGGTGGCAGTGAGATCAACGTCACCTGGCTGATTACTCAGCTTTCTGCCAGCCTTCTCATTGCGGGGTCCCCACAATGAGAAGGCTGGCGGAAAGCCATCACCGGGGGCCACAGGGGGACCCCTTCTTTTCCCATGTCCATGGCAGGGGAAGTACAGAGGACACCCTGACCAACATACATTGGGTGCTTTGCAGTCAGTGCACATTCTGAGGGTGCTGGCTACTATGGTATTGGCCTCGGCTTCCTTAAGGGATGCGAGACCAATATTGAAGCACCGTTCCCACTGGGCAGCCCAGTGGGAACAGCGTATTACAATGTTCCTACCATTCAGCCAGGTGAAAATACTGTAATGTGCTGGGGGTCGTCCTACCTGTGAGTTTGCTGGTTCCGCGGTGGGACCGCCAAACTCATAAAAAGGTCTTAAATTTAGACATGTCATAACTCATCCTTGCCAGTCCATATAATTCACTAATCAACCTGTTGTAGCATCTTCACCTTATCCCATGCTTGTGATCTTCATACATACTGTAATATATAGAGTTTATTTGGTTATGGTTAACAAACTACAGGAATCTCGTTTTTGAGTGAATTTTAGGTCTCGCTCCGGAAAGCTTTAGATACTTGTCAGAGCCTTTGTTATACATTCTTTATAATATAAATAGAGTGTACACTCTCCATGCATGCTATACGCTGTTTGACATAGCATTCTACATTCTATAGACTGCTTGCATTTCAGTGCATGCAGAACTATTTAACATCTAAAAAGTACATTCAGTAATTAGACATTCAGGCCTCATTATAACATTGGTGGTAAAAACCGCCCTACCACCGCGGCGACAGCTGTGAAAAGACTGTCGCCACGGCTACCAGCCGTTCTCCATAATATGACCACAGCCGGATTTCTGCCACAAGAATGGCAGAAATCTGGCTCTGGCCATACTGGGTTATGACTGTAAGGTGCTGGTGCCACCACCAGCAATGCCACGCCAGTAGACCACCGCCAGCCGTATTATGACAAATACTTATGACGTATTAAGTAATGATAATACGGCCCGGCGGTGTTCGGCTGGCACGCGCTGCTGGCTGTAGCAGCGCCCCGTCCCGTCTCCTGCCGGAGGACCCCCCTGGATCCAGTTAATTCAGGTCTCTGACAGGGGGTGGGGGTTGTTGTGTGTGTGTGGGGGGTGTGAATGCGGGTGTGTGTTGAGTGCTGAATGCATGTGTGCATGCACGGATGTGTGAGTGTGTGTATGTTGTGAAATGTGAGTGCGTGTCTGCGTGTATGTTTGGAAGTGTGTGCAGATGTGTCTGTGATTGGATGTATGCATGCGTGTATGTATGTGTGTACACGTGCATGTGTGTAAAGGGGGTGTGGATGTAGGAGGGGGCTGTGAGGGGTTTGGAGAGGTAGGGGGTAGTCGGGTATCTGGAGACGTAGGGGGGAGACCCCTATCAGTGACAGGGAAGGAATTCCCTGTCACTGATATGGCCTACCGCCATGGTTTTTGTGGTGTTACGAACGCCACAAAAATCATGGCGATAGGCGGGATCATCTCCATCCCGGTGGCTGTTGCCACCATGGGGGTCGGAGTGGTACATTGGCGGGTTGGCTTCAGCCAACCTGCCAATGTCATAATGTGGCGTTAAGTACCGCCATCCTGTTGGCTGTACTACCGCCACATTACGGCCGGGGTCATAATGACCCCCTCAGTTCTTTATGATGTACATGCCTTCTATACATACTATCACTGCCATTATGACCACCAAAACCATTACCACCACTACCAACATTCAAGATTACCAACATCATTGCCACCATCATTACTGCAAGCATCAGATTTTCGAAGCCATTACTCAGACTTCCTCCTATGCACACCCATTGATTTAAATTAAGTTTAAAACTGCAAATGTATCGACTGCAACAAGCTAGAGTGTCTTCTGTCTGTTTTATACTTATGATACAATAACATAGCTTTGTTCCTGACTGACATAACTCTGATTTACACCTAGAAAAGGGGCTGGCACATTGGAGTACCTATCAGTATCTGAATAAGGATTGACTCAAATTTAAGTTCCATAGTGTAATTATGAACATTCACCAATATAACCCTACTTGCATTAGGACCTCTGGCCCATGTCATGTACTTATAATATTTACTTCAAATCTTTTCAGAATCCTATCAATGGTGAACTCCCTCCAGAGACATCCACAATCTGTACTTGTAAAGTGGTAAGTGCGGTACATCAATTGATATTTTCCAATGTACGTATTTAAAACAACACAATGGTACTATAGTTTTTATTGATCACTTCTAATAGTTTCGTGTTTTGCATGCTAGTTAATTATGCTGTTGGCTGTTAATGTTGTGCTCTCTCTATTTATATTCTCTGCTACCCTGTACCCTCCCATTTTGTCTGTTAATATTTTATCTCCATGTGCAATGTTTCTGTAGTGTGCATGTTTTGCTATGGTTACAGATAGTGAACAAAGTGAAAGTAACCTAAGAGAAAGGGAACTTCCCTTACATGTAACTTTTCCTTATACTTATTAAGGTAAGTACAAAAATATTTAAAACATCTTTGATGACTAATAATGTTAAAAACATATGAAAAGATTACTTTTTATTAATATATATAGTTTAAAATAGTAAATCTTAAATATTTTATTATACAACATTAATATAATGTAAACTAAATAAAGTTAAGTAACATTGAATACTATAAAAAAATATATATTTATATAAAATACATATATATGTATGTTTGTATCTGTATATAAAAATAAACATCATAAAACACTATTATTAATATATTTTACAGTATATTACATTTTTTGTTTTTTAATTCACCTCTATAAACTTATGTATACATATATCTAAATATATTTAAATAAATAAAACACAAACATTAACAAATCAAATGCAAAATATTAAATACATTAACAAATGTAAAAAAATTAAAAATACTTTTTCTTAACATAATATATAAAAATACAAAAATAACATATACATACATATAATAATATAAAATTAAACAAATAAATAAATAATGATATTACATATATTTAAACAATATTAAAACATTAGTAAAATCTGGGAATAATAGATATACAATTTCCACTCCAATGTGTACAAAGGTAGAGAAAGTGGTAGACCGAGGGATAAGATGTACTATTTCCATTGCAGTCTGTGCAACAGTAGGGAAAGTGTTGGACTCCAGAGGACTTACATCTACTATTCCTACTCCAATCTGTGCAACAGTAGGGAAAGTGTTGGACTCTGGAGGGGTTAAATTTACTATTCCCACTACAATCTGTTCAACAGTAGGGAAAGCGTTGGTCTCTGGAATGGTAAAATTTACTATTCCCACTCCAGTCTGTGCAATAGTAGGGAAAATGTTGGATTTCAGAGGGGTAACATTTACTATTCCAACTCCAGCCTGTGCAACAGTAGGAAAAGCATTGGACTCCGAAGAGGTACACTTTACTATTCCAGCTCCAGTCTGTGCAACAGTAGGGAGAGTTTTGGCCTTCAGAGGGGTCACAATTACTATTCCCATTTAAATCTGTGCAGCAGTAGGGAAAGTACTTCACTTCAATCCCATAACATATATAAAATAAAACATAATTACATCTAAAATAAATAGATGTAACACAATAAACATAATTCATAATCAATTAAATATTAAATAATAATGTAAAAATGAATCGATTAATTAATAATTAACTTTCCCATACCTGCACAAACCCAGCAGTTTGCATCTAATATATAACTTAAAAATGACAATTATACAACTTATATATTTAATTATGAATTAAACAATCAATGATAAATGAATAATGATTTGTTAATTACTACTTAATAAAATTCCTACCCTATATCCCAACAAACCCAACAGCCTGCACCTAATGTATGTCAAAAAAAGAATTATTACACAATTTACATATTTTTTAATTGATTAAATAACTATTAATACATTTTAATTATTATTACAATTATTATTACTTAATTAATGACCCACCTTATACCCCTACAAACCTAACAGCCCACGCCTAATCTATAACTTAAATAATATAATAATTACACAATTTATATAATTTATAATCAATGAAACAAATAATAAAAACAATAAATTATTATTATTTAATTGAACTTAACTTCCCACCCTTTATTCCTACAAACCTAGCATATAACAAAAACTGTATTACTTGCGTGATCAACATTATTAATATTCAATTAGAAAATGTATAAAAATATTAAATAATTCACATTTAAATCAACTTAATTATCTTCCCACTATATTCCCCTACTGCTTCAGCGACCCACACCTAACATATAGCTCAATAATTAAACAAATATATAATTAACATAATTAATAATCAATGCAATAGGTAATTAAATAAATTAGTACATATTTTTTCATTAATTATACTTAGGGCCTTATTACAAGTCCGCCTGTCAACAGACCACCAGACTTGCGGTGACAGTCATGCCTGCCTCGGCTTTGAGTTAAGTGTTTGGCGCTCGGATAACCAAAAGTCTGCTGCATCCGCCAGGAACATTGTTCCATATGGGCTGACGGAAGTCCTGGTTATAATCAGCCAGGGCGGTATCCTGCTGATTACAACCTGGTTTTCCACCAGACTTTTCATGACTGTCAAACCTTCATACAAAGTCTGGCGGAGAACAAGTGCAGGTGGCCACAGGGGGTCACTTGCACTGCCCATGCCTGTGGCATGGGCAGTGCAGGGGTCCCCCCGCCCAGCACCCTCGATATGCGCACTGTCTGCTGTGCAGAAAGTGTGCATTTTGAGGGTGCTGGTGCCCCCTGTGTGCTGCAGCTTTGCAGCTGGCTCTATTATGAGCCGGTGACAGTGCTGCCTCACTTTTACCACTTAGCTGACCGGCGGAAACCTTGGTTTCCACCAGTCACTACAGTGGGAAAGTCATAATGGGGCCAGCGGGCAGGTCACCAGCACAGCGCTACCACCCCTTCGGAAGTTTGGCAGACTGATGCTTCCATCCGTCAAACTCATAATCAACCGCTTATTGAACTTCCCTTCCTAAACCCCTACAAACCTCACAGCCTGCTAAAACACTTTAAATTAATTGAAAATGAGAAATATCTCAAAATTACAAACTATATTATAAAATATTGTTAACAATTATACAATCATGTAAAATTTATATATTACCAAAACACATTAAAATAATTAAAATGATATTATTTATAACTATATTATTGGAAAACAATATTAAAAAAAATACTGATATTTTGTAAAATTATATTCCTTTCCTAAAAAGTCAATATTAAGGTCAGCAATATTTCTGTATCACAATATTCTTGTTTCTCAATATTCTTTCACCAATATATCTGTATTTCGATATTTTTAAAATGATACTGTATCCCAACACCTTATAAACGTAAGCCTATAATATGATCAGCATATTTTACAGATGGAGGCATGGCTTTCTGTTTAGGAAGTTAACTGCATTAGTGAAATGAAACAAATTGTGTGTAGTTCCCTTTAGGTCTCAGAAATAGACAGCTTTAGCTCTTTATTGGCAAGATTTGTTGTTTTCAATGCATATCTTCTTAAAGTGGACTTTATGTACGACTCTTGTTCAAGATTGGATAGCTTTATTAAATTATGTAGTCAGTTTATCTTGACATCGCCACTTGTCTAAAGTTTATGAACCTGCTCCCACCTCTTATGGCCTGATTAGGAGTCGGGCGGTTGAACCACCACAACTCCAATACGGCGGCCGTACGGTGAATGTCAAGGCAGCAGGCCTCACCAGCGCCGTATTACAATGTTTCCACAGGGATAACTGGCGGAAATGTCATATTACGAGATTTCTGCCAGTCAGCCTGGTGGAAATACTGCAACAGGATTGACATCCATTCCCTTAGGGAGCCGAGGCCAATGCCGTTGCACTCAGCATCTTCGGAATGCGCACTGGCTGCAATAGCAGTCTGTGCACACTTCAATGGTGCTAGTGGAGGGGGGCCTGCACTGCCCATGACAGGGTCGTGGGCAGTGCAGGGCCCCCCAGTGGCTCTCAGCACTGCCTTTCTGCCAGCCTTTTTGCCATGAAAAGACTGGTGAAAAACAAAGTTGTGATCAGCATAGCAGTGCCGAGCTCGGTACCACTGTGGCTGACCATAATTTTGACCACTGCAGCCCGTTGGGATCCCTGATCATGGCGGAGGTGGCGGGCTCCTGGTGGTCCAACTGCCAGGATTGTAATCCGGTGGTTGGACTGCAAGGATTGGCATGGTCTGACCATCACAGCGAGTTTGGTGGACTGCCAAACTCATAATAAGGTTCTTTGTCTCTTTGTGCTTAGTCCCCCTTTCTGCAATGCAAGCTTAGCACTTGAATATCAATAGTAAGTGCTATCTCCCGCTCTCTCACTCCCGTCCTGTCATCACTTTCAAGGTGCTTACAGGTGGTATTCACGCCATCCACATAAACAAATAACACACCACACTGGACTTTATGTTTCCCACAGTCAATTGCTCGGCATACAAAATTGGAATATATTTTCAGGTCAACACCAAACACTAGCTTTCGGACTCAAGTCCAGGGTCTGGTCCGGTGCTTGCTCCCAGGGACAGGAGCCATGCAAAGAGGAGCTATTGATGCTTGCAGTAACAAAGAGGACCATATAGCTGCTTCCAATCCGGAGTCCTTATACAGGGAGCATCATTTACCTTGTTAGGATGCTGAATATGTAGCCTCATTTAAAGCAATAAGGGCCACATGTAGCAGAGTCCGATATTGCGACTCGGAAATTGCGAGTCGGTGTGACTCGCAATTTCCGAGTCGCAATATCGGATGCAGAACGGTGTCTCAGACACCGTCTGCGACTCGCTATGGGGTCGCAAAGACCCACCTCATTAATATTAATGAGGTGGGTCGCATTTTGCGACCCAATAGCGAGTCCCTGCACTCATAGGGATGGTGGCCTACTGAATTCAGCAGATCTCCATGTCTGTGACTGCTTTTTAAATAAAGCAGTTTATAAAATTACGAAACCATTTGGTTTCGTTTTTTCAGTGTAGGCAGTGGTCCATTGGACCACTGCCTGCTCTGAAAAAACCTTATTGCCCACATTCACAAAGGGGAAGGGTCCCATGGGGACCCCTTCCCTTTTGCGAATGAGTTACCACCAGTGTGACACTGGAGGTAACTGCGAATTGCGATGTGAGCCGCAAATAGGAAGGGAACACCCCTTCCTATTTGCGAGTCGCATTCAGGATTTGTGAGTCGGTAACCGACTCGCAAATTGTGAATGAGCATCGGGTTAGGCTGTTTGCATGGCGCAAACTGCGATTTTCGCAGTTTGCACCATGCAAACGGCTTCCTACATCTGGCCCTTAAAGTTTAAAACCCATGGGCCAGCAGTTGAAATGACCTGACCCTTTGCCCTACTCAGTATGCTGTCACCGACGAGTATTTGGTGGACTTTTTATGGAAAGAGGGATAATCTTTCCCATACCTCATAGTGTATGCCAATAAACTATTATCAACGAGTTGCTGCTTTTTGTACCAATTAACTAGTTCACCTTCTTTCCACGTTCAACGAGGCACCTGTTATACTTGCTCAATACCACAGGTATTTCCAGTCGTATTCAGCCTCTATTCACTGCCATTGAAATTTAAGCTGCTATTGCTCCATTTGGCTATATCCACAGTTCAGTGAAAATCATGGTACACATGGACAACAAAGCAAATGTCAAGGCTGATGTAGCTTTTGACCATCCTTCCATACATTTTTAATGGTATATTTCATCTCGCATTCTGGTTATAAATCTAACTTTGATGCAACATGTAATTAATTTCAATAGCTATTTCATAAATCACAGCCTGTGGTAGTATGAGATCGGGGTGTAAAAACTCATCAAGATTATGGCCCGATTTGGGCATTCAATTTTGAGCTCTTCTTAGACAACAAACTGTGACCTGAAAAAGGGGATAATGTACCTTTGGTGGTCATTACGACCCTGGCGGACGGTGTTAAAGGTGCGGCAATACCGCAAACAGGCCGGCGGTCAAAAAAAGGGAATTATGACCCTGGCGGAAACCGCCAACAAAGACAGCCACTTTAACACACCGCCCGCCACGGCGGTACAGACAAGCAGCGCGGCGGTCACCGCCAACAGACAGGCGGAAGACAATGTACCGCCCATAGTATCAAAACATGGCGGAAACAGTTACTGCAATGGGAAAACGCTCACCTGAACACATCCCACGAGGAAGGAGGACTCCATGGAGCCGGAATTACACATTCTACTGGCCCTTGTATTCCTACTCATCTACGAAGAGCAACGCCGGCGCGGGCGAAGACAACCGTGAGTACTGCACCTACGACATAGGGGAGGCAAAAGTTAGGGGGACACACACGAAACACCCCCACTCCCACCCCCACCCTCACATATTTCAACACACACACCAATGCATTCCAAAAAATCACAGTAACAACCCACAATCCCCCCGGAAGAATGCAAAGACAAAACAAAATCAGTTCAAACATTGTAATGTATCAATATACATGTTTAAAAAATATACAGATATATTATAAAATCATTCAAAAATATATACATTACGAGAAGTAGTGCAGATATGCACATATCAATGTCCGTGCACCACTAGTCCAAAAATGCATGGGCGAGGCCCACAAAAGATACCTCTCCACAATCGGAGAGAACACTGCCGGGCATCAGATAGAAATACTACAGGCACCTCAGGGGGAAGTGAAGGGGGGGCACCTCAGCCGGATGAGTACAAAGCCAGATCCACGACGGAGCTCCATGCCCATTGATGTATCCTGGGGAGTGCAAAGCCACAGTCTCTCAAGTCTCTACAGTGGGTGGTTTGCCCACTGTTCCATCCTGGGGAGTGCAAAGCCACAGTCTCTCAAGTCTCTACAGTGGATGGGTTGCCCACTGTTCCATCCTGGGGAGCGCAAAGCCACAGTCTCTCAAGTCTCTACAGTGGGTGGTTTGCCCACTGTTCCATCCTGGGGAGTGCAAAGCCACAGTCTCTCAAGTCTCTACAGTGGGTGGGTTGCCCACTGTTCCATCCTGGGGAGTGCAAAGCCACAGTCTCTCAAGTCTCTACAGTGGGTGGTATGCCCACTGTTCGATCCTGGGGAGTGCAAAGCCACAGTCTCTCAAGGCCCTACAGTGGGTGGGTTGCCCACTGTTCCATCCTGGGGAGTGCAAAGCCACAGTCTCTCAAGTCTCTACAGTGGGTGGTTTGCCCACTGTTCCATCCTGGGGAGTGCAAAGCCACAGTCTCTCAAGTCTCTACAGTGGGTGGTTTGCCCACTGTTCCATCCTGGGGAGTGCAAAGCCACAGTCTCTCAAGTCTCTACAGTGGGTGGTTTGCCCACTGGACCATCCTGGGGAGTGCAAAGCCACAGTCTCTCAAGTTCCTACAGAGGTTGGTTTGCCCACTGTTCCATCCTGGGGAGTGCAAAGCCACAGTTTCGCAAGTAGATAACAGCCTCCACTGGCTCTGGAGGGGGACTGGTGCCCAGACTGGATTAGTCTCCCTGTGAAAGTTCCTGTCCCGTCACTGTCCCAGCTGCACATGGGATGACGATGCTTGATGTGGCGGTCTTTTCATACTTCCCCGGTGCATGCCCTGTTCAGCGGTGCTTTGCCATGGTGGTCTCTGGACTGTTCAGCTGTGCTTTGCCATGGCAGTCTCTGGACTGTTCAGCGGTGCTTTGCCATGGCGGTTCAGGACTGTTCAGCGGTGCTTTGCCATGGCGGTCTCTGGATTGTTCAGCGGTGCTTTGCCATGGCGGTTCAGGACTGTTCAGCGGTGCTTTGCCATGGCGGTCTCTGGACTGTTCAGCGGTGCTTTGCCATGGCGGTTCAGGACTGTTCAGCGGTGCTTTGCCATGGCGGTTCAGAACTGTTCAGCGGTGCTTTGCCATGGCGGTTCAGGACTGTTCAGCGGTGCTTTGCCATGGCGGTCTTTGGACTGTTCAGCTGTGTTTTGCCATGGTGGTTCAGGACTGTTCAGCGGTGCTTTGCCATGGGGGTTCAGGACTGTTCAGCGGTGCTTTGCCATGGGTGTTCTGGAACGGGCATTGGTGTGTCGCATGACGGTCCCTTGACTGGGCAATGTTGTGTGGCATGACGTTCCCTGGACTGGGCATTGGTGTGTGGCATGATGTTCCCTGGACTGGGCATTGGTGTGTGGCATGACATTACCTCATTGCCCAGCGGGGCTGTGGCAGCCGGGGCCCTCCTGGGCACTGACTCCGGCAGTGGTCTCCTGACCATTGACGATACTTGGGCCCTCCTGGGCACTGACTCTGGCGGTGGTCTCCTGAGCAGTGACGATACTTGAGCCCTCCTGGGCACTGACTCCGGCGGTGGTCTCCTGACCAGTGACGATACTTGGGCCCTCCTGGGCACTGACTCCGGCGGTGGTCTCCTGACCAGTGACAATACTTGGGCCCTCCTGGGCACTGACTCCGGCGGTGGTCTCCTGACCAGTGACGATACTTGGGCCCTCCTGGGCAATGACTCTGACGGTGGTCTCCGGACCAGTGACGATGGTGCTGGCGGTGGCGTCCCGACCGCCGGGAAGGATGCCGCCCTTCTCCGCCTTCTCAGGCTGTGCAGACTTCCTCTGGCCCTTCCCCACCTTTGGGGGAGTCACAGCTGACTCTGCAATCCCCCTGGGACCCCTGTGAGTTGTTTTGCCTCCAGGAGTCTTCACAGGGTCCCGTCGGCCACTTTCCAATTTCAGAGCCTTTACAGGGGGTGGGCTGCCAGCGCCTTGGCTCCGGGTCATACTGCATGCCCTGGTGGCCGGTGCACTCCACATACCTTGAACAGGCACCACTGGTATTAGAGGCTTTTTGGCTGAGGCGCTACGACGGGACTGATGAATTGGAGGGTGGGGGGGTGGGGGCAAAATGGTCAACTTTACACAGGGACAGTTTCTGACGAACACTGGGATGGGTAGTTGGAGGGGGTCTGGGAGTGGAGGAAGAGGAGGTGGTTGTAGGAGGTGTCACTTTAGGTGTTTTGGGTGCAGGTGCAGGTACTGGAGGCTGTCGTGAGGTGGATGGATGTTGGGTGTGTGGGTGCCTGCGTTTGTGTACTTTGGGAGTGGGCGTCACAGACACACTGGGAGAGGACACAAGGGACGTGTAAATGGGAGTGGAGGTGGTGAGTGCAGGTGAGCGGGGTGTGGTGCTGGGTGTTCTGTTGCGAGTCCTGGTGCCTGTAGATGTAGTGCATGCAGGTGAGAGTGTAGACGATACTGGGAGGGAGGAGGGAGAAGAGGAGGAGGGGGACACAGTGGAGGCAGTGGATGTTGCTGTGTCTGCATGTGGGTGATGCTTGTGTGTGTGCCTGTGGGTTGTGTGGTGCCTATGTTTGCCTGAGCTTCCCTTGTGTGTTGACTTGTGTGCATGCTGGTCTGTAGGTGTGCTTGGGATGGGCTGGGGTACAGGGGATTGGGTCTGGGTGGAGGAGGTTGGAGGGGGGAGGCTAGACACAGGGACAATGGCTGCCATCAGTGCTGAGGCCAGAGATTGCAGGGTTCGCTGAAGGACAGCCTGACCAGAATGAATGCCCTTCAGGAATGCATTACCGTGTTGCAACTCCCTTTCTACACCCTGGATGGCATTCACAATGGTAGACTGCCCAACAGTGAGTGACCTGAGGAGGTCAATGGCCTCCTCACTGAGGGCAGCAGGGGTGACTGGGGCAGGGCCTGAGGTGCCTTGGGCGAAGGTGATGCCCACCCTCCTGGGTGAGCAGGCACGGGGCGAAGGCTGAGGGGCTGCTGGGAGGGCGCTGCTGGTAGGGGAGGTGACAGCTGTACCTGTAGAAGTGGGGCGCACAGATGGTGCTGCCACCACAAGGGAGCTCCCATCGGCGGACGAGTCCGTGTCGCTGCTTGGTGATCCGGTGGCCGACGTGAAGCTCCCCTCGCCCTCCGTCCCACTGGTGCATTCTGAGTCCGTGGTGTGGCACTCCATGGCCATGTGGGATGCAGCTCCCTCGTGCTCCGGTGCCACTGTACCTCCGCCTGATGATGCTGATGAAAAAAAAGAACAGGGAGACCACAAAAAGGGAGGGGGGAAGACAGAAGATAGACAGGTTGAGTGCATGGCATACCGCTACCGTTGGCGGACAATACAGACACAGCAGCCCCCTGCACTATGCCGTGCTCCTGGCCTCTGCAGATGCAATTTCTGGGATCTGGCCTACATGGCTATGGTGGACATCTGCACACATGGATGCCACAGGGGCATCTATACCTGTACTTTGCACTCTACTGCGGTGGGGTGCAGTGCCACATGGCCTGCATTACGGAGGGGCCGAGTCTACGTTATTCTGCCTGGCCTAGGTACACCCACAGGCCTCCTTCCCCACCCAGACCCCTCCACTGCGCCCAAAGTCCGCAGATTGAGAGTTTACTCACCACCTTGTGTCTGCTGTGATGCCCTCAAGCGCCCATCCAACTCCGGGTATGCCACCGCCAGGATCCTGAATATCAGGGGGGTCATGGTGTGACGGGCACCCCTCCCACATTGGGAGGTCATCCCTAGCTGAGCCTCCGCCGTCTTCTTGCTCCAGCGGCGAATGTCCTCCCATCTTTTCTGGCAGTGGGTGCCCCGTCTCTGGTGGACCCCCAGGGTCCGTACGTCCTTGGCGATGGCACACCAAATGTCCTTCTTCTGGTGGGCCTGACCTACATGACATGCACAAGGGAAGACGAGAAGTCATTATCAACTGCACCGTCGATGTGAGTGGCCCCCCTCCCTACTCTAGCCATGTGGCCCATTCATTCACATGCATTAATGTTCCCTGAACTCTACCCCCTTCCCTCTTACAACCAGCCCTCTCCACCCAGGCCTAGCCCATACAACGTGCTCCCTGTGTACTAACCTGTTGGTCTGGAGGACCGTAGAGTAGCGTGTACTGGGGGAGGACCCCGTCTACCAGTTTCTCCAACTCCTGAGCAGTGAAGGCAGGGGCCCTTTCCCCAGACACAGCAGCCATTGTCTCTTCCAGACCGAGGTCACAGCAGCACTTGCAGTGTAGGTCCTCTCCTGTCGAAGATCAGGTATCTAGTGATTTAACAGATAGAAAATGGCGGTCACGTCCACGGTGGTGACGTCCGCGGTGGTGCGTATCATCACCGCCGGCGCACCTGCTCATTGGCTCCTGGGACCCATAGGGTCCTATGTTAACCAATCCAGCATTGCGCCGCGGTCTACGACCGCCTACCGCGACGGTCTGCAACGCCAACGCAGTTACCCCACAATCCCATTGTCCCAGTTTAGAGGTCAGGCAGCCGCCATTTCAGGGGCCCACATGGCTTCATTTACTTCTGCGTCACACATAGCTAGGCCTACACTCAACACACATACAGGAAGGGTTTTGTTTTTAGTGTCGTCTTCTGTGTAGCTGTGGGTACATACCTGGAAAAAAATTTACTTGATTGTCGCTGTTGTCCTTTCTAGGCACCGTCAGCTGGGACATTTGAGAAGATGGCGGAATCCTCCGGTGTACCGACCGCTGGTGGACCTGTTGACAATGGAGGAGCGACATGTAATCGTCACCTACAGGTTTGACCGTGCCACAATCCAGGAACTATGTACCCAGTTGGAGCCAGACCTGATGTCACCTATCCGCCATCCCACTGGAATCCCCCCTGACGTGCAGGTGCCATCAGTGCTCCATTTCCTTGCAAGTGGGTCTTTTCAGACAACAGTGGCCATGGCATCAGGGATGTCCCAGCCTATGTTTTCCAACGTATTGGCAAGAGCGTTGTCTGCCCTGCTGAAACACGTAAGGAGATACATCATTTTCCCTGAGGTGGAAGATTTGGCTACAGTGAAATGTGACTTCTATGCCCTTGGACATATCCCCAACGTCATAGGTGCCGTTGATGGGACCCATGTAGCTCTGATCCCCCCCACAGGAGTGAACAGGTGTACAGGAACAGGAAGAGTTATCATTCCATGAATGTACAGATGGTATGTTTAGCAGACCAGTACATCTCCCAGGTTAATGCTATGTTCCCTGGCTCAGTGCATGACGCCTACATCCTGCGGAATAGCAGCATTCCTGATATGATGGGTCAACTCCAGAGGCACTGTGTGTGGCTATTAGGGGACTCTGGTTACCCCAACCTGTCCTGGCTATTGACCCCAGTGAGGAATCCCAGGACCAGGGCAGAGGAACGCTACAATGAGTCCTATGGGCGGACTAGGAGGGTTATCGAACGCACCTTCGGCCTCCTTAAGGCCAGGTTCAGGTGCCTCCATATGACAGGTGGTTCCCTATTCTACTCACCGAAGAAGGTGTGCCAGATCATCATCGCCTGCTAGATGCTTCACAATCTTGCTTTGCGATGCTAGGTGCCTTTTCTGCAGGAGGATGGTCCAGATGACAGTGTTGTGGCAGCTGTGGAGCCTGTGGAGCCTGTGGACAGTGATGAGGAGGAAGCTGAGGAAGAAGACAACGACAACAGGGAGTCAGTCATACAGCAATATTTCCAGTGACACACAGGTGAGAACATTTTCATTTTTACCATTACATTCACTGTCACACGTCCTCCTCTATCCTGTGTGTAATTTCATGGGATTATTTGGTAACTGAGTTGTTTCTTTCCATTACGGTTTCACAGGTGTGGTTACCAACGTGTGTCATCTGCTTGCATCCTTCAAGGACTTGTGATGTGTGACATTGGTATGTTGCCTTTACATCTAACAACGCCTTTTGACACTGTCATAGATATTACATTTTACCAAATCATAGACTGACTCCAGATTGTTTTGTGTTTCAAGGGTGTGTATTGAAGTGCTCAAAAATGGAGGGGGGTTGTAAAATGGTGATGGGTGATGGCGGAGGAATGTCCATGGCAGAGTCCAGTCTATTAGTCTCACAGGTGCACTGCCCATATGGGCATAGGAAGTGGAGCTGGGGCAGTTCAAGTATGGACAGGGTAACAAAGTGGGACAGTGGGGGGACAATCAGGGTGGTCTCATTTCCTGGCGGGGGTCTTGCCATCTTGCTCTGTCCCATTCCTGGCTCTCAGGGACCGCTTGCGTGGTGGTTGTCCGTCTGCAGGGGCTGGGGTGCTGGTGTGGTGGTCCTGTGGCGGGGCGTCCTGTCCACTAGCGCCGGCGGAGGTGGTGGGCAGTTCATTGTCCATGCTAGTGTCAGGGGCCCCTTGGAGTGCCACGGTGCCCCTCATGGTCTGCTGTATGTCCTTCAGCACCCCTAAGATGGTGCCCAGGGCAGAGCTGATGGTCCTGAGCTCCTCCCTGAACCCCAAATACTGTTCCTCCTGCAGGTGCTGGGTCTCCTGAAACTTGACCAGGACCGTCACCATCGTCTTCTGGGAGTGGTGGTATGCTCCCATGATGGAGGATAGGGCCTCGTGGAGAGTAGGTTCCCTTGGCCTGTCCGCCCCCTGTCGCACAGCAGCCCTCCCAGTTCCCCTGTGTTCCTGTGCCTCCGTCCCCTGGACCGTGTGTCGACTACCACTGCCCCCTGGTCCCGGTTGTTGTTGCAGTGGTGGGTTATCCTGGGTTCCCTGTAGTGGTGGACACACCGCTGATTGACCTGTCCTGGGTACGGAGGTTTGGGCCCGCTGGGTGGGTGCTGTGCTGGTGTTACCAGAGGGTGGAAGGTCAGTGTTGGGCTGTGCCTGTGCAAGGGGAACCGACTTTCCCGAGGCCCACGATGGTCCGGGCTGGTCATCAGGCTCCAGTAGGGCAGAGCTGCTATCGTCACTGTGGGCCTCTTCTGTGGGTGGAGTGGAGTTGTCTGGACCCTCCGGTGTGGTGACGGTCCTTCGTGATCCTGCAGGGGCATAAGAGCATGATTATTGCATGTCTGATGGTGTGCAATGGGTGGGTGTGCATGTACCCCAGTGCAAGCATTCCTGTGTGGGGGCTTGTGTGATAATGGTTAGGGGGTTGTTCTGGGTATGTGCAGTGGCATGCTTTGGTGATGGGTGTTCATGCTTAGTTGTGTCATGCAGGGCTTGGTGTTGGGATGTGTAGTTTGTGTTATTAGTACATTAGTGAGGAGTTGGGGTGATAGGGGAGGGTGTGAGGGTGGGGGTGTGTGATAGCATGCAGGTAGGGTGGGGGATATGATAGTTAAGATTTGACGTACCAGTGTCCATTCCTCCACCGACTGCTCCGAGGCCCTCACGATGCATGATGGTCAAGACTTGCTCCTCCCATGTTGTTAGTTGTGGGGGAGGAGGTGGGGGTCCGCCGCCAGTCCGCTGAACCGCAATGTTGTGCCTGGAGACTGTTGAACGCACCTTCCCCCGTAGGTCGTTCCACCTCTTCCTGATGTCCTCCCGTTTTCTTGGGTGCTGTCCCACAGCATTGACCCTGTCCACTATTCTTCGCCATAGCTCCATCTTCCTGGCTATGGATGTGTGCTGCACCTGTGAGCCAAATAGCTGTGGCTCTACCCGGACAATTTCCTCCACCATGACCCTGAGCTCCTCCTCGGAAAAGCGGGGGTGTCTTTGGCGTGCCATGGGGTGATGTGTGTGATGTGTGGGGCGGTGTGAGTGTTGATGTGTGTGGTGATGTGTAGTGGTGTGTGTTGTTTTGTGCGTGGATGTTGTGTGGGTGATGGTGTTGTGTGCCTCTGTATGGTGGGGTTGTCTTTGCTGTGCTGTCTCTCTGGCCTTCGTCTAAATTTCTGGTTGTAGGGGTTTGTGGGTGATGTGGGTGTGTGTTTTATATTGGATTGGGTGTGTGGGAGTGTTGTTTGTATGTGTATCAGGTGTGTGTATTTTGAATTGTCTAATGTGGCAGTGTTTTGGAGATGTGTGTGTATTTTGAGCGCGGCGGTGTGTACCGCCAATGGAATACCGCGGTTGAAAGACCGCTGCGTGGATTCGTGGGTCGTAATAGCATGGGCGTGTTTCTGTTGGCGTGGAGGTGGAGGATTTGTTTTCACCAGTTCAACACTGACCTTTGGTGTGGCGGAGTTGTGTGGGTGTCTGAATTTCGGCGGATTCCGAGATGTGTGTCATAATAGCTGTGGCGGGATTCCGCGGCCGCAGCGGTGTATTGGCGGTCTTCTGCATGGCGGTAAGTGCCTTTTACCGCCAATGTTGTAATGACCCCTTTGTCTTTTGTTGGGTAAATTAATTTAGTCAAGCTGTTAGTACTTTAATTTTCCTTTATCTGTTTCATATCACCCTTTGCTTTGTCTGGCACTATTATTTTGAAAAGTTTGAATTGATCATAAAAAAATTTATTTGGAGGACAAGACAACCTCACAGTGCTAACAAGCAGCAGAATTTGGTAACATTAGCTAGTCTTCTGAATCTGAACAGATGTTGCAATTGGTCATCCTTTAGAAGTTGCATGGGCCAAAAATATAAACTCATATTTTACTGCCCACCTTACACGTTCATTCACTTTCTTTTCACTCCTGATCAAGCACAGAAAAACAGCTTTTGTAGATTTTAACAACCTAATTTCTTCAGATAGGTTTGACCGAAAAGCACCCTCGTTCTAATGAGAGCTTTTACTGAGAGTTTAAAGGCATCTTAGCAGTGCTTAATTTGTGCTTGTTGTTACGGGTGCGGCGCACCAGCACTTATTTTTCTGCCTCACACATTTACTGCGGATAAAAGACACATATGGTAAAGACGGAGGAAGACAAAAAGAAAAAGCATCACAATTGGAGAAAGCAGAAAGCTGCAAGAGTGAGCTGAAGGAGCAGAGAATGGCTTTAAATGGATTGAAGAGGCCCGGGATGGCTTCAGGATTACGTTGCCTCAGTATTCCGTGTTCGCACATTTAACTGCAGCAGCCATGTGTTTAAGAGGCGAGTTTTGGCACCGGCACCTTTTTTATTTACAAATTAAGCACTGCATCTGGGATCCAAGCCTTGATCACAAGGCACAAATCTTGGGCAGTGCATTAATTTGTTGTGCAATTACTGATAACTTTTTAAGAGCTGGATCTATTTGTGCATTGACCAAATAGATCAAATAAGACAAAGCAGGTGGTTTCTTTCATATCAAGAAGTCAATATGCAGGTTATTCTTTCCGGCAATCACATCTTTAAAGATAGACACTTGAAGGAATGCTCTAATCTTCCTTTCTGGTACCCTTGCTGATCCAACTTTATCACTATAGCTATTTTGAGAACACATTTTGAATATTATTTCACAGTAACACCTCTTTAGGATTGGAAAAGACTGCTGCTAATTGACCTAAGAAGCTAAGTATTCCACTTTCTAAGAAAATTATTACTGAGTATGGTATGTATTATAAGCTTTCCAACAAGTGTATGATAATATTCTCTATCATATTTAGTACATATTACACTCTAGGATGGATGCTTGAGCAATGCTTGCGGTCCTCTTTCTTATGTCCCAGGTGTAAAGCACTGAATGGAAATCTCTGTCACATGTTTAAAGATTATTGTGCCATTGCAAAGTTTTGGGAAATGTTTTTCACTAGAACAGCCACGTATGTGACATGTGTCTATAAGATCTGCTGTTTTCTCGGGCTTGATCCAAATATCTGAATTTGCACTCTGAGGCCCGTATTTATACTTTTTGACGCTAAACTGCGCTAACGCAGTTTAGCGTCAAAAAGTTTAGCGCCGGCTAACGCCATTCTGAAGCACCATGCGGGCGCCGTATTTATTGAATGGCGTTAGCCGGCGCTAGCAGACCGGCGCTGCCTGGTGTGCGTGGAAAAAAACCACGTACACCAGGCAGCGCCAGCGTTGGGGAAAATGGCGTTAGGGTGTCTTAAAAATGTTGCAAGTCAGGTTGACGCTAAAAAATCGCCTCCACCCGATTTGCGCCATTTTTAACGACGCCCAGACGCCATTTACATGACTCCTGTCTTAGTAAAGACAGGAGTCATGCCCCCTTGCCCAATGGCCATGGCCAGGGGACTTATGTCCCCTGGGCATGGTCATTGGGCATTGAGGCATGTAGGGGGGCACAAATCAGGCCCCCCTATGCCAAAAAAAAATATTTAAAAAATAAAAATTTATACTTACCTGAACTTACCTGAATGTCCCTGGGATGGGTCCCTCCATCCTTGGGTGTCCTCCTGGGGTGGGCAAGGGTGGCAGGGGGGTCCCTGGGGGCATGGGAGGGCAGCTGTGGGCTCATTTTGAGCCCAAAGGTCCCTTAACGCCTGCCCTGACCCAGGCGTTAAAAAGAGGCACAAATGTGGGGTTTTTTGCCCCGCCCACTCAGGGGCGTGATTTTTGCCCGGGAGGATAAATACGACGCATTTGCGTCGCAGTCATTTTTTTAGATGGGAACGCCTACCTTGCATCTCATTAACGCAAGGAAGGTGTTCACGCAAAAAAATGACGCTCATTCCTCATACTTTGGCGCTAGACGCGTCTAACGCCAAAGTATAAATATGGCATTAGTTTTGCGTCGAAAAAAACGACGCTAATTCGGCGCAAACGGAGTATAAATATGCCCCTGAATACCAGATACGTGGATAGGTGGCTGAAGACCTTTTATCATCATCTCATTGGTTGCAAGAAATCACTTCTTTTTACTTCCACAAACATTCCATTACAAGGGCAAGAAACAAACAGCCTTTTAAATGAGCATGGTTCCTGCAGATATTTTATACGCTTAGACAATATTATTTCACTTGTTCTGTAGCTAATTCTGGTTATTGTGTTTTAGTCTTTTTTTAGTTACATTTTTGTTCAGCTCTTAATGCTGCTGATTTGCCTGTAAACATATATTCAGATGTGTATCACATGATTCCTCTTGTCACTGTTTGAATACCAGCTCTCACCAAACCTCAATAAAAATGTCATATTCTGGCATAACTCAAATCATGAAAGCCCCACTCTTTGCTTGACAAGCAGGTACAGCCTTATCATAACTAGTAGTGAGGAAAGGGATGTGAATAGTGTGTCCATTGTTTTTCTGGTGAGTTGTCTTTAACCTTTGTTAAAGTATGTATGTATCAGGATCAACACCACATAGACAAAGACACAGCATCATAATAGGAAGAATGGCACTAGGCTACAAGGCAGTGTCTATGTTCCCCTTTCACTCTGTCCTAATGTGCTCTCCTAAGTTATCTTTTTTCTCCTGTGTCCAAAGGAGAACAACTTTTGCCCACCTGGTATTCACAAACTACTGAGAGACTTCTTACCCCTAGGGACCTCGGGTTTTATGCCTCTCAGTTGGTTCCTTGGGGATAGTTGCAGTAGTTAGACCCAAAGAAGGCCAGCAGTGTGGGACTCCACCAGTCTCTGACATTTCTGAGGCCAAATACCCAGGGAAATCCGATGAGTCTTACTTGCATGGATTCCACCACCTTTCCCTACACATAATGCCATGCAAAAATGGAGCAAAATTTGAAAGCACATTTTCCTCTCATGTATTGTGTTGTATTGCATTGCAGTATTTATGTAGCACTTACCATCACTATGTGGGATACTGATGGACTTACCTACACGAGTAGCATGCTACACCATATAGGATGTATGGTTTGATTTCTTTTTGTTTTGATCCTATGTGGGAAGTGTTTCAATGATGTGCATGATGACCACGAGGTGCGGTTATCATGTTATTGATGCAGCTCATAGCAGTGTGTTGGATGATAAAATGTAAAAGGCAGATGCACGGTTTGATGGTTTTCTCTATGCTTTTAGCTTTGTACAGCTCTGCATGTCCTTTTGTGGTATTTCATATGATATAGGGCCTCATTAAGAGTCTGACGGTCTTAGGAGCGCCATGTTGGCAGTGGCGATCGTACTGCCAACAGGCTGGCGGAGAAGACTGCCAAATTAAGACCATGGCTGTATTCACAACAGAATACAGCCAAACCACTGCCAGCACCGCCACTGTGGTCAGGCCGCCACGGACGATGGTAGCTACCTGCAGGACGGAGGAGACCATGTTTCCGCCAGTCAAATTACGATGCAGCACACCACCGAGGTTTCTGCCGTGGTCGCACCACCATATAAACCCAGATGGAAACCAGCTGTATAAAAGGAGATACTCACCTTCAGGAAGCCATACTCGTCCGTAGCTGCCATGGAACCAGAGCTACACGTCTTCCTGCTCGCCCAATTCGGAATCAGCAACGATGATGACAGCAACCTTGAGTACATACACTTGCCTGTCACTGTTGTAAAATTTCAAAGTACATACGCACACACAAAATACCAATCGGGAATGGGTGGCGAAGGCGACACACACACACGTAACCTCACACTGACTCCCACACTCACAGACAGCAACATACACACCCACACATACATAGCACACACACTACGACCATCACACATACACACTCATCAAAAACACACACCTACCCCCAGACACATAGCAAAGGCACAGTCACACACAACACCACCAAACCACACTAAAACACCACAACCGCCAAACCACCAAAGCATTGGCAAGCACCCACAATAGACACTACCCTTTGACAAATCACACATACATCACAATGTACCACCAACAGGGAAAAAACACACACTATCACACAACCATACAGCGCAGCATTTGACATACCCCGCAAACACACATCACAACGTATATGACATACCATTACCACACACGCTCACGCACACAGTTCAAGCACACAAAGGCACACAACACTGCAACAAACACATGTCAACACAAACACCACTCAATACCATCACAACAACATGGCCCCAATATACACATTGCCCTCACTCAACACACGCACATCACTGAGGGACAAATGGACTGCACACAACCTCACATGCTGCCCATACAAAACAATGAGCACAACAACCACTGACATACAAATACTCACATACAATGTCAGCCATTTTCAAACATGCCCTAAGGAAAGAAATCCAGGACCAAGATGTAACATTGAAGTCAACAACTGGTTGGTCCACATATATATTAACATTTGGAACCAATATAACAATGTCCAATGCCATAGGCCAGTCCAACTTTAAGTAGGGCAACATGCACTTGATGCACATCGTGGTGCCCCAAACTTGACTCCTGACTGCTATGTAAACCTCCACAGGTAGGGGCATCAAGGGGACAAGCAGGAACCTCAGGCAATGGGGGCCTGGAGCGGGGTGTTTGGGCTTTGGATTGGGAGGGGAACCTTTGGGTTTGGGCTTGGGAGTGGATGGCTTAGTTCTAGGCTTACGGGAGGGTTGGGTACTCTTGCGAGGGGTAGGCTTCTTGGTGGGGGGAGAGGCATGGGTACTTGCAGGGGGGCAGGGGAGGTTTTTGAGGCGGAAGGGCCGGACTTGGGGAGGGACACTGATCGTTTAGGGGTATCACGGGGTGGGAGAGGAGTAGGGAAAAGGGCAAACTCCAAAAGGAAAGCTTTTTTAGACACACAGGGACAATCACAGCAAAAGGGTTTGGGTGTGGAGGGAGAGGGAGTGGTTCTCTGAGGTGTTGTTGTGGCTGTCTTGGGTGCATGTTTGTGCGAGGTATGTTTGTGGGGGTGGGTGTCTGTTGGGTGGGTGGGTGAGTGTGGGTGTTTATATGTCTTGGGAGGAGGGAGGGTGGCGATGCTGGGAGATGCCATGGTGGGTAGGTGACTCTGTTGGGGTAGTGACTGCAGGTATGGTGGATGTGCTGCATGTAGGCGTGTCTGTAATTCTGGTGTCTGCGGATGTGTGACTGAGGGTCTGCTGTGGTGCTGTCTGTGAGTAAGATAGGTGTAGTGGCTGGATCTGTAAATGTTGGTGCGGTGTCTGCAGGTGTGTCAGGTGCTGTGTCTGTGATGCTGGGGGTGGTGGGGGTGTCAGGGTAGGTTGTGACTGTTGCTGTGTCTGCAAGTGTATGTTGCTTGTGTGCATGTCAGTAGTGTGTCTTGTGGTGCTTGAGTTTGTCTGAGCTAGCCTTGGATGTTGAGGTGGATGCATGCTTGTCTATTTGTGTGCTTTGGCTGGGTCGGGGATGAGGGGTTTGGGATTGGGAAGACGAAGGTGGAGGGGGAACGGAAGACAAAGGATGACTGGCTGCAGTCAGTGTGGATGCCAGACCCTGAAAGGATCTCTTTAGGCCAGACAGTGCACCATGAATGCCCTCCAGGGACGCATTACTCTGTTGGGCTTGAGTTGCAAGTCCGTGGATGGCATTCACAAAGGTTGACTTACCCACCAAGATCGACCTCAGGAGGTCAGTAGCCTCCTCACTGAGGGCAGCAGGGCTGACAGAAGAAGGAGCAGAGGTGCCTGTGGAAAAGGAGACATCCACCCTCTTGAGTGAGCAGGCATGACCAACTGGGTGGGGAGTTACAGGGAGGGTGGTGGTAGAAAGGGGAGTGGTGGACAAAGATGTTGCTGAGGTGGTCCCAGATGAGTTCCTCCACCTCCAGGGATTGTCCACTAGAGGAGGATTCCAAGGATAATGATGTGGATCCTGTCTCCCCCTGGGCACTCCCCTCGCCCTCTGGGCCACAGGGTCTCTCGGTGTCAGCGGTCTCAGCACTCCGGAGCTAGTGGCCAGCAACTTCCCACTCTCGCATCTGCCCTGTCTCCTTCACCTGTCGATGCTGATGCACACAGACAAAGAGAGAGGGTCATCACATTCTTCACACACACAAAGATTACAACATGCACAGCAGTAGCTATACATCTCCTGCTAGGAAATTCCCAGTTAAAAACCCTTCAGAGCTTACATCTTGTCACAAGAAGATACTTCCAACTTTCCCATTTGAAATCAGTCTCACTCACAACATAAGCCAACCATCTGAACACTACTTGACCATCCCGTCAAGTCCCCTGTTACTCAAAAGCACCATGCACATGATGGCTTGGCTAAACCAAAGCATTTATCCCAATACAGCTCATCACTGTCCATCATCCCATCAGTCTTAGGAAATGCAGGTCACAGATAGCACAATATCATGCCTACTCCAAGTCCACACCTGCCCAGCCCATCACCAAAAGTCATGTTCCATGAAAGGTAAATCATCTCACTTCACATACGACACAGCACCTTGCCTTCCAATCACATGCCTAGCTGATCATTCTGTACATAACTTACACAATGGCAAACATCTCTGATGAAAACACTACATGTGGCATTCCCAAATAGTGGGCATCACAAATTTACATTACATGTCAGGGAAACATCTATCTAAATACTAGTAAAAGATTAATCTGGAGTATCAGCACCTACGAATCAGATATATTGTCACATAGACAAAAACACTATGTACTGCAATTGGGGGCTACCTGGCACCCAGGATACACCCACAGAAAACCACAGGGATCACAGTTACAGCAACAAAACTATGGACACCATACAATGTGCTTGAAGTGCTCATACCATTCTACCAGACATGTTGAATATTAGCCTACATCACAAACAACAGTCCTGACATTTGATTCCTACAACCTAAGTCCGGACTTAACACTTACACAACTGATTACAAATGTACCCATGAATGACACATGCACCTAGATGAAAGCTATTTTATTGACAGCATATCCTACAACCCCAACAGGTGTGTGTGATATGGAACATCTGCTACACCATAAAGGCAGGCAGAAATGAGCAGAGCCAAATCCATAACTGTCCAAACAGCCTCCGATCAGCTAAGGTAAGTCTGGGAGAAAGGAGCCTACAATACATGATCAGGCACAAAGTATCAATTGACACATGATGCAGGCAGCAAATAGCATATGTAGCACTCATATAGGTATGACATTGGCCTATCTAACATGGCCAATAGACCTGGGCAAAGGGTTAAGCAGTCTAGCCACTTGCCTTCTCTACAACAAACACATTATTATATAAGTTATTTGTACACATGTCAATGTAAAAACCATGAAATGTGAAGGTCTAATAGACAACATGAGTACCCCATTGTAGAATATCCTTACTTATAAAACTTCACATTTCTCATTGTATGAATATGACATGACAATGGGGACACCTCCTCAAATCTCATAGGGACAGTACTAAGTTGGCCATAAGAAAAGCCTAATTTAATGACAGCCTCACATGAAGAGTCCAACTATTTCAGGACACAGTATTACTTGGCCCTGTAACTCATCTGTCAGACCCAATGTTGCACATAGAGCAGATCCAGTGAAATATGAGTGGTCAGACACAGAGCTATATAACACACCATTTGGATGAATGGACTTCAAGACATTAGGTAGGAAGGATGACACAGCAGGTAACAAATATATATGGCTGAGTAGAGTCGCACATATGACTCAGTACATGTGCATATACACATGTAGTCATACAATTTGCTAGAAACAGGGGATTGACAAGTTTCCATGCACAATACAGTGGCCACGTCTCTTTCTGTATATTGGCAAATGGAGTGCCATATATTCCAAGGAGTCAACATACCTGTAGCACCTACAACATCTTCACAGCTGCAATACTGAGATAGCATACACTAAACTATCAAAAGAATGTACATGGGTTCTGTCAGTACGTACCCCCTTGTGGCTGCTGGTCTGTCCTCACGCCCATCCACCTCAGTGTCGACCAATGCCAAGATGTGGAACATTAGGGATGTTAAAGTCCGACGGGCACCCCTCCCTCATTGAGAGGAGAGCCACAGCTGGGCCTCTGTGGTCTTCTGGGCCGAGGTCTCAGGTACTCCCACCACTTCCTACAGTGGGTGCTCCTCCAGCTCCGCCAGCTTTGGACCCCCAGGATCCGCACTTGCTTGGTGATGTCACACCAGATTCCCTTCTTCTGATAGGCGTTGACCTGCATGGATGACACAAACAAAAGGAGAAAGTCATGTCCGCATGCACCATACCAATAGTAGTGGACAGAACACATCAGTAACAGCAAGTAGGCACACATTCTCATCCTCTCAGCTCACATGCCTTCACAATATACCATCTGCATGCATCAACACATACACAAGTTTACATTAACGGTACACCATCATACATCACACCTATCACGCATTGGTATGACATTGGATTCACCTGCTCCTCTTGTGCATCATATAGCTGGTCATACAGGGGTAGGACCTCCTCCACTAGCTTCTCCAGCTCTTCAGGGGTGAAGGTAGGGGCCCTATCACCTGCAGGACGTGGCATCATAGCTCCCAGAGGCAGTACACAGCAGCTCAGGTCGTGGAGTTCTTGCTGCCAGCAGTGTCAGGAATCAAGTTATCCTACAGAAGATGGCGGTCAGGGGTGCCATGTACATGACCGTCACTGCCGGCGGACATCGCCATGGGCCCAAGTCCGCCAAAGGCAGCAATGTGTTCCAAAGGCAATTAACACTTCGCTTGTGACCGGCTACCACCATGACGACTACCACCGGCGGACTTAGGTCACTTCCACATCTCCAGTACAGCATGTCAGCCGGTTGCCATTTTGAACACATTTCATGTATGGAACTGTTTAATAATCTGCATCATTACCTATACCCCATATTGTGCTGTACATCTGTAAGTACTGCCCTCATGTTTCAGTGACATTGTGTGTATCTGTGCTATAAGTATTGCATTGTTTGAGGACATGTGGTGATAGCAATGTACAACTACTCTGAGGTTCCTATGTGTTTCAAAAATGTTGATAATGTCCAACATTATGTGTGAAACATGTCTAAGTGATTAGTTTTACAAACATGAATAGTAACAGTTGAATTTATAAGTGTATTCCCATAGTTGAGGCAATGTGCACCAAGGAGGGTGTCATTGGATACATAGCTATGTGTTGTACTGTATATGTCAGAGGTAGTAGCCATCCTCTACAGCTGTTATGTATGAGTAATTTGATTAACTGTACTTGATGTGTGCATGCAGCATGTCACATACTATGTTTCCATCTAATCACATAGTTACCCTGCCATGAAGAGAAGAAGACAACCACCAGTGTACCGTCCACTAGTAGACCTGCACATCATGGAGGGAAGACATTGTATACAGACTTGTCGTCTGAATCATCATACCATCATGGATCTTTGTAAACAGTTGGAGTCAGATTTAATGTCTGTCATTTGCAACCCCTATAGCATACCTCCCATCGTTCAAGTCTTGTCAGTGCTACACTTCCTGGCCACTGGCTCTTTTCAGAATACAGTGGCTCTGACAGCAGGGATGTCTCAGCCTATGTTCAGTCTGGGTTTGAAGGATGTACTGTGTGCATTTTTGAAACACCTGGACAGCTACATCAGGTTTCCCCAATAAGTGGATTAGGCCTATGTGAAGGCTGACGTTTATGATAAGGGACACATTCCACATGTGGTTGGAGCGAGTGATGGCACCCATGTAGCCTTGGTCCCCCCTAGTGCCAATGAACAGGTGTATAAGAACAGGAAAAACTATCACTCAATCAACGTTCAGGTGGTGTGTCCGGCAGACCAGTACATATCACAAGTCACAGCAAAGTATCTAGGATCAGCCAATGATTCCTCCATCATGTGGAGCAGCAATGTCCCACTGCTAATGACATGACTCTACACAGAGAGGGCCTGACTGGTTGGTAAGTTACATTTATAATGTGTGTTTGCAATGTATGTCTCCTGCCATCAGAATGTTGCATGTTCTACATACATGTTTGTGTTGTTCAACCATTTTGTTCACTGGTGTCTCTGGCTATCCAAACCATACTTGGCTGTTGACACCAGTGATGTACCCAACCACGCTAGGGGAAGTCCGCTACAATGAGGCCCACAGGAGGACAAGGTGTGTAGTTGAGTGGACTTTTGGGCTCCTGAAGGCAAGATTTATGTGCTTGAA
The DNA here is from genome assembly GCF_031143425.1 of Pleurodeles waltl. Classification (NCBI taxonomy): domain Eukaryota; kingdom Metazoa; phylum Chordata; class Amphibia; order Caudata; family Salamandridae; genus Pleurodeles; species Pleurodeles waltl. The sequence continues at coordinate 465,417,526 of NC_090448.1, read as the reverse complement.
TTTATCAGGAGGAGCTTTCCTTTACTCACCAAAGTATGTAAAATAATAGTTGCCTGCTCATGCTCCACAGTCTTGCCCGGGGTGTCAGATACCATTGTTACCAGATGAGGGGGAGGCAGCCGAATCAGTGGATGGAAATGCAGATATGCCAAGTGATGAAGAACCAGAGGAATATGAAGCAAGAGACTCTAGGGCAGATCTAATCAATCAGTACTTCAATTGACTAATAGGTATGTGAAGTTGACCTATTGTTGTGATGTAATTGTGCACCCAGATGTTGATGGCTAGTATGTCACCTCCTTTCTTGCATCATCTGCGAGGGTGTAGTGAGCTCCAATGCCTATGAGTAAGTTGTGAATGCAGACTGAAAGTCTGTTTTTTGTACAGGATAGAGTGATCTACAGTATCATGTATTGCAACAGCAGATGCAAATTTGCACTTCTGGACATGACTTCTCTGATGTGAGGAATTTATTCTGCTATGTCCTATCCCTTTTCCCTTTCACTCACAGATTTGCCTAGATTCTGTTTGGCTCAGCAACCTTGGCTAAAGGAAGACAGTGTCAGAAGCGGATGGGAATTGCTGACAGACATGAGAAGTGGACCTGACTGAAATCTGGTAATATTAGTGTTGTTTAAGTGGGGCGTAACTGAGATTGTTATATCGTCATGACATTTGAGTGGAAAAGTGTTTTCCCATATATTTCACCAGTTGAGTACAGTTGCTTGTGAAATTGTGTATTTTGTGTCTGGAGAAGTGTCTGGTTTATGTGTAAATGTTGGATCCTAGCCTCCTGCATCACAGTGGAAAGAGTTGTTTGTGATCTACATTGGACCAAGCTGTCATTGTGTTCTTACTTTGCAGACCAAGGTGCATGTCACTATAGACTGACATAGGTGAGTGACAATCCTACACGTATGGGACCAATCTAAGTGAAAGGTTTCAGGACTGGGTACTTCAGTAATCATCTTTGTATGTTCCATGCGATATGTGATTTGAAGCTATGGTAAGGGTATACCAGGTGGTACTGAGGACCTATCAGTATGCCTCCTGCTTTGTGGGCAGATTACCATTACCCTGACTTTGGTATCCTGTGTTTGTACATTGTGTGACACCTTAGTATACGTCCTGATGCTACTCTCAGTCATGCTGTATGTCCTGTTTGCAATTCTACCTATAAATGTGTGTAGAAGTGGATTTCAACTTCTTTGAAATCTGTCCTGTTACATTTCTGTTGTAATGAGTCTCCTGCTGATGAAGTCCCCATTTGATGTCCATAACAATGGGTGTACAATATAGAGGGACATAATCAGACCAGAGTTGGCATGCATAACTATTGTACATGGATGATAAATGACACATACACAAGACCTGTGTTTAAGGGCGATTTATTGTGCATATCAAAAGAATATCTGTAACTATGAATGGAAAGGAATGAACATAAAAGTGATGGGTGAAGTCATGGTGGATTAAATCATCAGGGTAGCTGCTACACCCGGTGGACACACAAGTCCATTGTCCTTGTACCATGGCAAAATGGAGTTAAGTTTCAGAACAGTCAACAGGGTGTATCAGTGTCACACAAAGGGGACCAGTCAGGAGCGGTTCACTTCCTGGCAATGGGTTTGGTCTTGGAATCTGCTTTTGCTGGATGTCTGGGTGGACGTCCACATTTGTGGAGGGGGAGGTTCAGCTTCATAGGGAGGAATGTCTGAGGCATGCCCTTCCCCTGGCAGGACCTTCATTCCCCTAGCAGCCGCAGATGTGGAAGGGGCTGATGTTTCATTGCTAGTGGAAGGGGCCAGATGTTGGGTGGAAAACCTAATCAGGGTGGTATTCATGTGCTTCAGCACCCTTGCAGTGGAGGCCAGGTGGGCATTTTGTGCCTGCTACTGCACCATGACTTCTTGGTGGTGGTCCCTCTGCAGCATTTGAATTCCCCAATATGGTGGTGACTTGGCCCATCATGCCTCGGGGACTTTGATAGGTCCCATCATCTGGCCCAGAGAATCCCTCCGACGCAGCCTACCCCCACCTGCCAGTGTCCCTGGCACAGTGTGCCCACTCCCAGTAGTTGCAGGTCCATCATTGTCAGAGGTGGCAAGGTTAGACTCACGTACCTGTACTATGGGGAACACATTAGATGATACAGGTTTAGAGGCGAATGGCTGCTTATGATATTGATGCGGCAGGGTTGGGAGGAGTTGATGTGGGCAGGGTAAGGCTGAGAGTTGTTGACTGACCAGATGCCCCAGATGGGCCAGGCTCTTCATCAGTCCAGCCATCCAAGGGTGTTGTCCTCACTGAGGCCTTCATTCAGAGGGGGAGTGACACTTTCTGGTATCCTCTCCATGGTGACGACTGCAAGGTTACCAGTGGAGGGAGTGAGACACAGAGTTCAGGTTAAAATGGATGTATTGTTGCAGTTGTGTGAGATGCAGACAGTGCTTTAACATGATTCCTTGCAATGACATTGACAACTGCTGCACAACATACCTTAGTTGTACATACAACTCTGTGACTTGATTTTCATACTCCATGTAAAGAGTTGTTAGACTAGGTTGGTAGTGATTGTACTGCAGATGGCATCTGATATTGTCTGATTATAGACATGAATGTTCACCTCTGTTACCTAGTGAACAGCCAGGTGTGCTAGACTGCACAGATAAGAGCTGTTCAATGCACAATGGTGTCCTTATAGAAACACAGTATGTGAGTATGCAAGGGACATTAACCAGTATCAGGATGTACTGCATATGCATCGACTCATCCATCTAACTTTCCAACACAGGTGAGTCTATTTCTAACTTGATATCTTTAATCTGTGACCATTATAAATGGGCACTCAGTTATAGCTGTGTTTTGCTTTGGTTGCTAGTGTGAGTGCTGCCATTGGCAAGTACTATTCCACAGCAGAACAACCACGATGGTGTAGATAGTAAATTAGTTATACATGCACAACGTTATATTTTGTGCACATTCCAGGTTTTCACAACGATGTAATAGTGCATTCTGGGAGTTGCAGTGCTATGATTAACTAACAATGCTTGGTAAATGGTGAGGTGTAGGTGCTATGAAGTGAGTGGATGATGGTTGTGGCGGATTATGTGTGCTAGTGATGTGTGTATTGTGAATGTTGTGCTGATGTGAGGTGAGTGCTGAGTGAAGTGTGTATGTGTACATATAGTGTAAAAGAGCTAACTTCCTGAAGTATGTGAATGGCTTTCTGGATGAAAAGGGATTGTGGGTTGTGTAGGGGTGTGTTATATAGTGCAGTGAGTAGGTGTGTTGGGTGTGTGGATGTGTGTCAGGTGTGGGGTACTCAAACTATCCAATGTAGTGTTGTGTTCTGTCTGAAGTGAGTTAAGACCGCCGCGGTTCGCACCGCCAATGGTTTTCCAAGAACTGCTGTCGTGATTTGTGGATGATAACATGAGGGGAGAATTTTTGTCCGGCTGGAGGTGCTGGTAGTGGGCCTGTCTCTTTTCAGTCCTCCAGTGTCCTGGCGGTTTCAGAAATTTGGCTGTTTTTGGTGTAGTTCACAGTGTAACACGTAATACAGCAGTCGCCACTGTGGCAGTCTTCCCAAAAAAACGCCAAACTCAAAATTACCCCCATAGTCTGCTTAGCTGGTTATTTTACTGGGTTGCCAAGACTTTTATTTTATGTATAGTTGTGGTTCTTAGTTGGCATAGTTGAAAGGAGAGAGAAGTGGAGAAATATGTAAGGAAGGTCACTTTTATTATCACCCCCTATCTGAGTGTATATGTGAGATTTAAAGAAGCAGTCAGATTGTATAGATCTTTGGGTTCTCCCATGAATAGACTATATTAAATTCCTCCAAAATTGTCCAGTAATGTGTAACAGATCTCTGCTTATTCAATGCCTGCTCTAACAGTGCTCTTTTTATTTACTGTACAGTGCTGGTGATGGAAAGCCCCCCCCCCCCAGAAGATATCTGTTACATAAATGTAATGGGTATGAATCACAGTTTGTTGCTGACCACTCTGTATTATGACTTTAGTATTATTGTGGGCCATAACAGTTACAAAAGAAACTATATAATACCACAGCAATCCATATATCAGCCCTTTTTTTGCATAGCCACATAATGAACGTAGTTTGTTGGTTGAGTTGTTCGCAATTCATGGGTTGTTAGCTGAGGGTTGCGCTTGAGATTGTGACTGTTTTCTGGACTCTGTTGTCTGAATGTAGATGGCACGGTTATCTAGCAAATAGCCATATTTTCAACTCCTTTGGAAGTGTATCTGCTACTGGGTTTTTCTAATGATGGCTGGTAGTGAGTTCCAGAGATTGGTGGCTTATATTGAGAAAGCAGTGCCTCCTACAGATTCCTTATATAACGTGGTATGATGATAAGTGGTGCAAGCCTGCAGCACACTGATCTATTTGGCTTTTATTGCTTGGATTTCACTTTTAGGTATAGCAGTCCTTTTCCTTGGGAGGTTCTGTGGACAATGCAGAGTGCCTTGAACATTTCCCTTGTAGCTATAGGTAGCCAGTGAAGGAACGGCAGGGCTGGTGTCATGCGTTCTCTTAGGTGAAGGCAGATAATAAGCCTTGTGGCAACATTTTTGAGGACATATTTTGCTACAAACATTATTGGTGCGCCAAGGTATAGGCTGTTGGCATAGTTAAGGCTGGAGATAAGAGTTTTGAGAGGGCTTGCAGTTTATGCTGGTATTCAAGGTATGGGAAGATGCAATTAAGTGTTTTCATTGTATACAAGGGACTCTTTGTGTTCTTTTTAGTATATGGTACCAGGGATATGGCTGTATTGATAGTTACTGCTTCGTTTCTAACTTCTCTTGATGTTGCCAGATGGGCTTCAAGTTCTTTAGGCCTTATGGTGGTAGACTGTTAGTTTGCCATTGTCTGCATGTCATAATCTCTGTCTTTTGAGTATTGAGGTTTAGATGGTTATTTATTTTTCATTTGTTTATGTCACGAAGACAATATGTGAGTTTTGAATTGTAGAGTTCTGTGGGGCTATCCATTTGTAAAATGATTTGGGTGTCATGTGCATAGTTTTAACAGGTGAAGTTGTATGATTTAATCAGATTTAGTAAGGGGCTTTGGTAGATATTGAATAGTAGAGAAGATATGATGGACCCCTGAGGAATGCCACAGTGTTGTGTGTGTGGGGTGCTGTGAAAGGGGATAGGTAGACTGCACTTTGTCTATGAGATAGGAAAGCAATCCACAAAAACACATTTTTACTGATTCCGATATTGTGAAGCCTTAGCGGTAGCGTGTGGTGGTGAAAAGCGTCAAATGCAGCAGTTAAATCCAGAAGTAATAAGGTAGCTACTCTGTTTTTATCCACAGTGATTATATCCCAGATGGATATAATGCAGACTCTGAGCCTCTGCCTGGTCTGAGACAGTAAGCCATAATATTTGGTAACATTAGAGATGTGAGTAAACACCACACTCTCAAAATGTTTACCTTAGAATGGCCCACTGAAAAACATTTAGGTTTGTGAACAAAGGAATTATAATGTAAAACCCTTCATGTGGGGCAGTCCATTATCAAACATATTGATCATAACAATAGTTGAAAAAAGGTGCCAGCATTTAGACCTGAGAAAGGTGAAACCAGCCACTGAAACTCTTAATCGATATCTCATATACACTCTTTGTGAAGGTAAGTGGGTGCAACATGTTGTAGGGTTTGCCTTTCCATCCACAGGATCACAAAGAGAGTATGTTGTGTGCTATTGTATTTGTATATTATATGTGTGTTTTGCTTAGGATGCGTGTATGGATGTGAAGAACGTTTGTGTAGGGTATCAAACATTTCATTCGCCTTTCATATTCACTTTTGTAATAAATACAAGTTTGCTATATATAATTCTGCGGATTTTTCAACGGTCAGAATGGTAGCTGTGACAGTTGTGAGGAGATTGAGCAATTTTGAAAGTAGAACGGTAAACATTTGAGTATTGGGCATATTGGTGACTCACATACAGATATAGGGGGTCATTCTGACCCTGGCGGCCACCGACCACGGGAGCACCGCCAACAGGCTGGCGGTGCTCCCACGAGCATTCTGACCGCGGCGGTTCAGCCGCGGTCAGAAGCGGAAAGTCGGCGGTCCCCCGCCGACTTTCCGCTGCTCGGGGGAATCCTCCATGGCGGCGGAGCGCGCTCCGCCGCCATGGGGATTCTGACACCCCCTACCGCCATCCTGTGAACAGGATGGCGGTAGGGGGTGCTGCGGGGCCCCTGGGGGCCCCTGCAGTACCCATGCCAATGGCATGGGCACTGCAGGGGCCCCCGTAAGAGGGCCCCGCAAAGTATTTCAGTGTCTGCTTTGCAGACACTGAAATACGCGACGGGTGCAACTACACCCGTCGCACCCCTGCAACTACGCCGGCTCAATTCTGAGCCGGCGTCCTCGTTGCAGGGGCATTTCCTCTGGGCCGGCGGGCGCTCTTTTGGAGAGCGCCCGCCGGCCCAGAGGAAATGTTTGAATGGCCGCCGCGGTCTTCTGACCGCTGTGCGGTCATTTGGCGGCAGTACCTTGGCGGACGGCCTCCGCCGTCCGCCAAGGTCAGAATCAGGGCCATACTGTTCATTGTTAAGCTGCAGCAGTAGGAAATGTATGTATTATTGAATGGCATACAATAGATAGCATTAAGATTACATCTCACAGTCAGTGTCAGTTGTGTTTTCAGTGCTTGGATCCATAACACAGTGTAAGAAACTACCCATTTGCCAAACTTCGTCAATTGCCTTTTCTACCTTTCTTTAATCCTCGTACATAGTCCAGTACAGTTAAACCTCTCGATCTATTGAATTTGTTTCCATATTTGCTACTGTGGGGACAACGGTTGCACTCGTTGCAGTCCAGGCGCTGCACAAAGTTATCGGATTTTAGTCACATATTTGCAAATGCACTGAGTCAATTGTCCTTAGCCTTATAACAAAAATGACTAAAACTGAAGAACACGAGAGAATTGACACGCTTTTCCAATATCTGGGGAACGATAAGTAACAATAATTATTTGGTAAATCATTTAGAACTTATTCCAAACGTGTCCTTCCATTTTTGTGGTCTGCAATATTTGTGTATTTTATGCGTTCTTGTTATAGTTTGATCACACGACCTGCTGTTGTAGGAAAGTGTTTTTATTTAAAGAATTGCAATGTTATGAGACAAGGGCAAATGTGTTCCTTTTTTATTGCTCATGACTGCATTGCATTGCCTGTTGATGTTGACAGGGTGGGTAGCTACATCATAAAAAAAGCAGGCATTCGGACACCCTGGAACTAGCGGTCCTGCGGTGGGTGGCTCACCAGCGATGTGTTTTTGAAGGCAGGGCCGGCTGAGGTTCTGCCTTCATACAGTAGTCACTTTCCAAACTTCTATATGAGGTGAGGAAAACAAGTGGTGGGCAGTCGTGATTTCTGCCGGATTTCTGTATTACACCCACCTTTAAATGAGACCTTACATGCAAGACCACCACATAGATCATGGAAAAGGAGACTTGTACTTCCTAGTTCTATTCTAACACTATACTTTATCTTTTTATCGTTAGGATTTTCTAAGTGGAGTTCACAAGTACTTAATCAAGGAGTACATATCACTGATCATGAAACATAGATTACGCCTTAATAGGACCAACCGTGGCGAAGCAGCTAACAAAATGAGACAGGAGGGAGAGCTTTTAAACAAAAAATTCATAAACCTGGTAAGTGCTCTATTTTGTTGCCCATGCTAATCGCTATAATAGACAATGGTCCTATTTTAAGTAACTTATTTAAAGTAGAATAGATTTTTTAAAAGTCTACGTTCATAGTCATTCTGCATCTAAACATGCATGCATAAGAATGCCAAGAATGTTGGTCTTCCGCCCTATCTCTTACTCAAGAAAATTAAATGCTACTTTGTAATGACCCCATTGTATATAATACTTGATTTTGCACTTTCAGTGCACATACATTATTCAACCTTGTAGGTTATCTCCTAGCCTCTATGAAATTGCATGTTTGATGAGATCCCCTTCCAACTTTGCTCAGGCTCTTCCCATAACTCTGGGTGACCTAGAGACATGACAAACTCGAGTAACAGACCTGGAATAAAAAGGGAATACATGGCAAGATTTGCAGTACAAAATGTGATTGTGAAAACCACCATAATTAGATATGATTCATGGTTTGCTCAAAGAGTTATAAAAGTGAGAAAGTGCTCAGTTTCCATCTCACCTCCCTCTATTTCTCCTCCACATACTTTATCAATACGTCTCATGTCACCATACCCCAACTCTCAATCACCCCTCTCTCTTCTCATCTTTCTCTACCTCACTGCTCCTTCTTATTGGTGTACCTCAACTCTCACACACTAACTCATTATATTCTACCCAAACTCTTTCTCTACCTTACCATAGCAACATTTCTAGCATACCTTTCTCTCTATATAACTCCTTTACTCGGACTCTGTAATCTAACTCCTTTCTACCTGTGCTTTCTCACTCATCTGTCTCTGTACCTCCTTCTCTGTTTCAACTCATCCTCTCTACCTCACCCCTCTCTATACTATACAATTCGGCACCTCAACTGTATCCCTTCACCACTCTCTCTCTCTCTCTCTCTCTCTCTCTCTCTCTCTCACTCTCCTCTCTCTTGCCCTGTATCAACTTTGCCTCTCTTTCCTTTTATCATCTATGTTTCTCCATTGCACTTTCTTTCTCTCTACGCTCCTCTGATTCTACCCTTCACCTCTCTCTAATTTTACCTCAACCTGTTCACCTGTCTACCTTAAGCTTTCAGCGTCTACCTTTGTCTAACTGACCTATTTTCCTGCCTTTCCTCTCTCTTTCGCTGACTCTGCCTCACCCATTGGTGTATACCAGCGATTCCCAGCCTGTGCTTCCCTGCCCCTCATTGGTCTGTGATATATTCTCAGGGGGTCCGAAGGCCTGAGGTGGCAGGAAGGCACTTCTCCTCTGGGACTTATGAACTGCACAGTAACAAAAGAATCTCTGTGACAAAAGCAGTAACCCACTGTGCTATGCACATAAAATACTTTTCTTTGCACAATACACGTTCTTTGCAGAAGGCATGTTAACCATCTGCGCTTCCTTAGATGAGTCAAAACTGCCACATGACAAAACTCCCATCTCTCTCCAGCAGGTGTGTTAATCACTAGAGTTATCTTGATGCTTTTATTTATGCCACAAAGCTGCTGGATGTACAAGGAACTTTGCAGTGCTTCTAAAACTTCTGCACAAAGGAAGTAATATATAAAAGCATGCACATGTTTCTGTCAGAGGTCCCAGAGGAGAAGTGCCTTCCTGCCAGCTCAGGCCCTGTAAAGTGCTCTGACACCCTAAACTGGTATGAGAGCGTAGAAGGCTGGCCTGGCTTATAGTGGGTACCTTGTGGTACTTACATATTGTGCCAGGTCCAGTTATCCCTTATTAGTAGATTAGAGGTGTTCTAGCAGCTTAGGCTGATAAAGGTAGCAATAGCAGAGCAGCTTAGGCTGAACTAGGAGACATGCAAAGCTCCTACTATTCCACTTATATCACTCAGCACTATATCATAAGAAAACACAAAACTCAGAGTTACTAAAAATAAAGGTAATTTATTTTAGTGACAATATGCCAAAAGTATCTCAGAGGATATACTCCCTTAGTAATATACACAACATATATACACACAAACCAAATCAGGTAAGTAAACAGTTTGAAAAGTAGTGCAAACACTGTAGAACACAATAGAATGCAATAGGAGACAATAGGCCTTGGGGCAACACAAACCATATACTCCAAAAGTGGAATGTGAACCACAAATGGACCCCAGGCCTAGTGTAGTGTGTAGAGGGTCGCTGGGAGTGTAAGAAAACACTAAGGGTGTCCAAGATACCCCACCCCAAGACCCTGAAAAGTAGGAGTAAAGTTACCCTACTACCCCAGAAAGACAGTATAGTCGAGATAGGGGATTCTTCAAGGACAACAACTGACTGCAAAGCACTGAAGATGGATTCCTTGACCTGAGGACCTGTAAAAGTAGAGGACCAAGTCCAAGAGTCACGCAAGTGTCCAGGGGGGGCAGGAGCCCACTAAACCTTGGACGAAGGTGCAAAAGGGCTGCCTCTGGGTGGAAGAAGCCGAAGATTTTGCAATAACGGAAGGTGCCATGAACTTCTCCTTTGGTCAGAAGATGTCCTACGACGTGCTGAAGGATGCAGAGTTGTTTCCATTCAGAAAGACCACAAACAAGCCTTGCTATCTGCAAGAGTCTCGGTTGGGGTTTTTGGGGGCTGCTAGGTCCTAGGAAGGACCAGGAGGTCGCCCCTTGGAGGAGGAGACAGAGGGGGCACTCAGCAACACGGAGAGCCCATGCAGAAGCAGGTGGCGCCTGCACAAGTACCTGAACAGGCACTTAGAAGATCTGAGGATGACGGTCAACTCAGAACAACAACAGAGGGTCCCACGACGCCAGAGTCCAACTCAGCGAGTTGGGCAATGCAGGACGGAGTGCTGCGGACCTGGGCTAGGCTGTGCGCAAAGGAAGTCTTGGAAAAGTGCACAGAAGCCCGAGCAGCTGCTGTTCATGCAGTACACAGGATTACTGTCTGGCGTGTGGAGGCAAGGACTTACTTTCACCAAATTTGGACAGAAGGGCCACTGGACTGTCGAAGATAGTTGGACCCAGCTCCTGTGTTCCAGGGACCACGCTCGTCAGGATGAGAGGGGACCCAGAGGACCGGTGATGCAGAAGTTTGGTGCCTGCGTTGGCAGGGGGGAAGATTCCGTCGACCCACGGGAGATTTCATCTTGGCTTCCAGTGCAGGGTGAAGGCAGACAGCCCTCAGAGCATGCACCACCAGGAAAAAGTCGAGAAAGCTGGCAAGATGAGGCGCTACAATGTTGCTGGAAGTCTTCTTGCTACTTTGTTGCGGTTATGCAGGCGTCCTGGAGCAGTCAGCGGCGAATCCTTGGCAGAAGTCGAAGAGGGAAGTGCAGAGGAACTCTGGTGAGCTCTTGCATTTGTTATCTGGTGAGATACCCACAGGAGAGACCCTAAATAGCCCTCAGAGGAGGATTGGCTACAGAGAAAGGTAAGCACCTATCAGGAGGAGTCTCTGACATCACGTGCTGGCACTGGCCACTCAGAGCTGTCCATTGTGCCCTCACACCTCTGCATCCAAGATGGCAGAGGTCTGGGACACACTGGAGGAGCTCTGGGCACCTCACCTGGGAGGTGCTGGTCAGGGGAGTGTCACTCCCCTTTCCTTTGTCCAGTTTCGCGCCAGTGCAGGGCTGGGGGGATCCCTAAACGGTGTAGACTGGCTTATGCAAGGAGGGCACCATCTGTGCCCTTCAAAGCATTTCCAGAGGCCAGGAGAGGCTACTCCTCCGAGGCCCTTCACACCTATTTCCAAAGGGAGAGGGTGTTATACTCTCTCTCAGAGGAAATCCTTTGTTCTGCCTTCCTGGGACTTGGCTGCCAAGGCCCAGGGGGGCAGAAACCTGTATGAAGGTTGGCATCAGTGGTAGCTGCAGTGAAAACCCCGGAAAGTTAGTTTGGCAGTACCCGGGCTCTATGATGGAGACCCGGGGATGCACGGAATTGTCCCCCCAATACCAGAATGGTATTGGGGGGACAATTTCATGATCCTAGACATGTTACATGGCTATGTTCAGAGTTACCATGGTGACGCTTCATGTAGGTATTGACCTATATGTGTGCACAAGTGTGATGGTGTCCCCGCACTCACAAAGTCTGGGGAAATTGCCCTGAACAATGTGGGGGCACCTTGGCTAGTGCCAGGGTGCCCTCACACTAAGTAACTTTGCACCTAACCTTCACTAAGTGAGGGTTAGACATATAGGTGACTTATAAGTTACTTAAGTGCAGTGTAAAATGGCTGTGAAATAACGTGGACGTTATTTGACTCAGGCTGCTGTGGCAGTCCTGTGTAAGAATTGTCTGAGCTCCCTATGGGTGGCAAATGAAAAGCTGCAGCCCATAGGGATCTCCTGGAACCCCAATACCCTGGGTACCTAGGTACCATATACTAGGGAATTATAAGGGCGTTCCAGTGTGCCAAACAGAATTGGTAAAATGAGTCACTAGCCTGCAGTGACAATTATAAAAGCAGAGAAAGCATACACACTGAGGTTCTGGCTAGCAGAGCCTCAGTGATACAGTTAGGCACCACACAGGGAACACATATAGGCCATAAACGTATGAGCACTGGGGTCCTGGCTAGCAGGATCCCAGTGACACATATCAAACATACTGACAACATAGGGTTTTTACTATGAGCACTGGGCCCTGGCTAGCAGGATCCCAGTGAGACAGTAAAAACACCCTGACATACACTCACAAACAGGCCAAAATTGGGGGTAACAAGGCTAGAAAGAGGCTACCTTCCTACAGAGAGGTGCTATAAAACAAATGAATTACATGTGACAGAGAGGCTGCGGAGAGATGAGAGGCCCTTATGGTTTTACTTCCTTTCCTCACCACATATTTATGAGAAAAAGCTTTCTCAGATTTTATGTACCTAAAAAATCACTTGGGAAATGTAGAATCCGACCTGAGGATTCAGCTTTCCTAAATAAAACTAAACATTTAGAAGTTAGTTGCCAAGTTGCAGAGCCAACCTTCCCATTAAACCTTTTTGATTTCTGCATATTATTTCAATATAAAATAATTAAATCTTTAGTAATTTGAGTATTTATTTGGTGTGTACTTGTTTGTGAATTACTGTGCTAATGTTTGACATTTAAACTGTACAAATTACGTGTGGGTCCCCTGCTTCCAATAGTAATTCAGTGGGGCCCTCAGGAATCAAAGGTTTGGGAACCACTAGTGTACACCACACACCTCCACCTCCCTACCTCTAGCACTGCCACTCTACTGCTCTACCCTAATCTAAAACCTTACCTATCATTCTAGCTCTCTTCATCTGCCTACCCCTTTGACTTTCTATCTCTTTTTGCCATTTCTTGTGGTTATCTCATTTTTCTCACTTTACCTTATCTCCTTTCCTCCCTAACTTAGCTCCCTGCCTTATCACTATCTATCTCCTTCCTCCCTCAGCTTCCCCCCTCTTATTGTACAGTTCTCTTTACCTCTCTATCCCCTGCCTTTTCTTATTTCCTGAAATGTCTTGCCAGAGAAGTGTACACTTAGAAAGAGAAGAGGAGGTACAACGAAGAAGAGAATTAAGGAGAAACCTATCAGGCATCACCTAATGTAATGGTGACCAGTGCATGAATTGTCCCTATTGCTACACGAATGTCAGCTGTAAATAGGTATTTGTTTGTGATCATGAATATCCTACATAAATTCTATCCCCTATGGGCACGTTTTCTTTTAAAAGTATGCATTAGTTCACTGAACATCCTTCAAGCTGCACTTAACTTAATTATTGAAATAGGAATGCATCTGTTTATTTAAAACGGAGATACAGACTCAGAGAGCAGAGATGTTATACTCCAGACAGGAACCGTGATAATATCAATAAAGTCTTTTCATTTTAGATGATGTAATGCCTTCTTTAACCCCTTAGCTGCTGGGCCCTCCCACCACCTCACCCTCCAGTGATGAGCCCTTTTTTGGCAATTAGGGGTAGTTCGCACTTAGGTCTTTGTAACTTTTTGTCCACATAAGCTTTCCACACCAAATTTGCATCCTTTTTCTCCCAACATCCTAGCCATTCTAAAGGTACCCAGAGTTTGTGGGTTCCCCTTGAGGAGACCAAGAAATTAGCCAAAATACAGCAAACATTTCGTTTTTTTCAAAATGATGGGAAAAAAGGGCTGTTGATGAAGGCTTGTGATGTTTTCCCTGATAATGGCATCAACAAAGGGTTTGCAGTTCTAAAATCACCATCTTCCCAGCTTTCAGGAACAGGCAGATGTGAATCAGTAAACCCACATTTTTCAACACAATTTTGGCATTTTACTGGGACACACCCCATTTTCACTATTTTATGTGCTTTCAGCCTTCTTCCAGTTAGTGACAGGAATGGGTGTGAAACCAATGCTGGATCCTGGAAAGCTAACCATTTATGAAAAAAAGCCAACATTTTAAATTCAGCAAGGGGTCATTTGTGTAGATTCTACAAGGTTTTCCTACAGAAAATAACAGCTGAAATAAAATAATATTGAAATTGAGGTGAAAAAAGCAGCAACTTTTCTCCATGTTTTACTCTGTAACTTTTTCCCACAATGTCAGTTTTTTAAAATCAATATACCTTTACGTCTGCTGGACTCTTCTAGTTGTGGGGATATATAGGGCTTGTAGGTTCATCAAGATCCCTAGTTACCCAGAGCCAATAAATGAGCTGCACCTTGCAATAGGTTTTCATTCTATACCGGGTATATAGCAACTCATTTGCTGAAATATAAAGAGTGAAAAATAGGTATAAAAAAAACCTTTGTATTTCCAAAATGGGCACAAGATAAGGTGTTGAGAAGCAGTGGTTATTTGCACATCTCTAAATTCCGGGGTTCCCATACTAGCATGTAAATTACAGGGCATTTCTGAAATAGACATCATTTTTACACAGTGGCTTACATTTGGTGGGAAAAAATGTAGAGAAAGACAAGGGGCAATAACACTTGGTTAAATGGTACCTCACTTGCGTGTGTAGGCCTAATGCCTGCAACAGGAAACGTAACATGTACACATCACATTTTTACATTGAAAACTGATGTGTTTTTTGGGAAGTACCTAGCTGTGGATTTTGGCCTCTAGCTCAGCCGGCACCGAAGGAAACCTACCAAGCCTGTGCGATTTTTAAAACTAGACACATAGGAGAATCAAAGATGGGGTGACATGTTGGGCTCTCACCAGGTTCTGTTATCCATAATCCTTTGCAAACCTCAATATTTTGCAAAACAAATAACTTTTTCCTCACATTTCGGTGACAGAAAGTTCTGGAATCTGAGAGGAGCCACACATTTCCTTCCACCCAGTGTTCCCCCAACACTTCCTATAAAAATGGTAACTCACTTGTGTTGGTAGGCCTAATGCCTGTTACAGGAAATGCCCCAAAACACAACGTGGACACATAAACATTTTCCCAAAGAAAACAGAGCTGTTTTTTGCAAAGTGCCTAGCTGTGGATTTTGCCCTCTAGCTCAGCCGCCACCTAAGGAAACCTACCAAACCTGTGCATTTTTGAAAACAGACACCTAGGGGAATCGAAGATGGTGTGACTTGTGGGGCTTTCACCAGGTTCTGTTACCCAGAATCCTTTGCAAACCTCAATATTGGGCCAAAAAGCACCTTTTCCCCACATTTCGGTGACAGAAAGTTCTGGAATCTGGGAAGAGCCACAAATTTCCTTCCACCCAGCGTTCCCCCAAGTCTCCCGATAAAAATGGTACCTCACTTGTGTGGGTAGGCCTAATGCCTGCGACAGGATATGCCCAAAACTCAACATGGACACATCACATTTTCCCAAAGGAAACAGAGCAGTTTTTTTGCATAGTGCACAGCTGTGGATTTTGGCCTCTAGCTCAGCCGTCACCTAAGGAAACCTACCAAACCTGTGCATTTTTGAAAACTTGACACCTAGGGGAATCCAAGATGGGGTGACTTATGGAGCTCGCACCAGGTTCTGTTACCCAGAATCCTTTGCAAACCTCAACATTTGGCAAAAAAAACACTTTATCCTCACATTTCGGTGACTGAAAGTTCTGGAATCTGAGAGGAGCCACACATTCCCTTCCACCCAGTGTTCCCCCAACACTCCCGATAACAATGGTAACTCACTTGTGTAGGTAGGCCTAATGCCTGTTACAGGAAATGCCCCAGAACACAACGTGGGCACATCACATTTTCCCAAAGAAAACAGCTCTTTTTTGTAAAGTGCCTAGCTGTGGATTTTGGCCTCTAGCTCAGCCGGCACCTAGGGAAACCTACCAAACGTGCATTTTTGAAAACTAGACACCTAGGGGAATCCAAGATGGGGTGACTTATGGGGCTCTCACCAGGTTCTTTTACCCAGAATCCTTTGCAAACCTCAATATTTGGCAAAAAAAACACCTTTCCCTCACATTTTGGTGATAGAAAGTTCTGGAATCTGAGAGGAGCCACAAATTTCCTTCCACTCAGCATTCCCCCAAGTCTCCCGATAAAAATGGTACCTCACTTGCGTGGGTATGCCTAGTGCCCGCGACAGGAATAGATCACACATCAGTCAATGTTGGTACTTACATGAGGGCAACCGTTGACCCTGGGGTGATCCATTCCTGACACAGGCACTAGGTACAGGCACTCAAGTGCGGTAGCGTTTTTATCAGGACAGGTGGGGAAACACTGGGTGGAAGGAATTTTGTGGATCCCAGCCTATTCCTGTATTTTGTGTGACAGAAATGCAAGAACAAATAGAGTTTGTATTCAACATTTCAGCTTTACAGGGCATTCGGGGAAAGAAAACATTGGGGAATCCATACAAGTCACACCTCTGTGGACTCCCCCAGATGTCTAGTTTCCAGAAATGTCTTGGTTTGGTATGTTTCCCTATATAGCCGCCGAACCGAGGACCAAAAACGCAGGTGCCTGGTGGCGAATATATATATATATATATATATATATATATATATATATATATATTGAAATCACTTTTATACTTGGGTGTGGTTTTCCTGCGGGCCGGTCGCTGCCCCCAGGGAAACCACACACGTTGACAAAAGTGATTGAGCTCTCTCTCTCTCTCTCTATATATATATATATATATATACATATATATATATCTATAGACACATCTATACATGTAGATATATCTATCTATATAGACAGATATATCTATATATATATATATCTATATATATATATATATATATATATGGACAAATCTATACATATAGATATATCTATCTATATATAGATCTATCTATATATATATATATATATATATATATATATATATAGATATTTTTTTTTTAACAGCTGTATGGTTTCCTTGGGGGCCGTAGTGGCCCCCAGGGAAGTCATACAGCTGTTAAAAAAAATGATTTCCCCCAACAGGGGTTCGTCCTGACCACGGGCGATCCCCTGCCCATTTCATTTTGTTTTTAAAAAACAAAATAATAATAATCATTTTGTACACCCCTGGGGGGGTGCAGTCGTTCCCCCCAGGGGAAAACCTACCTTTAAAAAACAATCTATTAATTAATCTCTTCAGATTCCTTTTAGAATATATTAATTTATAGGACTATGACTTATTTAATGAATTATGATGATGAATATCCATTTATTTATTTATTTATTCCACGTTGAAATCGCTTTTACCTCTATCTTATTTTGCATTTTCAGAATTGACTGAATTTACTCTATTTATTTGTCATCATTTGTCATCTATTTATAGCCTTTATATGAAGTGGATGTATTGCAATCAATTGGCAGTACATATATTTATATATATTTATATATTTATATTATTAATTAATTGCATTTATATATTAGGCCTTTAAAATTAAAACTGAAATCAAAATTAAAATTATTAGGTATAAGTGGGTAATATGTGGACATTAAGAGTAAAAGGAAAAAGGAAAAATGATAATTGAGAAAGAGAAGAGAGAGAAAAAAACAGCATACATGGGATTTGTTTTGTATTTAAGAATTGTAGACTGTGATTACAATTAATTAATTTTTTAGTGTTCACAGGTGACCAGACTATATTTGTGATAATGTATTATAATATGAGAGAAATATATAATGTCACATTTTTAGTTCATAGTTTATTTCAAAACATGCACAGGATTAGGAGTTTCTTATTTTTAAGTTAAAATTGTGACGTTATAAAATGGCCGCTCCATTTGCACCTCTCTTGAGCTATGCAATGAACATCAAAGAAGGACTATATGGTTTAAATAGTTGAGTGTAAAATGTCTGCCAATGTCCTGTTGAAGGCTTCGGCCGAAACGCGTAGACATTTGGTTGGGACAGCGTGTGTGTCTTTTGAATGGTGAGCACATTGTCGACCGTTTTTTTTGTGCTTGTTGTACCAACTTTTGCTGGTGTGATTTACCTGCAATCTAATCTTTTTTCAATAAACAGCAGCCGATGAACCTATCGAGAATAAGTGGTTTTCTGAGTATTTTACCAGCTGGTATTGAATGATGTGCAGCCCTTGGTGTGCGATTTAAATACACCATTCTTCTGGATATTTTTGTTCCGCGTTATGTCTGGTTCGCGGTAGGGCTAGCACGCCGCTTGGAGTGCGCGTGATACAACGTTACCAGACTTGCTTTCAAAGGAGGATTTTTCACGCTGCACCGCGTCGCTTGGATACATTGTAGCTCCCCCGTAGAGATTGCTGTTGCCATCGTAGCAAATCTTTCCCCCTTGGAGGTAAGGAGGATTGGTGCCGGGGGTAGCCGAGATTCATTTATTGGATGTATTACGACGCTCGACTCGGATAGACTAGTATAGTTGTACATCCGAATCATTCATTTGAACTGTGTCATATTGCACAGATTTTTTCTGTGTAACCAGTGCTGCGAAATACGAACCACTGACATACATCGGCGTGCTTTGTGTTTCTTTGAACTTTTCACACACGCTGTCCCTATAGTAACGGTCCGGCATTTGAGTTTGGTTGAACTATTTATTTTTGTTTTGGATTCTAATTTTTGAATGAAGCGGTTGATTTTTCCTTCTTCTTCGTTTTTTTTTATTTTTTATCTGGAACTCTGTATTGGGACTGATTCTGAATAGACGACAGTTTTTTCAATTTTTTCAATTTTTTGGACTCATTTTTCAGTTTTTGAATTGTTTAATGCACTATGGCGAATCGGAAAGCCCTGTGGGAACAAGCTGCCACTACTCTATTTGATAATGTTTCTGGAACCTCAATGCCTGCGGACTTATCTACACGTACAGCAACCACCATTATTTCTGAACTAGAAAAGGCAAGAATTTTAGAATTAAAAAAATGGTGGGAAATGACCTCATTGACCAAATATATACAAAATGGTCGTGTGCCACGAGGTCTCAGAATTCTAATATTGCCTACCCTGGGTGATATAGATCCCGATCTTCTAGAACAATGGAGAGCGCATACATCTGAATGCTCAGTCAAATTGATGGACACTTTGATTATTCAATCAAAACGTCGTATGGAAGAACAAACCCATAAAATTGAACTTCTTACTAAAGAACTAGAAAAAATGGGGACCTCCTCAGAAATACAACAATTGTTAATGAAGATGGAAGAACGTATAACCAAAAAAGAAGATGAAATCAAGCTCCGCAAGGCCTCTAAATTCAATAGAGACAAGAAAGATTATGAAATAGGTAGAATTTATACATTTGCTCGTAAATACAACACACTCAGAGCACAAGACAAAGTTATGATGATGGACAGTCCCAATATAACAACCAATACAGCAGAAGACAGCTCGGATTTGAGCTCATCAGCTGACGAAGCTTCTGCCAATAAATTGGATTTTCACGGGGAAATGAGACTACTACGATCAATCACGCCACAATCAAACAGAAGTCGAGGACGAAGTAGAGGAGGTTCAAGACGCGGAGGGGGAAGAGGCAGAAATCACAAATATCAAGACTAGAGAGGACCTTTCGATCTGACAATTCCAATATCATTGTAAATATCTCTAAAGTACAGCTCACCTCTAATCAGGAGCGAATTCTAAATTTAGGATTAAGTTTTTGTCCTGACAATCATTGGGATTATGTTGACACCAGAATAGAATTGTATAAATATACACGTAAGTTGCGGCTGTTGAAATATTTTTCCAAGACAACACAGGCCACTACATCTTGTTCCAACATTAATGTAGACACTTTATCTGGTTTTCATGTCAATGAAGCTCCTGATTTAGTAGAAATTGGCAGGTTGGGTTGTTTGGATGATGTCAGCAATGATACAGGTGAAGAGAACAACATTTTGATTGACATGGGATTTGTTACTAACAAGACCGTGGCCAGCAGGCTTAAGCCCTCCAGCAGATTTAATCCCCAATTACCGACTGGTAACATGATTGATTTGTTCTATGAATTGGTAGTTGATGACGTTGATCGGTTTCGGAATGATTGGAAAAGGGTTAAAATGAAAAAAGCCCAAAGAGTGAATTTCTCAGCCACAGATTGGAAAGATCTAAATGAGCTCAAATCCAATAACACCATTATCATCAAACCCTCCGATAAAGGAGGGAATATTGTTATTATGGATATTAATAGCTATATGAAGGAAGCTAATCATCAACTTTCCAATAAACAACATTATCAAAAACTAACCATTAATCCCACTAATGAATATCAAACCATCTACTGGGAGATGCTTGATAGCTGGCACACTAAAGGGCTAATTGACCAAAATGAATATTCTTATCTCAAAGTCTTGTTTCCTAGAATCCCTTGTATTTACTTTCTACCAAAGATCCATAAAAATACAAAACATCCCCCTGGTCGACCTATTGTGAGTATGAACTCATCCCTATTAGAAAATACCTCCCGTTTCTTGGACCTTTTCCTATGTCCTTTTGTCACCGAATTGCCGTCTTATCTTCGAGACACCAATGACTTTCTTGCTAAGATTCATAATGTTCCATGGCAACCCAACTATCTATTGGTAACCATGGATGTGACTGCATTATACACTTCCATTAAGCATGAATTTGGCATTCAAGCATGTTGTCACTTCTTGGGCACTCGTAAAATTGAATTTCTTCAACATACTAACATGCTAATTAGCATGTTAAGATTTTGCCTCACCCACAACGCCTTTCTATTTGACAATCAACATTACTTGCAGAAACAAGGGACTGCAATGGGAGCTTCATTTGCTCCCACGTATGCCAACCTTTACATGGGCTGGTGGGAAAAGGAGATAGCTTGGTCTGACTCTAATGGCAAATACATGGAACAAGTGATACTATGGGTCAGATATATTGATGATCTCTTTCTTATCTGGGATGGTGACGAGATTTCTCTCAAACAATATGTTGATATCTTGAACAACAATGAGCTGAACATTCACTTAGACTTGAAATATAGTGCACAAACTATAGAATTTCTTGATGTCCAGATCTCTATTGAAAAAGATGTCTTACAGACAACTATTTTTCGTAAACCAACAGCCTGTAATTCAATCTTGCATGGCAATAGTGGTCATCCAAAAGCTTTGAAATGGAGTATTCCATACAGTCAATTTCTACGGGCCCGTAGAATCTGTTCTAATGATGAATGCTTCAAGATTGAAATCATGACGATGACACAGAGATTCTTAGAGAGAGGATATCCTTTGAAGATCCTTAAAGATGCACACTTGAGGGTTTTGAATATGTCTCGAGAAAAATTGCTTTTCAAGCCTGATAATATTCATAATCAAGATCACAATAAGGTATCATCACCTAGACTATTCTTAGAGTTTAATTCTCAACATTCACATTTAAATAATATCATACAGAAAAATTGGCATGTTTTGAGACATGATTCTGCCATCAAGGACAGTATAGGTCCACATCCATGTACCACATATCGCAAAACTCAATCTTTGGGTAACCATCTTACCAGAAGCCTATTTCAGAGTCCCAAAACTAATATGTCATGGTTGGCCAAAAAAAGCTTGGGCTTTTGGAAATGTGGACATTGCAAATCATGTTTGTATGCACAGAATACTCAGACATACACCACGTTCGAAGGAAAAATTTGTGACATAACTGAACGTATCACATGCGAAACTGAATACGTTGTATATATCATTGAATGTGGGTGTCGCAAGAAATATGTGGGCAGTACCATTCACAAACTGAAAATCAGGTTCCTGCAACATCTCAGAGCCATTAAGAATCATGATCCATCCTATCCTTTAGCTAAACACTTTTGGGATGTACATGAAGGTAACTGTAGTTCCCTAGCATTTTATGGTGTTAAAACCATTGCGGTCCATCCCCGAGGAGGCAATAGAATTGCACATTTGAGACAAATGGAGTCCAAAACTATTTTACTTTTAGGTACAGAACACCCTTGGGGTCACAACTTGGACGCAGAGCTTCATGTACATCTGTAAGTTTTTAGATTTTCCCATACAGAGATATACATACATTTTTTTACACATTTTTTTACATTTTCTCACACATAGATTTTGTCCAATAGAAAACATGAAATGAAATTGATGACTTTTTTAGAATATTGTGTCTTGTTAGGATCCTTACTGATTGATTTTACCATTATTGTTATTACTATTAGTAGTAGCATTTGCCGGATTGATACTTAGTGTATTTTGGTAATAATTTTTTACTAATAATTTATTCACTTTTAGGGTGTTATACTCATCTATTTTATTCCTATACTGTTGCATAGGTCCTTGGGGAGGATAGCAGCGCACATATACATTCTCCTGTTGCTTAATTTGTGGGGTCTATTTATAATTTCCTAATCAATAACAATTTGACCTATGATATGGATCTATTAATTAATCTCTTCAGATTCCTTTTAGAATATATTAATTTATAGGACTATGACTTATTTAATGAATTATGATGATGAATATCCATTTATTTATTTATTTATTCCACGTTGAAATCGCTTTTACCTGTATCTTATTTTGCATTTTCAGAATTGACTGAATTTACTCTATTTATTTGTCATCATTTGTCATCTATTTATAGCCTTTATATGAAGTGGATGTATTGCAATCAATTGGCAGTACATATATTTATATATATTTATATATTTATATTATTAATTAATTGCATTTATATATTAGGCCTTTAAAATTAAAACTGAAATCAAAATCAAAATTAAAATTATTAGTTATAAGTGGGTAATATGTGGACATTAAGAGTAAAAGGAAAAAGGAAAAATGATAATTGAGAAAGAGAAGAGAGAGAAAAAAACAGCATACATGGGATTTGTTTTGTATTTAAGAATTGTAGACTGTGATTACAATTAATTAATTTTTTAGTGTTCACAGGTGACCAGACTATATTTGTGATAATGTATTATAATAGGAGAGAAATATATAATGTCACATTTTTAGTTCATAGTTTATTTCAAAACATGCACAGGATTAGGAGTTTCTTATTTTTAAGTTAAAATTGTGACGTTATAAAATGGCCGCTCCATTTGCACCTCTCTTGAGCTATGCAATGAACATCAAAGAAGGACTATATGGTTTAAATAGTTGAGTGTAAAATGTCTGCCAATGTCCTGTTGAAGGCTTCGGCCGAAACGCGTAGACATTTGATTGGGACAGCGTGTGTGTCTTTTGAATGGTGAGCACATTGTCGACCGTTTTTTTTGTGCTTGTTGTACCAACTTTTGCTGGTGTGATTTACCTGCAATCTAATCTTTTTTCAATAAACAGCAGCCGATGAACCTATCGAGAATAAGTGGTTTTCTGAGTATTTTACCAGCTGGTATTGAATGATGTGCAGCCCTTGGTGTGCGATTTAAATACACCATTCTTCTGGATATTTATATATATATATATATATACATATATATATATCTATAGACACATCTATACATGTAGATATATCTATCTATATAGACAGATATATCTATATATATATCTATCTATATATATATATATATATATATATATGGACAAATCTATACATATAGATATATCTATCTATATATAGATCTATCTATATATATATATATATATATATATATATATATAGATATTTTTTTTTTAACAGCTGTATGGTTTCCTTGGGGGCCGTAGTGGCCCCCAGGGAAGTCATACAGCTGTTAAAAAAAATGATTTCCCCCAACAGGGGTTCGTCCTGACCACGGGCGATCCCCTGCCCATTTCATTTTGTTTTTAAAAAACAAAATAATAATAATCATTTTGTACACCCCTGGGGGGGTGCAGTCGTTCCCCCCAGGGGAAAACCTACCTTTAAAAAACAAATATGCCCCCGGGGGTGAAATCCCTGGTGTCTAGTGGGGCGGTGCAGCGATCAAGGGCCAGGAAACCCATTCAGGAAGGCCTTGTTTGAAAGGGGAGAATCTCCCCTTTCAAACAAGGCCTTCCCGAATGTCGGGAAGGCCGTTTGGGGCTGTTTTCTGTTCCGATGGAGAAAACAGATGGTGAGGACGTCACAAAGGGGCGGTGTGGGAGGAACCCCCTTTCTGGTGTCGGCTACTGGTCGTGACCCTCACCAGGGAGGTAGTGTGGGCGTCAGCCAGTGGCCGACGCACGCACTAAAGCGGTTAAGGTCATGAAAAGGTAAACAAAAAGAGGCCTTGTTAATCAGATACAAATGTAATCGCCTGAAGGTTTCTTCTTAAAGGACAGTCAAGCTTTTTCTAGCTTGTCAACTGCCATGGCAGTGTCCACCGATTAACTCTTGAAACAGCAAAGTTTTAAATTAGAAAGCCACTGAACTCAAAATTGTTGGGGCTTAAAAATAAGCACTATCCCAGAAGAAACAGTAAGGCCTTCATTGTGATTCCTGAGGGAATCCCATTATTATGAAAATGGGAGATTTCTTTTCTTTAAATTTCTTTATTAGTCTTTGCATACCATTGAGACAAAGTATAGGACAACAAAGGGAAAAGCATTATATACGGCCATCTTCAGTTTCAAATCATAGAGTGTTTCACGTGATAATCAAGTTATTCTTCATGCAGCCCTCCTGTCTTTATAACCTGCCCACAAAAAATGAGAGTATACGTCCAAATGGGGATTCCTTGTTTTACATTAGATACCATATATCCAGTGGTGGCTCCTCTATTAGGGCGGAGGAGCGTAGCTCCCCAACCAGCAGTGGCAGCTGCAAACCTTTTACCAAAAAAGAATAATAAACTGTTTTCATTATCGTTTTTTGGTAAAAGGGCTGCCACGTAGGCTCTCATTATTCTAATGAGACTACTGGATTTTGAGCGGCAGAATCGCCCACGGTGTGGGAGACTATGTCTGACCCACTGCAGGTGACACCTGTCGCTCCAATCCGGGTTTTGCTCCGGCTAACTGGTAGTGCGTCACCTCTAACCAAGGACAGGGATAACTGGGCAGCTGAGCGCATGACATAATTGGTTTCTCAGGGAAGCCGTGGTCACTCAGGTCTCATCCGTTTCTCTCAATTACATTAGTCTCATATATACATTGACAGACGGAGGCAGTATATGGTTCAATAATGATTTTAATGAAGCGACTGCATTTTAGATAGCAACGCGTGAGCTGCAATAACCAGGTCGACACAACATGACAGTAATAAAATTATGACAAGGAGAGTGAAGCATAAAAATAACGCTACCGTATTGGCACTACAGTCAATAGATTAATTCCTACCTAAGGCTATAATAGAGCACAGCGTGTTAAGCTCTAATTCTGCCCTTCAGGTTCCCCTGGGAAGGCATCAACCCCCATACCTGAGCAAAGGCCTGAAGTCTGCATTAGCATCTATAGCTAAGCATTCAGCAATCAGCATAAAGTCGTGGATCTCTGGTTGGAATCTCCCTCTAACGTGTAAGGGACAAGGAAGTGTTTTTATAATAAAACAGCCAATGTTCTAAGAAAACATCCCTGCGTAAAGATGTGTGTTTTCTCCGAATATTGGAGACTAAACATATACCACGTTCATCGGCAACCTATCTTGCTGTAGCCTTGGAAGAAGCACAGAGTGAGCAAGAATGTCTTGTTTGAGAACAGAGTGCTGGCCTAGGCGAAAACAGTTAGATAAACAGAAAATAAAACAAGACCGTAAAAGTGGCTATTGTAACAATAATAAAATAAAGCCGAATAAAATATATCTAGGTTAAAGTGCACAGCGGCCGGCCTAGTGTCTTAAAATAACGTGCTTGAAGCTATAGCTAAAATGGCTACACAACACCCTCCCCTTGTCGGTTGAAGGTGGTTCAAAGCCTAGTTACATAAAAAATCGCTACTAAAAAGCTCAACCTAAGATATACATATAAAACAAATTATGTCAATCATGACAAGTCGAAGGGACACAGGAGCATATAAAAAGAAAATTTCTAATGTGAACATGTGGCATAAAAAGGCCAAATTTCAAGAGTCAAAGTTATTTTTAAAATTTCCAATCGATTCCGGGACCATAGAGGACAGGAAATCTTCCACTTCAGCAAGTGTTAAAATTGGAAAGGCATCGCCGAAAAGGACGAAGGAGCAGTCGTGTTCCATAGCCTCAGCCTGAGCCAAGGTGGCATTCCGTGATGTGCCCAATGATGAGTCAAAAGCCACATCCTCCAGGAAGGGCAACTCAGAAGTAGCTTCCCATAACAAACGCAACCTCAACACGCACATCTGGTAGTGAGCCCTCAGCGAGAACATCAACAGATCAGCGTTCAATGAAATTAAGCGCTGCGTAGAAAGACAGATTTCTAGTGCATGTTCGTAAGAGCACTAGAGGCACCGAAACACGGGCTGCACACAATGCAAAACTGGTCTGAATGACAGGGACCAGTCACACTCCAATTACTCCAGGAGTGTTTCTCCAAAATACTACATCATGCATTCATAACACACCTGCGCTGATGGGAGCAATTTAATTCCTCCTTGTTGCAGTCGGACAGCCATTGCCCATACAAAATAGCAACAGCAAAACGCCAACAATTATAGCCAAAGTTATCGGAAATCCCCCGAAAATACTGGAGAAAATTGAATGAATGGCAGATGGTATTAAACCGAATATGGAGCAGAAGGTGGGAATGAAACCAGAACCAACAGCCTTAATACAATTTGCGATTCCAGTAGTACTTGACGCATTAAATATCCGTCCCACGAGTTCACCAAAGTGCCTCAGAAAGTTTGTACTTAAAAGGGACTGTATCTCTCCTGACGACCTTGCCACCTGAAGTGCGTAGGTCTTGCGTGCAGATGTAAGGGCCACATGCTTTTGAAACAATAAAGCCTTGAGTCTACTCAACTGGTCAAAATTCACATTAGAGATAGCAATGTGAGGCCAGATGTCTGCTACCTCTTATTTTAGTGGGAGGAAACAGTATGTTCCCGCAGCATGTAACAATCTTAGAGACCGAAACAACATAAACTATTCCGGCTCGCATCCCACAACAGTCTTCACCATAGCTGCCTTTTGAAAGCATCTGGAACATAGGTCTAATCAAGGGGACAGGAACTCCATTCAGATAGCAAGCAAAATTTTCTGCAGACGTGTTACACGGCCCAAGCAAAGACAGCTGTTTACAAACTATCGAATGGCTTACTGAAGTCTTGCATTCACTACCGCTAAGAAAGACCTCTTTCATGCCACTGAGACATTTGTACGAGAAGGGAAGCTCCCACACCTCATGGATGTAACTATCTCCTAGCCTTTCATATCTGCCTACTGGAATGTGTTCTAAACAAGAGGTGAATTGTAGTGTGGAAATAGGCAGATTGATGAACCTGTGTATTAACCATTCAGCAGATGGTATTTTGGCCAGAGTAAAAGGCAATTTTTCCTATTTCTCGATGTTTAACATGACATAAGTCGCTTCTTTATTAGCCATTAGTTCGACCTGTTGCTTTAAATTAAAGGAAGAAAATATTTCCCTTGCACTGACATGCTGCCAGGGAACGCGAGCCGCCTCAGTGTTTGAATTGTCCAACCCAACTGCATAATGGACCTTAACTGACTCTGTCCGTGTTGTAAGGAAGACATATCTGTTTGTATAATGTCTATAGCAGAAGAGACAATGTTATTTAAAGTGTATATCCGGTTGGACAGGGTATTAATGCCATTATTAGCAACAGCAAATGCCTTTTTTAGATTTTCCTGGTCTATTTGCCTTAACCGGGCAGCTGCTTCTTGTTGGGAAAGCTTCCAAATTTCATTATATACTTCATATAAGAAACGCTTTCTGCAATGTTTTCTGGGGCTGAACAGAAAGCCCTGTAAATCGGTATTATTAGATAGGAGACTGAGGTTTGCTCTAACCGTGTCTAGTGAGGAAGTTTTTAACCATTGCTGGCATAGTTTCCCTACACTGTATGTCATTACTATACATGCATGTTCAGATGATATATAGCGAGGGTCTGGCCTATTAGTTCTAAAACTCCCTGAGGAGTTAATAAAACATTTGTGACACCCATTGGTATCTACCGACCACAGTAACCACCCGCCAGGATGTGTCAGTGAAACATTAAATGTATCATTCTGGACCCATTCGTCGAGCTAATCTGCAGTTGCATTTGTATATTTTTGCCATTTATAACATTTTGCAGGGGCAGGTATACTGGGTGTGTTTAATTCTTTGATCTTCGCTAAGCCTAAAAAGATTGTTTGT
Source organism: Pleurodeles waltl (assembly GCF_031143425.1). Classification (NCBI taxonomy): domain Eukaryota; kingdom Metazoa; phylum Chordata; class Amphibia; order Caudata; family Salamandridae; genus Pleurodeles; species Pleurodeles waltl. Next base: position 465,389,300 of record NC_090448.1, on the reverse strand, counting down.
TGTTCTGTGTCATTTTAAAATATCATTTGTACGGGTATCAGGCATGCTCTAAATAAAGCTTCCTTCCCTCTTATATGCCAATGTCTAGTTTCCCCACACACTTTTTAAGTCAATCGACTTCAGCCAATATTCATAGCCTTCTATAGTCAACCGGGAAACAAAGGAACCTGAATATATAAATTTTGTATTTGTCAATAATATGCATATGTTTTCCATAGGTGGTAATTTAAAATATTACGACTCAGCATTTGTAACATCATGCCCAGAAAAATATGTAAACATTTCAGAATACGTTTTGGGACTCCCTTGAGGTGGAGTCGGACAATGTTCCCACTGTGTATAATTGAAAACAGTTTTGGGACTGCTTGCTCTGTGTATAAAATGATGTCCTTGGTAATTATAGCAAAACATAACACCATCATTTTCTTTAGATTGATATACATCTTCGTTCTCAAATACAGTATAATACTGTAATTCAGTCAACATAGAATCAACTGTTTTCACATCCCAATCATCAGAAACAATGCCTTGTATTATTATATCATTCATTGAAAGTTTGAATACATATGGTATTTAAATGACCTCGGTAGGGCCGTATATTCCAAAGGTTACTTTATTTCAAACAATCTCATCAGAAATTGGTATTGCGGAAATGTTCACAAAGGACAAGTCTCTTCGGACCTTGTGTGATGAAAATTATGGTTTGAGCACCTCATCTACCAGTTTAACTGTTGTTTTTTCAGGAAGAAAGTGACCATATATTAACAAAAAGAAGGTGACAACAAAACCAATCCAAAGTAGGAAAGCTAGTACAGTCAAGGAAAGCCATAGATAATTCCATGGAAGAACAAAGTATGTTATTTTAAGCCAGTTCATTAGCTTACGTGTTTTTGACAGTTCAGGTGTTGAAGAGGGGAATGAGTCTCAGACGTCGTCATTGATGTCTGCAAAGTATCCAGAAGCAGTTCGTGCAAAGACTGGAGCAGTGTTAGTTGGTGGAGTTGGTGTTTCCCTCAGTGGCACAGGATAAATAGCACCATCCATTTGTGTTGAAGCTGTATCGAATCAATCAACCATTTCTATATTATTTGATGTTAGTGCAACCAATGCAAGATCATTTTCTATCCTCCCCAGGCTCAGAGAGGTGTTGGTGTTGCTACTCAAAACTTGTAGAGGAACTTCTTGACCAGTAGTGAGAGGGATTCGGGGACTACTCGTTGTTCCTCTTGGTCTGCTGTTCAGAATCAGCCACATGGTGTAGTTTGACATTGTCGATGGAGACAAAACAATTTACTTTGGCACCTGCCAACGGTGGTAGAATTAACGTTCTGGTTCCCTTGTATTCCCAGGACTGGTGCTCGATAAGAAGGGCCAAATTCCTTTGTCACAGCAACCTTTTCATGTACTAAATCCCCAACTCTAGGAATCCAGCCGGTAGGAGTAACAGGTACATCCATGATTCCTGTGGAGGCAGCACTGATAGAAGAATTGTCATCACAGAACTGTTGTAATTCCTGTAAGACAGTGACACGTTCATTTATTTCAAAGGGTGTTTCCGCCACCTCCACGCAGGACCATCAAGATCTGGAACATACATTTGAGTTCCAAAAAGGCACTCATATGAAGCACGACCCCCCAGGGACCTTCTAGGCAGATTTTTAAGTGCTCTCTGAACTCCATACAGATGATTAAGCCAACTATGACCTGTACCTAAGACTCTGGCTGTTAAGGATTGCTTTAAATCACGGTTTAATCTCTCCACGACACTATTTGCCTCGGGATGAAATGGAGACCAGTACTGGAATTGGACCCCCAATGAAGCCATGGCATCCCTGAATGCCCTTGAGGTGAAAGCAGTGCCCTGGTCCGATTGGAAAGCCACAACTGCATGTGTACCGATAAAGGCTCGCAAATCTTTAATACCAGTCCGAGAGTCAGCCAAGCATTGTGGCCACACCCATAGAAACCCGGAGCAAGAGTCACCAGCAACCAGAATATACTTGTATGCACTGTCCGGTGGTCCAAGTACACACATTGTACAGGTTTATTTGAAATCAAGAGGGGTGTCTGCGGTGGGAGTTTGGCAGTGGAAACTTTAATTTGTTGGCAGATGTCACAACAAAGGACATACTGCTTGGTCTCCTTGTAGAGGCCTGGCCACCAATAACAGGCTTGTAGATTGATATTGTAGCCGCCACACCAGCATGGGCAGATGCTACCCCTTCGTATAATGCTTTAATCAATTGTGGTCTTATATCTTTGTTGGGAATATCTCGACTGATATCTTAACTTCTGCGTTCAGGCAGCCTCCCATTCGGTAGGAATCTTTGTCAGGAAATACTTTTGGATAGGGCATACCATCAGCTGTAGCTTTCACGGCAGCCCCTATGTCTGCGTCCTGTTTCATACTTAAACGAGTTTCTGCAGCAATGGCAGCCACAGCTACTGCTGACTTTGCAGCTTCAACAGCCAGTGTATTCCCAGCGACGTGTATTCCAACACACTGGTGTGCACGTGTGTGTACAACATGGACATTTGGTAGCGTTTCTTTCAGATCCGCTACTTTCCTCCACAGTAATCTGTGTTTAATGGTGTTGCATTTAGAATCTCTGAACCCATTCTGGTGCCAGTATTGCAGGTATTCATTGAAGGACTGGACACAATAGTACGAATCACAAACAATCAGTGTATACTGTGCCGGATCCGTATGTTCCAGCGCCATCACCAGAGCTTTCAGGTCTGCTAATTGTGCTGTGCAATCCCCTAGGGCTTGGACAGAATTTATTATCCTCCATGTAGCCGCTTACGACCACGCAAGCAGCAGAATATTGATGCTTTGTGCCAATTGCAGGTTGTGCAGAGTCATCGGTGTACCTGACTCTATGATATTGTTCAATAGGCAGTGTGTTTGCTGGAACTGGGTATTCCACCTCATGTTGCAAAAATTCTTGAGTTTATAATTAAAAGATGTAGTCTACATCAGTGGCTGTCAAGTACGTGGCCCATTGTATCCAACGTGGATGTAATGCTTTAGCGTTAGGAATGCTTGCTTTGGTAACAGCCTCTAGGGCTGGAATGGGAGAAACAACAATAATGTGTTTGCCCTGGGCTAGAGCTCTTTCTTTAATGACAGCAGTCAGAATTTTCTCAGTGGGAGCAAAGCGTTGTTCTGCTATTGAGTACAAATGTGATTTGTAAGCAATCGGGACGGTCTCACCTTCATTAAAGGTTACATAAGTGAAGCCTATGGCCCCAGCAATTACTCTGATGACCAAATGTGTTTTGTTGTCCCTCCTGTGTAGGTGTTGTGCTGCAAGCATGTCTGTCTGCAGTTCCCTAAGTATTCGTGTGTGTTAGACTGTCCAAAATTTACTTGAAAAGTCTGGATGTATTAAGTCATATAATGGTTTTATGCGCATAGTCAGGAATGTAAGATCTGTCAAAATTTAGAAAGCCCAATAGAGATTGGAGTTTTTTAATCATATTTGGAGGTTGTAGTTCTGCACATTTTTCTAAGAATTGTGGCGTTAGGCTCTTTCCTTTACTCAATAGCTCATATCCTAGAAACAGGACGCTGGGGAAGGCTATTTTTGTTTTTTTTAAAGTTAAATTTGTAGCCAAATTCAGCAAATCCCATAACAATGCGGGCTACCCATCTTAAATGTTGTAGTAATTCATCATCCGTAAGATAGATGTCATCTACATAGGACAATGCTTCAGGGTCAATGTCATGCAAAATTGCAGTGACACGAGCTGCGAACAGTCCTGGGCTGTTCTTGTACCCCTGAGGTAAACAACAACAAAATTTCTGGGAGCCTAGTGCACTGAAACTTGCTAAGCCTCTACTCTCAGGCGCTATATTCTGGCACAAAAAAACATTGGAAATATCCAGTGTTGTTTTGTATTTTTTACGCACTATATTGTTCATTAATGCTGTGCTATGTGAATTTTGTATAGCATATGTGCGTGTATGACTGTTTAAGTGTCTGTAGTCTAAGACTAGTCTATATGAATGGTCCCGTTTGGCTACTGGGGATAAAGGATTATTCATTGGGGAGACACAGGGTTCAATTACGCCCTGGTACTCTAGTTGTGTGAGTATTTCTCTCACTGGTGCTTTTGCTTCATGTTTTATCGGGTTGAGGTTCATTTTTAATGGGAATTACGTGGTAGGGGGATTTCTTATCCCACCCTACATGATTGCGATATAACGCAGGTGCCTGTGCCAATGCCCAATCAACGACATAGGATTCAGCAAGTTCCTCCGGAACAAGGGCGAGAAAGAATGTTTAATAACATCTTCTCCATATGGGCAGGTACGGACAAATTCAGATGGCCAGTCTTGTTTGGCCATCAAAACATCATATATATTTACTACGTGATCCCAAAAGATTGTGTCTATTATGTGTTCAATGTCTCCTTCTAACTGTAGCATCACTTTATACACCCTATCAGGCGTGGAGACTCGCATGTCCGCAGTTTCTACTTGTAAAAAGTCATCAGTTGCTTTCACCTCCAGATGCCCTGGAAGACACCGGTGAACTAATGTGACCTCTGCTGTGCTGTCTAGCAGCGCTAGTGCCCACTTCCTGTTCTTCAAGAGGACCCTCTTCTTGATTGGCATGTCGTACTGCGACTGCCGCCACCTTTTCCTTTTGAAATTGGGGTTTCTGTTGAGGAGGTTTCTCTTCCTTTTTTAATTGAAACCTCTGATAAGCGTTGTGATTCCTGTCTCGGTTTCACGTACTCTGTTCTCCGCTCTGATCGCCCACCTCTCTCACTGCATTTTTCCGATGAGTCCTGAAAGGAACGAGATTGACGCGTATCAGTATATTGAAATCTAGCAGGCATTTTTATATTATCTCTATTTCTGAGATTATATCTATTCTGTGGGGTCTTTGTACTCGGAGATCCTCCCCTTTCTTTTTTATGTGTTTGTTGTTTTTTATCCCAGCGTTTCTTATTACCCTCAGGAATTTTCTTGGGAAAATCTTTATTAGATTTGCCCTGAAATTGTGGTTTTGTTGAGGAACATCCCGGAGCTGCATGCGCGCCGCAAGTGCTACTGCTTCCCCTTTAAGGTTACTTAAGATAATTGAGGCTACCGTGACAAAATTGCCCATTAATTGCATCCCCAAGTCCAGGACCGGGGCAGCCCCGTATTCATCTTGAATTTGTTTCAACACTTCTGGCAAGTTTGCAAGTGTTGGGATACTGTGTGCGGTAGTGAAGAGCGCGGAAAATACAGTGCCCCATGTATTAAAATTATCCACTGTAGGGACCATCCCAAATGACAAGAACGTAGTTAAGATTATGGGGCTCATTCTGAGCCCGGCGGGCGGCGGGAGCCGCCCGCCTGGAGGGAGCCACCAAATGACCGCACCGCGGTCAAAAGACCGCGGCGGCCATTCAGACATTTCCTCTGGGCCGGCGGGCGCTCTACAAAAGAGCGCCCGCCGGCCCAGAGGAAATGCCCCTGCAACGAGGACGCCGGCTCAGAATTGTGCCGGCGTAGTTGCAGGGGTGCGACGGGTGCAGTTTGCACCTGTCGCGTATTTCAGTGTCTGCATTGCAGACACTGAAATACACAGTGGGGCCCTCTTACGGGGGCCCCTGCAGTGCCCATGCCATTGGCATGGGCACTGCAGGGGCCCCCAGGGGCCCCGCGGCACCCCCTACCGCCATCCGGTTCCTGGCGGGAGACCCGCCAGGAACAGGATGGCGGTAGGGGGTGTCAGAATCCCCATGGCGGCGGAGCGCGCTCCGCCGCCATGGAGGATTTCCCCGAGCAGCGGGAAGTCGGCGGGAGACCCCCGACTTTCCGCTTCTGACCGCGGCTGAACCACCGCGGTCAGAATGCTCGTGGGAGCACCGCCAGCCTGTTGGCGGTGCTCCCGTGGTCGGTGGCCCTGGCGCCCTATATGTTTATACTGAGGTCTTGTGTGGTGAAATACTGCTTCCAGTGCATTTATTTTTTGTGATAACCCAAACGGAGTTTCCTCTCGTTTGGCGGGTACTTTACCCATAATTGAATGTACAGTTGTGGGGTTTATAACTGGGTTTGTATTTAATGTTTGCATCACAAACTGTACTAAACGTCTATATGTCGCTGTTAGTTCAGTTTATAGGCAACAAACCTCAGCTACTGCTAAAGTCGCTACTGCAGGGTGAGGTGTATAGGTGGCCAATAAATGCCAGGTATGACCATCATTACATAAAGGACCTAACCTTACTGGTAAAATCGTGTAGGGTAGAGCGCCATCAAGCCAATTATTATGTTCTTGATAAGTTAAAGGTATTTCTAAATATGCATATGCCCTGTATTGTCCAAGTAAGTTTGCAAGTGTATAATGATGGAATGTGTTTGTGTTCCCATCAACTGCTGGAAATGTGACCCAGGAATAGAAAAGTTATGTTCTATAAGCTGCATGGGTGTCCACCACAAATGTGACTGGACCCCCCCTGGGCTGTTAGGCCATTTGCTAGTAAATGCGCAGCCAGAGGTTGTCTCATATTGACTGCTATTACTACCTGTTGTGGATTTTCCATATTAGATAGTTCATTTGTTCAGAGGAGGCACACCAAATAGGGTTTTTCCTTTTAGAGTTCAATCTTGAACAACCTCCAACATCAGATAGGATTCCCTTATTAGCTGAGGAGGAAGTCCTCAATACCATGGACGTCTCCGTATATAGTACTGAGGTATCGTTATATATAATGAGACAGAGATACTCAGAAGGACCTGAAAATTAGAGCCTGACCAAACGTCATGCGCCATGTCGCGTAGGCTCTCTTTATTCTAATGAGATTACCGGATTTTGAGCGGCAGAATTGCCTGCGGTGTGGGAGACTAAGGTGGTCATTACAACCCTGGCGGACGGTGTTAAAGCGGCGGTAAGACCGCCAACAGGCCGGCGGTAAAAGAATTGCAATTACGACTGTGGCGGAAACCGCCAACAAAGACAGCCACTTTAACATTCAGACCGCCACGACGGTGCAAACAAACAGCGCGGCGGTCCGCGCCAACAGACAGACGGGAGACAATGTACCGCCCACACTATTATGACAGGCCAATCTGCCACCTTTTCCGGGGCGGATTCACCGCGGATAAAAACACGGCGGAAACAGGAATTTCGAAGGGAAAACGCTCACCTCTACACACCCCACGAGGAACGAGGACACCATGGAACCGGAACTTCAAATTCTACCTGCGATAGTCTTCCTGCTCCTCTACCAGGAGCACGAACGCCGGCGGCAAAGACCACGGTGAGTACTGCACCTACGACACAGGGGAAGGGGGAGGCAAAAAACAGGGACACACACACGCAACACCCCCACCCCCACCCTCACCCACTACAACACACACACTAATACATGTTGATACATTACAGTTACACCCCACAAGCCCCCCGGAAGAATGCAAAGACAAAAGGAAATGATTGTAACGATTGCAATCTATTAAAATCCAGTACTCCAAATTATATTTACACTATAAACAAATATATACACCAATAATACAAGTCCAGGTATTGCACCATTTATAGTCGGTGGACCACTGGGCCCAAAATGCATGGGCGAGGGCCACACTCGATACCCGATCAAAACAGAGAGAACACTGCAGGGGCATCAGATAGAAATACAACAGGCACCTCAGGGGGAAGGGAAGGGGGGGCACCTCAGCCAGATGAGTGCACGATGCCAGATCCACGAGGGGCTCAATGCCCACTGTTCAATCCTGGGGAGTGCAAAGCCACAGTCTCTCAAGTCTCTACAGTGGGAGGGTTGCCCACTGTTCAATCCTGGGGAGTGCAAAGCCACAGTCTCTCAAGTCTCTACAGTGGGTGGTTGCCCACTGTTCAATCTTGGGGAGTGCAAAGCCACAGTCTCTCAAGTCTCTACAGTGGGTAGGTTGCCCACTGTTCAATCCTGGGGAGTGCAAAGCCACAGTCTCTCAAGTCTCTACAGTGGGTGGGTTGCCCACTGTTCAATCTTAGGGAGTGCAAAGCCACAGTCTCTCAAGTCTCTACATTGGGTGGTTTGCCCACTGTTCAATCTTGGGGAGTGCAAAGCCACAGTCTCTCAAGTCTCTACAGTGGGTAGGTTGCCCACTGTTCAATCCTGAGGAGTGCAAAGCCACAGTCTCTCAAGTCTCTACAGTGGGTGGGTTGCCCACTGTTCAATCCTAGGGAGTGCAAAGCCACAGTCTCTCAAGTGGATAACAGTCTCCACTGGTTCTGGAGGGGGACTGGTGCCCAGAGTGCTTCATCCTGTGAAGGACAGAGGTAGTGGATGGATGTCTCCACTGTTTCTGTAGGGGGACTGGTGCCCAGAGTGCTTCATCCTGTGAAGGACAGAGGTAGTGGATGGATCTCTCCACTGGTTCTGGAGGGGGACTGGTGCCCAGAGTGCATCACTCACCCCGTGACGGACCCAGTTGCGTCAGTGCCCCTGCTGCTCATGGGCTAGCGGTGCTTGAGTTGGCGGTGCCCTGTTCAGCGGTGCTTGTGCTGGCGGTCCTTCATGGCCCAGCGGGGCTTGTGCTGGCGGTCCTTCATGGCAAAGCGGGGCTTGTGCTGGCGGTCCTTCATGGCCCAGCAGGGCTTGTGCTGGCGGTTCTTCATGGCCCAGCGGTGCTTGTGCTGGCAGTCCTTCATGGCTCAGCGGGGCTTGTGCTGGCGGTCCTTCATGGCCCAGCGGGCCTTGTGCTGGCTGTCCTTCAGGGATCAGCTGGGCTGGTCGGTGCCCTCCTGGGCAGCTGGGCTGGGGCTGGCGGTGCCCTCCTGGGCAGCTGGGCTGGGGCTGACGGTGGCCTCCTGGGCAGCTGGGATGGGGCTGGCGGTGGCCTTCTGGGCAGCTGGGATGGGGCTGGCGGTGGCCTCCTGGGCAGCTGGGCTGGGGCTGGCGGTGACCTGGACAGCTGGGCTGGGGCTGGCGGTGGCCTCCTGGGGAGCTGGGCTGGGGCTGGCGGTGGCCTCCTGGACAGCGGGGATGATGGCGGTCTTATCCGTCGTGCAGCTCTTCCTATACTTGCCAGGTTTCTTGTGGCCCTTCCCCACCTTGGGAGGTGTCACAGCTGACTCCACACTCCCGCCGGGACCCCTGGGAGCGGCTTTGGTGGCTGGAGTCTTCTCCCTCTCCCGCCAGGCACTGGCCAACTTCTGATGCTTCACAGGTGGGGGACTGGCTGTGCTGTGGCTCCGTGCCACACTGGCTGTCCTGGTGGCCGGTGCACTCCACACACCGGTGACTACAGGCACCACTGGTCCCGGAGATGTTGTGGCTGAGGTGCTACTTCTGGACCTATGAGATGGATGGGGTGGGGGAGGTGTGGGAAAAAGGTCAAGGCTGGACATGAAATATTTCTTGGACACAGTGGGACGGGTAGCTGGAGGGGTTTTGGGAGTGGAGGAAGAGATGGTGGTAGTAGGAGGTGTACGTTTGGTGACTTTGGGTGCAGGTGCATGCGCTGGAGGCTGTCGTGAGGTGGATGGCTGTTGGGTGGGTGTGTGCCTGCGTTTGTGTATCTTGGGAGGGGGCGTCACAGCCACACTGGGAGAGGACACAGGGGACGTGTGAATGGTAGTGGGGGTGGTAACTGCACGTGAGCGGGGTGTGCTGTGGGTGTGCTGGTGAGGGACGTAGTGGCTGTAGAGGTAGTGCATGCAGGTGTGAGTGTAGACGAGACTGGGAGGGAGGAGGGAGACGACGAGGAAGGGGACACAGTGGAGGCAGTGGATGTTGGTGTGTCTGCATCTGTGTGTTGCTTGCGTGAGTGCCTGTGTGATGTGTGGTGCTTATGTTTGCCTGAGCTTCCCTTGTGTGGTGAGGTGTGTGCAGGCTGGTCTGATGGTGTGCTTGGGATAGGCAGAGGTACAGGGGATTGGGTCTGGGTTGAGGACGTTGGAGGGGGGAGGCTAGAGACGGGGACAATGGCTGCCATCAGTGCTGAGGCCAGAGTTTGAAAAGCTTGGTGAAGGGCAGCCTGACCAGAATGAATGCCCTCCAGGAAAGCATTAGTTTGTTGCAACTGCCTTTCTACACCTTGGATGGCATTCAAAATGGTAGACTGCCCAACAGTGAGGGACCTGAGGAGGTCAATGGCCTCCTCACTGAGGGCAGCAGGGATGACTGGGGCAGGGCCTGAGGTGCCTGGGGCGAAGGTGATACCCACCCTCCTGGGTGAGCGGGCACGGGGCGAAGGCAGAGGGGCTGCTGGGAGGGCGGTGCTGGTAGGGGGGGTGGCGGCTGTACCTGTAGATGCGAGGGGCACAGATGTTGCCGCCACCACAAGGGAGCTCCCATCAGAAGATGTGTCCGTGTCGCTGGTGTCACTTCCAGTCCCCGCCGTGAAGCTCCCATCGCCCTCCGTCCCACTAGTGAATTCCGAGTCCATAGTCTCGCCCTCCAGGGCCATGTTGGATGCAGCTCCCTCGTGCTCCGGTGCCACTGCTCCTCCGCCTGATGATGCTAATGCACACAAGAACAGGGAGACCACAAAAAGGGGGAGGGACGACAGAAGAAAGACATGTTGAGTGCATGGATTACCGCTACCGTTGGCGGACAAGACAGACACAGAAGCCCCCTGCACTACGCTGCGCTCTTGGGCTCCACTGTTCAAGTCCTGGGAAATGGCCTACAAGCCTATGGACGACATCTGCACGCATATATGACACAGGGGCATAAATACCTGTACTTGGCACTCTACAGAGGTGGGCTGGGGTGCCACATGGCCTGCCTTACGGAGGGGCCTTGCCTACGGAAGTCGCCCTGGCCTAGGGAAACCCACAGCCCTCCTTCCCTACCCAGACAACTCCACTGCGCACAAAGTCAGCAGAATGAGAGTGTACTCACCCCCTTGTGTCTGCTGTGATGCCCTCAAGCACCCATCCAACTCCGGATAGGCCACCGCCAGGATCCTGAACATCAGGGGGGTCATGGTGCGATGGGCACGCCTCCCACGTTGGGAGGCCATCCCCAGCTGAGCCTCCGCCGTCTTCTTGCTCCAGCGGCGAATGTCCTCCCATCTTTTCCGGCAGAGGGAGCTCCGTCTGTGGTAGACCCCCAGGGTCCGGACGTCCTTGGCGATGGCACGCCAAATATCTTTCTTCTGGTGGGCGCTGACCTACATGAAATGTACAGGGGAAGAAGAGAAGTCATTACCAACTGCACCGTCAAAGTGATTGGCCCCCATCCCTACCCTTGCCATGTGGCACATGCATTCACCGTCTTTCATGCACGCAGCACTCTGCCCCCTTCCTTCTTACATCCAGCCCTCTCCACACAGGCATAGCCCATACAACATGCTCCCTGTGTACTTATCTGTTTGTCTGGAGGTCCGTAGAGTAGCGTGTACTGGGGGAGGATCCCATCCACGAGCCTCTCCAACTCCTCTGATGTGAAGGCAGGGGCCCTTTCCCCAGACGCACGAGCCATTGTCTCTTCCAGACCGAGGTCACAGCAGCACTTCCAGTGTAGGTCCTCTCCTGTCGAAGATCAGGTATCGAGTGATTGAACAGATAGAAAATGGCGGTCACGTCCGCGGCTGTCACGTCCATGGCGGTGCGTACTGTCACCGCCGGCATACATCGTCATTGGCTCCTGGGACCCATAGGGTCCAATGTTAACCAATGCAGCATTGCGCCGCGGTCTCCGACCGCCTACGGCAACGGTGTACAGTGCCAGCGCAGTTACCTCACATCCCATTGTCCCACTTTACAGGTCAGGCAGCCACCATTTCAGGGGCCCACATGGCTTCATTTTCAACTGCGTCACACATACCTAGGCCTAGCCTCAACACACATACAGGCCATCTTTTGTGTATGATTGGTGTTCTGTGTAAACTGTGGGTACGTACCTCTGAGTTGTTTGACTCTGTGCTTGCTGTTGTCCTTCATAGGCACCGTCCGGTGGGACATGTGAGGAGATGGCGGCATCCTCCGGTGTACCGACCGTTGGTGGACCTGTCGACAATGGAGGAGCGACATTTGATAATCACCTACAGGTTAGACCGTGCCACAATCAAGGAACTGTGTACCCAGTTGGAGCCAGACCTGATGTCAGCAATCCACTATCCCACAGGAATCCCCCTTCAAGTGCAGGTACTGTCAGTTCTCCATTTCCTTGCAAGTGGGTCTTTTCAAACAACTGTGGCCATGGCATCAGGGATGTCCCAGCCTATGTTTTCCAACGTATTGTCCAGAGTGTTGTCTGCCCTTCTGAAACACATGCGGAGCTACATCATTTTCCCTCAGGTGGAGGATTTGCCTACAGTGAAAGGTGATTTCTATGCCCAGGGACATATCCCCAACATCATAGGTACCATTGAGGGGACCCATGTGGCTTTGGTTCTCCCCCCCCCGCCCCCCACAGGAGTGAACAGGTGTACAGAAACCGGAAGAGTTATCATTCTATGAATGTACAGATGGTATGTTTGGCAGACCAGTAGATCTCCCATGTGAATGCCATGTTCCCTGGCTCAGTGCATGACGCCTACATCCTGTGGAATAGCAGCATCCCTTATGTGATGGGTCAACTCCAGAGGCACCATGTGTGGCTATTAGGTGAGCACCTGGAAGCAAGTCAGTGGGAATGGTTGTCTGGGTCTGGGGTTATCCCTCCAGGTTAGTATGTGTCTAACAGTTGCCCCTCACCATTTGCAGGTGACTCTGATTACCCCAACCTGTCATGGCTACTGACCCCAGCGAGAAATCCCAGGACCAGGGCAGAGGAACGCTACAATGAGGCCCATGGGCGAACTAGGAGGGTGATCAAGCGGACCTTCGGCCTCCTGAAGGCCAGGTTCAGGTGCCTCCATATGACAGGTGGATCCCTATTCTACTCACCAAAGAAGGTGTGCCAGATCATTGTGGCATGCTCTATGCTTCACGACTTGGCTTTGCGACGACAGGTGTCTATTCTGCAGGAGGATGGTCCAGATGGTGGTGTTGCGGCAGCTGTGGAGCCTGTGGACAGTGATGAGGAGGAAGCAGAGGAAGAAGACATGCACAACAGGCACTCAGTGATCCAGCAATATATCCAGTGAAACACAGGTAAGAATACAATCCTGCCTACTACATGTACTTTTACACTACTACCTCTCTCCTGTCTGTCGTTTTCACCCAGTGTATGGTTACTGAGTTGTCACTTTCCCTTATGGTTTCACAGATGTGGGTCCCACTGTGTGACATCTGCTTAAGTTCCTCATTGACTAGAGCTGTGTGACATAGGTATGTTGACATTACTATTTCAAAAACATTTTGTCACTGTAATTGCTAATACACTATTTCGAAATCACAGACAGACTCCAGATCATTTTGTGCTTTAGGTGTGTTTATTTAAAGGCAAAATATTGAAGTGGGTAGTTAAGTGGTGAGGGGTGATGGCGGAGGAGTGTCCATGGCAGAGTCCAGTCTATTAGTCTCACAGGTGCTTTGCCCATATGGGCATAGGAAGTGGAGCTGGGGCAGTTTAATTATGGACAGGGTGACAAAGTGGGACAGTAGGATGACAATCAGTGTGGTCTCATTTCTTGGCGGGGGTCTTGGCATCGTTCTTTGTCTTGTTCCTGGATCTCCGGGACCGTTTGCGGGGTGGTTCTCCGTCTGCAGGGGGTGGGGTGCTGGTGTGGTGGTCCTGTGGCGGGGCGTCCTGTCCACCTGCGCCGGTGGAGTGGGTGGGCAGTTCATCGTCCATGCTAGTGTCAGGGGCCCCTTGTAGTGCCACAGTGTCCCTCCTGGTGTTGAGTACTTCCTTCAGCACCCCTACAATGGTGCCCAGGGTGGAGCTGATGGTTCTGAGTTCCTCCCTGAAGCCCATATACTGTTCCTCCTGCATGCGCTGGGTCTCCTGAAACTTGGCCAGTACCGTTGCCATTGTCTCCTGGGAGTGGTGGTATGCTCCTATGATGGAGGAGAGGGCCTCGTGGAGAGTGGCTTCCCTTGGTCTGTCCGCCCCCTGTCGCACGGCAGCCCTCCCAGTTCCCCTGTGTTCCTGGGCCTCCGTCCCCTGGACCGTGTGCCCATTGCTACTGCCCCCAGGTCCCTGTTGTTGTTGGGGTGGTGGGTTATCCTGGGTTCCCTGTAGTGGTGGACACACAGCTGATTGACGTGTCCTGGGGACGGAGGTATGGGCCCGCTGGGTGGGTGCTGTGCTGGTGTTTCCAGAGGGGGGAAGGTCTGTGGTGGCCTGTGCCTGTGTGAGGGGAACCGACTGTCCAGAGGTCCCCGATGGGCCGGGCTGGTCATCTAGATCCAGTTGGACAGAGGTGCTGTCATCACTGTGGGCCTCTTCTGTTGGTGGTGTGGACATGTGTGGACCCTCCTGTCCGGTGACATTGGGTAGGGGTCCTGCAGGGGTATAAAAGTTTGTTAAATCTGTGTGTGTAATGGTGTGCAATGGGTGGGTGAGCGTGTACCCCAGTGCTAACATTCCTGTGTGGGAACTTGTGTGATCATGGTTTAGGGGGGTGTATGGGTATGTGCAGTGGGCATGCTTTGGTGATGGGTTTCCATGCTTTGTAGTTGCATGCAGGGCTTGGTGTTGGGATGTGTGGTTTGTGAGGAGTTAGAGTGATGGGGTGAGGGTGAGGGTGGGGGTATGTGCTGGCATGCAGGTAGGGTGGGGAATGTAATAGTTAAGATTTGACTTACAAGAGTCCATTCCTCCACCTACTCCTGCGAGGCCCTCAGGATGCAGAATCGCCAAGACCTGCTCCTCCCATGTTGTTAGTTGTGGGGGAGGAGGTGGGGGTCCGCCCCCAGTCCGCTGAACCGCCAGGTGGTGTCTTGAGACCACGGAACGCACCTTCCCCCATAGGTCGTTCCACCTTTTCCTGATGTCCTCCCGATTTCTTGGGTGTTGTCCCACTGCGTTGACCTTGTCCACTATTCTTCGCCATAGCTCCATCCTCCTTGCAATTGAGGTGTGCTGCACCTGTGCTCCGAATAGCTGTGGCTCTACCTGGACGATTTCCTCCACCATGACCCTGAGCTCCTCCTCCGAGAACCTGGGGTGTTTTTGCCGTGCCATGGGGTGGTGTAGGTGATGTGTGGGGTGGAGTGTGTCGTGATAAGTGTGGTGATATGTAGTGGTGTGTTGTGTGAGGTGCGTGGAAGTTGTGTGGGTGATGGTTTTGTGTGCCTGTGTATGCTGTTGTTCTTGCTGGTGGTGTCTCTCTCTGGCCTTCTTTCTGAATTTTTTGTTCTAGGGGTTTGTGGGTGATGTGGGTGTGTGTTTTATATTGTAATGGGTGTGTGGGAGTGGTGTGTGTATGTGTATCAGGTGTGTGCATTTTGAATTGTCCAATGTGGATGTGTTTTGTAAGAGTGTGTGTATTTTGATCGCAGCGGTGTGTACCGCCAATGGAATACCGCGGATGAAAGACCGCCACATGGATTCGTGTGTCGTGATAGTGTGGGCGTATTTCTGTTGGCGTGACGGTGTCGGTTTTGTTATCGCCAGTTTATCACTGACCTTTGGTTTGGCGGACTTGTGTGGGTGTCTGAATTTTGGCGGATTCCGAGATGTTGGTCATAATAGCTGTGGCGGAATTCTGCGGCCGCGGCGGTGTGTTGGCGGTCTTCTGCGGTAAGCGGCTTTTACCGCCAATGTTGTAATGAGGGCCTAAGTCTGACCCACTGCAGGTGACACCTGTTGCTCCAATCCGGGTTTTTCTCCGGCCAACTAGCAGTGCCTCACCTCTACCCGAGGGCAGGGATGACTGGGCAGCTGAGTCCATGACATTATAGGTTTCTCAGGGAAGCCATGGTCACTCAGATCTCCTCTGTTCCTCTCAATTACATTAGTCTCATATATACAATGACAGACAGAGGCAGTATATGTTTCAACAATGATTTTAATGAAGCAACTGCATCTTAGATAGCAAAGCGTGAGCTGCAATAACCAGGACGACACAACATGACAGTATTAAAATTGTGACAAGGAGAGTGAAGCATAAAAATAACGCTACCATATTGTCACTACAGACAATAGATTAATTCCTACCTACGCTATAATAGAGCAAAGCGTGTTAAGCTCTAACTCTGCCCTTCAGGTTCCCCTGGGAAGACTTCATCCCCCATACCTGAGCAAAGGCCTGAAGTTTGCATTAGCATCTGTAGCGAAGCATTCAGCAATCAGCATACAGTTGTGGTTCTCCGGCTGGAATCTCCCTCTAATGTGTAAGGGAAAAGGAATTGTTTTTATAATAAAACAGCTGATGTTCTAAGAAAATATCCCTGCGTAAAGATGCGTGTTTTCTACGAATATTGGAGACTAAACTTATACCACGTTCATCGGCAACCTATCTTGCTGTAGCCTTGGAAGAAGCACAGAGTGAGCAAGAATGTCTTGTTTGAGAACAGAATGCTGTCCTAGGCAAAAACAATTAGATAAACAGAAAATAAAACAAGATTGTAAGTGTGGCTATTGTAACAATAATAAAATTAAGCAGAATAAAATATATCTAGGCTAAAGTGCACAGCAGCAGGCCTAGTGTGTTAAAATAACGTGCATGGAGCTATAGCTAAAATGGCTACACAACAGGACGGTGGACGGGGTTGACGAGCACTGAGGGGGAATGCTCAGCACTCCCCCTCAGAGCGCGTGTGTGTTTGGCCGGCCTTCTCGGGCTGGCCAAACACACATGCACAGTAGGCTTTCTCCATCCCAGCACACAGTTGCCGCTCTGGAGAGAGCATGCACAGGCTCCCAGTCTGCCTGAGAGCACCCTGGCTGGGCGCTCCCATCCAATCCAGATGCTGCTTTGAGCAGTGTCAGGATTGGCCGCAGGGCAGGCTGAGAGCCTGTGTCTGCAGCGAGTAGCTGGAGGAGCGAGTCGCTCGCTATGATAAGGTAAGTGTTTTTTTTAAATTATTTTTTAATTTTATTTTAATTCCCCCTGCGTGCCACCCCGCCTCTTCTGCCAGACACAATTCTCTGGGACAAAACTGGCAAAATGTATCAATAGACAAATGGTCAGAGTAAGACATTGGGCACTCCATTCAGATACAATGTGCTGTGTCTCACTCAGTGACAGAACTTGGAATGAGTGGATAAAACTGCACCTAAATATAGCTCTCTGTGATGTCAAAGTCAAGCAAAATACCAGAATACTGAGAAAAATCTCCTAACAGTGTCAAGGAGAAAGCTCTTTCATGACTGAACGATTTTTGTCTCCTACTACCAAGAACACCCCTTCCTTATGAAGTAACATGGAGGTCTGTCAAGGCAACCATTTGTCATGATCCCATGGGGTGATCCTTGATACATCTCAAATCAAAATCATGAATGACATAAAATCAATAGTATGCTTTATTTCGTTTATGCTTTCAGCAGCCCTTTATTCAATGGTGCCTGGACTGCCTCATGGAGGATGATGAGAGAGGTGTAAAGGAAAAGCAGGAGAAATGAAAGCGGCAAACAGAGAATGACAGATGCATGAATTGAGGAAATTGAAAAAAGCGTGTAGGATATTAGAAAGAGAGAGTAGAGGGAAGGGAGAGTGTGTTTGGATTGAGAACCAACTGTGAGACGAAAAAGAGAAGAGGGAAAGAAAAGAGGTATGACAGGAAGGGAGGATGAGATGTGTACAGAAAGACATGAGCAGATGAAAAAGCCATCTGAAACTGTCCCAGATTCAGTAAGAGTATTGCATCCGTTGATGGATCTCCTTTGCATTCTGGTGGTCGTGGATTTTCATTTCACATTACAGCTCAAGGAATACATGTACCGGAATTCAGAGGGTGAATCCAAAAAGGGTGAGTGATAGTGACTTCATAAATAGTAACTTGAAATGCAGGAGGAGGGGGAGGGGAAAAGGAGGGGAAAAGGTAGAAATTGTTGAGGGGGACTGAAAGATAGATGGAAGATGTAGGGACAGACAATTAAGGAGAGCAAAGATAGATGGAAGGCAGTGTGTGAGGTACTTTCAGTAATTGGGAAAGAAAGAAGGAGAGAGAAGGGTAACAGACATTTGGGAGGAGGAGAAGGGGAGAAAGAGAAAATGCGTGTATGTGTGTGTATTATGTGTGTGTGTGGGAGAGAGAGAGGTGGACCAACCTCCTTAAACTCTTAACTCCGCTCTTTTATCTGCAATGAAAGCCAATTAATACCCCAAATCTGCACTGTTTGTTCACATTGCCACCCTTAATGGTTACACCAGCTTCCTCATTACCAGTACTCCATTGTCAGGCTTTCACAACGCCAGTCCTGTTAAAAGAACTCTTTGATTCCGCCAAATTCAAGTACCAATTATTCCCAACACTGAGCTAACCCTCCCCCTTTCTCAAAATATATGTATCTTCACCTCACTCAGTACCAGTCCACCATTGCCAACTTCCGTGCCCCCTTCTATGCCCCCTTCCACAGTGATCCGCCCCGTCTCCAACATATGTCCAGATCCCTCACCAGAATCCTCAAAGCAACACTAACACTCCTCAGGAGCAACACCCACTATCAGCCTTTCCTTATCATCTCATGATCAAGTATCAGCCATGGTTTACTATTCTCAGTCTGTCCAATTCTTTCTTCACAGACCACATACCATTAAAGAGCAGTTTCTGCTAAATTATTCATTTAATGCACCTCTTGTAGTATTGCTTGGGTCAAAGGTTGTGCCTTACGACTGACTCCTTCCAACCGGGAGAATATGGAACTTGCCGCTATTTATAGCATCAGCAGTTAGTGGTTCTTTCCTAATCAGAAATTAGCATTCATCCACTTCAGGTCTCTACATGCATTAATTTCCAGCCACTCATAGTTTTTGTAGGCCATTATTTGAAAAACAGTAACAGTGTAACAGTCGTGCTGAAAAGTGTAGGATCTTCCCTGTTAAAAGCAGCGTTTTACATTTAAATGGGTAGGTCCTCACAGGTACTGAGCACCTGCATTTCTTTTTATTTTAAAAGCAGAGTACCTGCAATTCTCTGCAGGGATGTTGGACCTTTAATGGGGAGAACTGGCACTTCTCAGTTTCAAACAGGTGCTCTGGAATATAGATATATAGATTTCTATTTCCACTTCAAGCACTGATTAAAAGTAGCACAGGGAGTCAGTGAGAGACACTGAAAGGTATCCTAGCATTTTCCCCAACAGAAGCTTAAAGAGTTCTGACCTGCCACCCTCCCCCCCCAAACGTCACTGCATTTACAGCTGCCCTCTTGTGGTACTGAATGTCCAACCCACAAATGTTGCCA
Source organism: Pleurodeles waltl (assembly GCF_031143425.1). NCBI lineage: Eukaryota > Metazoa > Chordata > Amphibia > Caudata > Salamandridae > Pleurodeles > Pleurodeles waltl. The sequence goes on along the minus strand of NC_090448.1, from coordinate 465,370,107 downwards.
GCACTGCATGTGACATTGACCCCAGCAAAAACAAGAGGAGGTGGTCCACATTTCACAGAACTCCCCACACCCAGCTGTACATTGTACCTGTATCATGAAGCTGCCTACCCCCAAGTCCCTCACTTTTCGGATCATGTCCTTTCACAGCAGGTGTCCACCCCAGACTTCCTCCATTGATGGTCTGTTCCCTCCACATGAAAAAAAATTGCTGTAGCGCTCACCTCACCCTTTACACTGCACTCGTGTCCACTGAACGTTCCTCCCACACACCGCTTTCTGATGCCCCTCCCTTCTTTTGTTTATGGTCGTCTACTGTTTTTCGTTTGTTTTGTTCAAGATAACACAAAAAACAACATTTAGAGATGGCAACAGTCTAGCATGCTTTTAATGCAAAAGTAATGAGCAGCAAGGGAAATAACTAAGAGACTATTGTCATTTCGACCGAACAGAGCTCTCACCAAAAAATGCGCAGTTGGAGCATACATAATGCTAAAATGCCTACAGAAAGCATGAAAGTGTGGTCTCTTCATATACATTTTTCCCATATTACAAATCTATAGAGCACAAACACATGGCAGAAACGTGGTACTTTCAGCAAATCTTAGCTAATTAGCAGGTGACATGATCTTCTCAAAGAGAAAATGGGAGATGTCCTTGAGGCAAAAGATGCAGTGCATAAATAGACAGCTGGCTTCATTATTTCTTTAAATCACACGTTTGGATGCCAGTATCGTAAACAAAGCTAATCACAGGATGCAGGCAATATGTAAATGTACTACAGTGAAAAAATAGTTTCTGGGTTAAAGGGATTTTAGATTACTGGATTAACGACATTCATATTTCATTATAAAATATATCAGTGCGCTTTGTGCTATGCATATAGGAAGAAAGCCATTTGATGGTAAAGAAATAAGGAAACAAGATTCTGTTGTCACATCTGTGGGCACTTCAAGCGGTCATGAAGTGTGGTAGCCATCTTTTAGTGTGAATTTTCTCTTATTTTAAATGCAATTACGTTATGCATGCTTATTAGTGATACTTTATAGTATACTAGAGCACAACAATTAACAACTTTAATGTCTCCGCAAACATTTTATTATGAATTCGCTACTTGTATGCCATTATTTATTGTATCACGACATTTTAAACTCAACTGTTTACTGCAACCCGGCATCACTTCAGTTAGGATGGGGTGTCCGCCGTACTCCCTGATCCATTGCAGAGGGTATGTTTCAGAAGAGAACTGAGAACTAGCCATGTCAGTAAGGCACCAGTTCCCATCATTTGCTCAAGCCTCAGCTATTACTGTGAAGATCAGTGCATGAGAGCTTGCTTTACCAAATGCTGCTGGATAAGGTGAATGAACTCCCAACAAGCAGGTGGTAAGATCAACAATTAAGTTAGTTATTGAAACGGGGTAAATTCACTAAGGGTGTATCCTTGAGCAAGTTCTTTCCCACTAGAGTCTACTCGCATTTCACAAGGGCCAGTCATCCAATGTGAACCAAAAATAGTTTGCATGAACCAGGATCAACATTGTCATGCGTCTAGTAATCTGCGACAATAAATGCAAGTTTTGCTTTTAAACAACTAACATAATGATCCTTGTAACTTCCAGCCTCAGCCCTAACTCTTTAAATACCAGTGCAATCGTGTCTTCCCCATAACACAAACGCAGCACTTTTCCAAGACAAAAAAATAATTAATTTAGATTTTTGGCCAATAAAATTTATATTTCACACCTTTGTCTTTACCTTATTATCACTATACTACGAAAAGAACACCCCACCAGAAATATTTGCCAGAAATCTTGCATTTAGAAGACAACATTTTTCGTCATTCCAAGGTGCACTGAACTACAAGGAGGTAAAATCATTCTTTTGAAAAAACGGTACTGCACCTTGCACCCAGAGAGATTGTACCTCCCCATCCCGATCTCTACAAGCAGAAAAGGGGCATCCCATTTCGGTTTCCGATTTCGGTGTTACTGCATACTAAATCCAATTGTATTTTTTATATCACAAGCTGCAAATTTTAGAACCTGGAGGTTTTTTCCCTGCTCCTTTCTGCAGGTAAAACCTGGAGGAACGCATGCACGGGAAAAACGGGGGTTCTCTGTAAAATTTGCATATACCATCACAAGTGTGATCTCCTTGTGACAAACCCAGAACGACCTCCATTGCGGAGAATTTTAGCAGAACAATAATTATTCACTTAACCAATGAATTTATCAAACGCAAATTTAAATAATGCAGTAGAATAATTTTTAATCTAATATATAGATTACAAAGCAATAGCACTGAAATATTTTTGAAATGTCATGTTTTAAACTGTACTGGATCAAGAAGCAGATTAAATTACTAGAATCAGAACGAAATGTTCTATTTAAGACATCCTTGTACATACTGAATGCACGTTTGTGATGTATATATTTTCCAGGTTTCCGAGTCCGACTGGCTTTGTCCTGCTATTCCTCTCATTTCTGAAGTAGTCGGTGTCAAGGAAGAAGAAAGCATGAAAGAACATCTGAAGCAATTAGTTAGCACATATCCAGACCTGAGGTAAGTTGTCAAATTAGGTATGCTGAAGTATACAGTAATTAGGTAAATAGCACGGCAGAGATATTTAGGCTGTCCTTGTACAAATAAACACTGCAAAATATAACTCTTCCTTCACTGTGTTGCCGGGCTAGAGAGAGCAGGCACAGGCTCCCAGTCTGCCTGGGAGCGCCCAGGCTGGGTGCTACTAACCAATCCTAACACTGCTCTGAGCAGCATCAGGATTAGGCGCAGGGCAGGCTGGGAGCATGTGCCTGCAAATGTAAGACGGAGTGAATGGAGTGGTGTGGCGTTGGCGGTGCTTTAAAAAAAGGTAGTTTTTTTTTATTACATTTTTTTTGGTCCCCACTACTTCCCACTCAGCCCCTTTTCCCTCCTGCGAGCCGTGCCTAGGAACACCCCCAGGATTTTCTTGGTTCTTGTACAAACCTGAGCTCACATCTTTATCAGGATTCATAAGTGACACTTCCTAATTGACTCAAGATCTCAGCAAGGTTTTTATGTAAACATTAGACCTGGTCCAAATTATGGCCCTCATTATGAACATGGCGGTCCGTTCCGCTCTGCCGGCGGTAGAAACCGTCAACAGAGGAGCGGGCCGGACCGCCAAATAATGAACCAAACGAAACACACGCATCCTGCGCACCACCCACCGCCAGGAAAGGAGTCCCGCTGACGATGGCAGAGTCCGCCCACAGGCCGTCGGAAAGGCCCAACCCACCCATCATATTATGAACCACCATTCCACCGCCAGTTCCAGGGCGGGAAAAATTAAAACAAACGCCAGGGTGGAACTGTGTGCAGCCCGAAACACAGGCTACACAGAAACTTTAATTAGTAGCTCACTGAGCTAAACAGTGCCAACAGGGCCAATGGCGAGTCCATAAAATTCACATTGTCCTTGGCCACAACTGGCCACACCTGACTCCCACAAGTGCTGGGTACTCCACAGAACGGGGCACCCTATGGCGATCCAGGCACCTCACGGAAGGGGGGCAGGGGGTGGTGATTTCGAACAGGGGTGTGACTTTGACTTGCGTGAGGAGGTTGGGGGGGTGGGCTTCTCCTTTGAAGGGGGTGGGGGCTGTTTGGCTTGGGTGGAGCTGGATGGGCGAGGCTCTGAGCGGGCCTTCTTCTTCACCGGGGAAGGGGCACTGGAATGGGAAGGCTGGACCGGGGTGGGCTGTGATGTGGAAGGAGCAGAAAGGGCAAGGAGGTGGGCATGTTTAGGGACAAGACAGGGTGGGCCAGTGGATTGGAACAGGTCTGCACGGGAGAGGAAAAGTTTCTTGGGAGCAATTGGGGTAGGCGTGGATGAGGGTGTGCGAGTGCAGGCAGAGGGAGTTGATTTATGGGGTGTAGGTGTGCGTGTAGTGGGTGCAGGTGACTGCTCAGTATGCTGTAGTGTGGCGGATCTCTGATGTGTGGGTGTCTTGGAACGTTTGTGTGTTTTGGGAGGTGGGGGGTGGGCACAGTGGGAGAAGACAGACAGCTAGTGTGGATGTATGTTGGGTGGGTGTCTGCAAGTCTGGTGAGTGTGCTGCATGTGTCAACTACAGTAGAGGTGGTGAGTGCAGGTGTGGTGTATGGGGTGCATGTATGGCTGTCTGCTATCATGGTGAGTGGAGGAAGAGGAGCAGTAACAGTGAGTGAAGGTGCAGTGCATGAGGGTGTGGATGTAGAGGGGACAGACAGGGAGGCTGAAGAGCTGGGCACACTGGGGGAAGTGGACATTGTTGTGTGTGCAGGTGTCTGTTGGATGTGTGAATGCTTGTGGTGGGAGATGTGCTTCTTGTGGGTTGATGTGCCTGAAAGTGGGCCTGATTGTGTGCTTTGGACGGGTGAAGGGAGTGGGGTGCTAGAAGGGGTAGAGAAGGTTGGAGGGGGGACGGAATTGCCAGGGAAACTGGCTGCCGTCCGAGAGGCGGCCAGAGCCTGAAAAGATCTCTGTAGGGCAGACACGGCACCGTGAATGCCATCCAGATAGGCATTGGTCTGCTGCACCTCTGATGCCAGACCCTGGATGGCATTGACAATGGTTGTCTGCCCTACAGAGATGATTCTCAGGAGGTCAATAGCCTCCTCTGTGAGGGCAGCAGGGCTGACTAGGGCAGGGGAGGAGGTGCCTGGGGCGAAGGAGACGCCCACCTTTCTGGGTGGGCGGGCACGGGCAACTCGGTGGGGAGCAGAAGGTAGGGCAGTGACGGTATGGGGGTGGCAGAAGATCTCACGGTAGTGGTGTGTCCACTAGGGTCCACCACCGCCGGAGGACCCCCATCGGAGGAGGTCTCAGAGTCACTACCTCCTATGGTAGTAGTCTCCCCTGTGGAAGTCCCCTCGCCCTCCCACCCACTGGTCCCCTGGGCGTCCGTTGTCTCTGCCTCGGAGGATCCATGGGCCGCTGCCTCCCCACTTGCCAATGGCTCAGCTCCCTCGCCTGATGTTGATGCTGTACCAAACCAACACAAGAGAACAGGGATGGGGAGACAAAACTGGAGAGACACTTGTAAATAGCTGAATGCTGATACACAATGGCCAGGCATACACCCACCCAGCAGACACACCCAACAGGCAGCACCGTGCACTATGCCCATGGCCATGCCCCTGACTACTGAGCAGAATACTGACCTACACCCATCCCCTTAAATAGTATTGGAGCTGAGGTAGGTGAAACCTGACAGGGACACCCCTACACCCTTTGGGGAACATACAGTAGATGGACACCAGTCAAATTGCCTACTCTAAGCAGCATGAGCCCTTTTTGCACACACACTCATCCTTCCAGACTGAAGTATGGTCTTTGAGTACTCACCCCCTTGTAACTGCTGTGCAGCCTTCAAGCGCCGATCCAGATCTGGGTATGCCACTGCCAGGATCCGATGCATTAGGGGGGTCAGTGCCCGAAGTGCACCCCTTCTACGTTGGGAGGACTTCCCCAGCTGGGCCTCAGTAATCTTTCGCGCCCAGCGCCACACGTCCTCCCACCTCTTTCGACAGTGGGTGCTCTGCCGGTTGTAGATCCCCAGGGTCCGTACCTCCTTGGCGATGGCATGCCAATGTGCCCTCTTCTGGTGGCTGCTGACCTAGTAGGGTGATATTGAAATGGAACACAGAGGTCAGACACTTGCTTGATGGGAACAGCTGGCAGTTTGTCAAACATAGGACTGACAGTACTCTCAGACATGCAGGACAGTGGCACGCAGCATTCCATGCACCATGGCCCATCCTGGCTCACAGGAGCACCCATATGTGCAATCCACTCCATCCATTACTCACACAGTGCACCCCAAACCCGTACTCACCTGTACCTCTGGCAATCCGTAGAGTCTTTCGTACAGGGGCAGGACCCGTTCCACTAGCTTCTCCAGTTCTTCCTGGGTGAAGGCCGGGCCCTTTCCCCTGCAACACGTGGAACATCCATAGCCAGAGGCAGGCGACAGCAGTACACAGAGTGAAGTACCTGTCCACACGAGATCAAGAAGTCAAGTGATCAAACGATGACGAACATGCGTACGTTCCACGGCGATATGCACCGTCACCGCCGGCGGCGATCATGATACGCCAGGATTCCCCATTGGCATCCATGTTAGCCAATGAAGGTGCGAACAGTGGTCAACACCACCGTACGCTGTGACGTCAACCACTAGCGGTATTAGGTCACTTCCACAACGAAGGGGCAGAACTACAGTGGGCAGACATTTTGCCATCACCTACGAATCTTGAAATTCATACTACTCACAATGCAGGGCCTACTAGCCACATGGAGCACCTAGGCCTCTATCCATTGTGTACAGTAGCACACATGATTTACTCTGTTCCCTCCTAGTGATGTACATGTACATCTGTCATGTTGCAGTTATTGTACAGACACTACTATGAACACTGCACTGCATGTATTTAGCAAATATGCCAATGTATGTGTGCACATCACTCATTTTTGTAACCCCTCATAGGTACCGACCCTTGTGGCGAGGAAGGGCACTATCAGTGTACAGACCACTTGTGGATATGGGGACCATGGTGGAGCATCAGATCATTATCACTTACAGACTCACATGTGCAACTATTCAGGACCTATGTGCATTACTGGATCCTGCACTAACTCCGGGAAATCGTGATCAGCATGCCATTCTAACTGAGGTGCAGATGCTCTCCACACTCCATTTCCTGGCCACAGGCTCATTTCAAGTGACAGTGGGCATGTGTGCTGGTTTCTCACAGCCAATGTTCAGCCAGGTACTGACAAGATTTCTGAATTTATATGTACAACATCTGCAATCCTATGTGCAATTCCCCCAAAGTGCTGACCTCCCTGCCATCAAGTCTGACTTCTGTCCCTTTGCAAACATTCCCCATGTCATAGGTGCAATCGATGGCACCCACATAGCTATCATCTCCCCTAGAGTGAGTGAACAGGTGTACAGAAACAGGAAGAACTGACACTCCATGAACATCCAATTGGTATGTACTGCAGACCAGTACATTTCCCATGTGAATGCCATGTTTCTGGGTTCAGTCCATTATTCATTTGTTTTGAGGAACAGTAGTGTGCCACAGAAGATGGAACAACTACAAGAGGACAGAGGGTGGATCATAGGTAAGTTTGCCTGTCACTAACTGACACATTGCAGAAAACCTGCCTGTCTGACTGAGGGATATTACAATGTCGACTCTGTATTCACCCTTTTTCTAGGTGATTCTGGCTATCCAAACTCGCATTGGCTCCTGACACCAGTGAGGAATCCCAGGACGGATGCAGAGAGGAAATACAATGAGGCCCATGGACGTACTAGGAGGGTGATAGAGTGTACTATAGGTCTCCTAAAGGCTAGATTCCGGTGCCTACATATCTCAGGGGGTTCCCTGGCCTACAGGTCTGATAAGGTGTGTAGAATAGTGGTGGCCTGCTGCATGCTGCACAACGTGGCTATGAGACATTCTATCCCCCTTTTGGAGGTGCAGGGTGCTATAGGTCCTGGTCAGCTACCTCAGAGAGGTGAGGAGAGTGATGGTGAGGATGAGGAAGGGGAAGATGTCAATTCCAGGAACCAACTGATACAACTCTACTTCCAATAACTGTCTGGGACCTAAGCCTGTAATTGTGGTTAGTGACTGTTACTGTCAGTGTGCCAGGTCATATAGGGGGGATTGGTCATGATAGGTGAGACATGGACCTCTTCTGCATGGTACTGACAGACAATATATGCATTCCCTCCTTGCCTAATTTGAAACACACATTACCACCACCAAGCACAAATTGACAATAAAGTTGTTCTCTGCCAGTTGCATCCATACTCCACTTTGTTCAACATTGAAGACAGGGGACAGTGCTACAGGTGAGAAATGTGCTTTATTGGTCGAATACAGTGAATTGTGCTATATACAGTGATGGCAATCTCAAGGGTTGGGTGTCCTCAAAACCAACTTGGGGGCAGCCCTGTTGGATGTCATAGGTGGGTCCTATTTGTGGTATAGTACTTCAATTTGCCCTCAGCTAAGTGTTGTTGGTGAATGGGTGGGATGGTTGCTTTGCAGTAGTAGCCGTGTCAATTGTTGGAGTGGGGCTTGTTCTTAGCTGGGTTTCCAGTGCCATATCTTGGCCTGAGACTACGTTTGGGTGCCTGCTGTGGTGCTTCTTGGGATGGCATGGTTGGCCCTTGTGATTCCTGGGAGGGTATTTCCTGTGCTGTTTCTGCTGCTTGGGTTATCTGTTGCTGGTAGTCCAGCGCTGTTGTGGGGGCCTCTTGTCCGGTGTGGGTGTCTGACTGTTTGTTTACCCACTGCAGCAGTGCTCCAGCAATGATGGCCATTGTCGCATTGTGGTCTTTCCACTGCTCCATGGCCTGTTGGTGTTGTTACTGCTGCATCCTCTGACTTTGCTCCAGGGTGGACACAATCTGTGCCAACCTGTTTTGGGTATGTTGGTAGGCCCCCAATACGTCTGCAATGATGTCCTGGTCTGCTGCATCTATCCGGTGCCCTACCCCCTGACCCACAGGGGCACTTGAACTTACCCTAGCCCCCTGTGCCTGTGCCCCCTGTGCAGGTCTTGACGTGCCACTTGTACTGGGGCCCTCGCCTTCCTGCATGTTGGGAGTGGGAGACTGTGGCCTCTGTAGCTGTGTTCCACCTGTCTGTGCCCTGGGTACACTGGTGTGGGTACGCCTCCCCTGGCCTGCTGGTCTTGACTGGGTGTTAGGGATGACAGTGGTTTCCTGAGTGGGGCTGCTGCATGGTAAGCATCCAGGTCTGTGTGAGGGGCCTGCCTGTTCATCAATGTCCAGGGGTCTTTCGGCAAGGTCTTGTGATGTGCCTCTGTCTCCCTGGAGTGTGATTTTGGAACGTGAAATCCCTCATACTCACTTTTGACGTGAGATATCATCAAGTGACATTCATATAATTTCTCATAATTTTCACTAAATGTCATGAAAACAATTCATGATTTTAGATGGTGCTCCAGTCTAACACACCATTCTGTGCCATTGGCTTACTTAGTTGCTGCATCATGTTCATATTTGGGTGATTGGAGGTCATGTCTGGTAATTCATTAATAATACTCGGTTTTTAAGTTTACGTCACACAACATCCACGCACCATTCAATCACGCTTGCAAGCTGTGGCCTGCTATCGTTTGGAAAAGTTGAGGTGTGGGGAAAGTTTGACAGGTTTTTTTTCCCAATAACACACCCTTCTGTGACACTGGCTTGCATAGGTACACCTTCACCCATCTATTCACAAAAGGATATCCTCAACACTAACAGGTAAACCTTTGGATAAGTCACCAGTGCTACAAGGTCACACCAGTGGCAGAATGTGCTAGAAAAGTCACAACAGCAGTGCGGTACATAACAGTTTTGTTACAGCTGAACAGGAAGTTGAATGTCAAAAATTCGCCATGTTTCGAAAGTAGATATAGCAGATGGTTCAGCTGCTGAAGCAAGGCTGGAGTGGTTGCTTAATCACTCTCAGTGTGAAACTAATTGGTAATACCATTGCTGGAATTAATACGTACAGAAAACAGAAATTATGAAGGCTAGAATACTCTGTTCCTCAAAAAGCTCTGATGGCTAGGAATACCCCCATGGAGATCTTTAAACTAATTAGGAACTTAGTGAATCCTGTTTCCAGGTAAGTGGAATCCCCTCATCAATGATTCTGTGTGAAGACTTAGCCTCCTTTTTCTAATGGAAGTTGGCTGATACAGGAAGGCTCTTGTCGTGGAGACTTCATCCCCTTAGGTATCTTCTGCCCACAATCCAAAGTGTTTTCTAATTTCCTTCCCCTTATTCAAAAGGAAGAATCTTGTGCAGCCATTAACTCCAGTGTACACTTTCAAGCCAACTCAGTCCTATCATCTCTGAGCCCTTGTGTCAATCCGTCAATGGGTCGGGGTAATACCTTTCAGTGGTTATTGAAAACCATCTCAATAAATAAACTAAAATGCAGTCATTGAAAGTAACAAAAGAGAAAAAAGAAACACCATCATTTTGGAACAATAAAATCACGGTGCAAATAAAAGAATCATAACTGCAAGATTATTAATCTGGTGAGCAAAGTTCAAGCAGATCTTCATGTTCGCACTGTAAAAGTATAAAAATTAGAAAGTAAAAAGCGCAAACTGACTGTGATATAATAAATGTACAGTGCCTGATTGAAAAAAGGGAAGCTTGGTTCATTGGATATTAGAAAGAGTAACAAGTTTTAAATATTTCAACATTACGTTCGATGAAAGAAGGGTCAGAAAACCCCAGCTAGGCTCCTTGTAACTGGTGGCAAAATATCTGACATATAGGTTGGCCGAACTCAAGAGACGCCTAGCATGCCAAAACACATATGCACTACTATCGGTGGTGGCAACTAAGTTGATGCCACGAGAACATATGGTGCAATGGTGTTTAAGGATCAACTGTATGAGTGGCAATGTATCTGCTATCGCTGTCTATTTGCACTCCCAGAACGCACTAGCCAACCTCAAATAAGACTGAAATATAAATTACCAAAGCAAGATCTAGTATTGAGGGCGAAATTTGTTTCATACTGTCAAAGTTTGAGAATGGCTCCAACTGGCTCAATAAAACACCTTCTTTGAGAGAAAGTTCAGGACCCAGCTCTGCATGGGGTCAGCTCCTGGTAACCTCTATCCAGGCCTTTGGTGCTGAAGATCTAATAAATAACACCTTAACCACAAAGAAAGAAAGCAAAACTATAAATGAAGTTAGCAAAGATAGCTTCATGGGATCAGGACTTTAGGGATCTGAGAGACAAATTTCATGGTAGTTGGGCCGTGAACCTTTACATCTCAGACACCCTATCTGAATATCTGAACTTAACACTCCCAAAAAATGCAAATTATATACACTTATACTCTTTCTCTGCTGCCCTCTGCCTTTTTCTGTGCCTTCTGCCTTTTTCTGTGGCCTTTTCTGCCTTTTTGCTCTGTTGCCTTTCTTTATGCTTTTCAACTTGTTTTGCGTTTTTTGCCTTTTTTCTCTGTTCTCTGATTCCCCGCATCTCCCCTGTCACTGCTGCCCCTGCAGCCACACCCCTTCCCAGTGCCGTGTTTCCTGCCTTCCTGCCCCCCAGCTGAGCGACTCCTCCCATTACCCTCCCCTTCCTAATGGCAGTCGCTGCACAGTGAAAGGACCGCCTTCACTGACCTCTGGTCAGTGTTAGTATCGCTCCCCTGGTGCAGCTCCACCAGTTGCTGCTGCTGTCCTTTGGCCTCTAAGCCTGCCTAGCTTGTTGTGTTTGAGACCCTGCTGCACCCACAGGCTCCTGCCTGTGCCTCATCCCTGGTGGCCTAGTAGTTGCCTTCTGACTCTTTCTCTGCTGCCTTTTGACTTTTTTATGTGCCCTTTTCTGCCTTTTTGCTCTGTTACCTTTCCTTCTGCTTTTTAACTCTTTTTGCCTTTTTTCCTCCATTCTCAGATCCCCTGTGCCTCCCCTGCTGCTTCTGCCCCTGTGGCCTACCCCCCTCCCAGCGTCGTCTTTCCAGCGCTCCCATCTCGCTCCCCTTCTTAATGGTGGCTGCTGAGTGGCTGCACGCAGCAGATGCACAGTGGTGTGCCAAAGGCAAGCCCGTCTGCTCCTGTCCGTGCCTGGACTGCGGCCAGTGCCATGGACCCTGGTTCCTGCTCCATCCACCGATATGGCACCAGCACCCTGCACACCCTCAACACTGGGGGCTCAACCGCCTGTCACCACGCCTCTCACAAGGACACCCAAGCCCCGTTCTCCTGCCACAACTGCACCTTCACCTGCCCCTGCACTCTAAGACCCCCTCCGCTAGACCACCCGGATACCTCAGAAAAATACTACTCAACACTTGCTCTCTCATCAAGCACACAATAGAAGTTTGGGACCTCCTCGACTCTTTCGCCCCTGATGTTGCCTTCTTCAGGGGGACTTGCATCACCACCTCCACAGCTCCTGACATCGCCACTGCCATCCCTGATGGCTTTAAGATCATGTATCAAGACACTGTCATCCGACCAGGAGGGGGTGTTGTCATCATCAATAAAAAAATCACTCCACCTCTTGACCAGCGTCGATGGCCGGACCCTCATTGCCGAACATCTTCACTTTCAAATATGGACTTATCCAAACTCCATCCTCTGTGGAACGATCATCTACAGACCCCCGGACCCTGCCCACCCTTCAGCGAAGCACTGGCCAACTTCATTGCTCCCCATGCCCTCACCTCAACAGACTACATACTCCTTGGTGACCTCAACTTTCACTTCGACAACCACAGTGACGCAAACACCTCAAGCCTTGTGGAGACCCTTGCCACACTCGGACTCAAGCAACCGGTCAACTTTGCCACACACTCTGCAGGACACACCCTCGACCCTGTCTTCTCTGCTGGAAACTACATCTCCTTCTCACATATTTCTGAACTCCACTGGACCGACCACTACTGCGTCCACATCTACTTCACTAAGACGGGCGAATAGCACCGTGTCCACCGCCCCAGCGCAGGAACTGGACTAAGGTCACCGAAGCCCAGTTCACCACTTCACTCTTCCACTACCCACCACCAGACACTGCCGACACCAACGCCTCAGCCCACAACCTCCACCAATGGATCACCAACTGCGCTAACACCTTCACCCCTCTACGGAAACCCACTGGCAACCAAGACCACTTGAGACCCAGCTGGTTCTCCCCCGACCTCCAAGAATCCAAGAGCGCATGTAGACGACTCAGGAGAAAGTGGAGAAGCAGTAAGAGCTCAACAGACCACAAAGCCTTCAAAGACGCTGTCACATCACACCACCGGCAAATCAGATCAACCAGAAAATCAGCCATTTAGGCGAGAATCAACTCCAGTGCGCACAACAGCAAGGAACTTTTCACCATAGTCAAGGAATTCACAAAACCTGGCACGGACACCACAGACATCCCATCCTCCCAAGACCTCTGCAACAGCCTCGCCCCTTCTTCCACTGGAAAATTCAGGACATTTGCTAAGGATTTGCAAGAAAAGATACCAGCACCAGCACCATGCACACCAACTGACCGTAGAGAACTGGAACCTCCTCACCCTTGAAGACACCCTCAAGCTCATGAATACCACCCATCATGGGGCAACCTCGGACCCATGCCCCACCACATCTTTAATCAAGTGAGAGCCATCATCGCTCCCGAGCTATGCTGTACCATCAACCGCTCCATTGAATCCACCACCTTCCTGGACGTCTCGAGACATACGGAGATAAACCACCTCCTGAAGAAACCTTCTACAGATCCAACGGGGCTGAAAAACTACAGACCAATCACACTGCTCTCTTTTCTAGCCAAGGTAATCGAAAAAGCGATCAATGCACAGCTCACTGAGTTCATCGAAGCCAACCACATTCTCCACCCCTCCCAATCCAGATTCAGGTACAACCACAGCACCAAAACCACACTCCTAGCAGCCACAGATGGCATCCGCAGCCTATTGGACTACAGCGAGACAGCTGCCCTCATCCTCCTTGACCTCTCCGCTGCCTTCAACACTGTCTCCCACACCACCCTGTGCACCAGACTACACAACACTGGCATCCATGGCAAAGTCCTGGAACGGATCCGCCCCTTCCTCACTGACTGAACCCAGAGAGTCAAGCTCTGACTCTTCACCTAGAAGCCGACAGAAACCAGATACAATGTTTCCTGAGACTTTTCAATGAGCCAAACACTCTTCAATATCTACATGACCCCGCTCGACGAGATCATCAAACACCGCAAGCTGAACTTCATCTCATACACCGACAACACACAGCTAATTCTCTTCCTCACCGACAAACTATCAGCAGCAAAAAATAACTTTCATAATGGAATGAAGGCAGTCGCACACTGGATGGGGGACAGCCGCCTCAAGCTCAACTCGGACAAGAAGGAGTTCCTCACCCTGGGCCCACCACTTCCACCGGGGATGACTCCTGGTGGCCCTTTAGCCTCGGAACTGCCCCACCTCCAATTGACCACGCCTTCAACCTCGGCATCATTCTCGACTCATCACTGTCCATGGCCGCCAAGCCAATGCCGTCTCTTCATGATGCTTCCACACCCTTTGCCTGCTCCTGAATATGTTCAAGTGGATCCCCATCAATACAAAAAGAACAGTCACCCAGGCACTCTACTACGGCAATGCACTCTATGCCAGAATCAACAAAAAAACTCCAGTCAAGACTCCAGAGAATTCAGAACGCCAGAGCCAGACTGATCCTGGATATCCCCAGCCACAGCCACATCTCTCCCCACCTGAGAGATCTACACTGGCTCCCCATCATCAAGTGCATGACATTCAAACTCCTGACTCACGCATACAAGGCCCTTCACAACGTCGGACCTGCTTACCTCAACAACCTCCTCTCTTTCTACACCCCCTCCAGGTAACTCTACTCAGCGCAACTGCTTCTCGCTACCATCCCCAGGATCCAGAAGACCATGGCTGGAGGAAGATCCGTCTCTTACCTCACCGCTCAGACCTGGAACTAGATGCAGCTCCACCTCAGGTAGTCCCCATCACTGGCTCAGTTCAGGAAGGACCTCAAGACTTGGGTCTTTGACTGACCCGTGTCTTCCAGCTAGCGCCTTGAGACCCCCTGGGTAATAAGCTGTGCTCTATAAATGCTGATTGATTGATTGACTCATGAGAAAGCACTTTTGCCTTATCCCCCTATGGTTCTGTTTGTATGGTTGCAAGGATGGTGAATGTAATGTGAGATGCAGATGGTAAACAGAAGAGTCTTTAATACATGTGATGTACATCTGTGAGGACATGTTGGGTAGCTGTCTTAACCTACATTAAAGAAAATCATGTCAGCTCTGGGCACTTTTTAAAGTTTATGAAAGCAGAAACTGGTAATCTAAAACGTCTATGATGGTTTTTACCCTGGCTGCCTTTTACGCATTGAGCACTTTGACTTTTATGGCCACAATTTAACGGTAGAGAGCACTTTTGACCAGTGGGGGTCAAATTGAATTTAAGATAAGGACAATGTCCAAGACTCAGACTGGCCATGATGGACATCATCTGCCTGTGGAGTAAAAGTTGAGAGAGGCCACGGTTGGCGGACAATACTTTGCCCCCACATGAATGATGGACTAGGTAGTACTTTTTAGCAGTAAGAACTTTAGAATAGTGTGCGTCCCTATGGCTTCCATGACTAATGTTGGACTATCAGGGTTCGGGTATTTGGAGCTCCAAACGGGGACTACAAAGCTGATACTTTTTCTTTTTTAAACAATGTTTTCATCATGGTTTATAATTGTTAATTGTGTTGAGATGGAATGATTTTAACTAATTGAACTAATCGAACATCAGTAAATAATAAATACCTACATCTTGTACAGTGCAAAAAGGATTGCCATCACATTGCAGAATGCAACAGCATTTCCTCTAGACATGTTAAACAATGCTTAATGCAGTTCAACTGTGTGCAGTTAGCAAATGCAGGTAAATGGATTGCAAACATTCTATCCAGTGGACCTGCGCTGAAGAATAGTTTAGTTTAGTTTGATGCATTTATAAAGCGCGTAGCTACCCTAGGGCATCCCAGCGCTGAAGGTACAGGAAGATCCAGAAGAAAACATGAAAGGAATACTAGTGGCTAAAGAGCATGGTTTTCAATCTCTTCCTAAAAAGAGATTCAGAAGGTTCATGGCGAAGCTCAAGAGGTAAGGCATTCCAAAGATGGGCCGCCTTGATAGTGAAGGAATTTCCACGGACGCGGGGTATATGAATCTGCCGGGCTAGAGAAGATCTGAGGTGTCTCAGAGGAGCGTGAATGGAGATGTGTTTTCTGAGAAAAAATGGACCTTTGTTGTGTATGGCTCTGTGAGTGATGCACATGGATTTAAAATGTATGCGCTGTTTGACCGGCAGCCAGTGGAGAGCTACAAGAGCCGGCTTGGCAGATAGATGTCTGGGGCAGTTCGTAAGGACCCTAGCTGGCGTGTTCTGTACAATCTGCAGCTTCCTTACCACGTATTCCAGGGAGCTAAGATAAAGGGAATTTCCATAGTCCAGGTGGGAAAGAATCAGTGTCTGGACCAGGATCCTTCTGGACAAGGTGGGAAGAAGATTGAGAATCTTCTTAAGAGATCTGGTAAGACCAAAACAAACCGAATACATTTTCTAAGCTTGTAGTTCCATCGTGAGACGGGAGTCCAATACAAAACCTAGGCTTTTTACCTGTCCTTTAGGGGAGGGAGACTGGTGAAGGCCTCTGAATAACATGTTAAAGGGGAGGCAGGAGAGCCATTGCCTAGAATGAGCACTTCAGATTTACCATCATTAAATTTGAGTTTGGATTGAATCATCCAGTCGCCTATATCCCTCATGCAGCCAGATAAGTTGACGGAGGGAGAATTTGCAGTACCGGAGAGAGAAACCACTAATTGAGTATCATCAGCGTAGGTGACCACTGAAAGATTGTAGGCAGCGACTACTTTAGCCAAGGAGGATAGGTAGATATTAAAGAGAGTTGGACTTAGAGAGGACCCCTGAGGGACTCCACAAGCTGAAGGGACGATATCTGACAAAAAAGAGCGGTCCAGAACTTGAAAGGTTCTTCCTGTGAGAAAGGAAGAAAACCAAGAGAGTGCAGAATAAACTAACGCACAAGATTAAAGCAGCAAGTTTGCCTCCTCTAACTAAGCAAACGTATCATAGCCAGGAAAGAAAACATTGTTGGCTAACAGTACAGCTGCAATGCTGTGCCTTCTTGTCTAAGGAGGGGAAAATGTTTTTAACCCAAAAGCAGTTTATGCTGAATTAGCATTAAATTTCATTAGCAGCAAATCGTGAGGCATCCCCTAAATAAAATGTACATCATGAGTTAATGGCAAACATAATAAATTTGTTGCAAAAATTAATTGATATGTATGAAAATCAAGTTGCTTTTGAACAAAGCACAAAGTGATTCTTAGTAAAAAAAAAAGCAGAATCGTAATATTTATATGTTCTAAAAAGACTTCGAAGCCCCTAATTCTCAGTGTGATATTTCACCAAATTCCCCAGAATTTGCAATTGGATTCTCATTTGTCTTCTCCAGAAAAAAAACATTCAATGGTAAGAGTAGAAAGCTAGTTTGGCTGTAAACACTGTGAAGTCGTCTTACCTTCACGTCCAACAATTAACATTAGACTGTTTTGGAAGCTGATTGGGACACTGAAAATTATCAGAAACCTTCAGTTCTGGTGACTCATTTCACTTCTGAGAATTAAGTGGTTCCAGGTATTAAACTTTCAGAATCTTTCACTTTTGGGTCGGAGTTCTAGACTTCCCTGAATCTCATATAATTTCTCATATTTTGCACAACATTCCATGAAAATAATTCATGATTTCAGATGGTGCTGCAGTCTAACACACCATTCTGTGCCATTGGCTTGCTCAGTTGCTGCATCGTATTCACAGTAAGGTGTTTAGAGCTCATGTCTAATAACCCATGCATAACATCCGCTTTTTTAAGTTTACAGCACAGGACATCCATGCAGTATCCAACCAACCATACAAGCTGTAGCCTACAATCCTCTGGAAAGCGTACGGTGTGGGGACAGAGTGACAGCTTTTCAAAATAACACACCTTACTATGAAAGTATTTGTTTTTTTGTTCTAGAAATTGTGTCAACAAATATTTTCTGTGCTACAATCACCATCATCCCAACTTTTAGGAACACGCAGTTATTTCTAAAGTTTTGGGGGTTTTCTAGGTGTTAGTCATGTTAGTCAATTCTTCCTATTTTTTGTGGTTTCTTTCTTCTTACGGGATGTGTGGAAACAAGTTTGAAACCCACTGGCAAACCTGGAGAGCTATATATTCCTGAAAAGACAGGATCAGAGGATATGTAAATTGTCTCCCTCCACCCCCAGGCAGGCCATAGCACCAGTTTGCCACAGTATTAGACAGTTTTGCCTTTTGTAGCCAGTAAGGTGTACAATGCTAGTCTTGTAAGATCTTAAAAATTGAATTTAAGTCATTGTAGGAGGGCTGGGCAATTTTAAGTACATGGAGGCTGCATAGGTTTCTGAATTTTGATGTTTTATTGTAGTCAAAGAACCAGAATGAAAAGTGTTTCTGTGGGTCGGGACAGGAGAATGAAAAGGTATCTTGGAATGTTCATCTGCTTCCTTCTTCTCCAGTTAATGCTGGTGAGCTTTCCTTCTTCTTCCCAGAGGGATGGGATGGAGCCTTTTTCTTGTTCCCATTCGTCTCTGACCACATCCAACAAAGAGCGAGGCTGATGGCCAAAGAGGATCTCAAAAGGGGAGAATCCAGTGCTTTTCTGTACTTTACACCTGATGGTGAAAAGGGCCACAGGTAGCATTTCCTCCCACTTTCTAGTTTCTACACCCGGTAATTCTGTTAGAGTGCTCTTAAGAGTTGCGTTGTACTCTCAACGAGGCTATCCATTTGGGGTGATAAGCAGAGGTACGTATTTGTTTGGTGTTTAGCCTCTGACACACCTGTGTCATGATGAGTGAAACAAAAGGGATCCCTTGATCAGTTACAATTTCTTTTGGAAATCCTACTCTGAAACATATGTTTTTCATGGCTTTGCCTATGTGCATGACATTGGCTTAACATAAAGCTACAGCTTCAGGATATCTTGTACCATAATCCACCACCAGTACGTATCAACACCCACTACGAAATGGTATAAGAGGCCCAATGATGTCCATGTCTACCTGAAATAACGGCTCCTCAATTACTGGGAGAGGATGTAGGGGAACCTTATAGGGTTGATAAGGGTTATTCTTTTGATATATGGACATTGCTTACAGTATTTCTTCACCTGTTGATATACATCTGGCCAATTAAAGTGGCCTAGGATGGATTTCTATGTCTTTTCTGTACTAGAATCACCACCGAGCAAATGGCTGTGGGCTAGGAATAATATTTTTTTTTCTAAAGGGGTCCGACACCAACAGTTGATGAGGTTGGGTCCTTATGCCTTTTCTGTATAACAACCCTTGTTGGTCCTAATGTTCTGATTCAGTATTCCAGGCCTCTCTAAACAGAGGATCTTCCTGTTGGGCTGCCCGGAACCTCCAATCAGAGTCCCATATAAATTCATCAGTAGACACAGAAAACACCCTTTTGGGTGTTTTCTTCTCTTCTTTGTTTCCTGCTTTTTTGTTCCTTGGGTACAGGCCATTCACTTTCTTCGGTTGAGAGAAAATTGAATTTCACCACATGAGTCGCCTTCCCTCCATACCTCCTGCATTCAAGAGTCCAGGTCAGGATAATCATTACCCACAGTCAATTGTTCTGGCAATTTAGGAATGAGCTCTACCCTTGGGGGAACTGCCTGATCCATTTGATACTGAAGAATTACCTCAGTCATAGGGTACATCTTTTCCCTATGAACACACTGAATGGTTACCATTCCTGTAGGGTTCTTAACTCCCCCAAAAAGCAATTGAGGCCCCAAAACACTTTAAAGACATCCTGTGTCCACCAGGGCTGCTATGGGTTCACCGTTTACCATAATCTGACAGTGATATGAGCCCTGAGTCTCAGGTTTCTTACAATATAATGATCTAACCATTCCGACCTCCATGGGTTCTTCTTTTTGGGGACAGTGATGGGCCATATGTACAAATCCTCCACAGTGAAAACACTGTGGGCCCAGATGATGAGGCCTAGGTACTGGGGTATGCACAAACATTACTATATATGGTTTCTATGTTAACATGGTCTCAGTGGTTTTAGCAGTCCCACAGCTACTGCTTCGCCAGTTAGTTTCTTCACAACACTTTTGAGCCTCATTAGCCCAGTTGAAGTCACTGGTGATCTTGAATGCACTCTCTATGGTTAGATGCGCATGCTGGCTTTCCTACTTCTGGACCGGAGGATGGAGAGAAGCAAGATATTCTTCCAGTCTGTAAGTCTCCAGTCAAAAAGGAACCCAAGTACTGACCCCAACTGTCTGCTGGCCATACAGTAGCTTTGGCCATATGCTCAAAATTGTATAATAAGAAATATGGATCTTCTCCTGTGACATACCTGTACAGAACCATGGAGGGAATATAAGTGTGTCCCCTTTGTTGACCAAGGATATCTGCTAATTTCCCTATGGTGGTGCCCTGGTTCTGGGTTTGACTGACACCAAATGTAAGAGGGATAGGTGGATATAAGTATGCAGAGGCTGCAGAGGTTTCTGAATTTTGATGTTTTATTGTAGTCAAAGAGCCAGAATGCAAAGTATCCTGGGGTTTGGGAGAAGGTAATGAAAAGGTACCTTGGAATGTTCGCCGCTTCCTCCCTCCATGGACTACGCTGGTGGGTTTTCCTTCTTCTTCCTTCCAGGTGTTCGGGCTGAGATAACACAGTTGGATTCTGCGAGGAAAGACTGAGTGGTAAGTATAGAATTCAGGCTCACTGCAATAGTGTATGAACCTTCACCTCACCTGTGATGATATTTCCAAAATAGAGGGGATCATGCAGACCTGTCACAATTACAAGCAAACCTTAGAGGTGACCTGATATTGTTCAAGCTCCACCCCTTTCCCTACTCATGGGCAACAGTCTTGTATTATTGCCCTTCATGCTTTATGTGCACATCTTTTGAAATCATTGCATGTGGCCGGTGCTGCTAATCTCCTATTCAGGAGTGCAGCTCTCTCTTCAGCTCCAGAGGAAGTGAAACACACATGCTGAAAACAACAGCCCCACCAAAAGAAAGAAGGAAAACTCACAAAAACAAATATCTGACATGCTCTTTCTACAGAGTATATGATCGGTTTTAATCGGAGTGCGGAAATTTTAAGGCCACAATATAGCAGTGACCAAGGTTCCCCTTGGGAAAAGATAATTTTCTCCACCTTGTCCCCGAATCACTCACCCTCTCTGCTGCAACTCTTCTGAGTTGCGGTGGGTTGTTCAAAGGCATCCACAAGTCCTCCGTCCAGGTCTTCTAGACTTTGTCGAGGTAGGGCAGTCATCTTCTCTGGGTACTTTCCTTCCTTCTTCCTCGTTCCAATTTGGAAATCAGATGTCTTCTCCATCCACGGTTTCAGCGCTCATCCTCACCTTTCCAATTCCAGCTGACCCACAGTTTTTGACTCCACCTGCCTTAAGTTCTGATTGGTTTATGTCTCTTCCCGTCCTGACCACATATTCCAAAGCATAGTATTTCTTTGTTATTGTTGGTGTCCTTTTTGAAGTCCCAGCCTGCTGAACCCCATCATTCTTTTCCTCATCATAGGCATTCTCCTGGTGTTGTAGGACAGCAATGTCAATGTCAGGACTCCTCCAGGTAAACAATGGGCTTAGATTAACTCCTCCTCAGAGATATGCTTCTTCTTCAGTAAATTGTAGCTACATTCTCATTTGCCATCTACCTTACAAGAGATCTTCCTTTGGTTTAGAGAGCAGTTTCACAATCAAGAGAGTGTATAATCCTGATATCAGCTTCTTATAATATCCTCTTTTCTCCAAATAAGTGTGTAAAGACAACATGGTCGAGGTGCACCCCTATGGTTGATTGCCCAGCCCGGGCTTGTAGGCAATGTCACATTTGTAGGTATTGCAAGAATTGACTCTGAAGGAGATGGAACTCATGAGATAGGGTGGCATGGAGCTTAAGAACGCCAACCTCAACCAACGGACACAAAGTCATTATCTCTGTGTTAGCTCAGTTTCACCTAGGAACGTATAAATGATCAATCAAAAGTGCTGCATTGTGTCAGATGGGCTCATTTGCATGAAGAATACTGTGCTCTCCTATGATCTTGTGTTTTGAAGTCCAAAATGTCATTCCAGTCAGAATCAGATTTGGGGATCTGCAGGTGTTTGGAACCTCCATAAATAAGGTGAGGTACCCTCACACCTACAGTTGTTGCTCTGAGCACACATTAGTAGCTCTATGTGACACTTGATGTAGTATGCTGCTTGAGAAATATGAATGGCTCTGTAGTAGGTGGTCAAGGAAGGTGGTGTCTGCATACAATTTCAAAGAGGCAGTGGCGTAACGAAACTAGAAGGGGTCCTCCTGAAAACAACATGGAGGGACCCCCTACCTCCCTGGACCCAGTCAGGAGCTCTCAGGCCAGACGCCCACTGCCCGTGGACAGTGCAAGCTGTGCTGAGGTGGCCTCCTGGAGCTCTGGGGGTCCTCCCCATTGCGGGGACTGCGGCGCTGTTTCATCACTGTTTCAGGCAAGTCGAGGTTGAGTGCACTCCCTGACAAATTTCTAAAATGTGTCTTAATTTTTTGTAGTAGTGACAGTGGTAGATGAAAAGATAATGGGGGTCATTCTGACCTCGGCAGTAAAAGCCTCATACCGCCGGTCAAAAGACCGCCATTCTACCGCCACGGCCGCGGAAAGCCGCCACGGTCATTCTGACCAACAACTGCCAAGCCGCCAAAAACCCGACATCCACGGAAGGCCGCCTCATCAGCGGGCAGCGATTAACTGGAGATGACCAAACCGCCACGCCAACACAAACACGCCCATGCCATTACGACCCACCAATCCACGCGGCGGTCTTTCAGCCGCGGTATTCCATTGGCGGTACACACCGCCGCGGTCAAAATACACACCCAGGCTCCAAAAGCCAGGCACATTGGACAATTTGAAATACACACACCTGATACACATACAAACACCACATCCACACATCCAAGCAACTATAAAACACACACCCACATCACCCACAAACCCCCACTAGTTGGAAATCGGAGAGAAGGCGAGAGAGAGAGAGAGAGAGAGAGAGAGAGAGAGAGAACATCAATCGGAAACCCCAACACACACAGGAACACAACATCATCAACCACACCACATCTACGCACACATCACCACACACCACCACTCACATCACCGCAAACACCACCCCACACCTCATCCACACCACCCCATGGCACCCCAAAGACACCCCAGGTTTTCTGACCAAGAACTCCGGGTCATGGTGGAGGAAATCATAAGGGTAGAGCCCCAGCTCTTCGGCACACAGGTGCAACACACCACAATAGCCAGGAAGGCGGAGCTATGGCAGAGGATTGTCGACAGGGTCAACGCTGTGGGACAGCATCCCAGAAACCGGGAAGACATCAGAAAGCGCTGGAACGACCTACGGGGGAAGGTACGGTCGATGGTCTCCAGACACAACATCGCTGTGCAGAGGACTGGCGGTGGACCACCACCCACCCCTCCCGAATTCACAGCATGGGAGCAAGAGGTCTTCAACATCCTGCATCCTGCGGGCCTCGCTGGAGTAGGCGGAGGAATGGACTCTGGTAAGTCTAGTCTCAACTACTCCCCCCCCCAACCACCAGTATGCCAACCCACACCCCCACCCCCAACCCCCCAGCACACAGCCTCCCTGCCAATGTCTCACCAGCACAACCCACCCAACCCAAAACCAAACCCTGAATGCCAACACAAACCATGGACACCCATCACCTATGCATGACCACTGCACATACCCATCCCCCCCACAAACCACCCTCACAACTCCTGCCACAAGGGGATGCCAGCACTGGGGAACAAGGGCACCCACAAATCGCACACCATGGAACACACAGAAGCAATAATCATACTCTTTCACCCCTGCAGGGCCCGAACGCCATCACACCGGCCAGGAGGGTCCAGATATGTCCATCCCACCCCCAGAACAGGCCCGCAGTGAGGACAGCAGCTCTGTCGACCTGGAACCTGATGACCAGCCCGGACCATCGGGGACCTCTGGACAGTCGGTTCCCCACACACAGACACAGGCCACAGCAGACCTAACCCCCTCTGGGAATATCAGCACCGCTCCCACCCAGCGGGCCCATGCCTCTGTCTCCAGGACAGGTCAATCAGCGGTGTGTCCGCCACTACAGGGCACCCAGGCTGACCCAACACCCCAACAACAACAGGGACCTGGGTGCAGTGGTAGCGGGCACACCGTCCAGGGGACAGAGGCCCGGGGAAACAGGGCAGCTGGGAGGGCTGCAGTGCGACAGGGGGGGGAGGACAGGCCCAGGGAACCGACTCTCCAAGAGGCCCTCACCACCATCATGGGAGCATACCACCGCTCCCAGGAGACGATGGCGACGGTAATGGCCAGGTTCCAGGAGATCCAGGCACAGCAGGAGGAACGGTACATGGGGTACAGAGAGGAGCTCAGGAACATCGTCCAGGCCCTGAACCTAATAGTCACCACATTGCGGGACCATGTGGCACCCCAAAGGGCCCCTGTCCCCAGCCCGGACCAGGAACAGCCTACCACCTCCGCCGGCGCTAGTGGACAGGAGGCCCCCACACAACGACGGGCCACCAGAACCCCACCTCCTGCTGAAGATCAACCACCCCGCAAGAGGAGCCTGAGATCACAAAGGAAGACAGAGTAGGATGCCAAGACCCCCGCCAGCCTAAGATCCCCCCGGATGTCATTCCACTGTCCCACATCGTCACCCTGTCCAACCTTGAACTGCCCCTGCTCCATCCTTCCACAGGCATATGGACAATGCACCTGTGCGACCGAGAACTGGACTCTGCCATGGACATCACTCCACCCCCACCCATCACCGTTTTACTATCATGGACCTATATGTAGCACTTTAAATAAATCACTTATTGCACATAAAACACTCAGGAGTCTGCTTGTATTCTTAACAAATGTATTATGCATAACGGGTCAAAAATGTGCAGTTACTTTGTGATGACAACATACCAATGTCAATTTGCTTTACTCCATTGCCGAACAAACCAGAAGTCACGCAGTGGGTCATACAGCTCTGAAAAGCCAAGGGAAAGTCACAATTCAGTTGAAAGGAACTGGGGGGAAACACAGAAAGTAGAGATGCAGGAGGCCAGAAGGAATAGTAAAATGACGTGGGGGATTCTTACCTGGGTGCTACTGAAAATACTGTTGTATAACTCTGTCCCTGTTGTCCGTGTCGTCCCCGTCGTCTTCCTCCTCTTCACTCTCCACAGGCTCCACAGCTGCTACGACACCACCATCTGGACCATCCTCCTGCAGAAAAGGCACCTGGCGTCGCAATGCAAGATTGTGAAGCATACAGCAGGCCACGATGATCTGGCACACCTTCTTTGGTGAGTACATGAGGGATCCCCCTGTCATATGCAGGCACCTAAACCTGGCCTTCAGGAGGCCGAAGGTCCTTTCTATGATCCTCCTAGATCGCCCATGGGCCTCATTGTACCGTTCCTCTGCCCTGGTCCGGGGATTCCTCACTGGGGTTAGTAGCCACAGCAGGTTGGGGTAACCAGAGTCACCAATTAGCCACACACAGTGTCTCTGTAGCTGTTCCATCACATAGGGGATGCTGCTATTTCGCATAACATACGCGTCATGCACTGACCCAGGGAACTTGGCATTTACATGGGAGATGTACTGGTCAGCCAAACAGACCACCTGGACATTCATAGAATGGTAACTTTTCCTGTTTCTGTACACCTGCTCATCGTCTTTTGGGGGTACTAAGGCCACATGGGTCCCATCAATGGCACCAATGATGTTGGGGATATGTCCAAGGGCATAGAAGTCAGCCTTCACAGTGGCCAATTCACCCTCCTCAGGGAAAATTATGTAGCTCTGCATGTATTTCGTCAGGGCAGACAACACTCTGGACAAAATCTTAGAAAACATAGGCTGAGACATCCCTGATGACATGGCCACTGTTGTCTGAAAAGACCCACTTGCCAAGAAATGGAGGACTGACAGAACCTGCACCAGAGGGGGAATTCCTGTGGGTTGGCGGATGGGGGACATCAGTGCTGGCTCCAGCTGGGCACACAGTTCATGTATAGTGGCTCGGTCAAGTCGGTATCGAAGTATTATATGACGTTCCTCCATTGTCGACAGGTCCACCAGCGGTCGGTACACGGGAGGATTCATCCTTCTCCTCGCAAGTCCCAGCGGACGGTGCCTAGGAAGGACAACATGGAGCACAGAGTCAAACAACCCACAGGCACGTAACTACAGCTTGCACAGTACACGATTGTCAATGCATTGAATGGCTTGTATGAGTGGCAATGCAAGGCCTAGGCCTGTGTGACGCAGTAGTAATTAAGCCCTGTGGTCCCTTGTAATGGCGGCTGCCTGACCTGAGAAGTGTGACAATGGGATGTGAGGTCAATGCGCTGGTGTGACACACCGTGGCGGTAGGCGGTCGAAGACCGCGGCGCAAAGCCGCATTGGTAAACATCGAACCCTATGGGTTTCACGGGCCAATGACTAGCTGCGCCGGCAGTCGCGGAACGCACCGCAGCGGTACGCGCCGCCGCGGGCGTGACCGCCATTTTCTATCTGATTAATCACTCGAGACCTGATCATCCACAGGAGAGGACCTATACTGCAAGTGCTGCTGTGACCTCGGTCTGGGAGATACAATGGCTGCTGCGACTGGGGAAAGGGCCCCTGCCTTCACGACAGAAGAGTTGGAGAAACTTGTGGATGGGGTCCTGCCCCAGTATGCGCGACTCTACGGTCCTCCAGACCAACAGGTAAGTACACTGTGTGCACGTTGCATGGGCTATGCCTGGGTTGTGTATGGTGGATGTAAGATGGTGGGGTGGGGAGCGAATGAGGAGTGCAAGGCACGACAGATGAGAGCATGTGCCACATGGCAAGGTTGGGGAGGGGGGGGCCAATCGCATCTATCATGCGGAAAATTGATGACATTTCAATTTCCACCCTGTACATGTCAAATAGGTCAGCGCCCATCAGAAGATCGACATTTGGCGTGCCATCGCCAAGGAAGTCCGGAACCTGGGGGTCCACAACAGACGGGGCACCCACTGCCGCAAGAGGTGGGAGGACATCCGCCGCGGGACCAGGAAGACCTCCGAGTCACTGCTGGGGATGGCCTCCCAACCTAGGAGGGGTGCCAGTCGTACCCTGACCCCCCTGATGTCCCGGATCCTGGCGGTGGCCTACCCCGATTTGGATGGGCGCGTGAGGACATCACAGCAGACACAAGGGGGTGAGTACCAGCACATTCTGCTATCTTTACACGCAGTGGAGGCGTCTGGGTGGGGAAGGAGGGCTGTGGGTGACATTAGGCCAGGGCGCCTTCTGTAGTGTAGTCCCCTCCTTTAGGCATGGCCCTGTGCCCCCGCCCCCAACCTCTGTACGGTGCCAGGTACAGCTAGCCATGGTCCTGCATCACCCATGTGCGCGTTTGTTGTCCCTAGACCTGTTGGCCCAGTCACAAGTACTCAGTAGTGTACCCCGATTGCGCGGCTTAGTGCATGAGGCTCCTGTGTCTGTCCTCTCCGCCAACGGTGTTGACAATGCATGTACTCAACCTTTTATTATGTCTCCCCCCACCCTTTTTCTTTATCTTCTTGTGCATGTGTGCTTCAGCATCATCAGGCGGAGGAGACTTGGCACCGGAGCACGAGGGAGCTGCGACTCACAAGGCCCCGGTGGGCCATGGCACAGACACCGAGGCCACCAGTGATACGGAGGGCGAGGGGAGCTTCACAACGGGGAGCCGTGGTGAAACCAGCGACACCGACACGTCCTCGGAAGGGAGCTCCCTAGCGGTGGTGGCAACATCCGTGCCCCCCGCCTCTACAGGTACAGCCGCCACCCAGCGCACCAGCTCCGCCCTCCCAGCAGCCCCTCAGCCTACGCTCCGTGCCCGCTCGCCCAAGAAGGCGGGTGTCTCCTTCGCCCCAGGCACCTCAGGCCCTGCCACTGTTACCCCTGCTGCCCTCAGTGAGGAGGTCATTGACCTCCTGAGGACCATCATTGTTGGGCAGACTACCCTTTTGAATGCCATCCAGGGGGTAGAGAGGGAGGTGCATCGTAGCAATGCATACCTGGAGGGCATTCATTCGGGTCAGTCTGCCCATCAACGATCGTTCAATTCTCTGGCCTCAGCACTGATGGCAGCCATTGTCCCTGTTTCCAGCCTCCCTCTTCTAACTGCCTCCACCCTGTCTCTGTCTCCTGTTCATCTGCCTATCCCATCCACACCATCAGACCAGCCTGCACACACCTCAACACCCAAGGGCAGCTCTTCCAGACATAAGCACCACAGATCACACAAACATTCACCCAAGCAACACCCAGATGCAGATATGCCAACAGCCACTACCACCTCTGTGTCCCCCACCTCCTCGTCTCCCTCCTCCCTCCCTGTGACGTCGCCACTCACACCTGCATGCACACCACCAACAGCCAGTACACCCATCACCAGCACACCCTCCATTACAGTCCGCACACGTGCAGTCACCACCCCCACTGCCGTTTACACGTCCCCTGTGTCCTCTCCCACTGTGTCTGTCACCCCCTCTTCCAAGACACACAAACGCAGGCAGCCACCCACCCAACAGCCAACCACCTCACGACAGCCTCCAGTCCATGCACCTTCACCCAAGGACAGCACACCTGACTCTCCTACAACCACCTCCTCTTCCTCCACTCCCATAACCACTGCACCTACCTTTTACCTTGGTCCTAAAAAGTGTTACCTCTCCAATCTTGACCTCTTTCCCTCACCTGACCCACCCCCTCCATCTGCTAAGAGTCCCAAGAGCACCTCAGCCACCACCAGCCCGGGTTCACATGTCAGCGTAGTCCATGGATTTTGGAGTCCCCCCTTTGCCAGCAGTGAGACATCGGTCAGCAGCAAGGGGACAGCCAGCCAACCCCCTGGAAAGAGGACCCGGAAAGGGAGGGGCCGCCGCGGGAGGAGTGCCACGGCTGCCCCCAAGGACCAAAGTTCAGACACTTCACCTGCCACAACATCCAGGGGAGGCAAGGCCCAGAGAGCCACAGCGAAGGAGGGCAAGGGCAGCAGGGCGGAGAAGTCAGGCAGCAGGAGCGCGGACCAGGAGGGCCCCACAAGCCCCATCCCGGGTGTGAGGGAGGACACCCAAGGGCTCAGGACACCGTCACCGAAGGGTCCAGCAACTGCACGGTCGGAGGGCGACTGAGCAGGGAGTCCTGCCCAGGTCAGACTCCCTGGAATTACAGGACAAACACCGCTGAAGAGGGCCCCGCCGTCCTGAAAGGCACCGCTGAAGAGGGCCCCGCCGTCCTGAAAGGCACCGCTGAAGAGGGCCCCGCCGGCCTCAAAGGCACCGCTGAAGAGGGCCCCGCCGTCCTGAAAGGCACCGCTGAAGAGGGCCCCGCCGTCCTCAAAGGCACCGCTGAAGAGGGACCTGCCGTCCTCAAAGGCACCGCTGAAGAGGGCCCCGCCGTCCTCAAAGGCACCGCTGAAGAGGGCCCCGCCGTCCTGAAAGGCACTGCTGAAGAGGGCCCCGCCGTCCTGAAAGGCACCGCTGAAGAGGGCCCCGCCATGCAGGAAGGCACCGCTGAAGAGGGCCCCGCCGTCCTGAAAGGCACCGCTGAAGAGGGCCCCGCCGTCCTGAAAGGCACCGCTGAAGAGGGCCCCGCCGTCCTCAAAGGCACCGCTGAAGAGGGCCCCGCCGTCCTGAAAGGCACCGCTGAAGAGGGCCCCGCCATGCAGGAAGACAACACTGAAGAGGGCCCCGCCGTCCTCAAAGGCACCGCTGAAGAGGGCCCCGCCGTCCTGAAAGGCACCGCTGAAGAGGGCCCCGCCGTCCTGAAAGGCACCGCTGAAGAGGGCCCGCCGTGCAGGAAGGCACCGCTGAAGAGGGCCCCGCCGTCCTGAAAGGCACCGCTGAAGAGGGCCCCGCCGTGCAGGAAGGCACCGCTGAAGAGGGCCCCGCCGTCCTGAAAGGCACTGCTGAAGAGGGCCCCGCCAAGACAGGCCCCGCTCCGCTGGGCCCCACCGTCTCAAGCACCGCTCCGCTGGGCCCTTCCTGTCAAGCACCGCTCCGCTGGGCCCTTCATCTCAGGCACCGCTCCGCTGGGCCCCGCCGTCTCAAGCACTGCTCCGCTGGGCCCTTCCTGTCAAGCACCACTCCGCTGGGCCCCGCCGTCTCAAGCACCGCTCCGCTGGGCCCTTCCTGTCAAGCACCGCTCCGCTGGGCCCCGCCGTCTCAAGCACCGCTCCACTGGGCCCCGCCGTCTCACGCACTGCTCCGCTGGGCCCTTCCTGTCAAGCACCGCTCCGCTGGGCCCTTCATCTCAGGCACCGCTCCGCTGGGCCCCGCCGTCTCAAGCACCGCTCCGCTGGGCCCTTCATCTCAGGCACCGCTCCGCTGGGCCCCGCCGTCTCAAGCACCGCTCCGCTGGGCCCTTCCTGTCAGGCACCGCTCCGCTGGGCCCCGCCGTCTCAAGCACCGCTCCGCTGGGCCCTTCCTGTCAAGCACCGCTCCGCTGGGCCCCGCCGTCTCAAGCACCGCTCCGCTGGGCCCTTCATCTCAGGCACCGCTCCGCTGGGCCCCGCCGTCTCAAGCACCGCTCCGCTGGGCCCTTCCTGTCAAGCACCGCTCCGCTGGGCCCCGCCGTCTCAAGCACCGCTCTGCTGGGCCCTTCATCTCAGGCCCCGCTCCGCTGGGCCCCGCCGTCTCAAGCACCGCTCCGCAGGGCCCCGCCGTCTCAAGCACCGCTCCGCTGGGCGCTTCATCTCAGGCACCGCTCCGCTGGGCCCCGCCGTCTCAAGCACCGCTCCGCTGGGCCCCGCCGTCTCAAGCACCGCTCCGCTGGGCCCTTCATCTCAGGCACCGCTCCGCTGGGCCCCGCCGTCTCAAGCACCTCTCCGCTGGGCCCCGCCGTCTCATGCACCGCTGGGCCAATGACTGTGCCGGTTCTGTGTCGTGCTAATGTTCACGCTGCACTCGGCCCACCCTGCCTCCTCCATTGCCTGTGGAGACTGTTATCCACTTGATGGACTGTGACTTTGCACTCCCCAGGATATGACAGTGGGCAAGCCACCCACTGTAGAGACTTGAGAGACTGTGGCTTTGCACTCCCCAGGATATGACAGTGGGCAAGCCACCCACTTGTGAAACTTGAGAGACTGTGGCTTTGCACTCCCCAGGATATGACAGTGGGCAAGCCACCCACTGTAGAGACTTGAGAGACTGTGGCTTTGCACTCCCCAGGATTGGACGGTGGGCATGGTGGCCCCTTCTTGGATCTGGCGTCGTGGACTCATGTGGCTGTGGTGCCCCCCCTTCCCTTCCCCCTGAGGTGCCTGTAGTTTTGTCATGTGATGCCCCTGCAGTGTTCTCTCCAACGGACTCAGGTCTCCTTTGTGGGCTTTGCCCATGTGTTGATACACTTCGGCCCACGGACATTTGCAATTTCTGTGACTGTGCGGGACTTTCTGCCTCTATTTCTCGGTCACGCAATGTTTACATTAGATAATATTTCCATCATTTTCCTATTTTGCCATGTCTTCAATGAACCTATTTTGTACATAAATGTTGTTTCTCACTTGAATCATATCTTTTCGTTATTCCAGGGGGTTTAGGTGGGGTAACTTTGACTTGGTGCTCTGCATGGGTGTGTAGATAGTTGGGGGGTGGGTGTGATGCGTATGTGTGTGCCCGTAACCCTTCCTCCTCCCCCCCTCCCCTGTGTCGTAGGTGCGGTACTCACCGTTGTCGTCTGCGCCGGAGTTCGTACTCGTGGTAGATGAGCAGGTAGACGAGAGCGGGTAGGATGTGTAATTCGGGCTCCATGCTGTCCTCCGTCCTCGTGGAGTGTATAGAGGTGAGCGTTTTCCCATTCGTAGTCTGTTTCCGCCGTGTTTTTATCGGCAGGGCTCCCGCCCCGGATGAGGTGGCGGATTGGTGAGTTGTGATAGGGTGGGCGGTACTTTGTCTGCCGCCTGCCTGTTGGCGATGACGGCCGCGCTGTTTGTCTGTCCCGCCGTGGCGGTCGGAGTGGTAAAGTGGCGGCCTGTGTTGGCGGTTCCTGCCAGGGTCAGAATTCAATTTTTTGGACCGCCAGCCTGTTGGCGGGTTGGCCGCCGCTTTATCACCGACCGCCAGGGTCGGAATGACCCCCAATATGCTAAATAAGTAATTGAATGGGGTGCTATCACCATCTTTACAGTCTACATTCTGCCCTATGCTGAGAGATCCAGAGAGTCCCTTTTGCTGAAGTCAGTTTTCATTTGTTTCAATGGCTTCTCTACATTGTCTTTATTCACAAAGGCAAGGTTCCTGCTGACCAATATGCTGAGAAATTTTAATTTACATGGTAACCACCTTGCCAGTAGAGTACCCTGTGCGCTCTCAGGTTCTTGATGGTGTCATCGGCATTGCCTCACTATTGGTCCAATTTATGTTGTAAAATAAAAAGTATGTGGGGGGTGTGGCCGAACACCGCCCAAGATGGCTGCACCTTAGCAGAGCTCCATGCAGCTGTCTTGTAAATTCCCTCCATCTGTTTTAATCATCCACCTGCTGTGAGCCATTGTCACAATCACAACATGCAACATACCTAAAGAGGTGCGTGGGAGCATTTGGGGAACTCTACCCCGACCTGTTGCCTTTTAACTGCAGTAGGCCTAGGAGGCCAAGAGGGTTGCATGGAGCCTGTCCGGCCTCCATCTCCACTATAGCGACACTCAGGCCGCGCAAGCCTATGGCAGCCCGGCTTTGAAAGTCTGAGGAGCGCTGCTGGCTGCACATGTCTGGAACGGTAGTCACCCCTTTGGTGTGATTATTGGCATCGGAGTCGCCGCAAGGGATAGCAGCCGCTTCTATTTTCTGGCCCTCATCTTTGCCCTGAGCAGTGTCTGAGGGACGCGTCCCTACAGTGTCAGTGTTTGAAGAGTTGTGTCCCTACACGCCGAACGTGAGGAGGAGGCCAGCATCGGAGGTCCTCTCCCCAGCGAAGTCTGAGTGGCAAAGCTGTACAGTGACGGTGAGTGATGCCTGCGAGGCTGCACCTTTCTACTTTAGAGGGGCCCAATTAAATGTAGGAGACAGTGCCCCTGGAGAAACATCTATTCACCCTAATTTGATAACCTGGACACATGACTTGACGCCCTCCTCCCGGCATACAAAGAATCACTCCCCGGAGCCCCATCCACCTTGGGCGGCTGCAGTGAAGTATGGGGCCCGAGTCAAACAGCGCTGAACATTGTGGGGGACAGGTGTAAATGTTTCTCCACAGCTAGAAGTCGGGCCAAGCCACAGCTTAAGACCTGCTGATGGGGCCTGTATGGTGACTGCCTGAGGGAGAGAGGCCTAAAAGCGAGTAAATGGCTGTATTCCCCATTGCGGCCCACCATCCTTTCCCCCGTGCAAGGGACAAGATTCCCTCCTCCCTCCATACAGTCACTGACCCCTGAGGCATAAGAGATCAGATGGTGCAGGAAAAATATTAGGTGGGAGGGTTCCCGAGGGGACCAAAGGCCCGAGTGCTGAGTTCTTCCTGAAAGATGTTATACTCAAAATTCTCAAACCTAAACACCTTTTCCAATTTCATACCATTGAGTGGGCCCATAGGGCACCGGTGCCTCTGCCTAATCTGGGGACCCTTCCCGTAAATCATAGCCATAGTCTTCATTTATCGAGATAGAGATGCCATTTTGCAGGTGGTCTGAGCAGTTGGAGACCACTACGAAAACACGGTGGTGAGACTGTTCCCAAACTTGACCCTACAAGAACAAAGACAGCGCTGCAATTTTGACAAGGTCAAGGAACCCTGTGGTCAAAGGAGCTGAAATACATGATGCTGTACTCTGCATGACTATGAGTAGTGGCAGAGGGCAATTCCTGGCATTTTACTTCACCTTAGGAAGCATGGGCCTGGCTGGAGGGCTGGCGCCCTGTTGGCTGGCAGCACTCTAGGGGGCCCCAGTGAGACTTGAACCGGGGTCCCGCCCCCGAATCTCTTTGCCACTGAGAAAGACCCTCCTACTGAGATTGAACTCCGCAAGGACAAATGACGGGAAAGTGGTAACTTCAAATGATCGATCTTAGTTGACTATAGCTTTAGTGTGATAATGATCTCAGCTCCTTCTCTTGGTGATAGGTGGTGGGGTCCTGTTTTTTCCAACTGGTGTGGTGCAGCGATCAGAAACCTTAATCGTTGGTACATGGGGATCAAAGTACTAACATTACAAACTTGGCTGCCTGGATTGGGTGGAGCAGCCATACACCTATGTTTAGTATTTCAAGGTTGGGAGTACAAATGCTCTGCAGGATGGGGTTGTGGTCAGGTTTGAGCCTACATTA
Organism: Pleurodeles waltl; assembly: GCF_031143425.1. NCBI lineage: Eukaryota > Metazoa > Chordata > Amphibia > Caudata > Salamandridae > Pleurodeles > Pleurodeles waltl. The sequence continues at coordinate 465,336,024 of NC_090448.1, read as the reverse complement.
CAGGGTAGCAGGGTGGGGGAAGGTTGTGTTTTTTTTCTTAGCCGGTTTCTTCTAGATGTATTTTTTTTTAAGATAGACTTGTTTACGTTTTCAATTTGCCCTGCTGTTTAGTGCTGTTCGACAGGTTCACCAGTGGGAGGTGGGTCAACACAAGATCTTGTATATATCTTCAAGCGAAGGCCTCCTGGAGGGCCCTTTTACACCTTAGGAGTAACATGTCAGATTTTGATCCCACCTTAAAAATCCTGACTTGGAATGTTAATGGACTGTGTAGTAAAATTAAAAGGACAGTGGTAATGCAAAACCATTGGAGGCACGCCCCTGATCTGGTTCTCCTACAGAAGACACACCTTAAGGAAAACTGTTGCCCTAAACCGAATGGGATATAAGGTAGTGACACATGCAGGGTTTACCTCTAGCTCAAGGGAAGTAGGGATCCTACTCCAAGCTTCAGCCCTTTTTCTCCTGCCCACTACATTGCATGATACATTTGGGAGGTTTGTGGCTCACACAGGCACTTGGGAGGGATTTGTTCTCAACATATGCTCTATGTATGTGCAGCAGCGTTTACACAGTGAGACCCTTCCGGCCCTTAGTGCCACACTGCTGCAAATGGCACTGGGTATACTAAACCTTGGGGTCAACATAAACACACACATTGACTCAATCCTGGATAGGGAACCAATGCAAGTATCGGGAGGAGACCCTGGTCCACTCAGGATCTTTGCGGATGGCCTGGGGTTACTTGAGCTAAGGCAGGCTCACAATCTCACTGACCATCAGTTTACGCATATTTCCACAGCCCATTGTATTAGTTTCTGACTAGATTGTTTTCACAACTCATCTCCATGCCCCATATTTTAAAGGCACCTACCTCCTAGCGTGTGGTATCTCTGATCATTCCCTGGTGGAATGTACCCTTGGCAGATCCCATGGGAACACCCCAGTTGCCTGCTCGATAGAGAAGACTGACCTATACTTCCTAGAAAACAAAAGTATAGTAGCATCTCCTTGTATCCTTTGGGAAGCCTTCAAAGTGGTGACCAGTGGTCATGTCCAGGCCCTAGCCAGATAAAAGAAGAAGGAGTACAAATCTCCAGGTGGAGGCACTGGAGCCCAAGATTGTTGCTCTCAATGTCTCCCAGTAGAGGGGGAAGGAGGGGAGGCAGATGATTCCCATTTACATCTCCAACTCTGTCTTAAACAGCCAGAATTGTGGGACTTGGCCGAACAAGAGCCATGCTTATGCGCTGGTCGCTCAGTGGTTCCTGTACAATGTGGGAGAAAGGCAGGCACGCTAATTGCCTAGTTGGGCAAATGCAACAGGAATCGAGGCTGGGTGCTAGAAATCCCACATGCAGCCGGGGCACTATATACTACTGGTGCTGACATCGCCAATACATTCACAACTTACTACGAACACTTAGATCAGGGGATGGATGCGCTGACCTGAGGAAAGACATCTCCCTCCCTTTCCTGACAGATGATGACAGACAAGCACTTGAGACAGACCTCACAACTGAGGAACTCCAAAGAGCAATCCGATTTGTACAGTCCAGGAAGGTGGTAGGGCTGAATGGTCTACCAGTGGAATTATACAAATATGTGACTGACAATATGGCTGGCCCCATGTTAGGCATGTTCCTTGCTGCTCGGAAGGAGGGTAGGTTGCTGGAAGACCAAAGAATGGCTTCAATAGTTGTGGTCCCAGAGAAAGAACAAACCCCTAGATAACAGTGGGCCATATCATCAGATATCGCTCCTCAGTGTGGAAATGAAGGTGCTGGCTGGGGCACTTGCTTCTTGTCTACAGAGAGTGAAAACCACTATTATCCATCCTGATTAATCTAGCTTCAGGCCCTGTAGAAGTATGTGATTGAACCTCCTGTTCCTATATGGAGTGCTCATTAATGGCCACTTGCCAGTCTGAATCGGCAGTATTGCTCTTGCTACATGCCAAAATGGCGTTCCATAGTGTGGAATGGTGATACCGTTTTGCAGCTCTCACAAGAGGGGAGTTCAGACCCAAATTCTGTGAATGGGTCAAACTACTCCTACTGGTCAGCCTCTGCTGCCCTCCCCAGCTCCTCTGGCTGTGGCTGCCTCTGCCTTCTGCCTGGGACGAACTGAGAGCCTCCCGATTCTCAGTTCGAGGAATTCCTCCGCCCACAGGCTCGTCCCTGCACCTCATCCCTGGTGGTCTAGTGGCCATCCCAAGTAGGTATTTTTCTCTATGTCTCTCTTTTCACTCTTGCTTTTTCTGCCTTTCTGTTTTCACTCTAGCTTTTTCTGCCTTTTTCTCACTCGTTTTTCCTTTTCTTCGGTGTTGCTTCCTTTTCGTCTGCCCCCCTCCCTCACCGCTCCCTCACTGCAGCGCCCCCCCACAAAGCAACTTTCCCTCCCTCTTGCTTCCAAGGTGACTGCTCCACCTTGTCCCCTCCCCTTCTTAATGGCAGCCGTAGTGCTGTGAGAGGGCAACTGCACTGACCTCCTGGTCAGCGTTTGCTGCCCCCTCCATCTCCCCTGGCTGCTGCTGCCTCAGCCTGGGATGAACTGAGAGCCTCCTGAATCTAACTTTGAGGCCCTCCTCCACCCACAGGCTCGTCTCTGCACCTCATCCCTGGTGGTCTAGTGGCCATCACAAGTAAGTATTTTTCTCTTTGTCTCTCTTTTCACTCTTGCTTTTTCTGCCTTTCTCTTTTCACCCTTGCTTGTTCTGCCTTTTTTCACTTGTTTTTCCTTTTTTCGATCTCGCTTCCTTTTCCTCTGCTCCCCTCCCCTGCCACTCAGGCCCCCACGACCCTGCCCTTCTCCCCCTGCGAAGAACCTTTCCCGCCCTCCTGTCTCCCAGCTGAACACTCCACCGGCCCCCCTCCCCTTCTTAATGGTGGATGCAGTGCTGTGAGAGGGCAACTGCACTGACCTCCTGGTCAGCGTGTGCTGCCTTCCCCAGCTCTTCTGGCTGCTTCTGCCTCTGCCTTCTACCTAGGACGAACTGAGAGCCTCCCAACTCTCAGTTTGAGGCCCTCCTTCACCCGCAGGCTCATCCCTGACCCTCATCCCTTTTGATCTAGTGGCCATCAGAAGTAAGTATTTTCCTCTCTGTCTCTTTTCACTTTTGCTTTTTCTGCCTTTTTCTCACTTGTTTTTCCTTTTCTTCAATCTTGCTTCCTTTTTCTCTGCCCCCGCTCCCACACCGCTCTGGCGCCTGCGGCCCGCCGCCCTGCCCCGTGAAGCACCGTTCCTGCCCTCCCACCTCCCAGCTGACCGCTCCACCCACTGCCTCCCCTCCCCTTCCTAATGGCAAGCCCATCTGCAACTGTAAACACCCGAACCACGCCCAGCGCTAGGAACCGTGGATCTGTATTAGATCACCTTCTGGCCAACCTCCGCTACGACGCCTAGACCCTCCTCCGCCTCAACACCAGATGTCTCAGCAACTGCTGCACCATCTCCCCCACGGATACCCATGGACCTTTCACCTGCAGGAACTGCACTTCAGCACCAGCCTCAACAAGTTGAAGGTACTCTCCGCACACAGAGATACCAGCATCCTCCACTACCCAATCAACTGCCTGCTGCTGAACATCCTCTCCCTCCACAAACACGCCACTGAACTCTGGGATCTGATCAACACCTCCCGAACAGACATCGCCTTCCTTACGAAGACCTGGGTCAACCCCACCTCGGGACCAGACATCGCCATCTCCATTCCTGATGGATACAGCATCCTCAGTAGGGACTGGCCGTCCCACCCAGGTGGAGGACTCGCAATCGTACAAAGGCTTTCACTACATGTCAAGGCCATCCCAGAAAAATAATGCACCACCATGGAACACCTTCACTTCCTGGTCCACTTCAACAACAACTCACCATCTGCAACACCCTGATATACAGCCCAACCGGCACCTGCCCAGCATTCATAGACAACATTGTAGACATTGCTGGCCCCCAGGCCCTGGCGTTAGATGACTACCTCCTCCTCGGCGACCTGAAGGACCTCACCGACCCACACACTACTGCTCTACTCGACAGCCTCATCACCCTCGACCTCAGACAGCTGGTCTCTTCACCCACACACATTGCAGGACACACACTGGACTCCTTCTTCACCTCAAGCAATGGCGTTAAACCATAAAGACCATCTCCACCTAAGACTGGACCGAACACCGTTGCATACAGTTCACAATCACCGTACCCAACAGCCGCACCCACACCCCAGGATTCCCCACAGGAAATGGAACCAAATCACTAACGAGCAACTCACCTCATCTCTCGCCAAATCCCTCCCTCCTCACTCTGGTGACGCTAACACAGCAGTGCACAGTCTCAACACATGGATCACCGAATCTGCAGACACTCTAGCCCCCCCCCGGCTGACATCAGCCAAAGGCGTACCTAAGAAGCCAGCTGGCTCACCACAGAACTCCAGGAATCAAAGCTTACCTGCAGACGCTTCCAGAAAAAATGGAACAGCCAAACCAGCAAAGACCTTGCGTCCTTCAGAGCCGCAACCGCCGCCCACCACCGAAACATCAAGGAAGGACGCACTCCGGGATTGCATCAACTCCTCCACACACAACTCTAAGGAACTCTTATCAGTCATCAACAAGTTCACAAATCCCCCTCTGAAGCCACCACATCCCCCCATCACAGGACCTCTGCGACAAATTTGTCACCTTTTTCCACTGCAAGATCCATGACATCTACAACAGCTTCCTCCCAGAACATTCTGGCACCAGAACCTGCGACCGGCTCAACACCCCAGAACCCACCCAGATTATCCAAAGCTGGTCCACCCTCACCACGGAGGAAACAATCAGCATCATAAAGAGCACCCACTCCAGAGCCCCCACGGACCCCTGCCCACACCACATTTACATCAGTGCCAGCACGTCCATCGCCCAAGCTCCAAAACACAATGAACTGCTCCATCAACACTGGTACCTTCCCCAAAGACTGGAAACACACCGAAATACGCCCTCTTCTGAAGAAACCTTCGGCCAACCCATCAGAACTAAAGATTCTTCACCCAATCTCCCTGGTACCCTACCCCCCAAAGTACTGGAGACAGCAATCAACACACACAACTACTGAATTTCATCGAGGCCAACAACTCCCTGGATATCTCCCAGTCTGGTTTCTGCAGCAACTACACCACGGATACAGCCCTCCTGGCAGCCACTGATGACTCCTAGACCATGGCCACACCGCAGTGCTCATACCACTCGACCTCTCAGCAGCCTTCAACGTGGTCTCCCACAGCACTCTACGCACCAGACTACATGACATAGGAATCTTCGGAAGAGCCCTGGGATGGATCAGCTCCTTCCTCTCCTGGAGGACTCAGAGGGTCAGATTCCCACCCTACAATCCAGCCCCACAGGAGTCAACTGCGGAGTCCCCCAAGGATCCTCTCTGAGGCCCACACTGTTCAACATATGCATGGCCCCTCTCACAGCCATCGTCAGAAGCCACAGTATGAACATTGTGTCATATGCTGATGACACACAACTCATCATTTCCCTCACTGAAGACCCGGACATGGCCAGAAGGAACTTCCACTCTAGAATGGAAGTTGTCACCACCTGGATGAGAGAAATCTGCCTCAAGCTCAACTCTGACAAGATTGAGCTTATCATCTACGGAAAAGCCACCTCAGCTTTGGATGACTCCTGGAGGCCCACATCCCTCCGTCCCCCGCACTGACTGAGCATGCCTGCAACCTAGGCACCATCCTCGACTCCTTCCTATCCATGCCCTGCCAGGTGAACTCAGTTGCCTCCTCCTACTGGCACACACTCCACAAACTTCAGAAGATCTTCAGATGCAGAACAGTCACCCATACCTTAGTCACAAGCAAGTTCGACAAAGGCTACACCCTCTATGCTGGTACGTCGTCTAGAAACATCAGAAAATGACATCTCGTCCAGAATGCCAACATCAGACTCATCCTGGACTTCCCATGCTGAGGTCATACCTCCCAACACCTGAGGAACGTCCACTGGCTCCCGGTCGAGAAACAAATCACCTTCAAGCTACTCACCCACACGTACAAGGCCATACACAATGCAGGACTAGCCTACCTGAACCACTGTGTCTCCTTTCACACCTGTGCCAGATCCTTCGGCTCTGCCCAGCTGGCCCTGGCCACCATCCCTCGCATTTGTAAACCCACCACCGGAGGATGATCCTTCACCTACAACACAGCAAAGAGCTGGAACAACACCCCCTGCACCTCAGACAAAGCCTGTTTCTGACCCTCTTGAGGAAGAACCTCAAGACGTGGGTCTTCTGACAAGGCTCCTCCCCCGATCCTTGAGACCCTCATGGGCGAGTAACCGTGCTTTACAAAAACTGGGCAGAGTACGCGTGAACAATGCCATGCCCCGTCCTTTTGCTCTACACTATGGGACCAGACAAGAATGGCCGCTGTCCTGATGATTTTTGCTCTGGCACTGGAGCCCCCAGTGGCCTGGATCCAGCAAGATCCTCTGGTTCAGGGAATCAGCGGGGTGAGGGATTGGGAGGAACAAATTTCATTCTGTGCGGGTGTTGGACCTGGCTCTTTCTACAGGGTCATTCCCCAACATTTGTGCCTTCTCCTCTTAATTTTTCTGACTCTTTTGGTGGACGTTACGACTCTGGGCACTTTATCACTGCTAATCAGTGCTAAAGTGCATGTGCTCTCCCCTGTAAACTTGGTATGATTGGCTTATACCTGATTGGCACATTTAATTTACCTGTAAGTCCCTTGTATAGTGGTATCCCTATTAAATTAAATACTACTAGTGGGCCTGAAGCACTGCTTGCGCCACCCACTGAAGTAGCCTTTCAAACCTGTCTCAGGCCTGCTAGAGCAGGACCTGCTTGCGCAGTTTGCTGCCACAGGGACCTGGCGTCTAAATCTACTTGCCAGGCCCAGAACTCCCCTTTTACTGCATGTAGGTCACCCCTAAGGTAGGCCCTAGCTAGCCCTATAGGCTATGTATTGTTGGAAAAGAGAAGAAAATAAAGAGAAGATTTGCATAATATTACATCAAAGAATTGGACAGTGAAATATTATTGGTGGTGTTGCACTACCATTGTTCTAAATTTTGCTTTTCCTTTAGTTTAAAGGATTTCACCTTGGCAGCAGGTGTTGGTTTGAGTGCACACAAAGAAGAATATAATCTTTTTTTATGCTTAGGGAAATGTTGGGTTAGGTGCATTGATTGGTAGCCTGCTGCTGCATTTTCTAAGAATATTGAACATTCTCATTCATGTTATAAAGCCCCTGCTCATGGTGGACAGATTACTCCATATTCTCCACATCTTCGGGGACTGCAGGATTAACTAGGATAAATCCCTTGTCCTTCCTCTATCTGGTGGTATTCCACCCTTGCCATTGTGCTGTGGGGCACCAGTGGCACAGGGTAATTTCTGATATTTGGGCACTGATGTAACACGAGAATTGGCGGACTTCCTCAGTAGAAATCTCTACCCTCACTTGGAGTGACTACGCAGAGATGTGGCACATTGAACTGCAAAAATGTAGGAGTCTCTGGGCTGTAACTTGAGCACAATCATCCATCCCATGTAATCACGTGTCTAAGGCCTAGTTATTTCTTTCTCAATGTTTCCCAATCCAAGATCTCAGGTCTACACTCTGATGTGCCCATCGGGTCCAGTTAAAATACGAGGGCCTGTCTGAATTCTCCCATTCAGCACTTTCAAATGAGGGATCAACTGATATTGAGGTGCTGCATCGGCCTGCATATGTGCCATGGGTCACACCAGTCCCTGTGTTAACCGCAGGAGGTGGCTTGCCGGGTAGGGGGTTCTGCGAGCTAGATGGAAGCACACCTGTGGTGAGCGGGTTCCCTGTGCAAGAACAGGGAATGGTAATAGAGTCTAAAAAGTAGGCCTGTGTCACGGGCTATTATGGGCACGCAGCCGTCAACTGTAGAGGCACTTCTCCCCCAGTGCAACTTCCATGTTTGCCTCCAAGGATATGCTCCTGCACTCCACAAATGCCACACATGGCTCACCCCCACTGGGCACTGGGATTCAAGAAGTATACAAGCCATGTTGAGTTTGAGTACCTTCTGAATATATACAATGTGCCAAAGATACGAAGTTTAACATCAGTGGTTATTTGTGCAACTCTGAATTTGGAGTTACCAATACTATCATGTAGTCAGAGGGCATTTTGATAAATGTGCACTTTCTTGCACACTGTATTACATTTAGAATCCAACGAAAGAGAGAAATAAATAATGACAAATCTGCAGAGTTTCTACTACCCAGCATTCCTACACTTCTTGTGATAAAAACAATAACCTGCTTGTGTGGCTGTGCTTATCAGCACCATCACGCTAAGTCCTAAAACACAATGCGGAGACATCATAGTTTCACCATGAAAATGTACTCTTTTTTGTGCTGTTGGTAGCTGTTCTATTTCGGCCTAGGCTCAGCCACAACACAGGGGAACCTATTAAACCCAGACATTTCTGAAAACTAGACACCCAAGGTTCATGTTGGTGTGACTTGCACTGATCTTTGATATTTCAACACCCAAAATGCCCTGCAAAACTCAAACTTTGGATAAAATCATGAAATCTTTGTCACATTTCTGTGAGGTAGAATTCTGGAATCTGTAGGGAACACAAAATTCCTACCATATAGCATCTCCTTACTTTGAATGAAAACTGTACCTCATTTGTATGTTGAGTTAGAAAAAATGTTCTTTTTTTGTGGAAATGGGGACTTACTCGTGCCCTGGGTTAGAATTCCTTCCCTTCTCCCCAAAGTATCCATGGTGCTAGTTGCTGGGTCCCTGCTTTAAGACTGCAGTTGCATGGTGATCTCCAAGCAGGGATCCACTTTTGGCCCACTTTGTCTTCTTTCCAGTGGCACGTCTTCCCCATAAATCAGTGCTTAGAGACAGAGGTATGACCCTGAGCACTAATGAAAGTGAAAGCAGACCATGTTAAAAGGCGCATTCTGCTTTCACTATTGTTACTGTGATATCAGCTTGCTGTGTGTGCTGTGTATCACTGTAAACAAAAGAAAAAAATCAGGACATGGGGGAAGCTCCTCCCTTCATTTTTGAATTTCTTTTTTTAACAAAATCCTTCTGATGCATGCACCTTGAAGGATTTGTTTACCATTATGGTGGATGAACCATTTACTTCCACCACATTACAAAGGTACTGCAGTGAACAGTTTGTCTACAGCATTTAAGTGGTAAAGGAGTCAAGGTTTATAGGTACTCTTTCATCTTTCTTTATGAGTTCTGAGTTAGATCACCCTCACACAAAATGCTTTTGTTGTCCCCTCCACCCCATTGAGCTTCAAGTAAAAAATCAATGGCTTCCAAGTGACCTGAAATCCATGACCTATCCTACCACCACTATATATTGTTCAAACTGTAAATTTAACGACCATCTCATCTCGTGGTCGTTTCTGTTTTGGGTACAAGACTCAGGCAAATCCCAGAAACCTAAGGTAGTACTTTTAGTACAGCAGCTTGGTTCCCTTAGCAATCATAGAGGCATATTTATACTCTGTTTTCACCAGATCTGCGTCATTTTTTTTACGCAAATGCAGCACAAACTTAACTCTATATTTTGACGCTAGACCCATCTAGTGTCAAAATATTGGAGTTAACATCATTTTTTGCCTGCAGAAAACTACCTTGCATCAATGAGATGCAAGGTAGGTGTTCTCGGGCAAAAAATTACTCTAAGGCCTTTGCGCCTTATTTATCCTCCTGTGCAAAAATCACGCATGGGAGGAGAAGGGCTTAAATAATGGCGCTAAGCCTGCTTCGCGCCATTATTTAATGCCTGGGTCAGGGCGGCGTTAAGGGACCTGTGGGCCAATTTCCATGGTCAGAGACCTTGGAAACAGCCCCCAGGTGCCCTTCCCTGCATCCAGGGACATCCCCACCCACCTCCATCCACATCTGGAGGATACCTAAGGATGGGGGGACCCATCCCAGTAGGTCCAGGTAAGTATTTTTATTTTTTTTAAGTGGCATAGGGGGTCCTAACTTGGCTCCCCCTACATGGCCATTGGGCAGGGGGCATGACTCATGTCTTTACTAAGACAGGAGTCATGTCCATGGGGGTTGTGTGTCAAAAAATGACGCTAGTCAGGTTAGAGTCATTTTGCTGACTCTTTCCTGAATAGCGCCATTCTTTGACGCACAACCTCACGTTTCCCCTGCGTCTCCCCCACCCGGTTAGCGTCATTTATTGTGACGCAAATCGGGCCTTACCGCCGGCTAGCGTCATTCCTTAAATATGACACCCACCTGGCGTAGAGCAATGGCACTAGCCGGCGGTAAACATTTTGACTCAAACCTGCGCTAAAGCAGGTTTGCGTCAAAAAGTATAAATCGGGGCCATAGTTTCAGTATTGCCCTGCCTTTTGAGACCAGTCCTTCAGGCCCCATAATTCTGTCATAAGATGAATGATCATTGGGTCTACCACTGGGCACAGTGCTCTGAATCATGAAAACTGAAAATGAGAAAGAGCATTAGCTGCAGCATTCTTTATGAAAGACCTTCATGCAATCTCTGTGCAAGAGATTCATGCCTCACCCTGAATTCGATGTTGATACAAACTGACCTTAACTGTATGACTTAAGAGACCTAAGACAGTTGGACATCTGACTGACTGTGTATTACTTGCTTGCACTACAGCCAAACTCTGCTGGAGACTCGGGCCAACAGCATGTTCTTAAAATCTTTGCTCACAAAAAACGCATACTTAAAATTGTCGCGTGGGCTCTCATTATCCTAAATGAGACTACTGGATTTCTAGGCAGCAGGATCGATAACGGTGTGGGGGACTGAGTCTGACCCACGTGTAAGGAACTCTGTCACCCTAAATCCGGTTTTTGCTCCGGCTAACTAGCAGTGCCTCATTTCTCCCACGGGGAAGAGATGATTGGGCAGCCGAGTGCATGACATCTTTGGAACTTCTCAGGGAAGTCGTGGTCACTCAGATCCAAACCAACTCTCTCATTTACAATATGATCTCATATACAAATGACAAAGACAGTATAAGTTTTATATAATGATTTAATAAAACAACTGTATTTTAGATAATAAGGCATGAGCTGCAATAACCAGAACCATACAACACAGTAGGATTGAAATAGTTACTAGGAGATTAAAACATGAGAACAAAGCGATCATTGTGTACAATAGTTTCTACTCTCCCTCTGCTTGTTCTATTTCGAGCACAGCATGTTAAGCTTCTAGCTTGCCTGTCTGTATCACTGGGGAGACATCAGCCCTCATACCTAAGCAAAGGCCTGTGATCTTGGTTCAGCATCTGCAACGAGGCAGTCAGCATCTAGTTGTGGTTCCCTGGTCAGAATCTCCCTCTTGCGTGTATTGGGACAAGGAAGTTATTTTATAACTAACATGTCAGCGTGATCACAAAATGTTCCTACGCAGGAATGCCAAGTCTAAACTCCTACCACGTCTATCGGCAATGTACCAGACTGTATCCTTGACTGAAGCGCAGAGTGAATATGTTATGGAGAACTCCAGTGCTGAAGTAGGCAAAACAGTGTGATATGAATAGAAAAACAACACCGTAGAACTGGCTATTTGAAAATTAACAGTACGAAGCCTAATAAAAAGCATTTAGAGCAAAGTGCACAGAGGCTCTAAGCTACTAGCAAATGAATAAAATACATCCAGGGCAAAGTGCACAAAGGCCCAAAGCCTAAAGCTAACGCGCAAAGGATATGTAAAACCAACCACACTACAAAATAAGACCATGGATTTCAACTGGTGGAAGCCAGTGAGATCCCTCGCTTTCCCAATGATATCACTGGCACCATCCTTTCTGAAAGGGGTCTTTTGGGTCATAAAAGCAGCAGAGATAGAAATTAAACTGGGATTTAAGAGCCGTGTTTACCTTCTGTAGTTTCCTTTCCCTGCCATTTCTCACCCCTCTTCAGTAAATAGTAAGTTGTTGAGGTGTTAGAGGTGGAACAAAGATTCAACTCTAGGAAATCATCGGCATGTACACTGGCATTTTAGTGACTTGATTGTGTTTTCCCTTACATACTGCTGTCCCCCTTTACTTACTCTGGAACTGTTAACCGCCTGAGTTCAGGTTTGTCTATTTTACCTATTTAAATTTTGGATCCGGGTCATTTGTGCCATTGCCTCATGAGTAAAAAGCACCTGAAAAGTTTAACAAAGATGTATACTAAAGTGTAACTATCTTCTTATCGTTTTTGTTGTTCAGGGAGGAACATGTATCTTCGATTCTTTATCTACAAGGAACAGGAAGACGCAAGAAGATGTTAATGCTGCGCTACTTTAAGAAACTTCAAAAGGATGCAACAGCAGTGCCAGATGCAGATAGGCTGCTCTTTGAAACAATTGAGGTGCCGACTCATGTTCAGTGTCTTCCCTTTACATAAAGGGCATTAGGTGACCATACTGCTATAAGGAAGATTGTAACCATATACTTTTTAACATCAACAAGCCTATGTATTGTAAATATGCCCACATTTCACCCTTTTCCAATACCTGTTCTTCTCAGAGATACTATTCCTCCTGACTAATTAAAACAGTTGTATTACTTTAATGAAACTGTGGAAATTAAATCCACATATGTAAAATAAAAGTTGAACTATTTAAACAAAACTTGATCTTCAATGTTAATCTGTAGTCAACTGTTCCTAAATACAAAGCTTCAGAGATGCAAGGGGCCCGATTCGCAAAGGTCTGCCAACTTTGCAGTCATGTCCGTTACCAGAAAGGGAGACCTCTGCCATGAAAATGGAGCTATCTTATGGAAAAGTGTAGAGAAATGAAACAGAGTTTAATATTTTTGTAAAAAATATATTTAATGTGTAATGTATTATTTGAAAATATTTGTTATTAACCTGGAAATAAAAAAAATGAATTTTACAGCACATTAACTTCTCAAATTAAATGCTTATTACATAATACAATTTATTGATAGTATTAATTGCATTCTTAAATATCAGTTTTTAAACAACAATTAAAAATACATTCACTAACTTTTTATTTAATATTTAGTAAATTTGAACTAATATAAATAATTCACCATTGGTTCCCTACGGGGTGTTAATACCTTGTCCCCACTGTTTTCTAAGGGACTTCCTTGCCATGCCAGTGGTTGGCCGTGGGTTGTGCTAGACGTATTCCAGGGCTGGGCTGAACAATATATACAACTTAGTTTTCACACCCTTACGGCTTTTGTATTAGCATTTCCTCCAAACCTTTGCCTCAATTTCCCTAAACCCTTTCCATTTATATATATGCAAGTTTTCCTGTTTTTCCACCCTCTCCTCTCTGACTCTCCCACATTTACCACCAAAACTTAAATCTTCGTGTGCGGAGATCTCCGTTACTATGGCAGAGATCTCTGCACAGAATAGATAGGAAAGGCAGAAGCGGAGGTCTGCGGTCGCAACTTTTTTAATTGTATTTTGTAGTAAGTAGTACTGCTGCAATACTTCTTTATGTACAACAAAATGCAGTTTGTGAAGCAGGCCCATGGGGTGGGACAATTTTGCCTGGATCTTAGCTCCCTGCAAACCTGCCCAATTTAGAATCAATTTAATATAAATCCATCCAGGTAACCTGTTTAATGTATAATATGCATGCATCGCAATTTATAAAAAATGTACTTTACCTCTATCTAAATACATCCCCCAATGGATAAATGCACTTTACCTCTATCTAAATACAACTCTCTATGGATGATAGTATGACACATTGGAAAGCAGGCAAGAACAGCAGTATCTAAGATTATATCGCTGAAAAGTAGAGGGTTTGCTGTTTTTTTTAATGAAACTGCAAATGCAAGAAAAACATTCAGAATATGTTTGCTTCTCGTTTCTGGCAAATAAAGTTTCACTGATTCTGAGTGTAAGAGTATGATTTGGTGTGAATTTCCACTTGCTAATCGAAAAGACAATTTTGATTTAAGTAGCTCCCCCTGAAATCGATTGACATGTTTCCCTGGTATTTATTATGTGTGAACGGAAAACTCATAATTGTCACACACTGAACTTAACATTAAATCATGGATCAAGTTAATCTTTACAAGCAAAAGTGTATAAATTATGGAAAATAGGCATACACCACTCTCTTATACGTTCCTTGTGAATAAGTAGAAATGCCTGCTTAAAAACAGTGCAGATTTGTAGTAAAAATATTTGGATATTCACAAAGTGTTTTCAAAGCATTTCCTACTGATAATGTCACCTCTGTCTTACTCAAGAATGCCCGAAGCATATCAAAGCATGCGTGGTGCTGAAAGTATGGGCAAATGTGCCATTATTCACCATTTTTACAGGACGTGAAAATATTTTATGGAAAAATATTTTTCAAGAAAAAGGTAATCAAAACATTCTACATTTCATAAATATTCTAGCCTTGCAGATGCAAACGATGGTCACAATATTGATTTCACATCTTAAGCTACGACAAAAGGCTCAATTGTGTTTGGGCAAACCCTGTCCATATTTGTATAATAAATGACATGGAAAGTATATGTAAAATTAATTAACAGTTAGCCAGGGAGGTTTTGTACCAAAAATCGGTAAATTATAATGCTGACTAGATGTAGTCTGTTCATGTAAAAACTGCAACTGTATTTGTGAATGGGCCCCTGACTATACTAGCCAGTTGTATATGTTCAATGCACCACTAACTCAGTCATCATCATCACCTTCTTTATTTGGTTATACAAATACAACCATAAAACACATCAAGATACAATAAAAACTTAAAACATGCAAACACTCATAAAACTTAGATAAAACAGCAAAAAACGTTACAATTTACTTAATCACGTCCACCGTATTGCACATTTAAGAAAAAACCCAACTCCACAACAAACGAATTCATCGAGTACTATTCTCAAATATTGATAAGCTGGGCAGCATTGTGAAAAACGCTTACTTTTCAGAATAGGCAGTAAATACCTGCATCTAAAAGAAACGTAAAACTCACAGAAAAATAGAAATGTAGCAGGGTCTGTAGAGGAACACCATTACAAGGGCTTATAATATTACTCTTTTGGTCAAACTGGCCTAAAGGAAAGCACGAGTGAAATCCAATTGAACCGAGGGGGAATCTGGCAATGATCACCTTTTCCCACACATTCTTAACCAACGATAAATATGGTTCGGGCCCATAACAGACTCCTGCACTGACGGCTTCATCAGTGCAATAGCTTCCCTCTTACCCAGCACAAGGTTATTAAATTCCATCATAACCCAACGCTTGTCAAATTGCCTTAATAGATGCTGGGTACTAAAAATTTCCGGACTTCCCAAAAAAAGAGGCAATATTTTTAATATAACATAACCAAGGAATGGGCTGTCCAAAGTCACATGCCAAACATTTAAGAATCACTTTCCTATTCATAACCGTGCTCATTGGTCCAAACAGAAATCCACAAAAGTAGCAGAGTAATCAATTCTATGTTCTACGTATCCCTGATCCAGCGCCTCATGGAGGCAAAACCCAGGGCTATTGGGCCCAATACCTAAAAGCCGTCTACAAAATTGATCCTCTTCCTTTTGCGGCAACATACTACTACGATAACCCCAAACCGAGGCCTGATACAATAACACTGGAAGGCATTTGCACCTTTACAACTCGACCAGGGGTACAATAGGCTTGTTTCCGACCCTGGATGAAAAATCAAATATGGCACCAACTTCGGCATTGAAGAGAGAACAGCACCTAGAAATACAGGGGACCCAAAGACCTTTGTTATCAACGGTCACACCAAGATAAGGGAATTCATGAACACGACTTGTAACTTGACCGTTAATTGATACAGAGCCCAATTTACTCTGAGGCTTTCCACAAACCATATAATGGGTTTTGGCGATATTGACTTCCAGATCTAGACGAGTCATAAACTCCACCAAAACATTCACCTCAATTCGTAAACCATTCATAGTGCAAGCCAATAGCACTGCATCATCCGCAACACACTTCCCATTTATTTTAGGAATATCCTTACCATTTTTCCACAAGGAAGTCATGTAATCCATCTGTATGGAGAAGGAATAGCATAGGGGTGTGAATGCATCCCTGCCACACCCCTCTATGAAGGATGACGGGATCTGTGCTTTCACCCTTTAACCCATACCTCACAGTGGCATTAGTTCCAGAATGGAGCTTTCACAAGAGATCTACAATTGAGCCTGGCATCCCCATCTTAGATAGCGACCCCCAAAGCTTATCACAAATAACCCTGCCAAAAGCACTGCTAAGATCCATGAATGCAAAGTAAAGACTGCCTTTCTTTGGGATTGTATATTTATCAATAAGCAGTAACAAATGTAGGCATTGTTCCTTGGTCCCTAACCCTTCACAGGAAGCCATACTGAACCCAGCTCATTAGATCCTGTTCCTCCACCCAGCTCTCAATGCGCCTCAAAAAATGCAACCAAAGATCTTCACCAAAGAATCTGGTAGTGATATAGGGCAATGACACTTAGGGTCACTTCGATTTCCTTTTTTAAACACTAGCACTATATAAGCGGATTTCCATGAAAGAGGAATCCCAAAATCCACTGCTGCATTAAGAACATTTATAATAATGGGGGCCCAGAAATTGATATTTCTTTTGTTAATGTCCATTGGAATACCATCAGGCCCTGGAGCTTTGTTTGTTGGACTCTCCTGTAAAGCAACAACTACCTCGTCCAGGCTGAACCTAATGGTCAAACTATGACCAAAGTCACCCAGATCCATCTCAGCATCCTTGGGGGTCTCATAAGAATAAATACAGTGGAAATGATCTAACTATTGGGTGGAATGTTATACCCCATTCCATTTGAAGTTCCTGTGGAGAATCTTCTCCTATTAACAATATCCCAAAATAGACCTGTATTTTTAGTGTGACAGGCATGCACTACATTTCTTCACATCTGTTCTTTTAACTCCAACTTCCTGGTTTTCAGGGCATGTGCTGAGTCCTAGCCATAATCACATTTTTTCTATCTCTGGGCAAGGTTTTAAGCTCCTTTCGCAGGGTTCCCTTGTGGCATAGCACAATTTATCAAACCAACCACCATGGATCTTTCTAAGTGGCCCACCAGTGGAATTAATGAGAGTTCTAATAGAGCCATTCAACCTAGCCAGGACGTCAATAGCCTCTGCAGCAGGGAGTGTTTCTGTCAGGAGAGTCCTTTTGAACAGCTTAAAATTGCATCTTACCATAGCTTCAAAAACCTGAGGAATATCAGCCTTGCGCCAATGCACCCTGAGCCCTTAATCCTTAACTTCCAAGCCAGGAGGGCCCAAAACAGTAGGCAAAAGCCTGCTAAGAGACAAGTCAAAGGCCAATACAGGGTTGTGGTTTCTACAATCCTGCATATGAAACACACCATGCTGAACAAATTGGTTCAATGATGCTGTCACAAAAACATAATCAATTGCAGTGTCAGCCCCCCTAACCACAAAAGTAGGGGCCCATCTCCCTGGATCATACACCAATTCGGCAGTAATGATTAACCCCAGGTTTTGCAAATATTAATTAAACTCTCGCCCCTATTGTCCCAGGATACATTAGCAATGGAGAAACAGTCCTCCCTTTCAAATGGAGAACCTAAGGTAGGATAAGCACCAATCTTGGCATAGAAATCCCCTGCTACAATAATAAAAAATTCATTCGAAATGGTTTCCATTCTAGTTTTCAATATAAATAGTGTAGGAAAAAGTGCTGTAATTTGATTTGACCGCCTGACTCCAATATAGCATTGTAAAAATGTACAATTAGAACATTATATTTGTTAGGAAAAACCACCCAGACAATTAAGATGCCCTGGTAACTACATCTGATATGGTCTGCCCTTTAAATCCTAGAAATGCGAACAAGGGTCACAAGCCCGCCCTTAGGCCGATGACCAAGAGTGCGAGCAGCACAGACTGCAAACCTCTAAAACCCAACCCATTCAGCTACTCCCTCCGACCATGTCTCTTGCAATAGGATAAAATCAAAACCGGAAATGTACCCCACCCAAAACTTATCCTGAAGCTTAGTGTCATACTTTACAATGTTCCAAGAAATAAGGGTTGAAAAGGACCTGGAATCCTTATCAGAAGCCAATTCCGAGTTAGGAAGTAGCTTAGGCCCCTTTGTACATCCACATCCACATCTTCAGCAGGGCAACTGGCCGTTCTCATAAGTAAGTTTAGATTAGACAAAGCAGAAAATCTGTTATTAAGGGAAAGTAGAGGCTGGGCACTGTGCAATCTAGGCACCCCATATAAGCGTGGAACTTCCTGATGGAATGTATGCCTATAAAAAAAAACTATGGGAACTAGCCACATTGCATCACTAGAGGGGGGGGGCTAACATACAAGAGGAAATCAGGTGGTAGACCAACCGTTGGTATCTACAATTTAGAACAATACAAATCCCTCCCCTGCTCTTAACCAACAGGCCTATCTGCCTCACGAGCAAAATATCCTCAAAATCTTTAAATAAAAATCATAGTTTTTGGCCAGCCAATGCCCAAACATATCTTTTAACGGAGCTGTAGTTTCTCATGCGCCAGGTGATAAGGATGGCACATTAGTAAGGCCTACAAATTAGGGAGCACAATCAGGTGCTAGGTCCAAATGAGGAAGCAGAGCTGACTGTGTATTTGCGACCCTTACTTCCCTAGCTCCTAGGAAATCCCCCTGAGTAGCCCCACCAATATTACAATTTGTGATATTCTCAGTGAGCGGGCCCCAGCAGATCCAACAGTCACACCAACTGGTTGGCGATGAGTACGAGTGGCAGAGTTTCCCTGATCCGTATGAGGCAGCTGACTAGGTAGACATAGCGAGTCCTCTTGGGGGGTTGAAGTAGCAAACGAAGATGCATCTTTGCCTAAAGAGGTACTGTTAGGACAGAAATAATTAGAATCATGTGGCTGGACCTGCTGAACCCCCAGTCTTGAAGCCAACAAAGAGACTGCTGTTTCCAAGGAATGAAGTTTATCTTTCAAGAGTGCCAAACAAGATTCCAACAGCTCCTTGATTTTACCCAGAAATTTGTCCACACAAAACAATTGAGCCTAACCTGGCAAGAGGCCCCATGTAAGCAAAGAGGGGCAACATTCACTGAAGGGACAAAGTCTTCTTATTTTTTAACTGGGTCTTTTCAATGGTCTTTTCCTTTTAATCGGCGGGCTACCAGTGCTAGGAAGTGTGGCAGTAAGATCAATAGCATCACCCGTACAGAACTCTGAAACTCCCCCAGTCAGATCCTTAACATTCTCCAGCATTGGGGCCCCTATATGGATCATCCAGAGATGCAGTAACTATGGATTCACCAGTGCCAGTGATAGTAGGATCATCCACATGAGAAGACACTCTTTGTCACTCACTCATCTCAAGAGAGAGCCATCTCTCAGCCAAACCTATCTCCTTGCAGACCACCCCCACACCTCGGGCCAGAAAAGAGTCAAAGGTGGAGCTAATAGGGTCCTTGCTGCCCACTGGCAGGTCTCTGACACTTAGCTGTCTTTTCCTCTCCATCATAACCAGCCCTGAGTATCACCAGAATACCAGCACAAACTGCCTCTAAAGCCTGACCAAACAGACTTTTTCAGAATCTAAATCAGATGGACCATCACCCACCTGCGGTCAGGATCAGGAAACAGACAGCATTGAGGGGAGGCCCAGCCGTGACTGTCTGCAGAAGGGCCCATGACTGGCACGCTCTCAGCCCTGTCTTAGTCTGGGCCACGCTCTGGTGCGTCCCATGCAGTGGGTTACTTTTCCAATATACGCCCTGCTGGCATCACAATCCTTCTGGCTGTCCCAGCCTTGGGCAAGCTGGAAAATGTAGTGAACATTCAAGGCCTCCCCCGCTAAGCAGTGTGCGTGTTCCTCACAGCGGATCCCGTGTTTCCAATATATGCTCCTCCTGGCGTCACAATCCTCCTGGCTGTCCCAGCTGTAGGCAAGCCGGAAAATGTAGTAAGCACTCAAGGACTGCCCTGCGCAGAAGTGTGTGTGTCCCGCACAGCCGATCTTGTGTTTCCAATATATGCACCTCCTTGCGTCACAACCCTCCTGGCTGTCCAAGCCTTGGGCAAGCTGTGAAATGTAGTGAGCACTCAAGGCCTACCCCACTCAGAAGTGTGCATGTCCCTAACTCAGTCAGTCAAAGTAATAGAATCCAATTTGCCTATAAATAAGGGTTCATTAACAAGACATCCCACTATCATTGGTCTGACCATTCCCCATTCCCTTTTAACATTTTGAGTCACGTTATTAAGGCAATAAAGGCCAACAAAAGCATAAATATGGTTGGAAGAGTTCTTTACTCTCATCAAATGACACAGAAGTCCTCTTCCAGGCTTAACATTTATCTAATGTAATCACAAATAGCACTGCCCACCTCAAAAGGAAACTACCAACAAAAGCAAATATCCAAATTGATTCTGCAACAATCAAAGTGCAGATAGAGGGAAACTGAGAATAGAAAAAAAAGCAGGAAAAGATTCAATTCTAACCACTTCTGTAAATTGAATGAAAGGAAAAAGAAGAGCATAGGGAGAAATTGTACTAGCAGCTGAAGTCCTCTGCCATAACTAACAAGTACATTTTCAAAACAGATCTAAAAAGCCCTTTTCAGATTGCCAACCAGAAAATACAAATTTCAGCACCACAGGGGCATGATCATCCTAATGCCACAAATGTTGATACTTTTTTCTTGGCAAGATCAATAAAATCTAAGAATAATTCACAAACTACAAGAATATAGCCAAACATTAACCAGCGGCCACAAATAACGTAACCAGTTGGAACAATTTCTCACTAAGACACACTTGTTACTATCATAGCTGATATGTTTACCTTGGCATTCACTGATGATCAGGTCCCATAATTTGGCCAAAGAGCTATGCCAAACTCACATGCCACATTTTTTCCTGCTTACAACTTTCTTTCCCAAAATAGCCTAGTCCTGATTGTTTTAAAAATAGGATATATCAAATCCTCCTTAGGATTCCCACTTGCATTGGCAAGCTTTACTGAAAAATATAGTTTCTCACCACTGGAGGACCACAATCAGTGTAATTGCTGACTTGGAACTTACCATTCTGGTTTTAGACCTGGGCATAGCACAGAAAGTGCATTTCTATAGATAATTGAAAATACATTTAGAACATCAAAGACATTACTGCATGCCAATTTATTTTAATCAACTTTCAGTATTGTAAACCATGATATCCTCATAAAAACACTTGAAAATAAGATGGAAGTATATGAAAACATCCTTAAATGGTTCAAATCCTTCCTCTTGAAAAAGTCCCTATGTGTATAAATTGGAAAATCTTTTGCTGACACCATTCATGTGACATGTGGTGTTCCTCAGAGATCTACTTATCACTAATACTCGTCAACATATATGTGGACCCCTCTCTACCATTATGCAGATAAATCACAGTCAAAAATCCAAAATCACAGTTTGCTAATATCCATTTGGATGGAGCAAACACCCACATTTTATACTGCAAAGATAGAATGTTTCCTTATGACTGCTAGTGAAATTAAAACCTCTGTGCATACATGGAGGACAAAGGACATAAAATATGAAAATATTACACTCAAAATGGATACCTTTGCAAAATGCCTGTGCTCTCTATGCAAAGAATAACGTTGTTTAAAAAATGACATTCAAGAGATGGCATCAAGATTTTACCTAAAAGAAATTAAGAAATGCAAATTGATCTTTGTTTACCAAGACCTTAATCAAAATTTTAGGAATCTCTTGTTTATACAGCAAATGCTCCCTTATCTTACACCCAATTAAAAGCTGTTTTTAATGCAGCAACCAATGTTCTAACCAACACTAAAAAGCTGGGCAAATCTCTCCTGCACTGCTAGTCCTAAATTAGCTCCTTTACAGAGTCATTTGCTCATTCAAACAGTTTGCTTTACCAAAAAAGTCAGAATTCCTAATATTTCTACATTTTTTAGGAGATACACAAAGTCCTAGGAGAATCAACATTTCCAAGATGCAGAATTAAACTCATACTTTAAACTACACATGTAAAAAGAGAACTACCATATCCAGATCCTTCTCAGAACACACACCCAAAACCTGGAATGTCATTTCAGCACACTTCAAAAATGCACCCTCCTCAATTGTTTTAAACAAAAAACTCACAACCTCCCAAAAAGCAAATACCTAGATAGTTGAGTCCTGTTATTTGTTTCTTATTCAGTCTAAAGCTGCCAACTATATATCAAGACTACTGTGTCCCTATTATGAAGTCAGTGATGCACATCTTATACTGGATATAGCTACCATAAATGAAATGACATTCAAAATGTTATCCTGCTAATGAAAATTTATGATCCTATTAAGAGAAAAGTAAATGTCAACATTGGAGTACTACCCTATGTAACTATAAATATAGATTTAATACAGAGTATGTTCATGCTTAACATTTGTGAAAAAATATGATTTTGAGGAAATGGAATCAAAATGTTACAGAAATGAATTGATGCAATTTAAACTGCCCTCTGAACTGCACTTCTGTAAATCATAATGCAGTGAACAGCGATCTGAAACCCACAAGGGCTAAGATCACACTTTATAAAGCAACTGTAAAAACACAAATAAAAAAGGTTTGCATTGGTGTAGCTTTTCCTACATTTTTAATGCATAAAACTACAAATCCAAATGTTAGCAGCAGTGTTTTGAATGTGAGGAACCAGAAATCAACTCTAAAATAAAATTTTTAGTTTAATTTTTATCTGAACGGATTGTTCAGGTAATTTGTTTTTGAGTGTGAGATGCATTTAACCTGTGTAATTTTGTGGATAATTTAGTGTCACTATGTTACACAAAATTACACAAGTTATTCTCACCCCTAATTATAACTTGCCCCTCAGATTGTGATCAGGCCAATCACATTCTAACCATGCTTCCACACAATAATGCCACTCGTGAACCACTGTCCAAGCATATGACAAGAAGCCTATAATATAATTTTTTAACTGAGTATGCCTTTGCACAATGTCAATGGTACATTCCATAACTTTGCAGTTATACCATTTCAGCTACAGATGGGATTGACAAAGCTAGATCAATTTAGAATGTACAATTTCCATGAACTCTCCTCAGCCTGAATTGGACTGATGTTTTTCACATGCTAACGAGAGTGAAACTTCACCACATACTCAAACAGGGTCTCTTTCAAAGAGATCTTTGAGAACCTCACCAGCCAGTTTCTGCCAGTAGTTTGTTGTCGCCTCTGGTGTACTAGTAGCCAATAGCTTTATCATCGGGTTTCTACCTCCATCAGGAGGGGAGTAACCATTGGTTATGGAGACATTATAGAATCTGTGAAAAGTGCAGTGAAAGTGAAAGTGAGTTAAAGTTACCTCTATTCCCAGGTGGATATCTAATCAATTATGACTCGGATAGGGTAAAGTTAAAAACAGTGTGATGTGATGGGAATGAATTACATGTCCTTCAGATGGCCATCATGTTTCAGCCTACTTGCACCTGGATAGGTCTTTGGTTTTCTTTAGGACCTCTTTGTTTCAGAGCCCATTTGTGCCTGAAAAGGTATTACCCACTAGTACCTCTTACCTCTCTTGTGTGAGTACGCTGACTTCATGGATCTGGAAAACTGAATGTTAGATATTGCCAAGACTGACCACATTCCTGCCAGACTGCAAGATACATTGTGACTTCAGAGATGCTTGGGAAAGTGCAGCCCTTTTGCCTAACCATTTCAGACCGCCCTACAATTGCATCTAGCTAGGTTTTCTACTCAGACCTGAATAATATAAAGCATCTTGCTATTTTTCATGGCTACCTAAATTACGCCCTCAAAAATCCCTAGGCTTTTATGTTAGGAAGGGGCAAGACACGTGTTGGCTGCCTGTTCTGATCATCAGGGTCGTCATCTAAACTTCAGAGGACTCCCCTGTACTGTAATAAACATGACACAAATCTGTGCACTAATTTAGAGCACTGTAATTATTTGCAACTAATTAGATTAACTTACAATTTAATCAGTGTAAATCAGCTCATTTCTACAATTTCTGGTAAGTTTAGAGAGAATTTCCTCTCCAATGTTCTCAGTTCAGCTATCTTGAGTGTGATTGGCAATTTTCATGGTCAACATATAGGGCTATGTTCCTGCTTTCTGGAGCTGCAAACTCAGACTCTGAATACAGACAGTTTTAGTGGACTGATGACTGACTGTCATGAGGCCTTCGTGGGCCCACTCTGGCTCTCCATGTTTAGCTCACATTTATATTTTACATTTTACATGTTTTAGGCTAACATCAACTTTTAGTAATGACATTTTGTACACTTTACGCTTGCCCAATATTATTCCGAGAATACATTGTACATGCTGCTTGTTTTTAGTTAGTCTTTCTTGACATGTTATCGGTACACTCTGTTCAAGGCTAGGAACATAGAACAAGATATCTGAGTGCTTGCGTTGCCCACTTAGAAACAACTTCTAACATCTAGATATATCATGGCATCTGAGCTGTGCTTCTAACACAGTGTGGGTTTGATTATAGAAATGGTGCACTGCCTCAGAGGGTTCAGAGGAACACTCCAGCCACTACTGTCCTGGAATGATTCCTGTGTTTGACTTGCACCTCTCCTGATGCTGATCTTCCATCTTGCAAAGAAGGATTGCCAACCACTCTAGATCAGCTCCCTGGCTCAGCTCTCTAGGTATAGGGGTCTCAGGCTATCCTTTTAGATCAGGGACAGGCAGAGGGTACACCCATCGTGCTCTCAGATTGTAGACAGTCCTAGGTAGGAAAATAAATATTAAGAATATCATGGTGGGACTGTTTATTCTTTTCATGATGTTAGTAACTTTAGTTACAGTGCTTTGTTTCATCTGCTTGATAATTGCAGCTCATTCTTTCTCTGCATGATTACAATTGCTTCAATAAATGTTAGAAACCTTTATTCATATCTTTCTTGTGTTTACCCTGGGCATGCATGAGTAAAATAACTAAAGGGTAAGATCTGTTTCCACAACTTCCTTGGGAGTCAGCGTGTCACGGTCGAGGTTGCTGTAATCATCTGTTACTCCTGGAAAGTATGGGGGTTCAGGTGAGACACTGTGAGCTAGCTAGGAATTGGTTTGCCAGTTCCGGATGATGCAGACTGTCTCAGTCCTCTCGTCCTGAATTTCTGCCACCTTATACATAGTTCTTCCTTTTTTGTGGGAACTATATAACTACTTAGCATTATAGCAAGTACCTATATTTGTCTGTATCTTGTTCAAGCTTGATCATTTAAACATATATTCCACAAACTTATATTACCTCTCTGAATTCCTTTCATTAAAATGGTGAATGCAAATAATATGCCTGCTAATTGCAGGCCTGCTGTTGCAACACACTTAACATACGGATGGAGATGTTATCTTCATGGTTGAGGCTCACAATGCTTATAAAAACAAGTATTTTACTCATGGGTCACCTTTCCTGCAGTTGATGCTAATACAAGCAGATTCCACACGTACACTGAAGCTGCCTTACCAGGTCAGTGCAGATCTTATAATCTTTCAAAAATGTTGGACTGGGTCCCCTCAGCACTGAGGGGTGTACATGGCCAGCCTCAGCCGGCTACACACCATATCCTAATATACAACAACAATGCATCCGAGTTATGCCAAGTATACAATGGTCTAGTGAGACTACACAGATGCCTAATGCAGTTTGTTATGCATACAATAACAACTGCCCCAGCGAGGGCTGTTCAAGCTGTGCAGCCATAGTTGTCTGGCCTCTTATTAGTCCTGTAACAATTAATGCTGTTATGGGTAAAATACTCACCAGACAGGAGAAAATTCCATTCTGGATCACACAAAAATAAAGCAGCTTAAAGCCGTGTTTCCCGTTACGGGCCCCAGGATAAACATAGAATTCTCACTAAGCACTTGTTAATTAGGATGGTCCCCCCTATAGCAGCAACACTACAATAATCCCTAGAGATTGGCGCCAAAAAGCACTAACGGCCAGAGAGACACATGCATTCCCAAAGCACCATAAAGTCAGATGCCACTTGTAGCTAGGTACACCTAGCCTATCAGGACACAGCACATGCAGTGACCACACACACGTCAGGTCAGACATCTGGACACTTACTTGCTGGACCACATGGTGTCCACGCCAGATCGGGCCCACCTGCATTCTTTATGTGGAAATTGTATCTTTGACTTCTTGTCAGTAGGTCACATTTTCACCAGGAGAAGAATGTTTATGTCTGTTTTGCCCTCAAAGAGATGTTTAAAACATAGGTTAGGTTCTATGAGAGACAGTCCTCAGACCCTGGTACACGAACTGCTCTCACGGCCATAATGTTTAATTAAATGAACCATTTCCTGTTTTGCCAGATGCCTCTTGTTTTTTAAGGTAAAATCTCATTCGAGCACCATTTTGGCGGGCTGATTGGTTCTTCGAACTCGACTGCGACCAAAGGAAGCAGATCCCACCAGGATGGATTCCCATTTGTGCAAACTAGAAAGGTGAGCAGAAGCCACAATTGATTGAAAGTTCTGCTAAATCTGTCACAAGGATATGAGCCTTAGCACTAACATTTGGCAAACTCAAAAAATGTATAATTCCCGAAAGTTACTTTCTCGATTGTCAACATCAAGAAGGGTGATCACCTGCACCACTGGGCATAACACAGTCAGTACACATGGCCCCAGGGTGTAATACATGGTATTTGATTTGCGGGCTGCTTGGACCTCTGGAAGGGACACAGATGGTCTGCATAAATCTGTGGGTGTGACTTAGGGTCAGCTCTCTGTTTTAAGAGGTGCCCTCGCTTGGACCACTGGGCATACAGTCAGTATGGATAGGCTCAGGGTGTGATATAGGGCCCACATTTCAACCTTATTAGGCTGTCCTGGTTTTCTCAGTGCCATTGGTTTCTTAATACTGGTAGTATTTGAAAGAAGTGAGAGTTGTGCTTCGCTTGGACCACTGGGCATGACACAGATGGTACACAGGACCCCTGGGTGTGACATAGAGGAGATTCGGATGCTAGGGCACTAGAGCAATTGGGATCTCGGAGATTAGGCATAGCTGTGTTTTGTCAAGAAGGATCTCTTGAAGTAAGTCCTTTCTTTCTCCACTTAAATTGTTCCAATCTTTTCCCCGAGCTGGTATTGACAAAGATTATCAGCACCCTCTAGCTTCATGCAGCACAGAGCTTCCCTTGGTTACAGAATAACGTACTAGTAGTGGGCAAGGCTAAGGTATTGGAGACAGACCGTTCCCCTGATTTTTTGGGGCCTAGTCAGCATTTCCTCTGCCAATTGAAATGGTGTTGTTTTGATATTATAATACTGGTAGTCCTACGTTTGTCTTAAATGTTGAATGTTGTGTTGTTGTCATTGTTTAATGTATACATGAAGAAAATTGTTGATTTGTGCAAAGTGTTGTTTGATGCCAAAGTAAAGCTTGCTATTTTGTCTCCAAATTGCAGACTGTTTTAAACTAAAAGTTTCACTTTTTTCCTAGGGTTGTGTCTCTTCATGCATTTGTTTGTTAATTGTTTATTTTAATGCATCTGTTAACAGCACTAGGAATCCCCATGTGTATATTCTCCACCACCGGATTAGGTTCGGTAAACCCCTTGTGTACATAGTCTCCCATTACCAGATAGATCCAGTAATACCCGTGTACATATTTCCCGTCACCGGAGTAAAATTTAGAAACCCGTAAAAACAGAAAAGTCAGCAACTTGAATGAGAGGAAAACCCTATAAAAATAGCAAGCTAGAATACGTGTAACTTGAAATCCTCCAAAGAATTGTGAACCCAGAAGAGTAACTGTCTCCTGAAAAGACTATCCCGAACCACTACGGAATGACCTTTAGAACAATGGGAGAGTAAATTCCCCATGGATGCCAAAAAGCTTAGCAAGCTCTGCCATGAATTGCACATGCACCCCAAAGCACACACATTCCTCTGGCTCAAAGAGGGAACATTTGACACCAACACTATTGAGCACACAAGAACATATATACAAACTGGCAAAAGAAGGACAAAAGGGTAGCATTGGTGGAACTATGGAAACAGGCATTTCCCCCCAAAGGTAAGCAAGACTTCCGCACATCCCACACCATATGTAAGTATGTAGTTACTCTCCCCAATGCCTGCTATCCCTGCATTGGAATACACTAACCCCCCAGTTGAGGGTGCTCTGGGGGATCCTACCAAACAGCAGGCATTTAGATCCAAGCCTGGTGGACCAACAGGCCAACAGGTCTGACACTCCCTGCACAGCCCCAAAGCTCGACTCCTCATCCTTCATGGTTGGCAGTCAGAGCATCCCTGAGCAGGGAGCACACACCCCTTCTTGTTCTGGGCCATGAGCCCGCGTGAAGGGAAGATTTATAGCAATCTTAGACAGCAAGACAGCTAGTGAGAGTGAGGGAAGAGGTTCCAGCCCTCCGAGATCTGGCAGTATGGAAGGAGCCACAGGGTAATGCTCAGTTACCCGTGGAAACCACAGAGAGAGAGCATGAGAGCAGGTCATGACTTGAAAGGACAACACATAGCTCCAAGCAAAGGAGACAGTGTAGATGGGGGATAGAGGAAAGGCATGAACTGAGGAGAGAGAGGGAGAGAACTCACATCCTGGAAGCCCAGCGAGACAGTAGAGCAGCGTGCCCCCCACCTGAGGAGAGCAGAAGTAGGTACGGAGCCCCAGTCACAGAAGAATCTGAGATAGAGAAAACTTTTGATGGGGGGCCTTATCTCACCAGATTACCAGTGAAGGAGAGGGGCTGACTATGAGATTAGGGACTAAGGCAGCCTGGTCCTGTCCCAAGTTAGACACAGGAGGACCAAAATGGCATCACTGTGTGCACACAAGAAAAGTAGTTATGAGGACGTCCGCTACTCACACTGAACACGCAGGACAGGTAAACCAACACCAAGGGACATAGTAGCTCGGGAAGAAGGTGAAATATTCGCCTGACCCTTTTTCCACTTGCTAGCCGGCTGGACAGGGAGAAGTGATCAGTACGATAGACCCTGGCCGGATGAGGAATCATTCAAACCAGAGGACATTGCAATTGCCGAAGACTGCATCCAGCACAGAGTGGGAGATCCTTAGTGGAACCTCCCTTACAAGCAGGAGTGACTCAGGAGATGAGAACATTATATGGAAGGAAAACCAGTAGAGTTGTCTGGAGCAAGAATATGCCAGTTACTACAGAAAGGCATGTTAGGGACTCTCTATGTGCCATGGGCCCAGATGGATAAAGAGGGGCTATGAGCCAAGCTGCTGCCATAATTGAATGGGACTGGGAAATGGATCTCATGCTTTTAGAAAAACACCCTAGGGATTACACTAGTGATAAGCGATGTTAAGAGTTTGCTAAGCAGAATTAGCAGTGAGCCGACCTACATGGTGTTCCCCTGCGCTCGCATCCCAAAGGTCTTGTTGACCAACTCAGAGCGTAAGAGGCTGAATTAAATTCATATAGACACCATAAATGGACGGCCGAGAGGGAAATATTCCCTGGGTGCCCAGGCTTAGGTGGGTTAATGACAGAAACCATAAGACCTGAGGAGACCATAATAGTCTTCCTATATAGGATAGGAGAATAGTGGGGACAAGAGGCAGAACAGCCATGGACAGATACAGGCCCTCAAGTAACTTTCTTTTATAACATCCTCAAAAGGGGCTACCCTCCGACATACAAAGCAGTCTGGACAATGTAGTAGGGCTAGAAACTAAACCCTGGGAAGAAATACAAGCACACATACTGCACTTCCACAAGAAAGAGCAAGATAACGAGAATCAGGAACAGGCCGTCGGCAGAAAGCATGCAAACTGCACCAGTCATGAAGGGAAATCTGGCGAAGGACCTGCAAGGGTTCCAAAATGGCTCCAGCAATGTAAACCAGCAGCCAAACCCCATACAATGCTACTACTGCCATAGAATGGTCTGTATGGCTGACAGATGCTGGCTTAGATCAACATGCAGAAGTCAACAAGTCAAGGCCAGACCCCCGCAGAACTCCCAACCACAGAATTAGGCCCAGGGAAACATAACAGCACCTTTCACTCAGCTGCATACAAATGAGTCCACTACCACACCACTGCAGCAGGGGTCAGGAAATTGGCCAGTGCATTACAGCTGCAATGGGAGAACTAGGTCCATCACCTAACGGGACTGCTGCCGTGACAGGGCGGGGTAACCATTTGAGGAAAAAATGCTTTTGTGCAGACACAGAACCCAAATGCGTAGTAAGCCTTAGCACCCCATTTTGACCGCACCTTACAATTCATTGCAGTGGGATTTAAAATAAAATGCAAATTAGAGTAACATTTGGGATGTCAAGCTTTTACTTGTACGTGGGACACTCCGGGTTGTTGCTTTGCTGTCCTTGCTAGATTCCACAATCCCGGGCTGCTGTGTGGCTCTTAATCAGGAATCCGCACTGGAGTTCATCATTTTTGGGAGGCCCACCAGAGCTTGGGGCACGCTCTGCTGCCGTCCTCTAGAGCGGGTCTAACCAGCCACACTCTAGGGGAAGGGCAGTCTGACTGAAGGGGGAGGTTGGCTCTCTAACTGCCACTTAAAGGCTGGGCACCCAAGGTCCTCTAAATCATAAGCAGTGTGGGACAGATTCCAATTACCAGTTCAAAAGGTCTCCATTCACAGGTCGCCAGCCGGGACCATAGTGTCTTTGTCCCGCAGCCCCAACAGCAATAGCGTCCATATTGGCCCCCCAGCCAAATGGGGCCCCCATTTTTGCTCCAAAACAAAGCTGTCCTGTAGTGTCGGGAGTCAGACCTTCCGTGCACTCAGGGCAGTAATAGCGCTCACATCTCACATATGCGCTCCAATGAAGCACCACACAACATTGATTCATCAGATAGGGGGTTTGTCAGGACATCCAGCCACCCCAGTCCATCACCATAATGCAGGTAAAAATTCCAACAAGTTCCCGGCCTTGCTCCAGCCTCCCACACAGCAATATCTTTTGTCTCCTCCTTACCCTCAGGGCTTACTTAATAGCAGCAAGGAATAGTAGGCCCAAAAATATGTGGTCCAAGGGAGAGGAGGGGAGAGTGGGGTGCCAGGGAAGGGAGTCCAAAACATATGCTGCAGCCCGAGCAGAATGCAGGAGTAAACTCACACCCAATAGGGTGACACAGGCTCGAAGGAAGCAAGAAGTCCAATTTCACCCTTCACAGATCAGAGACGGAGGCCACAGAGCCACACTCCGACCCCCACCAGCCCACAACAGTAAATGTTCAGTGGTTCAGGGAAATGCGCAAAGGTATCCTCGGGAAAAAGGGCATGGTTAGGACACCTAGCACCGCCTGGGAGGATCACAGGGCGCACCACATCCTAAGACCAGAGGGGTGCACACGTGACCTCAGGGCACATTGTGTTCACCGACCAACATTCAGTGCAAGACCTCCCCCTTTGTTTGCATATATTATGCCTGGCGCAGGCATAATGTGGCGTAAGGGGTTACAAAGTGGCGCAATACAAGCATTGCACCACTTTGTAAATATGGTGCAGCATTTTTGCCCTTCCAACCCCACATTAACATTAAAAAAATGACAATAATGTGCTGTTGGAATGACACTAGGCCACCATAATCTGGGCCGAAATGCTTTATAAGTAACTTCTTTCATTCAGAACTAGGAAACTCGATTGAGGCCACCACCCAGTGCAATATCAAAGTACATAGACAGCACAGAAATTCGTAAAGGTCAAGTGGCAACATACAGATATGCAATGTTTTTTCTTTCATAATGCCCAAACGTAACTCTTTTCCAACAAGTCTGCAGTCAAGCTATTAAGTGCACCACTGCTACACTGGATCACCATCTTCTTGGTAGCCACACCTGAATGTCCAACAGGATCAAGAGCCACAACACACCTGAGGAATTTAACATCCATACACCAACGGGATCCCGTACCACACCTTTCCCCAACAACTCGTTCCGAACTGTTTTACAATGGAAACATCCTACACAACTCATTGTGAACAACGCAGATGTTTCCTACACAACCATAACCATGCTTGCCAGAACAACAATTGTCTTTTTCTTTGCCTTAACCATATGCCAAACTACGCATAAGCATGGTTAAGGCACAAAAAAAGGCAGAATGGATCGGGAGAGGACCCGGTGAGGTAAGTGGGGCTGGGGCAGGATGGGGGGGTAGTTTTTAGGGGTGGGTGGTGGATTAAGGGTATGGGGTCAGTGGGAGGAGAGGTGAGGGTTTTTTATTTTAGGGGCAGGGTAGTGTATGTTTTAGAGTTGGGTAAGGTTTAAGGAAGGGTGGAAGGAGGGAGGAGAGAAGAGGAGAAAGGATCAGGAGCGGATGTGATGAGGTAAGTGGGGTTGGGGCAGGATTGGTGTGTAGTTTTTAGCATTGGGGTGGATTTAGGTCTTAGGGTGGGTGGGGGTGTTGGGGTACTTTAGTTTTTAGGAGCATGGGTGGGGGTTCGGGGTTGTTTTTTTAGTGCTCATTGTGGATGGGGGTCGGTGTAATTTTGTTTTTACTGGCAGGAGGGTGGGGGGTCGGGTAGTTTTCTTTTAGGGCTCAAGGCGAGTGGGAGGGTCCGAGTAGTTTACTTATTAGGGGGCAAAGTTTTAAGGCTCAAGTTAAGTGGGGGTGTCAGGGTAGTTTAGATTTTAGGGGCAGGGGTAGGGGGTCGGCTAGCTTTTTTTAGGGCTCAGGGCAGCTCAGAGTAGTTTTGTTTTTAAGGGCTGGGTGGGGGTCGGGATAGGTTTTTTTTAGGGCTCAGGGTGAGTGGGGGTGTCAGGGTAGTTTAGTTTTATGGGGCAGGGGTGGGGGGGGTGGTAGTTTTTTTTAGGGTCAGGGTGGGTGGAGGATCGGGGTACTTTAGTTTTTATGGGCGGGTTGGGGGTTTGAGCAATTTTTTTTTTAGGGCTCAGGGCTGGTGGTGTTCAGGGTAGTTTAGGTTTTGGGGTGAGGGTAGTTTTGGGGTTGAAGTCGAGTAGGTGGTTGCATGAAAGAACCACACATGCCGTTTTGCATGCCATTTCCACACATGCCTTTACTAGGCATGCTTTTACTACAAGATTTGTTGTAAAGACATGCATGCTATAGGTATGCATGAAAACAACGCGGTTGTGGTTCCAACTGCGTTGTTATGGTGTGCATTGTTCTGGCATGCGTGGTTCCATCATACAACCGTCTTACAACCATTTGTTACCATTACTGAGAAAACCACAAAGACATTTCAGTCAGAAACTCAGCAAGAATTACAATGGTGCTTAAGTTATGTGTAATTTTGGATTTATACATTTGCTAGTTGCTGGGGATCCCACCGCATCCATGTATTTTCAGCGAACAGTCTGATCTAATGGAGTCTATTCAAGAGTTGTCACTCATATGCAATGACCTCGCTCACATTACCTTTAATTACACTGCACCCAACACTAGCATCCCACAGGCACTACATAGTGCTCTTTTAGACAACACCTGGAATCAGCACATGATCACTGTAGGCACTAAGGCCCATATTTATACTTTTTTAGCGCTGCTTTTTGATGCAAAAGCAGCGCAACTTACAAAATACAGTTGTATTTTGTACGTTTGCGCCACTTTTGCATAAAAAAATGACGCAAATGCGGTGCTAAAATAGTATAATTATGGGCCTAAGACTTCAGCCAGATCATGTTATGTCTGTTTGCTGATACCACATGCAGTAGGTGCAGATAGATTGTACTTATTCCAAAAGGGACACCCTAAAAAAAGCAAAATGCCTCCCCCATCTGTACCTGCATAGAATTAGGGCTACAATGCAACCGACAGACCGGCGGTGCCCCGCAGGGCATTCTAACCGCAGCGGTTCGGGCGCGGACAGATTCGAGAAACCGGCAGTCTCCCGCTGGTTTCCCGCTGCCCAGCAGAATCCTCCATGGCGGCGGAGCGCGCTCCGCCGCCATGGGGATTCTGACACCCCTACCGCCATCCTGTTCCTGGCGGGACTCCCGCCAGGAACAGGATGGCGGTAGGGGGTGCCGCGGGGCCCCTGGGGGCCCCTGCAGTGCCCATGCCAATGGCATGGGCACTGCAGGGGCCCCCGTAAGAGGGCCCCACAAAGTATTTCAGTGTCTGCTATGCAGACACTGAAATACGCGACGGGTGCCACTGCACCCGTCGCACCTTCCCACTACGCCGGCTCAATTCTGAGCCGGCGTCCTCGTGGGAAGGCTGATTTGCCCTGGGCTGGCGGGCGGCCTTTTGGCGGCCGCCCGCCAGCCCAGGGCAAATCCCAAAATACCCTCAGCGGTCTTTCGACTGCGGAGCGGTATTTTGGTGGGGGAACTTCGGCGGGCGGCCTCCGCCGCCCGCCGAAGTTAGAATCACCCCCTATACCTTCTCACCAGCCTAGCAACATCCAAAATTAGCTAACTAGGATGCACAGGAAGGGGGCTGTAGGAAAGGACATTGTTTGGCCCTTGGATTTTCATGATAAGAGACTCTTGGATATAGCTAAACCACCTAACTGGAGCACAAACATCTGCGGTCCCAGGGTGAACCTTAGCGTGTCTGGGGCTGTCTTCATTAACAACAAATTGACACTAGACATGCAATTTCAGTGCAGGGCCATCCAACCCGATGTCATGAAGAGAAAAGGTTCTCGACTGGGAGGGGAAAACGACAGCATAATCACCCAGGGCCAGATTTATTGAAAAGTGGCGCAGCACAGTGCTGCGCCAAAATTGGCAGCGCCATGCTGCTTCACTTTAGAAACATAGGAATGCACTGTATTTAACTGAAAATGACACACCATTATGATTCCCCCTGCGCTGGCACTAAATTTAGCTGCCAGCGCAGGTATCCTTGCACCATCATGCAAGGATGTCTGTGTTGAGGGGTGTGATTGTTTATGTGTGGGAAGGTGTCCCTTCCTGCACATAAACAATCACTAATGGTGCTTTGTCACTTCTGTGTGCTGCACAATGCAGCACAAACAGAACTGCCAAAGTGTCATATTCAAATGATTGTTTATGTGCAGGAAGGGACACCTTCCCGCACATAAACAATTATTTCTGGCATTTTGCTCTTTCTGCGTGCTGCAGAATCTAGCATTCATAGCAAATGAAAAAACTGAGGAGAAATAAAAGTATTCCTCCTCGTTGCCCCCTGCTAATTCCACCCCTGGGGGTGGCGTTAGTTTTTGGTGCTGCTCAGGTTTATGAAATGTCATAAATCTGAGGCAGCGTCAAAATGCAATGGGTGCTGCTGTGGCACGCCCACAGCAACCCCCATTGCACACCCTTTCCATGCACAGTACTGCATGGGAAGGGGCCGTATTTACAAGGTGGCGTTAACGTCATCTTGTAAATACGGCGCAGTGCTTAGCACCACAGGAACGTCACAAAAAGTAACACTCCTGTGGTGCTAGGGGCCTATAAATACTCCCCCAGTGTCAGGAGATCTGAGGCAACAAGGTAGACAGGTACACATGAATAGAAGGGATGGGGCAACTTCTAAATGTATGAAAACTCACATTGTATTCCTTATGTTTCAGAGGCTAAGGAACCATTCCACTGAGCATGAACAAGAATTGTGGCATGATAATGCACCTTCTGGATTTGCAGTGGGGCACCTCCACAACAATGGACACCTACTGGCATGCAACAAGTTTGCTTATACCGAGCTCCTCCCTGAATTACATGGCCTCTGCTCCCTTGTCATCATACACATCCCAACCCTGATCATCCCTTGAGAAGATCTGACTGAACTGTTCCAACACGCGCTGAAGAAGGAAACAATATTGTAGCATCAGGCTCGAAGGAGAAAAGCTGCTGATTATTTTGGTTGGGCTCCGTACAAGGACATTACTGATGAGTTTAGACTGTTCACTGATGTTCACTGATACATTTTCATATATGAACAAAGTCATATTATCCCTGTTTGATTTCCCGTCATGAAATCTCTGTCAACCCCAACATGTAGGTACATGGTCAAAAATGCTCTGCAGCCCAGGACTGAAGGTTAATGACGGACAGGCCACAGGTGGAGTAACACTTAGCTGACAGCCAAACACACATGCCCAGATCAGATCCCACAGATAAACAGCACCACTACAATAGTCCCTAGAGATTGGCCCAAATAAAGCACAAACAGCTGGGGGACACATGCATTCCCAAAAGCTAACTACACTCAGCCATTCAGGACACAGCACACACAGCACATGCAATAACCACATGCCCCTCAGGCCGAACATCTGGAAATGTACTTGCTGGCCCACATGGTGTCTACTCCAGATTGAGGCCCACGTGCATTCCTTATCTGGAAATTGTATCTGTGACTCCTTGTCAATAGTTTGCAAATTTCACCAGGAGAAGAATGTTTATGTGTTTATTGCTCTCAAACAGATGTATAAAACATAAGTCATTTCAATGTTTTATGAGAGATAGTCCTCACACCCCAGTGATGTAACTGCTTTCCCGGCCGTAATATTTAATTAAGCAAACCGTTTCCTGTTTTGCCAGATGCCTCTGGTCTCTTGTTTTTTAAGGTAAAATCTCATTCGAGCAATAATGTGTAGCTAGGATGATGGCTAAATGTACACTTAGCCAGAGTAGATCGCTTGTTTTGGGATTTGCTGAACATTGCTGCAAATTTAATTTCAAGAATTGCTTTTCTCAGTGTCTTATTATTAGGATGCGAGTTATCAAGTGAGGGAAACCACCTGTCTCCGTATTTCCTAAAGAAATTTGCTCTTTTACAACCCCAAAACACCATGAAAAAAATAGCACTTTATGTTAGGATTCTTCAATTTTGCCAGAACATACATACCAGATTATACACCACGCATAAAACGCCTGTTTGATTTAATTCATGCAGACCTTTCTAGTACACATTGGACATTAGAACATGCACAGATTCTCAGATCACTACAAAATGACATGCTTGCATCTAAACACCTACACACATGTGAACAAAACAAATTTGGTTATCCAAATAATAGCGGGCCATTGGTGTCACATGTCACATTTAATGAGGGTGAGACAGCGCCTATTGCACATAAATCACATTTATATTCTAATACTGAAATGTGTTGTGCATCCACTGAAAAAATTATGATTGCAGTTCAGATGGCTGACATAAAAGAAAGACATTTGGCTAAAGGGAAACAAATAATTGTTACAAAGGCTAGCATTCCTAATGCAAAAGTCTTACATCCTGGAAGGATACAATAGGCTACATCCCTGAAGGCTACTGATTTAGAGATTGTCCTTGACCCTGCCCTACACACTAAAGAAGTTCTCCAATATGAACAGGAATACTCCATGCCCACTAGATGATTGCCTTTTAATCAGAATAAATATATCATATATACTGATGATTCAGCACAGCCTGCTATAAGCACCAAATACCAATACTCGGCAGCTTGCAACACAGTAGATGGTGTAATGCAGAATGGAAAATTCCATCCTCAAAAAACACTCATGAAGTCCCTTGGGTACTGTACTACACAACTGCCTGAATTGAAAGCCTTGATTTTGCCACTAGAAAATGCAGATCCAGAATTCCCCACTCTCATAGTGTGTGATTCATATTAGTGTGTCCAGTCTTTCAATGCAAACTTACGTTGCAGGCACATGAATGGAATAAGAATCTCAAAAGGTAATACTATGCAGCTTAAATTGCTTTGGAGAAAGGTGGTACAACTTAAAGACAGTTTGCCACAGGCTCATGTAGTTCATACTGTGAGTCATGTTGGAATACACATTGTTGCGAATTCACTGGCTGATGAAGCAGCCATATTACCAGTCAAGACTATAACAGTAGCTGTGTCTGCTCATTCTCCTGCAAGGGTAGATGAAGATATCATGGTTGCCATCAATGCTTCATGCTACGGCCCTCTGTTACCTAAAATGAATTCAGCAAAATATTTCATCACTTAAGTGCCCATAACATTCTTTTTGCTACCATCCTTGATCGTGATCTTGTGATACCCAACGAAGACCTTAGGCTAGAACTAATAATAGCTTTTCAATACGGTGCAGCATCTTCCCATGCTGGTGTGGTAGCCACAGTTTATTTACTACATAAGCACTACTGGTGGAATGGTCTGTACAAACAGAGAAAACAACGTCTTTAGTTTTGACATTTGCCAACAAAGTGAATGTTCAACCATTACCTGCCCACCATAGACACCCCTCTTAGTTTCAAACAAATCACTCCAATGCTTATTTCTAAACCACTGTGGTCCCTTAAATTTACATTGTACATCTAAGTTCATTCTACACGCTGTAGATTCTTGCTATGGGTGTGGCCACAGAAATCAGCTGACGCTCGCACTGTTATTAAAGATTTACAAGTCTTCACCGGGACATATGCAATAGTTTCATTCCTTTCAAACCAGGGGCCTGCTTTTGCCTCTGAGGCTTACATGGATGCTATGGGAACATTGAGTGTAGCAGTGCATATTTCTCTCCATATCATCCTAAGGGAAATTCTATTGTGTAGAGGAAGAACTGAGACTTAATGGAATTCTTAACATCTGATATTAGGTTCAGATCAAAGTTGGATCCCTTACTTGTATGGAGTCCAGGGAGCATTACGCAATCTGCCTAGATAATCTTTGGGTGCCTGGACCCCCTACAAAGTCCTTTTTTGACATTGAGATGTTCTTTCCAGATCATGAGAGTCCTGGTGCAGTGGCGGCAGATATGCCTTCTGATATAAATGAGCATTTCATTGTCTTACAGGAACTACAAGACTTCTCAAATGAGCATGCTAACGAGGAATAAAAATTTCCTGCCACAGAAGAAGTGAAGGTGCAACCAGCACCTTCCGGCTGGATTCCAAAAGTGGAGCATTTAGTTCAAGAGAAGATTGCGGTAAAGAAGGAGTTTGACCCAGTGCCAGTGCCAGTCCTCGACATTCAAGATACCAGAACTGTAATTTTGCAACTACTTGTTGTTTGTAAAGACAAACATTTGTTTCAATTGATCAATACAAATGCATCATGTGGCCCATTCTACACAGTAGGCCATGAGGACTCCTGGGTAGTATGTTAACTCCTCTTACTACCGTAGAGGAAATACCTCTACATGTATTTAATAACAGCAGTATTGTTTCCCCCAAATTAGGGAGGGAGGATAATTTTTTTTATTGATTCCTGTGACCGCTCCAAATGTAAGAAGTACACCACATGTAAATCTACATTTTTCTAGTGATACTCAAAACAAGAGAGTTGTTTATGATGAACCACCTTTGGAGGTGCCTATCAGTTTCTTTACACCTGTTGAGGCTTCTTTCTTCACACAGACTGCTTCTGGTTATTTTGTTGACATTGATCACTTTTCCATTGATTCTTCTTACATTTCACTACATGGTGTACATTATTTTCTTGCTGGTTGAAACACACTTATCTGATCCCTCCATGGTCTTACTTGTGGATTGCCATTTCATTTTTTTCCCTGCTTTTGTGGATTGGATTTGTGACAATCTTTTCTTGCTAATAAATGGACATTGTCTCCCAGAATGCTGTGCTGTAGCTGAGGTATTGAAACCTTCACTGATCTTCAGTACAAAGAAACCTATCCCTTGTGAACATTTCTGCTTTTCTTGTCTGTGATGGTATTTTGTGTGATAGGGACCCAGAGGATATTTATGGTCCTACGCAAACTTTGCAAATTCTTCCTGTTTTTAAAGTAGCAGTGTATGACATGATAACACTAGGTCCCTCATTACAATTATGGTGGTCTGTGGACCTCCGCAGTGGAGGTGGTGGTCGCACCATCGTGGGCTTGGCTGTGAAGACCACCACATTATGAGTAGGGGTAAGGCAACTGCAGAACACATCCAGGATTCTGTCTGAACCGCCAGTGTGGACGGACCGCCGCAGCCGGCGGCAGGCATCTCCAGGCCGGCAGTCAGGCAGTTTCAAACAGCCCTATTACGATGATGCACACCGCCAGGATTTCCGGGGTGGTCTCACCACCACGAAAAGCATGGTGGAAATGAACAACATAAGAGGGAAGATTCACCTTCAGGAACATAGGCGTGTCCGCAGGCGCCATTGCACACGAATTGCAAGTCTTCCCAATGCCCCTGTTGGTCATTGACCACCAGGACCAGTAACGCCAACCAAGACACCAACCGTAAGTATACCAGCCTAGCACACACCGGAAGGAAGGACATTAGTACACACACACACACGCAAAATCGCACATTCACCACACACACACGTTGAACAAAAGCCACAACAAGGTTGTTACATTGACACCAACAGTGCAATGATGTAGATATATTATTAAATTAAAAATAGTATTAAAGCTATGTACAAGAGGCCCATGGGCCAGCCCTAAAGTTCTGTAATGCCTGAGCACATGGGGCACAGTAGCATGCCCCAACTTGACTCCTGAATGCAATGTTCTGGACTCCACAGGGTAGGGGCATCAATGGCACATGCAAGCACCTCAGGGGGTGAGTGGTGGGGGGTTGAGTGGTCAGTTTGGGATTGTAGGGGGGGTCTCTTGGGCTGGGCCTGGATGGGGCTCTTTTGGCTTGCCACTGGATGGCATATATTTAGCCGGGAGAGGGTGAGGTTCGGCTTGGCTTTGGAAGTGGAGGGAGTGGGCTTGGCTTTGAAAGTTGACAGAGTGGGCTTGGCCTTGGTGGTGGAGGGAGTGGGCTTGGCCTTGGGTGTGGAAGAGGCAACTGTGGACTTGGTGGGGGTGGAAGTCTTAGGCGGGGAGGGCATGGCGATAACCAGGGGAGCCCTGCGAGGTGGAAGACAGGGGTATGGGAAGCATTGCAGGGTGCTTGGGGGGAACAGGGACTGGGACAGTGGTGGGGAACAGGGAAAACTCAGCCAGGAACCGTTTCTTAGGGGTACAAGGTAGGTCGTGGGAAGGACGTTTGGGAGTTGAGGGAGAAGGTATGGTTGTGAGGTGTGTACGTGGAGGTGCCTTGGTTGCAGGTGCATGGGTGGGATGGGTGACTGTTAGGTGGGTGAGTGTGGGCGTTTAGGTGTACTGGGAGGAGGAGGGGGGAGGAAATGCATAGAGATGGCAGGGGGATGTGTGAGTGAATGTTGGGGTGGTGTCTGCAGGTAGGGTGGATGTGCTGCATATGGGTGTTGATAACCATGGTGTGTGTGCATGTGGTGTATGGGGTGCATGTATGGGGGTCTGATATTGTGGTGACGGTACAAGTGAGGGCACATATGGCAGGATCTGGGACTGATGAGGTGCTGACTGCAGCTGTGAGTGGTGTTGTGACTGTCAGGGGGAGGTGGTGGAGAGTCGGTGATGGGAGTGGTTGTTGGCATTTCTGCATAGAAATGTGGTTTGTGTGCATGGTGGTGGTGACGTTTGTGGTGCTTGTGTCTGTCCTTGCATACTGTGGCACTCATCACAACCCTGGTAGTTGGTGGAATCACGACCATGGAGGAAACCGCCAACATAGACATCCACTTTAACACTCTGACCACCACGGCGGTAGAAACAAACACCCTGAAGGTAACCGCCAACACATAGGTGGAAGACAAAGTACTGACCACTGTATTTCAAGACGCCTATCCACCACCTTTTCCAGGGCGGAACCAACGCGATCAAAAGAACGGCGGCAACAGTACACAGAAGGGAAAACACTCACCTCTCGACACCCAACGAGGAACCAGGATGACATGGAGCCCGAGTTACAGGTCCTGCCCATGTTGATGTATCTTCTCATCTACTAGGAGTACGAATGGTGGTGTCGACGACCACGGTGAGTACTGCACCTACAACACAGGGGAGGTGGGGAAGAGAGTGACACACTCAACACGCAATACCCCGACCCTTACCCACAACAACATACACACAAATACATGCAACAATATTACATATACACCCCCCGCCCCCTGGAAGAACGCAAGGACAAAAGGAAATGATTGTAACGATTGTAATCATTAAAAATCAGATAGTCAAAATTCAGTATATACAAATATGTACACCAACTACACAAGTCCGGATAGTGTACCAATCATTGTCCATGGACCACTGGTCCCAAAATGCATGGGCGAAGCCCACATTAGATACCTGACTGGAAACTGAGATAACACTGCTGGGGCATCAGACCGAAAATATACAGGCACCTCAGGGGGAGGGGGGGAACCTCAGCCAGATGAAAGCACGACGCCACTGCTGCGCGAGGGGGCTCCATGCCCACTGCTGTATCCTGGGGAGTATAAAGGCACAGTCTCACAAGTCTCTCCAGTGGGTGGTTTGCCCACTGCTTTATCCTGGGGAGTTCAAAGCCACAGTCTCTCAAGTCTCTCCAGTGGGCGGTTTTCCCACTGCTTTATCCTGGGGAGTGAAAAGCCACAGTCTCTCAAGTCTCTCCAGTGGGCAGTTTGCCCACTGCTTTATCCTGGGGAGTGCAAAGCCACAGTCTCTCAAGTCTCTCCAGTGGGTGGTTTGCCCACTGCTTTATCCTGGGGAGTGCAAAGCCACAGTCTCTCAAGTGGATGTCATTCTCCACTGGTTCTGGAGGGAGCCTGGTGCCCAGAGTGCTTCATCCTGCCAAGGACTGAGGTAGTAGATGTAATTCTCCACTGGTTCTGGAGGGGACCTGGTGCCCAGAGTGCTTTATCCTGCCAAGGACTGAGGTAGTGGATGTCATTCTCCACTGGTTCTGGAGGGGGCCTGGTGCCCAGAGTGCTTCATCCTGCCAAGGACTGAGGTAGTGGATGTCATTCTCCACTGGTTCTGGAGGGGGCCTGGTGTCCAGAATGCTTCATCCTGCCAAGTACTGAGGTAGTGGATAACATTCTCCACTGGTTCTGGAGGGGGGCTGGTGCCCAGAGTGTTCCACGTGCAGTGTAGCCGGTACAATTCCCTCACCTGGGTGTTTGTGCCACGAGATTGCTGAGGTACAGGTAGCATGATACCCCATGGAGGCAGTCACATACCCTACACTGCTGTGACTTCGACTTCCACCTGCAGGTGCAAACAGTCATGGATGTCATGCCTCTTGGAAGCTGCCCAGGGTCCAGGAACACTCCTCCAGCCTCGGACGACTAACCACTGGGGATGGTAGCCATGTCAGCGGTGGTGCCACTGTCCGAGCACGTCGTAGGGCTGGTGGCGGTGCGTGTGACGGTGTCTGTGGAGGCGGTGCTGGAGGTGGTGCATGGGTCAGCACCTGCTGAGGGACACAGCAGGACGTCTCCTGCTACTTCGGATGGCTGCCCACTGGGGAAGAGGCTGGGGACTGTCGCTGAGGCTGTAGACATGCCGGTGGCTGTGCATGTGGCTGTGCAGGTGGCGGTGCAGGTGGCGGTGCAGGTGGCGGGGCAGCTAGCGGTGTTCGATGCTGTATAGGTTGGTGTGGTCGTGGACACTGGTCCCTCAGTCGGTGCCACTGTGCCCTTTCCTGACCTGCTCTTCTGCTTTTGTCCCTTCCCCACCTTTGACGGTACCTCAGTTATCTTGCCACTATCCCCTTTTGTTTATGCTGAGCCCTTGGTGGCTGGTAGTTTCGGCTTCTCCCTCCGGGATGTGGGCAACTTTTTCACCTTGGCAGGAGGCGGAATGTCCTTGCCCTTGATACGTGGCACACTGGCAGCCCTGATGGGTGGCGCAGTTGATGACTCTGCAGTTGCTGGCACCACTGTGCCTGAGGATTTGGTGGCTGGGGTGCTGGGCTGGGACCTCGAAAGCCTGGCCCTAGGGGAAGGACGGGGGGGAGGTGAAGGGAAGAAGTCAAGGGATGCCAGGAAAAGTTTTTTAGGCACACTAGGACGGAGAGTGTTTGGGAGTGGAGGAAGAGGTAGTGGTTGTAGGAGGTGTCCGTCTGCTGAATTTGGGTTAAGGTGCATGGGCCGGAGGCAGTTGTGAGGTGGAGGGCTGTTGGGTGGGTGTGTGCCTGTGTTTGTGTACTTTGGGAGGAGGGCTCACAGACACACTGGGAGAGGACACAGGGGATGTGTGAATGGTAGTGGGGGTGGTGATTGCACGTGAGCTGGTGTGTGGTGATGGGCATGCTGGTGATGGAGGTAGTGGCTGAGGATGTAGTGCATGCAGGTGTGAGTGGAGATGAGACAGGGAGGGAGGAGGAGG
Organism: Pleurodeles waltl; assembly: GCF_031143425.1. Lineage (NCBI taxonomy): Eukaryota > Metazoa > Chordata > Amphibia > Caudata > Salamandridae > Pleurodeles > Pleurodeles waltl. The sequence goes on along the minus strand of NC_090448.1, from coordinate 465,291,919 downwards.
ACGTGGAAGAGGGGGACACAGTGGAGGCAGTGGATGTTGCTGTGTCTGCATGGGGATGGTGCTTGTGTGAGTGCCTGTGGGATGTGTGGTGCTTATGTTTGCCATGTCCACTCTTGTGTGTTGATGTGTGTTGATGCTGGTCTGATGGTGTGATTGGGATAGGCTGAGGTACAGGGGATTGGGTCTGGGTGGAGGAAGTTGGAGGGAGGATGGTGGACACAGGGACAATGGCTGCCATCAGTGCTGAGGCCAGAGCCTAAAATGCTCTCTGTTGGGCCGCCTGCCCAGAATGAATGCCCTCCAGGTATGCATTTGTTTGTGGCAAATGCCTCTCAACACCCTGGATGGCATTCAAAATGGTAGATTGCCCAACAGTGAGGGATCTCAGGAGGTCAATAGCCTCCTCACTGAGGGCAGCAGGGCTGACTGGGGCAGGGCCAGAGGTGCCTGGGGCGAAGGAGATTCCCACCCTCCTGGGTGAGCGGGCACGGGACACACTCTGAGGGGCTGCTGGGAGGGCGGTGCTGGTGGGGGGGTGGCGGCTGTACCTATTGATGCAGTGGGCACAGAGGTGCCCACCACCGCAAGGGAGCTCCCATCAGAGGAGGAGTCGCTGTCACTGGTGTCTGCTCCTGTGCCCGCCGTGGAGCTCCCCTCACCCTCCGTCCCACTGGTGGCTTCCGACTCCGTTGCTTCACCCTCCAGGGCCAAGTGGATTGCAGCTCCCTCCTGCTCCGGTGCCAATGCTCCTCCACCTGATGAAGCTATTGCACACAAGAACAGGGAGACCACAAAAAGGGGGGAAAGATAGAAGAAAGACATGTTCAGTGCATGCAACACCACTACCGTTGGTGGACACAACACACAGGGAGCAGCCCTCTGCATTACCCCATGCGCTAACAGTTCCTAGAAATTTAACTGGACCATGGGGTACGAGGCCTAACACCAATTGCTGCACACCTGGAAGTCACGGGAGCCTGACTAGATGTAGATGGCTCTTACCACTGTTGGGGTTGGGGTGCCACATAGCCTGCCTCACAAGGGACCTTGCCTACCAAGTTCGCCCTGGCCTAGGGGAACCCACTGCCCACCTCCCCCACCCAGACACCTCGTAATGCACGCAGAGTCAGCTGAATGAGAGTGTACTCACCCCGTTGTGGCTGCTGTGATGCCCTCTGGCGCCCATCCAACTCGGGATACGCCACCGCCAGGATCCGGGACATCAGGAGGGTCATGGTGCGACGGGCACCCCTTCCATGTTCGGAGGCCATCCCCAGCTGGGCCTCCGCCATCTTCTTCCTCCAGCGGCGCAGGTCCTCCCATCTTTTACGGCAGTGGGTGCTCCGTCTGTGGTAGACCCCAAGAGTCCGGATGTCATTGGTGATGGCACGCCAAATACCCTTCTTCTGGTGGGCGCTGACCTAGAGGAATGGTACAGGGGGAAAGGAAATTACTCACCTGTCCGGACCATCATATCATTGCCCACCAGTTCCCACCCATGCCCTGACCCACATACACTCACCATCCGCACATGCAGGCCTCAGCCCCCCCCATTTAATTTCCATCCACACCACTCAAAGCAGGCATTGCCCATGCGGCATGCTCACAGTGTACTCACCTGTTTGTCTGGAAGACCGTACAGTTGTGTGTACTGGTGGAGGACCCCATACACTAGTTTCTCCAACTCCTCCGAAGTGAAGGCAGGGACCCTTTCCCCAGACACTGTAGACATCGTCGATTCCAGACACAGGTCACAGCAGCACTTGCAGTGTAGGTACTTTCCTGTTGAAGGTCAGGTATCAAGTGAGGGAACAGGCAGAAAATACCAGTCACATCCAATACCGGTACATCGTCATTGGCTCCTGGGACCCATATGGCCCAATGCTAACCAATGCAGAATTGCGCCACGGTCTTCTACCGCCCACCGCGATGGTGTACAACTCCAGCACAGTTACCTCATATCCCCTTGTCCCACCTTACAGGCCAGACAGCCGCCATTTCAGGGGGCCACATGGGATGGATAAAAACTGCGTCACACCTATCTAGGCCAGGAATACAGACAGGTACTGGCACATTGCAGATTAATAAAGTTTCTGCAAATAACACATTGTGATACCTCAGTGTTGGATGACTCTCTGCTCGCTGTTCTCCTCCATAGGGCACGTCTGCTGGGGCACGTGATGAGATGGCTGCATCCTCCAGTGTACAGACACCTGGTGGACCTGTCGACAATGGAATAGAGACACATCATAATTACATACAGACTTGATTGTGCAACAATCCTGGAACTGTGTACCCAGTTGGAGCCAGACCTGATGTCAGCTTTCCACCATCCCATAGGGATACCCCCTCTAGTGCAGGTCCTGTCTGTACTCCATTTCCTAGCCAGTGGGTCTTTTCAAATAACAGTGGCCATGGCATCAGGGATGTCCCAGGGATGCTTTGCAGACAGTGAAAATCGCGACGGGTGCCACTGCACCCGTCGCACCCCTGCAACTCCGCCGGCTCCATTCGGAGCCGGCTTCCTCATTGCAGGGGCTTTCCCGCTGGGCCGGCGGGCGGCCTTTTGGCGGTCGCCCGCCGGCCCAGCGGGAAAGTTGGAATGACCGCCGCTGTCTTTTGACCGCGGTGCGGTCATTCGGCGGTAACCGCATGGCGGGCGGCGGGCGGTCAGAATGACCGCCTAAGGCCCATATTTATACTTTTTTTACGCTGCTTTTTAATGCAAAAGCAGCACAAACTTACAAAATACAGTTGTATTTTGTACGTTTGCGCTGCTTTTGCGTAAAAAAATGACGCAAATGCAGTGCTAAAATAGTATAAATATGGGGCTAAGACTTCAGCCGGATCATGTTATGTCTGTTTGCTGATACCACATGCAGTAGGTGCAGATAGATTGTACTTATCCCAAAAGGGACCCCCTGAAAAAAGCAAAATGCCTCCCCCATCTGTACCTGCATAGAATTAGGGCTACAATGCAACCTACTAGAGTAGAGAGCCATAGAATAGTAGTAAATATGACCCATTATGAGACCAATCCTACAACACTATGGTGGTCATTCTGACCTCGGCGGTAAAAGGCGCTTACCGCCGGTCAGAAATCCTCCATAATTCCGCCGCGGTCGCGGCAATCCGCCACGGTCATTCTGACCCGCAGCAGCCAAACCGCCAAAAATCCGACAGCCACAACAGACCGCCAGACCAGCGGTCGGCGGAAAAGTGGAGGTGACCAAACCTCCACCGTCACGACAACAGAAATACGCCCATGCCATTCTGACCCACGAATCCACGCGGCGGTCTTTCAAACGCGGTTTTCCATTGGCGGTACACACCGCCGCGGTCAGAATACACACAAATGAACAAAACTCAGCAACATTGGACGATTTGAATTCCACACACCTGATACACATACACACACCACTCCCACACACACAATACAATATAAAACACACACCCACATCACCCACAAACCCCTTCGACCAAAATCCAAAAAGAAGCACTGAGAGACACAGCAGCGATCATAGAACACCATCACACAGAGGCACACTACACCATCACCCACACAATATCCACACACAAAACAACACACACCACCACACTCAACACACTTAACTACACATACTCCACCCCACACATCATACACACCACTCCATGGCACCCCAAAGGCACCCCACTTCTCAGACGAAGAACTCAGGGTCATGGTGGAGGAAATCGTTCGGGTAGAGCCCCAGCTCTTCGGCACACAGGTCCAATACACCAGCATTGCCCGGAGGACGGAGCTATGGCAGAGGATTGTCGACAGGGTCAACGCTGTGGGACAGCACCCCAGAAATCGGGAAGACATCAGGAAGCGATGGAACGACCTACGGGGGAAGGTGCGTTCCATGGTATCCAGGCACAACATCGCCGTGCAGAAGACTGGCGGAGGACCCCCACCTCAACCCCCACAATTTACAACATGGGAGGAGGAAGTCTTGAACATCCTGCATCCTGACGGCCTCGCAGGAGTCGGCGGAGGAATGGATTCTGGTAAGTTGAAGCTTCAATACTGCTTCCCCCCCACCTGCATGCCAAATCATACCCCAACCCTCACCCCCATCCTCGAACCCCACCCTCACCCCCACCCCCATCCTCACCCCCACCCTCACCCCCACCACCATCCTCACCCCCACCACCATCCTCACCCCCACCCCCAGCACACCTATTCCCTGCCAATGTCTCACCATCACAACCCACACATCCCAAAACCTAGGCCTGCATGCGTCCACTAAGCATGGACACCCATCACCAAAGCATGCCCAATGCATATACACATCCCCCCCACAAGCCACCCTCACACGAATCCCAGCACTTGGGGACACGGGAACCCACAGATACACCCATATGGCACACATTGAAACTATAACCATACCTCTATACCCCTGCAGGACCCGACCGCCAACACACCGCCACGGAGGGCCCAGAATTCTCCACACCCCCCACCCAAGAGGCCGTCAGCGATGACAGCAGCTCTGTCGACCTGGACACTGATGACCAGCCCGGACCATCGGGGACCTCTGGACAGTCGGTTCCCCTCAGACAGCCACAGGCCACTACAGACCCAAACCCCTCTGGGAACACCAGCACAGCTCCCACCCAGCGGGCCCATGCCTCTGTCTCCAGGGCGCGTCAATCAGCGGTGTGTCTACCACTACAGGGCACCCAGGATAACCCACCACCCCAACAACAACAGGGACCTGGGGGCAGTGGTAGTGGGCGCACCGGCCAGGGGGCAGAGGCCCAGGGAAACAGGGGAACTGGGAGGGCAGCTGTGCGACAGGGGGGGGACGGGCCCAGGGAACCCACTCTCCACGAGGCCCTCACCACCATCATGGGAGCATACAACCGCTCCCAGGAGACGATGGCGACGGTACTGGCCAGGTTCCAGGAGATCCAGGTACTGCAGGAGGAACACTATCGGGGGTACAGGGAGGACATCAGAGCCCTCACCTCCACCCTGGTTACCATGGTAGGGCTGCTGCAGGAACTCATCAACACCAGGACGGACACTCAACAACAACAAAGGGCCCCTGCCACTAGCCTGGACCAAGAACAGCCAACCACCTCCGCCGGCGCTAGTGGACAGGAGGCCCCCGCACAACAGCAGCCCACCAGACCCCCACCTCCTGCAGGAGAAGAACCACCCCGCAAGAGGGCCCTGAGATCTCGCAAGAAGACAGAGTAGGATGTCAAGACCCCCGCCAGCAAAGGATACCACCTGATGTCATCCCACTGTCCCACATTGTCACCCTGTCCATCCCTGAACTGCCCATGCTCCATCTCTCCACAGGCCTATGGACAATGCACCTGTGTGACTGTTACTCTGGACTCTGCCATGGACATTCCTTCACCATAGCCCCCACCCACTTGAAACCACCCATCCCATTTTGAGCACTGAAATAAACACCTATTTTGCACAAAACTATCTGGAGTCTGGCTGTGATTTCAAAATATTGTAATTGACATGACAGTGCAAATATGTCCTTGTACACAGTGAAGTCAACAAACCGCTGCCACAAAGCTGTAGTCCATGGGGAAACGAAGCACAGGACTCGTAGTGGGGACCCCAGATCTGAAATAGGGAGGGAAAAGCCACAACTCAGTCATCATACACTGGGGCAAATAGACAGGCAGCAGAGATGCAGGAGAGTAGTTTACATTTACTAAATTATGTTTGAATTGTTACCTGTGTCCTATTGGAAGTACTGTGCAATGATTCTGTCCCTGTTGTCTGTTTCAGCCCCGTCGTCTTCCTCCTCGTCACTCTCCACAGGTTCCACAGCTGCAACAACACCACCGTCTCGACCATCCTCCTGCAGGAAAGGCACCTGGCGGCGCAAAGCCAGGTTATGAAGCATGCAGCAGGCCACGATGATGTGACACACCTTCTTAGGTGAGTACATTAGGGATCCACCTGTCATATGCAGGCACCGAAACCTGGCCTTTAGGAGGCCGAAGGTGCGTTCGATCACCCTCCTAGTACGCCCATGGGCCTCATTGTACCGTTCCTCTGCCCTGGTCCGGGGATTCCTTACTGGGGTCAGTAGCCACGACAGGTTGGGGTACCCAGAGTCCCCCAATAGCCATACACGGTGTCTCTCTAAATGTTCCATCACGTAAGGGATGCTGCTATTCCTTAGGATGTAGGCGTCATGCACTGACCCAGGGAATTTGGCATTGACATGGGAGATGTACTGGTCAGCCAAACACACCACCTGGATGTTCATAGAATGGTAACTTTTCCTGTTCCTGTACACCTGCTCTCTTTCTTGGGGGGGAACCAAAGCCACATGGGTCCCATCAATGGCACCAATGACGTTGGGAATATGTCCAAGGGCATAGAAATCCCCCTTCACTGTAGCCAATTCGCCCACCTCAGGGAAAAGGATGTAGCTCCTCATGTATTTCATCAGGGCAGACAACACTCTGGATAACACCTTCGAAAAAATGGGCTGAGACATCCCAGAAGCAATTCCCACTGTTGTCTGAAATGACCCACTTGCCAAGAAATGGAGTACTGACAGGACCTGCACCAGAGGGGGAATCCCTGTGGGTTGGCGGATGGGGGACATCAGGTCGGGCTCCAGCTGGGCACACAGTTCATGTATAGTGGCACGGTCAAGCCGGTAGGTCAGGATAATGTGGCGTGCTTCCATTGTCGACAGGTCCACCAGCGGTCTGTACACGGGAGGATTCCTCCTTCTCCTCGCCAAACCCAGCGGACGGTGCCTAGGAAAGACAACATGGAGCACACAGTCAAGCAACCCACAGGTACGTACTCACAGCTTGCACAGTAAACGATTCTCTATGCAGTGAATGGCGTGTATGAGTGGCTATGCAAGGCCTAGGCCTGTGTGACGCAGTTGAAATTGAGCCATGTGGACCCTCGAAATGGCGGCTGCCTGACCTGTGAAGTGTGACAATGGGATGTGAGGTCAATGCGCTGGCGTGGCACACCGTGGCGGTAGGCGGTCGAAGACCGCGGCGCGAAGCCGCATTGGATAACATTGAAGCCTATGGGTATCAGGAGCCAATGGCGAAGTGCGCCGGCGGTGGCGGTACGCCCCGCCGCGGTACGCACCTCCGCGGGCGTGACCGCCATTTTCTATCTACTTATTCACTCGCGACTTGAACTTTCACAGGAGAGAACCTATACTGCAAGTGTTGCTGTGACCTCGGTCTGGAAGGGACAATGGCTGCTGCGACTGGGGAAAGGGCCCCTGCCTTCACTGGAGAAGAGTTGGAGAAACTTGTGGATGGGGTCCTCCCCCAGTATGCGCTACTCTACGGTCCTCCAGACCAACAAGTGAGTTTAATTCAATATGGATTTGGGGCCACTGGCTGGCTTGGGGGCCTGGCGGGGGGCATGTTGGGCCTGGCGGGGGGCCTGGCGGGGGGCCTGGCGGGGATGGGGGGCATGTTGGGCCTGGCGGGGGGCCTGGCGGGGATGGGGGGCATGTTGGGCCTGGCGGGGGGCATGGCGGGGATGGGGGGCATGTTGGGCCTGGCGGGGGGCCTGGCGGGGGGCCTGGCGGGGATGGGGGGCATGTTGGGCCTGGCGGGGGGCCTGGCGGGGGGCCTGGCGGGGATGGGGGGCATGTTGGGCCTGGCGGGGGGCATGGCGGGGATGGGGGGCATGTTGGGCCTGGCGGGGGGCATGGCGGGCATGTTGGGCCTGGCGGGGGGCATGGCGGGGATGGGGGGAATGTTGGGCCTGGCGGGGGGCCTGGCGGGGATGGCGGGCATGTTGGGCCTGGCGGGGGGCATGGCGGGGATGGGGGGCATGTTGGGCCTGGCGGGGGGCATGGCGGGGATGGGGGGCATGTTGGGCCTGGCGGGGATGGGGGGCATGTTGGGCCTGGCGGGGGGCATGGCGGGGATGGGGGGCATGTTGGGCCTGGCGGGGGGGCCTGGCGGGGATGGGGGGCATGTTGGGCCTGGCGGGGGGCATGGCGGGGATGGGGGGCATGTTGGGCCTGGCGGGGGGCCTGGCGGGGATGGGGGGCATGTTGGGCCTGGCGGGGGGCATGGCGGGGATGGGGGGCATGTTGGGCCTGGCGGGGGGCATGGCGGGGATGGGGGGCATGTTGGGCCTGGCGGGGGGCATGGCGGGGATGGGGGGAATGTTGGGCCTGGCGGGGGGGCATGGCGGGGGGCCTGGCGGGGATGGGGGGCATGTTGGGCCTGGCGGGGGCATGGCGGGGATGGGGGGCATGTTGGGCCTGGCGGGGGGGCATGGCGGGGGGCCTGGCGGGGATGGGGGGCATGTTGGGCCTGGCGGGGGGCATGGCGGGGGCCTGGCGGGGATGGGGGGCATGTTGGGCCTGGCGGGGGGCATGGCGGGGATGGGGGGCATGTTGGGCCTGGCGGGGATGGGGGGCATGTTGGGCCTGGCGGGGGGCCTGGCGGGGATGGGGGGCGTTGGGCCACTGGCAACGAAAATGCAGACAAACTTGAACGTGGTATTTCTCCCTCCCTGTACGTGTCACATAGGTCCGCGCCCATGAGAAGATCGGGATTTGGCGTGCCATCGCCAAGGAAGTCCGGACCCTGGGGGTCCACCAGCGACGGGGCACCCACTGCCGCAAGAGGTGGGAGGACATCCGCCGCGGGACCAAGAAGACCGCCGAGTCTCTGCTGGGGATGGCCTCCCAACGTAGGCGGGGTGCCTGCCGTCAACTGACCCCCCTGATGTTCCGGATCCTGGCGGTGGCCTACCCTGATTTGGATGGGCGCGTGAGGGCAGCACAGCAGACACAAGGGGGTGAGTACAAGCATAATCTACTCTGTTGTCGCGCAGTGGAGGTGTCTGGGTGGGGGAGGAGGGCTGTGGGTCCCCCTAGGCCAGGGCGATATCTGTAGGCTGGGCCCCCCCGTAAGCCCCTGTGTCCCCAGCCACCACCCTCAGTAGTGTGCCAGTACAGCCATCCCTGGGCCGTGTCATCCATGGGTGCAGTTGTCAACTCTAGGCGTGTAGGGCATGTTCCACGGAATGCGTAGCGGAACCCAAGTGCGCAACTTAGTGCAGGGGGCATCTGTGTCTGTCATGTCCGCTAACTGTACCGGGGATCCATGTACTCAAAATCTCTTTATTTCTCTCCCCCCCCCCTTTTTGTTTGTCTTTCTGTGCTTGTGTGCATCAGCATCATCAGGCGGAGGAGAAGTGGCATCGGGGCAGGAGGGAGCTGCATCTCACATGGCCCAGGAGGGCCATGCCACAGAGTCTGACTGGACCAGTGAGACGGAGGGCGAGGGGAGCTCCACAACGGGGACGACTGGAGCCTGCAGCGACACGGACACGTCCTCGGAAGGGAGCTCCCTTGCGGGGGTGGCACCATCCGTGCCCCCCGCCATTACAGGTACAGCCGCCACCCAGCGCACCATCTCCGCCCTCCCAGCAGCCCCTCAGCGTTCGCCCCGTGCCCGCTCTGCCACCTCAGGCCCTGCCCCTGTTACCCCCGCTGCCCTCAGTGAGGAGGTCATTGACCTCCTCCGAACGCTCATTGTTGGGCAGTCTACCCTTTTGAATGCCATCCAGGGGGTGGAGAGGGAGGTTCATCGCAGCAATGCGTACCTGGAGGGCATTCATTCGGGTCAGGCTGCCCATCAGCGATCGTTCCAGGCTCTGGCCTCAGCACTGACGGCAGCCATTGTCCCTGTCTCCTGCCTCCCTCTACTAACTCCCTCCTCCCAGTCTCCTGTTCCTCTGCCTGTCCCACCCACACCATCAGACCAGCCTGCACACACCTCAACACCCAAGAGCAGCTCATCCAAACATAAGCACCACAGATCACGCAGACATTCACACAAGCAACATTCCGATGCAGACATGCCAACAGTCACTACCACCTCTGTGACCCCCACCTCCTCGTCTCCCTCCTCCCTCCCTGTGACGTCTACACTCACACCTTCATTCACCTCACCATCAGCCAGTGTTTCCATCACCAGCACACCCTCCAGTACAGTCCGCACACGTGCAGTCACCACCCCCACTGCCATTTACACGTCCCCTGTGTCCTCTCCCACTGTGTCTGTCACCCCCTCTTCCACACCACACAAACGCATTCACCCACCCACCCAACAGCCATCCACCTCACGACAGCCTATCCCTCCTGCACCTGCACCCAAAGACAGCAAACGTGACTCACCTACAACCACATCCTCTCCCTCCACTCCCATTCCCACTGTACCTACCACTCTCCATTGTCCCAAGAAAATCTTTCTCGCTACTGCTAACTTCTTTCCTGACCCTGAGCCCCCCCCTCCTTCTCGTCGGGGTAAGAAGAGCACCTCAGCCACCACCAGCCCTGCAGCCCCCTTGACAAGGGTGCAGGGGTATTGGAGCCCACCAGCCCGCATGTCTGGATCTTCGCCGAGCAGCAAGGGGACAGGCAGCCCACCCCCTGGGAAGAGGAGCAGAAGGCGGAAGGGCCGCCGCAGGAGCCCGGGTTCTATATCCCCCCAGGACACTAGCCAGCCACCGTCAACAGCCACAGCTCCAAAGGGAGGAAAGGGCCACAGACTCCCGACTAAGGAGGGCAAGGGCAGCAAGGCGGAGAAGTCAGGCAGCAGGCCTGCTGCCCATGGAGGACCCGTCACAGCTGCCCAGGAGGAGCCCACAACCCCCATAGCCGCTGCCCAGGGAGGAACCGTCACAGCTGCCCAGGGAGAGCCCACCACCCCCATAGCCGCTGCCCAGGGAGGAACCGTCACAGCTGCCCAGGGAGAGCCCACCACCCCCATAGCCGCTGCCCAGGGAGGAACCGTCACAGCTGCCCAGGGAGAGCCCACCACCCCCATAGCCGCTGGCCAGGGAGGACCCAGCCCAGCTGGCCAGGAGGGCCCCACCACCCACAGCCCAGGTGGGCATTGAAGGAGCACCATCCCCGCTGCCCAGGAGGGCACCACCAGGCAATGAGCAGTTGGCCATAGAATGGCCGCCGTCTCCAGCACCGCTCCGCTGGGGACCGCCGTCTCAAGAACCGCTGAACTGGGCCCTTCAAGGCAAGAACCGCTGAACTGGGCCCTTCAAGGCAAGAACCGCTGAACTGGGCCCCGCCGTCTCCAGCACCGCTCCGCTGGGGACCGCCGTCTCAAGAACCGCTGAACTGGGCCCTTCAAGGCAAGAACCGCTGAACTGGGCCCTTCAAGGCAAGAACCGCTGAACTGGGCCCTTCAAGGGAAGAACCGCTGGCCCTTTGGCAGACGTGGCAGGGCAGGATCTTTCTCGGGCAGGGCTGCAGGATGTCCTCTGGCCAACATGCCTCCTCCAGTGGCAGTGGAGTCTGTTATGGACTGTTTGGACTGTGGCTTTGCACTCCCCAGGATGGCCCAGTGGGCAGGCCACCCACTGTATGGACTGTGGCTTTGCACTCCCCAGGATGGCCCAGTGGGCAGGCCACCCACTGTATGGACTGTATGGACTGTGGCTTTGCTCTCCCCAGGATGGCCCAGTGGGCAGGCCACCCACTGTATGGACTGTATGGACTGTGGCTTTGCACTCCCCAGGATGGCCCAGTGGGCAGGCCACCCACTGTATGGACTGTATGGACTGTGGCTTTGCACTCCCCAGGATGGCCCAGTGGGCAGGCCACCCACTGTATGGACTGTATGGACTGTGGCTTTGCTCTCCCCAGGATGGCCCAGTGGGCAGGCCACCCACTGTATGGACTGTATGGACTGTGGCTTTGCACTCCCCAGGATGGCCCAGTGGGCAGGCCACCCACTGTATGGACTGTATGGACTGTGGCTTTGCACTCCCCAGGATGGCCCAGTGGGCAGGCCACCCACTGTATGGACTGTATGGACTGTGGCTTTGCACTCCCCAGGATGGCCCAGTGGGCAGGCCACCCACTGTATGGACTGTATGGACTGTGGCTTTGCACTCCCCAGGATGGCCCAGTGGGCAGGCCACCCACTGTATGGACTGTATGGACTGTGGCTTTGCTCTCCCCAGGATGGCCCAGTGGGCAGGCCACCCACTGTATGGACTGTATGGACTGTGGCTTTGCACTCCCCAGGATGGCCCAGTGGGCAGGCCACCCACTGTATGGACTGTATGGACTGTGGCTTTGCACTCCCCAGGATGGCCCAGTGGGCAGGCCACCCACTGTATGGACTGTATGGACTGTGGCTTTGCACTCCCCAGGATGGCCCAGTGGGCAGGCCACCCACTGTATGGACTGTATGAACTGTGGCTTTGCTCTCCCCAGGATGGCCCAGTGGTCATGGAGTCCCCTCGTGGATCTGGCGTCGTGTACTCAAGTGGCTGAGGTGCCCCCCCTTCCCTTCCCCCTGAGGTGCCTGTCCTTTTTTCTTTCTGATGCCCCTGCAGTGTTCTCTCCGTGGAGTTCTTGTCGTGGGACTGGGCCTTGCCCCTTTGCTCAGGACCCCTGTGGTCCACGGACAGTGGTTGGACTACATATAGTAGATGTATATATTTTGTACATAGTTTATTTATTTATTTGGATTACTGCTGTCCATTTTTCAATATATCTGCCCGTTTAAGATCTCTTCTTTTGGTCTTTGCTTTATTTCGGAGGGGGGGGTTTGTGGGTTGTGACAGTGATCTGTGGGAATGCATTGATGTGTGTGTTGTAGTGGGTGTGGGTGGGTGGGTGTGTGCCGGTAATCTTTTCCCTCCCCTGTGTCGTAGGTGCAGTACTCACCGATGTCTTCCGCGCCGCCGGGCGTGCTCCTGGTACAGGAGCAGGTATAGGAGTGCGGGGATGACCTGTAACTCGGGTTCCATACTGCCGGAATCTCGCGTGGAGTATGTGGAGGTGAGCGTTTTCCCGTTCGTAGTCTGTTTCCGCCGTGTTTTTATCGGCGGGGCTCCCGCCCCGGAAAAGGTGGCGGATTGGTCGGTCGTTATCGGGTAGGCGGTACATTGTCTCCCGCCGGGCTGTTGGCGGTGACCGCTAGGCTGTTTGTTTGTACCGCCGTGGTGGTCAGAGTGTTGAAGCGGCGGTCTCTGTTGGCGGTAACCGCCAGGGTCAGAATTCCATTTTTTGGACCGCCAGCCTGTCGGCGGTATGGTCGCGGCTTTAACACCGACCGCCAGGGTTGGAATGAGGGCCTATACCTTCTCACCAGCCTAGCAACATCCAAACTGAGCTAACTAGGATGCACATGAAAGAGGCTGTAGGAGAGGACATCGTTTGGCCCTTGGATTTTCATGATAAGAGATTCTTGGATGAAGCTAAACCACCTAACTGGAGCACAAACATCTGCGGTCCCAGGGTAAACCTTAGTGTGTCTGGGGCTGTCTTCATTAACAACAAATTGACCCCAGACATGCAGTTTCAGTGCAGGGCCATCCAACCCGATGACATGAAGGGAACAGGTTCGTGAATGGGAGGGGAAAACAACAGCATAGACACCCAAGGCCAGATTTATTGAAAAGTGGCGCAGCACGGTTCTGCACCAAAATTGGCAGCGCCGTGCTGTGTCACTTTAGAAACATAGGAATGCACTGTATTTAACTGAAAATGGCACACCGCTATGATTCCCCCTTCGCTGGCGCTAAATTTAGCTGCCAACGCAGGCATCCTTGCACCATCATGCAAGGATGTCTGTGTTGAGGGGTGCGATTGTTTATGTGTGGGAAGGTGTCCCTTCCTGCACATAAATAATCACTAATGGCGCTTTGGCACTTCTATGTGCTCCACAGTGCAGCAAACCAAAGTGTCATGTTCAAATGATTGTTTATGCGCAGGAAGGGACACCTTCCCACACATAAACAATTATTTCTGGCATTTGCGCTTTCTATGCGTGCTGCAGAATCTAGCACGCATAGCAAATGCAAAAAATGAGGAGGAATAAAAGTATTCCTCCTCGTTGCGCCCTGCTAACTCCACCCCTGTGGGTGGCGTTAGTTTTTGGCGCTGCCTCAGGTTTATGAAATTTCATAAATCTGAGGCAGCGTCAAAGTGCAATGGGTGCTGCTGTGGCACGCCCACAGCAACACCCATTGCACACCCCTTCCACGCACAGTACTGCATAGGAAGGGGCCGTATTTATAAGGTGGCGTTAAGCCACAAAAGGTGCCTTAACCTCACCTTGTAAATACGGCGCAGTGCTTAGCACCACAGGAGCGTCACAAAAAGTAATGCTCCTGTGGTGCTACTGGCCTATAAATTCGGCCCCCAGTGTCAGGAGATCTGGGGCAACAAGGTAGACAGGTACACATGAATAGAAGGGAAGGGGCAACCTCTAACTGAATGAAAACTCACATTGTATTCCCTATGTTTCAGAGGCAAAGGAACCATTCCACTGAGCATGAACAAGAATTGTGGCATGATACTGCACCTTCTGGATTTGCAATGGGGCACCTCCACACCAATGGACACCTACTGGCAGTGTGACAAGTTTGCTTATACCGAGCTCGTCCCTGAATTACATGGCCTCTGCTCCCTTGTCATCATACACATCCCAACCCTGATCATCCCTGGAGAAGATCTGTCTGAACTGTTCCTACACCCAGGAAACAATATTGTAGCATCAGGCTCGAAGGAGAAAAGCTGCTGATTATTTTGGTTGGGCTCAGTACAAGGACATTACTGATGAGTTTAGACTGTTCACTGATGTTCACTGATACATTTTCATATATGAACAAAGTCATATCATCCCTGTTGGATTTCCCGTCATGAACTCTCTGTCAACCCCAACACGTAGGTACATGGTAAAAAAGTCTCTCCAGCCCAGGCCTGAAGGTTAATGACTGACAGGCCACAGGTGGGGTAACACTTAGCTGACAGCCAAACACACATGCCCAGATCAGATCCCACAGATAGACAGCACAACTACAATAGTCCCCGGAGATTGGCCCAAATAAAGCACAATCAGCTGGGGGACACATGCATTTCCAAAACACCATAATGTCAGGTGCCACACGTATCTAACTACATTCAGCCATTCAGGACACAGCACACACAGCACATGCAATAACCACAGGCCCTTCAGGCCGAACACTTGGAAATGTACTTGCTGGTGTCTACGCCAGATTGAGGCCCACCTGCATTCCTTATCTGGAAATTGTATCTGTGACTCCTTGTCAATAGTTTGCATATTTCACCCGGAGAAGAATGTTTACAACCCCCAAACACCATGAATGAAAAAATTGCAATTTGTGTCAGGATTCTTCAATTTTGCCAGAACATACATACCAGATTATACACCACGCATAAAACGCTTCCTTGATTTAATTCATGCAGACTTTTCTAGTACACATTGGACATTAGAACATGCACAGATTCTCAGATCACTACACAATAACATGCTTGCATCTAAACACCTACACACATATGTGAACAAAACAAATTTGGTTATCCAAATAATAGCGGGGGCCATTGATGTCACATGTCACATTTAATGAGGGTGAGACAGCGCCTATTGCATATAAATCTAATTTATATTCTAATGCTGAAATGTGTTGTGCATGCACTTAAAAAATAATGATCGCAGTTCAGATGGCTGACATAAAGGAAAGACGTTTGGCTCAAGGAAACAAATAATTGTTACAAAGGCTGCATTCCTAATGCAAAAGTCTTACATCCTAGAAGGATACAATAGGCTACATCCCTGAAAGCTACTGATGTAGAGATTGTCCTTGACCCTGCCCTACACACTAAAGAAGTTCTCCAATATGGTCACGAATACACCATGCCCACTAAATGATTGCCTTTTATTCAGTATAAATATATCATACATACTGATGATTCAGCACAGCCTGCTATGTGCACCAAATACCAATACTCTGCCGCTTGCGACACAGTAGATGGTGTAATGCAGAATGGAAAATTCCATCCTCAAAAAACACTCATGCAATCCCTTGGGCACTGTACTTCACAACTGCCTGAATTGAAAGCCTTGATTATGCCACTAGAAAATAGAGATCCAGAATTCCCCACTCTCATAGTGTGTGATTCATATTATTGTGTCCAGTCTTTTAATGCAAACTTACTTTGCAGGCACCTGAATGTATTAAGAATCTCAAAAGGTAATACTATGCAGCTTAAATTGCTTTGAAGAAAAGTGGCACAACTTAAAGACAGTTTGCCACAGGCTCATGTAATTCATACTGTGAGTCATTAATGTGCTGGAATACACATTGTTGTGAATTCACTGGCTGATGAAGCAGCCATATTAGCAGTCAAGACTATAACAGTAGTTGTGGCTGCTCATTCTCCTACAAGGGTAGATGAAGATATTATTTTTGCCATTAATGCTTTGTGCCACGGCACTCTGTTACCTAAAAAAAAATCATCAAAATATTTCATCACTTAAGTGCCCAAAACATTCCTTTTGCTACCATCCTTGATCGTGATCTTGTGATACCCAACGAAGACCTTAGGCTAGAACTAATTATAGCTTCTCAATACGGTGCAGCATCTGCCCATGCTGGTGTGGTAGCCACAGTTTCTTTACTACAGAAGCACTACTGGTGGCATGGTCTGTAGAAACAGAGAAAACAACATGTCTTTAGTTGTGACATTTGCCAACAATGTAAATGTTCAACCATTACCTGACCACCATAGACACCCCTCTTAGTTTCGAACAAATCACTCCACTGCTTATTCTTAAACCACTGTGGTCCCTTAAATTTACATGGTGCATCTAAATTCATTCTACATGCTCTAGATTCTTGCTATGGGTGTAGCCACAGAAATCAGCTGACGCTCGCACTGTTATTAAAGATTTACAAGTCTTCACCGGGACATATGCAGTAGTTTCATTCCTTTCAAACCAGGGGCCTGCTTTTGCCTCTGAGGTTTACATGGATGCTATGGGAACATTGATTATAGCAGTGCATATTTCTCTCCATATCATCCTGAGGGAAATTCAATTGTGTAGAGGAAGAACTGAGACTTAAAGGAATTCTTAACACCTGATATTAGGTTCAGATCAAAGTTGGATCCCTTACTTGTATGGAGTCCAGGGAGCATTACACAATCTGCCTAGGTAATCTTTGGGTGCCTGGACCCCCTATAACATCCTTTTTTGGCATTCAGATGTTATTTCCAGATCATGAGAGTCCTGGTGCAGTGGCGGCAGATACACCTTCTGATATAAATGAGCCTTTCATTGTCTTACAGGAACTACAAGACTTCTCGAATGAGCATGCTAACAAGGAATTTAAATGTTCTGCCACAGAAGGAGTGAAGGAGCAACCAGCACCTTCCGGATGGATTCCAAAAGTCGAGCATTTAGTTCAAGAGAAGATTGCGATAAAGAAGGAGTTTGACCCATCATCCTGTGCACCTGTGCCAGTCCTCGACATTCAAGATACCAGAACTGTAATTTTGCAACTACTTTCTGGTTGTAAAGACAAAAATTTGTTTCAATTGATCAATACAAATGCATCATGTGTGGCTCATTCTACAAAGTAGGCCATGAGGACTCTTGGGTAGTAAGTTAACTCCTCTAACTACCCTACAGGAAATACCTCTACATGTATTGAATAACTGCAGTATTGTTTCCCCCAAGTTAGGGAGGGAGGAGAATTATTTTTTATTGATTCCTGTGACCCCTGCAAATGAAAGAAGTATGCCACATGTAAATCTATATTTTTCTAGTAATACTCAAAACAAGAGGGTTGTTTAGGATGAACCACCTTTGGAGGTGCCTATCAGTTTCGTTACACCTGTTGAGTCTTCTTTCTTCACACAGACTGCTTCTGGTTATTTTGTTGACATTGATCACTTTTCCATTGATTCTTCTTACATTTTACTACATGGTGTACATTATTTTCTTGCTGGTTGAAACACACTTATCTGATTCCTCCATGGTCTTACTTGTGGATTGCCATTTCATTTTTTTCCTGCTTTTGTGGATTGGATTTGTGACAATTTTTTCTTGCAAATAAATGGACATTATCTCCCAGAATGCTGTGCTGTAGCTAAGGTATTGAAACCTTCACTGATCTTCATTGCAAAGAAACCTATCCCTTGTGAACATTTCTGCTTTTCTTGTCTGTGATGGAATTTTGTGTGATAGGGACCCATAGGATATTTCTGGTCCTACGGAAACTTTGCAAATTCTTCCTGTTTTTAAAGTAGCAGTGTATGACATGATAACACTAGGGCCCTCATTACGATTATGGTGGTCTGTGGACCGCTGCAGTGGATGTGGTGGTCACACCGTAGTGGGCCTGGCTGTGAAGACCGCCACATTACGAGTAGGGGTAAGGCAACTGCAGAATACAGCCAGGATTCTGTCTGAACCGCCAGTGTGGACGGACCACTGCAACCGGCGGTAGACATCTCTAGGCCGGTGGTCAGGCAATTTCCAACAACCCTATTACGAGGATGCACACCGCCAGGATTTCCGGGGTGGTCGAAAAACATGGCGGAAATGAACAACATAAGAGGGGAGATTCACCTTCAGGAACATAAGCATGTCCGCAGGCGCCATGGCACATGGATTACAAGTCTTCCCAATGCTCCTGTTGGTCATTGACCACCACGACCAGTGACGCCAACCAACACACCAACCGTAAGTATACCAGACTAGCACACACTGGAAGGACGCAAAATCGCACATTCACCACACATACACGTTGAACAAAAGCCACAACAACGTTGTTACCATTGACACCAACAGTGAAATGGTGCAGATATATTATTAAATGAAAAATAGCATTAAAGCTATGTACAAAGAGGCCCATGGGCCAGTCCCAAAGTTCTGTAATACCTGAGCACATGGGGCACAGTAGCACCCCCCAACTTGACTCCTGAATGCAATGTGCTGGACTCTACAGGGTAGAGGCATCAATGGTGCATGTAGGCACCTCAGGGGGTGAGTCGTGGGTGGTAGGGGGGTCAGTTTGGGCTTGGAGGGGGAGGTCTCTTGGGCTGGGCCTGGAGGGGTGCTCTTTCGGCTTGCCCCTGGATGGCATATATTTAGCTGGGAGGGGGTGAGGTTCGGTTTGGTTTTGGAAGTGGAGAGAGTGGGCCTGGCTTTGGAAGTGGACAGAGTGGGCTTGGCCTTGGTGGTGGAGGGAGTGGGCTTGGCCTTGGGTCTGGGAGAGGCAACTGTGGACTTGGTGGAGGTGGAAGTCTTAGGTTGGGGAGGGCATGGCGATAACTAGGGGACGCCTGCGAGGTGGAAGACAGGGGTATGGGAACCATTGTGGTGGGGAACAGGGAAAACTCGGTCAGGAACCGTTTCTTAGGGGTACAAAGTAGGTCATCGAATGGATGTTTGGGAGCGGAGGGAGAAGGTATGGTTGTGAGGTGTGTACGTGGAGGTGCCTTGGGTGCTGGTGCGTGGGTGGGCTGGGTGACTGTTGGGTGGGTGAGTGTGGACGTTTAGGTGTACTGGGAGGAGGAGGGGGAGGAGATGCAGGGAGATGCAGGGAGATGGCAGGGGGATGTGTGAGTGAATGTTGGGGTGGTGTCTGCAGGTCGGGTGGATGTGCTGCATGTATGGGTGTTGATAGTCATGTTGTGTGTGCATGTGGTGTATGGGGTGCATGTATGGGGGTCTGATATTATGGTGACAGTGCAAGTGAGGGCACATGTGGCAGGATCTGGGACTGATGAGATGCTGACTGCAGGTGTGAGTGGTGTTGTGACTGTCAGGGGGAGGTGGTGGGGGAGTTGGTGATGGGAGTGGATGTTGGCATTTCTAAAAATGAATGTGGTTTGTGTGCATGGTCGTGGTGACGTGTGTGGTGCTTGTGTCTGTCCTTGCAATCTGTGGCCCTCATTAGTTGGTGGAATCACGACCATGGCAGAAACCACCAACATAGACAGCTACTTTAACACTCCGACCGCCACGGCGGTAGAAACAAACACCCCGCCGGTAACCGCCAACAGGCAGGTGGAAGACAAAGTACCGCCCACTGTATTTCAATACGCCTATCCGCCACTTTTTCCGGTGTGGAACCAACGCGATTAAAAGCACAGTGGACACAGTACACAGAAGGGAAAACACTCACCTCTCGACACCCAACGACGAACCAGGACGCCACGGAGCCCGAGATACAGGTCCTGCCCATGTTGATGTATCTTCTCATCTACCAGGAGTACGAATGGTGGCGGCAACAACCACGGTGAGTACTGCACCTACAACACGGGGGAAAGAGAGTGACACACACACACAATACGCAATATCCCCACCCCCACCCTCACCCACAACAACATACTCACAAATACATGCAACAACATTACATATACACTTCCCCACCCCCTGGAAGAATGCAAGGACAAAACGAAATGATTGTAACGATTGTAATCATGAAAAATCAGATGGTCAAAAATCAAAATTCAGTATAAACAAATATGTACACCAACTACACAAGTCCTGATAGTGTACCAATCATTGTCCATGGACCATTGGTCCCAAAATGCATGGGTGAAGCCCTCACTAGATACCTGACTGGGAACGGAGAGAACACTTCTGGGGCATCAGACAAAAAATATTCAGACACCTCAGGGGGTGGGGGCACCTCAGCCAGATGAATGCACAACGGCACTGCTGCACGAAGGGGCTCCATGCCCATTGCTGTATCCTGGTGAGTGTAAAGGCACAGTCTCACAAGTCTCTCCAGTGGGTGGTTTGCCCACTGCGTTATCCTGGGGAGTGCAAAGCCACAGTCTTTCAAGTCTCTCCAGTTGGTGGTTTGCCCACTGATTTATCATGGGGAGTGCAAAGCCACAGTCTCTCAAGTGGATGTCATTCTCCACTAGTTCTGGAGGGGGCCTGGTGCCCAGAGTGCTTCATCCTGCCAATGACTGAGGTAGTGGATGTCATTCTCCACTGGTTCTGGAGGGGGCCTGGTGCCCAGAGTGCTTTATCCTGCCAAGGACTGAGGTAGAGGATGTCATTCTCCACTGGTTCTGGAGGGGGCCTGGTGCCCAGAGTGCTCCACGTGCATTGTGGCCAGTACAATTCCCTCACCTGGGTGTGTGTGCCACAAGATTGCTGAGGTACAGGTAACATGATACGCCATGGAGGCAGCGACATACCCCACACTGCTACGGCTTTGCCTTCCACCTGCAGGTGCAAACAGTGATGGAAGTCATGCCTCATGGAAGCTGCCGAGGGTCGAGGAACTCTCCTCCAGCCTCGGACGACTGACCACTGGGGATAGTAGCCATGTCAGCGGTGGTGCCACTGTCCGAGCATGTCACGGGGCTGGTGGCGGTGCTTGCAACGGTGTCTGTGGCGGTGGTGCTGGTGGTGGTGCATGGGTCAGCACCTGCTGAGGGACACAACAGGAAGTCTCCTGCTGCCTCGGGCGGCTGCCCACTGGAGAAGAGGCTGGGGACTGTCGCTGAGGCTGTAGACGTGCCGGTGGCTGTGCAGGTGGCTGTGTAGGTGGTGGTGCAGGTGACGGTTGTGGTGGCGGGGCAGGTAGCGGTGTTCGACGCCATACAGGTTGGTGTGGTCGTGGACAGAAGGTGTGACACTGGTCCCTCAGTGGATGCCACCTTGCCCTCTCCTGACCTGCTCTTCTGCTTTTGTCCCTTCCACACCTTTGATGGTGCCGCAGTTGTCTTGCCACTATCCCCTTTTGTTTTTGCTGAGCCCTTGGTGGCTGGTAGTTTCGGCTTCTCCCTCCGGGATGTGGGCACCTTTTTCACCTTGGCAGGTGGCCGAATGACCTTGCCCTCGCTATGTGGCACACTGGCAGCCCTGATGGGTGACCCACTCGATGACCCGCAGTTGCTGGCACCACTGTACCTGGGGATTTGGTGGCTGGGGTGCTGGGCTGGGACCTTGAAAGCCTGGCCCTAGGGGAGGTACGGGGAGGAGGTGAAGGGAAGAGGTCAAGGGATGCCAGGACAAGACACACTGGGACGGGAAGATGGAGCGGGTTTGGGAGTGGAGAAAGAGGTAGTGGTTGTAGGAGGTGTACGTCTGCTGAATTTGGGTGAAGGTGCATGGGCCAGAGGCTGTTGTGAGGTGGATGGCTGTAGGGTGGGTGTGTGCCTGCGTTTGTGTACTTTGGGAAGAGGGCTCACAGACACACTGGGAGAAGACACAGGGGATGTGTGAATGGTAGTGGGGTGGTGATTGCATGTGAGCAGTGTGTGGTGATGGGCGTGCTGGTGATGGAGGTAGTGGCTGAGAATGTAGTGCATGCAGGTGTGAGTAGAGATGAGACAGGGAGGGAGGAGGAGGACGTGGAGGAGGGGGACACAGTGGAGGCAGTGGATGTTGCTGTGTCTGCATGGGGATGGTGCTTGTGTGAGTGCCTGTGGGATGTGTGGTGCTTATGTTTGCAATGTCCACTCTTGTGTGTTGATGTGTGTGCATGATGGTCTGATGGTGTGCTTGGGATAGGCTGAGTTACAGGGGATTGGGTCTCAGTGGAGGAAGTTGGAGGGGGAAGGCTGGACATTGGGACAATGGCTGCCATCAGTGCTGAGGCCAGAGCCTGAAATGCTCTCTGTTGGGCCACCTGCCCAGAATGAATGCCCCCCAGGTATGCATTTGTTTGTTGCAAATGCCTCTCAACACCCTGGATGGCATTCAAAATGGTAGATTGCCCAACAGTGAGGGATCTCAGTAGGTCAATGGCCTCCTCACTGAGGGCAGCAGGGCTGACTGGGGCAGGGCCTGAGGTGCCTGGGGCGAAGGAGATGCCCACCCTCCTGGGTGAGCTGGCACGGGACACACGCTGAGGGGCTGCTGGGAGGACGGTGCTGGTAGGGGGTGGCGCTGTACCCTCTGTCCCACTGGTGGCTTCAGACTCTGTTGCTTCACCCTCCAGGGACAAGTGGGTTGCAGCTCCCTCCTGCTCCGGTGCCAATGCTCCTCCACCTGATGATGCTATTGCACACAAGAACAGGGAGACCACAAAAAGGGGGGGGGAGACAGAAGAAAAACATGTTCAGTGCATGCAACACCACTACCGTTGGCGGACACAACACACAGGGAGCAGCCCTCAGCACTACGCCATGCACTAACAGTTCCTAAAAAATTCACCTGACCATGGGGTACGAGGCCTAAGCCCAATTGCTGCACACCTGGAAGTCACAGGAGCCTGACTAGGTGTAGATGGCTCTTACCACTAGTGGGGTTGGGGTGCCACATAGCCTGCCTCACAAGGGACCTTGCCTACCAAGTTCGCCCTGGCCTAGGGGAACCCACTGCCCACCTCCCCCACCCAGACACCTCGTAATGCACGCAGAGTCAGCTGAATGAGAGTGTACTCACCCCCTTGTGGTTGCTGTGATGCCCTCAAGTGCCCATCCAACTCGAGGTATGCCACCGCCAGGATCCGGGACATCAGGGGGGTCGTGGTGCGACGGGCACCCCTTCCATGTTCGGAGGCCATCCCCAGCGGGGCCTCCGCCATCTTCTTGCTCCAGCGGTGCAGGTCCTCCCATCTTTTACGGCAGTGGGTGCTCCGTCTGTGGTAGACCCCGAGAATCCGGATGTCCTTGGCGATGGCACGCCAAATACCCTTCTTCTGGTGGGTGCTGACCGAGAGGAATGGTACAGGGGGAAAGGAAATTGCTCACCCTTCCGGACCGTCATATCATTGCCCACCAGTTCCCACCGATGCCCTGAAGCACATACACTCACCATCCGCACATGCAGGCCTCAGCCCCCCAAGTATCTTCCATCCACACCACTCAAAGCAGGCATTGCCCATGCAGCATGCTCACAGTGTACTCACCTGTTTGTCTGGAGGACCATACAGTTGCGTGTACTGGGGAAGGACCCCATCCACTAGTTTCTCCAACTCCTCCGAAGTGAAGGCAGGGACCCTTTCACCAGACACTGTAGCCATTGTTGCTTCCAGACACAGGTCACAGCAGCACTTGCAATGTAGTTCCTCTCCTGTTGAAGGTCAGGTATCAAGTGAACGAACAGATAGTAAATGGTGGTCACGTCCGCGGCGATGCGTACTGTCACCGCCGGCGTACATCGTCATTGGCTCCTGGGACCCATAGGGCCCAATGTTTACCAATGCAGAATTGTGCTGTGGTCTCCGACCGCCCACCGCGACAGTGTACAACACTAGCACAGTTACCTCATATCCCCTTGTCCCACCTTACAGGTCAGGCAGCCGCCATTTCAGGGGGCCACATGGGATGGATAAAAACTGCGTCACACCTATCTAGGGCGAGAATACAGACATATACCGGCACATTGCGGATTAATAACGTTTCTGCAAATAGCACATTGTGATACCTCAGTGTTGGATGACTCTCTGCTCGCTGTTCTCCTCCATAGGGCACGTCTGCTGGGGCAGGTGATGAGATGGCAGCATCCTCCGGTGTACAGACCCCTGGTGGACCTGTCGACAATGGAAGAGAGGCATATCATAATCAGATACAGACTTGATTGTGCAACAATCCTGGAACTGTGTGCCCAGTTGTAGCCAGACCTGATGTCAGCTATCCACCATCCCACAGGGATACTCCCTCTAGCGCATGTCCTGTCTGTACTCCATTTCCTTGCCAGTGGGTCTTTTCAAACAACAGTGGCCATGGCATCAGGGATGTCCCAGCCAATGTTCTCTAACGTGTTGTCCAGAGTGTTTTCTGCCCTGCTGAAACACATGCGCAGCTACATCCTCTTCCCTCAGGTGGAGGATTTGCCCACAGTGAAAGGTGACTTCTATGCCCCGGGACATATCCCCAACATCATTGGTGCCATTGATGGTACACATGTGGCATTTGTCCCCCCGCAGTAAAGAACAGGTGTACAGAAACCAGAATAGCTACCATTCGATGAATGTACAGATGGTGTGTTTGGCAGACCAGTACATCAATACACATGGAGAGAGTATAAGGGAGAAGGGGGACATTTTGAAAGGAACCCAACCGTACTTAGCTCCCTAATTCTTTAACCAAAAGCACACAAGAAAGTACGGGGTTCTATAGAGAAGACTTTGGGGGCACAATTGTTGCCCTTAGTTGTACGTGTTCCTATTTGGATAGGTAAGGTCAGTGAGAGGTCAGTAAGTAGCTGCGAAGTGTGTGGGTGGGGGAAAATAAAGGGGGGGAATTCCTTTTATGGACTAGGTGGTCTCACACACTATATAGTGTCATGCTTCATCATTTGTCCACCTAGCCCCACTCAGGTAGGACAGTGCCACCTGGGGTGTCTCAACCTCACTGTTAAAGGAACAGGAGGGAGTGCATAAATAAACTTTTGTTCTGGAAAGATCGGATCCAGCTAATCTAGTGAAAAATTAAAAACACCTAAGCAGACACCTGTGAGAAGTGACAATTTTAATGATGGTGTCTGATTGGTGTTGTTAATTGTGGCCTGCTGTAAGCTGCACAACCTGGCTTTACAATGCCAGGTGTCTTTTCTGCAGGAGGATGGGCCCGATGGTGGTCTTGTGGCAGCTGTGGAGCCTGTTGACGGTGAAGAAGAGGAGGCAGAAGAAGAAGATTTAGACAACCGTAACAACATCATAATGCAATACTTCCAGTGAGACACAGGTAAGAAGATGTCACTGCTTCCTACATCTCATACTATTGTTGGAGCTAGCATAAGTCTGTCATTTTCACTCAGTGTATGGACACTGACTTGCCACTTTGACTTTCCATTTCACAGATCTGGGTCCCCCTTTGTGCCCTCTGCTGTGTTTACTCCTGGCCTACAGCTGTGTTACATTGGTATGTGAACAAGTAAATTGACATTGCTATATTCCATAGATATTACAATTACACATTTGTGAAAGCACATACTGACTCCAGATTGTTTTGTGATTGAAGTGTGTTTATTCCGGTGCAAATAAGTGGAGGGGGTTGTAAAATGGGCTGGGGTGATGGTGGAGGTATGTCCATGGCAGAGTCCAGTCTATTTGTTTCACCTGTGCATTGTCCAAAGGAGCATAGGAAGTGGAGCAATGGCAGTTTAAGGATGGACAGGGTGACATAGTGGGACAGAAGGGTGACATTCGGGGGGTCTTATTTCCTGGTGGGGGTCTTGGCAATGTTCGCTGTCTTGTTCCTGGATCTCAGGGACCATTTGTGGGATGGTTGTCCATCTGCAGGGGTTGGGGTGCTGGTGTCCTGTTGTTCCTGTGGCGGTGCCTCCTGTCCACTAGTGCCAGAGGAGGTGGAGGGCTGTTCATCGTCCAGGCTAGTGTGAGGGGCCTGTTGGTGTGCCACTGTGTCCCTCCTGGTGTTGAGAAGGTCTGCCAGCACCCCTGCAATGGTGACCAGGGTGTTGTTAATGGACTTCAAGTCCTCCCTGATCCCCAGGTAGTGTTCCTCCTGCAGCCGCTGGGTCTCCTGAAACTTGGCCAGTACCGTGCCCATGGTCTCCTGGGAATGGTGGTAAGCTCCCATGATGTTGGAGAGTGCCTCGTGGAGAGTGGGTTCCCTGGGCCTGTCCTCCCCCTGTCGCACAGCAGTCCTCCCAGCTTCCCTGTTATCCTGTGCCTCTTTCCCCTGAACCGTGTGCCCACTGCCACTGCCCCCAGGTCCCTGATCATCCTGTGTTAGTGGGGTTGCCTGGGTTCCCTGTAGTAGTGGACACACTGCTGATTGACATGTCCTAGGGACAGAGGGATGGGCCCGCTGGGTGGGTGTTGTGCTGGTGTTTCCTGAGGGGGGAAGCTCTATGGTGGTTTGTGACTGCGGCAGGGGAACCGACTGTCCTGAGGTCCATGATGGGCCGGGCTGGTCATCTTGATCCAGGCGTGCAGAGCTGCTGTCATCATTGTGGGTCTCTTCTGTGGGGGAACTGGATATGTCTGGCACCTCCTGTCCAGTGACGTTGGGTATGGGTCCTGTTGGGGTATAAATGCATATTTATTGTATCTGTGTGTGCCATCTTGTTCAATGGGTGAGTGACCTCTACTCCTGTGCTTGCATTATTGGCTTGGTCCTTGTGTGATTGGTGATTTTGGGGCATGAGTGAGTCTCTGTACTGGACATGCTTTGGTGATGGGTGTCCATGCATTGGTGTTACATGCAGGGCTTGGCTTTGGGATGTGTGGGTTGTGTTAGTGGGGTATCTGTGGGTTGTTGGGGTGATGGGTGTGAGGGTAACAGTGGCGGTATGTGATGGCATGGGGTGTGGGGGATAAAGTAGTAAAGATATGTCTTACCAGAGCCCAGTCCTCCTGCTACTCCTGCGAGGCCCTCAAGATGCATAATTGCCAAGACTTGCTCCTCCCATGTAGTTAGTTGTGGGGGAAGAGGTGGGTCCACTGCCAGTCCTCTGTACAGCAATCTGGTGTCTGGATACCACGGAACGCACCTTCCCCCGTAGGTCGTTCCACCTCTTCCTGATGCCATCCCTAGCTCTTGGATGCTGCCCCACTGCGTTAACCCTGTCGACAATTCTGCACCATAGCTCCTTCTTCCTTGCAATGGATGTCTGCTGCACCTGTGATCCGAATAGCTGTGGCTCTACCCGGACGATTTCCTCCACCATGACCCTGAGCTCCTCCTCAGAGAACCTGGGGTGTCTTTGAGGTGCCATGATGTGGTGTGGGTGATGTGTGAGGTGGTGTTTGTTGTGATGTGTGAGGGGATGTGTTGGTGTGTGTTGTTTGAGGTGCGTGGATGTTGTGTAAGTGATGGTGTTGTGTGTCTGTGGGTGCTGGTGTTGTTTTAGGTAGTCTCTCTCTCTCTGGCCTGCTTAAAAATGTTTGGTAGTAAGGGTTTTTGGGTGATGTGGGTGTGTGCTTTATTTTGGATTGGGTGTGTAGGTGTGGTGTGTGTATGTGTATCAGGTTTGTGTATTTTGAACTGTCCAATGTGGTTGTGTTTTGTAAATGTGTGTGTATTTCGAGCGTGGCGGTCTGTACTGCCAATGGAATACCACGGTTGAAATACCGCACCGTTGATTCGTGGGTCGTGATAGTGTGGGGGTATTCCTGTTGGCGTGACAGTGTCGGTTTCGGTATCGCCAGTTTATCACTGACCTTTGGTGTGGCGGACTTGAAGCGGAATTCTGCGGCCGAAGCGGTATGTTGGCGGTCAGCGGGATTTACAGCCAGGGTTGTAAATAGGGCCTGTGTCTGTTGATATGGGTGAATGTGGGTCAGTAAGTGTGCCTTAGATCGGTGAGGGGAGAGGGGCGTGGGTTTGGCAACAGGTAGCTGGAGGGGGACGGAAGAAGAAGGGACACTGGCTGCCGTCAAAGAGGAGGGCAGAGCCTGAAACGATTTCTGCAGTCCAGACAGGGCACCATGAATGCCATCCAGGAACGCATTGGTCTGCTGCAGCCGGGATGACAGTCCCTGGAAGGCATTCACGATGGTTGTCTGACCCACAGAGATGGATCTCAGGTGGTCAATATCCTCCTCATTGAGGGCAGCAGGGCTGACTAGGGATGGGGAGGAGGTGCCTGCGGCGAAGGAGACGCTTACCCTCCTGAGTGGCACAGGCAACTGGGTGAGGAGCGACAGGGAGGGCAGTGCTGATAAGGGGGTTGGTGGACAAGGATGGTGCTAGGATGATCCCAGATGGGTCCTCCACCACCAGGGAGCATATATCAGAGGAGGAATCCAAAGATGTAGTCGTTGATCATGTCTCTTCCGTGGCACTCTCCTCGCCCTCTGTCCATTAGTCCCCTCGGCTCTGCTGGTATCAGACTCCTGGGTCCTGTGGGCTGCAGCATGTCCACTCGCCGATGCTCCTTCCCCTTTGCTAAATGATGCTGATGCAAACAAAGACAGAGGAGGACAGGGAGGAAGGGTGGGTGGGAGAGAGAGAGAGAGAGACAGGGTGCAATTGGTCAATGCCATTTCAACAGTCACAAAGAGTAACTACATTATCTTCTGATGCCATGTTATGACACGCCATGCCCTCACCTACACATGCTACAACAATAGAACACCATGGGGGTCACCACAGCAATGCACATGTATACAGCTGAAGCAGATACAGATGCATACGTGTACATGTTGAGAGGCATACCCGCCACACCTGCCCAGGACCTGCCCTCTTCACATGCCCATAGAGAGACGCTAATCCTGGACTACAGAACCAACAGAATCCAGCATGGCAAGTTGGCATGCCAACTAGTCCATAGTCAAATTGCACAGTGACATCTTGGCCCACCTTGACACACTACACATATGGCCTGGCAGCAGATTGAGGGCCAAACATTCACCCCTGGCACAATGGTTGGCATCAACTGACTACAAAGGCCTGACACCACAGATGCTGTGATCCAGTTGGCCTGTGCCGCCTAACACATCTTGAGAGTAGCTGACAACACAGATAACACATTCGGCTGATTGCCCCTCCATTCACTGACTGCATGACCACACATCTATGATGCCAATCCTGCCCGGATGTCTAATACTCATAGTGGAAATGACTCTACGTAGTACCCATGCTTCAGCTTCCCAATAGTGCACACCCAGAGCCACTGTGGCAACACCTATCGTAAGTGAGAGTGTGTACTCACCCTCTCATAGCTGCTGTGCTGCCCTTATGTACCCATCCACTTCAGGGTAAGTCACTGCCAAAATGCAGGTCATCAGGGTGGCCAGGGTCCGAAGGGCAGCCCCTCTCATGCTGGGGGGATGTCCCCAGCTGGGCCTCCGCAGTCTTCCGGGCCCAGTGTCTTAGGTCCTCCCACCTCTTTCTGCAGTGGGTGCTTTGCCGGGCATGAACCCACAGGTTCTGCACTTGCTTGGTGATGGCACGCCATATCCCCTTCTTCTGATGGGCACTGACCTTCATGGGTGACACAGACAGAAGGAACAAGTCATGTAAAGTGGCATAACAGGGACAGCAGTGGACAGCACACATCTCACGTCCATAGTCACATGTCATCAGTCCACATAGGCTCAGACTCCTCTTTCAGGTCCATACTCCAGTCACTCTGCCTCGTCCCAAGGTCCCTATCTCCATACGCACCATTCACAGACAGGACAATGACATTGGCCTCACCTGCTGCTCTAGTGCCCCATACAACTGTCCATACAGGAGTAGGACCCCCTCCATGAGCTTCTTCAATTCCTCATAGGTAAAGGCTTGGGCCCTTTCTCCTGCAGGACGTGGCATCTTGGGTACTAGAGTCAGGACATAGCAGCACATGCAGTGGAGGTCTTCTGTGCACGACTGTCAGGAGTCAAGTGAGCAAGAGCACATGAAATGGTGGTCATGGACACCGCAGACATCACCGTCAATACTGACGGCGATCACCATTGGCTCCTGTCTCCCATAGGAAACCATGTTAACAAATGAGGAGTTGCACAGCGGTTTAGACCGCCTACTGCCATGACATGTTAAGTGGGCCTGATGAGCTCACTTCCATGTGTCCAGTGCGTGCAGGACAGGCGGCTACCATTTTACATGACCAATGTGTATTGAGGGTGCATTTAAGGTGCATTGTGGGTGACATTTTGAGAACTGTGCACAGTTCAACAACGTCCACACAGTCAATGCTGCACATCATGATTTCTACTCCCTCCTATCTGCAGGTACAGTGGAGGGTTGAGGATGAGGAATGCTCCAGTGTACAGACCCCCTAGTTGACCTTGCCATCCTGGAAGAAC
Source organism: Pleurodeles waltl (assembly GCF_031143425.1). Taxonomy (NCBI): domain Eukaryota; kingdom Metazoa; phylum Chordata; class Amphibia; order Caudata; family Salamandridae; genus Pleurodeles; species Pleurodeles waltl. Next base: position 465,261,435 of record NC_090448.1, on the reverse strand, counting down.
AACATGTCATACAGACCTATTGTCTGAACCGTCAGACCATCATGGAGCTGGTGACCCAGTTGGAGCCGGATCTATTGCCTGCCATTCATCACCCCAATGCCATCCCTCCCACAGTACAGGTGTTGTCAGTCCTCCACTTCCTTCTCTCAAGGTCCTTCCAGATGACAGGCAGGAATGTCACAGCCAATGTTCAGCAACGTCCTGAGGCCCGTCCTATGTGCCCTGCTACAGCATATGCACAGCTACATCAGGTTTCCCCTCATGCTGATTTGGCCACTGTAAAAGCTGTCTTATATGATCTGGCATATGTCCCTTATGTGATGGGTCCACGGATAGCACCCACATTGCCCTCGTGCCCCCCAGGAGGAGTGAACAAGTGTATAGAAACCGTAAGAACTTCTAGTCCAATGTGCAGGTGGTGTGTGGAGCTGTCCAATGTAGCACAAAAGTGATGGCCAGGTTCCCTGGGTCTGTGCATGACTCCTACATTCTGCTGAACAGCACAGTCCCACACATGATGGCCCACTAAAGAGGGACTGGGCCTGGCTCATTGGTATGTATCCCTACATATGTGTGCTCTTCTGCTCTCAACACTCTTCGTATCCTACACTACACCCTCCTAGTCTTGACATGGGCCTTACCTCTGAGCAAACAAGTGACTCTGGCCATCCAAACATTCCCTGGCTACTGACACACATGAGGCATCCGACTACAGCTGCAGAACACAGTTACAATGAGGCCCACGGTATGACAAGACGATTGGTTGAGCGGACTATTGGCCTGCTAAAGGCCATATTCTGGTGTCTGCACATCTCTAGAGGTGCCCTACTCTACACACCACAGAAAATGTGCCAGATCATTGTTGCTTGCTGCATGCTACACAATCTGGCCCTAGAACGTCACATCCCATTGCTGGATGCAGAGGAGGTGGCAGCTGTACCAGTGGCTGATGAAGGGGACATGTGGAGTGATGACGAGGAAGATGATAAGGATGCAGCTGCCTCCAGAGCAGAGCTGATATGACAATACTTCCATTGAGATACAGTCATGTGTCATGTGTATGGTATGTGCCCTGTTCCACCGTCTGCGGTGTGCCATGCTTCCACCTGCTGTGTGTAATAACAGGGGATATTGGAGCTCTGGCTGGGTGGGTTGGGGGGGTTACATGTGGCATGAGTTGGGTTTTTAATGTGCACAGGACAGTGCTATTCTCATCCAGTTGTTGTGTTGCTGCACATGTGACATATATGTGCACGAGCATTGTTCCCTGAACTGCCAGATCCAGTGCATTATGTGTGCTACACTAGGTGGCTTCCTCTGTATTGCATCCTGTCCTGGGATCTGGGATTGGGAGCCGGTGCTACATCACTGTTTGTGGCAGTTTGCACTGCCTAACGTGTGGCTCTGTTTGCTGTGAGGGAGGGACCATTTGGGTGGTATATTTTGGGAAAGTGGGTTTGTTATTGGCTATCTGTTTTTGGACTTGACTTGCCATCTCAGCCTTGGCTTCCTGTAGTTACAGTGCATGTGTGGTGATTTGGTATATGTGATCGCTATAATCATTGATGTCTCTGTCTTGTTCTATTTTCAGGACATTGTTGTGGTGCACTCTGGTCCCTGCCTCACCTGTTGCCTCCCTTGACCCATCTCTCCAGCCACTGCCTGCTCCACTGTTGTCCTTGCTACATATTGCTCCCTCTCTGCCACTCACACATACATTTGCAGGATATTGGGTTATCTGTTGCACACATGATGGCTGTATCTGTCATATTCAGGACAATAAAGACATAGGCAGTAACTGCACTCATGGTGTGTATTTGAGAGGTACAAGTGCAAGGGGTGATAAGTGGGGTCATGGCAGGTGGGATCATCGGAGTACTTGGCCCAGCTGTGAGTAGTCGAGGTCCAGTATGGTGGCCATGGGAGAACAGACAGATGACAGTGGACAGTCAACAGGGTGCCTCAGTGACACACAAGGCAGATTGTTCAGGAGATGGTCACTTCCTGGCTGTGGTCTTGGTCTTGGCATCAGTAACGGCAGGATGTCTGATTGGTCGTCCTAGCGTGTGTGGGGGCTCGTCAGCTACAGGGATAGGGGTGCTGGTGTCCTGCGGGTCCTGTGGCAGGGCCTCCATTTCACTAGTTGCCACTGACGTGGAGGGCTCTGATGCATTGTGGCTAATGAAAAGGGCCTGCTGGTGGGAGATGGACTCAAGCAGGATGGGGGTGAGTTACTTCAGCACCCCTGCCATGGAGGCCATGGTGGTGTTGTGGGTCTGCTACTGCTGCATGGCCTCCTGGTGGTATTCACTCTGCAGCCTCTGGGTCTCCTTCACAGTGGCGAGGATCTGGCCCATGGTCTCCTGGGTTTGGTGGTATGCACCCAGTATTTGGGTGAGGCAGTCATTTGTTGTGGCTGCCCCAACCCTTGGTCCACTGATCCCCTCCCACTGCCCCTAGCCCCCTGTGCCTGTGCCCCGGCACAGTGTGCCCACTCCCAGTAGCACCAGGCCCTTCATTATGTAGGGTGAGTGACCTTGTCTCTGGCCTCTGTACTGTGTAGCACACTTCTGATTGTGAGGTCTCTGGGACACATGTTTGGGGAGATGGGGCTGGCTGAGGTGTTGAAGCCACATGTGAGAGGGAGTCCAGTGGGTCCAGGATGGGGCTGCTGGGAGTGTAGTGACCAGTCACCTCAGATGGCCCAGGTAGCTAGTCCCCATCCAGACATCGACTGGGGCCTTCATCAGGGGAGGGCTGTGTATCCCTGGCATCCTCTGCTGGGTGGCAGTGGCAGGGTTACCTGTGAATGGAAAGAGGGAGACTTTTTATGTGGATGTGTAGTTGCCATTTTCATGGTTTGGTGCATGCAGTGGCTCAATTTGCTTCCCAATGATGGCAATGACAGCTGCAGCACTACAGACATTTATTTGGGTATGGGTATAGTGCCATGGTTTCTATGTGCCATGGTGGGTTGTGGATGGTGGTTGGCATTGCTGTCATTGTCATGTGTTTGGAAGCAGTTGTAGCAATCAGTAGGTGTGGGCTGGGACATGGTTGTCCAGGCAGGTGTTCCACTGTGACGTGGTACAGTGAATTTTGGCTGTGTGGGGTGTGATGCATTGTGGGAGTAGTGATTCTACACAATGTGAGTGTTATCCGTGCTTTGGGGGGGAGTGTGTGAGGATGGTGTGAGAGGGGGGGTGTGGCATGCAGGGGAGGGGTGTGGGCTGATTTTGGGGTTGCAGTAGTGTTGGTTGGGTGGGGATAGGCTAGTGGTGTGAGGTGGGCAGGCATGCTGGGTAGGAGTGGTTGGTGCCTGGGGGGGGGGGGGTGGTGTTGACTTACCAATGTTGACACCTCCGTTGATACCAGTGGGACCCTCCAGATGCATGATTTCCAAGACCTTCTCTTCCCAGGATGTTAAGTCAAGGGTAGGAGGGGGGGCCCGCTGCCCATCTTGTTGAGGGCAATCTAGTGCATGAACGCCATGGAATGGAACGTACCCTTAAGGTTGTTCCACCTCTTCCTGATATCCTCCCTTGTGCATAGATAGGTGCTGACTGAATTGACCCTGTCAACGATCCTCTGCCATAACTCTGTTTTCCTGGACACTGATATTTGCTGGACTCTCATCAATTGTGGCTCTACTCTGATGAAATCGTCCACCATGACCAGCAACTCATTTTCTGTGAAGCGTGGGTACTTCCGGTGTGACATGTTGTGGATGGGGGGGGGCGTGCTGTATGGCTAGGATGCAGTCCAGGGTGATTGGTGGTGTGGGGGTGTTTGGATGTAGGTGTTGGTGTGTTGTGGTGGTGGGGTGAGCAAGGTGTGCAATGTGCATGTGTTTGTCAAGTATGGGGTGTGCTTTGTGGCTCGTGGCTCTGTGGCTTTTCATGGTAGTCCCAAGGGATTGTGGGTGTGTGTGGGGGCATGTTATATGTTACAGTGTACAGGTTTGTGTGATGTCTGTATATGTTTCAGGTGTGGGAAATTCATACTGTCCAAAGTGATGTTCGCTACTATTGGCGGAGCCTTTTTGTACCACGGCAGTGCAGACCGGCGTTGATTTGCATGTTCCGCTGTGCTGAAAACTCACCCGTAATAGGGCAGTCGTAATGGGGTTGGCGTGGCAGGCCTGGCGGTAGGTCAGTCACCATTTCGCCATCGGGTGGCCTGGCCGTGTTGATTTTGTGGCTGTATTTGAGTGGTTTGTTCTTTGTGACTAGTAATACGGTGGTTGCTGTTCTGCCACCACTGGCGGTATGGTGGCAGCATTTAGTATGGCAGTTTGGCCCAAAAAAAGAAGTCGGAATGAGGACCCAGGTCTTATTTCTGATGAATAAGATATACAAATAGTGACTTCAATATTATAGTTTATTTGAAAGTGAGGATATGCACATGAGTTCTGCTACTTATGGTGAAATGTTTTGTTACCATCACTATGTCCACCACTACTTACATAAAGCTAATAGTCTGTGTACGGTTTTTAAATATACACAGAGGGAACACTGCCTGACACCACCAGTGAGTAGTCCAAAACATATTTAGAAAAATCTGCATATTTTTCTGGGCCCAGTACCTCAGATCCCATTTCTTATTAAAAACATAAACTTACCCACACAAAAGCAAGGAAAAGACGCTGATCTAGACAAACTTAATTTATTGAAGCTCATTTGTTTCCCTACTGGCAATTAAACTCTGTGAATATTGGAAAGAAACAACTGATTTAAAATCAGTGTGGGGTACAATACATTGGTAAGTGCAGTACATAAATGCCTTATTTAAAGTCTGTTTAATTCCAATACAGATGGTTTACTAAATGGCACAGTGCAGAGTACTGTTCAGTATTCCATCAATTGCACACTTTGAGAATTGGCAAAACATTGTAAATTATACTGAAAAACAACTAAATGACATGATGCACAATGGTACATTCAATTCTACATTTTCAGGACCAAACAGGTGGTTATTGTTACCAGTGAACATAAATGGTTGTCATGCACATTTTGTAAACTCTTCACAGGGTTTTAAAGCAAGCAGACCAGACTCTCATTACGTCCTGACCCAGCATTCAGGGGTTGTCACTACTTATTTTGTGGGAAAGTTATGTAAGTAACGGTTACAATACTCCACTTTGCAGTAAAATAACACCTCTCTCTCCTCTCTGATGAAATGGTTTTTCAAGATTTCTTTTAGGTCCCCTGTCACCAGGTTCCAAAGGTTTCTTCATAGCATCTGTAATGAAATGTGAAAGCTTTCTCAAATCGAAACTGTTACTGTTTTAAGGCAAACTCATCTGGCTAATTTGGAAAAAGCATTGCTGTTGTTGCTAATGGAATGAATACATTGTCCACTCGTATTTACACGTTGAATAACATTGTATCATCTGTGATTGACATTATACAGAATAGCATGTCTTTTTTACAACATGAGCAAAGTCAGCTTAGATCTGTTATGCCTTTGACATGAACACTACAGGTTCTAAAGCCAAACCTTGTGCCCTAGAAGCATGTAAAAACAACAATTTGTTTTTGCCTCAATGTAACAAATAACCAACAAATAATGTAAAAAAGACACATTTGTTTTGGTAAAAATATTATTAATCTTGTTGAAAATATTAACTTGGTTCCCTCTAATGTCACTGTAGAATCAAGGCATGTCAAAGACAACATTTGATCAGTGGTGGCTGGTGATCTTTGAAAGTGATCTGGCATTATATATGCCAGGAGTTTACCACATTTTTTCAATGTTTGTCTGCGCGTTCCCCATCTGTTAACAATTACCTTTATTGTACCAATGCCAGCATTGGCACAATAAAGCACCCACCTGTGAAAATAATAATATGCAATACTCCAGTATCAGAATTTTGCCATTCATAGTGTCAATATACCATGGGTGGCCCGTATGTCAAAAATTACCTCCAGTATTTCAAAGCCAGTTTTCTATTATGTTTTTTCCCTCCAACCTGCCTTCTCCACCCCAATAGGCAATGACTGCCCTCTCCAAAGCAAAGAACTACCTCCAGTATGTCAGCAGCAGCATTTTGCCATAGTTGTTTCCTCACGTTGAGTATTACTTTCAGTATTTCAGGGTCTACATTTTTCCTTGGGGACCCTCCCTTATGCCAAGAATTACCTGAAATGTCCCAGCACCATCATTTTGTCACAGGTGCCCCATGTCAAGAATTTTCACCAGCATGAAAGTACCAGCAGTTTCCCACTGGGACCCCATGCCAAGAATTACTTCTAGTATATCAAGCCCTGCATGTTGCCAGGTGTGCCCTTATTCATTCGAATAATTATTTCCAATCTGCCAAATTCATCATGTAACCTCGAGTGCCATCATAAGCCGATGATTATATTGAGTATGCTGCGGCCATAAGCAGACTCACAGTTCTAAAACGCACGCACTTTCACTCATTCTCACTTTCTCTCACATTCACTCTCTTCCCTCTTACTCACTCTAATTCACATTGTTTCACTTACTCATTCTCAATCATGCTCTATCCCTTCCACACTCACTTGCTCCTGGTAAAAAGTGTAAGGTAATAATACTGCATCAGCACGGTTCCAAAAAGTGTCCAACGAGCAGACCAACTCATATACGGCCTTTAGTCTTATTGATTGTACCGTCTACTTTAACCTAAACCTAAATGCAATGGGAAGTTTTGCAAATGCAGCATATTATAGAGCCCAATCCAGCAAGGATTCCGCCTAGCCCAGCCTTTCTATCACTAGGTTTTTGTGTAAACTCACATCATCCACAAGAATAAACAGTCCAAACTCATGTGACCATATGTGGAATTTTACGTTGTCACAAGAGGTAAGTAAAGGAAAAGCATGTGCGGTACAAGCATGAAGAAATATCTTATAGGCATCTTCAAAATACTGCATACAAATTCCACCACACAGGTGAGAATAATTTGAAACACTAAGGCCCCCATTCTGAGTGAGGCAGATTTACAAAGGTGGCAAAATCACCAAGGTATAAATTCATAACTGCACTTCTGATGATTTTACAACATCTTTCTCCTTATTTTTTATGCCCGGCTTAATCGTGCTGACGTAGTATTATTACCTACTCTTTAACATATACAGAGAGCAGACTTTTGCTCCACCCAGAGGAGTAATACTACCTTCGCTCAAGCTATTTACCGATTGGTGTATTCCACCTAATAAGGAATGCTTTTACAGCATTTATGGTAGACTATTTTACAGCTGAAAAGCCATATACTCATCACACATTCTGTCCTTTATCTCATACATGCATGTATACAGACAACCCTTTATGGTATTTTTCTCCTTAATACAGTAGGCATTTTATTTGTAAACGTTTTTGTCTGACTCAACTGTAAAGCATTATCACTATGACATTTACTTCTACTGCCTACATCACCACCAACATATTTATTGAACAACATCATAAAATCACATTAAGCACCACAGCTATCACCAAGACCACCACCATCATTAACAACACTACAATTATCACCATCACAGCATAGGTGCATGCATTAATTTGTATCTTTTACTGCATGAAAGCCAGACATTGGATTTGCCGGAGGTTGATTTTTAGAGCAATTTATTGAATTAGCCTAACAGAATATATCAATTAAGTGAGATTAAATAGAATACGCATGTAATCAGTGGAATATACACACAATCACAAAGAATTAGAGATGACATTTTGTGTGTGTATCTTACAAATATAGTTAGGCAAAGAATCGTGTGTGTACTAGAAAGGCCTAATCCTAGAAATGTAAATAAATATGCACTCACCTTTCAATATATCAATCCCTATTTGGAAATAAATAAGAATTTGAATTGCAATACGTACAATACAAACCTAGAATATCACAAATCCTTAAGTACTTTGATGTGTATAGTATCTTTTTAAAACTAGCCAGCATCAGTGCATTACTTAACAGGGCACCCACATTGAAACATGATATATTAGATTGGTGAAAAACGTATCCCCAGCTCAGAAGATGTGAAATCAAATTTGACATTCTTCAGTTTTCAGTTTCTCAAACACACCTCTGTGCTATAAACGTGTTCAAGTTAAAAATTAGATTTTTTAAAATCTATTTCATAAAACGCAATGCTTTAGAATAAATGAACATTTAAATACCCTAAACCAGGGCCTATACACTCTTCTTATTGATCTGCTATCAGTTGAGAAAGAAAAAACATTTAGGGGGTCATTATGACCCTGGCGGTGAGTGGTAATGTGGCGGTAGTACAGCCAACAGGCTGGCAGTACATACTGCTACATTATGAGAATGGCGGGTTGGCTGCAGCCAACCTGTCACTTCTCCACTCAGACCACCATGGCGGTGTACAGGGGACTGGCGGTGGACCCCCACCTCCTCCCCCACAACTAACAACATGGGAGGAGCAAATTTTGGCAATCATGCATCCTGAGGGTGGACGGAGTAGGACTGGACTCTGGTAAGTCAACTCTCTACTACTACTACTACTACTACTACTACTGAAATCTGCCAGGGCAAATACAACCAAAGTGGGTAAGCCATGGATGCACAATATGTTAGACACAGAAACCATGACACATCAATTACATCCCCACAAGTACCCCAGGCAATGTCAGCGGAGAGGAGGTGCCAGCAATATCCAGTCCCCCCACAGAAGAGTCCCACAGTGATGACAGCAACTCTGGTCTTTAGGATCTGGATGACCAACCTGGCCCATCAGGGACCTCAGGACAGCCGGTTACCCAGGCCGAGTCACACACTACCACAGAGCCTCCCCCATCAAGAAACACCACCGAGGCACCTACCCAGCGTACCCATACCTCTGTCCCCAGGACACGTCAATCAGCAGTGTGTCCGCCTCTACAGGGACTCCCGGGCACACCTTATACCCAAGACAATCAAGGACCTGGGGTAAGTGGCAGTGGGCACACGGTTCAGGGGACAGAGGTAGAGGACAACAGGGAAACTGGGAGGAGTGCTGTGCGCCAGGGGAGGATAGGCCCAGAGAACCGACTCTCCAGGAGGCACTTACAGAGATCCTGGGAGCATATCAACATTACAAGGACACGATGGGCTAGATCCTGGACAATGTGCAGGAGAACAGGCGGCTGCAGGAGGGACAGTACCAGGGCATGAGAGAGGATTTGCAGGCCATCAACATCACCCTGGTCTCCATAGCAGGGGTGCTGGCAGACATGGCCCATATTATGAGGGAGGCAGTCTCACAACAGCAGGCCTCTGCCACTAGCTAGACATCTGAACTGCCTTCCACCCCGTTGCCGCTAGTGGACAGGAGGCCCCGCCACAGGACTAACAGGCCACTAGCACCCCTCCCACTGCAGAAGGAGAACCAACCCACAAAAGATCCCTGCGATCCAGACAGAGGCCAAAGACACTTGCCAGGAAATTAGACTCTCCTGATTGTCACCCTTGTGTCCCACTGTGTCACCCTGTCCCCCTTGAACTGCCATTGCTCCGCTTCCTATGTCCCCTTGGACAATGTATCTGTGCTACAAATAGACTGGAACAATACCCTGGACTTTACTCCCTCATCACCCCATCCCATTGCACTTGCCCCACTTTTTCTTAGCACTTCAATAAATACCCTTGGAAAAAATAGACATATTGAGTATGTCAAATTATTCAAATATGTATTCATTTAACCAGGTTCAAACATTGCAATTCAACTGTACAGTAATGAGCATATGTTAATGACCTGTAGCTGGCTGCAGTGATCACACCAGGAACTATTGTGAGGCATCAACATCTGTAAAATGAATTGCCAAAGGGCATAGAAGTGGGAAATAATAGCATGCCAGTGTCACAGACATAAAAAATAATTACAAAGAAATGTGAAGTAACACTGTCTTACCTGTGTGTCATTGGAAGTATTGTTTGATGACTCCTGTTCTGTTGTCCTCATCCTCATTCTCTGCCTCCTAATCCTCACTGTCCACAGGGTCCACTGCTGCCACACGGGCATCTCCAGCCTTTTCCTCCTGCAGAAAAGGCAAGTGGCGTCTCAGGGCAAGGTTGTGTAACATCCATCATGTCACTATTATCTGGCAGACTTTCTTGGGTGAGTAGCACAGGGATCCACCTGTTAGATGGAGGTACCTGAACCTGGCCTCCAGGAGGCCAAAGGTCCATTCTATAATACTTCTGGTTCGTCCATGTGCCTCATTGTAACGTTCTTCTGCCCTTGTCCTGGCATTCCTCTCAGGGGTCAGCAGCCAAGATAGGTTGGGGTAACCAGAGTCCCCTGCAAATATTGAGGGACAACATTTAGCCACACACAATCCCATATGGCCCACACCATACCCATTCACCAACATATACTGGGTGGGGATCAGGGCTCACCTATTAGCCACACCGTGTGCCTCTGTAGTTCGTCCATCACATTTGGAATGCTGCTATTCCTCAGGGCAAAGGCATCACGCACCAACCCAGGATACTTAGCATTGAAGTGGGAGAAGTACTGGTACGCCAAGCACACCATCTGTACATTCATAGAGTGGAAACTCTTACGATTTCTGAACACCTGTTCATTTTGACGGGGGGGACAAATGCAATATGTGTCCCATCAATCGCCCCATTATGCTGGGGATATGTCCCATTACATAGAACCCGGCCTTCACTGTGTCCAAATCTTCCCCCTGGGGAAATACAATGTAGCTGCACAAGTATTTAATCAGGGAAGACAACACTCTTGTCAGCACTAGTGAGAACATTGACTGAGACATTCCTGCTGCCAAGCCCACTGTCACTTGGAAAGAACCAGTTGCCAGGAAATGGAGCACAGATAGAACTTGCACAGGAGGGGGTATCCCAGTGGGGTGACGGATATCGGATACCAGGTCAGGCTCCAATTTGGCATGCAGCTCTGTGATTGTGGCCCTGTCCAGTCTATAGGTGAGTATTATGTGCCTATCCTTCATTGTTGCCAATTTCACCAAAGGTCTGTACACTGGGGTATGTCTTTATCTCCTATTCATCCGCAGCGGTAGCAATCTATGGGGCAAAAGAGTGAGGAGCCGGTCACAAACTGAACAATGGGGCTACAACAGAACATTGCATGCTGTTAAGTTGTGATGGGTCAGTGTGAATTGTCCAGTATGTCCAAATTTAAACAGTGATGCAGCAATTATCCAGGGCTTGCCCCCACACCTCTGAAGTGGCATCCGCCTGTCCTGTGTGGAGGGGCAGGTGGAAGTGAGGTAATTCCGCTGACGCTGTGCTCCGTTGCGGGAGACGGTCAGGAACCGTCGTGCAACTCCTCATTGGTTACAATTGGCCCTACGGGTTACAGTGGCCAATGGTGATCTACGCCTGCGGTGACGGTACGCACCGGCATTTTATATCAGATTCCTCACTTTCTACCTGATCTTTAGCAGGAGAGGACCTACACTGCATGGGCTGCTGTGACCTGTGTCTAGAACCTACCATGGCACATGTGACGGGGGAAAAGGCCCCTGCCTTCACTTCAGGCAGAGTTAGAGAGACCGGTGGATGGGGTCCTACACCAGTACGGACAGCTGTATGGGCCTCCAGACCAACAGGTGTACATTGTGGGCACGATTCATGTGGCATGAATGCATGGAGTGGTGTGTGTGAAGGCCATCATACAAGGGGGGGTGGGTGTATGTCCGCTTGGCAGCATATTGGTTGTGTGCTGGGCCATGTGTGTGCAAATGGTGATGTGAAGGGGTATGGTGGGCCTTAAGTGTAACAGGCAGGACTGTCTGACTAATACTTTCTTCCTGTGTGTATTTCCTCTACTGGTCAGCGCCCATCAAAAGAAGGGTATATGGTGTGCCATCACCAAGGACGTGCAGACCCTGGGGGTCTATGGCAGGTGGAGCACCCACTGTTGGAAACGGTGGGGGTGCCCGTCAAACCCTGACCCCCCTCATGACCCGCATACTGGCGGTGGCCTATCCAGAGCTGGATGAGCGCTTGAGGGCATCACAGCTGCCACAAGGGGGTGAGTACAGTGCCCATCATTACTACTAGTGCCTGTTGGGGTAGTATCCGGGTGGTAGATGTGTGTTAGTGGGTGCCACTAGGCCAGGCCTGACATTGCAGCATAGGTCCCCTGGTGGCTAGGGTTCTGAAGGGATAGTTCTGCTACCTAGTTCTTAGGCATCCACTACGGGTCAGGGCTGCGTGGGTCCAGGTGTGCTGCATTTGCCGGTGTGCGCCCCTCCCTATGCCTTGGTGGCTAGCAGTATCACTGGTAGTGCAATGCATAGTGCATAGGGCTGTTCCCTGTGTGTGACGGTGCTGTGTGCGCCAACGGTGGTGTTGGTGCAGCCACTGACCAAGTGTATCCTTTGTCTCTCTCCCCCTCCTTGTTGTTGTGTCACCCTGTCCTTATGTGACTTAGCATCCTCTGGCGGAGGAGCAGAGGCACCGGCGATGGAGGGAGCTGCATCCCACAGGACCCAGGAGGCAGAGTCCACCAACGGTGAGGGTACCTGTGGGACGGAGGGCGAGGGTAGCACCACAGCAGAGACTGGAGGTGACAGTTCTGACACAGATACCTCCTCAGATGGGAGCTCCCTGGTGGGGCGGACACCTCTGTGACCACCCCAGCTACAGGTACAACCACCACCGCCATACCAGCACCGCCCTCCCAGCAGCCCAGCAGCCCCTCAGCGAGTTGCCCATGGCTGCTCACCCAGGAGGGTGGGCATCTCCTTCGCCTCGGGCATCTTAGGCTCTGCCCCAGTGATCCCTGCTGCCCTGAGTGAAGAGGCTATTGACCTCCTGAGATCCATCTCTGTAGGGCAGTCATCCATTGTGAATGCCATCCAGGGGCTTGCATCCCAGATGCAACAGACTAATGCATCCCTGAAAGGCATTTACACTGGCTTGGCGGCACAACAGAGATCGATCCAGGCTCTGGCCTCCTCTCTGATGACAGCCATTGTCCCTGTTTCTAACCTCCCCCCTACAACTTCCTCTTCCCAATCCCATTCTCCTCAACCCCAATCTATCCCAAGCACACAGGCAGACGAGCATGCAGACAAGACAACACACAAGAGTGGCACAGGCAAACACAGGCACCACATTTCATCCAACAGGCACTCACACAAACACCATCCAGATGCAAACACACCAACATCCACAATTCCCACTGTCTCCCCCTCCTCCTTCTCCACCACCTCCCTCCCAGTTCCGTCTACACTCACACCTGCATCCACTACCAGCATCACCACCACACCTAGCAGAACACACACCTCACTGGCAGACACCTCCACAACAGCCATGCACACGTCCCCTGGGTCCTCTCTCCACTGTGTCTGTCCCCCCTCCTAAGGTACACAAACGCAAGCACCCAGACACCCAACAGCCATCCACCTCACAACAGCATCCAGCCCATACACCTGCACCCAAAATCAGCAGACAGACACCTCCAACAACCACTCCCTCTTCCTCCACTCCCAAACCTACTCCCTCTTCCCGCCCCAGTGTCCCTAAAAACTGTTCTTATTCACCATTGACTTCTTCCCTACCCCTCCCCCCTGTCCTGCACGTCTGGCCAGGGTGGGAAGAACCCAGCCAAGCACCTCAACCACCCAGTCCACGGGCCCAGTCGTCACAACACCCACTTGTGGTGGAAAAGGATCCAGGGCACATGTCCAAAGGATGAGGGAGCCTGCCCAAGCTGCTGCAAGGAAGGGAAAGGAGCCTGCCCAAGCTGCTGCCAAAAAGGGAAAGGAGCCTGCCCAAGCGGCTGCCAAGAAGGGAAAGGAGCCTGCCCAAGCTGTTGGTAAGAAGTTAAAGGAGCCTGCCCCAGCTGCTGCCAGGAAGAGTGAGGAGCCTACCCCAGCTGCCAGGAAGATCAAGGAGCCAGCACCAGCAGGCAGGAAGGGCAAGGGGACTGGGCAGGAACTGTGACAGAGCCCACACCACCAACCATAGTTGTGCAGCCCTCTGCGGCTTCAGGGGATGGGCAGGAGCCTCCCCCCCAGCAGCACCACCACCACCATTGAACAGCCATCTGGGGCTACAGGGGATGGGCAGCACCCTCCCCCCCAGCAGCACCACCACCATCATTGAGCAGCCATCCGAGGCTGCAGGGGATGGGCAGGAGCCTCTGCCCTCCCCCAGCAACAGCAGCAGCAGCACCACCACTACCTTTGCCCAGCTGCCTGAGGCTGCAGGGGATGAGCAGGAGCCTCCCCCCTAGCAGCAGCAGCACCACCACCACCACCACCACCATTGAGCTGCCGTCACCACCGGTGGATGGTATGTAATCCTGCCTCCATGGGCTGCTGTGCGGCCTGCCCCCTGCAAATCCAGTGGGTTTGATACCCACTTGAAAGACTATGACCTTGCACTCCCCAGGATCAGGAGCACGGGGCACGACGCCCCCTCCAGAACCAGTGGGTAAGACACCCACCTACCCCAGCCTCCCCAGAATTAAGAGCACAGGTCACAATGCCCCCTCCAGAACCAGTGGGTAAGACACCCACCTACCCCAGCCTCCCCAGGATCAAGAGCACAGGGCACGATGCCCCCTCTAGAACAAGTGGGTAAGACACCCACCTACCCCAGCCTTCCCAGGATCAAGAGCACGGGCACAATACCCCCTCCAGAACCAGTGGGTGTCCCCAGGATCATGAGCACAGGGAACGATACCCCCTCCAGAACCAGTGGGTAAGACACCCACCTACCCCAGCCTCCCCAGGACCAAGCACAGGGCATCTTGCCCCCTCCAGAACATGTGGGCAAGTCACCCACTTGAGAGTCTGTGGCCTTGCACTACCCAGGACCAAGCACAAGACATGTTGCCCCCTCCGGAGCATGTGGCAAGTCACCCACTTAAGAGGCTGTGGCCTTGCACTCCCCAGGACCAAGCACAGGGCATGTTGCCCCCTCCAGAGCATGTGGGCAAGTCACCCACTTAAGATATTGTGGCCTTGCACTCCCCAGGACCAAGCACAGGGCATGTTGCCCCCTCCAGTTCCATCTGCTGGCTGAAGTACCCCCATCTCCCATCCCCCTGAAGTGCCTGCCTATTTACAAAGTGATGCCCCTGCAGTGTTCTCTCAGTGTTGAGGCAGGTGCCATGTGTGGCCTTGGAATTTGGCCTGTGGCCATGTGGACAATGTACATTGTGGACTGGGCTGTGCCCCTTTTATGTACATATGTATATATCTATTATCTTGCCTCACTTATTTATCTTGATGTGTTGCTCTCATTACATTCACTTTTTCTAAAACGTTTTGTCCTTGCATTATTTATCCAAGGTACGGGGTGAAAATCTTTTAGTAATGCAGCTGATTGTGAGTATTGAGTTGGGGGGGTGTGTTGTGCGTATGTGTGTCACTCTCTTTTTCCTCCCCTCTCCCTTGAGTGCTAGGCGGCTGTACTCACCGTCGTCATCTTTGCCGTCATTGGTGTTTGTGGTGGAGCAGCACGTAGAAGACCATGGGGAAGACATGCAGCTCGGGCTCCATGACGGTGTGGTTGTTCCCTGTGTCTCCAATGGTGAGTCCTTTCACTTCTGTGCTCTGTTTCTGCGAGGCTTTTGATGTAATTGGTACCACCCTGGAAAAGGTGGTGGTTTCCTAAGACATAATATGGTGGGCAGAACATTGACTTCCGTCTGGCTGTAGGCAGCTACCACTGTTGTGCCTGTTGTTTCCACCCTGGTGGTCGGTGTGGTACATTGGCTGTCTACTGGAGATAACAACACCATAGTCATAATTCAACGGTAATTACCGTGGCCTATTGGCGGTATTACCACCACTTTTACATCAACTGCCAGGATTGTAATGAGGGCCTTAATGTCAAATCATACACATCTATAATAAGGAACATTGACATTCTTCATCAATGTTATAGATGATTACCTACATGCTGCAATTTGCCTATATTTGCTGCATCCCACTTAATCAAAGTAATTGTCACACAATGATTAAGTAGACTAATTCAGAAGTCGTTCACTAGGAGCCAACATAGGTCATATACAGATGAAGGAAAGGTATCACAATACAATTACCAAAAACAAATCTACATACTTATGATTAAGAAATGTTGTAAGAATCAAGGTCTATAAGTACTGATTTATCAAAATTGAAATTTCACATGCATACATTTTCTGACAGAAACTTGAATGTACAGGTCTGTTGGACCAAGTCAGTCCTTCAAACATAATTAGGTTTCATACAGACAGGGGCCCCGTTTCTATTCCTATATGTCAGTCTAAGTTCATCCAGGCAACTTGCCATGGCAAAAGCAATACCTGAAGGATTATCATTCTAAAGTGAACTACCTATGACAGATGTCAAACAATAGAAACTTTGAATAAACAACTAGACATGCAAATTTATATCTAACTAAGTAAAGCTGTGGATTACCACGTAGGCAATGAAGCACATCCTAGTTGAAAATATGTCACATTTATTTGTGTGTGCCCCACTTACTGTCACTATTCCAACCCATAGATCTCAATATGGCTGCAAGAGAATCTCATCTAAAGTTGGTGGTATTGTACACACAAAGTTCCCAAATTAGATTTAGCTGATACAAATATACAAACTTGCTTATCTTGAAATTCTACAGTCTAGCCATGCTAACCATCATGTTGATGTGTTGTATCCTTTACATGTTGTACAATATGTGCAGATAATCCCAAATTTATCAACAAGCATGTGTAAAGAAATGTTCAACAATAACTAAGACATGTCAGTGTCAATTAAAATGAAATGTGTTTCATGATGCCTGCATGCAAATGATACATAGGTAGTTGTGTTGAAGTCACAAA
Organism: Pleurodeles waltl; assembly: GCF_031143425.1. NCBI lineage: Eukaryota > Metazoa > Chordata > Amphibia > Caudata > Salamandridae > Pleurodeles > Pleurodeles waltl. The sequence goes on along the minus strand of NC_090448.1, from coordinate 465,244,660 downwards.
GAACACAATCCTTGACTTGTGGTGTTGTCTATTTCCAGGTGACCAGGGATATGATTTACAGCTATGGCTGATGACCCCATTCACACATCCCCAGTTGGATGGACAGAAGAAATACAGTGCAGCTCTGACTAAAACCTGCAATGTGGTGGAATATGCTTTGAGTACTGAAGGCCCAATTCAGGTGTCTGAATACATCAGGTGGCAGACTACTGTATTCACTGCCATGGTCTGTAAAATCACATTAGTCTGTGAAATATTGTATATAACCTGTGTAAGGACTAATGTACCATAGGGCTATGAGGGGCCAATCCCACATGACCAGGAAAAGGATGAAAACTCTGAGTGAGAAATCGTCCACAGTATGACCAGTCGTCAGAGACCTGATGTAATTGTACAACATTTGTTTACTTAAAATAGAGTGAAATAATGTACACTAATACATGAGTTGTTACTCCTAAAAATAACTCATCATTGACACCACAAATTGTTTGTTTCATTTAGTTCAATTTTGCAAATGTTTAGCTAATCACCGTGACACTCATCAAAAATATTTCATGAGATATCTGACAGACGTGCTATGCTCGGCTATTTTGTAAAACTAACATCTGAATGTAATGAAGTCGGTATGTGTGACATCAGATACACAATGCTCAAATATTTGTGATCATGGCCATATATAAGAGCAAAATATAAAACATCACCCTCAATGTATGGCTCACATCCAATATAATTCCATCACCACACCATGTTGTTTCAGCTTACAGTGCTGCAGCATACAAGAACAATTTGCTTCATTGAACTTCACAAAGGTAAGTGACTTTGTAATGTGTGAGATTTCACTATAGGGTGACAAGTGTGCAAAAACTAAGTACCCATGTACAGCTTCAAAGATATGACATACATGCAAGATGTCTAGATATCTAGCTAGATATGGGGCATTCCTGTCCTCCCTATCTTAAGCGGTTCAGTGCAGCACAGTAAGCTGTCTTGCTGTGCTCTGCTGCATTAAAGTGTGTAAAATGTTGCACTCACTGCATGATGAATCACAAGTCTCCCAATAATTCAGTCACTGATGCAATTGACGTGTGTTTAACATATGAACTAGCTTGTAGAGTGGCAGCACTTTGGTGTAACTGTCTAAATGAAATTTGCAAAAAATGCATTCATGCATGTGCGGGGATCCACAAAACAGCACACATCTAACATTTTTCCAGGTATGCTTGATGTGAGCTCTACTTGGCCACACAAGATACAATACACATTTACTTGCTTTGCAGAGCAATGCAAGGAGACTCAAAGACCGGTATCAGAACATAACAAACTGCTGAAGTAGCAATACGTGGCATTTATCAGAAAAAACAGGAGATGTTTGCCAACCATCACATTACTTCAGGAAGACAGAGATGGATAGTGTGTGCAGTATATACGTTACAATACAAGTACAGATGGATGCAGACATACACAATTGTATGAAGTATAGTGCATTGGAGATGTTGGGTATGAAATTTTCCCAGCACTGTAAGAGTTGTGTACCCTGCCCTAAGCGCCCACCTGTATTGTTGTCTGGATCACTAATGCTGGTATAGTCCCATAGGGGAACATGAAGTATGTGGCTATGCCATTGCATAGGCCTGTGTCATGGATTTCAGTCTTGTTGGACCAGCCTTCTTAGTTGTTGTACACTACTACCTTTGCCAAGAGTAAAGCAGAGCAAACATGGGTGTGGTAGCATACTGTGTTGTGACCAGTAGTAGTGAATATAACCATTCAACCCTGGTTCACTGGAGTGAGGTCTAGTGGCTCACTCCCCTCTTCTAAAGTTATGCTGCTGTTGTTTCACACACCCTTCCCCAACATCAGGATGATCTGGAAGTGTGTGCAAGAGACAATCATGTGCAGAATTGAGGTGTCTGTGCAAGACGTACATAACACATAGGTTGGAATGTGATATTGTGTGCATGTGGTTAATGTGTGTGTGTGTTTGTGTATGTGTGATGGTAGTGTGTGTTCACAGTGATACACTCTAGTACTGTACAAACAGGCTGCAGTACTGAACAGTGCATGCAGACTGAGGGAATTTGCTGCATGCCAGTATGCCGGTGGTAGCATTATACATATGTATTACAGTACTGGTCACTGAATGTATTTTGTCTGTACACTGAGTGAAAAGGTGCTTTTTTATGGGCAAGATCACTGCTGCCTTGAAATACCATAAGGGAAAGAGGAATTCCACCAGATGGAATTTGATAGTCCAGCAAAGCCGCAAGCCGCGTGAGACAGACTGGAGTATGGGAGAACCAGCCTGTTTCTCTCTTTCCCTAAGTGTGTGTTGTACCAGTGATACATCATAATGGAGGTGCGTGGACATATGTCAGGGAGAGGGGGATTGGGCTGAATCTGGAACCTTAAAGACTGAGGCATAGAGCCCAGGATCAACCTTTTCATGCACATATGACTGAATATGACATCCATGTGTGCACCCTGGTAACTCATATTAAGGGTTGGTGTGGGACCATTCAGCTCTGGATTCCTGACTTGCTGTGCTGCCCTGCTCCCTGCTATTCCCCTGCCTGGTTGACAAGGACTGCACATCCATGCCTTAATCCCAGATTGACTCCAAGGGCAATCTGCCTGGCCTCCTGTTATGAAGTTTCAGGGACATTAAGGACTTCCAACCACCCAACATCAGCACCTGGACTCTGTCAGTCTGCCCTGCCAAGTGGCGCCAACCCCAGTCCTTGACTCATGAAAGTGGGCCTAAAGTATTTGCTCCAGATCCAGCATGGGTCGGAACCAAGCGAGTCACCTCTGTTGCACAGGTCCGAACTGGCATATCGCACCTGCTGTGTGGCTCAAAACGGCACATCACTGCCATTGCGTAGCCTTTGGTGTATCTGCATACGGGCAACTGTGCAGTGCATCATGCAATGTACATTTGCATAGCAATGCATCATAAAATCAATGCCTATATCGAAAATGTGCTGGTTACACCCAGGAAGTGACACAAAGAGTGTGGCAGGCTGCATACTAGGAATAGTGAAAATTGCCTTCACTTACTGTTAGTGTCTGGTAGTTGGAGCTGGTTGTTGTTGGAATGGGTAGAGAATTTTGAGGAGATTTTGGTTGTTTGTGGTGTAGTCTATGTCTGGTCTGTCCCTGTTACCTATATATTGTGTACTTTTTGTGTACTAGGGCCTGATTTAGAGTTTGGTGGATGGGTTACTCCTTAATAAATGTGACGGATATCCCGTCCACTATATTACAATCCCATCATATCCTACAGGAATCGTAATATGGCGGATTGGATATCCATCACATTTGTGACGGAGTAACTCCATCCATCAAACTCTAAATCAGGCCTCTAGTGTTGCATTTGTATTTGAATTCATCTTTGTATTGTCCGGTGATTGTCTTTCTTAGGATATTTGTAAGTTTGGCATTGTTTGGAGTTTAAGGGGTGTTATTTGTTTGTTCTGAGTTTTAATGAGGGGTAGGGCCCTGCCTGGGAAGGGTAGAGGCAAGAACTATTTCAAGGTAGAGGTCATTGCATTGATATGGATGGTCATGCACTAGCTGCCACAGATGGTGGCTTCCAGGGGTAAGGTACGCCAAGGCTACCCCCCAAAAGATCATAAGGACCAGTGAGATAGGGTGCCTTGGTACATGGCCCAGGAGTTTAAGGAAGACCGGACTGTTTCCCAGCTGAAACATCTTTCGGCAGATATGATAGCCTGTGAGGTAGATATGGTGAACCTGCTGGGTTTGGAGGTTGGAGGCCACATAGGTATGTATTTATGTACCATCAGCATGTAGTCATTTTGCTATATTAGTCATGCTAAAAGTTAACCACAAAATGTAGCTGCAATGTGTGGATGCCTTGTAACACACAAGACAAGAGAGAGTGAGACCAAGTGGCAAACGTATCAAAGGGACACACAAAACTCAAGGTATAAACTCTGTGTTGCATTATATGGAGCAACCACTCATGGGGCCAAGTAATGCCAAGCAGCCCTTTCCCGAATTGAGGGTCACTATTTACTGGTAACCTGCACTGATTATTTTGGCATGTCATTGTAACGGTATGCATGATGTATTGCTGTTTTGACTCACTCAGATGACACTGACACTGAATACTGTCAGACAAACTCCCCCTATGGCTAGATTCACATTATATATCACCATCCACACTGCACACAGTGTAAGGTATTTCTGTGTGGCAAGGCTAGTATCTATTCACCAAGTGTCACATTTATTATTATGCACAGAAATGCATTATCTTTAACCTTCACAGTCCATTCCCGTCCTTTCCTATCGCAGGAACACTTTTGTCTGCCTAGTGCCAATCGTTGCACCCTTATTTCATGGTGCAAGCCGGACTGTGATGATGCTGACCAGCAGTACTTAAAACATCACATGCCTGAAGCATGATTCCAGTGTGATGTGAGATATCTCTGACCTTTTACCCCCATCCAGGTCAGCCCTGCAAGGTGACTAGCTGCACTGCATGTTCTGGCAATGTATACATATGTTTGTAATGTTTGTAAGGGTGTTGAAATATGCAAGTACACAGGGATGTCATATTGCTTAGTTTTGAATTTGAACTGTATGTAGGTGTACTATTTGCAATGCAATTTCTAAAACAATATCTTGCAGGTGGACATGTGCAGTTCACGCTTGGAGATGTGGGCAGCTTCCAGGATCGTGATGCAACATGAAAGTGTAATGAGTACATGGTTGGAGCTCTGTGATGTCTGCATGTGATCCATGATAGTTGTAACAGTGAATGTGTATGGGAGGTATTCATGACCTGGTAAGAAATGGCATTCTGTGTGCCAACACAACAGCACATTTTCACACATGCATTTTGAATTGACGAGGAGGCATGTTAATGTGAATGTAGTGTCAATATAGGTGTGGACTCATACCTGTTCCTGTACCTGTGTGTCAAACCCAAACCCAATTTGAATAGAAATTGAGGACAGTGTCACCCGGTTTAGACTTCACATTGCAATCATTGCACTACTGATAGATGGTGGGGATGTGGCAGTTACATCCCAAAGTTTTTCTGGATTGTGAAATAAACCCATTAAAAGGTACAATTGATATCAGAACATGTGTTTCTGCAGGGGTGTGAGTAATAAGCATGACGTCTGGGCATTTCATCAGTATGAACACTTACCTGAGGTATGGGTGTTGTAATCATGCCTCACGGGTGACTGACCCTCTCTCGGAGCTGTACATATCATAGCTGTGTGAAATGGAGTGACAGAGGACCAATTACACTGATGCCTTGGAGACTGTAGGGATGTAGGTCTGCTACTCTATTAATCTATGGCATTGTACAAATCATTACCTTTCAGCCTACCTGATGCAAATTGGGAGGGTAGATATCCATATGGCTAGGTTCTTGTTCTCTGGTTTAGCAGCTGTAAAGTTAATGTCAGCTTGCATATCTCAGTCAAATGTGCTTATGTAGAGCACAGTGTGAGTACTTCACTGTGTAAAACCTATGTAGCGCAACTCGGCCTCACTATAGGGATACATTGTTATTGGCATAAATGTGACCAGCAGAACAAACACACTAGAATTCCCATGGGCTGGGATACTAATGCCAGCTTCATGGCCAGTGTATCTCCTTTGTGGCATTTCTGTAAAGCAGTCATGCAATGCAAGACGGGAAGCCAACTTGCTGCACTGTGTAAAAGTTAAAATGCAGTAATGCACAGTGATACCAGGATACAGCACATTCCTGTGCCTTCCTACTGGTGAGGTATGTTTGCCTGCCTAGCACCAACGCAGGCACCCTTGCATCATAGTGCAAGGGGCCCTGCATTGTAGCAACATAGTTCTTGGCCTGTTGAGAATTCGTGCCTGCATACGCACACCCAGAAGCCATTAGCATTTGCTTTGTAAGCTAATGAATACACCACAGGGAGATAGAGTGTACAGGAAAATCTAAATCTAAAGTTTCTGCTGGTTTTTGTACACCATTACGTTACGTTTGCAAGTTTATAAATCCGATAAGTCGGTGAAGTCTTCGAAATTAAAGTGTTGCGGCAGTGAGACACCCACCCTCCATCTATAGACTGGCTCCCTGCTGCAGAGTAAGGAAAGTCAGCAATGTGTACTGCCTTGTGTAACTTCAGGTTTCTTATGCAGTCACACAAGCTCGTCTCGCTTACCTTATCACATATCACATCTCACAAAGGTTTTGCCAAAACCTTGACTCTCACCACCACATGATGCGAGACCAACGTATCTAAGCCATGTCCACAATTTCCTATTGTCTCATCTGAGTGAGTGTAAATCACTGGTATGTGTGATACGCATGTTATTATATTGTGACTAAATAGATATATTGTACACCTACACTGACCTCACTTGGATCAGTTTGACATATTGGGCCCGATTCACAAAGGTAAACTTAGTCCAAAAGTCTAAGTTTAGACCTAAAATCTAACTTTCCTCATAGTAAGGTTAGACTTTTGGTCTAAACTTAGACCAAAAGTCTAAACTTAAACCAAAAATCTAAACTTAGACCAAAAGACTAACTTTACTATAAGTAAAGTTAGACTTTTGGTCTAAACTTATACATTTGGTCTAAGTTTACCTTTGTGAATAGGGCCAATTTTATTAGGAGATGTCATTGTTCTGAAGGGCTATTGTACATCTATCTATCTAAAAATTTGGTGTAGGTGTGGACTGGCACGTATGATTGCATGACAATGTCAGACAAAATGTGGTAAACATGCTGTATATTTGTAACTTGAGCTAATATGTGTTTACATTTACTCCCTAGCAAATATGGCAATATACATGGCCAAGACCTTCAAGCTATGACGGGCACGCTAAGGCCACATTCAAAGGATTGCACATAGCTAAAGATAAATTAGCCATGTCTACGAGAAGGCGAAGGCTAGTGGCATTTGGGGTTCAGGAACCAGGTCCGGGTCACAGTAGACTCCTGCAGCATATGGATCTTAGGGTGGCAAACAGCAGCAGGATAGCACACAGCCCACTCCGGGAACCCTCAAGTGGACCAAAACTAAAAGGCATAGGGGAAAAAGAGGGAGGGATGTGCTGCACCCTCCACTTTCAAAGTTTTGCTGGTCCAACAGATACAAAGAATGAACAGAAGGATGGCTCGCATAGAGAAGGATAAGCACAAGAGACATTTTATTGACATGTCGGGAGGCACTGGAGCTAATTGACAGAAAGATCTGACTCTCTCTCTCTCTGAACAGTCCCCTCCCTGTTTTTTACAGTTGATAAAAAAAAATTGTAGGCATAGTGATAGGGTTTGGTGCAGGTGTAGGTTTAGTTTAGGTAAATTTCATGTAATGAAGAGGTTTTTAGGTAGTAGTTTTTAGCAAGTTCTTATTATGGTAGGTTTGTAAGTGGGTGGTTTAGACTTCTATGTGTAGCTAGTATATGTTTAAGATATAGTTGGTGTTTGTATTGTGGGGGGTGGGGCTTGGTGTTTAACTTGCCTTGTATCAATAGTGGTAAAGATAGGTTAAGGTTTAGATAAGTTAGTATAGGCTACTGTTATGGATATTTAGGGGGTCATTATGACCCTGGAGGTCCTGCACTGCCACGCTAGCAGTAATGGCCAGAAACCAACAGTGTGGTGGTGCAGGCCCGCCAAATTTTGACAATGGTAATGAACTAGCTGTATTGCAGCAAGTTCACCACATGTACCGCCAGGGTGGTAGGACCACCTGGTCGAAGGTAGACCACCTTCGACCCGGCGGTTCACCTAACACCGCACGTGGTATTTTGTGCATCCTCACCACCAGGGATTCCGTGGCAGCAGCCCTGCCACGGAATCCCTGGCTGTAACAATACTGGTGACAGGAATGCTCATTCCTGACGCCACTGCAGGACTCCCCAACCCCCCTCCAACTAGGACCCTTCCCCCACCCCGACCCCATCTGAAGCTTCCCAGCCCCTAAGCCGTGACACCCCACACCCCCAATCTCCAATCCAAGCCCCCCCACCCCTGTACATCCACACAGGCACAAATCACACATGCATAACTACATGCACACATACACGCACACTCATTTACACACATACATGCACACACAGCAACAACACCCCCCCACTCCTGCATACACGCATTAACACATGCACACATACACTTGCATACACATGCACACAAACACACACATTCACTCCATTCACACAAAAACACCCCCCCATTCACGCACACAACACCCGACATCCCACTCCCCCTCCCCTGTTAGTCGATCACCTTACCTGGTGGTCGGTTTGGTCGTCCAGGAGGGAACGGGGTCCATGGCGCTTGCTCTGCCGCCAGTGCCCAGCCAACACAACACCGCCACGCCTACTACTAAGTCGTAATAGGCATGGCGGTGTTGTGTTGACATGGTAGTGCCAGCATAGCAACCTCCACTGCACCGCCAACCGCCAGTTTGGCTGCTGGCAGCTCTCCACCCAAATTATGGCAGAGAGCTGCAGCAGTCATAATATGGCGGTTGAATGACCGCCATCACTGGCAATCTTGTGCCTGGCGGGCCTTCAGCGGTCAACAAAGTCATAATGTGGGCCTTAGTGTAGGATAGGTAGAGTTAGTGTAGGATAAGTAGGGTTAATTAATACTTTTTCCATATTAATACATTTATCATTGTTCTCTTGTTGGACGTTATTTCTTTGCCTGAAGTTGGTACTATTGTGTTAGGTAAGTACATGATGTACAAATTGTACTGTGTTCAATGTAGATATATGTTGCATTGTCAGAGGCCTCAGCCTCAGGCATGCACATAGTAGAGGCAAAAGATATTACTCCCATGTTCCCAACATTTGTGAGTGCTAGTAAAGCAGCATGGTAGTCCCTGGCAAGTGTTTGCTGGTTAGCCAACAAAGCAACCACGCTGTTATTGAGGGCACTTGTTGTTGCTATGAACCTATCTATCTTGGCTTCCAGAGACTGGATAGATGCTTTAATGGCCCCCAGCTGCCTGGCAACTTCACTGGTGTTGGTGTTGTGTTTCCTTCTGCAACATGCCACCAGCGATGTCAACTGGGACTCATCAATCCCATACAGCCAAGAGTGGTTGTCTGTGATAGCCTTTGTCAACCCCTTATCAGGGTTAAACCACCTACCAATCCTTCAAAAGTGCCCCGTATGGTCTCAATCCCCAATCGGACCTCATCAGTTATCTGCTGCTGGACTACTGCCAATCGCCTTTCAAAAGAAACTTGGAGGTCTTCAGAGTCCTCAGCTGTGATGTCATAGGTTGATGGTCCATGTCCATTGTGTCTCAATTCAGCTGGAGACCCACCAACATCGTCTTCCCATGCCAGTTTCTCTGGAGAATTGTCTAAAGTGTCCAGGAGCTGTTGAAAGGTGTCTTTGTCCATGGAGAGCAGGATGGTGTTCTCAGCATGTTGAGTATCACGAACAGGTTGATCTCCAGGAGGTGTTGATTGGCCCTCTGGAAAGAAATGTTAATACTTTATAAGAATTTCAGGATTGATTATGACATTAGTCGTTTCTGTAACATTTGGACAGTATTTGTCTTCACTTTTAAGTGCACAGGGATATGTGGAAAATATGTTCCACAAGTGTATATGGCCATGTTGTACTATTGTTGCTTTTCACACGGCAATACATGTAAGTTGTTCACACAACCTCAGTGTTCACTAGGGGGCCGATTTGTGTAAATGTCAGACAACACAATGCAGCTCCTCAGCTTGTTGCCCTGCCTAAAAGAGGGCCACATTTTACATGTTTCTGCTGTCTGTGTGCTGAGTTGTATATTTGGCTTCTTAGCACCACTGCAGAGACCATTGAACCATGTAGAAAGGGCACCTGCATTTGTTTTAGCCATGCAGCCCAGCCCTGACCAAGACATGTCAAATACTGTTATACCTCAAACAGTCCACAATCTTCCTTTCACACAGCAACACACACAAAGCTGCTTTGTTGTACTGTCTTACATTCAATTTGTGCATTTTTGGGTTCTACGATTAATCTTTCACAAACGTTCACACAACACTACACGGCAAGCCACCTTGCTGCACTGCATGTATGGAAAGGGCCTGTGCATGCCATAGTCAAAATTGTTATGAAGAACCCTGTGGTTTTCTAACACGCACATCAACACACAGTCAATTCCAGACTCCACAAAACTAATAGCTAAGTAGAATATCTGAAATAGATAGCCTCCTTCATAATTGGTAGTATGCAACAGCTCATGCTCACTCCATTCCTTCAGAAGGAGCTCATCTCCAGAGTCCACCAAATTGCTTTACTCTACGCTACTCTCTTGGACATTTACATGACTCCTCTGGCAACTGCCATTCAGACTAAGGGACTGTACATATTCTCTTACACTGATGACACCCAGATCATTCACTAACTCCCAGGAGACACCAACACCAACAACAGTAGTTCCATTATTCCACTGACCAACATGGCTTCCTGTATGTGAGATTAGTTGCTCATACTAAACCTAACAAGATAGAAATGATGACATTCTGCAACATACTCACCCTGGTTGACCACATGACTAGACCCGAGACCCTCACTCTCCAACCACCACAGATACCTGTCCATTATCCTGGTCACCTAACTCACCACAAGACTTCAATTGCCTCATTCACCTTCTCCCTGCTTTCACTTTATTTGCATGGTCAGACATTTCTTCATATGGCTCCCTCCTGACACCTGTACGACCATCACCCAATGCAATCATCAAATGTTGGCTGTAGTACATCAATGACCTCTACAACAGTATCTCTCCACACCTGCTACACAGGGGGCAAACAATCCAACACACCACTGCCAGACTATTACTCAGCCTACCTTGCGGCACGCACATCACATGTCACCTCAGAAAATTACATTGCCTCACCATTCGGACACACAGGCAGGCCAAGATCCTCAGCTACACATACAAAGCACTACACTACCAGGGACCCACCTATCTCACACACCATCTACGGTTCCACTAACCATCATGAACCTCCAAGCTGCATCACTTGCTCTCACCCACACTCCCAATATCCATGTGATCATGCCAGGAGGTAGACTACATTGCAGCCTACACCTGTGACAACGTCCTCCTGAACATCAGGTCAACTGCAACAAAAATGGATTTGTACTAGGAACTGTACACCGGACTCTCTGAGTGATACAACATGCAATGCATGCATCTCCTCAGCACCCGGAGACACCCTCAGGTGACACATTGACCCTATACAAAGACACATTGATTAATTTTACATTCCAGTACACTCTTGGCTGCCTGACCCCAACACAAGCACAATTGTGTGATGGTGCAAGGGGGTCTGCATTGGCACTGGCATATCTACCACGTTTCCCAGGTCCATGCACGATGTGCTGCTCCAGTCCAGGGTTTTTTACTTTGTATTCTGTAGCTTGTAGTCCTGTTCTGTGAAGGGATAGACGACGGCACAAGTCCCGGTATTGACAAGTAATACCTTGACTGGAGGAGGACATTGCGCGTGGACCTACATTCTGAAGTGCATAAACAAAGATAAATATCACCCCGAGGATTGTTTTTTATGCAGGAAAGTATCCCTTCCTTTACAAAAACAATCCTGCCTAAATGCAGGCACCCTCACACAATGGTGCAAAACTGCGTGTGTTGGTGCTATGCAGCCGCAAGTGCCCCAGTGCAGGCAAAGAGATGAACAGTCCCATATCTTTGTAAATATGGTGTGGTTAAGCTCTGTCCCCTTCACACAACGCAGGGCAGCAACTCACCTTGCTCTGCTGAGTTGCATGAACTGTTAGTAAATCTGGGTCTTAACTTGCTAATTTGCTAGGGAGCAGAATATCTGCCCTGACCTGGGAATTCAGCTGGGCTGCTCCATGTGCCAGCTGCTTATGCCTTTTACTGTTTTACAGAGGGAGCCAAGAACACACCACTTGTTCTACATTCCTGGGCAGTGATAACATCAGCTCAGCTGAACTCACGCTTCTGCAGTGGCAAATCCACCAGCATGATATTTAAGGTGAGTTAGCAAATGCCTCCATTGTGTTCATTTTGGGAGAAAAGTGTTATGTGGCTCCTACTTAGGTAATAGGACAGCAGATCGGCAGAGTGTTAGAGATTGAGTACCCACACAATTGGTGACTGTTGCCCTAACACCTGGCTAGTTCACAGTGTCTCACTTGAACCCCCAAACCCACCGGGATGCAAGGTGATTAAGACAACCTGAACATGGCACTCTGACTTCCCATGGAAGCCATGGAAACAGATCTTACGCCGTTCAGATTGTTACTCATGCATGACAAGGTGAGACACAAAAGATGCAAGGTGAGCTTTCAATCTTTTTATTGAAACAATCGCAGTCTGGCATATGAGCCTCCATACTGACCAGAACATATGGCTGCCAGGTCCCACATCTGAGGTAAGCTGACTCAGACCTTAGCAGGCCCCAACATCCCTCCCGCCCCAGTTTTCTCTTCCTGCCCAACTACACACTCACACACATGCTCCCAACTACGCAAGGGAGCTTGACGACCGGCCTCTTTGTATAAATCGTTCAGTAGCCCTAATGTTCATGCTTTAAATGGTAAACATGTTTCCTTATCTGACCTTTTGAGACAGAATAAATGCAAAATATGCATAGTAATCTCCTTAGACTTGCTCATAACTTCGTCTATCCCTCTTTCAGTCAGATATCTGAGGGGCCAGAAATAGTTCTAGAACATGTATTTTTACTGGCATTATCCTTTACATATCCAATTTTGTTCCGTGCCACTTCACAAACTGCATAGTTTTTAACTGTGAAGTGCTGACCTAGATATAAAACTGTATCTTACTGCCAATATGTTAACAAATGTCAATAAAGAAAGATAAAAAAAATAAAGAGTGAGCTGCGATAATCAGGCAGATAAAACAAAGCAAGGTAATCAGCAGTACAAACATAGTAAAGACGATAAACAATCCAACCATGGTGTGCGTGGTTCTAGGTGTTCTAGAAGTTCCTAGCTAACCCTATATCTTTTCTGAGAGCATAGCAGCTGTAGCCTTCTACCTTGCCCAATCTAAGGGATTAGCCCCACCCCCATACCTGGAGATAGTGTCAGAGCCATCCTGTTGGTAGATGGCAATCCTCTCAGGAGGCTGGCAGATCAGCACCAGCCTGTGTGACTGCATGTCACACAGGTTGCATCCCAGGATAGTTGTGGCGGGAATGCCATCTGCCCATTGTGGATCAGTGCACTGTGTATATAATAAACCATACTATATTAGAAGTGCACTTCCAATGCATTGCTGTGTCTAGGTAGTAGAAACTGTCTCTTGAATGGGCAACACAGACTAGCATATTGTGTACAGTGTTCTTTAGCCTTGGACAGAAATTACTGATTTTATTTTGTGAAAAGGTTAACTAAACAAGCAGTGTGTTCCTCAGTGTCCTACAATAAACACAAGCTGATATGTAAAAATCATCACTAAAAGCAGTCTTCTTAAAATGTATAAAATATGAACTGTAAAATGAAGCTAAAACAAGGGCGACCAATTTGGGTCCTAGACTTCCTGACGGCAAAGGCTGCTTATATGGTTTTTTTTTACTCCTGCTAAATGTGTCTTTTACTCTGTTGAGGTGTAAAAAAAGAGTACTGCAACATACACACGAAAATGTACAGCTCAGGTTTGAGGTTAAAGATAGTGGACCTGATTAACCAAGCTAACTTACAATTTTTAGGAAGTATACACTTTTGAGTAAGTTTACTACTTTTTGACATTCACAATCTCTGAGTGTAAATTTCCAACAAATGTGTAACTTACATGCTTCCACTCTTCAGTTGAAATTTACAACTGTAAATCTATAGCATGCAACTTGCAACCATATTTTACGACTGGGAGAGGCTCTATACTTTTGGTAGAGACTCCGCAGTCACGACGGAGATTTCCACACATTAAATATAAGACAGTGGAGATGTAACTCGTCACATAGTTTGTGAATAGCATTTTATAATATGTTTTGTGGTGCTACAAAATGCACTAAAAGGTACAGAGTAAATCAGACCCATTATTTGTTTCCTCCCACTTAGTTGTTTTCAGCTTTTTACTGCATGAAAGCAAGGAAACAAACTCCACCTTCAGCCCAGTAGGAGGGTGAAGAAAGCTGTAAACTGTCTGCATTGGGCCCATCACCCGGTGTCACTGCATATGCTGCGCCAATGATAAAAATGCCCTCGCCAGTATAACTGCAGCCAATCAAAAATTCAGAAACCTTGAAACAGCCAACTGGAACTCTCATCAGGAAATTAAACAAATAGCCCAGAAACAAGACCCACATGTTGCCATATCTCCTGGTGCCTAAAAAGAGAGGGGAAGCTTGGGCACAATAGCATTGTTGCCAACAAGGGCATTTAATGCTTGCAGCACTATACGGATTTTCCTAAGCTTGACAATTGAATGGGTCATTTAGATCCAAGCACAAATGTAAGGATAAGCATACATGTATTTTGGAGTCCACTCTTTTGTCTGGGTTTTGACATCACAGCTGCCAAACAGACCTACTGTTTACAATATACATAGAGTGGATTTCGGGTCTCCCCCTTTCAACCATTAGGTTTCTTCGGGAAACCACTTTCACCCATTGGTATTCACCTTTTATGAATTATGCCTTGGGTCAACCCAGCAGATAATTCATCAATCACTTAATGCTAGATGCTAGTGGCTGTTTGGGTGTATCCTTCCCACCTCCGCTCAAGTGCTTCCATTGAACTGCCAGAGTGACTAAATTGCAACAATTACTCTCTTTATTCACTGCTGGCACAGTGCTCTATTTTGTTTTGCTTTATTCCCTCTTGCTCTACACTCCTTCAATTGTACACTCATAGTTCATGACTGACTACCCTCTAGTTCCACCGTCCTGTCCATCCATCCTTATTCCCCTGCTCTCCTCCATTCACCTGCCCGCCACCCTATTGTATCTCCTTCCTCTGTGTGCTCCTTGTTTCCACTGCCTGTCCTTCCTGCCTACTGGCTTCTTAAAAATGCTGCTGGACCAGGTATTGTTTTCATATAACCAAAGGGCCAGCTATACTAAAGACTGCCTTGCCTTCAATACAGTTCCCCTTTTAGAGCTCACTTACATCCAGCTTTTAGCTATTTTTTTCGTATGACCTCTTGTGGCCATGCCAGAACCTTACAGTGAGCTTAGAGTCCCAGCCCACTGCTTATCACTCGTTGACTTTCATGTCACTCATTTGCATGCTTTGTACTCCATTGTTCCCCTTCTTCTTTTTGTGTTCATCCCTCCCTTGCAGAATATATTATTTATCATCCCTATGAATGGGCATATATCTTTTGACTCCTCACATTCACGTTAGGCACTCCAAGGTGATTTGAGTGTTTTCATGATCTCTCTCTTGCATGCACTCCCCCAGACCATTCTTTGTTGCTGTCTCCACCACTTTAAAAAAACTCTTTCTTCCCACTACCCCACCTCAAGTTCCTCCATTTGCTCCACTGCACACTTTGCATTGCTCACACCCCAGCAATGACTTTTCTCCACACCTCCGCGCATGAAAATTCAATATTTATTGACTGCTTCAAGTGGCACTGCCTCCTTGGAATCTTACGTATAGTTAATAAAATGGTTCCTGAATTATTCTGCATGCTTGTGTGTGCCTAGCTATGTATACATGTGGAATGTCATCATGTATGCATGTGCACACATTCTGACACAACTTCCAGCAGTATCCTGACATATATTCTAGCATGCATGCATTCTCGCCATTATGCCTGTGTTTTTTAATTCGTTTTTTTTGTTTATTCCAGGGGTCGGCAGTGGACTCCGCTCTGCTTGCAGAGTTTTTCCCACTCTGCACTCCGCTTAGACCGCGGAGTTCTGAAAAACTCAGCGGAGCAGAGTTTTTTTCCTCAATCACGCTTGCCAACGTTAAGTTGGCAAGTGAGGAAAATCGTACTTGGACCACCTCCCAGCAAGAGTTATCAATGCAGGCAGTCATGGGTGGTCACTACTGCTCACATTGATAAACCTTTCATTCGCATTGAAGAAGGTGCAGCTCAAGTAGAAAATCTACTCGAGTGGCAGAAAAGAAGCAGCGCCCTCTTGCGCTGTGTGTGGTGCCGTTCGTACTGATTTTTTGGCACGGGACCAACATCCAGTGCTAAAAATCAGCGTGAATGACGTGACCTAATTCACTCCGCTGCTTGCAGAACTCCGTGTAGGGCGGAGGAGTTTTTTGGTAACTCCACTCAGGCCTAGTTTAATCCTCACATCATCAACAAAAAACAATAAAAAGACCAGTAGCAAAAAAAAGACAAGACCTATTGGCTTTGCTAATGCTGGCTGAATATATTAATTTTATTCTTTGCCTAATACTTCAGATTTGCGTACCCTTAGGTTCCCACACTCTGCTGGTGCTCACCATTGAGCTTGGCTGTTTTACTTGATTTTCCACTAAGCTGCCACTCCACGTTTCCACTGTACTCATGGTTCAGCAACAGGCCTTTGCAAACCTTCTGCAGCGTGTGCTAATTTTTAGTCTGCCAAGAAGGTTTACTTTCAAATTGTTCCATGACTGCCAATAATGGGGCTCCAGGCTTTCAGTTGGGAGCAGCTACCAGGCCTCAGACTCTCATTACCACAATGCTCATGCATTAAAACTAAGCTTATGGTACTAGTTTCCGGAGACTTTACTCCACAAAAATACTAGTGACTATTTATTGGCCATAAGCTCTAGGAAATGCAAACCTGTTTGTGAAACAAGCATTGTCAAAGCCAATTTCTCTCACCTATGCAAGAGCTATTGGCTTTGCCAACATGTTTAGAAAATGTTGTACACCAGCGTGGCTGCTGTTCACCATGGCTAAAAGTTAGTAGGGTAAAGGAGAATGGAGTGGATTAGAGTGGAGGGTTATGGGGTGGTGTAGAGTGTCATGGAATGGCGCAGAGTGGCATCAAGTGATGTAAAGAGTTGTAAGTACAGTTGAGTGGAGTGGAGTGAAGTGAAGTAAAGTGAAGTGTCATGGAGTGGCATACAGTGGAGTGTCGTAGACTGTTGTGGAGTGTCTTGGAGGGAGTAGAGAGTCATACAGTGGAATGGCAGAGAGTGGAGTAGGGTTGAGTGGTGTGGAGTAGAATGTCAGAGTGGAGTAGAATAGAGTGTCAAAGAATAGAGTGGCATAGAGGATCGTGTAGTGGTGTAGAGCATAGTCGAGTGGTCTAGAGGGTGTTGTATAGAGTGGAATAGAGTGTTGTAGAGTAGAGTGACATAAAGTGTAGTAGATTGTAATAGAGCAGAGTGTCATAGAGTGGAGTACTGTAGGAGAGTGGAATGACATAGAGTGGAGTAGATTGTTGTAGAGTTGAGTGGCATAGAATATAGTGGAGTGGCATAGAGTGTCAAAGTGGAGTGGGGTAGAGTGGAGAAGTGGAGTAGAGTGGAGTAGTGTGTCATAGAACAGACTGGAGTAAATTGGCATTGAGGGAGTTGTATTAAGTGCCATACTGTGGAGTAGTGTTGTGGACTGCTATAGTGTGGAGTAGAGAATTGTGGAGTGGCAAAAAGGGGAGTAGAGTGTCATAGAGTAGAGTAGAATTTAATGGATAAGTATGTCACAGAGTGGAGTATTGTGGAGTGGAGTATCATAGGGAGGAGCGAAGTAGAGTGGACTAGAGTAGAGTGGTGCAAAGTACAATGTTGCAGAGTAGATTGGCACACAGAGCATTAGTTTTGAGAAAATGTGGTATAGAGTCCATAGGTGTAGAACGCAGTGACATAGGCCCATATGTACAAAAGGATTTTGCATTTCTTAAAGCAGCAAATCCCAATTTCAGGCCATTAAGAAATGCAAGACTGCCTTTTCTAATGTACAAATGCCTACGTGGCGCCACAAAATGTGATTTCCACCCAGTAGAGATCGTATTTTGCGATTAACAAAATAGGAAACCACAAATATGGATTTCTTATTTGTGATTTCCTAACTGCAAATACATAGCATAAAGAGTCGGGGGAGCTCGTGGAGTCCCACGATGTGGAATTCAGCAAAGGGGATAAAAAGCTCTGTGAGCTCCGTGGAATCCCACCAGCGGGCGGAGTTGCTCAATGCACCAGTTTGCACTAACTTTTTCACGTCCAGGAGCAAAATTTGCATTCATGCATTGCAAATATTGCACAAATGGCACCGCATGGTTTGCACGGGCATGGCCATTTTGTTTTCTCTGTCTCTTTGTGCATGGTGCTTTGCCTAACTTTTTATCCTTCCTAAATCTGAGTAATCCCACCCTTTTCTAAATTATCCACCCCTCATTTTCCTTTATTTCATCAGTGTGTATATTTGTCTTTGTGTATTATATATTTCTGTCATTTTTGTGTGTGTTTTTGTCACTTTTTGAATACTTTGGTCCTCATTATGACATTGGCGGTAAATACCACTTACTGCCAAGCTGACTGCCACCAACATACCTCCGCCACGGCAGATATCCGTTCATCAAATTATGACACACACACACCAATCCGTCACTATTCAGCCACAGACACAAAACCGCCACACCAAGGATCAGTGATAAACTGGTGGTATCCAAACCTACACCATTACGCCAGCAGAACAACGCCCATCA
The DNA here is from genome assembly GCF_031143425.1 of Pleurodeles waltl. Classification (NCBI taxonomy): domain Eukaryota; kingdom Metazoa; phylum Chordata; class Amphibia; order Caudata; family Salamandridae; genus Pleurodeles; species Pleurodeles waltl. The sequence goes on along the minus strand of NC_090448.1, from coordinate 465,226,054 downwards.
CATTATGACCCATGAATCATCACGGCAGACCTCGAATGTCGGCAAACCATTGGCGGTACATACTGCCGCGCTCAAAATTCACACACTCAAACAAAACAACACCACATTGGACAATTCAAACAACACACTCCTGACACCCATACACACACCACACCCACACCACTATAAAACACACCCCCACAGTACCCACAACCCTATACAAATACAAACCATTGGCATGAGACAGACACCATGACCACAGACAAAACCAGAGCCATACACTACTTACACCTATACACCACCCACGGACCCCACATCTCACACCCTAACACATCACCCTACACACCCTCACATACACAACTCACATAACACCCATGGCACCACAAAGACACCCCGCTTCCTAGAGGAGGAGCTAAGGGTCATGGTGGAGGAAATCATCAGGGTAGAGCTACAGCTATTTGGAGCACAGGTGCAGCAGATATCTATAGCTAGAAAGATGGAGTTATGGCAGAGAATCGTGGACAGGGTCAACGCAATGGGACAGCACCCAAGAACTAGGGATGATATCAGGAAGAGGTGGAACGACCTACAGGGGAAGGTATGTTCCATCGCAGCAAGACACCAGCTCGCTGTACAGAAGACTGGTGGTGGACCCCACCTCCTCTCCCAAAAGTAACAACATGGGAGGAGCAAGTCTTGGCAATCATGTATCCTGAGGGTGGACGGAGTAGGAGGAGGACTGGATTCTGGTAAGTCAACTCTCTACTACTACTACCCCCCTACCTGCATGTCATCACAGACCCCCACCCTCACTCCTATCACTCCACTCCATCCCACACACCCCACCATCACATCTCACTCATCTCAATGCCAAGCCCTGCATGCCATACCAATGCATGGACACCACTCACAGACCTGCATGGACACCTATAACTAAGGCATGCACATTAGAGAGAATCAGCTAGCCCACCACATACCAACTTACACAAGGGAAAGCTGCCCAGGCAAATTCAACCAAAGAGGGCAAGTCACCAATGCACAATAGGTCAGACACAGAAACAATAACACATCTTTACATCCCCACAGGTATCCCAGCCAATGTCACCGGAGGGGAGCTGCCAGAAATATCCAGTCCCCCAACTGAAGAGGCCCACATTGATGACAGCAACTCTGGTCGCCTGGATCTGGATGACCAACCTGGCCCATCAGGGACCTCTGGACAGTCCGTTACCCAAGCCCAGTCACAGACAACCACAGAGCCTCCCCCAACTGGAAACACCACCACAGCACTCACCCAGCGTACCCACTCCTCTGTCCCCAGGACACATCAATCAGCAGTGTGTCCACCTCTACAGGGACCCCAGGGCACACCTCAAACCCATGACAATCAGGGACCTGGGTCAGTGGCAGTGGGCACATGGTTCAGGGGACAGAAGCACAGGACAACAGGGAAACGGGGAGCAGTGCTGTGCGCCAGGCGTAGGACAGGCCCAGGGAACTGACTCTCCACGAGGCACTTGCAGAGATCCTGGGAGCATACGTACATTCCCAGGACACAATGGGTCAGAGCCTGGAAAATGTGCAAGAGAACAGGTGGCTGCAGGAGGGACAGTACGAGGGGATCAGGGAGGACTTGCAGGCCATCAACACCACCCTGATCTCTATAGCAGGGGTGCTGGCAGACATGGTCAATATTATGAGGGAGGCAGTATCACAACAGCGGGCCCCTGCCACAAGCCAGACATCTGAACTGCCTTCCACCTCTGCTGCAGCTAGTGGACAGGATGCCTTGCCACAGGACTCACAGGCCACCAGCACCCCTCCCCCTGCAGAAGGAGAACCACCCCACAACCGTTCCCTGCAATCCAGGCAGAAGCCAGGGACTATTGCCAAGACCCCCACCAGGAAATTAGACTCTCCTGATTGTCACCCTTGTATCCCCCTCTGTCACCTTGTCCACCTTGAACTGCCAGTGCTCCCCTTCCTATGTCCCCATGGACAATGCACCTGTGCTACAGACTGGAACTATACCCTGGAATTCCCTTCATCATCACCCCATCCGATTGCACTTCCCCCTCAATATCTTAGCACGTAAATAAGCACCCTTGAAAAAAATAGAAGTATGGAGTATGTCACATTTTTTAATTATGTATACGTTTAACCATGTACAAACATTGTAATTCAACTGTACAGTAAAGGAGCACATATAAAAGACCTGTAGTTGGCTGCAGTGATCACACCAGGAGCTATTGTGATGCACCAACATCTGTAAAATGAATTGCCATAGGGTACAGTAAGTGGGCACAGAAGTAGGAAATAGAAGCATGCCAGTGCCAAAGAATTTCAAAATAATGACAATGAAATGAGAAGTAACACTGTCTTACCTGTGTGTCATTGGAAATATTGTCTGATCACTGCCGTTCTGTTGTCCTCATCCTCATCCTCCTCATCCTCACTGTCCAGAGGGTCCACTGCTGCAACACAGGCATCTCCAGCCTCCTCCTCCTGTAGAAAAGGTACATGGCGTCTCAGGGCAAGTCTGTGCAACATGCAGCATGCCACTATTATCTGGCAGACCTTTTTGAGTGAGTAGCATAGGGATCCACCTTTTAGATGGAGGCACCGAAACCTGGCTTTCAGGAGGCCAAAGGTTCTTTCTATGATCCTTCTGGTTCGCCCATGTGCCTCATTATAACATTCTTCTGCCCTTGTCCTGGTATTCCTCACAGGGGTCTGTAGCCATGATAGGTTGGGATAACCAGAGTCACCTACAAATATTGAGGGACAACATTTAGCCACACACTATCCCATATAGCTCACACCATACCCATACACCAACATATACTGGGTGGGGACCAGGGCTCACCTATTAGCCACACCCTGTGCCTCTGTAGTTGGGCCATCACATTTGGGATGCTGGTATTCCTCAGGACAAATGCATCATGCACCAACCCATTGAGATGGGAGATGTACTGGTCCGCCAAGCACACCATTTGTACGTTCATTGAGTGTAAACTCTTTCTGTACACCTGTTCATTTTTACAGGGGGGGTAACAAATGCAATATGTTTTCCATCAATCGCACCAATTATGTTGGGGATATGTCCCAATGCACAGAAGTCAGCCTTCACTGTGGCCAAATCTTCCACCTGGGGAAATACAATGTAGCTGCACATGTGTTTAATCAGGGCAGACAACACTCTGGTCAGCACAATTGAGAACATTGGCTGTGACATTCCTGCTGCCAAGCCCACTGTCACTTGGAAAGAACCAGTTGCCAGGAAATGGAGCACTGATAGAACCCGCACAAGCGGGGGCATCCCAGTGGTGTGACGGATAGGTGAGGATGATGTGCCTGTCCTCCATTGTTGCCAAGTCCACCAGGGGTCTGTATTCAGGGGTATGTCTCCATCCCTATTCATCTGCAGCGGTAGCAATCTAAGGGACAAAAGAGTGAGGAGCTGGTCACAAACTGAACAATGGGGCAACAACAGTACGATGCGTCCTGTCAAATTGTAATGGGTCAGTGAGAATTGTCCTGTATGTCCAAATTTAAACAGTGACGCAGTAATTATCCAGGGCCTGCCCACCCTCCTGAAATGGTGTCCGCCTGTCTTGTTTGGACAGGTGGAAGTGAGGTAATTACACTGACGTTGTGTGCTCTTGCGGGAGGCAGTCGAGAACCGCTGTGCAACTCCTCATTGTTTTACAATGGGCCCTATGGGTCACAGTGGCCAAAGGTGATGTACGCCGTGGACATAACCGCTATTTTTTATCATATTCCTCACTTGCTACCTGACCTTCAACAGGGGAGGACCTACACTGCATGTGCTGCTGTGACCTGTGTCTGGGACCTACCATGGCCTGTGTGACTGAGGAAAGGGCCCCTTCCTTCACTTCGGCGGAGTTCGAGAGACTGGTAGATGGGGTCCTACCCCAGTACGGACTCCTGTATGGGCCTCCAGACCAACAGGTGAGTACACTATTGACCTCCTGCGATCCATCTCTTTAGGGCAGTCAACCATTGTGAATGCCATCCAGTGGCTGGCAGCCCAAATACAACAGACAAATGCATTCCTGGAGGGCATTGACACTGGCTCAATCCAGGCTCTGGCCTCCTCTCTGATGGCAGCCATTGTCACTGTTTCCACCCCTCAACCCCAACCTATCTCAAGCACACAAGCAGACGAGCATGCACACAAGACAACACACAAGAGTGGCACAAGTGAACACAAGCATCATACATCATCCCACAGGTACTCAGAGAAACACCATCTAGATGTAGACATACCAATATCCAAAATTTCCCCTGTCTCCCCCTCCTTCTCCACCTCCCTCCCAGTTCTGTCTACACTCACACCTGCAGGCACTACATCCTCATCCACTACCAGCATCACCACCACACCTAGCAGAACACACACCTCACTGGCAGACACTTCCACAACAGTCATGCACACGTCCCCTGTGTCCTCCCCCACTGTGTCTGTCACCCCTCTTAAAGTAGAGAAACGCAACCACTCAGACACCCAACAGCCATCCACCTCACAACAGCATCCAGCCTATGAACCTGCACTCAAAATCAGCAGACACCTCCTACAATCACTCCCTCTACCTCCACTACCAAACCTTCTCCCTCTTCCTGCCCCAATGTCCCTAAAAAGCTTTTCCTATCCACCATTGACCTCTTCCCTACCCCTGCCCCCCATCCGGCACATCTGGGCAGGGTGGCAAAAACTCAGCCAAGCACCTCAGTCACCCAGTCCATGGGCCCAGTAGTCACCACACCAACTCGTGGTGGGAAAGGATCCAGGGCACATGTCCTGAGGGTGAAGGAGCCTGCACCAGGCAGCCTGAAGGGTAAGGAGCCCGCCCCAGCTGCTTACAGGAAGACCAAGGAGCCTGCCCCAGCTGCTGCCAGGAAGACCAAGTAGCCTGCCCCAGCTACTGCCAGGAAGACCAAGGAGCATGTCCCAGCTGCTTCCAAGAAGGCCAAGGAGCCAGCATCAGCAGGCAGGAAGGGCAAGGGGCTTAGGGCAGGAATTCTGACGGAGCCCCCACCACCAACCATGGTTGTGCAGCCATCTGAGGCTGCAGGGGATGGGCTGGAGCCTCCACATGAGAAGGGTGAGTCCTTCCTCACCTTCTCTCCACATCTCTGCTCACATACCCTCCTCTGGGGAGTGGTACTGCCAGACATCTGAACTGTCAGAAAGCCCCTAGGGATCAACCCTCTCAGTTTACCTGACACTAAGGGTAACCCATTCCCCAGAATGCAGTCAATGGGCAGCTGGGGACTAACTATGACCTGCCTCTGGGTCACCTCCCCTCCCCACTCTAGGGACATCATGGCCATGGGGCAGAAGAAGTCCTCCCCAGTGGTTGGAGTCACTCTGCACACCTGTCCGGTGTACTGCTCTGGTGACATTAGTCTCTCCGCCATCATGGTAAGACTAGCCCCTGTGTCTCTCAGAGCGGTGACCGAGACCCCATTCACTCTCACCTGGTGGAAGTGACGACTCCCACCCTCAGGGATCAGCAGTTTACCCTCTGAGTCCACCTCCATCTAAAGGAGATGAAGGCATGGTCTCCGACCTGCCCCTGGAGACTACTTTACCATAAAGCCACATGGGCCACCCCTGTAGAGGTCCCAATAGTGGGTGATTTCTTTGGACAGACAGAGTCTTCTTTCCTGTGTCCTAGCTGGGAACACTCAAATCAGCGGGTTGGGAATGGGATGCTTTGGGCCACTGCCCACCAGAACCACCACCCTGTTTCTCAGATGGGGCATAGGAACCCCTTCCTCCTCCCTTTCTCTGGGACTTGTCTGGGTCATCTCTAACCTCCCCCTCACTCTGTTGGGGCAACCGGAACCACTCTTCTTGGGGTCTCTCCCAGATACCTTTTTGGACACTCTGGTACTTGTCCAGAGGTCTGCCTCCTCAGCAAGCTTCCTGGGATCAGTCAGCTTACTGTCAACCAAGTGCTGGCGCAACTCTGTAGAACAAAGACTGAGCAAATGCTCTCTCAGAATTAAATTAAATAGCCCTGTGTAATCATCTACTTTGCTGCTCCGCACCCATCCATCCAGTGCCTTGTTGGAGAAATCATAACAATCTACCCAAGTTTGTGTTGAAAGTTTGGTGCTGTCCCTGAACCTCTGATGGTATTTCTCAGCGGTCAGCCCAAACTTGGCCAGTAAAGCGGCTTTCATGTGTGAGTAGTAATTTCTATTCTGTGGAGCTAGTGTAAGAAGTGTGTCCCTCCCCACTGCTGGTACATAAAACCACAAGGCTCCTCCCCAGTGCTCCTCAGAGGTCCCATGGGCCCTTAGTGCAACTTCATAGGCAGCCAGCCGCTTGTCAATGTAATTTCCGACCACAAAACTTGGCACCACATTCTTGGATATACGAACCTTTTTGTCTCCAACAGGTCCTGCATGTATGCTGCCACCATCACTGCTGGACTCAGACTGTGTTGCCTTGATCTCCAGCTCCTTGAGACTCAGTTCATGAGCCAACAAAAGTTTATTTTCAGCCAAGGCTCTCTCAGCTGCAGCCTGACTGGCTTCTCTCTCTGCTCTCCTTTCCTCCTGTTGGGCCTCAATTTTTAGCCTTGCGATCTGCAATTAAAACTCTTTCTCCTCTCTCCTTTCCTCTGCGGTCAGGCCTTGATCAGAGACACTGCTCCCTGGTTTGGCAGGAGGCACAATTGCAGCGGTAATCTCATCCACTGATGGCAAAAAATCCTCTGAGTGGCCATCCTCTGGACCCTCTTTCTCAACATTCTCCTCTGTTTGGGCTTCTGCCCAGGCCCTCAGCGCCATTTAGAATCCCTCCTTCCTCGAGACTTTCTGGGTAGGTACACCCATATCCCTACAGAACACCCTCAGCTGTTTAACAGTGTAGGTCTCCAGCATAGCCATATCAAAATCTCCATCTCCTGCTTGAGACCCAGACAGAGGTATGTTAAATTAGAATTTTAGTCAAAAAAATTGACAGGAAAAATGTAACTGCAGAAAAAGATAAAAATTAAGTTGACCTTCAACTGTGGGTAGGTACTGAAATACTTAGCTACTGTATGTCACTGCACAAATACAAGTCTTATCCCACCACTGATCACCAATGTTAGAAATTAGGGGCCAGATGTAGCAAACGATTGCGACTCGCAAACGGGCCGAATCGCAATTTGCGACAGTGCAAAATCGGAAATGGGATGCAAAAAGCCCATTTCCGACTCGCAAAAAGCGATGGGACCCGTTTGCGAGTCGCATCCGGTGCGACCCCATTTTGCGACCCGCAAATTGCAAGTCGCAATTTGCGAGACGCAACCCATATGCAATTGCAACTCGCAAATTGCGACTAGTCGCAAAAAGCCCAGTTTGCATGTCCCATTTACCACTAACTCAGAGCAGGTGGTAACCATTACCAAAGTATAAAAGGGGACCCAGAAGGCATCTGGCTTACTCAAGATGGCGGAGATATACCTGATAGCAGTGAGGAGGAGAGTCTACGCAGCCCAGCAGAGGAGGAGGAGGGGCCACAGACAGGAGAAGAGATATAGAACCAGGCAGACTCTTTTTCAGCAAACTGAAGAGGAGATCTATGACAAATACCGCCTTAGCAGCGCAGCCATTCTAGAATTAATAGATTTACTGAAACCACAGCTAGAACACAAGACTCTGCGTGGCTGCGCCATCCCTACGCATGTGCAAGTACTATGCGCACTGCACCTCTTGGCCTCAGGGAGCTATCAGGGGGTCATTGCCGTGGCAGGTGGGGTATCCCAAAGTGCAGTGTCAAGGTTCCTCAGGGCATTCCTAGATGCCTTAGTCACACAAATGTCTAACTTCATATACGTACCAAGGAATGAGGCAGAAATTAACAGCACCAAGCTGGACTTTTACCGCATTGCCCACTTTCCTCATGTCATAGGGTGTGTAGATGGGACACACATTCAAATATGCCCCCCTGCTAATCTGGAACACATTTTCCGCAACAGGAAGTGTACCCACTCACTCAACATACAGGTTGTTTGTGATGCCCATTATGTCATCACGGACATCGTAGCTAAGTTTCCTGGCAGTACCCATGACTCATACATGTTTAGGCATAGTGGGATACATCAACGCCTGGAACGTGGGGAATTTGGAGACGGTTACCTCCTAGGTAGAGCCACAGACACTTGCAGACATACACACAGGTCACTGTGCATGACTATCTGGACTTCCTAACAGTGTACTTTTGTGCCCAACAGGTGACAGTGCATATGCTCTCAGGCCTTGGATCATGACTCCGTTTTTAACACCCAGAACTGAATCAGAGAGGCAATACAACAGTGCGCATAAGAGGACCAGGAACCTGATCGAGCGCACCTTCGGACTGCTGAAGGCAAGATTCAGATTCCTCCACCGCAGTGGAGGCGCCCTCCAATACACCCCCATTACCGCTTTCAAAATTGTGGTCGCATGCGCCATCCTCCACAACATAGCCACCCGACGTGGGCTACCTCTCACCCCTGCAGACCCAGATCCTGATGATGAAGAGCAAGAACAACCACATGGAGTCTATTTGTTAACTTCCTGGCTGTGATGTCATCATCATGTGCCAGGAAGTGATTCCAGAGTGTTCTGGTATGCTTTCTGGAGTGTTCTGCTGCACCTGCAAGCAATTTTGAAGGTAATCGCAATTTGCGACACCCACTCGCTAATTGCGAGTTCGTTTTTTGCACACTCGCAAACAGCGACCTCGCAAACTGCGGACTCGCACACAGCGTTGCGAGTCCGGCTGCGAGTCGCAAAATCGGATCGCTTTTTTTTCTGACATTCCAATTTGTGACTCGCATTTTGCGAGTCGCATCAACTCGCAAAATGCGAGTCGCAATTTTTATTTTTGCTACATCTGGCCCCAAGTCTTTGGTTGGCAGGCAGGTTACCCCCTGTCCATGCAAGGTCCCTCACTCTAGTCAGGGTAAGTCACACACAATCCAAATTATCCTGTGCCCACCCTCTGGTAGCTTGGCACTGAGCAATCAAGCTTAACTTAGAAGGCAATGTGTAAAGTATTTGTGCAATAAATCATACAATTACACAATATAGCACCACAAAAATACACCACAGTGTTTAGAAAAATATATAATGTTTATATGGATAAATGCAGGTCAAAACTATCAAAGATGCAATAACTAAGGCCCTCATTACAACCCTGGTGGTAAATCACGCTTTCGGCCGTGCAGAAGACCGCCACCATACAACTGTGGACTCGAAATTCCGCTACAGGTATTACGACCCACAGCTAGGAATCCGCCACAATACAGACACCCACACAAGTCCGCCACACCAAAGGTCAGTGATAAACTGGCGATACCAAAACCAACACCGTCATGCCAACAGGAATACACCCACAGTATCACGACCCACGAATCAATGCAGCGGTCTTTCAACTGCAGTATTCCATTGGCGGTACACACCACTGCACTCAAAATACACACACATTTACAAAACACAACCACATTGGACAATTCGAAATACACACACCTGATACACATACACACACCACACCCACACACCCAATCCAACATAAAGCACACACCCACATCACCCACAAGCCCTTACAACCAAAAATTTGAAAGAAGGCCTGAGAGAGAGATTAGCTAACACAACACCAGCATCCACAGACGCACAACACCATCAATTACACAACATCCAGGCACCTCAAACAACACACACCAACACATCCCCTCACACATCACAACAGACACCACCTCACACGTCACCCACACCACATCATGGCACCTCAAAGACACCGCAGGTTCTCTGAGGAGGAGCTCAGGGTCATGGTGGAGGAAATCGTCCGGTTAGAGCCACAGCTATTCGGATCACAGGTGCAGCAGACATCCATTGCAAGGAAGATGGAGCTATGGCGCAGAATTGTCAACAGGGTTATCGCAGTGGGACAGCATCCAAGAACACGGGATGACATCAGTAAGAGGTGAAACGACCTACGGGGGAAGATACATTCTGTGGTACCCAGACACCAGATTGCTGTACAGAGGACTGGCGGTGGACCCCCACCTCCTCCCCCACAACTAACAACATGGGAGGAGCAAGTCTTGGGAATTATGCATCCTGAGGGCCTCGCAGGAGTAGCAGGAGGACTGGACTCTGGTAAGTCAAATCTTTACTACTCTATCCCCCACACCCCACCTGCATGCCATCACATACCCCCACCGTTACCCTCACACCCATCACCCCAACAACCCACAGATACCACACTAACACAATCCACGCATCCAAAAACCAAGACCTGCATGTAAAACCAATGCATGAACACCCATCACCAAAGCATGTCCAGTACAGAGAATCACTCATGCCCCAAAATCACCAATCACCAAGGACCAAGCCAATAATGCAATCACAGGAGTAGAGGGTCACTCACCCATTGCACAAGATGGCACACACAGATACAATAACTATGCATTTACACCCCAACAGGACCCATACCCAACGTCACCGGACAGGAGGTGCCAGACATATCCAGTCCCCCCACAGAAGAGACCCACAGGGATGACAGCAGCTTTGCACGCCTGTTTCAAGATGACCAGCCCAGCCCATCAGGGACCTCGGGACAGTTGGTTCCCCTGACACAGTCACAAACCACCACTGAAACTCCCCCCTCAGGAAACACAACCACAGCACCCACCCAGCGGGCCCATCCCTCTGTCCCCAGGACATGTCAATCAGCAGTGTGTCCACCACTACAGGGATCCCAGGCAAACCCACTAACACAGGACGATCAGGGATCTGGGGACAGTGGCAGTGGGCACACAGTTCAGGGGACAGAGGCACAGGATAGCTGGGAGGACTGCTGTGTGACAGGGGGAGGACAGGCCCAGGGTACCCACTCTCCACGAGGCACTCTTCAACATCATGGGAGCTTACCACCATTCCCAGGAGACCATGGGCACGGTACTGGCCAAGTTTCAGGAGACCCAACGGCTGCAGGAGGAACACTACCTGGGGATCAGGGAGGACTTGAAGTCCATCAACACCACCCTGGTCACCATTGCAGGGGTGTTGGCAGACCTTCTCAACACCAGGAGGGACACAGTGGCACACCAACGGGCCCTTGACACTAGCCAGGACGACGAACAGCCCTCCACCTCTGCCAGTGCTAGTGTACAGGAGGCACTGCCATAGGAACAACAGGACACCAGAACGCCACCCCCTGTAGGTGGAGAACCACCCCACAGACAGTCCCTGAGATCCAGGAACAAGACAGAGAACATTGCCAAGACCCCCGCCAGGATATAAGACCCCCCTGAATGTCACCCTTCTGTCCCACTATGTCACCCTGTCCATCCTTAAACTGCCATTGCTCCACTTCCTATGCCCCTTTGGACAATGCATCTGTGAAACACATAGACTGGACTCTGCCATGGACATACCTCCACCATCACCCCAGCGCATTTTACAACCCCCTCCACTTATTTGCACAGGAATAAATACACTTCAATCACAAAACAATCTGGAGTCAGTCTGTGCTTTCACTAATGTGTATTTGCAACATCTCTGAAATATAGCAATGTCAATTTATGTGTGCACATACCAATGTTACACAGCTGTAGGCCAGGAGTATACATAGCAGAGGGAACAAAGTGGGATCCAGATCTGTGAAATGGAAGGTCAAAGTGACAAGTCAGTGTCTATACACTGAGCGAAAATGACAGACGTATGCTAGCTCCAACAATAGTATGAGATGTGGGAAGCAGTGACATCTTCTTACCTGTGTCTCACTGGAGGTATTGCATGATGATGTTATTTCGGTTGTCGATATCCTCTTCTTCTGCCTCCTCTTCTTCACTGTCCACAGGCTCCACAAGACCAACATCTGGCCCATCCTTCTGCAGAAAAGGCACCTGGCGTCGCAAAGCCAGGTTGTGCAGCATACAGCAGGCCATGATTATCTGGCACACTTTCTTCGTGAGTAGTACAGGGAGCCACCTGTCAGATGAAGGCACCAGAATCTGCCCTTCAGGAGGCCGAAGGTGCGTTAGATTATCTTCCTAGTTCGCCCATGTGCCTCATTGTACCGTTCCTCTGACTTTGTCCTGGGATTCCTCACTGTGGTCAGTAGCCATGACAGGTTGGGGTAACCAGAGTCACCTGCAAATGTCGAGGGACAACTGTTAGACACACACTAACCCTTAGGGACAACCACATACCCAGACACCTATGTCAACTGTATTGGGACCTTGGCCTCACCTACTAGCCACACACGGTGCCTCAGGAGTTGCCCCATCACATAAGGAATGCTGCTATTTCTCAAAATGTAAGCGTCATGCACAGAGCCATTGACATGGGAGATGTACTGGTCTGCCAAACACACCATCTGCACATTCATCGAATGGTAGCTCTTCCGGTTTCTGTATACCTGTTCATTCCTGTGGGGGCGGCAAATGCCACATGTGTCCCATCAATGGAACCAATGATGTTGGGGATATGTCCCAGGGCATAGAAGTCACCTTTCATTGTGGGCAAATCCTCCACCTTAGGGAAAACGATGTAGCTGCGCATATGTTTCAGCAGGGCAGACAACACTCTGGACAACACTTTAGAGAACATTGACTGGGACATCCCTGATGCCATGACCACTGTTGTTTGAAAAGAGCCACTGGCCAGGAAATGGAGTACAGACAGGACCTGCACTAGAGGGGGTATCCCTGTGGGATGGCGGATAGCTGACATCAGGTCTGGCTCCAACTGGGCACACAGTTCAAGGATTGTTGCACGATCAAGTCTGTATGTGATTGTGATGTGTCTCTCTTCCATTGTCGACAGGTCCACCAGGGGTCTGTACACCGGAGGATGCCGCCATCTCATCACCTGCCCCAGCAGACGTGCCCTATGGAGGAGAACAGCGAGCAGAGAGTCATCCAACACTGAGGCATCACAATGTGTTATTTGCAGAAACGTTAGTAATCTGCAATGTGCCGGTATCTGTCTGTATTTCCGGCCTAGATAGGTGTGACGCAATTATTATCCATCCCATGTGGTCCCCTGAAATGGTGACTACCTGACCTGTAAGGTAGGACAAGGGGATATGAGGTAACTGCGCTGGCGTTGGACACCGTCGTGGTGGGCGGTCAAAGACCGCGGCGCAATTCTGCATTGGTTAACATTGGGCCCTATAGGTCCCAGGAGCCAATGACGATGTACGCCAGCGGTGATGGTACGCACTGCAGCGGATGTGACCGCCATTTTCTGTCTGTTCACTCACTTGATACCTGACCTTCAACAGAAGAGGACCTACACTGCAAGTGCTGCTGTGACCTGTGTCTGGAAACAACAATGGTTCATGTGTCTGGAGAAAGGGCCCCTGCTTTCACTTCAGAGGACTTGGAGAAACTAGTGGATGGGGTCCTCCCCCAGTACACGCAACTGTAGGGTCCTCCAGACAAACAGGTGAGTACACTGTGAGCATGCTGCATGGGCAATGCATGCTTTGAGTGGTGTGGATGGAAAATACATGGGGGTCTCAGGCCTGCATGTGCGGATGGTGGGTGTATGTGCGTCAGGGCATGGGTGGGAACTGGTGGGCAATGAGTATGATGGCCAGACTGGTGAGTAATTGCCTTTCCCCCGTACCATTCCTGTAGGTCAGCGCCCACCAGAAGAAGGGTATTTGGCGTGCCATCGCCAAGGACGTCCGGACCCTAGGGGTCTGCCACAGACGGAGCACCCACTGCCGTAAAAGATGGTAGGACCTGTGCTGCTGGAGCAATAAGACGGCGGAGGCCCAGCTGGGGATAGCCTCCCAATGTGGAAGGGGTGCCAGTCGCACCATGACCCCCCTGATGTCCCGGATCCTGGCAGTGGCGTATCTGGAGTTGGATGGGCGCTTGAGGGCATCACAGCAGCCAAAAGGTGGTGAGTACAGTCTCATTCAGCTGACTCTGCGTGCATAACAAGGTGTCTGGGTGGGGGAGGTGGGCAGTGGGTTCCCCTAGGCCAGGGCGAACTTGATAGGCAAGGTCCCTTGTGAGGCAGGCTATGTGGCACCCAAACCCCACTAGTAGTAAGAGTCATCTACACCTAGTCAGGCTCCTGTGACTTCCAGGTGTGCAGCAATTGGGCTTAGGCCTCGTACCCCATGGTCAGGTGACATTTCTAGGAACTATTAGTACATGTCGTAGTGCAGAGGGCTGCTCCATGTGTGTTGTGTCCACCAACGGTAGTGGTTTTGCATGCACTGAACATGTTTTTCTTCTGTCTTTCCCCCCTTTTTGTGGTCTCCCTGTTCTTGTGTGCAATAGCATCATCAGGCGGAGGAGCATTGGCACCGGAGCAGGAGGGAGCTGCATTCCACTTGGCCCTGGAGGGTGAAGCAACGGAGTCTGAAGCCACCAGTGGGATGGAGGGCGAGGGGAACTCTACGACGGGGACAGAAGCATACACCAGTGACAGCGACTTCTCCTCTAATGGGAGTTCCCTTGCGGTGGCGGGCACCTCTGTGCCCACCGCATCAACAGGTACAGCCGCCACCACCCCTACCAGCACTGCCCTCACAGCAGCCCCTCAGCGTGTGTCCCGTGCCTGCTCACCCAGGAGGGTGGGCTTCTCCTTCACCCTAAGCACCTCAGGCCCTGCCGCAGTCAGCCCTGCTGCCCTCAGTGAGGAGGCTATTGGCCTCTTGAGATCCCTCACTGTTGGACAAGCTACAATTTTGAATGCCATCCAGGGTGTTGAGAGGCATTTGCAACAAACAAATGCATACCTGGAGGGCATTCATTCTGGGCAGGTGGCACAACAGACAGCATTTCAAGCTCTGTCCTCAGCACTGATGTCAGACATTGTCCCTGTGTCCAGCCTCCCCCCTCTAACTTCCTCCACCCAGACCCAATCCCCTGTACCTCAGCCTATCCCAAGCACACCATCAGACCAGCATTCACACACATCAACACACAAGAGTGGCTCAGGCAAAAATAAGCACCACAGATCCCACAGGCACTCACACAAGCAGCATCCCCATGCAGACACAGCAACATCCACTGCCTCCACTGTGTCCCCCTCCTCCATGTCCTCCTCCTCCCTCCCTGTCTCATCTCCACTCACGCCTGCATGCACTACATCCTCAGCCACTACCTCCATCACCAGCACGCCCATTACCACACACCGCTCACGTGCAATCACCACTCCCACTACCATTCACACATCCCCTGTGTCCTTTCCCCTTTGTGTCTGTGAGCCCTCCTCCCAAAGTACACAAACGCAGGCACACACCCACCCAACAGCCATCCACCTCACAACAGCCTCTGGCCCATGCACCTTCACCCAAATTCAGCAGACGTACACCTCCTACAACCACTACCTCTTCCTCCACTCCCAAACCCCCTCCATCTTCCCGTCCCAGTGTGTCTAAAAAACTCTTCCTGGCTAACATTGAACTCTTCCCTACACCTCCCCCCCATCCTTCCCCTAGGGCCAGGCTTTCCAGGTCCCAACCCAGCACCTCAGCCACCAAATCTCCAGAGACAATAGTGCCAGCAACTGTGGGCTCATCGAGTGCGCCACCCATCAATGCTGCCAGTGTGCCACGTAGCGAGGGCAAGGACATTCCGCCACCTGCCAAGGTGAAAAAGGTGCCCACATCCCAGAGGGAGAAGCCAAAACTACCAGCCACCAAGGGCTCAGCAAAACAAAAGGGGATAGTGGTAAGACAACTGCAGCACCATCAAATGTGGGGAAGGGCCAAAAGCAGAAGAGCAGGTCAGGAGAGAGCATGGTGCCACCGACTGAGGGACTAGTGTCACACCTTCTGTCCACGACCACACCAACCTGTACGGCGGCGAACCCGCTAACTGCCCCGCCACCACAACTGCCACCTGCACCACCACCTGCACCCACCACCGGTACGTCTACAGCCTCAGCGACAGTCCCCAGCCTCTTCCCCAGTGGGCAGCAGTCCGAGGCTGCAGGAGATGTCCTGCTGTGTCCCTCAGCAGGTGCTGACCCATGCACCGCCGCCAGTACTGCCACCACAGACACCACCGCAAGCACAGCTGCCACAGACACCGCCGCCAGCACCTCCGCCACAGACACCACCGCAAGCACCGCCACCGGCCCCGCGACGTACTCGGACAGTGGCACCATCGCTGACATGGCTACCATCCCCAGTGGTCAGTCGTCCGAGGCTGGAGGGGAGTTCCTGGACCCTGGGCAGCTTCCATGAGGCATGACTTCCATCACTGTTTGCACCTGCAGGTGGAAGGCGAAGCCGCAGCAGTGTGGGGTATGTCGCTGCCTCCATGGCGTATCATGCTACCTGTACCTCGCCAATTTCGTGGCATGCACACCCAGGTGAGGGAATTGTACCGGCCACACTGCACGTGGAGCACTCTGGGCGCAATGCCCCCTCCAGAACCAGTGGAGAATGACATCCACTACCTCAGCTCTTGGCAGGATCAAGCACTCTGGGCACCATGCCCCCTCCAGAATCAGTGGAGAATGACATCCACTACCTCAGTCCTTGGCAGGATGAAGCACTCTGGGCACCATGCCCCCTCCAGATCCAGTGGAGAATGACATTCCCTACCTCAGTCCTTAGCAGGATGAAGCACTCTGGGCACAAGGCCCCCTCCAGAACCAGTGGAGAGATACATCCACTACCTCAGTCCTTGGCAGGATGAAGCACTCTGGCCACAAGGCCCCCTCCAGAACCAGTGGAAAATGAGATCCACTACCTCAGTCCTTGGCAGGATGAAGCAGTCTGGGCACCATGCCCCCTCCAGAACCAGTGGAGAATGACATCCACTACCTCAGTCCTTGGCAGGATGAAGCACTCTGGGCACAAGGCCCCCTCCAGAACCAGTGGAGAATGACATCCACTTGAGAGACTGTGGCTTTGCACTCCCCAGGATATAGCAGTGGGCAAACCACCCACTGGAGAGACTTGAGAGACTGTGGCTTTGCACTCCCCAGGATACAGCAGTGGGCAAACCACCCACTGGAAAGACTTGAGAGACTGTGGCTTTGCACTCCCCAGGATACAGCAGTGGGCAAACAACCCACTGGAAAGACTTGAGAGACTGTGGCTTTGCACTTCCCAGGATACACCAATGGGCATGGAGCCGCCTCGTGCAGCAGTGGCGTAGTGCGTTCATCTGGCTGAGGTGCCCCCCTCCCCGTGAGGTGCCTGTATATTTTCGTTCTGATGCCTCAGCAGTGTTCTCTCCGTTTCGAGTCAGGTATCTAGTGTGGGCTTCGCCCATGCATTTCAGGCCCAGTGGTCCACAGACAATGATTGGTACACTATCTGGACTTGTGTAGTTGGTGTACATATTTGTATATACTGAATTTTGAATTTTCACTATCTGATTTTTCATGATTACAATCATTACAATAATTTCCTTTTGTCCGTGCATTCTTCCAGGGGCTGGGGGGGTGTATAGGTAATGTTGCTGCATGTATTTGTGTGTATGTTGTTATGGGTGGGGTGGTGGGGGTATTGCGTGTTGCATGTGTGTGTGTCACTCTCTTCCCCCCATCCCCAGTGTTGTAGGTGCAGTACTCACTGTGGTCGTCGCCGCCGCCTTTTGTACTCCTGGTAGATGAGAAGATACACCAACATGGGCAGGACCTGTATCTCAGGCTCCATGGCGTCCTGGTTCTTCGTTGGATGTCGAGACGTGAGTGTTTTCCCTTCTGTGTACTGTTTCTGCTGTGCTTTTGATCGCGTTGGTTCCGCCCCGGAAAAGGTGACCTTTAAATGTCTTGAAATACAGTGGACGGTACTTTGTGCTCCCCTGTCTGTTGGCGGTTACTGCCGCGATGTTTGTTTCTACCGCCGTTGCGGTCGGAGTGTTAAAGTGGCTATCTATGTTGGCGGTTTCCACCATGGTCGTGATTCCATTTTTTTTCCACCGGCCTGCTGGCGGTATTGCCGCCGTTTTAACACCGACCGCCAGGGTTGTAATGAGGGCCTAAATGTAGAGATATCACTGAAAAATTATATAAAGGCCCTCATTCCGACCCTGGCGGTTTCAAACCGCCAGGGTGGAGGGCAGAGGAAGCACCGCCAACAGGCTGGCGGTGCTTCCCGGGCCATTCTGACCGCGGCGGTAAAGCCACGGTCAGAAAAGGGGAACCGGCGGTTTCCCGCCGGTTTTCCCCTGGCCCAGGGAATCCTCCATGGCGGCGCTGCTTGCAGCGCCGCCATGGGGATTCCGACCCCCTTCCCGCCAGCCTGTTCCTGGCGGTTTACACTGCCAGGAAGAGGCTGGCGGAAACGGGTGTCGTGGGGCCCCTGGGGGCCCCTGCACTGCCCATGCCACTGGCATGGGCAGTGCAGGGGCCCCCTAATAATGCCCCACAAAGATTTTCACTGTCTGCTTAGCAGACAGTGAAAATCGCGACGGGTGCCACTGCACCCGTCGCACCCCTGCAAATCCGCCGGCTCCATTCGGCTTCCTCTTTGCAGGGGCTTTCCCGCTGGCCCAGTGGGAAAGTTGAAATGACCCCCGCGGTCATTTGACCGCGGTGCGGTCTTTGGGCGGTTTCCGCCCGGCGGGCTGCCCCCGCCGCCCGCCGGGGTCGGAATGACCCCCAAAGTGTCTTAAGTCTTTTAGAAGCAAACAAAGTCTCTTTCAAGCACAAAGTACCTGGTTCACATGAAAAATCTCCTCAAAGAGCCGCAGAGGAGGAGATGCGTGGAAACAAAGGGGTGTGCGTCGACTTCTCGGGCCACACCCGGCGATGTGTTGTTTTGTTTTCACGCAGGGAAGGCTGTGTGTCGATTTCTGGCACTCGGTTGTGTATCCTCTTCGGGTTGCGGGGTTTTCAGATGCCCCGGGGATGATGCGTGGATGTCCTGCCAGTTTCACATTAGCTGCATCAATTTGGTGGGCCTTGCGTCGAAGTTTCTACCACACGGCAGGCGCTGTGTCAATTCCTCTCTGGAAGTTGGGCTGCGTCGTTCCGGTTCGGTTGTGCATCGTTTCGGTGGGCCGTGCATCGAATTTCCGGTCGCTACACTGGCACTTCTCATTGCAAAGTCAGGCTGCATCATTCCGGATCGGCGTGCGGTGAAAGTTTCACTGCGGTGCAGGCTGTGCATCATTTCTGGCAGGCTGTGCATCGAATTTTGCCGCACAAGGAGTCCTTCTTGTAGAGATGAAGTCTTTTTGGGCCTGAGAATTCAGGGAACAGGAGGCAAGCTCTATCCAAGCTCTTGGAGAGCATTTCTTCACCACTGCCAGAGAGAAGCAAAATAACCGGGGAACAGCAAGGCAGCAGTCCTTCACAGAAAGCAGTCAGGTGAATCCTTTGGGCAGCCAGGCAGGATGCAGGTTCTGGTTACACGTTTCTTCTCCAGGAAGTGTCTGAGTTGGAACGGGCAGAGACCCTGTTTATTTACCCAAATGTGCCTTTGAAGTGGGGGAGACTTCAAAGAGTGGCTTAGAAGTGCACCAGGTCCCCTTTCAGTTCAATCCTGTCTGCCAGGGTCCCAGTTGGGGTTTGTGGCAGTCCTTTTTGTGAGGGCAGGCCCTCCACCCTCCCAGCCCAGGAAAACCCATTCAAAATGCAGATGTATGCAAGTGAGGCTGAATATCCTGTGTTTGGGGTGTGACTGAGTGAATGCACAAGGAGCTCTCAACTAAACAGAGCCAGACGTGGATTGTAAGGCACAAAAAGATTTAAGTGCAGAGAAATTCTCACTTTCTAAATGTGGCATTTCAAAAATAATAATAATATTAAATCCAACTTTACCTGTTAGCAGGATTTTATATTACCATTGTGGCCATACTAGATATGACCGTCCTACTCCTTTCAGATCAGCAGCTACCACTCAAACAATGTATGAGGGCAGCCCCCTTTTTTTTTTTAATAAAGAAATTTTATTGATTTTGCAAAAAGATAAAACAAATAAATAAGGCAGTTATACATATAGATAACTAGGCGCCAACGGGCACCAAACAGTGGTCAAGCCCAATGTCCCAGACGACACCTTGTGCGAGTAGATTGTGCATCTCTACGGTGGCATATCTCGTAAGTACCTCATCCCATTAGGGGGGGAGGGGGTGTGTGTTCCGGCTCACCCTCTTGGTATGTCAGTCAGTTTGTTGGGGGGAGGGGGTAAGCTGTTGTGGCCTCCCACTTCCCCCAGACCTTATTATATTTTTCCGGACAACCTCTAGCCTCGTATACTAGCTTTTCACATTGAGCACACCAATCCACCCCCGTCTCCATTTAGTCAGAGCCGGTGCTTCATTGGCTTTCCAGTCCGTCATAATGTCTCTTTTGGCTACCAGGCACGCCACCCCTAGGAAGGCTCGCTCTGCTCTTCTTAGTCCAGAGTCTTCCATGATCCCTAGCAGGAATGTCAATGGTGTCAACTCCGTGTCTACCCGCAAGGCCGTTGAGATCTCTCGCGAGATAACCCCCAATAGGTTTTAATAGCTGGGCATGTCCATACCATGTGGAAGAAGTCGGCATCTGGACTCATACAACGGGGGCAGTCAGCTGTGGGTCGGAGACCCGCCTTGTGCAGTTTGGCGGGTGTAAGGTAGGCCGCATGGAGATAGTAATTCTGAATTAGTCGGAGACGAGTCGTCATCGTTAAGGTGTGAAGAGCTGCCAATGCTTCATTCCAGTCCACTTCTTCCACAGGACCCACCCACTCCTCCCATTTCCGACGAAGTCCCTCCAGGGAACAGGCAGTGGTGTTGGTTAGTGTGCGATATATCTGGGAGACGCCTCTCTTACCCAGAATCCCCATCAATGCCCTCCTCTCCATAGGGCTACCCTCTGGAATGTTGTCCCCTGTCTCGATCTGCACCTGTAGGGCGTGGCGAACCTGGTGGTACTTATGGAATTGCGTCTTATTTAGCTAAAAGGTTTCCTGGAGGCCTTCAAAGGAACGCATGTGTGAGCCCTCCCATACATCCCCCAGTGTGGAGATACCTATGTTGTCCCATTTCTGGAATCCTTCCAGGCCCGCTACCTCTTTTAAGTATGTCCCATGCCATAGTGGGGTCTGCTGGGTAAGGCGCCCCCACCATCCTGATACCTTCTGGGCCGTCCGCCATCCCTGCAGTACCACCCCGGTCACCTCCGGGACCCCACGCGAGATCGGGCCACCATACAGGGCATCACAGATCCTAGGATAACTCAATGTCTGGAGTTCCAGCCGGTACGCCGGATCTGTCCATCCCCCCCCCATCCAGTCATTGATCACTAGCAATTGCATCGCAAGGTGGTAATAATGAATATTGGACATTCCCAGACCCCCTTCATAAACGTCTCTCTGGCAAGTTTTAAGCACCAGTCGGGCCGGGTGCCACTCCATAAGAACTGGCGCGCTAGCGAGTCCATTTCCTTGAACCATTTCATGGGGATAGGGTGTGGGAAGTTTTGGAGGAGATAGAGAAGCCTGGGAAGAACCATCATCTTATAGAGTGCGATTCTTCCAAGTAGGTTGAGGGGGAGGTCCTTCCACCATTGGAGATCGTTTTTGATTCTTTTGGTTAATGGTGTGATGTTGAGCTCCCATGTTAATTCAGGGAGCGTTGAGACATGTATCCCCAGGTATTTGAAGCTATTCCTCCGCACAGGTATGTTTTGCTGCCAGTCCACACAGTCTCGAGATTGATGGAGGGGAACCAGCAGGGATTTATTGGGGTTTAGAGTCATTCCTGAGGCCCCTGAGAAGAGATCTAGAATTTGCAAAATGCGTGGCCCACTCTTGGCCAGGTTAGAGATGTACAACAGGACATCGTCCGCGTACAGCGCCACCCGGTCCTCCGGGCACATAGACCAAGGCCAGCCCTCTATCAGAGGGTCCTCTCGTAATAGTTTTGCCAGGGGTTCTATCGTTAGTGCAAAGAGCAGGGGGGATAATGGACAACCCTGTCTAGTGCCACGGCCGATAGGGAATGCATCTAAGACTACTCCGTTTAGTTGGACATGAGCCGTTGGGTTAGAGTAGAGTAGTCCCACCAGGCCCCGGAATTTGGGTCTGAATCCGTTTTTTTAAAATATGTGTTCAAGGTAGGACCAATCCACTGTGTCAAAAGCTTTCTCGAAGTCAAGTAATAGCAACGCCAGTGGGGTGTGTGACAGGGTCGTGCGGTGTGCCAGGGCCAGATGTAATCGCCTAATGCAGTGCCTAGTGCTACGAGCAGGCATGAAGCCACATTGATCAGGGTGTACCAAGGTGGGCATTGTATCTTTTAGTCTGGCGGCAAGGATTGAGGCTAGCACCTTGATCTCGGTGTTGAGGAGTGAAATGGGCCGGTATGCCGAGCAGTTTTGCGATGGAGGTTGGGTTTTAGGGATCATTACAATTGTAGCTAGGTCGTTCCCAGAAGGGAAATGACCCTTCTGCTCAGCTTCCTCATACATCTTAAGTAAGTATGGAGCTAAAATGTCACTACATTTCTTGTATATCTCCGCTGGGAACCCGTCTGGCCCTGGGGTCTTGCCCGATGCCAGGCTGGCAATCACGTTGGTTACTTCTGCGATGCTAATTGCATCATCCATCCTTGGCTTGGTCGCCTGGGAAACTCTGGCTAGGGTTATGTCGTTTAGGAGGGGGGATTCTTTTTCCATAGTGGGCCGAGGGTGCTCTGCGTACAGGCGCGTATAGTAGGAAGCGAAGCTCTGAGCAATCTCAAAGGGTGTTTTGGAGAGGGTACCTGAGTCGTCCCTAATTTCGGGAATGGTTCTGTTGGCTAGGGGGCGAGTGGCCAACCAATGGAGGAGCTTCCCATTTTTGTCTCCCCAACCATAGATTCATGCGGATGATGCCCTCCACATGTGTTTCGCTGACTCTAGTACTAAGTGTTTGATTTCGTCTCGGACCTTGGTAAGCTGTCTCATTGTAGAGGCCTCAGATGAGGTCGTTTGTTGGTGCTCCAGCTTTAATGCTTCGGCCTCCAACTCGTTCACTCGCGAATCGCGAGCACGCTCGCGCGCCCGTAGGAGGCATTTAGCATGCCTTCTTAGGGTGGCCTTACAGGCAGCCCATAATGTGCCCGAGGACTGAACCGTTCCTACATTCAGCTCAAAATATTGTGTGAGGTGTTCCCTAATTTCCAGGGTATAGTCGTTATCTTGCAAGAACCATGCGTTCAGACGCCACACCGGGCGCCTAGTGGGGTCCACTCCGCCCAACCGGATTCGCACGGGTGCGTGGTCCGACACCCCTCGAGGCAGTATCTCTGCCCCCGTGACGCCGGTGAAATCCAGGGCCGGCATGAATACTAAATCAATTCTGGAGTGTGCCCGGTGAGCGGTCGATGTGTGTGAATATTGACGTTCCTTGGGGTGCCAAGTTCTCCACACTTCACACAGGCCAAGGCTTTCAGCCCAGCCACTAAGGCTCGTGGCTCGGGAGGACCTGCCCGCAGTAACATCCCCGGATACATCTAGTCTGGGGTCCAGAACCGCGTTGAAGTCCCCTCCTACTAACGTGGTTCCCTGGGGGAGTCCCGCTACTACCTGGCGGAGTGTGAGTAAAAAGGCGTCAAGTCCCGCAGGGGGGGCGTACACGCAAACGAGGTTCAGCGGTGAGCCGCGAAGTTACCCTGAGACAACTACAAATCTGCCTTGCGGGTCAGACAATGTAGATGTAATCACCATAGGTAGCAAGCGGTGAAGCAGGATGGCCAGTCCTCTGGAGCCTCTAGAGAAGCCCGCGTGGTAAACCCTATCGAATCCTCCTTGTGCGAGCATAGGGCATTTAGTTCCCAGGAGGTGGGTTTCCTGCAGTAGGACCACTGAGGGGGAGTATCTACGGAGAGTGTTAATTACTGCGGATCTCTTGATCTTATCTAATAGGCCGTTCACATTCCAGGAGATGATTTGTGTCAGTGAGGACCAGGCGTGGACTGCGTGGGAGTCTTACATTGTCGGGTGTTTGCCAGCGGACACAGGAATGACCATTTAAACCGTAACAGTGCACTACTAAAGTTGTAAGAAACAATTATCAAACTGTAGCTATCTAACCCCAACTCAAACTTCTTATCCCCCAACCGCCCCGCACCCCATACTCCCACCCAGGAAGCATCTGTCGCCCTAGTCCCCAACCAGAACAAAACAGCCAGTGAAGCTGTCATAGGAGTGGAGTGGTGGACCCCTCCATTTAGTCGGATCACTTACAATTATTCGCAAGAAGTCAGGCCATGTTTGGCAAATCCCAAGGAGAAACCGGATCACCGGTGGAGCCCCCTAAGGGGGGGCTCTCAGGGGCGACCCAGACCCTCCGGTCCCTCCCCCGCACACCAATCGAAGCTTCGTGTGACATGTCAACCAAGCACCGGGGATTGGCTTAAGCAGCCGTCATCTCCAGTTCGTGTCTGTTTCTGCATCTCTGGGGGCTCGCCAGGCGTCCCCTTCCCCTGGGAGCCAGGTTCTCCAGCTGTTCCCCCCTCCATGGGAGTGTCCAGGTCGTTTTGTCTTCCCTTTCGAGATCTGGTGCGTTTACGGCTCCTCCGGGGCCCCCCAACAGGTGAGGGATCATCACTGGAGGGTTCCCCCCCTCGTGTCATAAGTCTTTTGCGAGTCCCCAAGCCCTCCTCGGTTAGCCAGTCCCATGCCTCCTCCGGGGATTCGAAGAAATGCGCCTTACCCGCCATAATGACTTTGAGTCGCGCAGGGAAGAGGAGCATGTACGAAAATTGCATGGCTCTAAGTTTTTGTTTGACCTGTTCATACGAGCGGCGACGGGTCTGGACCTCCCGGGTGTAGTCTGGGAATATTAGGATTCTATTGTTTTCCCATTGAAGATCCTCCGAACGTCTCGCTTCTTTGAGGATATTGTCACGATCTCTGAAGTTGAGGATGCGTGCAATCATCGGGCACCTAGGGCCGACCGGTGGGGGGCGTGGAGCAAGGGCCCTGTGGGCGCGTTCCACTGCAAACCAGGGTGAAAGAGTTTGGTCTGGCATCCAAGTCTTAATCCATTGCTCCAAGAAGTCCGAGGCTTTATCTTCTTCTGCTCCCTCAGGAAATCCAACAAAGCGCAGGTTGTTACGTCGTGATCGATTTTCTGCATCCTCCGCACGGCGGTGTAGCTCGGATGTTCGCGTCTGCAACTGGGCCACTTTGGTTCGAAGATCAGCTAGTTCATCCTCAGTTTGGGAGACTCGGTCTTCTACTTCAGTGATTCGGTTCACCGCGTTTCTGAGATCTTGCCTGATGAGGCCCATATCCTCACGCACTTCCCCGATTTTAGTCTCTACGGCTGACTGCGATGATTGAATTGCCTGGAGGATGGCACGCACTCCGACTAGTGCTGGGCCTCCAGTGGTTGTCTCCCCTTCTCCCCTGGGGCCTGCTGGCATTGTGAACTGGTCGATTTTTTGCTGGGAGGGTGGGGGTTGTATGTTCGCTCTGTCCTTCCCCATTTTGTCTCAGGGGTTGGAAGTGGCCTATTTGGCTTTTACAGCCACCTCGTCTAAGTTTCGCACCCTAAGCGCACTCCCCGGGGGGGAGTCTCGGAGGAGGTTCGTCGGTGGGATCTCACCTAGGTCACACGGGTGGTCATTGTCTCAGTTTCTTCCCCGGCATCCGGCAGCCGCTGGTCTACTCTGCTCCGTTGGGCCGCGCCGTTAAGTGGCTGGTTATTCTCGTACCAGGTCTTGTTTCGCGTCTCCAGGAGGAGGCAGAATATTTCCCCCATTATGGCTGCTTCAGTACCTCTTCGACCTGCCTCTATGGCCGGGTTGGCTGGCGTGGTTAGCGATATGGTTGAGGCTCAGAGGAGTCTCTCCCCAGCATTCAGGATTGACATTCTTGGGGGCCCGGGTTTATTAAAGTTTTGTGTATTGTCTCTTTGACGGGAGGGGGTCCTGGATTGTCCAGCCACCCTGCCCGCCGTTGCACCTTAGATCTTCAATGCTCCTGCTCTGAGGCCAAGTCTCTTGTCTCCTCTCCCCTCTCTCCTGGGGGAGAGCCACTCCTCTCCGGCGCTGGGCCCCGGGACCCGATAGTTTTCTGGGAGGGTCGCCGCCCGTTTCACCCCAGGCGCCCGGAGTCAGCCGCTGGGAGCGCGGGCGCCCCGTTCGATCGCTTCTATCTGTGACTCAGACTTCTCCTTGTCGATTTGATTCCCTCCCAGCCCACCACATACCTGATTTGCGGGGCACGGGTCGCCGGGAGGGTCTTCCTCGCTGGCCGCACTGTTTCTTAGCCCGCCGGGGGGCCCGGATGCCGGAGTCCGGCTCAGGCGCCCTCTGCGCCACCCGCGGCCACCCGATCCGAGGCGGCCGCGTCGACAGCACCCCTCCTCCGCTCGCAAGGGGCTCAGACCCGGGAGCCCGGCCCAGGCGCCTTCCGCGTCGCCCGCAGCGACCCCGCTCGGGGCGGCCGCGTCAACAGGCCAGCCCCGGGCCCGGCAGGACGCCGCGGGTTCAGCCGCCATCTTGATTTTGCCGCTCCGGTCGCCATCGGCGTCCATGGCTCGGAGCACGTCGATGCCGGTTTCACAGGGTTCTCTGGAGTCCAGGAGCCCGTGGGAACACTTAGGATTGCCTTTTAGGTGCTGTGTTGGCAGCTTCTTTGGGCGGATGACGGAGGGGTCCAGAGCACTCTCAGAGTGCGACCGCCATCTTGACGCCCGAAGCCACGCCCTCGGGCAGCCCCAATGTTAGCTTATGAAGGGAGCAGGCCTCACAGCAGTGTAAAAACGAATTTAGGAGTTTCTCACTACCAGGACATGTAAACTGCACAGGTACATGTCCTGCCTTTTGCCTACACAGCACCCTGCCCTATGTGTTACCTAGGGCATACCTTAGGGGTGTCTTATATGTAGCAGGGGAGGTTTAGGCTTGGCTGGTACTTTTAAATGCCAAGTCGAATTGGCAGTGAAACTGCACACACAGGCCTTGCAATGGCAGGCCTGAGACAAAGTAAAGGGGCTACTGAAGTGGGTGGCACAATCAGTGCTGCTGGCCCCTAGTAGCATTTAATCTACAGGCCCTGGGCACATATAGTGCACTCTACTAGGGACATATAAGTAAATTAAATAGACCAATTGGGTATGATCCAATGTTACCATGTTTAAAGGGAGAGATCAATATGCACTTTAGCACTGGTTAGCAGTGGTAAAGTGCACAGAGTCCTAAAGCCAGCAAAAATGAGGTCAGAAAAAGAGAAGGAGGAAGGCAAAAAGTCTGGGGATAACCCTGCAGAAAGGCCATATCCAACACCCACTAACCACAGCCTCCCCACGATCATGAGCGCAGGGCATGATGCCCCCTCCAGAGCATGTGGGCAAGTCACCCACTTGAGAGACTGTGGCCTTGCACTCCCCAGGACCAAGCACAGGGCATGTTGCCCCCTCCAGAACATGTTGGCAAGTCACCCACTTGAGAGACTGTGGCCTTGCACTCCCAAGGACCAAGCACATAGCATGTTGCTTCCTCCAGAACCAGTGGTCTTGTTCCATCTCCTGGCTGAGGTGCCTCTCCGCACCCCGTCCCCCTGAGGTGCCTGCCTATTTACCAACTGATGGGCCTGAAGTGTTCTCTCCGTGTTGATGCAGGTGACAAGTGGGGCCTTGGAATTTGGCCTGTGGCCCACCAAACTGAGGACTGGGCAGTGTCCCTTGAACTGTACAAGTGTAAATATCCTTAACATTGGCTAAGTTATTTTTATACTGTGTTGATATTATAACACTCACTTTAGTAAATTAATTTTGACCTTGCATTATTCAGCCGATTTAGGGGAAATAATTTGTTTTCTTGTGCATCTGGTTGTGTGTAAGGTGTGTGTATGTCAGGTGTGTGTTGTGCGTGTGTGTGTCACTCTCTTTGTCCTCCCCCCTCTCTTGTGTGCTAGGCGTCTGTACTAACCGTCGTCATCTTCGCCGTCGGTCGTTGGTGTTCGTGGTGGAGCAGCACATAGAAGAGCATGGGGAAGACATGTATCTCGGACTCCATGGCTGTGTGGTTGTTCCCTGTGTCTCCAATGGTGAGTCCTTTCCCTTCTGAGCTCAGTTTCCACCAGGCTTGTGATGTCGTTGGTACCGCCCCGGAAAAGGTGGCGGATTGGCATGTTTTAATATGGTGGGCAGAACATTGGCTTCCGTCTGGCTATAGGCGGCTACCTCCGTGGTGGCTGTTGTTTCCACAATGGCTGTCGGTGTGGAAAGTGGCTGTCTGTCTCAGATCTATCCGTCATGGTCAGAATTTGACAGTAATTACCGCCAGCCTGTTGGAGGTATTACGGCCACTTTTACACCAACCGCCAGGGTTGTAATGAGGGCCTTTATTTTTTTTTGCTTTTCCCTTTACTTCTTTATATTTTTTCTTCCTCCCTCCCTTCTATATCTTCCCCATTCTTTTTTCTACCCAGTGCCATAGCAGAGCACAGCAGACGGAGTGGTACACCTCTTACCTTGTGGATGTCGATGACTTCCAAGGGGTGCAGCCCCACACAATTTTCACCAAGGTAGAGGTGGCAGCACTTGTCTTTTTTGTGCAGCACCACCTTCCCTCCATTTTGGCAGCAGGCTGCAGGCCTGGGAGCGGTTCTGCCCATTGGGAGTGTCGACTGCTGTAGGGGAGGGTGCACCTGTTGGTACATTGCCACACTGGGGTCCAGTGCACCCAGCAGCAGTTAATGCACAATTGGGCAGACATAATGGAGCATGAACAGGACACGCTCGACCTGCTGGGCATAGAGGTGCCGGGGCTTGGTGAGTAATAGCTATTTATTTGTTGTGTGAGTTCCACAGTGCTACTTGTTTTAGTAATAGCACTGCTGACTATCAGAGGTAAGTTAAGTTTACGTTACAATGAATATTTGTTATGTGATCCAGGTTGAGCTAGCCAGGTGCTCAGTCAGCTCTTCCTAATTGTACTAATCGGCGCACGTTTGGGCTGATTATTAAAGAAGCCATGCAGACTAACACTCCTCCTGTCACCAAGAATAAGACAGTGGTAGTAGTAATAAGTAATATCAGTATCCCAATCACAATCTCCCAGTGATGTCCATATCATCATAGTATACATCTATGCATTGAAAAATGGAGGCTGAGTTGCTCCATAAAAGGTGGTTGAACAGCATAGATCATTTATTGCAAAAGGATTGCATTGTTAGTAGTACGTAGTTGTATATATACCTTAGGAAATTTGCAGTAGGGCTTAGATGTAGGATTTAGGAAAGTAAAGGCAATAGGTCAACTTAAGCCGATTTGATATGAGGAGATCTGATTTAGAAAAGTACAATGTTACTGTGTTTGCATCTGCCTGCCAAAATATTTTGTGGTACATTAATTGTACCACTATTTTGTTATCTTCTTTGTTTCTTAACTCAGTACCAAAGGGGAAGAAGAGGGCAACATCTGAGGCAGGTTCAGCAGGACATAAGTGTACCAGTACCATCACCAGTGTGTAAGCTGGTTGGTATGCTGGCCCCAGTAAGTCTTCCTATCATATTAGTATCATTTCCCTAACTTTCACCTCTCCTCTTTTCGAATTTTTTTTATTTTCCTGTTACTGGTCCTATCTACCTTTTTTGTTCTTGTCCTTGTCCTATTCGTGTTATCCATGCATTTAGCTATTTTTCATGTTTCTGTACCTGACTGTACTAGCTTTCTTCTGCTTTGTTACTAAGCTTATCTTCCCCTTCTCTCCTTATATATCTTGTGGACTGGTACCTTAATACTAAGAGGACCAATTGTCAGGACAGGTACACTACCTACAAGATCGCATGCCCAAGCCAGCTTTTCTATGCATGTATGTGAAGGTTTGTTTGCCTTGCTCGTGTTCATTGCATTTGCCAACTAAGGTCTCACCATAGGTCCTCCTGGATTGACCAAAGTATTCTACCCCTTTGTTGTGGTTCAGTGACCTAGCTTTGCCCCTCCATTACAAAACATTTGTGGTTGATTTGTCTACCTGGCTTTTTAACATAATTAACTGGCAAAATTCCCAAAGTGAAGTAGAAGAAGATATAACTGTAGTAATCTACTGCGGCTGTATTTTTTTTTAAAATCTAAAATGTGTAACTTTTTTCCAGCCACAGTGACAGTGCAGGGGCCATTGGCAGCATCTGTGCACCAGATGTGGCAGCGGCCAAAGGAGTAGAACAGGTGGCAGCAGGGACAGGCGTTGGAAAGTCATATTTGCTCTTGCTCATTGACAATTACTAGTATACTCACTGCAAGGGCGGTGCTTGTGAACCTCCTGGTTTAGCAGCTAAAGCAGGGTGTTGAGTTCTTAATGGCTTCTTATTTCTGCAAATCAGCAGACAAAAGCTCATAATGAATGGATGCCGAAATAATGACTTGATGGAACAGCAAACAAAGGATGGACAGTTAAAAGAAACAGTGGGTGAAATGGTATCTGAGTGAGAGAATGTGTGGGTGAAAGGAAAGGATGCGTAGGTGAGTGATAGGAGATGCATGGGTGGGTGAAAGGATGGATGAAAGGGGGGAAAGGATGCCTCAGTGGGTGAAGGGTAGATAGGTAAACAGATGTTCAGGTGGGGATGATAATGAACGATGCGTGTGTTCACTTACTTCGCTTGGTTTGCATGGTTATCAAAGCTTTGGTTCAAAGTGGTGGTATTTTAATTTTCTGTCATCTCCTTTAACTTACTGTAGTTGTTAAGCAAGGCAGATATGTATCACCCTACCCATCATTATACCTTCCTCCCCATTAGTTACCTATGCTACTTTGACGTAACAGCAGCGTCGCTCAATTTGGCAGTAAAATAGTGCTGTCTGTGCAATGCTTCAGTTAATGCAGCATTTACAAAGTTACCAATAAATTGCAAACTTAAAGCCAAATGTGATTCCCTTCCCTCCCGTTGACCACTTTGTCACCTCCTAGTAATTCTGTCCTTTATTCTTTCCAAAGTTCTGTGCCAGACACCAATAACAATGTGAAAATCCCTTTTGGCATGTGCCACATTTATGGATAAGTGATTAATATTTAATGGTTTCCATAACACATTCATACCAGTTCAAATTTTAGGGGGTTATTCTAACTTTGGAGGAGGTTTTAATCCGTCCCAAAAGTGACGGAAAAGTGACGGATTTACCACCAGCCGTATTACGAGTCCATTATATCCTATGGAACTCGTAATGCGGCTGGTGGTATATCCGTCACTTTACCGTCACTTTTGGGACGGATTAACACTCCTCCAAAGTTAGAATAACCCCCTTAATCTTTTGACATTCGTCAACTACAGTGAGACATGTGTGGGCAAACAAATTGCCCTGGCTGTGACTCGTAATCAGCCATACCAAATCCCAATGGCCCTTGGGAACCAACAATTTACTGCTATTGTGCCACTCTACTTTTTCAGAACAATTGTTTGCACAGAGCACCATTTATAATTTGTCATTTTCCTTTTTCTTTCCTGCTGAACATCCAACTCACCTGGAAATAGCAGCCAGCCTGCAGCAGTAGAGGCTGGAGGGCATCTGCAACAAATGTCAGCAGCTGGTGGCTCTTCAGGCTAAGGAGGATGAGGTCCAGACAGCAGCCAACATACATGCCGGTCCTATCTCTAACTGGCCGCCAGTGCCTCCAGCCTCTCAGCATCGGCATCAGCACCGCCGTCAGCTGTCATCAGCCCATCCTCATCCCACCACTGTTTACCCTTCAAGCTCAGACTGCAGCTCCCAACGCTGCATCCTGCAACACTTTGCGCGCCTGGGCCAGTGGGTGGCACATGTTGAGGCAACCCTGGATGATCTCCAGACTCGCGTGGAAAACATCCTCTTCTGACTTTAAAAAAAAAATGTTTTGGTGGGAGGGGCACTTCTTGTGGATGGAGAGGGCAGGAAAGGGAGTTGTGGCAGTTTTCTTTTTTGTACTTTGGACTTTTTCTTTGAACTTTCATTGTGGACTTTTGTTTCTTTTGTTGTGGAGGTTCGTTGGACTTTTGGGGACTAGGCCGTTTGGGAGAGGGGAGGGCATGTTGTGGGTAGAAAGGGTGGGTTTTCAATTTGCAAAAAATAAAAGGGGATCATTTATTTTACTTCATTTATTCCTCAAATCTTTATTTTGTTGTTTTAGTTTGTACTGCTGTATTTTAGTGTAGCCCAGTGGTTCCCAACCCTTTGAGTTCTGTGGACCCCCATTTTATCAATTTTGGAGCTCAGGGACCCCCACTGAATCATTAGTGGAACCCAGGGGACCCCCACTGACTCATTAGTGCTAGCTGGGACCTAATATTATGATTTTTGTTAAGCAGTCGCGGACCCCCTGAGGAGGCTTCGCGGACCCCCAGGTGTCCCCGCCCACAGGTTGGGAACCACTGGTGTAGTCTGTTCTTTAAATCTGCTTTAAAAAGTGTATGTTAGCTATGCCATTGTTCTACTGCACCGTGCAACTCTAGTGACCAATAGGGGATGATTGCCATTGCATATTTGGACAACAAATGCCTAGATGCACACAAACAACATCTTTTTCGGTACAATTGAATTACTAACTAAACAAGTTCACTTGAATCCATAGTTCTTCTCTTGCCTGAATAGATGAAGCAAAGGCCGAAAACTCAGTCTTCTTAGTGCAGGGTTTTCCCGAGGGGGCATCTTATCTTAAGGGGGTGATAATTGTAGTAGCAGGCTAGCACACTGACACAGGAGACACAAGGTGTCACTCGCACCAATGCGAACTCCAACTGCAGTATTAATCAAAGAATTATCTATCACTGTCAACTCGATTGAAAGAAAATAGAGTTAGTCCGTTATATATTATATCATAACTTTAGGAAGACTAGCCCAGACTGGCACACAATTCAGAATACATGATATGATGATAAAAACTAGGAATATCAACTTCTTCTGAGCAATGGGAAGCTAGTATTTAATGAAAACTAAACCTAGAAAATGAAATCCTCCAGTCAGGAGAAGTGGGCTCGGAGTCAGCAGTTGGTTGGACAAGGTTATGCGTTTATGCAACACACAATACAAGGCCTTGATGATGATATTAATGTGGCCAGTGTCAAATATTGCTAAGGTAATAGAAGGTCATGCAGTGAGTTGGTGTTGCTTTCACTACATCCGACTCAGCAAGTGTTCAGCTTTCACCAAGTTTTGTCGTGCAGGAGAGCACTAGGAGAAGGCCTGCATATTGAAAAACAATAACTGTATTATAGAGCAAAGGAGAAGGAGAAAAAGAAAGCAAGGTAAGCTTCATGAAGACTCAGAGGCACGGCAAGAACATAAAGAGAAGTTTCACATTTGAGCCATCAACTCATCTCTCTCCAGTCCACAGAGCTGAGTGAGTAGTAGGCCACAGAGTCTTAGCTATCATCACAGTTTCTCTTTGAAGCCGATAACTTTGTCCTTCTAGCTGTTGAGGTAGTCCCACCCTGAGTCCTTCCATCCTCCTTCTCCTGATTCTGAGTAACTCCATCCCAGTCCCAAACTGAGCAAGGTAGACCTGTGTAGTGCACTGCTGTCGAAGAACAGAATTAGAGTATTTTGTGTAAATTTGTGTTTGGTATCTATAGTGACTGGTCTAGTCTCTGAGGAACCAGAAAAAAGGAGTGGACCCCGCAGGTAAATTTTGCTAAGTTTGAAAGGCCAATCACTTTCAGGAAAAATTATCACTCATCAGCCCCTAAAAATTACAAATCATTGAAATGAAGTTTACAAATTTCTTGAACTCCCTCCCTCACTGTCACCCACCACATACATCATCAGTCATCACTCACAAGCACTCAATATATCACCACTCATTGGTGCAATAGTTAGTAGTTACCTCTTCCAATCCAAGCACAGTGGTTGATACAACATATTACCTCCTGTTTGATGGTAGCAACACATCAGAATTTGCCTTTGGCACTGGCAGTCTTTTGATCAATGATCTTCTGTGGTAGCCAGTCTAGATGATGTAAAAGTAAAAAAGGAGGGGCAAAGGCATGTGAGGAAGGCAGGCATTGTCTCAAATGTCCTGAATGGAATGTGGGCGCTTTTTCACTCCATATGGGTCCAACTCCTATCCGGTCATATATGTGACTACAAACTGGTGGGGCAGTATTAATGTGACACAAGCAATGTTCCACTAGCTATTTTTTTTTTTTTGCAAAGAAAGAAAGAGGTTCAACAAGAAATAATGAAAAAGTTCAATGGTGGCTCTGGCATTCTTAGGTCCTCATTACAACCCTGGCGGTCAGTGATAAAGTGGCAGTAATACCACCAACAGGCTGGCGGTAACTACTACCAAATTATGACCATGGCGGTGCGAACTCAGATAGACAGCCACGTTACCACACCAACCGCCAGGGTGCAAACAATAGGCACCACGATGGTAGCCGCCTACATCCAGGCGCTAGTCAATGTACCGCCCACCATATTAAGAGACACAAATCCACCACCTTTTCCGGGCAGTACCAATGACATCAAAAACCTGGCGGAAACAGAACACAGAAGGGAATGGACTCACCTTTGGAGACACAGGAAACAACCATGGACATGCCCTGTGCTTGATCCTGGGGAGTGCAAGGCCACAGTGTCTCAAGTGGGTGACTTGCCCACTGGCTTTGGAGGGGCAACATGCCCTGTGATTGGTCCTGGGGACTGCACGGATACAGTCTCTCAAGTGGGTGACTTGCCCAAATGCTCTGGAGGGGAAACATGCCCTGTGTTTGGTCCTGGGGAGTGCAAGGCCACAGTCTCTCAAGTGGTGACTTGCCCACTAGCTCTGGAGGGGCTAACATGCCTTGTGCTTGGTCCTGGGGAGTGCAAGGCCACAGTCTCTCAAGTAGGTGACTTGCCCACTGGTTCTGGAGGGGGCATTGTGACCTGTGCTTCTGATCCTGGGGAGGATAGGGTGAGTGGGTGTCATACCCACTGGTTCTGGAGGGGGCATCGTGCCCTGTGCTTTTGGTCCTGGGGAGTGCATGGTCACAGTCTCTCAGCTGGGTGTCATTCCCACAGGATTTGTATCGGCAGGCCGCACAGCAGCCCATGGAGGCAGGACTACAGACCATCCAACGGCGGTGACGTCTACTCAGTGGTGGTGGTGCTGCTGCTGCTGGTGGTGGTGGGTGGAGACTCCAGCCCATCCTCTGCAGCCTCGGACGGCTGCCCACCGCTGGTGGTGGTAGTGCTGATGCTGGTGGTGGTGGTGGGGGGAGGCTCCAGCCCATCCCATGCAGCGCTGCTGCTGGTAGTGGTAGGGGGATGGCTGTCCTCGGACGGCTGCCTACCACTGGTGGTGGTGGTGCTACTGGTGGTAATGGGGGGGGAGGCTCCTGCCCATTCCATGCAGCCTCGGATGGCTGCACATCCATGGTTGGTGGTGGGGTCTCCGACTGGGTCCCTGCACCAGGCCCCTTATCCTTCTTGCCTGCTGGGCTGGCTCCTTACCCTTCCTGGCAGCAGCTGGTGCAGGACCCTTGCCCTTCCTGGCAGCAGCTGGGGATGGCTCCTTGCCCTTCCTGGCAGCACTTGGGAAAGGCTCCTTGACCTTCTGGGCAGCACTTGGGGCAGGCTCCTTGCCCTTCCTAGCAGCAGCTGGGGATGGCTCCTTGGCCTTCCGGGAAGCACTGGGGCAGGCACCCTTTCCGTGAGGCTGCCTGGTGCCCTGGATCCTTTCCCACCACGAGTGGGTGTAGAGACTACTGGGCCCGTGGACTGGGTGGCTGAGGTGCTTGCCTGGGTTTTTGCCACCCTGGCGAGACGTGAAGGACTGGGGGAGGGGTAGGGAAGAGGTCAATGTTGGAGAGGAAAAGCTTCTAATGGACATTGGGGCAGGAAGAGTGAGAAGGTTTGGGAGTGGAGGAAGAGGGAGTGGTTGTGTGAGGTGTCTGCCTGCTGTGTTTGGGTGCAGGTGCATGGGCTGGATGCTGTTGTGAGGTGGATGGCTGTTGAGTGTCTGAGTGCTTGCGTTTGTGTACCTTGGGAGGGTGGGGACAGGCACAGTGGGAGAGGACACAGGGGACATGTGCATGGCTGTTGTGGTGGTGTCTGCCAGTGAGGTGTGTGTTCTGCTAGGTGTGGTGGTGATGGCGGTAGTGGATGAGGATGTAGGGGATGAAGTTGTGAGTGTAGACGCAACTGGGAGGAAGGTGGAGGAGGAGGAGGAGGGAGACACAGCGGAAGCAGTGGAGGTTGGTATGTCTACATCTGGATGGTGTTTGTGTGAGTGCCTGTGGGATTATGTATGTGCTTGTGTTTGCCTGTGCCACTCTTGTGTGTTGTGTGCATGCTCGCCTGCCTCTGTGCTTTGGATAGGTTGGGGTTGAGGGGTGGTAACAGTGACAATGGCTGCCATCAGAGAGGAGGCCAGAGCCTGGATTGGCCAGTGTCAATGCCCTCCAGGAATGCATTTGTCTGTTGCATTTGGGCTGCCAGCCACTGGATGGCATTCACAATGGTTGACTGCCCTAAAGAGATGGATCGCAGGAGGTCAATAACCTCCTCACTCAGGGCAGCAGGGCCAACTGGGGCAGGGCCTGAGGTGGCTGGGGTGAAGGAGATGCCCACCCTCCTGGGTGAGGGGACACGGGCAACTCGCTGACGGGTTGCTGGGAAGGTGGTGGTGGTACGGGGGTGTCAGCTGTACCTGTAGCTGGGGTGGTCAATGAAGTATCTGCCACCACCAGGGAGCTTCCATGAGAGGACGTATCTGTGTCAGAACTGTCCCCTCCAGTCTCCGTCGTGGTGTTCCCCTCGCCCTCCGTCCCACTGGTGCCCTCACCGTCGGTGGATTCTACCTCCTGGATCCTGTGGGATGCTGTTCCCTCTGTCACTGGTGCCTCTGCTCCTCAGCCAGATGATGCTAATGCACATAAGGACAGTATGACAAAACAAAAAGGGGGGGAGACAAAGGATACATTGGGTCAATGGCTGCACCAACACCACCTTAGGCGTACACACCACTGTCACTCACAGGGAACAGCCCAATTCACTACCAGTAATAATGCTAGCCACCAGGGTATGGGGAGGGGCACATACCGCCAACTGCAGCACACCTGGTACCCTCACAGCCCTGACCAGTAGTGGATGCCTACAAGCTAGGACGCAGGATTATCACTTCAGAACCCTGCCCAACATGGGACCTACTCTGCAATATCAGGCCTGGCCTAGGGGCACCTACTGACACACATCCCCCACCCATGCATAAGTTGTAATGATGGGAACTGTATTCACTCCCTTGTGGCTGCTGTGATGTCCTCAAGCTCCCATCCAGCTATAGATAGGCCACCGCCAGTATGTGGGCCATCAGGGGGTGTCAGGGTTCGACGGGCACCCCTTCCTCGTTGGGAGGACATCCCCAGTTGGGCCTCCACCGTCTTCCGTGCCCAGCGTCTCAGGTCCTCCCATCGTTTCCGACAGTGGGTGCTCCGCCTGCCGTAGACCCCCAGGGTCCACACATCTTTGGCGATGGCACTTCATATACCCTTCTTTTGATGGGCACTGACCTGCAGAGAAATACACACAGGAAAAGGTATCAGTCAGACCGTCCTGCCTTATGGCCCACCATACCCCTTCACATCGCCATTTGCACACACAGGGCCCAGCACACAAGCTGCATGCCACCCAGGGGACATGCACCAACCCCCCCTTCATGAGGCCTTCACACACACCACTCCATGCATTAATGCCCCATGCATCGTGCTCAAAGTGTACTCACCTGTTGGTCTGGAGGCCCATACAGCAGCCTGTACTGGGGTAGGACCCCATCCACCAGTCGCTCCAACTCCACCGAGGTGAAGGCAGGGGCCCTTTCCCCAGTCACATGAGCTATGGTAGGTTTCAGAGACAGGTCACAGCAGCACATGCAGTGTAGGTCCTCTCCTGTTGAAGGTCCGGTAGCAAGTGAGTGATCAGATAGAAAAATGTGGTTACGTCACTGTGGGCGTACATCACCATTGGCCATTGTACCCCATAGGGCCCAATAATAACCAGTGAGGAGTTGCACAGTGGTTCCCGACCACATACCGCAATGATGCACAATGTCAGCGGAATTACCTCACTTCCACCTGTCCCTCCACACAGGACAGGTAGACGCCATTTCAGGGTGGGGGGCTGGCCCTGGATAATCACAGTTCAAAATTGGACATTCAGGACAAATGCCACTTATACATTAAAAATTAACATCATGTATTGTACTGTTGTGGCTACAATGTACAGTTTGTGACCGGCTGCTCACTCTTTTGCCCCATAGATTGCTACCGCTGCGGATGAATAGGAGATGGAGACATACCCCCGTATACAGACACCTGGTGGACTTGGCAACAATGGAGGGCGGGCACATTACCCTCACCTATAGACTTGACAGGGCCACAATCACAGAGCTGTGTGCCCAATTGGAGCCTGACCTAATATCTGCAATCTGTCACCCCACTGGGATACCCCCTCTTGTGCAAGTCCTATCTGTGCTGATTTCTTGGCAACTGGTTCTTTCCAAGTGACAGTGGGCTTGACAGCAGGAATGTCATAGCCAATGTTCTCGATAGTACTGACCAGAGTGCTGTCTACCCTGATTAAACACATGTGCAGCTACATTGTTTTCCCCCAGGTGGAGGATTTGGCCACAGTGAAAGCTGGCTTCTATGCAATGGGACATGTCCCCAACATCATTGGTGCAATTGATGGCACACATATTGCATCCCCCCCCCGGCAAAATGAAGAGGTGTCCAGAAATCAAAAGAGTTTTAACTCAATGAATGTCCAGATGGTGTGCTTGGTGGACGCGTACATCTCCCATGTCAATGCTAAGTATCCTGTGTCGGTGCATGATGCCTTCATCCTGAGGAATAGCAGCATCCCAAATGTGATGGGCCAACTACAGAGGCATAGGGTGTGGCTAATAGGTGAGCCCTAGTTCCCACCCAGTAGATGTTGGAGCATGGGTATGGTGTGCCCCATATGGGATAGTGTGTGGCTAAATGTTGTCCCTCGATATTTGAGATGACTCAAACCTATCATGGCTACTGACCCCTGTGAGGGCTCCCATGACAAGGGCAGAATAACTTTACAATGAGGCACATTGGCGAACAAGAAGGATTATCAAATGTACCTTTGGCCTCCTGAATGCCAGATTTCGGTGCCTCCACCTAACAGGTGGATCCCTGTACTTCTCACTGTAGAAGGTCTGCCAAATAATCGTGGCTTGCTGAATGTTGCACAACCAGGCCCTGAGACGCCATGTGCCTTTTCTGCAGAAGGAGGAGGCTGGAGACGGCTGTGTGGCAGCAGAGGACCCTGTGGACAGTGAGGATGAGGAGGCAGAGGATGAGGACAACAGAACTTCAGTGATTCAACAATACTTCCAATGACACACAGGAAAGACAGTGCTACTTCATTTTCATTGTCATTTTATGGTTTATCTTTGTCACTAGCATGCTGTTATTTCCCACGTCTATGCCCACTCAGTGTACCTTTTGGCAACTCATTTTGCAGATGTTGGTGCCCCACTATTGCTCCTGGTGTGATCACTGCAGCCAACTACAGGTCTTTCATATGTGAACATTACTGTACAGTTGAATTGTAATGTTTGAACCTGGTTAAACAAATACATGCTTAAATCATTTGACGTACTCCATACTTTTATTTATTCAAAGGGTATTTATTGAAGTGCTAAGAAGGAGAGGGGCAAGTGCATTGGGATAGGGTGATGATGGAGCAAAGTCAAGGGTATTGTTCCAGTCTATTTGAAGCACAGGTGCTTTGTCCAAGGGGACATAGGAAGTGTAGCAATGGCAGTTCAAGGTTGACAGGGTGGCAGAGTGGGACACAAGGGTGACAATCAGGAGAGTCTAATTTCCTGGCGGGGTCTTGACAATAGTCTCTGGCTTCTGCCTGGATCGCAGGGAACGTTTGTGGGGTGGTTCTCCTTCTGCAGGGGGAGGGGTGCAGGTGGCCTGTTGGTCCTGTAGCTGGGCCTCCTGTCCACTAGCGGCAGCAGAGGTGGAAGGCTGTTCAGATGACTGGCTAGTGGCAGGGGCCCGCTGTTGTGAGACGGCCTCCCTCATAATGTTGGCCATGTCTGCCAGCACCCCTGCTATGGAGACCAGGGTGGTGTTAATGGCCTGCAAGTCCTCCCTGATCCCCTGGTACTGTCCCTCCTGCAGCCACCTGTTCTCCTGCACGTTGGGCAGGATCTAGCCCAGCGTATCCTGGGAATGTTGGTATGCTCCCAGGATCTCAGTGAGTGCCTCCTGGAGAATCGGTTCCCTGGGCCTGTCCTCCCCCTGGCACACAGCAGTCCTCCCAGTTTCCCTGTTGTCCTGTACCTCTGTCCCCTGAACCGTTTGCCTGCTGCCACTGACCCCAGGTCCCTGATTGTCTTGGGGGCGAGTTGTGCCCTGGGGTCCATGTAGTGGTGGACACACTGCTGATTGATGTGTCCTGTGGACAGAGGTATGGGTATGCTGGATGGGTGCTGTGGTGGTGTTTCCTGAGGGGGAGGCTCTGTGGTGGTGTGTGACTGTGCCTGGGTAACTGACTGTCCAGAGGTCCCTGATGGGCCAGGTTGGTCATCTAGATCCAGGCATCCAGAGTTGCTGTCATCACTGTGGGCCTCTTCTGTTAGTGGACTGGATAGTGCTGGCACCTCTTCGCCACTGATATTGGCTGAGGTACATGTGGGATGTAAATGCAGTGTTATTGTTTCTGTGTGTGACATATTGTGCATCGGTGGGTTGCCCTCTTTGGTTGTATTTGCCCTGGCAGCTTTCACTTGTGTAAGTTGGTATGTGGTGGGCTAGTTGATTCTCTCTAGTGTGCATGCTTTGGTGACAGGTGTTCATGCAGGTCCATCAGTGGTGTCCATGCATTGGTATGGCATGCAGGGCTTGGCATTGGGGTGAGTGATATGTGATGGTGGGGTGTATGAGAGGTGGTGGAGTGATGAGAGTGAGAGTGAAGGTGGGAGTATGTAATGGCATGCAGGTAAGGAGGTGATAGTAGACTTACCAGAGTCCAGTCCTCCGCCTACTCCGGCAAGGCCATCAGGATGCATGATTGCCAAGACTTGCTCCTCCCAAGTTGTTACTTGTGAGGGAGGAGGTGGAGGTCCACCGCCAGTCCTCTGTACAGTGAGTTGGTGTCTTGCTGCAGTGGAACATACCTTCCCCGTAGGTCGTTCCACCTCTTCCTGATGTCATCCCTGGTTATTGGGTGCTATTCCCCGGTGTTGACCCTGTCCACGATCCTCTGCCATAGTTCCATCTTCCTTGCAATGGATATCTGCTGCATCTGTGCTCCAAATAACTGTGGCTCTACCCTGATAATTTCCTCCACCATGACCCTTAGCTCCTCCTCTGAGAATCTTGGGTGTCTTTGTGGTGCCAAGGGTGTTCTGTGAGTTGTGTGGGTGAGGGTGTGTAGGGTGTTGTTTTGGGGTGTGTGATGTGGGGTGCGTGGGTGGTGTATAGGTGATGGTGGTGTGTGGCTCTGGTCTTGTCTGTGGTCGTGGTGTCTGTCTCGTGCCAATGGTTTGTAATCGTAAAGGGTTGTGGGTAATGTGGGTGTGTGTTTTATAGTGGTGTGGGTGTGGTGTGTGTATGAGAGTCAGGTGTGTGTAGTTTGAATTGTCCGATGTAGTGTTGTTTTGTATGTGTGTGTGTATTTTAAGCATGGCGGTATGTACCGCCAATGGTTTACCGCTATTGAATGTCCGCCATGGTGATTCGTGGCTCATAATGTGATCGGCGTTGTTCTGTTGGTGTAACAGTGTGGGTTTTGATACCTCCACTTTATCACTGACCTTTAGTGTGGTGGAATTGTGTATGTGGCTGAATAGTGGCTGTTGGTGTGTGTGTGTCATAATATGGTGAACGGATGTCCCCGGTGGTATATTGGCAACAGTCAGCGTGGAGGTAAGTGGGATTTACCGCCAATGTCGTAATGAGGGCCTTCGTCTGGGAAGTACAGTTCATACTCAGTTCAGGTGGTTTACCCAGATGGTGGTCAGTAAAGACACTTGATTGTGACCAATCACCCTCTTCCTCCTCCTGTGGTGTTTTGGGAACAGTGTAATCAGGTGATAGAAAATGGTGGTTCATTTTGATCATGGTTAATCTCTCCATGTCTAGAGGCGAGAGAATGGTCCTTCTAACTGTAACAACTGCACCAGTTGCACTGAACACATGTTCAGCAGACACCTGGCTACAGGATAAGCCAGGTTCTTTATTGCCAG
This sequence comes from Pleurodeles waltl, assembly GCF_031143425.1. Taxonomy (NCBI): domain Eukaryota; kingdom Metazoa; phylum Chordata; class Amphibia; order Caudata; family Salamandridae; genus Pleurodeles; species Pleurodeles waltl. The sequence goes on along the minus strand of NC_090448.1, from coordinate 465,183,965 downwards.
CCTGCTGAGCTTTGGCCATTGGCGCATCTTGCCATACTAATACACCAATGAGTTTTAATCCACATACACCTCTTTTGTGTCATCTAGATTCTCTTGGAATATCCTCTGAAGCACTAATGCCCATATTTATACTTTTTGACGCAAACCAGCGCCGGCTAACGCCATTCCTATGTGCCACGCGGGCGCCTTATTTAAGGAATGACGGTAGCCCCGGCGTATGGGAAAATGGGGGTTGTGCGTCAAAAAATGGTGCAAGTCAGGTTTGAGGCAAAAATCATGCCTCAAACCGGACTTGCACCATTTTTTGATGCACAACCCTCATTGAAATTACTCCTGTCTTAACAAAGACAGGAGTCATGCCCCCTTGCCCAATGGCCATGCCCAGGGGACTACTGTCCCCTGGGCATGGTTATTGGGCACAGTGGCATGTAGGGGGGCCCAAATTAGGCCCCCCTATGCCACTTTATAAAAATAAAAAAAAATACTTACCTCAACTTACCTGTACCTACATGGGATGGGTCCCCCATCCATGGGTGCCCTCCAGGGGTGGGCGAGGGTGGCAGTGGGTGTCCCTGGGGACAGGGAAGGGCACCTCTTGACTGCTTCCATGGTCAGAGACCATGGAAGTGAGCCCACAGGTCCCTTAACGCCTGCCCTCACCCAGGCGTTAAAAAATGGCGCACATCAGGCTGTGCACCGTTTTTAGGGCCCACCCCCTCCTGTGCGCCAAAATGACGTGGGAGTATGAATAGGGTGCACAGGCCTTAAAGTCATTTTTTGGGCGGGAACGCCTACCTTGCATGTCATTAACACAAGGCAGTTTCCCGCATCCAAAAAATGACACACATGGAGGAATTTTGACGTCCGCGGGCTCAGGCGTCAAAGTTTAAATATGGTGCACGGTTTGCGCCGAATGTGCGTCAAAGTTTTTGACGCACATTCGGCGCAAACAGAGTATAAAACTGCCCCTAAGTGTGCTTTCACGTGCTCGACCTCTTTTGCCTTCGCTTCTGCACTGGATTTAAGACCTGTCACTTGAAACCAAGCGAATGAAGAGGTTGGGTCTGATTGTTCTGATGGTGTTGTTGCTGGTGTTCTTGTTGCTGTTGTTTGCTGCTGTGAGACAAGACTGCCCTTTCTAGAAGTTGAAGGCGGCACCCCAGAACTGAGGAGTAGGACTCTAAGTTTTAGCCATTCTTATTCCAGTTCCCCAGCTTGCGCAACAATCCACCTCTTTAATTTTGAAACATACTCTTCATAAAAAAAATATTGTAGGGTGGATCAAGTAGGGTGACACAGATGTGCCCTTTGGATGATATAATGTTATTTTGAAGCCTTGTATAACAAGTCAAGAGATAGCTCAGGCTCTCAACCAAGGCATGCGCTTCTGAGTTTTTATTCACACCTCCAAGTGCGAACCTTTCAGACACCTTCTTTAGCTGCTTCTGTAGCAGATGCAACAACGGTATAGCTTGGCCCTTTGTACTGTCCTCCTTGCTAACTTCCCTCACGAAAACCTCAAAAAGGAGCAGCATAATTGTCAGGCATTTGACTGGGCCCCATTTGTCTGCATCCATAGTCATAGCTTTCCCAATTGCATTTCCTCCTCTTAGACTGACATAGACATTGATCGGTCTGCACTGCTAAAACAGATGTTTCAGCATATAATAGGTTGAGTTCCAACATGTTGGCAACCCCTGTAACAGGGCTTTAACTGGTACACTGTTACCACGCGGAATAATCCACAACTGCTTCTGGGCTTTAAAAGAATTGCTGAAATTAGTGCAGATTTGTCTGCAGGTGGTAAGTATGTTGCTGACTATGTCTTCTTTTTTTAGAAAGTCCTACACAACCATGTTGATGTAGTGCACCAAACACAGGACCCTGAAGTAACCCCGTCTGCAAAGACCTTGGCTATATTACTGCCATTGTCCGTGGCAACACATCCCATTAGGAGACCTCTGGGTCACAACCATTCAGAACCCTTGCTATTAAACTCACCCAAGATGTTTGCAGCTGTATGTGATTTCTCCATGGCAAACATTGCTACTGTTGCATGCCACTGAACCCTCTTAAAAATGTCTTCAGGGAAAAGACCTGCAGATAGCTTTTGCTTTACTCCCGCAAAAGAGATCCAGTGTGCAGTGATTCACATGTAATCAGTAGCCTGAAAACTGGTTCGCATGTCTGTCAGAAGGTGGATAGTGTGAATAGCACTTTGCTGCAAAGCTTGTCTAACCAATTGCAGCACATCGTGATGCAGCACTGGAACAGCAAGTCTGGCAAAACAGATCCAACTTGGAACCTTCCATTTTAGGCAAATGGCTGCCACAAATTCTAAGAATCCCACTCCTTCCACAAAAGAAAAAGGGAAGAGGTCCAGGGCTAACATTTTTGCCACTTCTCATTGAACAAACGTGCCATTAAGTGGTTGCAGTCGTAGGGCCCCTCCTGCCTAAACATGACAGTAATAATAGCCTGGATTGTCTTCTTTTCTGGGGCCTTTGACGCAGGCAACTTTCGAGAAGTAGGTGGTGGTAGACTCAATGTACGTCGTGATGCAGTGGTGTCTCCATCTGACTCTGAGTAGTCCGGTGCCATTGTGAGGTCACAGAGGCATGTAATTCTGGCACACTGCTTGAACAAGGGCTGCTTTCCATGAGGATGTCACCCTTTTCTTCCATCGTGATTTGGCCAATTATAGCTGATGTTTCCTCCTACTGGATTGCATAATGTTTTTTTCATATGAGTAGTTTGGCCTCCAGTACCATAAGGTGAACCAGGCTTACCTCGACAAACACTCATGTGGCAAATGTACTGGAGGTAGGTGGGTGTATTGATTGCCTCTCTGCAGTGCATACCTCTACTGAGGTAGGGGTTGGTGCAAGTCTCTGCTGGGTCCTTAAAAATGTGGGAGCTCACGGTGATGCCTAGGCCAGATCTCTCAGAGCAGGGTGGGTAATAATGTTGGACTCCTCTGTGCCAGCTTCCACAATGACTGGCTTGTTGTTATCATCCTCCTCACCATCATCCCCTTCTATGATTCTAAGGCTTTCTGGAACTTTTCTTTTCCCTTGCCTCTCCTGGCATCCCCTGGACTCTGCTTGGGTCCACTCCATGTCCCTATTATCATCATCAGAAGTGGCATTTGGAGAAGATGGTGGAGTAGTACCCTTCCTTTTTCTTGCTGGAGATCTGGGAGCCATTGATTCTAAAAGAGAAGGTTCTTGCTCATCAGGAAGCTTGACCTACTATTCTGCTCCAACTTCGGGAAGATCTACTATTGCTAGTTGCGGCTGCTGTCCACTTTGCTCTGTTTCCTTAAACGATTGGGTACTGCTTTGCGAAAGGGACTAATCAAAATCAGCATCACTGCTCACTGGGGTCACCATGATTGCACTGACAGACATGGTTTTGGGCTTAGGTTTGTGTGGTGCTGTTGATACGGGAGTGCTGGTCCCAGGTTCCTCCCCAGAAGCTGGTGTGGCAGGCATCTGTCTCCTGAAAAAGTTTGCAGTCTGCACGCCACTAGTGGAAAACTGCTTCTTCTCACTGACCACTTTCTTGGGAGCAATGTTGTTTGGGACCATCTTAAAGCTCTCAGTTGAAAGGGGCCCTAAGCTGAACAAGGTGAAGAGATTGGAGGACTTACTGTACAGGTCTTCTCTTTGGCAGTACTGCTGGTGATGTGACGTCTCTTCTCTGGTGCACCTAAAAGCAACCAAGCAAGTAAATCATATAGTTTGTGAAAAATGTGGCATTGTGCAGATTGGAATAGTATAGACAAATGCAATATTAGTGTTGTTGGTTACTTATAAATACCAATTGAATCAAACACCGTAAAGTCAAACCACACCATAAAATATCAATTAAACAACAATTCCAAGGAGCAAGGAGGCCTGACAAACAAAGAACACATGCAAGCCTATGGCAAAGGGACACTGACTGAATGAACGAAATGGCTGCCACCCACAGAGTCAAACACTAACAACAAGGAGCAAGGAGGCATGTGAAATAGAGAACAAATGCAAACCTGTGGTAAAGACTCGCTAGCTGGATGCACAAAAATGGCTGCCAACCACATGGTCAAACAACAACAAGGAGCAAGAAGGCATGGCAAGCAAAGAACGCACTCAAGCCTATAGAAAATGGACACTGGCTGGATGCACAAAATGGATGCCATCCACATGGTCAAACAACAACAAGGAGCATGGAGGGATGGCAAACAAAGAACACATTCGAGCCTATGGAAAAGGGACACTGGCTGGAAGCACAAAATGGCTGCCAGTCACATGTGCAAACAATAACAACAACAATGAGCAAAGAGAACACATGAAAGCCTATAGTAAAGACACACTGGCTGGATGCACAAAATGGCTGCCAACCACATGGTCAAGCAACAGCAAGGACCAAGGAGGCCTGGCAAACTGAGCACATGCAAGCCTATGGCAAAGGGACAATGGCTGGATGCACAAAATAGCCAACAGCCACATGGTCAGACTATAACAACAAGGATCAAGAAGGCATGGGGAACAAATAATGCATGAAAGCCTATGTTCAAGAGACAATGGCTGGATGCACAAAATAGCTGCCCGCCACATGGTCAAACAACAACAACAAGGACGAATGAGGAGCAATGAACACATGCAAGCCTATGGCAAAGAGATACTTACTGAGTGCAGAAAATGGCGATCAGCCACATGGTAAAAAAAATAAAAACCTCTTAAACACAAGAGGGAGTACAAGGAAGGTAGGGGCTGGGCTTGCCCTCCTAAATGAATATGTAATGTGACCTAAAAACCCACCTCAAGACAACCTGGAGAGCCTCCACAGAAACAAGAAAAAATTATTTGTATTTAAAAGCATGGGGACAAAGAACACATGCAAGCTTATGGCAAAGACACGCTGACTGGATGCACAAAATAGCTACAAGCCACATGGTCAAACAAAAATAAGGAGCAAGGAGGCATAGGGAACAACGAACACATGCAAGCTTATGGTAAACAGAAAAAGGATAGATGTACAAAAAGGCTGCCAGCCACATGGTCAAACAACAACAACAAAAAACAAGGAGGCATGGAGAACAACGAATGCATGCAAACCTATGCAAAGAGACACTGGCTGGATGCACAAAATCGCCACGAGCCACATGGTCAGACTATAACAAGGAGCGAGGAGGCATGGAGAACAAAGAGTATTGTGGTGCTCGCAAGAGAGCACCAAAACCAAATCTTTCATGCACAAACAAACTCAGCTCCATCCTGGATTGTGGAATTTTGGAACTCTGCCCTATTCTGCATAGTGCGAAGTGCCTGAATTCCACAAACTCCACCAGCAGAGCCATGTTCTACTCCCAGGCTTACATAGCATTTCCTAATTGCAAAATGGATTTTTAGGAAATGCTATCACCCTTGCATCAAATTAAGTGGCAACCAGGTGTAAAATAAAAAAATATCCCCAAAATGCATCAGGGTCATTCCCAGTGGCAGCTTTGGACATCTTGGCAAGGAGGATAAGGATAAATACTTTGCAGGTAAGTTTAAAACACACACACAAACATATATAGATATGAGAACATATAATAATATATTAGATATGAATTCTGTAGTTGTATTTTTCAAAGTAAGATTATATTGGGTGAAACATTTCTCTTAATTAGTCACCCACTTGAATAGAGAACTAGTTGTTTTTGTTTAATTTCAATTTTAACAAGTCCATTGGTTTGTGGATGGTATGGTGTGGTGAACTTGTAAGTCACACCACAATCATTCCATATGTGGTTTAGGTGAGCTAACATGAAGTTGGCACCTCTGTCAGAAACCACATCCTTAGTCAACCCTACCCTGGTAAAGATACCAATAAGGGCTTTTTGCATGGGCTGTAGAAGACCTAAGGGGAATTGCTTCAAGATACTTGGGGCCAGATGTAGCAAAGTTGTGCGAGTCACAAATGGCCCGAATCGCTATTTGCGACCCCGCAAAATCTGAGAGGGGATGCAAAAATCCCATTTCCGAATAGCAAATAGCGATGCGACCCAGCACCAACTCGCAAAAATTGCGACCTGATTTTGCGACCCGCAATCAGGAAGTCGCAAATTGCAAGTCTCAAACCATATGTAAAAGCCAGTTGCAAATTGCGACTAGTCGCAAAAAGCCCGTTTTGCACACCCAGATTACCACTGATTCAGAGCAGGTGGTAACCAGAACCAAAGTATAAAAGGAGACCCAGAAGGCATCTGGGTGACTCAAAATGGCTGAACTGTACGTGATTGCATGGAGGAGGGGAGTCCAGGCTGCCCAGCAGAGGAGGAGGCAGAGACAGGAGAGGATATACCGAACCAGGCAGACACTATTCCAACAAACTGAGGAGGAGATTTATGACAAATATAGACAGAGCAGTGCTGTTATATTAGAAATAATTGAACTGCTGAAACCTCAGCTTGAACGACAGACAATGCGCGGCAGCGCCATCCCCACACATTTGCAAGTGCTATGCTCACTGCACCTCTTAACCTCGGGTGGCTATCAGGGGGTGATTGCAGTGGCAGGTGGGGTATCCCAAAGTGCCCTCTCACGATTCTTCAGACGTTTCCTAGATGCCATACTCGCACACATGTCCAGATATATATACCTACCCAGGAATGAGGCAAAAATCAACAGCACCAAGTTGGACTTCTACAGAATTGCCAACTTCCCCCATGTAATAGGGTGTGTGGACGGGACACATATACAAATTTGCCCACCTGCAAATCCGACATATGTGTTCCGCAAGCGGAATTGTACCCACTCACTAAACATCCAGGTGGTATGTGATGCCCATAATGTCATTACTGACATTGTGGCTAAATATCCAGGGAGTACACATGACTCATACATATTCAGGCACAGTGGGATACACCAACGCCTAGAACGTGGGGAGTTTGGAGATGGATATCTATTAGGTTTTGGTGACTACACTCTGAAGACATACATATAGGTCACTGTGTAACCCTGTGATGCCCTGCTAAATTTGCCTTTTTTGTCAAACAGACGACAGTGCATATGCCCTGAGACCATGGATACTCACCCCATACCTAACACCTGGCAATCAGAACGAGAGGTGACATAACATTGCACATCGGCGGACCAGAACTGTAGTCGAGAGGACCTTTGGCTTGTTAAAGGCAAGATCGCAATGCCTCCATAAAAGTGGAGGTGCACTCCAGTATGCCCCAGAAACAGCATGCAAGATAGTTGCCGCCTGTGCCATCCTCCACAACATTGCAACCAGACGTGGGCCACATCTCACCCCTGAAGACACAGACACGATGAGGAGCAAGAGCTACCACACTGACAGCCTGGGGATCGAAGCATCACAAATGAGGGCAGACAGAGACGGAACCACATTGCAACCCAATACCTTGGCACGTACGTGGCAACCGTGAGCACACTCACTAATGTCAGACACACATAGCCCAGATATGTAGTGAAACAAACAAAACATTTTTATTGCTAAACTATGATATCATTAGAAATGCGCAGTATGCCAAAGTCTGGAATTGTAAACAGTCAAATCAGACACACTCATTGCATGTGCCTCAGTAATAGTACATGTCGGTGACTCACAGTCTCCTCCGACTGCGGCCACCATGGCTCACTCCTGGTGAGTCCCCTGAGCCCTGCCGTGCACTGCTACTCCGCAGCACACGCGCATCAGTGGCAGACACACTACTTATTGTAGAGCCCTCCTCGCTGTCCTGCGGGGTAACCCCTGTGCCCCTTGCATCCTGTCTGGTCTCCATTATGTCAACCGCATGGCTGATGCGTCCAAGTCCCTGTGCCACATCACCAGCAAAATTACCCAGTTCGACCTGCAGGCTGACAGTGCGCCTTGACAGGCAGGTGGTGTTTGTAGCCAGGCGCCCAATGGATGCTACAAGCCTGTCAAACCGGGCTGCAGTGTTGCGCTCCCTGCGCCATGCCTGTGCCCTGTCAGCCACCAGTTCCCTGACCAATAATTCGATGGACTGTGTCAGGTTCCCCAGATGTTTGTTCATAGTTTGGAACTGATGGTCCACATTAGCCAGCCCATGGGTCATAGTGCTCTGCAGTTTTGTAAGGTTCCTGTTAATTGACCTCAACTGTCTGTTTTGCAGGCGCTGACCCTGTACTAGTGATGCCTCAAGTCCTGCAAACTCAACGTCTGCAACATCCTCCCTGTGCACAGACTGCACTCTGCAGCGGCGTCTGCGCACTGCTCCTGCTGCTGGCTGTGTGTGCCTCTCTGTACGCCATGGCCCTGGTGCTACCACTGCTGCCTCTGTATCCAGCGCAGGATCTTCCATGGACTCTGGTGGCATTTCCATGGGTGGTGGTGTCCTGCTGTGCCCTGCTGTGTCAGTGGCAGCCTCCTCTTGTGGGTCTGGCCCATGTTCCTCTCCCTGCACGTGTTCGCTGATGGGGGGGCTTTGTGGGAGACCTGTGGGACATAGGGGATACACTGTCAGTCTTGCACATCTGTTTTTTGACTCATAATAAACATTTGCCATTATTTGGACTACTGTACTACATTGCCCATAATCCACTATTCTAGAGGTTGCAAGACTGGAATGGAGCTAGTCTGGTGGTGCCTGCAGCTGTGTACTGGGATTGTGTGTATAGTGCATTTGTGGGTGTCAAAGCATATATCATGGTACTCACTTTTTGATATTCCAGGCGCTGAACTGTCCACATCTCCGATGCCCAGTACAGCCTCCGGCTCCAGTGTTGTCTCCACCATGGTTTCCAGGGCTGTAGGTGGTGGAATGGTGGAGTGGATGGGCCTCCTCCAGTGCCCTTCATCTCCCTCATGCGCTCCGCAACTCTCTCCTTGGTCCTGGAGCGAAGGTCATACCACCTTTTCCTGATTTCATCTAGGGTGAGGTGGCTTACCCCAATGGCATTTATTTTTTCCTGGATGTCTTCCCAAATGTTTTTCTTTTGAGTTTCAGGGAAACTCATTGCTGCCTTGCCAAAGAGTTGGTCATGGTGCAGGCAGCACTCCTCCGTTAGTACCTCCAACTCCTTGTCAGAGAACTTTAGTTTTCTCTTCCTGCCAGCACTGTCTGTCTCCTTCTCCATTGCTGCTGCAGCTCCTCTCACCTGGGTGTGGCTCTGCAGTTTGGGCTGAGTGTGCTCCTCCCTCCTCCCAGTTCTATTTGGTGACTTCCTGGTTCTGATGTCATCACCGAGAGCCAGGAAGTGGGTTTCCCAACTGTTATGTTCCACCTGCAGGCAATTTGCAAGGCAGTCGCAATTTGCGACACCGGACCACACCCTTTGCGCAAATTGCGACCTCACTAAAAACGGAGGTTACAAATTGCGGTGCGACACCTCTGCGACTCGCAATTTGGTATGGCGAGTCTTTATGGCATTTGGTTTTGTGAGTCGGAAATAGCGATTCCCATGGAATCACTATTTCCGATTCGCAAATTTTTACCTAACTACATCTGGCCCTTGGTATCATGATCCACTACTACCAGTATTTATTGGTTTCCTGAGGCTGTGGGTGGTTCAAGTGGACCCACTATGTCCTCACCAACCCTTTCAAAGGGAACCCTAACCACTGGTTGTGGAATTAGGGGGGTTTGGGTGGCCACCTGCCTTACTACTGGGTTGGCAGGTGACACAAGACCTGGAAAACTCCTTCACCTTCTGGGACATATTTGGTCAGTAGAAATAGCTGACAAGCCTATTCCACATTTAGTATGCACAGATGCCCAGCTAGTGGGATATCATGGGCTGAAGTGAGGATGAATTCCCTAAACTGCAGATGCACTACCACTCTCCTGGTTGCAAAAAGTTTTGGTTCTCTATCCTCAGTGTAAAAGATCCCTGCATCCCAATAAATCCTGTGGGGGACACTGACATCTCCCTTCTCCTGTGCAGCTGCTTGCTGTCTCAGGCCTTCAAGAGTGGGACAGGTTCTCTCTCCCTGGCACAGCTGGTCCCTAAACGGTCCCCTTGGGCCCAGGAGCTCTACCTGATAAGGATCAAGTTCCATGGACTCAGTTCCCTCAGGGGATGTCAAGCACCCTCCCAGGGGAGAGGAATCCTTTGTCTTTTGCTGCTCACAAGCTGGTCCCTCAGTCTTCCTGCCTTTTCTCATGGAAAGTTGGACTGTTATTCCAGGCTCCAACACTTCTTGTTCACTCTGCGCTCGGGTTTGTGCTCTAGCTATTACTCACACCATCTCAGGGATTCCCAGCATGATTGCATGGGTTTTGAGTTCTACCTCAGCCCAAGCTAAGGACTCCAGATCATTCCCTAGCAGTCACTCCACTTGGATAGCAGAAGAGACCACTACCTGTTTCAGGCCAGTAACTCCTCCCCATTCAAAGGTCACCACAGCCATGGGATGGACTTTAGTGACATTGGGGGTCAGTACGACCTCGGCGGTCTTTTTGCAATACCGCCAAGGGACCGCTGTGCGGAAGACCGCCTGTGGAGGCGGTTTGCCGCTCGGCGTATTATGACTGTTGGCTGCTCTCCATCGTTATTCCGACGGAGAGCCGCCAACAGCCATACTTGCGGGTGGAGGGAAGTGGAGGTTGCTCCACCTCCACAGCCACGCCAACAGAACACTGCCCAGCGAATCACGTCCTGTGATTCGCCGTGGCGGTGTTCTGTTGGCGGTGTGGTGTCGGCGGAGCTGCCCCCATGGCTCCCGTCCCCTCCCGGATGTTCGACGGACCAGGTAAGTCGATCGTCCGTTAGGGGAGGGGGGTGGGGGGTGTTGTATGTTGTGTGCGTGCATGGGGGTGTGCGTGTGTGTATGTAGAGGGGGTGTGTGGGTGCGTGTATGCTTGCGGGGGTGTTGTGTGTATGGGAATGAGTGCGTGTATGGCTGTAGGTATGGATGTGTGCGTGTATGTTTGAATGTGGGTATGCGTGTCTGACTGTGTGTGTGGATGTTGGCATGTATGTCAGGGTGTGTGCGTGTGTGTGTTGGTGGTGCCTGCATGCGTGTCAGGTGTGTGTGAGTAATGGTATGTTGGGGGTCGGGGTGGGGAGGGGGGCCCTGCCACCTTTGGGGGGTGGCAGGGGTGGTGGGAGGTGTAGGGGAGGGAGTCGGGGTGGGGGATGTTGGAGACCCCTATCAGTGTCAGGGAAGGAATTCCCTGGCAATGATAGTGCTTACTGCCATGGATTTTATGGCGGTTGAAACCACATGAAATCCACAGCGGTAAGCCAGGCCCAAATACCGCCAGCGGTATACTGACGGCCGCTGGGCTGGAGACCCAGGTCTCCAGCCCGGCGGTCATCTCCGCCCTGGCGGGCGGGACGGAGAACCGGTGGATGACAATGGCGGTAACCGCCATGGTCATAATTCACCAAGGTAAGACCGCCAGCCTGTTGGCGGTCTTACCGCCGGTTCTCCGCCATCCGCCAGGGTTGTAATGACCCCCATTATCAGCATTGGTGACCAGATACATTTGTCCAGCCAGGTTCTGCCCTGGGGAAACCAGTTTTTCTGTCATCATGGTGACACTGATACCTGTATCCCTCAGGGCTTCTACTTTAGTCCCATTAATCAAGGGAAAAGTTTGTTCTCCCCGAGTGCCGGTGTTCTTCGTGACAATATGCTCAGGAGCGCCGCGTGAGGACAGAAACGCGGCTCTCTGCTTTTCTAAATAAAGACACCTGATTATAGTTTGCTTGTGATGTGGATTCCAGAAGCGCTTATTAAGCTTATTGGCTCTGAAGTCCCTTCAAGTATTTTGGAAGCCCTGATGAAGTCTTTGAGAATATTTGTCTCATAGGACGAAACACGTGTTGGCTGTTGTTGCATTATGGATATTGATTTCCAAGGACTGTTATTATTGCTCTAATGGATTTTGCATTTCAAGATTAAATTGAGTGCCCTGACATCTGTTTGTTGCCATTAATCAAGGGATTCTGGCGGTCATTCTGACCCTGGCGGTCAAAGACCGCCAGGGCGGAGGACCGCGGGAGCACCGCCGACAGGCCGGCGGTGCTCCAATGGGGATTCCGACCGCGGCGGTAAAGCCGCGGTCGGACCGGCAACACTGGCGGTCTCCCGCCAGTGTACCGCCGCCCCATTGAATCCTCCAAGGCGGCGCAGCTTGCTGCGCCGCCGAGGGGATTCCGACCCCCCCTACCGCCATCCAGATCCCGGCGGTCCGACCGCCGGGAACCGGATGGCGGTAGGGGGGGTCGCGGGGCCCCTGGGGGCCCCTGCAGTGCCCATGCCACTGGCATGGGCATTGCAGGGGCCCCCGTAAGAGGGCCCCTACAAGTATTTCACTGTCTGCTTGGCAGACAGTGAAATACGCGACGGGTGCAACTGCACCCGTCGCACAGCTCCCACTCCGCCGGCTCGATTCCGAGCCGGCTTCATCGTGGAAGCCTCTTTCCCGCTGGGCTGGCGGGCGGCCTGAAGGTGGCCGCCCGCCAGCCCAGCGGGAATGTCAGAATTACCGCCGCGGTCTTTCGACCGCGGAACGGTAACCTGACGGCGGGACTTTGGCGGGCGGCCTCCGCCGCCCGCCAAGGTCAGAATGAGGGCCTCTGTCTGTATTAGTTCATGTTATGGATGCAGACAGCAAGAGTGGCAACATCTACCCAACCCTCAGAAACTAAAGTGGCTTCAGTGTGGACCATGATTTGCTAAGGGCACACTGTTGATCCCATGTGGATACTAGCTATACCAGTGCTAACTGGTGCAGTGCTAGGGGGATTTTTTGGGACAGGCCAATTCTCCAAATTTGTGTCCATGCTCTTTACAGTTTAAACACTAGGGCCCTCATTACAACCCTGGTGGTAAATCCCGCTTTCTGCCATGCTGAAGGCCGCCAACATACCGTGGCGGTGTCAGAATTCCGCTACAGGTATTACAACCCACATCTCGGAATACGCCACAATATAGACACCCACACAAGTCCGCCACACCAAAGGTCATTGATAAACTGACGATACCAAAACCTACACCGTCACGACAACAAGAACACGCCCACACTATCACGACCCACGAATCAATGCGGCGGTCTTACAACCGCGGTAATCCATTGGCGGTACACACCGCCGCACTCAAAATACACACACATTTACAAAAACACAACTACATTGGAAAAGTCCAAATACACACACCTGATACACATACACACACCACACCCACACTCTCACACCACTATAAAACACACACCCACAGTACGCACAAACCCTTACAACGAAAAAAAAATTAAAAAGCTGAGAGAGAGAGAATAGCAAACACAACACCAGCATCCACAGACACACAACACCATCACTCATACAACATCCACGCACCTCAAAGAACACACACCAAAACAACACAGCACAATAAACAGCACCTCACACATCACCCACACAACATCATGGCACCTTAAAGACACCCCAGGTTTTCAGAGGAGGAGCTCAGGGTCATGGTAGAGGAAATCATCTGGGTAGAGCCACAGCTTTTCGGATCACAGGTGCAGCACACCTCCATTGCTAGGAAGATGGAGCGATGGTGGAGAATCGTCGACAGGGTCAACGCAGTGGGACAGCATCCAAGAACAGGGGATGACGTCAGGAAGAGGTGGAATGACCTACGGGGGAAGGTGCGTTCAGTGGTATCCAGACACCAGATTGCTGTACAGAGGACTGGTGGTGGACCCCCACCTCCTCCCCCACAACTAACAACATGGGAGGAGCAAGTCTTGGCAATACTGCATCCTGAGGGCCTCGCAGGAGTAGCAGGAGGACTGGACTCTGGGAAGTCATATCATATATACCATATCCCCCACCCCACCTACATGCCATCACATACCCACCCCCTCACCCTCACCCCCATCACTCCAACACCTCACATATGCCCCACTATCACAACCCACACCTCCCAATACCAAGGCCCTGCATGCAACACCTATGCCTGGACCCCCATCACCAAAGCATGTCCAGTACAGATATCCACACAGACCCCAAACCAACTATCACAAAAGGGCAAATACAATTATGCAAGCACAGGGGTAGAGGGTACCTCACCCAATGCACAAGATGGCACACACAGATACTAAAACTATGCATTTACACCCCAGCAGGACCCATACCCAATGTCACCGGACAGGAGGTGCCAGACATATCCAGCCCCCCCACAGAAGAGGCCCACAATGATGACAGCAGCTCTGCACGCCTGGATCAAGATGACCAGCTTGGCCCATCAGGGACCTCTGGCCAGTTGGTAACCCTGCCACTGTCACAAGACACTGCAGACCCTCCCCCCTCAGGAAACACCACCACAGCACCCACCCAGCGGGCCCATCCCTCTGCCCCCAGGACACGTCAATCAGAAGTGTGTCCACCACTACAGGGACCCCAGGCAAACCCACCAACCCAAATACAACAGGGGCCTGGGGTCAGTGGCATTGGGCACACGGTTCAGGGGACAGAGGCACAGGATAACGGGGAAGCTGGGAGGACTGCTGTGAGACAGGGGGAGGACAGGCCCAGGGAACCGACTCTCCCTGAGTCACTCTCCAACATCATGGGAGCATACTACCATTCACAGGAGACCATGGGCACGGTACTGGCCAAGTTTCAGGAGACTCAGCGGCTGCAGGAGGAACACTACCTTGGGATTAGGGAGGACTTGAAGTCCATTAACACCACCCTGGTCACCATTGCAGGGGTGCTGGCAGACCTTGTCAACACCATGGGGGACACAGTGGCGCACAAATGGGCCCCTGACACTAGCCTAGACGATGAACAGCCCTCCGCCGGTGCTAGTGGACAGGAGGCACCGCCACATGAACAACAGGCCACCAGCACCCCACCCCCTACAGAAGGAGAAACACCCCGCAAACGGTCCCTGAGATCCAGGAACAAGACAGAGAACATTGCCAAGACCCCTGCCAGGAAATAAGACCCTCCTGAATGTCACCCTTCTGTCCCACTTTGTCACCCTGTCCACCTTAAACTGCCATTGCTACCCTTCCTATGCCCCATTGGACAATGCACCTGTGAGACCAAGAGACTGGACTCAACCATGGACATCCCTCCACCATCACCCCAGCCCATTGCACACACCCTCCACTTATTAGCACAGAAATAAACACCCTTGAATCACAAATCAATCTGGAGTCAGTCTGTGCTTTTACAAATGTGTAACTGCAACCTCTCTGAAATATAGCAATGTCAATGTACTTGTTCACATACCAATGTTACACAGTTGTTGGCCAGCAGTAAACATAGCAGAGGGCACAAAGTGAGACCCAGATCTGTGAAATGGAAAGCCAAAGTGACAAGCCAGGGTCCATACACAGAGGTAAAAAGGCAGATTAATGCTATGTCCTACAATAGTATGAGATGTAGGAAGCAGTGCCATCCTCTTACCTGTGTCTCACTGGAAGTATTGCATGATGATGTTGTTATGGTTGTCTACATCTTCTTTTTTCTGCCTCCTCTTCTTTACTGTCCACAGGCTCCACAGCTGCCACAAGACCACCATCAGGCCCATCCTCCTGCAGAAAAGGCACCTGGAGTCGCAAAGCCAGGTTGTACAACATACAGCAGGCCACGATGATCTGGCACACCTTTTTCGGTGAGTAGTATAGGGATCCACCTGTAAGATAGAGGCACCGGAATCTGGCCTTCAGGAGGCCGAAGGTGCGCTTTATTATCCTCCTAGTTTGCCCATGTGCCTCATTGTAGCGTTCCTCAGCCCTTGTCCTGGGATTGCTCATTGGGGTCAGTAGCCATGACAGTTTGGGGTAACCAGAGTCACCTGTAAATATTGACGGACAACTGTTAGACATCCTTCAAACATTAGGGAATCTCCCATACCCAGACACCAAATAAAACTGTGTGGGGACCTTGGCCTCACCTATTAGCCACACACAGTGCCTCTGGAGTTGCCCCATCACATAAAGGATGTTGCCATTCCTCAAAATGTAAGCATCATGCACAGAGCCTGGATACTTGTCATTGACATGGGAGATGTACTGGTCTGCCAAACACACAATCTGCACATTCATTGAATGGTAGCTTTTCCGTTTTCTGTACACCTGTTCATTCCTGTGGGGGGGACAAATGCCACTTGTGTACCATCAATGGCACCAATTATGTTGGGGATATGTCCCAGGGCATAAAAGTCACCTTTCACTGTGGGCAGATCCTCCTTCTGAGGGAAAACGATGTAGCTGTGCATGTGTTTCAGCAGAGCAGATAACACTCTGGACAACACGTTAGAGAACATTGGCTTTGACATAACTGATGCCATGGCTACTGTTGTTTGAAAAGACCCACTTGCCAGGAAATGGAGTACTGACAGGACCTGCACTAGAGGGGGGATTCCTGTGGGATGGTGGATAACTGACATCAGGTCTGGCTCCAACTGGCCACACAGTTCCTGGATTGTTGCACGATCAAGTCTGTAAGTGATAATGATGTGTCTGTCTTCCATTGTCGACAGGTCCACCAGGGGTCTGTACACCGGAGGATGCCGCCATCTCATCACCTGCCCCAGCAGACATGCCCTATGCAGGAGAACGGTGAGCAGAGGGTCAGACACCATTTAGGTTCACAAGGCTGTTTAGCACAATTGTTAAATTTTCTGTATGCGCCTTTGTCTGTCTGTATTCCTGGCCAAAATAGGTGTGAAGCAGTTATTTGGCCTGCCATGTGGCACCCTGAAATGGCGTCTGCCTGACCTGTATGGTGGGACAGGAGGAAATGAGGTAACTGCTCTGGCGTTGTTCAGCGTCGCAGTAGGCGGTCAAAGAACGCTGCACAATTCAGCATTGGTTATCATTGGGCCCTATGGGTTCCAGGAGCCAATGACAATGTACGCCGGTGATGACGGTATGCACCGCCGCGGTCGTGACCGCCATTTTCTATCTGTTCCCTTACTTGATACCTGACCTTCAACAGGAGAGGACCTGCACTGCAAGAGCTGCTGTGACCTGCGTCTGGAAGCGACAATGGCTACAGTGTCCGGGGAAAGGGCCCCTGCCTTCACTGTGGAGGAGTTGGAGAAACTGGTGGATGGGTTCCTCCCCCTGTACACACAACTCTACGGTCCTCCAGATAAACAGGTGAGTAAGCTGTGTGCATGGTGGATGGCACTTGATTGTATGGAGAGTCGTGGATGGAAGAGATGGGTGGGGACAGGCCAGCATGTGACAATGGTGTGTGTATGTTATTCTGGGCCAGGGTGGGAGGTTTGTGGCCAATGTGTGAGAAGAACTGTACGGGGGAGTAACATCCATTTTTACTTCACAATTCCTCTAGATCAGCGCCCACCAGAAGAAGGGTATTTGGCGTGCCATCGCCAAGGAAGTGCGAACCCTGGGGGTCCACCACAGACAGAGCACCCACTGCCGTAAAAGATGGGAGGGACTGCGCCGCTGGAGCAAGAAGACGGCGGAGGCCCAGCTTGAAGGGGGAAGGGGTGCCCATTGCACCATGACCCCCCTGATGTACCGGATCCTGGCGGTGGCATATCCTGAGTTGGATGGGCGCTTGAGGGCATCACAGCAGCCACAAGGGGGTGAATACACTCTCATTCAGCTGACTCTGCGCGCTTGACGAGGTGTCTGGGTGGGGGAGGTGGGCTGTGGGTTCCCCTAGGCCAGGGCAGACGCGCAAAGGTAGATCTATTGATTTGCAGGCTCTGTCCCACTCCAACCACAAAGGTGGTATTTGCCCTCGAACCTAGTCAGGCTCCT
This sequence comes from Pleurodeles waltl, assembly GCF_031143425.1. Lineage (NCBI taxonomy): Eukaryota > Metazoa > Chordata > Amphibia > Caudata > Salamandridae > Pleurodeles > Pleurodeles waltl. The sequence goes on along the minus strand of NC_090448.1, from coordinate 465,166,264 downwards.
ATGGGTTCCAGCTGTGCATGAAATGGGTCTAGACAGAGTCCCCCATGGGCATGTGCTTTTCCCCTGCCCTGTTTGTGCATGGCTTAGTGCATAGGTCTGCTCCCTGTGTGTTGTGTCTGCCAATGGTAGTGGTGTTGCAGGCATTGACCATGTGTCTCCTCTGTCTCCCCCCCTTTTTGTTTTGTCACCCTGTCCTTGCGTGCATTAGCATCATCTGGCGGAGGAGCAGTGGCACCGGAGCAGGAGGGAGCTGCATCCCACAGGGCCCTGGAGGGTAAAGTAACGAAGTCCGAAGGCACCAGTGGGCTGGAGGGCGAGGGGAGCTCCACAACGGGGACAGGAGGAGACACCAGCGACAGCGACTCTCCCTCTGATGGGAGCTCCATTGCGGTGGCGGACACCTCTGTGCCCACCGCATCAACAGGTACAGCCGCCACCCCCCCTACCAGCACTACCCTCCCAGCAGCCCCTCATCAAGTTTCCTGTGCCCACTCACCCAGAAGGGTAAGCATGTCCTTCGCCCCAGGCACCTCATGCCCTGCCCGAGTCAGCCCTGCTGCGCTCAGTGAGGAGGCTATTGACCTCCTGAGATCCCTCACTGTTGGGCAATCTACCATTTTGAATGCCATCCAGGGTGTTGAGAGGCATTTGCAGCAAACAAATGCATACCTGGAGGGCATTTAGTCTGACGTTGTGGTCCAACAGAGAGCATTTCAGTCTCTGGCCTCAGCACTGATGGCAGCCATTGTCCCTGTGTCCAGCCTCCCCCCTCCAACTTCCTCTATCCAGACCCAATCCACTGTACCTCAGCCTATCCCAAGCACACCATCAAACCAGCATGCACACTCATCAACACACAAGAGTGGACATGGCAAACATAAGCACCACACATCCCACAGGCACTCACACAAGCACCATCCCCATGCAGACACACCAACATCCCCTGCCTCCACTGTGACCCCTCCTCCACGTCCTCCTCCTCCTCCCTCCCTGTCTCATCTCCACTCACACCTGCATGCACTACATCTTCATCCACTACCTCCATCACCAGCACGCCCATCACCACACACCGCTCACGTGCAATCACCACCCCCACTACCATGCACACATCCCCTGTTTCCTCTCCCAGTGTGTCTGTGAGTCCTCCTCCTAAAGTACACAAACACAGGCACACACCCACCCAACAGCCATCCACCTCACAACAGCCTCCGGGCCATGCACCTTCACCCAAATTCAGACGATGTACACCTCCTACAACCACTACCTCTTCCTCCACTCCCAAAGCCCCTCCATCTTCCCATCCCAGTGTGTCTAGGAACCTCTTCCTGGCTAACATTGACCTCTTCCCTACACCTCCCCCCCCTGTTCTTCCCCTAGGGCCAGGCTGTCCAGGTCCCAGCCCAGCACCTCAGCCACCAAATCATCCAGCACAGTGGTCTCAGCAAGTCCGATCACATCGCGGGTGGCACCCATCAGGGCTGCCAGTGTGCCACCTAGCGAGGCCAAGGAGCATGCCATTCCGCCACCTGCCAAGGTGAAGAAGGTGCCCACATGCCGGAGGGAGAAGCCGCACCAACCACCAAGCAAGGGCTCCTCCAAGCCAAAAGGGGACAGTACCAAGGGACCAGCAGTGACATCAAAGGTGAGGAAGGGACAGAAGGTGAAGAGCAAGTCAGGACAGGGCACGGAGCCTCTGGCTGAGGGACCAGAATCACCCCTTCTATCAACCAGAACATCAAACCGTACGCCGGTGGACACTGCCACCTGCACCGCCACCTGCACGTCTGCTGCCTCAGCAACAGTCCCCAGCATCATTCCCAGTGGGCAGCCGTCTGAGGCTGCGGGAGACGTCCTGCTGTGTCTCTCCACAGGTGCTGACACATGCACCACCGCCAGCACCTCCGCCGCAACCACCGCCACCAGCCCGCGACGTGCTCATACAGTGCCACCACAGCTGACATGGCTATCATCCCCCGTGGGCAGCCGTCCGAGGCTGCAGGAGACATCCTGGACCCTGCACAGCGTACATGAGGCACGACACCCAGCACTGTTTGTACCTGCATGTGGCAGGCGAAGTCGCAGCAGAGTGGAGTGTGTCTCTGCCTCCATGGAGTATCATGCTACCTGTTCCCAGGCAATCTCGTGGCACACACACCCAGGTGAGGGAATGGGACCTGCCACACTGCATGTGAAGCACTCTGGGCACAATGCCCCCTCCAGAACCAGTGGAGAATCACTTACACTACCTCTGTCCTTGGCAGGATGAAGCACTCTGGGCACAATGCCCCCTCCAGAACCAGTGGAGAATCACATCTACTCACATAATCCTTGGCAGGATGAAGCACTCTGGGCACAATGCCCCTCCAGAACCAGTGGAGAATCACATCCAATCACCTAATCCTTGGCAGGATGAAGCACTCTGGGCACAATGCCCCCTCCAGAACCAGCGGAGAATCGCATCCACTACCTCTGCCCTTGGCAGGATGAAGCACTCTGAGCACAATGCCCCCTCCAGAACCAGTGGAGAATCACATCCACTCACCTAATCCTTGGCAGGATGAAGCACTCTGGGCACAATGCCCCCTCCAGAACCAGAGGAGAATCACATCCACTACCTCTGCCTTTGGCAGGATGAAGCACTCTGGGCACAATGCCACCTCCAGAACCAGTGGAGAATCACATCCACTTGAGAGACTGTGCCTTTGCACTCCCCAGGATAAAGCAGTGGGCAAACCACCCACTGGAGAGACTTGAGAGACTGTGGCTTTGCACTCCCCAGGATAAATCAGTGGGCAAACCACCCACTGGAGAGACTTGAGAGACTGTGGCTTTGCACTCCCCAGGATACAGCAGTGGGCAAACCACCCACTGGAGAGAATTGAGAGACTGTGGCTATGCACTCCCCAGGATAAAGCAGTGGGTAAACATCCCAATGGAGAGACTTGAGAGACTGTGGCTTTGCAATCCCCAGGATACAGCAGTGGGCAAACCACCCACCGGAGAGACTTGAGAGACTGTGGCTTTGCACTCCCCAGGACCAAACTGTGGGCATGGAGCCCCCTCGTTAAGCAGTGGCGTCGTCTGTTCATCCGGCTGAGGTGCCCCCCTCCCCCTGAGGTGCCTGTTTATTTTCCATCTGATGCCCCTGCAGTGTTCTCTCTGTTTCGAGTCAGGTATCTTGTGTAGGCCTCGCCCATGCATTTTGGGACACTGATCCATGGACAATTATGTCATTCATATCCAGACTTGTGTAATTGGTGTACATATTTGTATATACTGATATTTTAATTTGACCTATCTGATTTTTCAATGATTACGCTTGTTACAATCATTTCCTTTTGTCCTTGCGTTCTTCCAGGGGGTGACGGGTTGTATATGTAATGTTGCTGCATGTATTTGTGTGTATGGTGTTGTGGGTGAGGGTGGGGGTGGGGGTGTTGCGTATTGCGTGTGTGTGTCACACTCTTTCCCCTCCCCCCCTGTGTGCTAGGTGTAGTACTCACCGTGGTCATCGCCGGCGTCTTTGCTTCTCCTGATACAAGAGGAGGTAAAGCGACATGGATAGGACCTGTAACTCGGGCTCCATGACGTCCTGGGTCTGAGGTACTGGGTTTTTCAGAACCGGTTCTGATCCGGTAACCCAGCGGTGCCAGGGTACACCCAAAGACCTCGGGTACTTTCCTGATTCAGACCACAGAAACTCAGAGTCTTCTAGGTGAAGTCAAAGATCGAATTTATTGGCTGCAACCAAGTAACAAGCGTCCTAGAAGTACAACAGCACGGTTTGTATGTTCTCAGGAGACTATGGCCCTCATTCTGACCTTGGCGGGCGGCGGAGGCCGACCGCCAAAGTCCCGCCGTCAGGTTACCGTTCCGCGGTCGAAAGACCGCGGCGGTAATTCTGACTTTCCCGCTGGGCTGGCGGGCGGTCGCCTTCAGACCGCCAGCCAGCCCAGCGGGAAAGAGGCTTCCACGATGAAGCCGGCTCGGAATCGAGCCGGCGGAGTGGAAGCTGTGCGACGGGTGCAGTTGCACCCGTCGCGTATTTCACTGTCTGCGCAGCAGACAGTGAAATACATTTAGGGGCCCTCTTACGGGGGCCCCTGCAATGCCCATGCCAGTGGCATGGGCATTGCAGGGGCCCCCAGGGGCCCCGCGACCCCCCCTACCGCCATCCGGATCTCGGCGGTCCGACCGCCGGGATCTGGATGGCGGTAGGGGGGGTCGGAATCCCCGCGGCGGTGCAGCAAGCTGCGCCGCCGCGGAGGATTCAATGGGGCCGCGGTACACTGGCGGGACCCCGCCAGTGGTGCCGGTCCGACCGCGGCTTTACCGCCGCGGTCGGAATCCCCATTGGAGCACCGCCGGCCTGTCGGCGGTGCTCCCGCGGTCCTCCGCCCTGGCGGTCAAAGACCGCCAGGGTCAGAATTACCACCTATGTGTCAATGCAAAGTCAGGTTTCCTTATATACAGTTTTTTAAGCTTCAGGCAAACATTCTTGACATTTTGGTTGGTCATTCACATGTTTTCACTACAAAGGAAAAAACAGTGTCATGATGAAACCTCATATTTCATGTCATCCAACCCATAATAAATTACCCGGCAAGGCCTAGTATTTTACATCAGATAAGTGTGGACCCCCAATAAAAACGGGCACCTCCCCCTCGTAAAGTAAGAAGAAGAAAAGAGCAGGTGCAGGTGTGAGCAAGATTAGGCAGGGTGTGTGAGCGATAATAAGGGTTTTATGGCATGGTGTGCCTTGATGCTATCTGATTCGGCCACTGGGAGAGGGACTGACCAAACAGGTTTGGCCTGAGGCAATGGTTCCAGCTTGCCCAGGTCAGAGAAAAGTCAATCAAGGTGTACGTGTCCTTGGAATCAAATCTGACTGTATTATAAGCCTATGTGAGGGCAACTTTTTAAAATGGCTGCCGTGTATAAAATGGGAGCCACGAGTGCAGGACGAAAATGGCGATTTCGAGGTGAAAACGCTGTTGGAATTGAGCGAAAATGCTCATGCTTAGTGTACTAGTCATTATCGGTCTTTTGATACTAAAATCGTACTGCTGTGGCAAAGTAAATTACATGGGTCCAGAATTTTTAGAACCACAGGTCCTCGTTGGGTATTGAAAGGTGAGTGGTTTCCGTTCCACAGACTGTTTCCGCCGTGCTTTTGATGTCATTGGTACCGCCCTTGAAAAGGTGGCAGATAGGCCTCTTGTAATACAGTGGGCGGAACCTTGTCTTCCGCCTGTCTGTTGGTGGTTACGGCCGCGGTGTTTGTTTCTACCGCCGTGGCGGTCGGAATGTTAAAGGGGCTGTCTATGTTGGGGGTTTCCGCCATGGTCGTGATCTCATTTTTTTTACCGCCGGCCTGTTGGCAGTATTACTGCCACTTTAACACTGTCCGCCAGGGTTGTAATGAGGGCCTAGGTCTTTTTGGGATCAAAGTTTTTACCCTAATATCAATGTGAAGATTGTGAAGAGGCTCAGGGCCCACTCTCCTGAGCAGGTTTTTGGGGCCCTTGAGAAGACTCTTTACTTTTGTACTAAGGTGTTTCACTACCCTTCCCCTGTGGAGGCTTTGTAACCCCTTTCTTTTGGTCATCCCATGGACATCTTGGTCCCCTATTCTTGACCCAAAGGTCTGCTTTCTTTCCCAATTCTTGGAGAGAAATTGGGCCTAGGTCTATCAGATATTGATACAACTTGTCATTGAAACAGTTACTTAAAAGATGTTCTTTCACAAATAAATTATAACACCCATCATAGTCATGCACTCCACTGCTAGTTATCCAACCATCTAGTGTTTTCACTGTGTAGTCCACAAAATCAACCCAGGACTGCTTGAGGATTTGTGAGCCTCCCCTCAACCTAATACTATACCCGTCAGTGGTGAATCCAAAGTCCTCAATCAGGGTAGCCTTCATGTGGTCATAGGAGTCAGCATCTGCCCCAGTGAGTGTGAGGAGCCTATCTCTACACTTACCAGTGAACAGTCCCCAAAGGAGAGCTCCCCAATGAGAGTTGTTCAGTCTTCTGGTTCCACAAGCCCTCTAAAAGGCTGCAAACCACTTGGTTACATAATGAACTGGCTACAGCAGCCGTCACCCACTGCCATGCTCCCGCCACCAGGCAGCCTGGCGGCGGGATGAAACACCATCCTCCAGGGTAGCTGCTCTACCCTGCGGATAATGTTTCATATGCCGCCAGCCTTTTCCTGGCGGAATATCCCGCCAGGAAAAGGCTGGCAGAGGGCCCCTGCACTGCCCCCGTAGCGCATGTCAGTGCCCAATTTACAGGCAGTGACATGCGCTACGGGTGCTGCTGCACCCGACGCACACCAACCTTAGCGGCGGCTCCTAATGGAGCCGCCCTCAATGTTACAGCCGTGTTCTCTGCCAGGCCAGCGGGCGGAGACATTGTCTTCGCCCGCCGGCCTGGCGGGGGAAACATAATACAGCTGGCGTTTTTTCCAGGGGGCTGGCGGTCGATGCAAAGACCGCCAGCCTGAACACGGCGGGAAATCCCGCCGTGTTCAAAAGGAGGGCCAAATTGTTGATTCAAAAAAATCAGTTGAATCTAAAGGCAATTTTGAAACTTTGTTGTGTGATCAGATATTGGTTGAGTAGTCCATCAAATGCAAAGTCGTAGACCGCACCACTCCTCAACCAATGTAAGAAGATGGCTCTGTATACGCTTTATCAAAATGAGATATAGGTGGTCATTATGAACTTGGCGAGAAACACCGCCGACCTCTGTGCCGACGGTGAACAGAGGACCGCCATTGGCGGTGAACAGCACACCGCCATATAATGATGCGCAATACAGAAACCTCCAAAAAGTCTGCTACCACCAGCCACCTGCAGATCCCTTGTTGGCGGAAAGGTTGTACACCCCGCCACCGCCAAGCAGACAAATCCCCACCCCTCCAAATAATGATGCACAAATCACCGCGGCGGATAGTGGATGTCGAACGACCATTTGCGGTACGGACAGACACAGCCAGCTATGGGACCCAACAGCAAAAAATGCACACATTGGCAAGTTTGAAACCCACACACCTGGCACACTTCCACAACACTATAAAACACTCACATATACACCCCAACAATCCTTTGCAACACCACAGATATTGACAACACAACAGGCATACACTGAACTCAACATCACACAAGTCACACACCCAACCACACAACAGCATCCTCATCAATAATCCTACAACACACCACCCAAAACACATACAATGGCACCCCCTAAGTACCCCCGCTTCACAGATAGGGAGCTAAGAACAATGGTGGACAAAATACTGAAGGTCGAGCCACAAATCTTGGGGGCACAGGTCCAGCACACACCTTTCGCCAGGAAGGTGAGGTCCATGACATCAAGGCACAACATTGCTGTCCAGAAGACTGGAGGAGGACCCCCAACTACACCCCCTGACTACACTGACTGGGAGGAGAAGGTACTGGCTATCCTGCACCCTGAGGGCCTCACTGGACTCACTGGAGGATTGGACTTGGGTCAGTCAACTACAATTACTTCATATCCACCACACCTGTAATGCATGTACCACCCCACCCCTCCAACTCCCACCAGGATCACTACCCCACCCAGACCACAATCACTACATCCAGTCACCCTGCATGCCCACAAACCCACTAACAGGCCCACGTCCCTCCCCCTATGCACAGCCACTTACCCCTTCAAGGTATCACAATGGCACTACGGCACCCACAATGCCCCTCCACATCCCATTCAAAATGTAAGGACAACCCCACAATAGGTCCCTGCATGGCCTGACAGGGGGGTAAACAGCACAAAATAGGGCAGAGCTGTGCATCCTTATTCAAATTAGTACATGTAACATACATGTTCATTCCTCCCCACAGGCACCACCACCCGTGCCACCCTGACGGAAAGGTCAAGGAGTGCCAGCCCCCGACATGGAGACAGAGGCCCCACTCAGGAGACTGGAGAGGGATGTATAGACAGTGAGGGTTACCCTGGCCCGTCACACAGTCCTGGGCTGTCACCCTCCAGCAGCCCCACCCAGGATACCACTGACACCCCTACGACCCAGCCACCACCATCAGCTCAGGCCAAATGACCCCACACCAGTGTCTCCAGGCCACAGACTGGCAGACCACATATACAGAGGCCAGAGTTACCACCAACTAACAGGCAGGATGATGATGGCCCCAGTGCAAGTGGGACTGCCAGACCTGTGCAGGGGACACAGGCACAGGGGGCCAAAGGATAGATGCTGTAGCCCAGTAGGTAATCCCTGAGGTCCTGGGTGGATACCACCATACCCAAGACAGGATGGGCAGAGACAAATGCTGCAGATAGCCCAACACCAAGAGACCATGGGGCAGTGGAAACAACTCAATGCCACCATGGCCACAATTGCAGGGGTGCTGCAGCACCACTACCCAAGCCAGCCTGAGACCCCCACAAACCTGGAAGCCCCTACCACTGGCCAGGACACAGACCTGCCATCTATATCTGTAGCAGCAACTGAACTGGTTTCACTGGCAGGGGACAAGAAAGAGACCAGCACCCCTACCCATGCAGCCCAGCACCAGACACTCATATGTGTCCTCAGACCAAGATATGGCACTGGAACACCTGCCGAGACCAAGGCCCCCACAAAGAAGTGACTTTGACATGAACTGTCTCCCATGTGTGCCACTGTGCTACCATCCTCACCCGCCAATAGCAACATAACAACTTGCAAGGGACATATGGACCAATACCCACTGCCACCAATCACTGAGCCCATGTACCTGGTATGGACATCCACCATGAGCCCACTCCCTATCACTGTACAGCACACCTATGCAATTGTGACACATAATAAAACACATTTACACCAATCCGTATGTCCCCTGTCATTATGAATATTCAATTGTGAGTGTGAATGCATTTGCCAGTCAATTCCATATTCATACCTTTATTGCAGGAATGGTACCCCACGCACAACATCATCTGGAGTAAAGCAAAATTTACACCACGTGTCTTTCCATGGAACATGCCACCTTAGTCTTCAGGTAACAGTGTCAATGACTACAGACACCACATCCCCAAACAAATGAGTCAGACAAACATTATGCAGTGCAGACAACATTATCAGTGAACAGTACCTCAGAGTCACTGGAAGTATAGGTGGATCACCTGGTTCCTGTAGTGGACATCTTCCCCTTCTTCATCCTCACCATCACTCTCATCCCCTCTCAGAGGTAGCAGGTCTGGATGTACAGCACCCTCCTTCTCTAGAAGGGGGATAGCTCTCCTCACAGCCAAGTTATGTAGCATGCAGCAGGCCACCACTATTCTACACACCTTTTCAGGGCCATAGCACAGGGATCCCCAAGAGAGATGGAGGCAACCTAATCTAGCCTTCAGGAGACCTATAGTGCGCTCAATCACCCTCCTAGTACGTTTAAGGGCCTCAGTATGATTCCTCTCTGCATCTGTCCTGGGATTTCTCACAGGTGTCAGGAGCCATTGCAAGTTGGGGTAGCCAGAATCACCTGCAAAAGTGGTTGAAACAGGACTGTACCAAACTGCCACTACTTGCATACAGCCTGCTTACAGCTATGCACATACACATTCATCTATGAGCCATACTTTGTCCCCTTGTATTTGTTCCATCATGTGTGGCACACTGCTCTTCCTCAGGACAAAGGAATCATGAACTGATCCTGGAAACCTGGCATTTACATGTGATATGTACTGGTCAGCAGTACACACCAATTGTATATTCATTGAGTGGAAGTTCTGTCTGTTCCTGTACACCTGTTCATTCACTCTTGAGGGGATGAGAGCTATGTGGGAGCCATCAATGGCACCTATCACATGGTGAATGTTAGCAAAGGCATAAAATTCAGACTTGATGTCAGGGAGTTCAGCCCTTTGGGGAAACTTGACATATGTCTGCATGGGTTGTACAAAAGCATCCAGGACTTTTGACAGGACGAGGCTAAAGATTGGCTGTGAGAACCCTGCACCCATGCCCTCTGTCATCTGAAATGAGCCCGTAGCCAAGAAATGGAGTACAGAGAGCACTTGCACTTCAGTAAGGATGGCATGCTTATTCCGATTACCCAGTCTCAGTACAGGGTACAGTAAAACACATAGGTCCTGGATTGTTGTGCAATTGAGTCTCTAGGTGACAATGATGTGATGTTCCACCATGGTATCCAAATCAACAAGAGGTCTGTACACAGATGAGGCCCTCCCTCTCCACATGGGTCTGTACCTATGGGGGAGTAAAGAACACAAATGAGGGACACACATACACATGCAAAACATGTTGTGTATGAACAACTGCTGTACAATACGTAGGTTACACACACAAGCAATATATGAAGTACAACTTTAGGGACATGTATGCAATGATCCCTCTGGACTGATGTGAGGAAAAGACACTCACGTGGGCAGGCGACTAAGGGCTGGGATCTGAAGGCCCTGAATGAGGCCCATGACCAGGAAATATGTACATGGTGCCAGCAGCCTCCTGCCATTCAGATATGAAGAAGTGGAAGTGGCATCATTCCGCTGGCGATAGTTGTCATGGCAGAAGGCAGTGTTCACCGCTGTGCACCCATTCATTGGTTTGCATGGTTGTCAATAGGGAAACTGGGCCTATCATGATCGCCGCCTGCAGTGACGGTACACACCGCCGAGAGAGCGCACACCATGTTGTCACCCTAGTTTCACTTGACTCCCGAAACCCGTGCATGCAAGTACTCCACCGAGTGTGCTGCTGTGTCCTGACTATGGTTATCCAATGGCACGTGTCACAAGGGAAAGGGCCCTGGCCTTCACCACGGAGGAGCTGGAGAAGCTGGTGGATTGGGTCCTACCCCTGTATGCCAAGTTATATGGGCGACCAGAGGAGCAGGTGAATTGGCGGTTGTCTTGCATGGATCTGTGTGTGGTGGCAGATGCCTGTATGCATGTGTGGTTGATTTGTAACTGCACAGGTGTAGATTGTGTGGCAAGTGCTGTTATTGAGGTGGTAAAATGTTCCTGTGAAGTATACATCCCATTGGGGACGACATGTCAGTTGTGTCAGATGGGCATATCTTGACGTCTGTTTTTCTTCTCTGTGTTTCCCATACAGGTCAGCTCCCATCAGAAGAGGGGACTCTGGCAGGCCATCGCCAGGGAGGTGTGGACCCTGGGGGTCTACAACTGGCAGAGCACCCACTGCAGGAAGCAGTGAGAGGACCTTCGGTGCTGGGCCAGGAAGACCCGTGAGGCCCAGCTGGGGAAGGCCTCCCAAAGAGGAAGGGTACCCGTCAGACCCTGACCCCCCTAATGTCCCGCATTCTGGCGGTGGCATATCCGGATTTGGATGGGTGCTTGAAGGCAGCACAGCAGCCACAAGGGGGTGAGTACCAACACTGTTTCATACCACATTGACGGATGTGTTTGGGTGTTCTGTTATGTATGCTGTCTAGTGCCAGGCATTCTGACAGGTGTCTTCCAGCAATCCTGCCCCCCATGGGCACAGAAATGGTTAGGGGCAGGTCTAAACAGTCACAATAGGCCCTTGGGGATTGATCTTCCTGTACTGTAAGGTTCTTTGTGGGCACATGGACTAGTGGGTGCATTGGCTGGCCATGGTCCCCCATGTGTGTAGTCCACACAGTTCATCAGGTCTGTGTTTCATGTGGGAAATGTGTTTTTTTTAACTGGGATAGTGGCCACTAGCCAGGGCCATAGTCAAGACGTCTATGTGCAGGTGTGTAAGCTGGATGGGAGTGTGTGTGCACCAAGTATGTCATTCCATTCTGGTATTTACAGTTTCTCTCATGTTTTGCCTCCCCACCCCTGTGCTCTTGTGTTCTTTGTGTACATCAGCATCATCTGGCGAGGGAGCAGTGGCACCGGCGAGTGGGGATGCAGCAACCCATGGTTCCAAGGAGGCAGAGTCGATCGACACAACGGGGACCAGTGGGTTGGAGGGCGAGGGGAGTACCATGGGGGAGGCAACTACCACTGGCGGTAGTGACTCTAATACCTCTTCTGATAGGAGCTCCCTGGTGGTGACAGACCCTAATGGGTCCACCCAGTCTGTTTCATCTTCCACCACCCCCATACCATCACCGCCCTTCCAGTTGCTCCCCACCCAGTTGCCTGTGCCCACTCACCCAGGAGGGTGGGATTCTCCTTCACCCCAGGTACCTCATCCCCTGCCCCAGTCAGCCCTGCTGCCCTCACGGAGGAGGCTATTGACCTCCTGAGGACCATCTCTGTAGGGCAGACAACCATTGTGAATGCCATCCAGGGGCTAGCATCCCCGATGCAGCAGTGCAATGCATACCTGGAAGGCATTCACAGTGCCATGTCTGGCCTACAGAGATCTTTTCAGACTCTGGCCTCCTCTTTGACGGCAGCCAGTGTCCCTGGTCTTTCCGTCCCCCCTCCAACCACCTCTACCCCTTCAAGCACCCTACTTCCATCATCCATCCCAAGCACATGTTCAGACAGCCATGCACACACCTCAACACACAAGAAGCACACAGCGAAACACAAGCACCACACTTCCCACCACAGGCATACACAAAGCCAACATACAAAGGCACACACGACAACATCCACTTCCCCCAGTGCGTCCACCTCTCCTGCCTCCCTGTCTGTCACCTCGACAAGCACACCCACAAGCACTGCACCCTCAGTCAGTGCTACTGGCCCCATTCTTACAGTCACCACAACATCTGACATCCAGTTATCCACCCCAGACACCACACCTGCACTCACCACAACGACATTGACTGACACATGCAACACACTCACACAACATCCATTTACACTGGCAGCCTGTCTTGTCCCACTGTGTCCACCCCCCCTCCTCCCAAGACACTCAAATGTTCACAGACACACACTCAACACACATCCACCACACACCACACATTAGCATACTGTACAGGCATTTGCATCCACGTCCAGCACACCTACACCTGTTACATACACTCCGTCTACCTCCACTCCCACACCTTCCTCCATATCCACCCCAACTGTCCCTAAAACCTTTTCCTGTCCTGTGTTGACCTTTTTGAACCCACTGGCCCACCCTATCTCGTCCCTAAACGTGCCCATCTCCTTGCGCTGTCCAGTCCTTCCTCGTCTAAGTCCACCCCAGTCTGTCCTTCCCACTCCCATGCCCCTTCCCCAGACAGGAAGAAGCCCCGTGCTGCTCCAGGTCCATCTGCCACCTGCCGGTCTAAGCCCCCTCCCCCACCTTCCAAGGGCAAATCCAAACCCCCTCCACCTCCCAAATGTAAGCCCAAGCCCCCCTCCCAGTTGTAAGTCCCCACCCCCGCCACCCCCTGCCCCTGTTCCCCGAGGTGCCTGGCAGCCCCATTGATGTCCCTTTGCGGTGGAGTACCTTGTGCACATGTGGGAGTCAAGTTCAGCCCATTTGGGCATTTCGGGCTATTTATCATGGACTAGCCAATGGCCTTATTTGGACATTCCTATGTTGTTTTGAATTAAAGTTTGTTTGCCCAGTGGTGCTGTTGGCACAATATGGAGGTGTGGTTCATCGTTTCATTGTGGGGGTGTGGTGTGCACATATGTGTACTTTGGGCAGGTTTTATTTGCCTTGTGTCGGGTAAGTACCTCTTATTCTGGTGTGTATGGCTTGTGATGGTGTGACGGGTTGAGGGTGCGTTGCAGGGTTATGTAACTGTGCCCTTTCTTCCCTTGTTTACTAGGTTGCGGTACTTACCATCGTCATCTTCGTTGGCGGTCACTGTCGTGGAGGTATATTGCAAGGAGCAGGACTGGAATTATTTGCAAATCTCTCTCCATGTCTGCTTTGGTGTGTTGTGTGTGCCTACGGTGAGTGTTTTCTTTTATTTGGTTAGTTTCTGTTCTGCCCCGGAACTGACGGCGGACTTGCGCTTCATTATTTGTTGGGCAGGTGGGGCCTTTCCGTCACTCTGTGGGCGGCATCTTCCGTCGTTTTCGGCACTCCAATCGTGGCGGTGTGTGGATGGCCCGCTGGCTGTTTCTCATGTGCTTCATTATTTTGCGGTCCAGACCACCAGATTGTTGGCGGTAGTTACCACCACCGCTGGCGGAGCGGTGATTGCCTCCATGTTCATTATGAGGGCCATAGTGTGCACAGATTCCAGGGGTTCCCCAGAGGCTTCACAGGCTAAAATATATAATACTAATGTTCTCTTTTGTGGTAGTGTGGTCGAGCAGCTAGGCTTATCAGAGAGTAGTGCAAGGCGTTTGTTGTACACACATTCAAAAAATGAGGCACACACTCAATGACTAACTCCAGGCCAATTGTTTTTATGTAGCAAAAATATATTTGTTACTTTATTTCTAGAACCCAAAGATTCTTGTTGCAGGTATCACAGTTGTAAGTATGTATCAAGCATATGTATCAAATGTACTTGGTTTGGGTTTGGCAAATAAAACAGTTTACAGGCAAGTAACACTTTTCATTTTCAAAAGTTGACAGTGCAATTTTCAGAACAGTGCTAGGGGAAGAAAAGTGTTAGTGTAGTTCTGGGGTAAATACTCGACTTACAGTTCCAGTCTCCCGGGGATAGGATGTTCACTGATCCAGGTTCAAAATGACCCCAAACATACACCACCAGAAACACAGGGTCGGTCTGGTGCAGAGGTCAAAGTTGGTATTTGATTTAGAATGGGATCATAGGGAGCCTGGGGGCACTCGAAAACAGATCTGCTGGCAGGTAAGTACCCACGACTTTGGAGGGCAGACCTGGGGGGTTTGGGAAAGCACTAGGAGGGTCACAGGCTAGCACCAAACACACATCCTCAGTGGCACAGGGGCGGCTGGGTACTAGGTGTAAACACAGAGTCGGGATCCCAATGCTTTTCAATGGAGGAACCTCAAGGTCACAAAGATGCTGCAGGCTCGGTCCAGGGGGTCGGTTTTGGAAAACTACAGGCTTGACAAGGAGGAGAACTGAATGTTGCTGGACTGTTGGTTGGATGTCCCAAGGCCAGGGGGCAGCGGGTGCAGGAGTACCTTTGGGTGATGGGTATCTTCGTCTGGTTCTTTTGTGGGCAGAAGGCTCCTCCAGATTTAGGCTGCAGGCATTTTTGAGTTGGTCGGGGGGGTCAACCCAGGGTGGACACTAGGTCAGAATTGCCTGTGGACCTGCTGCGGACTGATTGGCCACCTAGACCTGGGCTGTGGGCTTTGGGTGCAGAGTGGGCAGTACTCGCCAATCCGAGGCGGATCTGGAGTCCTTCTGGAGTTTCTTGTGGACAGGGTTGCTGTCCTCTGGAGCTCTTGGTCCTGTGGTGGGCAGGCAGTCCTATGGGGGCTAGTAGAGGTTGCTGGTTCTGCTGGATGCATCGCCTTTTTCTAACATGGCTTCTGAAGCTACAGACAGACCAGTAGGGCTGGGGCCAAGCCCTTTGGTGTCTGGAGTCTTCTTTGCTGGGGTCGGCTTAGCAGTCCTTCTTCTTGCTTCTCTCTTTTATTCTCAAAGTCGTCAGGAATCTGGTGAGCTAGGTTCAGGGGTGCGCTTAAATCCTAAATTTAGGGGCCTTACAGGGATCAGAGGGCAGTAGTCAATGGGTACTGCCCCTGAGAGTGGCTGTACCCTTCCTGTGCCCTCCTCCTATTGGTCCCTGTCCTCCAAACCAATATGGAGGATTCTGCAGGGAGGGGGTCCCTTCAGCTCTGGATACATTAGGGGTGGTCCTAGTTGGAGTGGTCACTCCTTGTTTTTCCTAATTTTTCCACCAGACTGGCTGCCAAAAGTGGGGTTTCGTCGGGCGGGGCGGGCATCTCCACTAACTGGAGTGCCCTGGGTCACTGTAACAGGAGGCCTGAACCTTTGAGGCTCACCTCCAAGTGTTGCGGTTCCTGCAGGGGGGAGGTGTGAAGCACCTCCACCCAAAGCAGGCTTTGTTTCTGACTCAAGCTGGCACAAAGGCCCTCACCCCATGGGGACAGAAACTCGTCTTTTAGTGGCAGGCCAGCACAGACTGGTCAGCCTTACACCAAAGGGTTGGTTAAAATACATGAGCCTCTCTAAGATACCCTCTGGGTGCATTGTACAATAAATCCACAACTGGCATCAGTTTGGGTTTATTGTTCTAAGAAGTCAGATACCAAACTTCCCAGGCTTTATTGAAGCTATCATGGAGCTGTGGCATTTGTAATGACAAATTCCCAGCCCGTGTTTATAATATGGCCACACTGCACTCATAGGCCCTCATTCTGACCCTGGCGGTCTTTGACCGCCAGGGCGGAGGACCGCGGGAGCACCGCCGACAAGCCGGCGGTGCTTCAATGGGGATTCCGACCGCGGCGGTAAAGCCGCGGTCGGACCGGCACCACTGGCGGGGTCCCGCCAGTGTACCGCGGCCCCATTGAATCCTCCGCGGCGGCGCAGCTTGCTGCACCGCCGCGGGGATTCTGACCCCCCCTACCGCCATCCAGATCCCGGCGGTCGGACCGCCGAGATCCGGATGGCGGTAGGGGGGGTCGCGGGGCCCCTGGGGGCCCCTGCAGTGCCCATGCCACTGGCATGGGCATTGCAGGGGCCCCCGTAAGAGGGCCCCTAAATGTATTTCACTGTCTGCTGCGCAGACAGTGAAATACGCGACGGGTGCAACTGCACCCGTCGCACAGCTTCCACTCCGCCGGCTCGATTCCGAGCCGGCTTCATCGTGGAAGCCTCTTTCCCGCTGGGCTGGCTGGCGGTCTGAAGGAGACCGCCCGCCAGCCCAGCGGGAAAGTCAGAATTACCGCCGCGGTCTTTCGACCGCGGAACGGTAACCTGACGGCGGGACTTTGGCGGGCGGCCTCCGCCGCCCGCCAAGGTCAGAATGAGGGCCATAATGTCTTAGAATGGACTTAGACACTGTAGGGGCATATTGCTTATGCAGTTATGCCCTCACCTATGGCATAGTGTACCCTGCCTTAGGGCTGGAGGGTCTGCTAGAGGGATGACTTACCATTGCCACGGGCAGTGGTTGGTGGGCATGGCACCCTGAGAGGGATGCCATGCCGACTTTACCTTTTTCTCCCCACCAGCACACACAATCTGCAATGGCAGTGTGCATGTGCTCGGTAAGGAGTCCCTTAGGGTGGCACAATACATGCTGTAGCTCTTAGGGACCCTCCCTGGTCACAGAGCCCTTGGTACTGCTGATACCTTTCACAAGGGACTTAGCTGTGTGCCAGGGGTATGCCAATTGTGGGAACAATGATACAGTTTAGGGAAAGAACAATAGTGCTGGGGCCTCGTTAGCAGGATCCCAGCACACTCTCAATTAAGTCAGCATCCATGTCAGGCAAAACGTGGGGGGTTAACCATGTCAAAAGGGGCACTTTCCTACAGTTTGACTTCTAAAAAATGGAAGGTGAAGAATTGTGGTTTATTTACCTTGTCTACATGAGATTTAAATGCAAATTATGAGAAATGTAACTTACATAGGTGAGAAGAATGTTTGTTTTTTAGAAAATGTGAACTTTGTTTTCCTATTTGTGAGTATCTTGTCAGTGTTTATGAGTCAGGCACAATGTCATCAGAGTGAGACTAGATGACTATAAATTAATTTGTTTTTGTGATTACTGATGATTTTGATGAAGACCGCTTACACTGTTGAAATGCCTTAATCATCTTGGTTTATGTTTCAACAATAAAACTCTGCGGCATCATGCACCTGAGCGTGTCTCTGCCGTCACAATAATTGGTTGATGAGCGTTTAACTGAATACAGTTTTGGCAAGCCGGCGCTAGATGACGACACACCCTCTCAATCTGGAGCACTGTGGTTGCTGGCCCATTAGAGGAGGATTGTCTATGCGGACACACCGCAGTGCCTCTCCTCCCACCCCCCAGCCAGATATTCATCAGCAGAAAGGCAAGCGTGACCGGTGTGTCAGAGGACACCTGGAACAACGGTAAGTGAGTTTAACTGGATGTTACAAGAGGAAAGAGGCATTGGTTCGCACAACAGAGCATTGCTAGCCAAAGTGGATTCTGTTGTTGGTCATAGCAGGGGATTGGCTGAAAGAAAGGAAGAGTGCTGATTAAATTTTTTTCTGTGAGAAGGATATTCTAGAGGACGATACCGTGAGCGAGGCACGAGTGCATGGAGCACCCAAAGGTGATGTGAGAAATCTCGTAAGACAATTGAAAAGATTCCAAAAAAGAGAGGTCTCTAAATGGTGGGAGAGTAAATCTCTCTGCAGCTATATGTATGCAGGAAGAGTCCCGAGGGGGATCCGTATACTGATTGCACCAACGTGTGAAAATCCTAACCCTAATATGTTGAAAGAATGGACAGAAAACAATTTGGAGTCTTCGAAAAGGATGGTGGAAATTTTGACTAAATATGCCGAGATAGACTGTAACACGGTTATGGAAGAAATAGAGGCAATACGAGCCATGTTGGAAGAAAATCCGAATCGAGAGTTGGATAATAACCCTGAGACAAATGAATGGGTTAATACGAACAATCCATTAAGGACAGGAAAGCATTAAAATTTAAAAGACCCAATTGGAATGAGGGGTCAAATCTTTACTTTCTCTCGACGTTTTGACAATGTGCCGAGACAGATGATGTGCTGAGTGAAGTGAAACAAGTCCAAAGGGATACCAGCTCAGAGTTTATCTCAGAGTTGGAAAAGATTGCTGATGAAGGTCGAGTGAATCAGAATGTCCCTGCAGTTGAAGATGGGCTTCGTTTTTTATGTATAGACTGGACTTGCAGCCTCATACCATTGCCAAGTCGGTAAAAAAATTTATGAGGAGGAGGAATACGAACAGAAAAAGGAAAAAATGAAGATATTGTAGGAACAAATAAACTCTCCAGATTGAAGAAAACCCCCTTGAGAAAGTGATGACTGTGAACTCGCAAAGTGTGATCAATTTGTTGAATTTGTCTTTGACTGAGGAAGAGCTACAGGTCTTATCTTTGGGCCTCACCTATTGTTTGCCATCTCAGTTGAATTAAAGTCAAATAAGGATTGATTTATTTAAATTCTTTAAAAAACTTAAATTAACAACATTTTATACTAGCAAACCAAGGTCTGGTACAAAATTGCCTTCAGCTTCTCAGGGATACTCACGTAAATTATTGGTGTCTGATAGCGTTGTCATAAAGGAACTGGCCACCTTACAGAGAGAGATTGAAGGCGCAGAGGCCATAGGTGCAGAGGCCACTGCTGAGGAGCTAATATTTCAAGAGCAAGGTTTGGATGTGTATGAGAGTTCTAGGGCCCTATTTAAGTCGGTGTCCAAGTTTAGTCCATCAATGCCTAGAGATTCCATTGATATTTTTTCTGACTCTCAGTGATTTGTGAGCTTAAGAATTTGCAAATGGAGATGAGAAAGAGAGATAGAACATGACAAGAGGAAGGTATATTTAAATATAGTGCATTGATGATTAAACTTAAAAACAGAAAAAGATGTTGTAGTGTGACAGGCAAACAAGTAGTGTGACAGGCAAACAAGGGAGGCAATATTGTTCTTTGGCGTTTTGAGATGTACACACATGAAGCACTTCCACAATTGAATAATGTCAACTGTTATTGTGGAACTAACCACAGTGAAGTCAAAAGAGTGAATGTAGCATATTTGACAGTGCTGCCAGGATGAAGGGGGTTAGGTTTGATTACACAAGGGGAATACCAGTTTCTGAAGACTGGCTTTCCCATGCTACGAATTTTATATTTGATACTCACAATCCATAACAACGCCAGCCATCTACCGGGCAGACCTATCATCTCTGCTAGAGGAGGGTTCTTTGAGCATACTTCTCGTTATATTGATTTCTTTCTTCAACGTATGTTACAAATTTGTCCTCCCATATCTTAGACATAGGAGACTTTTAGAAAAAGTATATGATGTTGGATGGGAGAATGATTTTGTTCTGATCACCTTAGACATAACCTCTTTGTAATCCAGCATAGAGCACGGTGATGGTTTGAGGGCTCTACAATACTTTCTTGGCACTAGTCTGAGCTCTTTGTATAAACACACCCAAATGTTGATCATTATGGTACGTTGGTGCATGGAAAACATTTTCTTCCTATTTGGTGAGGATGTGTTCAAGCAATTGAGAGGAACGGTGATGGGCACCTGCTTCGTCCCCAATTATGCTAATTTGCATATGGGCTGGCGGGAGGAGCAGATGCTACCCCTGGATTATGAGCAGAAGTGCTCTGATTATATCATTCTATGGGCACGTTTCATAGATTATATTTTCCTAATTTGGAAAGGCACAGAACAATTGGCACACCACTTTGGGGAGAGAATTATTGACAATGATTTAAATTTGCACGTCTCTGCCATGATGAGCTAGCAACAGGTAAATTTCTTAGACCTCCCAGTATATGTGGAACAAGGCAGGATACATACTAAAACTTTTAGAAAAGTATTAGCAAACAATATCATCTTGCATGCAAGCAGCTTCCACCCCAATAAATTGAAATACAACATACCCTATACAAAGAACCTGCATATTCACAGGAACTGCAGTGACCCACACCAATTGGAGATGATACAGGAAGAACTGTCAGTCAGATTTTCAAAGAGCGGCTACAGCCAACAGGTGAGTGCAGTAGAGTGGTGTAGAGTTAATGTTTCAGAATAAATGCATTGGCATAGAGTGCTGTGGTGCAGAGTAGATTGGAAGAGAGTTCAGTGGCAAACAGTGCAGTGTTGCACAGTAGAATGTTGTAGAGTGCAATGGTGTAAATTAGAGTGGCATGGAGTGCATTAGTTTAGAGCGCAGTGGAGTAGGGTAGAGAATTATAGAGTTGATTATAGTGGTGTACCGTGCAGTGGTGCAAGATAGATTGTCATAGAGTGCAGTGGCATAGAATGTATTGGTTTTGTGTAAAAGGGTTTAGAGTGCATTGGCTTAGAGTGCAGAGGTGAATAGTGCAGCAGCGCAGAACAGAGTGGCATAGAGTGCAGAGGGGTAGTGTAGAATGGAGTAATGGGGTGCAGGATAGATTTCACTGGTGTAGATTGGAGTAGCATGCAGTAGAATGGCACAGATTGGAATAGCGTGCTGCAGAGCGCAGTGGCATAGAGTAGATTGTTTCAAAGTAGAGTAAAGGGTTGTAGAGTACAGTGGTGCAGAGTAGATTTGAGGGGTTTAGAGTGGATTGGGATGGTGTGCAGTGGCAAAGAGTGCAGTGGTGCACAGTAGAATAGTTTGTGGTAGAGTGCACTGGTATAGAGTAGAGTTGGGTAGAGTAAATGTCAGTCTAGTGAAGTGGCATAGAGTGGAGTGCTACAGAGTAGAGTGCAGTGACACAGTGATTGGAGTAGCATGGAACGGCACAGTGTGGAGAGTGCTGAGTAGATTGTGGTAGGGTGGAGTGGTGCAGACTAGAGTGGAGTGTGGTAAAGTGGAATATGCATAGTGTGGTAAGGCTTTGCCATTAAAATAACATCTTCAATTGAAATGAGCATTATATTTGCACCAACATACAGTTTTACTGATAAATACAGAGCACAAATGATAACGTATGGAAATGTATTGACTTGTTTTGAACATATTAAAGTATTTGTTTCCACAACACTTCAGAATTTCCAAAAATCTGCTTCATTTGTTCTTCCTATATTCTGAAATATCTGCACATTTCCTTTACTTCATTTAAATTTTGTTCTGTGCTAGTAAAAATTGCATTGTACAGTACACCCAAAGCAGCCAGCATGCTTGTCACATAAATCCTCTCACTTTGAAGTCAGAGAAAGAAAAGTAAAAACCAAGCTCTCTGGAAGAACGTGCCTGACATTTGACCTCTGTATTTGAATGTAGACTAAATGTGTCAAGATAAGCACAATTTTCAAAGGCCTATTTACAGAAATTCAGTATTGGTCAAAGACTACAGGGTTCGGACGAGGGAAGGGACAAACCCAAGCCGGACTTCCTAAAAAAAATAAAGCCAGCAAATAGAAAGCAAGCAAATGTGAGATAGAAACCACAAAACCTATGTTAAGCATTGGGTGGAATGCATTCCCACAAAATTTTCCGAATGCCCACAAGAATCATTAGCTAGGTAGACTTTGACCTTAAAATACAAATTAAGAAGATAGGCTGATATCTTTGAAAAGATTAAAGTTCTGGGGACTGGAGCTTCGAGTATTTTGAAAAACGAAGGGGAAACTGTTCTCAGTAGTATGTGCTTTTGATAGTGTTTAAGGATAACCCTAAGGTCAAAGATGGCACAATTTTCTAACTTGGTTACTTATTTACTGAGGGCACTGGCCCTCGTGACCCTGTGTTCCCTTTTAGGCACAGAATTTACCACCACATTTGACCATCAAACATCTATCACAGTCCTGGGTGTGTCCTAGCATGACAGGTCTGAAGCCCAGGGTGCAATTATGAGACAAGAAAATCACAGAAACTGCCCTCCATCAAATCAGACCTGCAAGTTCATTGGCATCTGATTCATGGAAATCAAGGAGGATTGATGAGGTTGTAACTGGATGAGTAAGGTCAGACATGAGATTAATTGAACACTTTGCTGCTATCTTGTGGCTAAATAATTAGACTTGAGTGGTATATCTATTACGCAGTGTAAATAGAGTAATTTCAGTAATCTCGCATTTTACTCTTTGATGTGGAATTACCAATAATTATGCAATTACTCCTCCTCTCACAATTAAGAGGAATTAAGGGTAAAAATCCTTGTTGTTTCTGTTCTGGGGCGCTTAGCAATGTACCTTAGCATAAAATGCATCCTTGCATCTAAAAGGGTGCATTTTACGCTAAGAAAATAGTGCTAAATATCAGTAGTAAGTTAGGGGAAAATCCTACCCCCAAGAGTAATTTAGCAAGCGGGAGCGGCCGCTTGTGCTTTCTATTCAGGTTCTGTTGCACATAGCGCAAAATGCAGTTTGGTGTCAATTTAAGAAAAAACACTGAATGCTATTCTCATATAATGAATTCTCATATATTTAAAGAGCAATCTTGCATAAATTTTATGCAATTCTACGTTGTTATGCTACACCGAATTACGCGAATTATGCCCACCCCTTCAATAAATAATGCTGAAGAGCCAGTACTGTTCCACGAACGTCTATGAAAAAAATATAGTGTACATGGATATCGAAACATCATTCACAGGTTTGTGCCCCAAAAGTGCCCCCTCGATCACTTGTCCAAAGTCTCTTTGACCTGACACTCTGTGGTAACCATTTTATTGACTATGGATACAGATCAAGCTATTATACCTCCACCCAGTTTCCTCCCATCTCCAGGGATACCAAGTATTACATGGAAAGAAATAATTGAGGTGTTAAAAAACTACAATAGGACCAGAATGTTTTTAAGAGTTTGCCATCAGTGGTATCACAGAAAGTCATCATTACAAATGTTTACAAAGAGGCTGAAATTAAACTAAAGGGAAGGTTTTCAAAGTCTGTAAATGTGGACATATCCAGACATAAATTTTATGTGCAGCTGTAAAGGCAAGGTATGAAATAGTGGTCGAGTTTGTAGCAAGACTCCAGGACAGGCTGTCCAGTGCCAATTTGGGGGAATGAATGATGAGCGTATTTAGGATCAGATGATTGTGCTGTGCACAAGCATCAAAGGAATGTTTATGGGCTGGCAGTAACCCATCTTTGAAGGAAGCAATATAGTCATTGCCAAGGTAGTGGAATAGTCTGAAATTTGCCAGCAAGAGATGCATAAAATAGATTTAAGAAAAAAATATGAAGAGGCTGTCACTGAGGATTCAAGCAACGAGGATAATGTGATCTACAAAAAATAGTAAAAATGCTATCAATGAAAACAGAAACAAGTGGTAACTTTATAATGAAAACAGCTTCTAGACTTTACCGCAGGTGAAGGAGTCTATATCATGGAGCCCGTTGAAACACTGCTTCACTATCAGGAAGGTATGCTGATTGTGGAGAAGGAACGGGCATTGTTTTTGTGTCTGTAGAGATAACAGCAGACACACTTGGCAGCTGTGGAAGAAGGGAACAACCTATTTAGTCAACGAGTCCTGAATGTTGATGGTCAGGGGCATGAACAGAGAAGACAAAAATGCTTGGAAGAATATTTTGTGTGAGAGGCAAAGATGAAGCTTTGATGGTAGACTGTGGTTCGCTATGCATGATTGTACCACTGGATGTGTTTGAGGCCTCTTGACCAGGGGTCAAGTTAAATCTTAAATATATCAAACCTAAAGGATATTAGGGTAGTGCCATTGACCTTTTAGGTTCCATGTGGGCTGATATTATGTTCAGATATAGAATTGTCAATGGAAAGATTTATGTGGCAAAGTACAGGCCACAAATGAATTTTGCATTAGTCACACAAGTATGATCTTTACATAATTCTAAACTCAAGAGTGCCAAACCAATTAATAGTCATTGATGACACTAAGCTTTCAATAGATTCTAGCTGAAGCCAGGAGGCATTTGAGACAAAGTTGAGTTTAGCCAATATCTATGTACCTAAAAATAAAGAAGGGACTGTGCCTTTGAGACACAAGCACAGAAGAATCCCACATTTGTTCACTGGAGGCAAATACCTATAGCAGGGAGATGGGAGGATGAGACACAAACACACATATAAACATTGGTGCATACCTATGCATTCACACACACATGCACACACACACACAAATACATGTAGCCACCAAACATATATTCATATATGCACCAAACATTTAAAAAAGTCACACCTGCGCAGCTCTGCCTCGGAGGTCCAAGGTTGGTTGGGACTGCTGCCTTCCTCACTGGCAGAGACTTTATTTTACAACACAGCACCATGCAACAATTGCCCTCTCTTGTCTTATGAAAACTTTGTAAGGTGCTGTAGTCACATTTCAGGTAGTTGTGTGCTTCTTGGGTACATCTAGCATGGTTAGTTCCCTCTCCAGCTCCACCTTGCCTGGCATTGGATGTATTCAGGACTGTCTGTGCCAGCAAGAAGCTTGTGCTGTTCTTTAGTCAACTGCTTTTGCTGTCTGGTTGGCAAAGGGCTTGAAAACACTCCATGTTCCCTGTGCTGTCTGCTTTGTGTGTTTTTCTCTGCATGTTGGAACTCTGACATCTTTCCACCTCTCTGGGAACTCCTAGTCTTCCGTGCTATTGGTAGAACAGTGGACTGGGCACCAACTGAGCATCCATAATTGAGTCCCCAAACTTCTTCCTCAGTCAGTGAGCCCAGCATATACATCAGAGCCATTCCTAATGCAAGGTCGTATTGTACAAATCACTGCTCTAAACCTTCAGCAAAATCATACCAGCTTTTCTCTAAGACCTCTGACCGACCTTTTTACAGATGGATAAACATGCACCCCTTCCCTGACTCATGCTGTCTTCCAGTCTAAGGCAAACACTCAATATGATATGATCT
Source organism: Pleurodeles waltl (assembly GCF_031143425.1). NCBI lineage: Eukaryota > Metazoa > Chordata > Amphibia > Caudata > Salamandridae > Pleurodeles > Pleurodeles waltl. The sequence goes on along the minus strand of NC_090448.1, from coordinate 465,140,903 downwards.
CAAATTATGTGATATGATACTATGTGATATGATATGTGTTAGAAATGGGGCCTTTGGTTGGCAGTCAGGTTACCCCTTGTCCAAGCAAGGACCCTCACTCTAGTCAGGTCAAAGGAGAAACACACCTGGTTAATCCCCACTCACCCCCTTGGTAGCTTGGCACGAGCAGGAAGGCTTAACTCAGAAGCAATGTATAAAGTATTTGTACCAACACACAGAGTAATACAGTGAAAACTCTACAAAATGGACACCACACCAGTTTAGAAAAATAGGCAATATTTATCTAAATCAATCAAAGACCAAGACAACAAAAGTCCAAAATACACAAGTCAAGATGTTAATTTTCAAAAGAATAAGGCCCTCATTACGACCCTGGCGGACGGTGCATAAAGGGCGGTAAGACCGCAAAAAGGCCGGCGGTCAGTACCGCCCCATTATGACATTGGCAGTTTGGCATATGCCAAACCGCAATGTCCCGCACCGTCTGCCACGGCGGTAACGACCGCCGGGCTGGAGACAACGGTCTCCAGCCCGGCGGCCGTCACTAGTCCGCCGGCGGTATCATGACCCCGCACACCGCCATGGATTTCATGGGGTTTTCAACCACCACGAAATCCATGGCGGTATGCACCATCGATGCCAGGGAATTTGTTCCCCTCCCCCTCCCCTGAGTCCACCCCAACACCTATGACCCCCCTACCAACCCCCAAAGCTAGTAGGACGTTCTCCCCACATCCACCCCCAGACCCTCATAGACCCCCCAAACATATCCCCCACACCCCCTTTGCGCACGCTCACACCACTCACACACATACACGCGCACATAAATGCACACATGCACACATACATACACCTTACATTTCCGCTACACACATCACACCCCCGCATACATACACGCACTCACGCAACCCCTCTACACACTCACACGCACACCCCCATGCACGCACACACCATAGAACACCCCCCACTCCCCTCCACTAAAGGACGATCACCTTACCTGTTTGGGTGATCCTCCGGGAGGGAACGGGATCCATGGGGGCTGCTCCGCCGCCAGCACCCCGTCACCAGAACACCACCATGCCGAATACTGGGACGTAATTCGGTGGGCGGTGTTCTGATGACGTGGCGGTGATGGTGGAGCAGCCTCCACTACAGCGCCGACCGCCAGTATGGCTGCTAGTGGCTCTCCGTCCAAAAAAGGGCAGAGGGTTGCCAGCAGTCATAATATGGTTGGCGGAAGACCGCCAACACTGGCGGTCTTCGGCCCAACGGAACCTCGGCGGTCTCTGGAAAAGACCACGAGGTTGAAATGAGGGCCTAAGAGTCTTACTCCATAGAAAACAATGGAAACAATGATTTTGTACAAAGTACCTGGTTAGCGTAACAAATAAAGCCATATGGGCAAGCGTGTGTCGGAAAAGTCAGCGATGCATCTATTCCTTTCTCACAAAGGAAGCCATGAGTCATTTCTTCTCTGGTCGGGTCGGCGATGCATTGTTTTTCTCCCTCGCAAGAGAGCGATGCGTCGATTTCTGGATGGGGCACCTCAGATCCGCACAGAGTTGGGATGACTTTGCCGCACAGGGACGATGTGTGGAAAATCCAGTCGCACGGTGAAAACCCCGCTGTGTGGGGTTTGCATCATTATCTGTGGGAGCAGCAATTTTAGCTGCAAAGCTGGTGGCACATCGTTTATCAGCAGCATTGTAGATTCTGTGCGTGGATTTCAGCTCTTGTTCTGCCAACCTCACCTTTCAAGGGCCCAAGGACTGGATAGGGTACCACTTGGCAGGGCAGGAGTCTCAGCAAAGAGTCTAGGTGCTGGCAGAGGAGGTCTTTGATGGTCCTGAGGCTTCAAAACAAGAGGCAAGCTCAGTTCAAGCCCTTGGAGATTCTTCTCAAGCAGGAATGTACAACAAAGTCCAGTCTTTGTCCCCTTTTACAGGCAGAAGCAGCAACTGTAGGATAGCACAATAAAGCACAGTCACATGCAGGACAGCACTTCTCCTCAGCTCTTCAGCTCTTCTCCTTGGCAGAGGTTCCTCTTAGTTCCAGCAGTGATATAATTTTCAGGGGCTTTGGGTCCAATACTTATACCCTTTTCTGCCTTTGAAGTAGGCATACTTCAAAGGAAAGTCTCTGTTGTTCACAAGATCCTGCCTTTCCCAGGCCAGGCCCCAGACACACACCAGTGGGTTGAGACTGCATTGTGAGAGGGCAGGGAAAGCCCATTCAGGTTTAAGTGACCACTCCTCCCTCCACTCTAGCATAGATGGCTCATCGGTATATGCAAGCTACACCTCAGCTCCCTTTGTCTCCCTGTCTAGAGGGGATTCACAAACAGCCCAACTGTTAAACTGACTGTTAAACTGACCCAGACAAGGAATCCACAAACAGGCAGAGTCACAGAATGGTTTAAGCAAGAACATGACTACTTTCTAAAAGTGTAATTTTTAAACGAACAATCTAAAAACCAACTTCACTAAAAGATGTATTTTTAATTTGTAAGTTCAGAGACACCAAACTCCAAATTTCTATCTGTTCTTAAAGGGAATCTGCACTTTAGTAATATTTAAAGGCACCCCCCATGTTAATCTATGAGAGAGCTAGACCTTGCAACGGTGAAGACGGAATTTAGCAGTATTTTACTGTTAGGACATGTAACACACATCAGTACATGTCCCACCTTTAACATACACTGCACACTGCCCATGGGGCTACCTAGGGCCTACCTTGGGGGGTGCCTTACATGTATAAAAAGGGAAGGTTTAGGCCTGGCAAGTGGATACACTTGCCAAGTTGAATTGGTAGTTTAAAACTGCACACACAGACACTGCAGTGGCAGGTCTGAGCCATGTTTACAGGGCTACTCATGTAGGTGGCACAACCAGTGCTGCAGCTCCACTAGTAGCATTTGATTTACAGGCCCTGGCACCTCTAGTGCACTTTACTAGGGTCTTACTAGTAAGTCAAATATGCCAATCATGGATAAGCCAATTAACAATACAGTTTACACAGAGAACATCTGCACTTTAGCTCTGGTTAGCAGTGGTAAAGTGCCCAGAGTCCTAAAGCCAACAAAAACACGTCAGACAAACTAGGATGAAGGAGGCAAAAAGTTTACGGATGGACCTTTCAAAAAGGGCCATCTCCATCAATATGATATGACAAACATTACTAGAGTGCACTTTTACGCAAGGACATCTTGGCAGAAGGAAAATCCTGTCTGGAGACCATGGGTCGGCCCTCTCAACACTTCCCTTGCTCACTGTGCCACTGGATTCAAGCTAGCCTGGCTGATGAAGGGTGAAACCCTGAAAACGGTCCCAGGATGCTTGTGTCCGGTCCAGGGAGGACCTGGCTTGGCAGTTCGGGCTGGACTGTTCCCATGAGGAACAGGGTCAAAACTGATTTGCATATGGCTGGATCCAAACTGGGGTGGCATGGTGAGCAAAAGACGATGGATTAAACCCAGATCTTTGACTGGGGTGAGTGTTTGCATTGTTCAGCACTCCGTTCATCATCCTTTTGAGTTGCTAAAGTTGCCCTAAGTTGGAAGGTTATGCCCAGACGTGGGTCCCTTGCTCACTGTGCCACTGGATTCAAGCTAGCCTGGCTGATGAAGGGTGAAACCTCGAAACTGATCCCATGATGCTTGTTTCCGGTCCAGGGAGGACCTAGCTTGGCAGTTTGGGCTGGACTGTTCCCATGAGGAACAGGGTCAAGACTGATTTGCATATGGCTGGGTCCAAACTGGGGTGGCATAGTGAGCAAAAGAATGATGGATTAAACCCAGATCTTTGACTGGGGGTGAGTGTTTGCATTGCTTAGCACTCCGTCCATCATCCTTTTGTGCCTCTCAACACTTAGCCAAGTCAAAATGGATATCAGTAGCTGTCATTTCCCTGGACAGTGAGTTTGAGAGCCTAGCATGTGACCTTTGTGGGTCATTACTGGTTGGGACCACCCATTTCTTCATGGGCATTTGCTGCTAATTTCACATTTTGGTGATTGAGGTTTATTTCCACCTCAGACAATTGTGGCATGCTAGTGCAGATGTCAATGAGGTTCATTACTGCCTGTAGGTATATGTGTGTAAGTATGTGTCTGTCTGTAGGCCTATTTGTCCGTGTGCAAAGGAATATGAGTGGGTATATTGTTCTGTTTGCATGGGCACATGAATGTTTAGGTGAGCATGGATATGGTTTAATCAATTCTTGATAAATGTAGAATTGGAATAATTTCTCCATTTGTATAATTTGATATTCTCTTATAATTATTATGTTTAAGTTTAACATCAATGATGGCAATGAGGTGAATGCCACAAAGAATCCGTTTTCACAAGAATCTAACCCAAAAAGTGACAATTGTTTTTATTTTCAGCTTTTTAATTGGTTTCTGCTCTGTCTGTATTGCACATTTATATTTTGAAACTGTGGCAGTAGCAGGGAATTTTCAATACACTGCTTTGAACTTTTGTCAACGGGTCTTGGGTCTCTGGTAAAACTAGGATTTCCACAACAGAAGAGACTACTGGACTGTATTGTATGCAAACCTTTTAAAGAGGAACATACACTTACATACCACTTGCAATAATATTAACTTTTATCACCAGAGAAACACAGATCCTTTGATATTTACTAAAATTAAGGAAGTAATAAGTAATAAGTTCTACTATGTGGACACAACAGACATCACATCTAACCTGCTAACAATGTAGTCAGTCTCTCTTCATATGTCTCTTCCTACTGCTTTGTGCCAATAAAATCGCAGGTTTCGCTGAGCGAAAGAGGATTAAAGAAATCATCAGTTGTAAAAGAAAACCTTTTCAAATGTGTATTATATTATTTCAATTTGTATTTAGTTTGTTTATATAATTTATGAAGATTATGAACAGCTGTAAGAAGCTCCAGATAAGTGGTGTCAGAAGATGACTTTGGAATACCCTCACACAATATCAAACTGCCCAGCACTCTTTTCGTTCTTTCTGTCTGCAAAGCATTAACATCTTGATGATGTGTCCTAATGTGAGCTCCCCTTGGTTTATATATTTTGTGATATTAATAGTAAGCGGACGCATCCCAGACGCATCCCTAAGGTCGATGAACTTTTTGACTTGTTTAAATTTTTACAGGAGCTATATATAGGGCACAACAGTATCAAACAATACAAATCAATAGAGAGTCAGTAAAGAATGCACCATGGTCCATTTGGCCACAAATAACCACACCTTTAGTATCAATTAAAATGTTTATTTGCCTATGTTAACAATGCTAAGGTCACTAAAATTTGTCTCAAAATCAAATGGTACAAGTAAAGAAACATCACAAGTTGCCCGAAATGCCTAAAAAAATCTCAATTTAAACAAAGCAATAAGAACGATAATGTCAATAGCGAAAACACTAATTAATAGCAGCAATATTTGAGCATGAGAACTAATATACATTTGTTCAACAAAAGAAGGATGTCTGATCATAGGTATCGAGAAAACACCTTACTAACTTCAGATTGGCATTAGCATGTTGGACTTCATGCAAATATTTTAGTAACACTAATTTAGAATACTGCTAGCTATGGCGCTATCAAAACAGCAGCAGTTGGTACCAGAAATACCAAAGACAAGCAATAATGCACAGTGTTTTCATATTACCTATCCTTGAGGAATCAGCAAAACAGCATTAGCTTCATCAGGGGGTCAGCAGCATCAGCATCAGAATAAGGGGCAGGGAAAGGGCGCCAGTTTAGAATTTGGACTATAAGATCACTAAACCATCAGATCATTAGTTCAGTATGGAACAGGAGAAGTAAACTCAGAAAATAATAAAGTACCAGAACGTCAGTAGACTGAATGGCAAGGTACGAAATGTCAAAGTGATAGGTCAAAATGAGAATTGGATGTAAGGTCTCTCTAAAAATCTCAGCGCACAGTTGTTAAATTAAAACGAAAACACACTTGCTATTGGTCAGAAACATCAGGCGAGAAAAGAACATCCAATTACAAGAACATTAAATATCGGCAATGCACTAGAAAAGATACAACAAATCATTGGCAATTTGATGATTGGGTCTTCTCCATTTGCATAACTCCAAACTATAGAAAAACGTATCTTCCCGATCTTCCTTTCGTGTGCGATCAGTAGGCCCTTTTTGTTTGGCACATTCCAAATATGTTGCAAGACAGTGGTTACAGAGACTGCAGAAACCCTCAAAAACACGTCATTTCCTCAAAAGAAATACATTTTGTTAGTGCACAACTTCTAGACAGATATGCAATTCAAATAATAGAATTCTGTTATACAAAGGACATGGAATGATTTCCTCAGCTACATCTTTCAGTACATTGGCAGACAATCAACTTTACATGTGACCCTGCTTGCTTGAGGCTCTGCTATTAGCACAAATAAAACTCATATTATTTAACCATTAATATAACAGAGCAATGCATTTAAAAACAAAGAGAATTCTCAAAACAATATTAGTACATTATTTGTGAAAGACCATATACACGGGGTCTTACATATGATCGTGGCCAATCAAGTGGGCCCATTATGTGTCATTTTCAATGTTAATACATCTCATATATTAAAAACAAATGCATGGATACATGAAAATAATTATGAATGTTAATTTCAGAGATCACAATCCCGCCTGTGATGACTATATATGTCATCACACTTACATCTCAAATACATTTATTTATTTAACTATGCAGATTTTCTAAAATTTTGATTCCCGCACATTTTTATAGTTTTTCTTTCTCTTCGAATTTTCCCTATATAATCCCTCTAATTGAAATTCTACTCTCCTCTGTTTCTTTTCCAATTTTCTCTTTTTAATCATATTACACAATTTGCACGTTCCCCATGTTCCAATTAGACAAAGCACTATAACTGAAACCCCTTGTATTATTTTCATTAACATTCCTTTTCCCAGATTGCTGAGCCAATTTCCCACAACAGTCATCCCTTTGCCAACCTTTTCCCAAATAGTGAGCTCAGTTAGTTCTTATAATTCAGTTTCATCTTTTGTTATACTGTTAATCAAGCCTCTAACTGCTTTACTGTTGTCTGGAATATATGAACAACTATTACGCGGAACTAGCAATTTACAAACTCCGCCCTCTTTTGCTAAGAGGATGTCTAACGCAAAGCCGTTCTGAAGAGTCATAGCTCTTACCGCAGCCATCTCTGTATACAAAAGAATAATGGCTCCTGAAAAATCTGTCAGCATATTATCCACAACTTTAGACAATTGTCGAATTTTTATAGAATTCGGACTCCCACTGAAGGAATTATTGCTCCAAATATGTCTCCAACAATGCCAGAAACTGATTCTTGCTTTTGTCTCTTTTTTTGAAATTTAGTCATTTTAGGAGGTTTACTCAAGTCATCAAGTTGGTGCATTTTCGGGAAGACTATTCCCAAATAACACATGTCACACCATCCTTTAGGAGGAAGGTAATATGCATTTTTCCCACAGATGTAATAAATTCCAGGCACTGGTGGGTCCTGAACATTCAACATATATGTCCACTAATTCTGAAACAAAACCACATGTCTGCATCCACTTGTTCCCACGGATATTTTATCAATCCTAGATTGTGGCCTATATATACAAAGCTTTCCTACATGTTGGGTGTCTAAAGTTAGTCTCCCTTGTTTAGTAATGTCAGTAAATGCATAGTCGTTCCCAGATCTACATGAAACTAATCCCTTATCTACCTTAGCCTTCATTGCCCTTCTCCTATCTTCTGTGTAATCTAAAAAGTTCTTTTCTAAGGGTGAGAGTAAACAAGTTAAATTGTTCTTATGTGCATAAACAGTTCAAAATGTTACAGTAGGCTCAAAGAAATTCCTCATTATTTCTACATATTGTCCTTAGCTATATTATTAAGATCCCTAATTACAGGAACAAATGAAAATACTACATCAAAATTAGAATAGAAATACTGGATATACTCCTGGTTATAAAATCTTGTTAGTAAAATACTGCAACTTATGCCGTAGGTTAGTGGCAAACTGTGATAAGCTATTGCCTCCTCAACCAAGGCTGGAGTCTGTGTGCAAACATAACAATCTCTCACATCCATTGCATCAACAGACTCACACAATAAGCAATAGAAGACATTAGAAGAAAGTTCTCCCTGTGTATTACCCACATGAAAATATTTCTCATCTATTTTAAATCTATCTATTGTGAAAAAGTAGTCGCTAACTCTGAAGATGTAGCAGTTATTTTTACAGCTATGGTATGGTTGGCTCCATTCTTATCAAAGACTGTTACACCCACAATCAATAACAAACAGACATTGCACAAAGAATCACCAAACCAATACCCATATATTTGCAGCATCTATTTTTAGTGTTCTGCTGGTTGTGGCTACCCATGGTCGGTAAAGAATTAGAACGTAGAAACAAATACAAGAATATAGCTATGCAGCAAAAAAGTCAAAAACTTAAAAAAACAACAACAAAAACATATTTTACAAGTCTTCAATCGTCAATCTTCTTCAATCTTCAATCTTTAATCCCTCCCTATTGTTTTCATTTTTTTTCTTCAAAATATTCACAGCTTAATTCATACAGGAACCTCAGTAAAGTTGTCAAATTCAGTTTATCAGCTTGCCAAAATCAGGTTATCAAAGTCTTTTCAAAATATTTTCAACAGAGTCTCTTTCATTTAGTTTTCAAATTCACAATTTTCCCAACAAATGTTTCATCAATTTTCTTCATGTGCCAAAATATAGACCGGGAATGTTTCCATCAAAACAACATTTTTTAAATTATTCTTGCGATTCCTTGGTAGCTACATATGCCCAATCAGTACCTGAAAATCTTTGATTGGCAACTCTCTTGCTTTTTAATCGTCGACCATCACTTGATTCACCATCACTCAGATCTTCTCTTCTGGTGGTATCGACTTCTGTCTGAATTGGTGGCACCAGATTTGTCTTCTTTGTCTTTGATCTTGTTTCTGGCCAGTTGTCACCTTTCAGAGGTTTTCTTGTTAATGCTCTTTTCAGTATTGGACACGAGTTCTTCTCCTTCGACTGGTTCAGGAGGAGTCAAATCCTTTTGGCTGAGATCTTCCTCAACTCCTTTCCCACTGGGGGCAGTCACTTGTTCAGTCTGGTTTCCCAGACCATTTGCTTCTGAGGACACCCTCCTCTGAACAGGTTCTCTCTGGACAGATTCTGTCTGGACCGGTTCTCTTACTGTTTCATTGAGGACATTGAGGATGTCTCATCCTCATCTTCCAGGATTCCTTCCACTTCGTCTGTCACAGGAGTGGGCAAGTCAACTGGAATATGTTCAGGCACTGTCTCCAGCTCACTTTTTCTTCTGTCTTGCCCTGGAATACGTCTAAGTGGTGGTAACCTCAACAGCTCCTCTTCTTGTTCTGTTGGATTATTCACCTTCTGAGTATGGCATGTGTGGATCCAGTTCAGAAGTCCAGCACAGTTCACAGCTGTGGTAGTGATTAGTACCACCTGGTAAGGACCCTTCCACCGAGGCTGCAAACACAATTTTCTCACATGCTTTAGAATCACAACTCAATCAACTGCTTTCAGGTTGTGTCCTTGACTTTGGGGCGGTTGCAGTTTGGTGACTTCCTCCTGATGAGAGAAAGAGTGAACCACATCAGCTAGACCTTAGTAGTAGTGGAAAACCATATCATCTGTAATGTTCACAAGAGCATTTGCAGGCACAGCTGGCAATCTCATGGCTCTCCCCATGAGGATTTCATGGGTCGACAATCCTGTTTTCTTGTCATGGGTGCTTCTCATTGACACTAGAACCAACTGCAAAGCATCAGGCCATTTCAGATTTGTGGATGCACACATTTTGCCAATCTACTTCAAAGTACCATTCATCTGTTCGACAATTCCTGAGGCTTCTGGGCGTTAACAAGAATGAAACTTCTGCTCAATATTTAAAGCTGAACATAGCAAATTAATCACCTCATTTTTGACATGGCTTCCATATCTGATTTTAAAGAGACCGGAAAACTGAAACGTAGAATTAACTTCCTAAGTAGTAACTTTGCCACTGTGAGACTGTTATTTTTCCATGTAGGGTAAGCCTCAACCCAATGACTAAAGATGCACACAGTCACCAACACATATTTCAAACCAGCACACGCAGGCATCTCAATGAAATCCATTTGCATTCTTCTGAATGATCCTTCAGCCATGCCAATATGTTCCATATTGACCACTGTTCCTTTGCTCACGTTCATCTGGTGGCAGATGACGCACCTCACACTTGTGGCAAACTGCTTCGGCAACCTGTCTAAATTTTTGATTGAACCAAGTTTGCATTAAAGTCCTGACCATGGCCTCCCTCCCCACATGTGCCTGAACATGATAGTATCTGGCCATCTGAGTCAGTAGACTGTTGGGCAGTACAACCTTACCTTCTCCCAAGACCCACACATCATCGTCCCTTTGGACACATTTAATTTTTAACCAGTACCTGCGCTCATCCTTGGAAACATTATCTTGTAGAGTTTTTAACTCCTCCAAAGTGTCAATAACGTGCATTACATAATTTGTATAAATCTCATAATTTTCAGGCAACAATTCCCATTCTCCCTTGTAGGACATGCCATTCAAGGCACAAAACTTTACGACTTGATCTGCATCTGCATTACCCATTGGCACGTAATCCTATGATCTCTGATGTGTACTGCATTTTACCACAGCAATCTTTTCAGTCATTTGAATCGCTTGTAACAACTCACGTATTCTTTCACCCATTCTTATTGGTGAGCTGGAAGAGGTCAAGAAACCTCTCTGTGACCACAACTGGCCAAAGTCGTGCATAATGCCGAATCCATAGTGACTGTCTGTGTAAATAGCGACTTTCAGTTGAGTTGATATGTGGCATGCTCTAATAAGGGCCACCAGTTCTACCACTTGTGCAGAAAACACTCCTTGAAGCCATGAAGCTTCCAGTATGCCCATGATAGTGCACACTGCATATCCTGCTCTTAATATGTCCACATTATCTCTCAGGCAAGAACCATCAACAAAAATAATTTGGTCATTCTCTTCCAGGCAAGTATCTCTAATATCAGATCTGGGTTTTGTGCATAATTCTGGAATTTCCAGACAGTCATGTTCAGTGTCATCCATTTTATCAATATTATCTTTCTCATTTGGAAGTAAAGTTGCCAGGTTCAGCACTGTACATCTCTTAATTGTTACATTTGGTGATCCCAGGGATGCAGTCTCATAACCGGCCATCCTAGAGCTGGTCAGATACTGAGTTTTAGACCGAGTAAGCAAAATCTCAATTGAATGGGGAACCATTATAGTAAGAGGATAACCCATTACTATACTCTCACTCTGAGCGAGGCTCTGCTCAACTGCTACAATGGACTGCAAACAATCTGGTAAAGCTGCTGCGACCGGATCCAAAGCAGCTAAAAAATATGCCACTAGGCGATTCTCACCGCCATGAGTTTGAGTCAAAATCGACAAAGGACATGCATCACATTCATGACAAAACAACAGAAAAGGTTTGGTGTAATCAGGCATCCCCAAAGCTGGAGCTTGGGACAAACTCTCTTTCAAATCAGTAGATGCTTTCATACAGTCTTCATCCAGCACCAAAGGATCGGAAACATCCTTATGGGTCAGCTTCTGTAGGGGCTTTGAGAGAACTGAAAAATTCGGGATCCATTGGCTGCAGTAACCCACCATTCCCAAAAACATCCTCACATCTTTCTGAGTAGTTGGTGCTGGCATTTGCAAAAAAGTTGCAACCCTTTCTCTAGACATTTTCCTATTTCCTTTCTCAATCAAATGACCCAAGTATTTCACTTCTTTCTGACAATATAGTAATTTAGCCGGGGATACTTTATGATCACTGTCTCCCAAAAAAGTTCAACAATGCAATTGTATCATATTTGCACCCTTCTCTTGTCCTGGAGGCAATCAGCAGTTCATCAGTGTATTGCACCAATGTTGACTGATAAGGAATCACAAATGATTCCAAATTCTTTTTCAAGATCTGATTAAAAATAGATGGTGACTCTGAAAACCCTTGTGGAATTCTACACCAACAGTAGACCCTGTTTGAGAATTTAAAACAAAAGAGATATCTGCTATCCTCATGAAGAGGCACAGAAAAGAATGCCTGACATAGGTCCACCACAGTGAACCATTCAGCATTGCATGGGATTTGAAAACTAATCACAGCTAGATTTGACACTACTGGGTAACACTTGACTACAATATCATTTATGTTTCTCAAATATTGCACAAGTAAAATTTTCCCACAGGGCTTGTGCAATCAAATTATTGGTAAATTACACAGGCTGCTCAACTCTTCTTTTAAAATTCCTTTCTCCACAAATTCTCTTATTAACGGTTTCACACCCCCAATTGCATATTTTGCCATGGGGTATTGTTGCAGTCTGACGGAAAACTGCATTGAGCTTAACTGCTACTCTAACTGTCTCAGCTCCTTTTATCAATCCAATGTCCTTTCCTGAAAGATCCCAAACCTTGGTCATGACACTTTTCTGTAAATCAGCAGGAAGATCTTTCACTGCAAAAGCTGGAAAGAAACTAATCAAAGGAGCTTCCTCATTCACTGGCTCATCAAAACGGATCAAAGGAAATTCTTCGGTCACTGACTAATTGTTAACAGTAAGTATCGGGTCTTCCTCATCATCACTGTTTGTTTGAATTTCAATGCCTTCATCTGAGCAGGTAATTGAGCATCTTGTTATGCACAATAAATCCCTTCCCAGCAAGGACACAGGACTTGAATCACAAATCACAAATTTGTGCAAACACTTAAAATTGCCAATTTTTACCAAGACTGGTTCTGTAACTGGCTTAGTCAAATATAGATTAACAGCCCCTACAATCTGAACTGTCTTCTCTGATAAGGCAGGTCTGGAACCTCTGAAGATCTCACTGTCGAGTATGTAGCTCCAGTGTCAACCAAAAATGAGACTTTAGGACCATTCACTTTTTCTTTAACATAAGGACCTTTCTGTTCTACTTCTAAAGAAGCAGCCAACACACATTCTTCTTCATCCGAACTCTCAGACACCCAAACATCATTTATTTTATCCGCACTGTGTAGTGGAAATTGTTGTACAGTATTATTACTCTAATTCACTCTTTGACCTGTGACCGTCTGAGAAAGCATCACCTGCTGCTGATCCATAGGGGCTTGAGGTATTTGAATTTGCTGTCTAGGCATTTGAATGTGTTGTCCAGGCATCATTTGCACCTGTGGCTGCATCTGCTGTAACTGGGGCATTTATACGTGTAATGGCTGTATAGTTTGCATGAGGTGTAAAGGTTGGAAACTCTGCAACAGATTTACATTATTCTGAAAATTTGGAACTTGACCTCTCATTCTCGGTCCTCTTACATCCTGTGAAGAATTGACATCATTCACTTGCTGAACAACTCTTCCCTGAATTACCATCGGACACTCGTTTTTCCAATGCCCGATGTTCCTGCAAGGGTGACATGAGAACATTCTCTTCCCCTGTGGCTCTCCTTGTATTACTACTGTATTCAAATCAGGATCATGATTAACACTTCCCATTCCAACACGACTGTTCCATCTGCCTACAGTCTGAAACAGCATGTTTTCCTGAAGCTGCTGAAGCTGAAAACATTGTTGAATCACTGTCTAAGCAGCCTTAATCTGCATTACTATCACTTTCTCTTTCGACTTTTTCTGTTTCAATTCAATCTCATCACTACAGTATTTTGCATGCTGCAGCACTTCATCAGTCGACTTGGCTTACCAACAAATCAAATGATTCTTAATCATCTGACTAATTTCTGGTTTGAGCCCCGCAACAAATCTGAACACAAAGTGAATCATGTCTTTCGGTTCAATTGATTCTGTACCAATGTAATGTTTAAATGCTTTTAACAATCTCTCATAGTATGTATGAATTGATTCTTTCGCTTCCTGAGCTGTCCTGTCCATGCGTTGACAATCAATGTTCATAGGCAAAATTCTCGTTTTCAAAAATTCAATCACTTTATAGTGAGCTTTCCTTACTTCACGGGATGGTGCACCTGTTGCTGGATCTCTTGGCGGCTCACTTGTTAGCTAATCTACACTCCTTTTGCATTCAATCCATAATTCTGCTGGAACAACTGTCTCTAAAAGAGTGTTCAGATCCTACCATAGGCATTTTGCAAGATTCACAAACCTGTCTGTTCGCTGGTACCATTCTACTGGTTTCTCCCTCAGCCTGGGATAATCATTTTTAAATGACAAAATGTCACTCCTACTCCAGAGGACATGTGCGAAATTCCCTCCTAGAATCTCTCTCATTGGTAAACCTTTCACTGCTTCCTTATTCTGCAGCGCCTCTGCAAGGGGAGTACCATGACCCTTTTTCTGTTTGTCTCTTTTCTTCACCCATCTGCCTTCCCATTTGTCTAATGCTCTCCATATCTGGATACCTTGAAGCAACTCTCTAAGGTGTGTTTTAATTCCTGCAGATCTCATGTGATCAAAGTCTTTTGCCTCAAAATGTAACCTGTAAATTCTTTTCAAACGTTTCACTTTTTCCCATATTCATCTGCTATCTCTGCTAACCTTTGATGTACCTTATCCGCTTCTTTTGAAATTCTCGGGCACAGGTATTGCAATTCTACTTCAGTGTAGCACTCTAGTTTATTTACACCCATAGTTCCCTAAACAAGTTCACCCGCTTCCAATGAAAGCCTAGTACAGTTGAAATAATTCAGTCCACCAGAAGCATCTTGTGAAGTATTCAGCTTTTCTAACCATTCGGCTAATTGTTGAGCTGTCAAATCCTGCAATGAGATCCTGCAGATCTCATGTGATCAAAGTCTTTTGCCTCAAAATGTAACCTGTAAATTCTTTTCAAACGTTTCACTTTTTCCCATATTCATCTGCTATCTCTGCTAACCTTTGATGTACCTTATCCGCTTCTTTTGAAATTCTCGGGCACAGGTATTGCAATTCTACTTCAGTGTAACACTCTAGTTTATTTACACCCATAGTTCCCTAAACAAGTTCACCCGCTTCCAATGAAAGCCTAGTACAGTTGAAATAATTCCGTCCACCAGAAGCATCTTGTGAAGTATTCAGCTTTTCTAACCATTCGGCTAATTGTTGAGCTGTCAAATCCTGCAATGAGATTTTATTAGACTGAGTACTAGGCAGCGGTTGTACAGTTAAACTCAGAGGTTGGGGTGTCAGTAATTTCATGTTGGTCCCAATGTGCATCCCTGTTTCAGTATTCAAAGGAGCCGTGAATGGGCTCAGGTCTAACAATGACACTGTTCCATCAAAATTCTGTCCCACAGGTGAGACTAGCCTGGTATTTTCACTGATTCCTTCTCCCATCAAACGCTGATTTAGGGTTCCCTGAACATTTGTACCATTGCTACCCTGAGCAAACAATGGTATAACTGGACCAATAGTGACAGGTACAGACACAGCATCTGGATTTGGTCTAGCAGTTGTGTTCTGAGACTGCATTACACCTGTGCTCTGACTCATTAATACAGACATATCCGTGTGCATGCCTGTTATAGGAGTGTATTTGGTAATTGCCTGTGGCTGTATTTGAGGCAATAATAATGGAGTTTGCTCTGTCTGAACCAACATTGGTTTCTGATAAACCTGTCCTGTTGGCATTATTAGATTGGCTGCCACATCTACAATAGGCACATCTGGATAAATCCTAGGAGTACTCTGTGGTGGTATTTGATTCTACACTGCAGATGCAGTGGGCATGCTAAAGCTGCTCTGCATTTGTACTTGCGCAAGAGGAGGAATAGTCTGTACTGAGATCTGGGTCACATTAGGATCAACCTGTACAGAACATCCAGTTATGTTAGGGTTACTCTGTACAGGACTCTGTGGCATATTAACGGGTGTTAGTGCAGAGGGATTCATACTAGTACTTGGACCCTCTTGTGCCACATATGGTAGCGGACGATTTCTCAATAACTGTAAAATAAACTCATCATCGTCTGAATCCTCATCAGGAGTTAAAGACTTCTTAGCCTCTTTTGATTTCTGCTCTTCATCTAAATATGAACTCCCTTTCAATTTCTTAGAAGCTTTCTTTGCTTCTTTCTCGCTGTCTTGTGAAATCACAGGAAACATTCTAATACCCTGCAAGGTCTCTAATCTTTATTGTCTCTGCTCACTATCCCACCTAGTTTCCACTGTTGTCTTCTCTGCTCTTCTCATTTTTCTCTCAAATCTCAACGCTTGTTGTTATCTGGCTACTAGCTCCCAGATTGCTAATGCTTCAAACTGAGCTGGTCTTGGCGGAGGTTTTAAACCATACATTACTTGTCTCATATTTTCTAAAATTCTCAAATTAAAGGTTCCATTTTCAGGAAACGCTAAGCTTCCTTCTTTTCCTGTAATCTTGCACCAATGTTTTAACCAAAGGCATGCTCCGGTACCTTTATCTTCAATTACGATACATGCCAGAGTACCTTCTGGCAGACAGATTTCTCTTACCCTAACTGGAATATATTCATCTCCCATAAGAGCGCTTTTTAAAGCTTTGAGGAACTTCATTTTCACAAATTTATGTCAAAAATCAATAATCAGGAAGTGACTTTTAATCCCACAATCCTCTTCGCCTACCTTCTCAACCAAATTGCCTTCACAGTTGTCCACCAATCAATGCGCAACCCTTCTCACTAACCAACCTATCCCAGTGCGGCACAAAATTACATCACACTTACACACAGCGGCTGACAAAGTCTTGACCTCCTAAACTCAAAAACACTCAAAACTAATGAAAAATTATTGCGAGCACATCAACAAAACCAAAAAAACAATTTGTCTGTTTACTACAGGTAGGGAAATACAATTGCTTCAGAAGCCTTCTGGATTTTTCACTGACGGCTTTCACTGTAGCAGTTATTCTTTCTTTCTCAGTTCCCCAGATTTGCAAGAAAAATTCAACCCGCATATTTTACTCTCAACTGATCAATGGGTCTGTCCTCGTGCAGATAGGACTCCACAAATCTCAGTTGAAAAGACCTTTAACTTAACTCAACTCACAAACTCAATTTGCCAACCACGCCCGATTGGCCTACTAAACAGACAAATTACAACAAAAACCAAGGGGCACATTCGTACTTTTTGATGCAAAACTGCACTAATGCAGTTTTGCATCAAAAAGTTTAGCACCGGCTTGCGCCATTCCTGAGCGTCAGCTGGGCGCCATATTTATGGAATGGTGCAAGCCAGTGCAAAGGATAGGCAAGCGCAAAAAAAAATGACTTTAGCCGGGTGGGGGTGGCGGTATGGGAGAAGGGGGTTTTACACCGAGAAAATGACGTTAGGCTGGTTAGAGGCAAAAAAATGCCTCTAACCAGCCTAGCGTCATTTTCTGACACAAAACCATCCATGCCACATGACTCCTGTCTTAGAGAAGACAGGAGTCATGCCCACCACCCCAATGGCCAGCACAGGGGACCAGTGTCCCCTGGGCATGGCCATTGCACCCTGTGCCATGCAGAGGGCCCCAAGTTGGGCCCGATGGCACTTTAATTTAAAAAATAAAATACTTACCTATATACTTACCTGGATGGGGTCCCCCATCCTCCGGTGTCCCATTGGTGTGGGTGGGGTGTTCCTGGGGCTTAAGGACGGCACCTGTGGACCCATTCCATGGTGTTCAATGGCACACACACCCAGGTGAGGGAATGGGACCTGCCACACTGCATGTGAAGCACTCTGGGCACAATGCCCCCTCCAGAACCAGTGGAGAATCACTTACACTACCTCTGTCCTTGGCAGGATGAAGCACTCTGGGCACAATGCCCCCTCCAGAACCAGTGGAGAATCACATCTACTCACATAATCCTTGGCAGGATGAAGCACTCTGGGCACAATGCCCCTCCAGAACCAGTGGAGAATCACATCCAATCACCTAATCCTTGGCAGGATGAAGCACTCTGGGCACAATGCCCCCTCCAGAACCAGCGGAGAATCGCATCCACTACCTCTGCCCTTAGCAGGATGAAGCACTCTGAGCACAATGCCCCCTCCAGAACCAGTGGAGAATCACATCCACTCACCTAATCCTTGGCAGGATGAAGCACTCTGGGCACAATGCCCCCTCCAGAACCAGAGGAGAATCACATCCACTACCTCTGCCTTTGGCAGGATGAAGCACTCTGGGCACAATGCCACCTCCAGAACCAGTGGAGAATCACACCCACTTGAGAGACTGTGCCTTTGCACTCCCCAGGATAAAGCAGTGGGCAAACCACCCACTGGAGAGACTTGAGAGACTGTGGCTTTGCACTCCCCAGGATAAATCAGTGGGCAAACCACCCACTGGAGAGACTTGAGAGACTGTGGCTTTGCACTCCCCAGGATACAGCAGTGGGCAAACCACCCACTGGAGAGAATTGAGAGACTGTGGCTATGCACTCCCCAGGATAAAGCAGTGGGTAAACATCCCAATGGAGAGACTTGAGAGACTGTGGCTTTGCAATCCCCAGGATACAGCAGTGGGCAAACCACCCACCGGAGAGACTTGAGAGACTGTGGCTTTGCACTCCCCAGGACCAAACTGTGGGCATGGAGCCCCCTCGTTAAGCAGTGGCGTCGTCTGTTCATCCGGCTGAGGTGCCCCCCTCCCCCTGAGGTGCCTGTTTATTTTCCATCTGATGCCCCTGCAGTGTTCTCTCTGTTTCGAGTCAGGTATCTTGTGTAGGCCTCGCCCATGCATTTTGGGACACTGATCCATGGACAATTATGTCATTCATATCCAGACTTGTGTAATTGGTGTACATATTTGTATATACTGATATTTTAATTTGACCTATCTGATTTTTCAATGATTACGCTTGTTACAATCATTTCCTTTTGTCCTTGCGTTCTTCCAGGGGGTGACGGGTTGTATATGTAATGTTGCTGCATGTATTTGTGTGTATGGTGTTGTGGGTGAGGGTGGGGGTGGGGGTGTTGCGTATTGCGTGTGTGTGTCACACTCTTTCCCCTCCCCCCCTGTGTGCTAGGTGTAGTACTCACCGTGGTCATCGCCGGCGTCTTTGCTTCTCCTGATACAAGAGGAGGTAAAGCGACATGGATAGGACCTGTAACTCGGGCTCCATGACGTCCTGGGTCTGAGGTACTGGGTTTTTCAGAACCGGTACTGATCCGGTAACCCAGCGGTGCCAGGGTACACCCAAAGACCTCGGGTACTTTCCTGATTCAGACCACAGAAACTCAGAGTCTTCTAGGTGAAGTCAAAGATCGAATTTATTGGCTGCAACCAAGTAACAAGCGTCCTAGAAGTACAACAGCACGGTTTGTATGTTCTCAGGAGACTGTGTGTCAATGCAAAGTCAGGTTTCCTTATATACAGTTTTTTAAGCTTCAGGCAAACATTCTTGACATTTTGGTTGGTCATTCACATGTTTTCACTACAAAGGAAAAAACAGTGTCATGATGAAACCTCATATTTCATGTCATCCAACCCAAAATAAATTACCCGGCAAGGCCTAGTATTTTACATCAGATAAGTGTGGACCCCCAATAAAAACAGGCACCTCCCCCTCGTAAAGTAAGAAGAAGAAAAGAGCAGGTGCAGGTGTGAGCAAGATTAGGCAGGGTGTGTGAGCGATAATAAGGGTTTTATGGCATGGTGTGCCTTGATGCTATCTGATTCGGCCACTGGGAGAGGGACTGACCAAACAGGTTTGGCCTGAGGCAATGGTTCCAGCTTGCCCAGGTCAGAGAAAAGTCAATCAAGGTGTACGTGTCCTTGGAATCAAATCTGACTGTATTATAAGCCTATGTGAGGGCAACTTTTTAAAATGGCTGCCGTGTATAAAATGGGAGCCACGAGTGCAGGACGAAAATGGCGATTTCGAGGTGAAAACGCTGTTGGAATTGAGCGAAAATGCTCATGCTTAGTGTACTAGTCATTATCGGTCTTTTGATACTAAAATCGTACTGCTGTGGCAAAGTAAATTACATGGGTCCAGAATTTTTAGAACCACAGGTCCTCGTTGGGTATTGAAAGGTGAGTGGTTTCCGTTCCACAGACTGTTTCCGCCGTGCTTTTGATGTCATTGGTACCGCCCTTGAAAAGGTGGCAGATAGGCCTCTTGTAATACAGTGGGCGGAACCTTGTCTTCCGCCTGTCTGTTGGTGGTTACGGCCGCGGTGTTTGTTTCTACCGCCGTGGCGGTAGGAATGTTAAAGGGGCTGTTTATGTTGGGGGTTTCCGCCATGGTCGTGATCTCATTTTTTTTACCGCCGGCCTGTTGGCAGTATTACTGCCACTTTAACACTGGCCGCCAGGGTTGTAATGAGGGCCTAGGTCTTTTTGGGATCAAAGTTTTTACCCTAATATCAATGTGAAGATTGTGAAGAGGCTCAGGGCCCACTCTCCTGAGCAGGTTTTTGGGGCCCTTGAGAAGACTCTTTACTTTTGTCCTAAGGTGTTTCACTACCCTTCCCCTGTGGAGGCTTTGTAACCCCTTTCTTTTGGTCATCCCAGGGACATCTTGGTCCCCTATTCTTGACCCAAAGGTCTGCTTTCTTTCCCAATTCTTGGAGAGAAATTGGGCCTAGGTCTATCAGATATTGATGCAACTTGTCATTGAAACAGTTACTTAAAAGATGTTCTTTCACAAATAAATTATAACACCCATCATAGTCATGCACTCCACTGCTAGTTATCCAACCATCTAGTGTTTTCACTGTGTAGTCCACAAAATCAACCCAGGACTGCTTGAGGATTTGTGAGCCTCCCCTCAACCTAATACTATACCCGTCAGTGGTGAATCCAAAGTCCTCAATCAGGGTAGCCTTCATGTGGTCATAGGAGTCAGCATCTGCCCCAGTGAGTGTGAGGAGCCTATCTCTACACTTACCAGTGAACAGTCCCCAAAGGAGAGCTCCCCAATGAGAGTTGTTCAGTCTTCTGGTTCCGCAAGCCCTCTAAAAGGCTGCGAACCACTTGGTTACATAATGAACTGGCTACAGCAGCCGTCACCCACTGCCATGCTCCCGCCACCAGGCAGCCTGGCGGCGGGATGAAACACCATCCTCCAGGGTAGCTGCGCTACCCTGCGGATAATGTTTCATATGCCGCCAGCCTTTTCCTGGCGGAATATCCCGCCAGGAAAAGGCTGGCAGAGGGCCCCTGCACTGCCCCCGTAGCGCATGTCAGTGCCCAATTTATAGGCAGTGACATGCGCTACGGGTGCTGCTGCACCCGACGCACACCAACCTTAGCGGCGGCTCCTAATGGAGCCGCCCTCAATGTTACAGCCGTGTTCTCTGCCAGGCCAGCGGGCGGAGACATTGTCTTCGCCCGCCGGCCTGGCGGGGGAAACATAATACAGCTGGCGTTTTTTCCAGGGGGCTGGCGGTCGATGCAAAGACCGCCAGCCTGAACACAGCGGGAAATCCCGCCGTGTTCAAAAGGAGGGCCAAATTGTTGATTCAAAAAAATCAGTTGAATCTAAAGGCAATTTTGAAACTTTGTTGTGTGATCAGATATTGGCTGAGTAGTCCATCAAATGCAAAGTCGTAGACCGCACCACTGCTCAACCAATGTAAGAAGATGGCTCTGTATACGCTTTATCAAAATGAGATATAGGTGGTCATTATGAACTTGGCGAGAAACACCGCCGACCTCTGTGCCGACGGTGAACAGAGGACCGCCATTGGCGGTGAACAGCACACCGCCATATAATGATGCGCAATACAGAAACCTCCAAAAAGTCTGCTACCACCAGCCACCTGCAGATCCCTTGTTGGCGGAAAGGTTGTACACCCCGCCACCGCCAAGCAGACAAATCCCCACCCCTCCAAATAATGATGCACAAATCACCGCGGCGGATAGTGGATGTCGAACGACCATTGGCGGTACGGACAGACACAGCCAGCTATGGGACCCAACAGCAAAAAATGCACACATTGGCAAGTTTGAAACCCACACACCTGACACACTTCCACAACACTATAAAACACTCACATATACACCCCAACAATCCTTTGCAACACCACAGATATTGACAACACAACAGGCATACACTGAACTCAACATCACACAAGTCACACACCCAACCACACAACAGCATCCTCATCAATAATCCTACAACACACCACCCAAAACACATACAATGGCACCCCCTAAGTACCCCCGCTTCACAGATAGGGAGCTAAGAACAATGGTGGACAAAATACTGAAGGTCGAGCCACAAATCTTGGGGGCACAGGTCCAGCACACACCTTTCGCCAGGAAGGTGAGGTCCATGACATCAAGGCACAACATTGCTGTCCAGAAGACTGGAGGAGGACCCCCAACTACACCCCCTGACTACACTGACTGGGAGGAGAAGGTACTGGCTATCCTGCACCCTGACGGCCTCACTGGACTCACTGGAGGATTGGACTTGGGTCAGTCAACTACAATTACTTCATATCCACCACACCTGTAATGCATGTACCACCCCACCCCTCCAACTCCCACCAGGATCACTACCCCACCCAGACCACAATCACTACATCCAGTCACCCTGCATGCCCACAAACCCACTAACAGGCCCACGTCCCTCCCCCTATGCACAGCCACTTACCCCTGCAAGGTATCACAATGGCACTACGGCACCCACAATGCCCCTCCACATCCCATTCAAAATGTAAGGACAACCCCACAATAGGTCCCTGCATGGCCTGACAGGGGGGTAAACAGCACAAAATAGGGCAGAGCTGTGCATCCTTATTCAAATTAGTACATGTAACATACATGTTCATTCCTCCCCACAGGCACCACCACCCGTGCCAGCCTGACGGAAAGGTCAAGGAGTGCCAGCCCCCCACATGGAGACAGAGGCCCCACTCAGGAGACTGGAGAGGGATGTATAGACAGTGAGGGTTACCCTGGCCCGTCACACAGTCCTGGGCTGTCACCCTCCAGCAGCCCCACCCAGGATACCACTGACACCCCTACGACCCAGCCACCACAATCAGCTCAGGCCAAATGACCCCACACCAGTGTCTCCAGGCCACAGACTGGCAGACCACATATACAGAGGCCAGAGTTACCACCAACTAACAGGCAGGATGATGATGGCCCCAGTGCAAGTGGGTCTGCCAGACCTGTGCAGGGGACACAGGCACAGGGGGCCAAAGGATAGATGCTGTAGCCCAGTAGGTAATCCCTGAGGTCCTGGGTGGATACCACCATACCCAAGACAGGATGGGCAGAGACAAATGCTGCAGATAGCCCAACACCAAGAGACCATGGGGCAGTGGAAACAACTCAATGCCACCATGGCCACAATTGCAGGGGTGCTGCAGCACCACTACCCAAGCCAGCCTGAGACCCCCACAAACCTGGAAGCCCCTACCACTGGCCAGGACACAGACCTGCCATCTATATCTGTAGCAGCAACTGAACTGGTTTCACTGGCAGGGGACAAGAAAGAGACCAGCACCCCTACCCATGCAGCCCAGCACCAGACACTCATATGTGTCCTCAGACCAAGATATGGCACTGGAACACCTGCCGAGACCAAGGCCCCCACAAAGAAGTGACTTTGACATGAACTGTCTCCCATGTGTGCCACTGTGCTACCATCCTCACCCGCCAATAGCAACATAACAACTTGCAAGGGACATATGGACCAATACCCACTGCCACCAATCACTGAGCCCATGTACCTGGTATGGACATCCACCATGAGCCCACTCCCTATCACTGTACAGCACACCTATGCAATTGTGACACATAATAAAACACATTTACACCAATCCGTATGTCCCCTGTCATTATGAATATTCAATTGTGAGTGTGAATGCATTTGCCAGTCAATTCCATATTCATACCTTTATTGCAGGAATGGTACCCCACGCACAACATCATCTGGAGTAAAGCAAAATTTACACCACGTGTCTTTCCATGGAACATGCCACCTTAGTCTTCAGGTAACAGTGTCAATGACTACAGACACCACATCCCCAAACAAATGAGTCAGACAAACATTATGCAGTGCAGACAACATTATCAGTGAACAGTACCTCAGAGTCACTGGAAGTATAGGTGGATCACCTGGTTCCTGTAGTGGACATCTTCCCCTTCTTCATCCTCACCATCACTCTCATCCCCTCTCAGAGGTAGCAGGTCTGGATGTACAGCACCCTCCTTCTCTAGAAGGGGGATAGCTCTCCTCACAGCCAAGTTATGTAGCATGCAGCAGGCCACCACTATTCTACACACCTTTTCAGGGCCATAGCACAGGGATCCCCAAGAGAGATGGAGGCAACCTAATCTAGCCTTCAGGAGACCTATAGTGCGCTCAATCACCCTCCTAGTACGTTTAAGGGCCTCAGTATGATTCCTCTCTGCATCTGTCCTGGGATTTCTCACAGGTGTCAGGAGCCATTGCAAGTTGGGGTAGCCAGAATCACCTGCAAAAGTGGTTGAAACAGGACTGTACCAAACTGCCACTACTTGCATACAGCCTGCTTACAGCTATGCACATACACATTCATCTATGAGCCATACTTTGTCCCCTTGTATTTGTTCCATCATGTGTGGCACACTGCTCTTCCTCAGGACAAAGGAATCATGAACTGATCCTGGAAACCTGGCATTTACATGTGATATGTACTGGTCAGCAGTACACACCAATTGTATATTCATTGAGTGGAAGTTCTGTCTGTTCCTGTACACCTGTTCATTCACTCTTGAGGGGATGAGAGCTATGTGGGAGCCATCAATGGCACCTATCACATGGTGAATGTTAGCAAAGGCATAAAATTCAGACTTGATGTCAGGGAGTTCAGCCCTTTGGGGAAACTTGACATATGTCTGCATGGGTTGTACAAAAGCATCCAGGACTTTTGACAGGACGAGGCTAAAGATTGGCTGTGAGAACCCTGCACCCATGCCCTCTGTCATCTGAAATGAGCCCGTAGCCAAGAAATGGAGTACAGAGAGCACTTGCACTTCAGTAAGGATGGCATGCTCATTCCGATTACCCAGTCTCCGTACAGGGTACAGTAAAACACATAGGTCCTGGATTGTTGTGCAATTGAGTCTCTAGGTGACAATGATGTGATGTTCCACCATGGTATCCAAATCAACAAGAGGTCTGTACACAGATGAGGCCCTCCCTCTCCACATGGGTCTGTACCTATGGGGGAGTAAAGAACACAAATGAGGGACACACATACACATGCAAAACATGTTGTGTATGAACAACTGCTGTACAATACGTAGGTTACACACACAAGCAATATATGAAGTACAACTTTAGGGACATGTATGCAATGATCCCTCTGGACTGATGTGAGGAAAAGACACTCACGTGGGCAGGCGACTAAGGGCTGGGATCTGAAGGCCCTGAATGAGGCCGATGACCAGGAAATATGTACATGGTGCCAGCAGCCTCCTGCCATTCAGATATGAAGAAGTGGAAGTGGCATCATTCCGCTGGCGATAGTTGTCATGGCAGAAGGCAGTGTTCACCGCTGTGCACCCATTCATTGGTTTGCATGGTTGTCAATAGGGAAACTGGGCCTATCATGATCGCCGCCTGCAGTGACGGTACACACCGCCGAGAGAGCGCACACCATGTTGTCACCCTAGTTTCACTTGACTCCCGAAACCCGTGCATGCAAGTACTCCACCGAGTGTGCTGCTGTGTCCTGACTATGGTTATCCAATGGCACGTGTCACAAGGAAAAGGGCCCTGGCCTTCACCACGGAGGAGCTGGAGAAGCTGGTGGATTGGGTCCTACCCCTGTATGCCAAGTTATATGGGCGACCAGAGAAGCAGGTGAATTGACGGTTGTCTTGCATGGATGTGTGTGTGGTGGCAGATGCCTGTATGCATGTGTGGTTGATTTGTAACTGCACAGGTGTAGATTGTGTGGCAAGTGCTGTTATTGAGGTGGTAAAATGTTCCTGTGAAGTATACATCCCATTGGGGACGACATGTCAGTTGTGTCAGATGGGCATATCTTGACGTCTGTTTTTCTTCTCTGTGTTTCCCATACAGGTCAGCTCCCATCAGAAGAGGGGACTCTGGCAGGCCATCGCCAGGGAGGTGTGGACCCTGGGGGTCTACAACTGGCAGAGCACCCACTGCAGGAAGCAGTGAGAGGACCTTCGGTGCTGGGCCAGGAAGACCCGTGAGGCCCAGCTGGGGAAGGCCTCCCAAAGAGGAAGGGTACCCGTCAGACCCTGACCCCCCTAATGTCCCGCATTCTGGCGGTGGCATATCCGGATTTGGATGGGTGCTTGAAGGCATCACAGCAGCCACAAGGGGGTGAGTACCAACACTGTTTCATACCACATTGACGGATGTGTTTGGGTGTTCTGTTATGTATGCTGTCTAGTGCCAGGCATTCTGACAGGTGTCTTCCAGCAATCCTGCCCCCCATGGGCACAGAAATGGTTAGGGGCAGGTCTAAACAGTCACAATAGGCCCTTGGGGATTGATCTTCCTGTACTGTAAGGTTCTTTGTGGGCACATGGACTAGTGGGTGCATTGGCTGGCCATGGTCCCCCATGTGTGTAGTCCACACAGTTCATCAGGTCTGTGTTTCATGTGGGAAATGTGTTTTTTTTAACTGGGATAGTGGCCACTAGCCAGGGCCATAGTCAAGACGTCTGTGTGCAGGTGTGTAAGCTGGATGGGAGTGTGTGTGCACCAAGTATGTCATTCCATTCTGGTATTTACAGTTTCTCTCATGTTTTGCCTCCCCACCCCTGTGCTCTTGTGTTCTTTGTGTACATCAGCATCATCTGGCGAGGGAGCAGTGGCACCGGCGAGTGGGGATGCAGCAACCCATGGTTCCAAGGAGGCAGAGTCGATCGACACCAAGGGGACCAGTGGGTTGGAGGGCGAGGGGAGTACCATGGGGGAGGCAACTACCACTGGCGGTAGTGACTCTAATACCTCTTCTGATAGGAGCTCCCTGGTGGTGACAGACCCTAATGGGTCCACCCAGTCTGTTTCATCTTCCACCACCCCCATACCATCACCGCCCTTCCAGTTGCTCCCCACCCAGTTGCCTGTGCCCACTCACCCAGGAGGGTGGGATTCTCCTTCACCCCAGGTACCTCATCCCCTGCCCCAGTCAGCCCTGCTGCCCTCACGGAGGAGGCTATTGACCTCCTGAGGACCATCTCTGTAGGGCAGACAACCATTGTGAATGCCATCCAGGGGCTAGCATCCCCGATGCAGCAGTGCAATGCATACCTGGAAGGCATTCACAGTGCCATGTCTGGCCTACAGAGATCTTTTCAGACTCTGGCCTCCTCTTTGACGGCAGCCAGTGTCCCTGGTCTTTCCGTCCCCCCTCCAACCACCTCTACCCCTTCAAGCACCCTACTTCCATCATCCATCCCAAGCACATGTTCAGACAGCCATGCACACACCTCAACACACAAGAAGCACACAGCGAAACACAAGCACCACACTTCCCACCACAGGCATACACAAAGCCAACATACAAAGGCACACACGACAACATCCACTTCCCCCAGTGCGTCCACCTCTCCTGCCTCCCTGTCTGTCACCTCGACAAGCACACCCACAAGCACTGCACCCTCAGTCAGTGCTACTGGCCCCATTCTTACAGTCACCACAACATCTGACATCCAGTTATCCACCCCAGACACCACACCTGCACTCACCACAACGACATTGACTGACAATGCAACACACTCACACAACATCCATTTACACTGGCAGCCTGTCTTGTCCCACTGTGTCCACCCCCCCTCCTCCCAAGACACTCAAATGTTCACAGACACACACTCAACACACATCCACCACACACCACACATTAGCATACTGTACAGGCATTTGCATCCACGTCCAGCACACCTACACCTGTTACATACACTCCGTCTACCTCCACTCCCACACCTTCCTCCATATCCACCCCAACTGTCCCTAAAACCTTTTCCTGTCCTGTGTTGACCTTTTTGAACCCACTGGCCCACCCTATCTCGTCCCTAAACGTGCCCATCTCCTTGCGCTGTCCAGTCCTTCCTCGTCTAAGTCCACCCCAGTCTGTCCTTCCCACTCCCATGCCCCTTCCCCAGACAGGAAGAAGCCCCGTGCTGCTCCAGGTCCATCTGCCACCTGCCGGTCTAAGCCCCCTCCCCCACCTTCCAAGGGCAAATCCAAACCCCCTCCACCTCCCAAATGTAAGCCCAAGCCCCCCTCCCAGTTGTAAGTCCCCACCCCCGCCACCCCCTGCCCCTGTTCCCCGAGGTGCCTGGCAGCCCCATTGATGTCCCTTTGCGGTGGAGTACCTTGTGCACATGTGGGAGTCAAGTTCAGCCCATTTGGGCCCTTCGGGCTATTTATCATGGACTAGCCAATGGCCTTATTTGGACATTCCTATGTTGTTTTGAATTAACGTTTGTTTGCCCAGTGGTGCTGTTGGCACAATATGGAGGTGTGGTTCATCGTTTCATTGTGGGGGTGTGGTGTGCACATATGTGTACTTTGGGCAGGTTTTATTTGCCTTGTGTCGGGTAAGTACCTCTTATTCTGGTGTGTATGGCTTGTGATGGTGTGACGGGTTGAGGGTGCGTTGCAGGGTTATGTAACTGTGCCCTTTCTTCCCTTGTTTACTAGGTTGCGGTACTTACCATCGTCATCTTCGTTGGCGGTCACTGTCGTGGAGGTATATTGCAAGGAGCAGGACTGGAATTATTTGCAAATCTCTCTCCATGTCTGCTTTAGTGTGTTGTGTGTGCCTACGGTGAGTGTTTCCTTTTATTTGGTTAGTTTCTGTTCTGCCCCGGAACTGACGGCGGACTTGCGCTTCATTATTTGTTGGGCAGGTGGGGCCTTTCCGTCACTCTGTGGGCGGCATCTTCCGTCGTTTTCGGCACTCCAATCGTGGCGGTGTGTGGATGGCCCGCTGGCTGTTTCTCATGTGCTTCATTATTTTGCGGTCCAGACCACCAGATTGTTGGCGGTAGTTACCACCACCGCTGGCGGAGCGGTGATTGCCTCCATGTTCATTATGAGGGCCATAGTGTGCACAGATTCCAGGGGTTCCCCAGAGGCTTTACAGGCTTAAATAGATAATACTAATGTTCTCTTTTGTGGTAGTGTGGTCGAGCAGCTAGGCTTATCAGAGAGTAGTGCAAGGCGTTTGTTGTACACACATTCAAAAAATGAGGCACACACTCAATGACTAACTCCAGGCCAATTGTTTTTATGTAGCAAAAATATATTTGTTACTTTATTTCTAGAACCCAAAGATTCTTGTTGCAGGTATCACAGTTGTAAGTATGTATCAAGCATATGTATCAAATGTACTTGGTTTGGGTTTGGCAAATAAAACAGTTTACAGGCAAGTAACACTTTTCATTTTCAAAAGTTGACAGTGCAATTTTCAGAACAGTGCTAGGGGAAGAAAAGTGTTAGTGTAGTTCTGGGGTAAATACTCGACTTACAGTTCCAGTCTCCCGGGGATAGGATGTTCACTGATCCAGGTTCAAAATGACCCCAAACATACACCACCAGAAACACAGGGTCGGTCTGGTGCAGAGGTCAAAGTTGGTATTTGATTTAGAATGGGATCATAGGGAGCCTGGGGGCACTCGAAAACAGATCTGCTGGCAGGTAAGTACCCACGACTTTGGAGGGCAGACCTGGGGGGTTTGGGTAAGCACTAGGAGGGTCACAGGCTAGCACCAAACACACATCCTCAGTGGCACAGGGGCGGCTGGGTACTAGGTGTAAACACAGTGTCGGGATCCCAATGCTTTTCAATGGAGGAACCTCAAGGTCACAAAGATGCTGCAGGCTCGGTCCAGGGGGTCGGTTTTGGAAAACTACAGGCTTGACAAGGAGGAGAACTGAATGTTGCTGGACTGTTGGTTGGATGTCCCAAGGCCAGGGGGCAGCGGGTGCAGGAGTACCTTTGGGTGATGGGTATCTTCGTCTGGTTTTTTTGTGGGCAGAAGGCTCCTCCAGATTTAGGCTGCAGGCATTTTTGAGTTGGTCGGGGGGGTCAACCCAGGGTGGACACTAGGTCAGAATTGCCTGTGGACCTGCTGCGGACTGATTGGCCACCTAGACCTGGGCTGTGGGCTTTGGGTGCAGAGTGGGCAGTACTCGCCAATCCGAGGCGGATCTGGAGTCCTTCTGGAGTTTCTTGTGGACAGGGTTGCTGTCCTCTGGAGCTCTTGGTCCTGTGGTGGGCAGGCAGTCCTATGGGGGCTAGTAGAGGTTGCTGGTTCTGCTGGATGCATCGCCTTTTTCTAACATGGCTTCTGAAGCTACAGACAGACCAGTAGGGCTGGGGCCAAGCCCTTTGGTGTCTGGAGTCTTCTTTGCTGGGGTCGGCTTAGCAGTCCTTCTTCTTGCTTCTCTCTTTTATTCTCAAAGTCGTCAGGAAACTGGTGAGCTAGGTTCAGGGGTGCGCTTAAATCCTAAATTTAGGGGCCTTACAGGGATCAGAGGGCAGTAGTCAATGGGTACTGCCCCTGAGAGTGGCTGTACCCTTCCTGTGCCCTCCTCCTATTGGTCCCTGTCCTCCTAACCAATATGGAGGATTCTGCAGGGAGGGGGTCCCTTCAGCTCTGGATACATTAGGGGTGGTCCTAGTTGGAGTGGTCACTCCTTGTTTTTCCTAATTTTTCCACCAGACTGGCTGCCAAAAGTGGGGTTTCGTCGGGCGGGGCGGGCATCTCCACTAACTGGAGTTCCCTGGGTCACTGTAACAGGAGGCCTGAACCTTTGAGGCTCACCTCCAAGTGTTGCGGTTCCTGCAGGGGGAGGTGTGAAGCACCTCCACCCAAAGCAGGCTTTGTTTCTGACTCAAGCTGGCACAAAGGCCCTCACCCCATGGGGACAGAAACTCGTCTTTTAGTGGCAGGCCAGCACAGACTGGTTAGCCTTACACCACAGGGTTGGTTAAAATATATGAGCCTCTCTAAGATACCCTCTGGGTGCATTGTACAATAAATCCACAACTGGCATCAGTTTGGGTTTATTGTTCTAAGTCAGATACCAAACTTCCCAGGCTTTATTGAAGCTATCATGGAGCTGTGGCATTTGTAATGACAAATTCCCAGCCCGTGTATATAATATGGCCACACTGCACTCATAATGTCTTAGAATGGACTTAGACACTGTAGGGGCATATTGCTTATGCAGTTATGCCCTCACCTATGGCATAGTGTACCCTGCCTTAGGGCTGGAGGGTCTGCTAGAGGGATGACTTACCATTGCCACGGGCAGTGGTTGGTGGGCATGGCACCCTGAGAGGGATGCCATGTCGACTTTACCTTTTTCTCCCCACCAGCACACACAATCTGCAATGGCAGTGTGCATGTGCTCGGTAAGGAGTCCCTTAGGGTGGCACAATACATGCTGTAGCTCTTAGGGACCCTCCCTGGTCACAGAGCCCTTGGTACTGCTGATACCTTTCACAAGGGACTTAGCTGTGTGCCAGGGGTATGCCAATTGTGGGAACAATGATACAGTTTAGGGAAAGAACAATAGTGCTGGGGCCTCGTTAGCAGGATCCCAGCACACTCTCAATTAAGTCAGCATCCATGTCAGGCAAAACGTGGGGGGTTAACCATGTCAAAAGGGGCACTTTCCTACAGTTTGACTTCTAAAAAATGGAAGGTGAAGAATTGTGGTTTATTTACCTTGTCTACATGAGATTTAAATGCAAATTATGAGAAATGTAACTTACATAGGTGAGAAGAATGTTTGTTTTTTGGAAAATGTGAACTTTGTTTTCCTATTTGTGAGTATCTTGTCAGTGTTTATGAGTCAGGCACAATGTCATCAGAGTGAGACTAGATGACTATAAATTAATTTGTTTTTGTGATTACAGATGATTTTGATGAAGACCGCTTACACTGTTGAAATGCCTTAATCATCTTGGTTTATGTTTCAACAATAAAACTCTGCGGCATCATGCACCTGAGCGTGTCTCTGCCCGTCACAATAATTGGTTGATGAGCGTTTAACTGAATACAGTTTTGGCAAGCCGGCGCTAGATGACGACACACCCTCTCAATCTGGAGCACTGTGGTTGCTGGCCCATTAGAGGAGGATTGTCTATGCGGACACACCGCAGTGCCTCTCCTCCCACCCCCCAGCCAGATATTCATCAGCAGAAAGGCAAGCGTGACCGGTGTGTCAGAGGACACCTGGAACAACGGTAAGTGAGTTTAACTGGATGTTACTAGAGGAAAGAGGCATTGGTTCGCACAACAGAGCATTGCTAGCCAAAGTGGATTCTGTTGTTGGTCATAGCAGGGGATTGGCTGAAAGAAAGGAAGAGTGCTGATGAAATTTTTTTCTGTGAGAAGGATATTCTAGAGGACGATACCGTGAGCGAGGCACGAGTGCATGGAGCACCCAAAGGTGATGTGAGAAATCTCGTAAGACAATTGAAAAGATTCCAAAAAAGAGAGGTCTCTAAATGGTGGGAGAGTAAATCTCTCTGCAGCTATATGTATGCAGGAAGAGTCCCGAGGGGGATCCGTATACTGATTGCACCAACGTGTGAAAATCCTAACCCTAATATGTTGAAAGAATGGACAGAAAACAATTTGGAGTCTTCGAAAAGGATGGTGGAAATTTTGACTAAATATGCCGAGATAGACTGTAACACGGTTATGGAAGAAATAGAGGCAATACGAGCCATGTTGGAAGAAAATCCGAATCGAGAGTTGGCTAATAACCCTGAGACAAATGAATGGGTTAATACGAACAATCCATTAAGGACAGGAAAGCATTAAAATTTAAAAGACCCAATTGGAATGAGGGGTCAAATCTTTACTTTCTCTCGACGTTTTGACAATGTGCCGAGACAGATGATGTGCTGAGTGAAGTGAAACAAGTCCAAAGGGATACCAGCTCAGAGTTTATCTCAGAGTTGGAAAAGATTGCTGATGAAGGTCGAGTGAATCAGAATGTCCCTGCAGTTGAAGATGGGCTTCGTTTTTTATGTATAGACTGGACTTGCAGCCTCATACCATTGCCAAGTCGGTAAAGAAATTTATGAGGAGGAGGAATACGAACAGAAAAAGGAAAAAATGAAGATATTGTAGGAACAAATAAACTCTCCAGATTGAAGAAAACCCCCTTGAGAAAGTGATGACTGTGAACTCGCAAAGTGTGATCAATTTGTTGAATTTGTCTTTGACTGAGGAAGAGCTACAGGTCTTATCTTTGGGCCTCACCTATTGTTTGCCATCTCAGTTGAATTAAAGTCAAATACGGATTTATTTATTTAAATTCTTTAAAAAACTTAAATTAACAACATTTTATACTAGCAAACCAAGGTCTGGTACAAAATTGCCTTCAGCTTCTCAGGGATACTCACGTAAATTATTGGTGTCTGATAGCGTTGTCATAAAGGAACTGGCCACCTTACAGAGAGAGATTGAAGGCGCAGAGGCCATAGGTGCAGAGGCCACTGCTGAGGAGCTAATATTTCAAGAGCAAGGTTTGGATGTGTATGAGAGTTCTAGGGCCCTATTTAAGCCGGTGTCCAAGTTTAGTCCATCAATGCCTAGAGATTCCATTGATATTTTTTCTGACTCTCAGTGATTTGTGAGCTTAAGAATTTGCAAATGGAGATGAGAAAGAGAGATAGAACATGACAAGAGGAAGGTATATTTAAATATAGTGCATTGATGATGAAACTTAAAAACAGAAAAAGATGTTGTAGTGTGACAGGCAAACAAGTAGTGTGACAGGCAAACAAGGGAGGCAATATTGTTCTTTGGCGTTTTGAGATGTACACACATGAAGCACTTCCACAATTGAATAATGTCAACTGTTATTGTGGAACTAACCACAGTGAAGTCAAAAGAGTGAATGTAGCATATTTGACAGTGCTGCCAGGATGAAGGGGGTTAGGTTTGATTACACAAGGGGAATACCAGTTTCTGAAGACTGGCTTTCCCATGCTACAAATTTTATATTTGATACTCACAATCCATAACAACGCCAGCCATCTACCGGGCAGACCTATCATCTCTGCTAGAGGAGGGTTCTTTGAGCATACTTCTCGTTATATTGATTTCTTTCTTCAACGTATGTTACAAATTTGTCCTCCCATATCTTAGACATAGGAGACTTTTAGAAAAAGTATATGATGTTGGATGGGAGAATGATTTTGTTCTGATCACCTTAGACATAACCTCTTTGTAATCCAGCATAGAGCACGGTGATGGTTTGAGGGCTCTACAATACTTTCTTGGCACTAGACTGAGCTCTTTGTATAAACACACCCAAATGTTGATCATTATGGTACGTTGGTGCATGGAAAACATTTTCTTCCTATTTGGTGAGGATGTGTTCAAGCAATTGAGAGGAACGGCGATGGGCACCTGCTTCGTCCCCAATTATGCTAATTTGCATATGGGCTGGCGGGAGGAGCAGATGCTACCCCTGGATTATGAGCAGAAGTGCTCTGATTATATCATTCTATGGGCACGTTTCATAGATTATATTTTCCTAATTTGGAAAGGCACAGAACAATTGGCACACCACTTTGGGGAGAGAATTATTGACAATGATTTAAATTTGCACTTCTCTGCCATGATGAGCTAGCAACAGGTAAATTTCTTAGACCTCCCAGTATATGTGGAACAAGGCAGGATACATACTAAAACTTTTAGAAAAGTATTAGCAAACAATATCATCTTGCATGCAAGCAGCTTCCACCCCAATAAATTGAAATACAACATACCCTATACAAAGAACCTGCATATTCACAGGAACTGCAGTGACCCACACCAATTGGAGATGATACAGGAAGAACTGTCAGTCAGATTTTCAAAGAGCGGCTACAGCCAACAGGTGAGTGCAGTAGAGTGGTGTAGAGTTAATGTTTCAGAATAAATGCATTGGCATAGAGTGCTGTGGTGCAGAGTAGATTGGAAGAGAGTTCAGTGGCAAACAGTGCAGTGTTGCACAGTAGAATGTTGTAGAGTGCAATGGTGTAAATTAGAGTGGCATGGAGTGCATTAGTTTAGAGCGCAGTGGAGTAGGGTAGAGAATTATAGAGTTGATTATAGTGGTGTACCGTGCAGTGGTGCAAGATAGATTGTCATAGAGTGCAGTGGCATAGAATGTATTGGTTTTGTGTAAAAGGGTTTAGAGTGCATTGGCTTAGAGTGCAGAGGTGAATAGTGCAGCAGCGCAGAACAGAGTGGCATAGAGTGCAGAGGGGTAGTGTAGAATGGAGTAATGGGGTGCAGGTTAGATTTCACTGGTATAGATTGGAGTAGCATGCAGTAGAATGGCACAGATTGGAATAGCGTGCTGCAGAGCGCAGTGGCATAGAGTAGATTGTTTCAAAGTAGAGTAAAGGGTTGTAGAGTACAGTGGTGCAGAGTAGATTTGAGGGGTTTAGAGTGGATTGGGATGGTGTGCAGTGGCAAAGAGTGCAGTGGTGGACAGTAGAATAGTTTGTGGTAGAGTGCACTGGTATAGAGTAGAGTTGGGTAGAGTAAATGTCAGTCTAGTGAAGTGGCATAGAGTGGAGTGCTACAGAGTAGAGTGCAGTGACACAGTGATTGGAGTAGCATGGAACGGCACAGTGTGGAGAGTGCTGAGTAGATTGTGGTAGGGTGGAGTGGTGCAGACTAGAGTGGAGTGTGGTAAAGTGGAATATGCATAGGGTGGTAAGGCTTTGCCATTAAAATAACATCTTCAATTGAAATGAGCATTATATTTGCACCAACATACAGTTTTACTGATAAATACAGAGCACAAATGATAACGTATGGAAATGTATTGACTTGTTTTGAACATATTAAAGTATTTGTTTCCACAACACTTCAGAATTTCCAAAAATCTGCTTCATTTGTTCTTCCTATATTCTGAAATATCTGCACATTTCCTTTACTTCATTTAAATTTTGTTCTGTGCTAGTAAAAATTGCATTGTACAGTACACCCAAAGCAGCCAGCATGCTTGTCACATAAATCCTCTCACTTTGAAGTCAGAGAAAGAAAAGTAAAAACCAAGCTCTCTGGAAGAACGTGCCTGACATTTGACCTCTGTATTTGAATGTAGACTAAATGTGTCAAGATAAGCACAATTTTCAAAGGCCTATTTACAGAAATTCAGTATTGGTCAAAGACTACAGGGTTCGGACGAGGGAAGGGACAAACCCAAGCCGGACTTCCTAAAAAAAATAAAGCCAGCAAATAGAAAGCAAGCAAATGTGAGATAGAAACCACAAAACCTATGTTAAGCATTGGGTGGAATGCATTCCCACAAAATTTTCCGAATGCCCACAAGAATCATTAGCTAGGTAGACTTTGACCTTAAAATACAAATTAAGAAGATAGGCTGATATCTTTGAAAAGATTAAAGTTCTGGGGACTGGAGCTTCGAGTATTTTGAAAAACGAAGGGGAAACTGTTCTCAGTAGTATGTGCTTTTGATAGTGTTTAAGGATAACCCTAAGGTCAAAGATGGCACAATTTTCTAACTTGGTTACTAGTTTACTGAGGGCACTGGCCCTCGTGACCCTGTGTTCCCTTTTAGGCACAGAATTTACCACCACATTTGACCATCAAACATCTATCACAGTCCTGGGTGTGTCCTAGCATGACAGGTCTGAAGCCCAGGGTGCAATTATGAGACAAGAAAATCACAGAAACTGCCCTCCATCAAATCAGACCTGCAAGTTCATTGGCATCTGATTCATGGAAATCAAGGAGGATTGATGAGGTTGTAACTGGATGAGTAAGGTCAGACATGAGATTAATTGAACACTTTGCTGCTATCTTGTGGCTAAATAATTAGACTTGAGTGGTATATCTATTACGCAGTGTAAATAGAGTAATTTCAGTAATCTCGCATTTTACTCTTTGATGTGGAATTACCAATAATTATGCAATTACTCCTCCTCTCACAATTAAGAGGAATTAAGGGTAAAAATCCTTGTTGTTTCTGTTCTGGGGCGCTTAGCAATGTACCTTAGCATAAAATGCATCCTTGCATCTAAAAGGGTGCATTTTACGCTAAGAAAATAGTGCTAAATATCAGTAGTAAGTTAGGGGAAAATCCTACCCCCAAGAGTAATTTAGCAAGCGGGAGCGGCCGCTTGTGCTTTCTATTCAGGTTCTGTTGCACATAGCGCAAAATGCAGTTTGGTGTCAATTTAAGAAAAAACACTGAATGCTATTCTCATATAATGAATTCTCATATATTTAAAGAGCAATCTTGCATAAATTTTATGCAATTCTACGTTGTTATGCTACACCGAATTACGCGAATTATGCCCACCCCTTCAATAAATAATGCTGAAGAGCCAGTACTGTTCCACGAACGTCTATGAAAAAAATATAGTGTACATGGATATCGAAACATCATTCACAGGTTTGTGCCCCAAAAGTGCCCCCTCGATCACTTGTCCAAAGTCTCTTTGACCTGACACTCTGTGGTAACCATTTTATTGACTATGGATACAGATCAAGCTATTATACCTCCACCCAGTTTCCTCCCATCTCCAGGGATACCAAGTATTAAATGGAAAGAAATAATTGAGGTGTTAAAAAACTACAATAGGACCAGAATGTTTTTAAGAGTTTGCCATCAGTGGTATCACAGAAAGTCATCATTACAAATGTTTACAAAGAGGCTGAAATTAAACTAAAGGGAAGGTTTTCAAAGTCTGTAAATGTGGACATATCCAGACATAAATTTTATGTGCAGCTGTAAAGGCAAGGTATGAAATAGTGGTCGAGTTTGTAGCAAGACTCCAGGACCGGCTGTCCAGTGCCAATTTGGGGGAATGAATGATGAGCGTATTTAGGATCAGATGATTGTGCTGTGCACAAGCATCAAAGGAATGTTTATGGGCTGGCAGTAACCCATCTTTGAAGGAAGCAATATAGTCATTGCCAAGGTAGTGGAATAGTCTGAAATTTGCCAGCAAGAGATGCATAAAATTGATTTAAGAAAAAAATATGAAGAGGCTGTCACTGAGGATTCAAGCAACGAGGATAATGTGATCTACAAAAAATAGTAAAAATGCTATCAATGAAAACAGAAACAAGTGGTAACTTTATAATGAAAACAGCTTCTAGACTTTACCGCAGGTGAAGGAGTCTATATCATGGAGCCCGTTGAAACACTGCTTCACTATCAGGAAGGTATGCTGATTGTGGAGAAGGAACGGGCATTGTTTTTGTGTCTGTAGAGATAACAGCAGACACACTTGGCAGCTGTGGAAGAAGGGAACAACCTAATTAGTCAACGAGTCCTGAATGTTGATGGTCAGGGGCATGAACAGAGAAGACAAAAATGCTTGGAAGAATATTTTGTGTGAGAGGCAAAGATGAAGCTTTGATGGTAGACTGTGGTTCGCTATGCATGATTGTACCACTGGATGTGTTTGAGGTCTCTTGACCAGGGGTCAAGTTAAATCTTAAATATATCAAACCTAAAGGATATTAGGGTAGTGCCATTGACCTTTTAGGTTCCATGTGGGCTGATATTATGTTCAGATATAGAATTGTCAATGGAAAGATTTATGTGGCAAAGTACAGGCCACAAATGAATTTTGCATTAGTCACACAAGTATGATCTTTACATAATTCTAAACTCAAGAGTGCCAAACCAATTAATAGTCATTGATGACACTAAGCTTTAATAGATTCTAGCTGAAGCCAGGAGGCATTTGAGACAAAGTTGAGTTTAGCCAATATCTATGTACCTAAAAATAAAGAAGGGACTGTGCCTTTGAGACACAAGCACAGAAGAATCCCACATTTGTTCACTGGAGGCAAATACCTATAGCAGGGAGATGGGAGGATGAGACACAAACACACATATAAACATTGGTGCATACCTATGCATTCACACACACATGCACACACACACACATATACATGTAGCCACCAAACATATATTCATATATGCACCAAACATTTAAAAAAGTCACACCTGCGCAGCTCTGCCTCGGAGGTCCAAGGTTGGTTGGGACTGCTGCCTTCCTCACTGGCAGAGACTTTATTTTACAACACAGCACCATGCAACAATTGCCCTCTCTTGTCTTATGAAAACTTTGTAAGGTGCTGTAGTCACATTTCAGGTAGTTGTGTGTTTCTTGGGTACATCTAGCATGGTTAGTTCCCTCTCCAGCTCCACCTTGCCTGGCATTGGATGTATTCAGGACTGTCTGTGCCAGCAAGAAGCTTGTGCTGTTCTTTAGTCAACTGCTTTTGCTGTCTGGTTGGCAAAGGGCTTGAAAACACTCCATGTTCCCTGTGCTGTCTGCTTTGTGTGTTTTTCTCTGCATGTTGGAACTCTGACATCTTTCCACCTCTCTGGGAACTCCTAGTCTTCCGTGCTATTGGTAGAACAGTGGACTGGGCACCAACTGAGCATCCATAATTGAGTCCCCAAACTTCTTCCTCAGTCAGTGAGCCCAGCATATACATCAGAGCCATTCCTAATGCAAGGTCGTATTGTACAAATCACTGCTCTAAACCTTCAGCAAAATCATACCAGCTTTTCTCTAAGACCTCTGACCGACCTTTTTACAGATGGATAAACATGCACCCCTTCCCTGACTCATGCTGTCTTCCAGTCTAAGGCAAACACTCAATATGATATGATCTCAAATTATGTGATATGATACTATGTGATATGATATGTGTTAGAAATGGGGCCTTTGGTTGGCAGTCAGGTTACCCCTTGTCCAAGCAAGGACCCTCACTCTAGTCAGGTCAAAGGAGAAACACACCTGGTTAATCCCCACTCACCCCCTTGGTAGCTTGGCACGAGCAGGAAGGCTTAACTCAGAAGCAATGTATAAAGTATTTGTACCAACACACAGAGTAATACAGTGAAAACTCTACAAAATGGACACCACACCAGTTTAGAAAAATAGGCAATATTTATCTAAATCAATCAAAGACCAAGACAACAAAAGTCCAAAATACACAAGTCAAGATGTTAATTTTCAAAAGAATAAGGCCCTCATTACGACCCTGGCGGACGGTGCATAAAGGGCGGTAAGACCGCAAAAAGGCCGGCGGTCAGTACCGCCCCATTATGACATTGGCAGTTTGGCATATGCCAAACCGCAATGTCCCGCACCGTCTGCCACGGCGGTAACGACCGCCGGGCTGGAGACAATGGTCTCCAGCCCGGCGGCCGTCACTAGTCCGCCGGCGGTATCATGACCCCGCATACCGCCATGGATTTCATGGGGTTTTCAACCACCACGAAATCCATGGCGGTATGCACCATCGATGCCAGGGAATTTGTTCCCCTCCC
Source organism: Pleurodeles waltl (assembly GCF_031143425.1). Classification (NCBI taxonomy): domain Eukaryota; kingdom Metazoa; phylum Chordata; class Amphibia; order Caudata; family Salamandridae; genus Pleurodeles; species Pleurodeles waltl. The sequence continues at coordinate 465,100,618 of NC_090448.1, read as the reverse complement.
CCTCCCCTGAGTCCACCCCAACACCTATGACCCCCCTACCAACCCCCAAAGCTAGTAGGACGTTCTCCCCACATCCACCCCAGACCCTCATAGACCCCCCAAACATATCCCCCACACCCCCTTTGCGCACGCTCACACCACTCACACACATACACGCGCACATAAATGCACACATGCACACATACATACACCTTACATTTCCGCTACACACATCACACCCCCGCATACATACACGCACTCACGCAACCCCTCTACACACTCACACGCACACCCCCATGCACGCACACACCACACAACACCCCCCACTCCCCTCCACTAAAGGACAATCACCTTACCTGTTTGGGTGATCCTCCGGGAGGGAACGGGATCCATGGGGGCTGCTCCGCCGCCAGCACCCCGTCACCAGAACACCACCATGCCGAATACTGGGACGTAATTCGGTGGGCGGTGTTCTGATGACGTGGCGGTGATGGTGGAGCAGCCTCCACTACAGCGCCGACCGCCAGTATGGCTGCTAGTGGCTCTCCGTCCAAAAAAGGGCAGAGGGTTGCCAGCAGTCATAATATGGTTGGCGGAAGACCGCCAACACTGGCGGTCTTCGGCCCGACGGAACCTCGGCGGTCTCTGGAAAAGACCACGAGGTTGAAATGAGGGCCTAAGAGTCTTACTCCATAGAAAACAATGGAAACAATGATTTTGTACAAAGTACCTGGTTAGCGTAACAAATAAAGCCATATGGGCAAGCGTGTGTCGGAAAAGTCAGCGATGCATCTATTCCTTTCTCACAAAGGAAGCCATGAGTCATTTCTTCTCTGGTCGGGTCGGCGATGCATTGTTTTTCTCCCTCGCAAGAGAGCGATGCGTCGATTTCTGGATGGGGCACCTCAGATCCGCACAGAGTTGGGATGACTTTGCCGCACAGGGACGATGTGTGGAAAATCCAGTCGCACGGTGAAAACCCCGCTGTGTGGGGTTTGCATCATTATCAGCAGGTGCAAGCTGGTGTTGGGCACCGTTTCTACAGCCGAGATGCGTCGATCTCCCAGATACGATGCTGTGGGAGCAGCAATTTTAGCTGCAAAGCTGGTGGCACATCGTTTATCAGCAGCATTGTAGATTCTGTGCGTGGATTTCAGCTCTTGTTCTGCCAACCTCACCTTTCAAGGGCCCAAGGACTGGATAGGGCACCACTTGGCAGGGCAGGAGTCTCAGCAAAGAGTCTAGGTGCTGGCAGAGGAGGTCTTTGATGGTCCTGAGGCTTCAAAACAAGAGGCAAGCTCAGTTCAAGCCCTTGGAGATTCCTCTCAAGCAGGAATGTACAACAAAGTCCAGTCTTTGTCCCCTTTTACAGGCAGAAGCAGCAACTGTAGGATAGCACAATAAAGCACAGTCACATGCAGGACAGCACTTCTCCTCAGCTCTTCAGCTCTTCTCCTTGGCAGAGGTTCCTCTTAGTTCCAGCAGTGATATAATTTTCAGGGGCTTTGGGTCCAATACTTATACCCTTTTCTGCCTTTGAAGTAGGCATACTTCAAAGGAAAGTCTCTGTTGTTCACAAGATCCTGCCTTTCCCAGGCCAGGCCCCAGACACACACCAGTGGGTTGAGACTGCATTGTGAGAGGGCAGGGAAAGCCCATTCAGGTTTAAGTGACCACTCCTCCCTCCACTCTATCATAGATGGCTCATCGGTATATGCAAGCTACACCTCAGCTCCCTTTGTCTCCCTGTCTAGAGGGGATTCACAAACAGCCCAACTGTTAAACTGACTGTTAAACTGACCCAGACAAGGAATCCACAAACAGGCAGAGTCACAGAATGGTTTAAGCAAGAACATGACTACTTTCTAAAAGTGTAATTTTTAAACGAACAATCTAAAAACCAACTTCACTAAAAGATGTATTTTTAATTTGTAAGTTCAGAGACACCAAACTCCAAATTTCTATCTGTTCTTAAAGGGAATCTGCACTTTAGTAATATTTAAAGGCACCCCCCATGTTAATCTATGAGAGAGCTAGACCTTGCAACGGTGAAGACGGAATTTAGCAGTATTTTACTGTTAGGACATGTAACACACATCAGTACATGTCCCACCTTTAACATACACTGCACACTGCCCATGGGGCTACCTAGGGCCTACCTTGGGGGGTGCCTTACATGTATAAAAAGGGAAGGTTTAGGCCTGGCAAGTGGATACACTTGCCAAGTTGAATTGGTAGCTTAAAACTGCACACACAGACACTGCAGTGGCAGGTCTGAGCCATGTTTACAGGGCTACTCATGTAGGTGGCACAACCAGTGCTGCAGCTCCACTAGTAGCATTTGATTTACAGGCCCTGGCACCTCTAGTGCACTTTACTAGGGTCTTACTAGTAAGTCAAATATGCCAATCATGGATAAGCCAATTAATAATACAGTTTACACAGAGAACATCTGCACTTTAGCTCTGGTTAGCAGTGGTAAAGTGCCCAGAGTCCTAAAGCCAACAAAAACAGGTCAGACAAACTAGGATGAAGGAGGCAAAAAGTTTACGGATGGACCTTTCAAAAAGGGCCATCTCCATCAATATGATATGACAAACATTACTAGAGTGCACTTTTACGCAAGGACATCTTGGCAGAAGGAAAATCCTGTCTGGAGACCATGGGTCGGCCCTCTCAACACTTCCCTTGCTCACTGTGCCACTGGATTCAAGCTAGCCTGGCTGATGAAGGGTGAAACCCTGAAAACGGTCCCAGGATGCTTGTGTCCGGTCCAGGGAGGACCTGGCTTGGCAGTTCGGGCTGGACTGTTCCCATGAGGAACAGGGTCAAAACTGATTTGCATATGGCTGGATCCAAACTGGGGTGGCATGGTGAGCAAAAGACGATGGATTAAACCCAGATCTTTGACTGGGGTGAGTGTTTGCATTGTTCAGCACTCCGTTCATCATCCTTTTGAGTTGCTAAAGTTGCCCTAAGTTGGAAGGTTATGCCCAGACGTGGGTCCCTTGCTCACTGTGCCACTGGATTCAAGCTAGCCTGGCTGATGAAGGGTGAAACCTCGAAACTGATCCCATGATGCTTGTTTCCGGTCCAGGGAGGACCTAGCTTGGCAGTTTGGGCTGGACTGTTCCCATGAGGAACAGGGTCAAGACTGATTTGCATAGGGCTGGGTCCAAACTGGGGTGGCATAGTGAGCAAAAGAATGATGGATTAAACCCAGATCTTTGACTGGGGGTGAGTGTTTGCATTGCTTAGCACTCCGTCCATCATCCTTTTGTGCCTCTCAACACTTAGCCAAGTCAAAATGGATATCAGTGGCTGTCATTTCCCTGGACAGTGAGTTTGAGAGCCTAGCATGTGACCTTTGTGGGTCATTACTGGTTGGGACCACCCATTTCTTCATGGGCATTTGCTGCTAATTTCACATTTTGGTGATTGAGGTTTATTTCCACCTCAGACAATTGTGGCATGCTAGTGCAGATGTCAATGAGGTTCATTACTGCCTGTAGGTATATGTGTGTAAGTATGTGTCTGTCTGTAGGCCTATTTGTCCGTGTGCAAAGGAATATGAGTGGGTATATTGTTCTGTTTGCATGGGCACATGAATGTTTAGGTGAGCATGGATATGGTTTAATCAATTCTTGATAAATATAGAATTGGAATAATTTCTCCATTTGTATAATTTGATATTCTCTTATAATTATTATGTTTAAGTTTAACATCAATGATGGCAATGAGGTGAATGCCACAAAGAATCCGTTTTCACAAGAATCTAACCCAAAAAGTGACAATTGTTTTTATTTTCAGCTTTTTAATTGGTTTCTGCTCTGTCTGTATTGCACATTTATATTTTGAAACTGTGGCAGTAGCAGGGAATTTTCAATACACTGCTTTGAACTTTTGTCAACGGGTCTTGGGTCTCTGGTAAAACTAGGATTTCCACAACAGAAGAGACTACTGGACTGTATTGTATGCAAACCTTTTAAAGAGGAACATACACTTACATACCACTTGCAATAATATTAACTTTTATCACCAGAGAAACACAGATCCTTTGATATTTACTAAAATTAAGGAAGTAATAAGTAATAAGTTCTACTATGTGGACACAACAGACATCACATCTAACCTGCTAACAATGTAGTCAGTCTCTCTTCATATGTCTCTTCCTACTGCTTTGTGCCAATAAAATCGCAGGTTTCGCTGAGCGAAAGAGGATTAAAGAAATCATCAGTTGTAAAAGAAAACCTTTTCAAATGTGTATTATATTATTTCAATTTGTATTTAGTTTGTTTATATAACTTATGAAGATTATGAACAGCTGTAAGAAGCTCCAGATAAGTGGTGTCAGAAGATGACTTTGGAATACCCTCACACAATATCAAACTGCCCAGCACTCTTTTCGTTCTTTCTGTCTGCAAAGCATTAACATCTTGATGATGTGTCCTAATGTGAGCTCCCCTTGGCTTATATATTTTGTGATATTAATAGTAAGCGGACGCATCCCAGACGCATCCCTAAGGTCGATGAACTTTTTGACTTGTTTAAATTTTTACAGGAGCTATATATAGGGCACAACAGTATCAAACAATACAAATCAATAGAGAGTCAGTAAAGAATGCACCATGGTCCATTTGGCCACAAATAACCACACCTTTAGTATCAATTAAAATGTTTATTTGCCTATGTTAACAATGCTAAGGTCACTAAAATTTGTCTCAAAATCAAATGGTACAAGTAAAGAAACATCACAAGTTGCCCGAAATGCCTAAAAAAAATCTCAATTTAAACAAAGCAATAAGAACGATAATGTCAATAGCGAAAACACTAATTAATAGCAGCAATATTTGAGCATGAGAACTAATATACATTTGTTCAACAATAGAAGGATGTCAGATCATAGGTATCGAGAAAACACCTTACTAACTTCAGATTGGCATTAGCATGTTGGACTTCATGCAAATATTTTAGTAACACTAATTTAGAATACTGCTAGCTATGGCGCTATCAAAACAGCAGCAGTTGGTACCAGAAATACCAAAGACAAGCAATAATGCACAGTGTTTTCATATTACCTATCCTTGAGGAATCAGCAAAACAGCATTAGCTTCATCAGGGGGTCAGCAGCATCAGCATCAGAATAAGGGGCAGGGAAAGGGCGCCAGTTTAGAATTTGGACTATAAGATCACTAAACCATCAGATCATTAGTTCAGTATGGAACAGGAGAAGTAAACTCAGAAAATAATAAAGTACCAGAACGTCAGTAGACTGAATGGCAAGGTACGAAATGTCAAAGTGATAGGTCAAAATGAGAATTGGATGTAAGGTCTCTCTAAAAATCTCAGCGCACAGTTGTTAAATTAAAACGAAAACACACTTGCTATTGGTCAGAAACATCAGGCGAGAAAAGAACATCCAATTACAAGAACATTAAATATCGGCAATGCACTAGAAAAGATACAACAAATCATTGGCAATTTGATGATTGGGTCTTCTCCATTTGCATAACTCCAAACTATAGAAAAACGTATCTTCCCGATCTTCCTTTCGTGTGCGATCAGTAGGCCCTTTTTGTTTGGCACATTCCAAATATGTTGCAAGACAGTGGTTACAGAGACTGCAGAAACCCTCAAAAACACGTCATTTCCTCAAAAGAAATACATTTTGTTAGTGCACAACTTCTAGACAGATATGCAATTCAAATAATAGAATTCTGTTATACAAAGGACATGGAATGATTTCCTCAGCTACATCTTTCAGTACATTGGCAGACAATCAACTTTACATGTGACCCTGCTTGCTTGAGGCTCTGCTATTAGCACAAATAAAACTCATATTATTTAACCATTAATATAACAGAGCAATGCATTTAAAAACAAAGAGAATTCTCAAAACAATATTAGTACATTATTTGTGAAAGACCATATACACGGGGTCTTACATATGATCGTGGCCAATCAAGTGGGCCCATTATGTGTCATTTTCAATGTTAATACATCTCATATATTAAAAACAAATGCATGGATACATGAAAATAATTATGAATGTTAATTTCAGAGATCACAATCCCGCCTGTGATGACTATATATGTCATCACACTTACATCTCAAATACATTTATTTATTTAACTATGCAGATTTTCTAAAATTTTGATTCCCGCACATTTTTATAGTTTTTCTTTCTCTTCGAATTTTCCCTATATAATCCCTCTAATTGAAATTCTACTCTCCTCTGTTTCTTTTCCAATTTTCTCTTTTTAATCATATTACACAATTTGCACGTTCCCCATGTTCCAATTAGACAAAGCACTATAACTGAAACCCCTTGTATTATTTTCATTAACATTCCTTTTCCCAGATTGCTGAGCCAATTTCTCACAACAGTCATCCCTTTGCCAACCTTTTCCCAAATAGTGAGCTCAGTTAGTTCTTATAATTCAGTTTCATCTTTTGTTATACTGTTAATCAAGCCTCTATCTGCTTTACTGTTGTCTGGAATATATGAACAACTATTACGCGGAACTAGCAATTTACAAACTCCGCCCTCTTTTGCTAAGAGGATGTCTAACGCAAAGCCGTTCTGAAGAGTCATAGCTCTTACCGCAGCCATCTCTGTATACAAAAGAATAATGGCTCCTGAAAAATCTGTCAGCATATTATCCACAACTTTAGACAATTGTCGAATTTTTATAGAATTCGGACTCCCACTGAAGGAATTATTGCTCCAAATATGTCTCCAACAATGCCAGAAACTGATTCTTGCTTTTGTCTCTTTTTTTGAAATTTAGTCATTTTAGGAGGTTTACTCAAGTCATCAAGTTGGTGCATTTTCGGGAAGACTATTCCCAAATAACACATGTCACACCATCCTTTAGGAGGAAGGTAATATGCATTTTTCCCACAGATCTAATAAATTCCGGGCACTGGTGGGTCCTGAACATTCAACATAAATGTCCACTAATTCTGAAACAAAACCACATGTCTGCATCCACTTGTTCCCACAGATATTTTATCAATCCTAGATTGTGGCCTATATATACAAAGCTTTCCTACATGTTGGGTGTCTAAAGTTAGTCTCCCTTGTTTAGTAATGTCAGTAAATGCATAGTCGTTCCCAGATCTACATGAAACTAATCCCTTATCTACCTTAGCCTTCATTGCCCTTCTCCTATCTTCTGTGTAATCTAAAAAGTTCTTTTCTAAGGGTGAGAGTAAACAAGTTAAATTGTTCTTATGTGCATAAACAGTTCAAAATGTTACAGTAGGCTCAAAGAAATTCCTCATTATTTCTACATATTGTCCTTAGCTATATTATTAAGATCCCTAATTACAGGAACAAATGAAAATACTACATCAAAATTAGAATAGAAATACTGGATATACTCCTGGTTATAAAATCTTGTTAGTAAAATACTGCAACTTATGCCGTAGGTTAGTGGCAAACTGTGATAAGCTATTGCCTCCTCAACCAAGGCTGGAGTCTGTGTGCAAACATAACAATCTCTCACATCCATTGCATCAACAGACTCACACAATAAGCAATAGAAGACATTAGAAGAAAGTTCTCCCTGTGTATTACCCACATGCAAATATTTCTCATCTATTTTAAATCTATCTATTGTGAAAAAGTAGTCGCTAACTCTGAAGATGTAGCAGTTATTTTTACAGCTATGGTATGGTTGGCTCCATTCTTATCAAAGACTGTTACACCCACAATCAATAACAAACAGACATTGCACAAAGAATCACCAAACCAATACCCATATATTTGCAGCATCTATTTTTAGTGTTCTGCTGGTTGTGGCTACCCATGGTCGGTAAAGAATTAGAACGTAGAAACAAATACAAGAATATAGCTATGCAGCAAAAAAGTCAAAAACTTAAAAAAACAACAACAAAAACATATTTTACAAGTCTTCAATCGTCAATCTTTTTCTTCAAAATATTCACAGCTTAATTCATACAGGAACCTCAGTAAAGTTGTCAAATTCAGTTTATCAGCTTGCCAAAATCAGGTTATCAAAGTCTTTTCAAAATATTTTCAACAGAGTCTCTTTCATTTAGTTTTCAAATTCACAATTTTCCCAACAAATGTTTCATCAATTTTCTTCATGTGCCAAAATATAGACCGGGAATGTCTCCATCAAAACAACATTTTTAAAATTATTCTTGCGATTCCTTGGTAGCTACATATGCCCAATCAGTACCTGAAAATCTTTGATTGGCAACTCTCTTGCTTTTTAATCGTCGACCATCACTTGATTCACCATCACTCAGATCTTCTCTTCTGGTGGTATCGACTTCTGTCTGAATTGGTGGCACCAGATTTGTCTTCTTTGTCTTTGATCTTGTTTCTGGCCAGTTGTCACCTTTCAGAGGTTTTCTTGTTAATGCTCTTTTCAGTATTGGACACGAGTTCTTCTCCTTCGACTGGTTCAGGAGGAGTCAAATCCTTTTGGCTGAGATCTTCCTCAACTCCTTTCCCACTGGGGGCAGTCACTTGTTCAGTCTGGTTTCCCAGACCATTTGCTTCTGAGGACACCCTCCTCTGAACAGGTTCTCTCTGGACAGATTCTGTCTGGACCGGTTCTCTTACTGTTTCATTGAGGACATTGAGGATGTCTCATCCTCATCTTCCAGGATTCCTTCCACTTCGTCTGTCACAGGAGTGGGCAAGTCAACTGGAATATGTTCAGGCACTGTCTCCAGCTCACTTTTTCTTCTGTCTTGCCCTGGAATACGTCTAAGTGGTGGTAACCTCAACAGCTCCTCTTCTTGTTCTGTTGGATTATTCACCTTCTGAGTATGGCATGTGTGGATCCAGTTCAGAAGTCCAGCACAGTTCACAGCTGTGGTAGTGATTAGTACCACCTGGTAAGGACCCTTCCACCGAGGCTGCAAACACAATTTTCTCACATGCTTTAGAATCACAACTCAATCAACTGCTTTCAGGTTGTGTCCTTGACTTTGGGGCGGTTGCAGTTTGGTGACTTCCTCCTGATGAGAGAAAGAGTGAACCACATCAGCTAGACCTTAGTAGTAGTGGAAAACCATATCATCTGTAATGTTCACAAGAGCATTTGCAGGCACAGCTGGCAATCTCATGGCTCTCCCCATGAGGATTTCATGGGTCGACAATCCTGTTTTCTTGTCATGGGTGCTTCTCATTGACATTAGAACCAACTGCAAAGCATCAGGCCATTTCAGATTTGTGGATGCACACATTTTGCCAATCTACTTCAAAGTACCATTCATCTGTTCGACAATTCCTGAGGCTTCTGGGCGTTAACAAGAATGAAACTTCTGCTCAATATTTAAAGCTGAACATAGCAACTTAATCACCTCATTTTTGACATGGCTTCCATATCTGATTTTAAAGAAACCGGAAAACTGAAACGTAGAATTAACTTCCTAAGTAGTAACTTTGCCACTGTGAGACTGTTATATTTCCATGTAGGGTAAGCCTCAACCCAATGACTAAAGATGCACACAGTCACCAACACATATTTCAAACCAGCACACGCAGGCATCTCAATGAAATCCATTTGCATTCTTCTGAATGATCCTTCAGCCATGCCAATATGTTCCATATTGACCACTGTTCCTTTGCTCACGTTCATCTGGTGGCAGATGACGCACCTCACACTTGTGGCAAACTGCTTCGGCAACCTGTCTAAATTTTTGATTGAACCAAGTTTGCATTAAAGTCCTGACCATGGCCTCCCTCCCCACATGTGCCTGAACATGATAGTATCTGGCCATCTGAGTCAGTAGACTGTTGGGCAGTACAACCTTACCTTCTCCCAAGACCCACACATCATCGTCCCTTTGGACACATTTAATTTTTAACCAGTACCTGCGCTCATCCTTGGAAACATTATCTTGTAGAGTTTTTAACTCCTCCAAAGTGTCAATAACGTGCATTACATAATTTGTATAAATCTCATAATTTTCAGGCAACAATTCCCATTCTCCCTTGTAGGACATGCCATTCAAGGCACAAAACTTTACGACTTGATCTGCATCTGCATTACCCATTGACACGTAATCCTATGATCTCTGATGTGTACTGCATTTTACCACAGCAATCTTTTCAGTCATTTGAATCGCTTGTAACAACTCACGTATTCTTTCACCCATTCTTATTGGTGAGCTGGAAGAGGTCAAGAAACCTCTCTGTGACCACAACTGGCCAAAGTCGTGCATAATGCCGAATCCATAGTGACTGTCTGTGTAAATAGCGACTTTCAGTTGAATTGATATGTGGCATGCTCTAATAAGGGCCACCAGTTCTACCACTTGTGCAGAAAACACTCCTTGAAGCCATGAAGCTTCCAGTATGCCCATGATAGTGCACACTGCATATCCTGCTCTTAATATGTCCACATTATCTCTCAGGCAAGAACCATCAACAAAAATAATTTGGTCATTCTCTTCCAGGCAAGTATCTCTAATATCAGATCTGGGTTTAGTGCATAATTCTGGAATTTCCAGACAGTCATGTTCAGTGTCATCCATTTTATCAATATTATCTTTCTCATTTGGAAGTAAAGTTGCCAGGTTCAGCACTGTACATCTCTTAATTGTTACATTTGGTGATCCCAGGGTTGCAGTCTCATAACCGGCCATCCTAGAGCTGGTCAAATACTGAGTTTTAGACTGAGTAAGCAAAATCTCAATTGAATGGGGAACCACTATAGTAAGAGGATAACCCATTACTATACTCTCACTCTGAGCGAGGCTCTGCTCAACTGCTACAATGGACTGCAAACAATCTGGTAAAGCTGCTGCGACCGGATCCAAAGCAGCTAAAAAATATGCCACTAGGCGATTCTCACCGCCATGAGTTTGAGTCAAAATCGACAAAGGACATGCATCACATTCATGACAAAACAACAGAAAAGGTTTGGTGTAATCAGGCATCCCCAAAGCTGGAGCTTGGGACAAACTCTCTTTCAAATCAGTAGATGCTTTCATACAGTCTTCATCCAGCACCAAAGGATCGGAAACATCCTTATGGGTCAGCTTCTGTAGGGGCTTTGAGAGAACTGAAAAATTCGGGATCCATTGGCTGCAGTAACCCACCATTCCCAAAAACATCCTCACATCTTTCTGAGAAGTTGGTGCTGGCATTTGCAAAAAAGTTGCAACCCTTTCTCTAGACATTTTCCTATTTCCTTTCTCAATCAAATGACCCAAGTATTTCACTTCTTTCTGACAATATAGTAATTTAGCCGGGGATACTTTATGATCACTGTCTCCCAAAAAAGTTCAACAATGCAATTGTATCATATTTGCACCCTTCTCTTGTCCTGGAGGCAATCAGCAGTTCATCAGTGTATTGCACCAATGTTGACTGATAAGGAATCACAAATGATTCCAAATTCTTTTTCAAGATCTGATTAAAAATAGATGGTGACTCTGAAAACCCTTGTGGAATTCTACACCAACAGTAGACCCTGTTTGAGAATTTAAAACAAAAGAGATATTTGCTATCCTCATGAAGAGGCACAGAAAAGAATGCCTGACATAGGTCCACCACAGTGAACCATTCAGCATTGCATGGGATTTGAAAACTAATCACAGCTAGATTTGACACTACTGGGTAACACTTGACTACAATATCATTTATGTTTCTCAAATATTGCACAAGTAAAATTTTCCCACAGGGCTTGTGCAATCAAATTATTGGTAAATTACACAGGCTGCTCAACTCTTCTTTTAAAATTCCTTTCTCCACAAATTCTCTTATTAACGGTTTCACACCCCCAATTGCATATTTTGCCATGGGGTATTGTTGCAGTCTGACGGAAAACTGCATTGAGCTTAACTGCTACTCTAACTGTCTCAGCTCCTTTTATCAATCCAATGTCCTTTCCTGAAAGATCCCAAACCTTGGTCATGACACTTTTCTGTAAATCAGCAGGAAGATCTTTCACTGCAAAAGCTGGAAAGAAACTAATCAAAGGAGCTTCCTCATTCACTGGCTCATCAAAACGGATCAAAGGAAATTCTTCGGTCACTGACTAATTGTTAACAGTAAGTATCGGGTCTTCCTCATCATCACTGTTTGTTTGAATTTCAATGCCTTCATCTGAGCAGGTAATTGAGCATCTTGTTATGCACAATAAATCCCTTCCCAGCAAGGACACAGGACTTGAATCACAAATCACAAATTTGTGCAAACACTTAAAATTGCCAATTTTAACCAAGACTGGTTCTGTAATTGGCTTAGTCAAATATAGATTAACAGCCCCTACAATCTGAACTGTCTTCTCTGATAAGGCAGGTCTGGAACCTCTGAAGATCTCACTGTCGAGTATGTAGCTCCAGTGTCAACCAAAAATGAGACTTTAGGACCATTCACTTTTTCTTTAACATAAGGACCTTTCTGTTCTACTTCTAAAGAAGCAGCCAACACACATTCTTCTTCATCCGAACTCTCAGACACCCAAACATCATTTATTTTATCCGCACTGTGTAGTGGAAATTGTTGTACAGTATTATTACTCTAATTCACTCTTTGACCTGTGACCGTCTGAGAAAGCATCACCTGCTGCTGATCCATAGGGGCTTGAGGTATTTGAATTTGCTGTCTAGGCATTTGAATGTGTTGTCCAGGCATCATTTGCACCTGTGGCTGCATCTGCTGTAACTGGAGCATTTATACGTGTAATGGCTGTATAGTTTGCATGAGGTGTAAAGGTTGGAAACTCTGCAACAGATTTACATTATTCTGAAAATTTGGAACTTGACCTCTCATTCTTGGTCCTCTCACATCCTGTGAAGAATTGACATCATTCACTTGCTGAACAACTCTTCCCTGAATTACCATCGGACACTCGTTTTTCCAATGCCCGATGTTCCTGCAAGGGTGACATGAGAACATTCTCTTCCCCTGTGGCTCTCCTTGTATTACTACTGTATTCAAATCAGGATCATGAATAACACTTCCCATTCCAACACGACTGTTCCATCTGCCTACAGTCTGAAACGGCATGTTTTCCTGAAGCTGCTGAAGCTGAAAACATTGTTGAATCACTGTCTAAGCAGCCTTAATCTGCATTACTATCACTTTCTCTTTCGACTTTTTCTGTTTCAATTCAATCTCATCACTACAGTATTTTGCATGCTGCAGCACTTCATCAGTCGACTTGGCTTACCAACAAATCAAATGATTCTTAATCATCTGACTAATTTCTGGTTTGAGCCCCGCAACAAATCTGAACACAAAGTGAATCATGTCTTTCGGTTCAATTGATTCTGTACCAATGTAATGTTTAAATGCTTTTAACAATCTCTCATAGTATGTATGAATTGATTCTTTCGCTTCCTGAGCTGTCCTGTCCATGCGTTGACAATCAATGTTCATAGGCAAAATTCTCGTTTTCAAAAATTCAATCACTTTATAGTGAGCTTTCCTTACTTCACGGGATGGTGCACCTGTTGCTGGATCTCTTGGCGGCTCACTTGTTAGCTAATCTACACTCCTTTTGCATTCAATCCATAATTCTGCTGGAACAACTGTCTCTAAAAGAGTGTTCAGATCCTACCATAGGCATTTTGCAAGATTCACAAACCTGTCTGTTCGCTGGTACCATTCTACTGGTTTCTCCCTCAGCCTGGGATAATCATTTTTAAATGACAAAATGTCACTCCTACTCCAGAGGACATGTGCGAAATTCCCTCCTAGAATCTCTCTCATTGGTAAACCTTTCACTGCTTCCTTATTCTGCAGCACCTCTGCAAGGGGAGTACCATGACCCTTTTTCTGTTTGTCTCTTTTCTTCACCCATCTGCCTTCCCATTTGTCTAATGCTCTCCATATCTGGATACCTTGAAGCAACTCTCTAAGGTGTGTTTTAATTCCTGCAGATCTCATGTGATCAAAGTCTTTTGCCTCAAAATGTAACCTGTAAATTCTTTTCAAACGTTTCACTTTTTCCCATATTCATCTGCTATCTCTGCTAACCTTTGATGTACCTTATCCGCTTCTTTTGAAATTCTCGGGCACAGGTATTGCAATTCTACTTCAGTGTAACACTCTAGTTTATTTACACCCATAGTTCCCTAAACAAGTTCACCCGCTTCCAATGAAAGCCTAGTACAGTTGAAATAATTCCGTCCACCAGAAGCATCTTGTGAAGTATTCAGCTTTTCTAACCATTCGGCTAATTGTTGAGCTGTCAAATCCTGCAATGAGATCCTGCAGATCTCATGTGATCAAAGTCTTTTGCCTCAAAATGTAACCTGTAAATTCTTTTCAAACGTTTCACTTTTTCCCATATTCATCTGCTATCTTTGCTAACCTTTGATGTACCTTATCCGCTTCTTTTGAAATTCTCGGGCACAGGTATTGCAATTCTACTTCAGTGTAACACTCTAGTTTATTTACACCCATAGTTCCCTAAACAAGTTCACCCGCTTCCAATGAAAGCCTAGTACAGTTGAAATAATTCCGTCCACCAGAAGCATCTTGTGAAGTATTCAGCTTTTCTAACCATTCGGCTAATTGTTGAGCTGTCAAATCCTGCAATGAGATTTTATTAGACTGAGTACTAGGCAGCGGTTGTACAGTTAAACTCAGAGGTTGGGGTGTCAGTAATTTCATGTTGGTCCCAATGTGCATCCCTGTTTCAGTATTCAAAGGAGCTGTGAATGGGCTCAGGTCTAACAATGACACTGTTCCATCAAAATTCTGTCCCACAGGTGAGACTAGCCTGGTATTTTCACTGATTCCTTCTCCCATCAAACGCTGATTTAGGGTTCCCTGAACATTTGTACCATTGCTACCCTGAGCAAACAATGGTATAACTGGACCAATAGTGACAGGTACAGACACAGCATCTGGATTTGGTCTAGCAGTTGTGTTCTGAGACTGCATTACACCTGTGCTCTGACTCATTAATACAGACATATCCGTGTGCATGCCTGTTATAGGAGTGTATTTGGTAATTGCCTGTGGCTGTATTTGAGGCAATAATAATGGAGTTTGCTCTGTCTGAACCAACATTGGTTTCTGATAAACCTGTCCTGTTGGCATTATTAGATTGGCTGCCACATCTACAATAGGCACATCTGGATAAATCCTAGGAGTACTCTGTGGTGGTATTTGATTCTACACTGCAGATGCAGTGGGCATGCTAAAGCTGCTCTGCATTTGTACTTGCGCAAGAGGAGGAATAGTCTGTACTGAGATCTGGGTCACATTAGGATCAACCTGTACAGAACATCCAGTTATGTTATGGTTACTCTGTACAGGACTCTGTGGCATATTAACGGGTGTTAGTGCAGAGGGATTCATACTAGTACTTGGACCCTCTTGTGCCACATATGGTAGCGGACGATTTCTCAATAACTGTAAAATAAACTCATCATCGTCTGAATCCTCATCAGGAGTTAAAGACTTCTTAGCCTCTTTTGATTTCTGCTCTTCATCTAAATATGAACTCCCTTTCAATTTCTTAGAAGCTTTCTTTGCTTCTTTCTCGCTGTCTTGTGAAATCACAGGAAACATTCTAATACCCTGCAAGGTCTCTAATCTTTATTGTCTCTGCTCACTATCCCACCTAGTTTCCACTGTTGTCTTCTCTGCTCTTCTCATTTTTCTCTCAAATCTCAACGCTTGTTGTTATCTGGCTACTAGCTCCCAGATTGCTAATGCTTCAAACTGAGCTGGTCTTGGCGGAGGTTTTAAACCATACATTACTTGTCTCATATTTTCTAAAATTCTCAAATTAAAGGTTCCATTTTCAGGAAACGCTAAGCTTCCTTCTTTTCCTGTAATCTTGCACCAATGTTTTAACCAAAGGCATGCTCCGGTACCTTTATCTTCAATTACGATACATGCCAGAGTACCTTCTGGCAGACAGATTTCTCCTACCCTAACTGGAATATATTCATCTCCCATAAGAGCGCTTTTTAAAGCTTTGAGGAACTTCATTTTCACAAATTTATGTCAAAAATCAATAATCAGGAAGTGACTTTTAATCCCACAATCCTCTTCGCCTACCTTCTCAACCAAATTGCCTTCACAGTTGTCCACCAATCAATGCGCAACCCTTCTCACTAACCAACCTATCCCAGTGCGGCACAAAATTACATCACACTTACACACAGCGGCTGACAAAGTCTTGACCTCCTAAACTCAAAAACACTCAAAACTAATGCAAAATTATTGCGAGCACATCAACAAAACCAAAAAAACAATTTGTCTGTTTAATACAGGTAGGGAAATACAATTGCTTCAGAAGCCTTATGGATTTTTCACTGACGGCTTTCACTGTAGCAGTTATTCTTTCTTTCTCAGTTCCCCAGATTTGCAAGAAAAATTAAACCCGCATATTTTACTCTCAACTGATCAATGGGTCTGTCCTCGTGCAGATAGGACTCCACAAATCTCAGTTGAAAAGACCTTTAACTTAACTCAACTCACAAACTCAATTTGCCAACCACGCCCGATTGGCCTACTAAACAGACAAATTACAACAAAAACCAAGGGGCACATTCGTACTTTTTGATGCAAAACTGCACTAATGCAGTTTTGCATCAAAAAGTTTAGCACCGGCTTGCGCCATTCCTGAGCGTCAGCTGGGCGCCATATTTATGGAATGGTGCAAGCCAGTGCAAAGGATAGGCAAGCGTAAAAACAAATGACTTTAGCCGGGTGGGGGTGGCGGTATGGGAGAAGGGGGTTTTACACCGAGAAAATGACGTTAGGCTGGTTAGAGGCAAAAAAATGCCTCTAACCAGCCTAGCGTCATTTTCTGACACAAAACCATCCATGCCACATGACTCCTGTCTTAGAGAAGACAGGAGTCATGCCCACCACCCCAATGGCCAGCACAGGGGACCAGTGTCCCCTGGGCATGGCCATTGCACCCTGTGCCATGCAGAGGGCCCCAAGTTGGGCCCGATGGCACTTTAATTTAAAAAATAAAATACTTACCTATATACTTACCTGGATGGGGTCCCCCATCCTCCGGTGTCCCATTGGTGTGGGTGGGGTGTTCCTGGGGCTTAAGGACGGCACCTGTGGACCCATTCCATGGTGTTCAATGGCACACACACCCAGGTGAGGGAATGGGACCTGCCACACTGCATGTGAAGCACTCTGGGCACAATGCCCCCTCCAGAACCAGTGGAGAATCACTTACACTACCTCTGTCCTTGGCAGGATGAAGCACTCTGGGCACAATGCCCCCTCCAGAACCAGTGGAGAATCACATCTACTCACATAATCCTTGGCAGGATGAAGCACTCTGTGCACAATGCCCCTCCAGAACCAGTGGAGAATCACATCCAATCACCTAATCCTTGGCAGGATGAAGCACTCTGGGCACAATGCCCCCTCCAGAACCAGCGGAGAATCGCATCCACTACCTCTGCCCTTGGCAGGATGAAGCACTCTGAGCACAATGCCCCCTCCAGAACCAGTGGAGAATCACATCCACTCACCTAATCCTTGGCAGGATGAAGCACTCTGGGCACAATGCCCCCTCCAGAACCAGAGGAGAATCACATCCACTACCTCTGCCTTTGGCAGGATGAAGCACTCTGGGCACAATGCCACCTCCAGAACCAGTGGAGAATCACATCCACTTGAGAGACTGTGCCTTTGCACTCCCCAGGATAAAGCAGTGGGCAAACCACCCACTGGAGAGACTTGAGAGACTGTGGCTTTGCACTCCCCAGGATAAAGCAGTGGGCAAACCACCCACTGGAGAGACTTGAGAGACTGTGGCTTTGCACTCCCCAGGATACAGCAGTGGGCAAACCACCCACTGGAGAGAATTGAGAGACTGTGGCTATGCACTCCCCAGGATAAAGCAGTGGGTAAACATCCCAATGGAGAGACTTGAGAGACTGTGGCTTTGCAATCCCCACGATACAGCAGTGGGCAAACCACCCACCGGAGAGACTTGAGAGACTGTGGCTTTGCACTCCCCAGGACCAAACTGTGGGCATGGAGCCCCCTCGTTAAGCAGTGGCGTCGTCTGTTCATCCGGCTGAGGTGCCCCCCTCCCCCTGAGGTGCCTGTTTATTTTCCATCTGATGCCCCTGCAGTGTTCTCTCTGTTTCGAGTCAGGTATCTTGTGTAGGCCTCGCCCATGCATTTTGGGACACTGATCCATGGACAATTATGTCATTCATATCCAGACTTGTGTAATTGGTGTACATATTTGTATATACTGATATTTTAATTTGACCTATCTGATTTTTCAATGATTACGCTTGTTACAATCATTTCCTTTTGTCCTTGCGTTCTTCCAGGGGGTGACGGGTTGTATATGTAATGTTGCTGCATGTATTTGTGTGTATGGTGTTGTGGGTGAGGGTGGGGGTGGGGGTGTTGCGTATTGCGTGTGTGTGTCACACTCTTTCCCCTCCCCCCCTGTGTGCTAGGTGTAGTACTCACCGTGGTCATCGCCGGCGTCTTTGCTTCTCCTGATACAAGAGGAGGTAAAGCGACATGGATAGGACCTGTAACTCGGGCTCCATGACGTCCTGGGTCTGAGGTACTGGGTTTTTCAGAACCGGTACTGATCCGGTAACCCAGCAGTGCCAGGGTACACCCAAAGACCTCGGGTACTTTCCTGATTCAGACCACAGAAACTCAGAGTCTTCTAGGTGAAGTCAAAGATCGAATTTATTGGCTGCAACCAAGTAACAAGCGTCCTAGAAGTACAACAGCACGGTTTGTATGTTCTCAGGAGACTGTGTGTCAATGCAAAGTCAGGTTTCCTTATATACGGTTTTTTAAGCTTCAGGCAAACATTCTTGACATTTTGGTTGGTCATTCACATGTTTTCACTACAAAGGAAAAAACAGTGTCATGATGAAACCTCATATTTCATGTCATCCAACCCATAATAAATTACCCGGCAAGGCCTAGTATTTTACATCAGATAAGTGTGGACCCCCAATAAAAACGGGCACCTCCCCCTCGTAAAGTAAGAAGAAGAAAAGAGCAGGTGCAGGTGTGAGCAAGATTAGGCAGGGTGTGTGAGCGATAATAAGGGTTTTATGGCATGGTGTGCCTTGATGCTATCTGATTCGGCCACTGGGAGAGGGACTGACCAAACAGGTTTGGCCTGAGGCAATGGTTCCAGCTTGCCCAGGTCAGAGAAAAGTCAATCAAGGTGTACGTGTCCTTGGAATCAAATCTGACTGTATTATAAGCCTATGTGAGGGCAACTTTTTAAAATGGCTGCCGTGTATAAAATGGGAGCCACGAGTGCAGGACGAAAATGGCGATTTCGAGGTGAAAACGCTGTTGGAATTGAGCGAAAATGCTCATGCTTAGTGTACTAGTCATTATCGGTCTTTTGATACTAAAATCGTACTGCTGTGGCAAAGTAAATTACATGGGTCCAGAATTTTTAGAACCACAGGTCCTCGTTGGGTATTGAAAGGTGAGTGGTTTCCGTTCCACAGACTGTTTCCGCCGTGCTTTTGATGTCATTGGTACCGCCCTTGAAAAGGTGGCAGATAGGCCTCTTGTAATACAGTGGGCGGAACCTTGTCTTCCGCCTGTCTGTTGGTGGTTACGGCCGCGGTGTTTGTTTCTACCGCCGTGGCGGTCGGAATGTTAAAGGGGCTGTTTATGTTGGGGGTTTCCGCCATGGTCGTGATCTCATTTTTTTTACCGCCGGCCTGTTGGCAGTATTACTGCCACTTTAACACTGGCCGCCAGGGTTGTAATGAGGGCCTAGGTCTTTTTGGGATCAAAGTTTTTACCCTAATATCAATGTGAAGATTGTGAAGAGGCTCAGGGCCCACTCTCCTGAGCAGGTTTTTGGGGCCCTTGAGAAGACTCTTTACTTTTGTCCTAAGGTGTTTCACTACCCTTCCCCTGTGGAGGCTTTGTAACCCCTTTCTTTTGGTCATCCCAGGGACATCTTGTTCCCCTATTCTTGACCCAAAGGTCTGCTTTCTTTCCCAATTCTTGGAGAGAAATTGGGCCTAGGTCTATCAGATATTGATGCAACTTGTCATTGAAACAGTTACTTAAAAGATGTTCTTTCACAAATAAATTATAACACCCATCATAGTCATGCACTCCACTGCTAGTTATCCAACCATCTAGTGTTTTCACTGTGTAGTCCACAAAATCAACCCAGGACTGCTTGAGGATTTGTGAGCCTCCCCTCAACCTAACACTATACCCGTCAGTGGTGAATCCAAAGTCCTCAATCAGGGTAGCCTTCATGTGGTCATAGGAGTCAGCATCTGCCCCAGTGAGTGTGAGGAGCCTATCTCTACACTTACCAGTGAACAGTCCCCAAAGGAGAGCTCCCCAATGAGAGTTGTTCAGTCTTCTGGTTCCACAAGCCCTCTAAAAGGCTGCGAACCACTTGGTTACATAATGAACTGGCTACAGCAGCCGTCACCCACTGCCATGCTCCCGCCACCAGGCAGCCTGGCGGCGGGATGAAACACCATCCTCCAGGGTAGCTGCGCTACCCTGCGGATAATGTTTCATATGCCGCCAGCCTTTTCCTGGCGGAATATCCCGCCAGGAAAAGGCTGGCAGAGGGCCCCTGCACTGCCCCCGTAGCGCATGTCAGTGCCCAATTTACAGGCAGTGACATGCGCTACGGGTGCTGCTGCACCCGACGCACACCAACCTTAGCGGCGGCTCCTAATGGAGCCGCCCTCAATGTTACAGCCGTGTTCTCTGCCAGGCCAGCGGGCGGAGACATTGTCTTCGCCCGCCGGCCTGGCGGGGGAAACATAATACAGCTGGCGTTTTTTCCAGGGGGCTGGCGGTCGATGCAAAGACCGCCAGCCTGAACACGGCGGGAAATCCCGCCGTGTTCAAAAGGAGGGCCAAATTGTTGATTCAAAAAAATCAGTTGAATCTAAAGGCAATTTTGAAACTTTGTTGTGTGATCAGATATTGGCTGAGTAGTCCATCAAATGCAAAGTCGTAGACCGCACCACTGCTCAACCAATGTAAGAAGATGGCTCTGTATACGCTTTATCAAAATGAGATATAGGTGGTCATTATGAACTTGGCGAGAAACACCGCCGACCTCTGTGCCGACGGTGAACAGAGGACCGCCATTGGCGGTGAACAGCACACCGCCATATAATGATGCGCAATACAGAAACCTCCAAAAAGTCTGCTACCACCAGCCACCTGCAGATCCCTTGTTGGCGGAAAGGTTGTACACCCCGCCACCGCCAAGCAGACAAATCCCCACCCCTCCAAATAATGATGCACAAATCACCGCGGCGGATAGTGGATGTCGAACGACCATTGGCGGTACGGACAGACACAGCCAGCTATGGGACCCAACAGCAAAAAATGCACACATTGGCAAGTTTGAAACCCACACACCTGACACACTTCCACAACACTATAAAACACTCAAATATACACCCCAACAATCCTTTGCAACACCACAGATATTGACAACACAACAGGCATACACTGAACTCAACATCACACAAGTCACACACCCAACCACACAACAGCATCCTCATCAATAATCCTACAACACACCACCCAAAACACATACAATGGCACCCCCTAAGTACCCCCGCTTCACAGATAGGGAGCTAAGAACAATGGTGGACAAAATACTGAAGGTCGAGCCACAAATCTTGGGGGCACAGGTCCAGCACACACCTTTCGCCAGGAAGGTGAGGTCCATGACATCAAGGCACAACATTGCTGTCCAGAAGACTGGAGGAGGACCCCCAACTACACCCCCTGACTACACTGACTGGGAGGAGAAGGTACTGGCTATCCTGCACCCTGAGGGCCTCACTGGACTCACTGGAGGATTGGACTTGGGTCAGTCAACTACAATTACTTCATATCCACCACACCTGTAATGCATGTACCACCCCACCCCTCCAACTCCCACCAGGATCACTACCCCACCCAGACCACAATCACTACATCCAGTCACCCTGCATGCCCACAAACCCACTAACAGGCCCACGTCCCTCCCCCTATGCACAGCCACTTACCCCTGCAAGGTATCACAATGGCACTACGGCACCCACAATGCCCCTCCACATCCCATTCAAAATGTAAGGACAACCCCACAATAGGTCCCTGCATGGCCTGACAGGGGGGTAAACAGCACAAAATAGGGCAGAGCTGTGCATCCTTATTCAAATTAGTACATGTAACATACATGTTCATTCCTCCCCACAGGCACCACCACCCGTGCCACCCTGACGGAAAGGTCAAGGAGTGCCAGCCCCCCACATGGAGACAGAGGCCCCACTCAGGAGACTGGAGAGGGATGTATAGACAGTGAGGGTTACCCTGGCCCGTCACACAGTCCTGGGCTGTCACCCTCCAGCAGCCCCACCCAGGATACCACTGACACCCCTACGACCCAGCCACCACCATCAGCTCAGGCCAAATGACCCCACACCAGTGTCTCCAGGCCACAGACTGGCAGACCACATATACAGAGGCCAGAGTTACCACCAACTAACAGGCAGGATGATGATGGCCCCAGTGCAAGTGGGACTGCCAGACCTGTGCAGGGGACACAGGCACAGGGGCCAAAGGATAGATGCTGTAGCCCAGTAGGTAATCCCTGAGGTCCTGGGTGGATACCACCATACCCAAGACAGGATGGGCAGAGACAAATGCTGCAGATAGCCCAACACCAAGAGACCATGGGGCAGTGGAAACAACTCAATGCCACCATGGCCACAATTGCAGGGGTGCTGCAGCACCACTACCCAAGCCAGCCTGAGACCCCCACAAACCTGGAAGCCCCTACCACTGGCCAGGACACAGACCTGCCATCTATATCTGTAGCAGCAACTGAACTGGTTTCACTGGCAGGGGACAAGAAAGAGACCAGCACCCCTACCCATGCAGCCCAGCACCAGACACTCATATGTGTCCTCAGACCAAGATATGGCACTGGAACACCAGCCGAGACCAAGGCCCCCACAAAGAAGTGACTTTGACATGAACTGTCTCCCATGTGTGCCACTGTGCTACCATCCTCACCCGCCAATAGCAACATAACAACTTGCAAGGGACATATGGACCAATACCCACTGCCACCAATCACTGAGCCCATGTACCTGGTATGGACATCCACCATGAGCCCACTCCCTATCACTGTACAGCACACCTATGCAATTGTGACACATAATAAAACACATTTACACCAATCCGTATGTCCCCTGTCATTATGAATATTCAATTGTGAGTGTGAATGCATTTGCCAGTCAATTCCATATTCATACCTTTATTGCAGGAATGGTACCCCACGCACAACATCATCTGGAGTAAAGCAAAATTTACACCACGTGTCTTTCCATGGAACATGCCACCTTAGTCTTCAGGTAACAGTGTCAATGACTACAGACACCACATCCCCAAACAAATGAGTCAGACAAACATTATGCAGTGCAGACAACATTATCAGTGAACAGTACCTCAGAGTCACTGGAAGTATAGGTGGATCACCTGGTTCCTGTAGTGGACATCTTCCCCTTCTTCATCCTCACCATCACTCTCGTCCCCTCTCAGAGGTAGCAGGTCTGGATGTACAGCACCCTCCTTCTCTAGAAGGGGGATAGCTCTCCTCACAGCCAAGTTATGTAGCATGCAGCAGGCCACCACTATTCTACACACCTTTTCAGGGCCATAGCACAGGGATCCCCAAGAGAGATGGAGGCAACCTAATCTAGCCTTCAGGAGACCTATAGTGCGCTCAATCACCCTCCTAGTACGTTTAAGGGCCTCAGTATGATTCCTCTCTGCATCTGTCCTGGGATTTCTCACAGGTGTCAGGAGCCATTGCAAGTTGGGGTAGCCAGAATCACCTGCAAAAGTGGTTGAAACAGGACTGTACCAAACTGCCACTACTTGCATACAGCCTGCTTACAGCTATGCACATACACATTCATCTATGAGCCATACTTTGTCCCCTTGTATTTGTTCCATCATGTGTGGCACACTGCTCTTCCTCAGGACAAAGGAATCATGAACTGATCCTGGAAACCTGGCATTTACATGTGATATGTACTGGTCAGCAGTACACACCAATTGTATATTCATTGAGTGGAAGTTCTGTCTGTTCCTGTACACCTGTTCATTCACTCTTGAGGGGATGAGAGCTATGTGGGAGCCATCAATGGCACCTATCACATGGTGAATGTTAGCAAAGGCATAAAATTCAGACTTGATGTCAGGGAGTTCAGCCCTTTGGGGAAACTTGACATATGTCTGCATGGGTTGTACAAAAGCATCCAGGACTTTTGACAGGACGAGGCTAAAGATTGGCTGTGAGAACCCTGCACCCATGCCCTCTGTCATCTGAAATGAGCCCGTAGCCAAGAAATGGAGTACAGAGAGCACTTGCACTTCAGTAAGGATGGCATGCTCATTCCGATTACCCAGTCTCCGTACAGGGTACAGTAAAACACATAGGTCCTGGATTGTTGTGCAATTGAGTCTCTAGGTGACAATGATGTGATGTTCCACCATGGTATCCAAATCAACAAGAGGTCTGTACACAGATGAGGCCCTCCCTCTCCACATGGGTCTGTACCTATGGGGGAGTAAAGAACACAAATGAGGGACACACATACACATGCAAAACATGTTGTGTATGAACAACTGCTGTACAATACGTAGGTTACACACACAAGCAATATATGAAGTACAACTTTAGGGACATGTATGCAATGATCCCTCTGGACTGATGTGAGGAAAAGACACTCACGTGGGCAGGCGACTAAGGGCTGGGATCTGAAGGCCCTGAATGAGGCCCATGACCAGGAAATATGTACATGGTGCCAGCAGCCTCCTGCCATTCAGATATGAAGAAGTGGAAGTGGCATCATTCCGCTGGCGATAGTTGTCATGGCAGAAGGCAGTGTTCACCGCTGTGCACCCATTCATTGGTTTGCATGGTTGTCAATAGGGAAACTGGGCCTATCATGATCGCCGCCTGCAGTGACGGTACACACCGCCGAGAGAGCGCACACCATGTTGTCACCCTAGTTTCACTTGACTCCCGAAACCCGTGCATGCAAGTACTCCACCGAGTTTGCTGCTGTGTCCTGACTATGGTTATCCAATGGCACATGTCACAAGGGAAAGGGCCCTGGCCTTCACCACGGAGGAGCTGGAGAAGCTGGTGGATTGGGTCCTACCCCTGTATGCCAAGTTATATGGGCGACCAGAGGAGCAGGTGAATTGGCGGTTGTCTTGCATGGATGTGTGTGTGGTGGCAGATGCCTGTATGCATGTGTGGTTGATTTGTAACTGCACAGGTGTAGATTGTGTGGCAAGTGCTGTTATTGAGGTGGTAAAATGTTCCTGTGAAGTATACATCCCATTGGGGACGACATGTCAGTTGTGTCAGATGGGCATATCTTGACGTCTGTTTTTCTTCTCTGTGTTTCCCATACAGGTCAGCTCCCATCAGAAGAGGGGACTCTGGCAGGCCATCGCCAGGGAGGTGTGGACCCTGGGGGTCTACAACTGGCAGAGCACCCACTGCAGGAAGCAGTGAGAGGACCTTCGGTGCTGGGCCAGGAAGACCCGTGAGGCCCAGCTGGGGAAGGCCTCCCAAAGAGGAAGGGTACCCGTCAGACCCTGACCCCCCTAATGTCCCGCATTCTGGCGGTGGCATATCCGGATTTGGATGGGTGCTTGAAGGCAGCACAGCAGCCACAAGGGGGTGAGTACCAACACTGTTTCATACCACATTGACGGATGTGTTTGGGTGTTCTGTTATGTATGCTGTCTAGTGCCAGGCATTCTGACAGGTGTCTTCCAGCAATCCTGCCCCCCATGGGCACAGAAATGGTTAGGGGCAGGTCTAAACAGTCACAATAGGCCCTTGGGGATTGATCTTCCTGTACTGTAAGGTTCTTTGTGGGCACATGGACTAGTGGGTGCATTGGCTGGCCATGGTCCCCCATGTGTGTAGTCCACACAGTTCATCAGGTCTGTGTTTCATGTGGGAAATGTGTTTTTTTTAACTGGGATAGTGGCCACTAGCCAGGGCCATAGTCAAGACGTCTGTGTGCAGGTGTGTAAGCTGGATGGGAGTGTGTGTGCACCAAGTATGTCATTCCATTCTGGTATTTACAGTTTCTCTCATGTTTTGCCTCCCCACCCCTGTGCTCTTGTGTTCTTTGTGTACATCAGCATCATCTGGCGAGGGAGCAGTGGCACCGGCGAGTGGGGATGCAGCAACCCATGGTTCCAAGGAGGCAGAGTCGATCGACACCAAGGGGACCAGTGGGTTGGAGGGCGAGGGGAGTACCATGGGGGAGGCAACTACCACTGGCGGTAGTGACTCTAATACCTCTTCTGATAGGAGCTCCCTGGTGGTGACAGACCCTAATGGGTCCACCCAGTCTGTTTCATCTTCCACCACCCCCATACCATCACCGCCCTTCCAGTTGCTCCCCACCCAGTTGCCTGTGCCCACTCACCCAGGAGGGTGGGATTCTCCTTCACCCCAGGTACCTCATCCCCTGCCCCAGTCAGCCCTGCTGCCCTCACGGAGGAGGCTATTGACCTCCTGAGGACCATCTCTGTAGGGCAGACAACCATTGTGAATGCCATCCAGGGGCTAGCATCCCCGATGCAGCAGTGCAATGCATACCTGGAAGGCATTCACAGTGCCATGTCTGGCCTACAGAGATCTTTTCAGACTCTGGCCTCCTCTTTGAAGGCAGCCAGTGTCCCTGGTCTTTCCGTCCCCCCTCCAACCACCTCTACCCCTTCAAGCACCCTACTTCCATCATCCATCCCAAGCACATGTTCAGACAGCCATGCACACACCTCAACACACAAGAAGCACACAGTGAAACACAAGCACCACACTTCCCACCACAGGCATACACAAAGCCAACATACAAAGGCACACACGACAACATCCACTTCCCCCAGTGCGTCCACCTCTCCTGCCTCCCTGTCTGTCACCTCGACAAGCACACCCACAACCACTGCACCCTCAGTCAGTGCTACTGGCCCCATTCTTACAGTCACCACAACATCTGACATCCAGTTATCCACCCCAGACACCACACCTGCACTCACCACAACGACATTGACTGACACATGCAACACACTCACACAACATCCATTTACACTGGCAGCCTGTCTTGTCCCACTGTGTCCACCCCCCCTCCTCCCAAGACACTCAAATGTTCACAGACACACACTCAACACACATCCACCACACACCACACATTAGCATACTGTACAGGCATTTGCATCCACGTCCAGCACACCTACACCTGTTACATACACTCCGTCTACCTCCACTCCCACACCTTCCTCCATATCCACCCCAACTGTCCCTAAAACCTTTTCCTGTCCTGTGTTGACCTTTTTGAACCCACTGGCCCACCCTATCTCGTCCCTAAACGTGCCCATCTCCTTGCGCTGTCCAGTCCTTCCTCGTCTAAGTCCACCCCAGTCTGTCCTTCCCACTCCCATGCCCCTTCCCCAGACAGGAAGAAGCCCCGTGCTGCTCCAGGTCCATCTGCCACCTGCCGGTCTAAGCCCCCTCCCCCACCTTCCAAGGGCAAATCCAAACCCCCTCCACCTCCCAAATGTAAGCCCAAGCCCCCCTCCCAGTTGTAAGTCCCCACCCCCGCCACCCCCTGCCCCTGTTCCCCGAGGTGCCTGGCAGCCCCATTGATGTCCCTTTGCGGTGGAGTACCTTGTGCACATGTGGGAGTCAAGTTCAGCCCATTTGGGCCCTTCGGGCTATTTATCATGGACTAGCCAATGGCCTTATTTGGACATTCCTATGTTGTTTTGAATTAAAGTTTGTTTGCCCAGTGGTGCTGTTGGCACAATATGGAGGTGTGGTTCATCGTTTCATTGTGGGGGTGTGGTGTGCACATATGTGTACTTTGGGCAGGTTTTATTTGCCTTGTGTGGGGTAAGTACCTCTTATTCTGGTGTGTATGGCTTGTGATGGTGTGACGGGTTGAGGGTGCGTTGCAGGGTTATGTAACTGTGCCCTTTCTTCCCTTGTTTACTAGGTTGCGGTACTTACCATCGTCATCTTCGTTGGCGGTCACTGTCGTGGAGGTATATTGCAAGGAGCAGGACTGGAATTATTTGCAAATCTCTCTCCATGTCTGCTTTGGTGTGTTGTGTGTGCCTACGGTGAGTGTTTCCTTTTATTTGGTTAGTTTCTGTTCTGCCCCGGAACTGACGGCGGACTTGCGCTTCATTATTTGTTGGGCAGGTGGGGCCTTTCCGTCACTCTGTGGGCGGCATCTTCTGTCGATTTCGGCACTCCAATCGTGGCGGTGTGTGGATGGCCCGCTGGCTGTTTCTCATGTGCTTCATTATTTTGCGGTCCAGACCACCAGATTGTTGGCGGTAGTTACCACCACCGCTGGCGGAGCGGTGATTGCCTCCATGTTCATTATGAGGGCCATAGTGTGCACAGATTCCAGGGGTTCCCCAGAGGCTTCACAGGCAAAAATAGATAATACTAATGTTCTCTTTTGTGGTAGTGTGTTCGAGCAGCTAGGCTTATCAGAGAGTAGTGCAAGGCGTTTGTTGTACACACATTCAAAAAATGAGGCACACACTCAATGACTAACTCCAGGCCAATTGTTTTTATGTAGCAAAAATATATTTGTTACTTTATTTCTAGAACCCAAAGATTCTTGTTGCAGGTATCACAGTTGTAAGTATGTATCAAGCATATGTATCAAATGTACTTGGTTTGGGTTTGGCAAATAAAACAGTTTACAGGCAAGTAACACTTTTCATTTTCAAAAGTTGACAGTGCAATTTTCAGAACAGTGCTAGGGGAAGAAAAGTGTTAGTGTAGTTCTGGGGTAAATACTCGACTTACAGTTCCAGTCTCCCGGGGATAGGATGTTCACTGATCCAGGTTCAAAATGACCCCAAACATACACCACCAGAAACACAGGGTCGGTCTGGTGCAGAGGTCAAAGTTGGTATTTGATTTAGAATGGGATCATAGGGAGCCTGGGGGCACTCGAAAACAGATCTGCTGGCAGGTAAGTACCCACGACTTTGGAGGGCAGACCTGGGGGGTTTGGGTAAGCACTAGGAGGGTCACAGGCTAGCACCAAACACACATCCTCAGTGGCACAGGGGCGGCTGGGTACTAGGTGTAAACACAGTGTCGGGATCCCAATGCTTTTCAATGGAGGAACCTCAAGGTCACAAAGATGCTGCAGGCTCGGTCCAGGGGGTCGGTTTTGGAAAACTACAGGCTTGACAAGGAGGAGAACTGAATGTTGCTGGACTGTTGGTTGGATGTCCCAAGGCCAGGGGGCAGCGGGTGCAGGAGTACCTTTGGGTGATGGGTATCTTCGTCTGGTTCTTTTGTGGGCAGAAGGCTCCTCCAGATTTAGGCTGCAGGCATTTTTTAGTTGGTCGGGGGGGTCAACCCAGGGTGGACACTAGGTCAGAATTGCCTGTGGACCTGCTGCGGACTGATTGGCCACCTAGACCTGGGCTGTGGGCTTTGGGTGCAGAGTGGGCAGTACTCGCCAATCCGAGGCGGATCTGGAGTCCTTCTGGAGTTTCTTGTGGACAGGGTTGCTGTCCTCTGGAGCTCTTGGTCCTGTGGTGGGCAGGCAGTCCTATGGGGGCTAGTAGAGGTTGCTGGTTCTGCTGGATGCATCGCCTTTTTCTAACATGGCTTCTGAAGCTACAGACAGACCAGTAGGGCTGGGGCCAAGCCCTTTGGTGTCTGGAGTCTTCTTTGCTGGGGTCGGCTTAGCAGTCCTTCTTCTTGCTTCTCTCTTTTATTCTCAAAGTCGTCAGGAATCTGGTGAGCTAGGTTCAGGGGTGCGCTTAAATCCTAAATTTAGGGGCCTTACAGGGATCAGAGGGCAGTAGTCAATGGGTACTGCCCCTGAGAGTGGCTGTACCCTTCCTGTGCCCTCCTCCTATTGGTCCCTGTCCTCCAAACCAATATGGAGGATTCTCCAGGGAGGGGGTCCCTTCAGCTCTGGATACATTAGGGGTGGTCCTAGTTGGAGTGGTCACTCCTTGTTTTTCCTAATTTTTCCACCAGACTGGCTGCCAAAAGTGGGGTTTCGTCGGGCGGGGCGGGCATCTCCACTAACTGGAGCGCCCTGGGTCACTGTAACAGGAGGCCTGAACCTTTGAGGCTCACCTCCAAGTGTTGCGGTTCCTGCAGGGGGGAGGTGTGAAGCACCTCCACCCAAAGCAGGCTTTGTTTCTGACTCAAGCTGGCACAAAGGCCCTCACCCCATGGGGACAGAAACTCGTCTTTTAGTGGCAGGCCAGCACAGACTGGTCAGCCTTACACCAAAGGGTTGGTTAAAATACATGAGCCTCTCTAAGATACCCTCTGGGTGCATTGTACAATAAATCCACAACTGGCATCAGTTTGGGTTTATTGTTCTAAGTCAGATACCAAACTTCCCAGGCTTTATTGAAGCTATCATGGAGCTGTGGCATTTGTAATGACAAATTCCCAGCCCGTGTATATAATATGGCCACACTGCACTCATAATGTCTTAGAATGGACTTAGACACTGTAGGGGCATATTGCTTATGCAGTTATGCCCTCACCTATGGCATAGTGTACCCTGCCTTAGGGCTGGAGGGTCTGCTAGAGGGATGACTTACCATTGCCACGGGCAGTGGTTGGTGGGCATGGCACCCTGAGAGGGATGCCATGCCGACTTTACCTTTTTCTCCCCACCAGTACACACAATCTGCAATGGCAGTGTGCATGTGCTCGGTAAGGAGTCCCTTAGGGTGGCACAATACATGCTGTAGCTCTTAGGGACCCTCCCTGGTCACAGAGCCCTTGGTACTGCTGATACCTTTCACAAGGGACTTAGCTGTGTGCCAGGGGTATGCCAATTGTGGGAACAATGATACAGTTTAGGGAAAGAACAATAGTGCTGGGGCCTCGTTAGCAGGATCCCAGCACACTCTCAATTAAGTCAGCATCCATGTCAGGCAAAACGTGGGGGGTTAACCATGTCAAAAGGGGCACTTTCCTACAGTTTGACTTCTAAAAAATGGAAGGTGAAGAATTGTGGTTTATTTACCTTGTCTACATGAGATTTAAATGCAAATTATGAGAAATGTAACTTACATAGGTGAGAAGAATGTTTGTTTTTTGGAAAATGTGAACTTTGTTTTCCTATTTGTGAGTATCTTGTCAGTGTTTATGAGTCAGGCACAATGTCATCAGAGTGAGACTAGATGACTATAAATTAATTTGTTTTTGTGATTACAGATGATTTTGATGAAGACCGCTTACACTGTTGAAATGCCTTAATCATCTTGGTTTATGTTTCAACAATAAAACTCTGCGGCATCATGCACCTGAGCGTGTCTCTGCCCGTCACAATAATTGGTTGATGAGCGTTTAACTGAATACAGTTTTGGCAAGCCGGCGCTAGATGACGACACACCCTCTCAATCTGGAGCACTGTGGTTGCTGGCCCATTAGAGGAGGATTGTCTATGCGGACACACCGCAGTGCCTCTCCTCCCACCCCCCAGCCAGATATTCATCAGCAGAAAGGCAAGCGTGACCGATGTGTCAGAGGACACCTGGAACAACGGTAAGTGAGTTTAACTGGATGTTACTAGAGGAAAGAGGCATTGGTTCGCACAACAGAGCATTGCTAGCCAAAGTGGATTCTGTTGTTGGTCATAGCAGGGGATTGGCTGAAAGAAAGGAAGAGTGCTGATGAAATTTTTTTCTGTGAGAAGGATATTCTAGAGGACGATACCGTGAGCGAGGCACGAGTGCATAGAGCACCCAAAGGTGATGTGAGAAATCTCGTAAGACAATTGAAAAGATTCCAAAAAAGAGAGGTCTCTAAATGGTGGGAGAGTAAATCTCTCTGCAGCTATATGTATGCAGGAAGAGTCCCGAGGGGGATCCGTATACTGATTGCACCAACGTGTGAAAATCCTAACCCTAATATGTTGAAAGAATGGACAGAAAACAATTTGGAGTCTTCGAAAAGGATGGTGGAAATTTTGACTAAATATGCCGAGATAGACTGTAACACGGTTATGGAAGAAATAGAGGCAATACGAGCCATGTTGGAAGAAAATCCGAATCGAGAGTTGGCTAATAACCCTGAGACAAATGAATGGGTTAATACGAACAATCCATTAAGGACAGGAAAGCATTAAAATTTAAAAGACCCAATTGGAATGAGGGGTCAAATCTTTACTTTCTCTCGACGTTTTGACAATGTGCCGAGACAGATGATGTGCTGAGTGAAGTGAAACAAGTCCAAAGGGATACCAGCTCAGAGTTTATCTCAGAGTTGGAAAAGATTGCTGATGAAGGTCGAGTGAATCAGAATGTCCCTGCAGTTGAAGATGGGCTTCGTTTTTTATGTATAGACTGGACTTGCAGCCTCATACCATTTCCAAGTCGGTAAAGAAATTTATGAGGAGGAGGAATACGAACAGAAAAAGGAAAAAATGAAGATATTGTAGGAACAAATAAACTCTCCAGATTGAAGAAAACCCCCTTGAGAAAGTGATGACTGTGAACTCGCAAAGTGTGATCAATTTGTTGAATTTGTCTTTGACTGAGGAAGAGCTACAGGTCTTATCTTTGGGCCTCACCTATTGTTTGCCATCTCAGTTGAATTAAAGTCAAATAAGGATTGATTTATTTAAATTCTTTAAAAAACTTAAATTAACAACATTTTATACTAGCAAACCAAGGTCTGGTACAAAATTGCCTTCAGCTTCTCAGGGATACTCACGTAAATTATTGGTGTCTGATAGCGTTGTCATAAAGGAACTGGCCACCTTACAGAGAGAGATTGAGGGCGCAGAGGCCATAGGTGCAGAGGCCACTGCTGAGGAGCTAATATTTCAAGAGCAAGGTTTGGATGTGTATGAGAGTTCTAGGGCCCTATTTAAGCCGGTGTCCAAGTTTAGTCCATCAATGCCTAGAGATTCCATTGATATTTTTTCTGACTCTCAGTGATTTGTGAGCTTAAGAATTTGCAAATGGAGATGAGAAAGAGAGATAGAACATGACAAGAGGAAGGTATATTTAAATATAGTGCATTGATGATGAAACTTAAAAACAGAAAAAGATGTTGTAGTGTGACAGGCAAACAAGTAGTGTGACAGGCAAACAAGGGAGGCAATATTGTTCTTTGGCGTTTTGAGATGTACACACATGAAGCACTTCCACAATTGAATAATGTCAACTGTTATTGTGGAACTAACCACAGTGAAGTCAAAAGAGTGAATGTAGCATATTTGACAGTGCTGCCAGGATGAAGGGGGTTAGGTTTGATTACACAAGGGGAATACCAGTTTCTGAAGACTGGCTTTCCCATGCTACGAATTTTATATTTGATACTCACAATCCATAACAACGCCAGCCATCTACCGGGCAGACCTATCATCTCTGCTAGAGGAGGGTTCTTTGAGCATACTTCTCGTTATATTGATTTCTTTCTTCAACGTATGTTACAAATTTGTCCTCCCATATCTTAGACATAGGAGACTTTTAGAAAAAGTATATGATGTTGGATGGGAGAATGATTTTGTTCTGATCACCTTAGACATAACCTCTTTGTAATCCAGCATAGAGCACGGTGATGGTTTGAGGGCTCTACAATACTTTCTTGGCACTAGACTGAGCTCTTTGTATAAACACACCCAAATGTTGATCATTATGGTACGTTGGTGCATGGAAAACATTTTCTTCCTATTTGGTGAGGATGTGTTCAAGCAATTGAGAGGAATGGCGATGGGCACCTGCTTCGTCCCCAATTATGCTAATTTGCATATGGGCTGGCGGGAGGAGCAGATGCTACCCCTGGATTATGAGCAGAAGTGCTCTGATTATATCATTCTATGGGCACGTTTCATAGATTATATTTTCCTAATTTGGAAAGGCACAGAACAATTGGCACACCACTTTGGGGAGAGAATTATTGACAATGATTTAAATTTGCACTTCTCTGCCATGATGAGCTAGCAACAGGTAAATTTCTTAGACCTCCCAGTATATGTGGAACAAGGCAGGATACATACTAAAACTTTTAGAAAAGTATTAGCAAACAATATCATCTTGCATGCAAGCAGCTTCCACCCCAATAAATTGAAATACAACATACCCTATACAAAGAACCTGCATATTCACATGAACTGCAGTGACCCACACCAATTGGAGATGATACAGGAAGAACTGTCAGTCAGATTTTCAAAGAGCGGCTACAGCCAACAGGTGAGTGCAGTAGAGTGGTGTAGAGTTAATGTTTCAGAATAAATGCATTGGCATAGAGTGCTGTGGTGCAGAGTAGATTGGAAGAGAGTTCAGTGGCAAACAGTGCAGTGTTGCACAGTAGAATGTTGTAGAGTGCAATGGTGTAAATTAGAGTGGCATGGAGTGCATTAGTTTAGAGCGCAGTGGAGTAGGGTAGAGAATTATAGAGTTGATTATAGTGGTGTACCGTGCAGTGGTGCAAGATAGATTGTCATAGAGTGCAGTGGCATAGAATGTATTGGTTTTGTGTAAAAGGGTTTAGAGTGCATTGGCTTAGAGTGCAGAGGTGAATAGTGCAGCAGCGCAGAACAGAGTGGCATAGAGTGCAGAGGGGTAGTGTAGAATGGAGTAATGGGGTGCAGGTTAGATTTCACTGGTATAGATTGGAGTAGCATGCAGTAGAATGGCACAGATTGGAATAGCGTGCTGCAGAGCGCAGTGGCATAGAGTAGATTGTTTCAAAGTAGAGTAAAGGGTTGTAGAGTACAGTGGTGCAGAGTAGATTTGAGGGGTTTAGAGTGGATTGGGATGGTGTGCAGTGGCAAAGAGTGCAGTGGT
Source organism: Pleurodeles waltl (assembly GCF_031143425.1). Lineage (NCBI taxonomy): Eukaryota > Metazoa > Chordata > Amphibia > Caudata > Salamandridae > Pleurodeles > Pleurodeles waltl. Next base: position 465,065,814 of record NC_090448.1, on the reverse strand, counting down.
GCACAGTAGAATAGTTTGTGGTAGAGTGCACTGGTATAGAGTAGAGTTGGGTAGAGTAAATGTCAGTCTAGTGAAGTGGCATAGAGTGGAGTGCTACAGAGTAGAGTGCAGTGACACAGTGATTGGAGTAGCATGGAACGGCACAGTGTGGAGAGTGCTGAGTAGATTGTGGTAGGGTGGAGTGGTGCAGACTAGAGTGGAGTGTGGTAAAGTGGAATATGCATAGTGTGGTAAGGCTTTGCCATTAAAATAACATCTTCAATTGAAATGAGCATTATATTTGCACCAACATACAGTTTTACTGATAAATACAGAGCACAAATGATAACGTATGGAAATGTATTGACTTGTTTTGAACATATTAAAGTATTTGTTTCCACAACACTTCAGAATTTCCAAAAATCTGCTTCATTTGTTCTTCCTATATTCTGAAATATCTGCACATTTCCTTTACTTCATTTAAATTTTGTTCTGTGCTAGTAAAAATTGCATTGTACAGTACACCCAAAGCAGCCAGCATGCTTGTCACATAAATCCTCTCACTTTGAAGTCAGAGAAAGAAAAGTAAAAACCAAGCTCTCTGGAAGAACGTGCCTGACATTTGACCTCTGTATTTGAATGTAGACTAAATGTGTCAAGATAAGCACAATTTTCAAAGGCCTATTTACAGAAATTCAGTATTGGTCAAAGACTACAGGGTTCGGACGAGGGAAGGGACAAACCCAAGCCGGACTTCCTAAAAAAAATAAAGCCAGCAAATAGAAAGCAAGCAAATGTGAGATAGAAACCACAAAACCTATGTTAAGCATTGGGTGGAATGCATTCCCACAAAATTTTCCGAATGCCCACAAGAATCATTAGCTAGGTAGACTTTGACCTTAAAATACAAATTAAGAAGATAGGCTGATATCTTTGAAAAGATTAAAGTTCTGGGGACTGGAGCTTCGAGTATTTTGAAAAACGAAGGGGAAACTGTTCTCAGTAGTATGTGCTTTTGATAGTGTTTAAGGATAACCCTAAGGTCAAAGATGGCACAATTTTCTAACTTGGTTACTAGTTTACTGAGGGCACTGGCCCTCGTGACCCTGTGTTCCCTTTTAGGCACAGAATTTACCACCACATTTGACCATCAAACATCTATCACAGTCCTGGGTGTGTCCTAGCATGACAGGTCTGAAGCCCAGGGTGCAATTATGAGACAAGAAAATCACAGAAACTGCCCTCCATCAAATCAGACCTGCAAGTTCATTGGCATCTGATTCATGGAAATCAAGGAGGATTGATGAGGTTGTAACTGGATGAGTAAGGTCAGACATGAGATTAATTGAACACTTTGCTGCTATCTTGTGGCTAAATAATTAGACTTGAGTGGTATATCTATTACGCAGTGTAAATAGAGTAATTTCAGTAATCTCGCATTTTACTCTTTGATGTGGAATTACCAATAATTATGCAATTACTCCTCCTCTCACAATTAAGAGGAATTAAGGGTAAAAATCCTTGTTGTTTCTGTTCTGGGGCGCTTAGCAATGTACCTTAGCATAAAATGCATCCTTGCATCTAAAAGGGTGCATTTTACGCTAAGAAAATAGTGCTAAATATCAGTAGTAAGTTAGGGGAAAATCCTACCCCCAAGAGTAATTTAGCAAGCGGGAGCGGCCGCTTGTGCTTTCTATTCAGGTTCTGTTGCACATAGCGCAAAATGCAGTTTGGTGTCAATTTAAGAAAAAACACTGAATGCTATTCTCATATAATGAATTCTCATATATTTAAAGAGCAATCTTGCATACATTTTATGCAATTCTACGTTGTTATGCTACACCGAATTACGCGAATTATGCCCACCCCTTCAATAAATAATGCTGAAGAGCCAGTACTGTTCCACGAACGTCTATGAAAAAAATATAGTGTACATGGATATCGAAACATCATTCACAGGTTTTTGCCCCAAAAGTGCCCCCTCGATCACTTGTCCAAAGTCTCTTTGACCTGACACTCTGTGGTAACCATTTTATTGACTATGGATACAGATCAAGCTATTATACCTCCACCCAGTTTCCTCCCATCTCCAGGGATACCAAGTATTAAATGGAAAGAAATAATTGAGGTGTTAAAAAACTACAATAGGACCAGAATGTTTTTAAGAGTTTGCCATCAGTGGTATCACAGAAAGTCATCATTACAAATGTTTACAAAGAGGCTGAAATTAAACTAAAGGGAAGGTTTTCAAAGTCTGTAAATGTGGACATATCCAGACATAAATTTTATTTGCAGCTGTAAAGGCAAGGTATGAAATAGTGGTCGAGTTTGTAGCAAGACTCCAGGACCGGCTGTCCAGTGCCAATTTGGGGGAATGAATGATGAGCGTATTTAGGATCAGATGATTGTGCTGTGCACAAGCATCAAAGGAATGTTTATGGGCTGGCAGTAACCCATCTTTGAAGGAAGCAATATAGTCATTGCCAAGGTAGTGGAATAGTCTGAAATTTGCCAGCAAGAGATGCATAAAATAGATTTAAGAAAAAAATATGAAGAGGCTGTCACTGAGGATTCAAGCAACGAGGATAATGTGATCTACAAAAAATAGTAAAAATGCTATCAATGAAAACAGAAACAAGTGGTAACTTTATAATGAAAACAGCTTCTAGACTTTACCGCAGATGAAGGAGTCTATATCATGGAGCCCGTTGAAACACTGCTTCACTATCAGGAAGGTATGCTGATTGTGGAGAAGGAACGGGCATTGTTTTTGTGTCTGTAGAGATAACAGCAGACACACTTGGCAGCTGTGGAAGCAGGGAACAACCTATTTAGTCAACGAGTCCTGAATGTTGATGGTCAGGGGCATGAACAGAGAAGACAAAAATGCTTGGAAGAATATTTTGTGTGAGAGGCAAAGATGAAGCTTTGATGGTAGACTGTGGTTCGCTATGCATGATTGTACCACTGGATGTGTTTGAGGCCTCTTGACCAGGGGTCAAGTTAAATCTTAAATATATCAAACCTCAAGGATATTAGGGTAGTGCCATTGACCTTTTAGGTTCCATGTGGGCTGATATTATGTTCAGATATAGAATTGTCAATGGAAAGATTTATGTGGCAAAGTACAGGCCACAAATGAATTTTGCATTAGTCACACAAGTATGATCTTTACATAATTCTAAACTCAAGAGTGCCAAACCAATTAATAGTCATTGATGACACTAAGCTTTAATAGATTCTAGCTGAAGCCAGGAGGCATTTGAGACAAAGTTGAGTTTAGCCAATATCTATGTACCTAAAAATAAAGAAGGGACTGTGCCTTTGAGACACAAGCACAGAAGAATCCCACATTTGTTCACTGGAGGCAAATACCTATAGCAGGGAGATGGGAGGATGAGACACAAACACACATATAAACATTGGTGCATACCTATGCATTCACACACACATGCACACACACACACATATACATGTAGCCACCAAACATATATTCATATATGCACCAAACATTTAAAAAAGTCACACCTGCGCAGCTCTGCCTCGGAGGTCCAAGGTTGGTTGGGACTGCTGCCTTCCTCACTGGCAGAGACTTTATTTTACAACACAGCACCATGCAACAATTGCCCTCTCTTGTCTTATGAAAACTTTGTAAGGTGCTGTAGTCACATTTCAGGTAGTTGTGTGTTTCTTGGGTACATCTAGCATGGTTAGTTCCCTCTCCAGCTCCACCTTGCCTGGCATTGGATGTATTCAGGACTGTCTGTGCCAGCAAGAAGCTTGTGCTGTTCTTTAGTCAACTGCTTTTGCTGTCTGGTTGGCAAAGGGCTTGAAAACACTCCATGTTCCCTGTGCTGTCTGCTTTGTGTGTTTTTCTCTGCATGTTGGAACTCTGACATCTTTCCACCTCTCTGGGAACTCCTAGTCTTCCGTGCTATTGGTAGAACAGTGGACTGGGCACCAACTGAGCATCCATAATTGAGTCCCCAAACTTCTTCCTCAGTCAGTGAGCCCAGCATATACATCAGAGCCATTCCTAATGCAAGATCGTATTGTACAAATCACTGCTCTAAACCTTCGGCAAAATCATACCAGCTTTTCTCTAAGACCTCTGACCGACCTTTTTACAGATGGATAAACATGCACCCCTTCCCTGACTCATGCTGTCTTCCAGTCTAAGGCAAACACTCAATATGATATGATCTCAAATTATGTGATATGATACTATGTGATATGATATGTGTTAGAAATGGGGCCTTTGGTTGGCAGTCAGGTTACCCCTTGTCCAAGCAAGGACCCTCACTCTAGTCAGGTCAAAGGAGAAACACACCTGGTTAATCCCCACTCACCCCCTTGGTAGCTTGGCACGAGCAGGAAGGCTTAACTCAGAAGCAATGTATAAAGTATTTGTACCAACACACAGAGTAATACAGTGAAAACTCTACAAAATGGACACCACACCAGTTTAGAAAAATAGGCAATATTTATCTAAATCAATCAAAGACCAAGACAACAAAAGTCCAAAATACACAAGTCAAGATGTTAATTTTCAAAAGAATAAGGCCCTCATTACGACCCTGGCGGGTGGGGCATAAAGGGCGGTAAGACCGCAAAAAGGCCGGCGGTCAGTACCGCCCCATTATGACATTGGCAGTTTGGCATATGCCAAACCGCAATGTCCCGCACCGTCTGCCACGGCGGTAACGACCGCCGGGCTGGAGACAACGGTCTCCAGCCCGGCGGCCGTCACTAATCCGCCGGCGGAATCATGACCCCGCATACCGCCATGGATTTCATGGGGTTTTCAACCACCACGAAATCCATGGCGGTATGCACCATCGATGCCAGGGAATTTGTTCCCCTCCCCCTCCCCTGAGTCCACCCCAACACCTATGACCCCCCTACCAACCCCCAAAGCTAGTAGGACGTTCTCCCCACATCCACCCCCAGACCCTCATAGACCCCCCAAACATATCCCCCACACCCCCTTTGCGCATGCTCACACCACTCACACACATACACGCGCACATAAATGCACACATGCACACATACATACACCTTACATTTCCGCTACACACATCACACCCCCGCATACATACACACACTCACGCAACCCCTCTACACACTCACACGCACACCCCCATGCACGCACACACCACACAACACCCCCCACTCCCCTCCACTAAAGGACAATCACCTTACCTGTTTGGGTGATCCTCCGGGAGGGAACGGGATCCATGGGGGCTGCTCCGCCGCCAGCACCCCGTCACCAGAACACCACCATGCCGAATACTGGGACGTAATTCGGTGGGCGGTGTTCTGATGACGTGGCGGTGATGGTGGAGCAGCCTCCACTACAGCGCCGACCGCCAGTATGGCTGCTAGTGGCTCTCCGTCCAAAAAAGGGCAGAGGGTTGCCAGCAGTCATAATATGGTTGGCGGAAGACCGCCAACACTGGCGGTCTTCGGCCCGACGGAACCTCGGCGGTCTCTGGAAAAGACCACGAGGTTGAAATGAGGGCCTAAGAGTCTTACTCCATAGAAAACAATGGAAACAATGATTTTGTACAAAGTACCTGGTTAGCGTAACAAATAAAGCCATATGGGCAAGCGTGTGTTGGAAAAGTCAGCGATGCATCTATTCCTTTCTCACAAAGGAAGCCATGAGTCATTTCTTCTCTGGTCGGGTCGGCGATGCATTGTTTTTCTCCCTCGCAAGAGAGCGATGCGTCGATTTCTGGATGGGGCACCTCAGATCCGCACAGAGTTGGGATGACTTTGCCGCACAGGGACGATGTGTGGAAAATCCAGTCGCACGGTGAAAACCCCGCTGTGTGGGGTTTGCATCATTATCAGCAGGTGCAAGCTGGTGTTGGGCACCGTTTCTACAGCCGAGATGAGTCGATCTCCCAGATACGATGCTGTGGGAGCAGCAATTTTAGCTGCAAAGCTGGTGGCACATCGTTTATCAGCAGCATTGTAGATTCTGTGCGTGGATTTCAGCTCTTGTTCTGCCAACCTCACCTTTCAAGGGCCCAAGGACTGGATAGGGCACCACTTGGCAGGGCAGGAGTCTCAGCAAAGAGTCTAGGTGCTGGCAGAGGAGGTCTTTGATGGTCCTGAGGCTTCAAAACAAGAGGCAAGCTCAGTTCAAGCCCTTGGAGATTCTTCTCAAGCAGGAATGTACAACAAAGTCCAGTCTTTGTCCCCTTTTACAGGCAGAAGCAGCAACTGTAGGATAGCACAATAAAGCACAGTCACATGCAGGACAGCACTTCTCCTCAGCTCTTCAGCTCTTCTCCTTGGCAGAGGTTCCTCTTAGTTCCAGCAGTGATATAATTTTCAGGGGCTTTGGGTCCAATACTTATACCCTTTTCTGCCTTTGAAGTAGGCATACTTCAAAGGAAAGTCTCTGTTGTTCACAAGATCCTGCCTTTCCCAGGCCAGGCCCCAGACACACACCAGTGGGTTGAGACTGCATTGTGAGAGGGCAGGGAAAGCCCATTCAGGTTTAAGTGACCACTCCTCCCTCCACTCTAGCATAGATGGCTCATCGGTATATGCAAGCTACACCTCAGCTCCCTTTGTCTCCCTGTCTAGAGGGGATTCACAAACAGCCCAACTGTTAAACTGACTGTTAAACTGACCCAGACAAGGAATCCACAAACAGGCAGAGTCACAGAATGGTTTAAGCAAGAACATGACTACTTTCTAAAAGTGTAATTTTTAAACGAACAATCTAAAAACCAACTTCACTAAAAGATGTATTTTTAATTTGTAAGTTCAGAGACACCAAACTCCACATTTCTATCTGTTCTTAAAGGGAATCTGCACTTTAGTAATATTTAAAGGCACCCCCCATGTTAATCTATGAGAGAGCTAGACCTTGCAACGGTGAAGACGGAATTTAGCAGTATTTTACTGTTAGGACATGTAACACACATCAGTACATGTCCCACCTTTAACATACACTGCACACTGCCCATGGGGCTACCTAGGGCCTACCTTGGGGGGTGCCTTACATGTATAAAAAGGGAAGGTTTAGGCCTGGCAAGTGGATACACTTGCCAACTTGAATTGGTAGCTTAAAACTGCACACACAGACACTGCAGTGGCAGGTCTGAGCCATGTTTACAGGGCTACTCATGTAGGTGGCACAACCAGTGCTGCAGCTCCACTAGTAGCATTTGATTTACAGGCCCTGGCACCTCTAGTGCACTTTACTAGGGTCTTACTAGTAAGTCAAATATGCCAATCATGGATAAGCCAATTAACAATACAGTTTACACAGAGAACATCTGCACTTTAGCTCTGGTTAGCAGTGGTAAAGTGCCCAGAGTCCTAAAGCCAACAAAAACAGGTCAGACAAACTAGGATGAAGGAGGCAAAAAGTTTACGGATGGACCTTTCAAAAAGGGCCATCTCCATCAATATGATATGACAAACATTACTAGAGTGCTCTTTTACGCAAGGACATCTTGGCAGAAGGAAAATCCTGTCTGGAGACCATGGGTCGGCCCTCTCAACACTTCCCTTGCTCACTGTGCCACTGGATTCAAGCTAGCCTGGCTGATGAAGGGTGAAACCCTGAAAACGGTCCCAGGATGCTTGTGTCCGGTCCAGGGAGGACCTGGCTTGGCAGTTCGGGCTGGACTGTTCCCATGAGGAACAGGGTCAAAACTGATTTGCATATGGCTGGATCCAAACTGGGGTGGCATGGTGAGCAAAAGACGATGGATTAAACCCAGATCTTTGACTGGGGTGAGTGTTTGCATTGTTCAGCACTCCGTTCATCATCCTTTTGAGTTGCTAAAGTTGCCCTAAGTTGGAAGGTTATGCCCAGACGTGGGTCCCTTGCTCACTGTGCCACTGGATTCAAGCTAGCCTGGCTGATGAAGGGTGAAACCTCGAAACTGATCCCATGATGCTTGTTTCCGGTCCAGGGAGGACCTAGCTTGGCAGTTTGGGCTGGACTGTTCCCATGAGGAACAGGGTCAAGACTGATTTGCATAGGGCTGGGTCCAAACTGGGGTGGCATAGTGAGCAAAAGAATGATGGATTAAACCCAGATCTTTGACTGGGGGTGAGTGTTTGCATTGCTTAGCACTCCGTCCATCATCCTTTTGTGCCTCTCAACACTTAGCCAAGTCAAAATGGATATCAGTGGCTGTCATTTCCCTGGACAGTGAGTTTGAGAGCCTAGCATGTGACCTTTGTGGGTCATTACTGGTTGGGACCACCCATTTCTTCATGGGCATTTGCTGCTAATTTCACATTTTGGTGATTGAGGTTTATTTCCACCTCAGACAATTGTGGCATGCTAGTGCAGCTGTCAATGAGGTTCATTACTGCCTGTAGGTATAAGTGTGTAAGTATGTGTCTGTCTGTAGGCCTATTTGTCCGTGTGCAAAGGAATATGAGTGGGTATATTGTTCTGTTTGCATGGGCACATGAATGTTTAGGTGAGCATGGATATGGTTTAATCAATTCTTGATAAATATAGAATTGGAATAATTTCTCCATTTGTATAATTTGATATTCTCTTATAATTATTATGTTTAAGTTTAACATCAATGATGGCAATGAGGTGAATGCCACAAAGAATCCGTTTTCACAAGAATCTAACCCAAAAAGTGACAATTGTTTTTATTTTCAGCTTTTTAATTAGTTTCTGCTCTGTCTGTATTGCACATTTATATTTTGAAACTGTGGCAGTAGCAGGGAATTTTCAATACACTGCTTTGAACTTTTGTCAACGGGTCTTGGGTCTCTGGTAAAACTAGGATTTCCACAACAGAAGAGACTACTGGACTGTATTGTATGCAAACCTTTTAAAGAGGAACATACACTTACATACCACTTGCAATAATATTAACTTTTATCACCAGAGAAACACAGATCCTTTGATATTTACTAAAATTAAGGAAGTAATAAGTAATAAGTTCTACTATGTGGACACAACAGACATCACATCTAACCTGCTAACAATGTAGTCAGTCTCTCTTCATATGTCTCTTCCTACTGCTTTGTGCCAATAAAATCGCAGGTTTCGCTGAGCGAAAGAGGATTAAAGAAATCATCAGTTGTAAAAGAAAACCTTTTCAAATGTGTATTATATTATTTCAATTTGTATTTAGTTTGTTTATATAATTTATGAAGATTATGAACAGCTGTAAGAAGCTCCAGATAAGTGGTGTCAGAAGATGACTTTGGAATACCCTCACACAATATCAAACTGCCCAGCACTCTTTTTGTTCTTTCTGTCTGCAAAGCATTAACATCTTGATGATGTGTCCTAATGTGAGCTCCCCTTGGCTTATATATTTTGTGATATTAATAGTAAGCGGACGCATCCCAGACGCATCCCTAAGGTCGATGAACTTTTTGACTTGTTTAAATTTTTACAGGAGCTATATATAGGGCACAACAGTATCAAACAATACAAATCAATAGAGAGTCAGTAAAGAATGCACCATGGTCCATTTGGCCACAAATAACCACACCTTTAGTATCAATTAAAATGTTTATTTGTCTATGTTAACAATGCTAAGGTCACTAAAATTTGTCTCAAAATCAAATGGTACAAGTAAAGAAACATCACAAGTTGCCCGAAATGCCTAAAAAAATCTCAATTTAAACAAAGCAATAAGAACGATAATGTCAATAGCGAAAACACTAATTAATAGCAGCAATATTTGAGCATGAGAACTAATATACATTTGTTCAACAATAGAAGGATGTCAGATCATAGGTATCGAGAAAACACCTTACTAACTTCAGATTGGCATTAGCATGTTGGACTTCATGCAAATATTTTAGTAACACTAATTTAGAATACTGCTAGCTATGGCGCTATCAAAACAGCAGCAGTTGGTACCAGAAATACCAAAGACAAGCAATAATGCACAGTGTTTTCATATTACCTATCCTTGAGGAATCAGCAAAACAGCATTAGCTTCATCAGGGGGTCAGCAGCATCAGCATCAGAATAAGGGGCAGGGAAAGGGCGCCAGTTTAGAATTTGGACTATAAGATCACTAAACCATCAGATCATTAGTTCAGTATGGAACAGGAGAAGTAAACTCAGAAAATAATAAAGTACCAGAACGTCAGTAGACTGAATGGCAAGGTACGAAATGTCAAAGTGATAGGTCAAAATGAGAATTGGATGTAAGGTCTCTCTAAAAATCTCAGCGCACAGTTGTTAAATTAAAACGAAAACACACTTGCTATTGGTCAGAAACATCAGGCGAGAAAAGAACATCCAATTACAAGAACATTAAATATCGGCAATGCACTAGAAAAGATACAACAAATCATTGGCAATTTGATGATTGGGTCTTCTCCATTTGCATAACTCCAAACTATAGAAAAACGTATCTTCCCGATCTTCCTTTCGTGTGCGATCAGTAGGCCCTTTTTGTTTGGCACATTCCAAATATGTTGCAAGACAGTGGTTACAGAGACTGCAGAAACCCTCAAAAACACGTCATTTCCTCAAAAGAAATACATTTTGTTAGTGCACAACTTCTAGACAGATATGCAATTCAAATAATAGAATTCTGTTATACAAAGGACATGGAATGATTTCCTCAGCTACATCTTTCAGTACATTGGCAGACAATCAACTTTACATGTGACCCTGCTTGCTTGAGGCTCTGCTATTAGCACAAATAAAACTCATATTATTTAACCATTAATATAACAGAGCAATGCATTTAAAAACAAAGAGAATTCTCAAAACAATATTAGTACATTATTTGTGAAAGACCATATACACGGGGTCTTACATATGATCGTGGCCAATCAAGTGGGCCCATTATGTGTCATTTTCAATGTTAATACATCTCATATATTAAAAACAAATGCATGGATACATGAAAATAATTATGAATGTTAATTTCAGAGATCACAATCCCGCCTGTGATGACTATATATGTCATCACACTTACATCTCAAATACATTTATTTATTTAACTATGCAGATTTTCTAAAATTTTGATTCCCGCACATTTTTATAGTTTTTCTTTCTCTTCGAATTTTCCCTATATAATCCCTCTAATTGAAATTCTACTCTCCTCTGTTTCTTTTCCAATTTTCTCTTTTTAATCATATTACACAATTTGCACGTTCCCCATGTTCCAATTAGACAAAGCACTATAACTGAAACCCCTTGTATTATTTTCATTAACATTCCTTTTCCCAGATTGCTGAGCCAATTTCCCACAACAGTCATCCCTTTGCCAACCTTTTCCCAAATAGTGAGCTCAGTTAGTTCTTATAATTCAGTTTCATCTTTTGTTATACTGTTAATCAAGCCTCTAACTGCTTTACTGTTGTCTGGAATATATGAACAACTATTACGCGGAACTAGCAATTTACAAACTCCGCCCTCTTTTGCTAAGAGGATGTCTAACGCAAAGCCGTTCTGAAGAGTCATAGCTCTTACCGCAGCCATCTCTGTATACAAAAGAATAATGGCTCCTGAAAAATCTGTCAGCATATTATCCACAACTTTAGACAATTGTCGAATTTTTATAGAATTCGGACTCCCACTGAAGGAATTATTGCTCCAAATATGTCTCCAACAATGCCAGAAACTGATTCTTGCTTTTGTCTCTTTTTTTGAAATTTAGTCATTTTAGGAGGTTTACTCAAGTCATCAAGTTGGTGCATTTTCGGGAAGACTATTCCCAAATAACACATGTCACACCATCCTTTAGGAGGAAGGTAATATGCATTTTTCCCACAGATGTAATAAATTCCGGGCACTGGTGGGTCCTGAACATTCAACATAAATGTCCACTAATTCTGAAACAAAACCACATGTCTGCATCCACTTGTTCCCACAGATATTTTATCAATCCTAGATTGTGGCCTATATATACAAAGCTTTCCTACATGTTGGGTGTCTAAAGTTAGTCTCCCTTGTTTAGTAATGTCAGTAAATGCATAGTCGTTCCCAGATCTACATGAAACTAATCCCTTATCTACCTTAGCCTTCATTGCCCTTCTCCTATCTTCTGTGTAATCTAAAAAGTTCTTTTCTAAGGGTGAGAGTAAACAAGTTAAATTGTTCTTATGTGCATAAACAGTTCAAAATGTTACAGTAGGCTCAAAGAAATTCCTCATTATTTCTACATATTGTCCTTAGCTATATTATTAAGATCCTTAATTACAGGAACAAATGAAAATACTACATCAAAATTAGAATAGAAATACTGGATATACTCCTGGTTATAAAATCTTGTTAGTAAAATACTGCAACTTATGCCGTAGGTTAGTGGCAAACTGTGATAAGCTATTGCCTCCTCAACCAAGGCTGGAGTCTGTGTGCAAACATAACAATCTCTCACATCCATTGCATCAACAGACTCACACAATAAGCAATAGAAGACATTAGAAGAAAGTTCTCCCTGTGTATTACCCACATGCAAATATTTCTCATCTATTTTAAATCTATCTATTGTGAAAAAGTAGTCGCTAACTCTGAAGATGTAGCAGTTATTTTTACAGCTATGGTATGGTTGGCTCCATTCTTATCAAAGACTGTTACACCCACAATCAATAACAAACAGACATTGCACAAAGAATCACCAAACCAATACCCATATATTTGCAGCATCTATTTTTAGTGTTCTGCTGGTTGTGGCTACCCATGGTCGGTAAAGAATTAGAACGTAGAAACAAATACAAGAATATAGCTATGCAGCAAAAAAGTCAAAAACTTAAAAAAACAACAACAAAAACATATTTTACAAGTCTTCAATCGTCAATCTTCTTCAATCTTCAATCTTTAATCCCTCCCTATTGTTTTCATTTTTTTTCTTCAAAATATTCACAGCTTAATTCATACAGGAACCTCAGTAAAGTTGTCAAATTCAGTTTATCAGCTTGCCAAAATCAGGTTATCAAAGTCTTTTCAAAATATTTTCAACAGAGTCTCTTTCATTTAGTTTTCAAATTCACAATTTTCCCAACAAATGTTTCATCAATTTTCTTCATGTGCCAAAATATAGACCGGGAATGTCTCCATCAAAACAACATTTTTAAAATTATTCTTGCGATTCCTTGGTAGCTACATATGCCCAATCAGTACCTGAAAATCTTTGATTGGCAACTCTCTTGCTTTTTAATCGTCGACCATCACTTGATTCACCATCACTCAGATCTTCTCTTCTGGTGGTATCGACTTCTGTCTGAATTGGTGGCACCAGATTTGTCTTCTTTGTCTTTGATCTTGTTTCTGGCCAGTTGTCACCTTTCAGAGGTTTTCTTGTTAATGCTCTTTTCAGTATTGGACACGAGTTCTTCTCCTTCGACTGGTTCAGGAGGAGTCAAATCCTTTTGGCTGAGATCTTCCTCAACTCCTTTCCCACTGGGGGCAGTCACTTGTTCAGTCTGGTTTCCCAGACCATTTGCTTCTGAGGACACCCTCCTCTGAACAGGTTCTCTCTGGACAGATTCTGTCTGGACCGGTTCTCTTACTGTTTCATTGAGGACATTGAGGATGTCTCATCCTCATCTTCCAGGATTCCTTCCACTTCGTCTGTCACAGGAGTGGGCAAGTCAACTGGAATATGTTCAGGCACTGTCTCCAGCTCACTTTTTCTTCTGTCTTGCCCTGGAATACGTCTAAGTGGTGGTAACCTCAACAGCTCCTCTTCTTGTTCTGTTGGATTATTCACCTTCTGAGTATGGCATGTGTGGATCCAGTTCAGAAGTCCAGCACAGTTCACAGCTGTGGTAGTGATTAGTACCACCTGGTAAGGACCCTTCCACCGAGGCTGCAAACACAATTTTCTCACATGCTTTAGAATCACAACTCAATCAACTGCTTTCAGGTTGTGTCCTTGACTTTGGGGCGGTTGCAGTTTGGTGACTTCCTCCTGATGAGAGAAAGAGTGAACCACATCAGCTAGACCTTAGTAGTAGTGGAAAACCATATCATCTGTAATGTTCACAAGAGCATTTGCAGGCACAGCTGGCAATCTCATGGCTCTCCCCATGAGGATTTCATGGGTCGACAATCCTGTTTTCTTGTCATGGGTGCTTCTCATTGACATTAGAACCAACTGCAAAGCATCAGGCCATTTCAGATTTGTGGATGCACACATTTTGCCAATCTACTTCAAAGTACCATTCATCTGTTCGACAATTCCTGAGGCTTATGGGCGTTAACAAGAATGAAACTTCTGCTCAATATTTAAAGCTGAACATAGCAACTTAATCACCTCATTTTTGACATGGCTTCCATATCTGATTTTAAAGAGACCGGAAAACTGAAACGTAGAATTAACTTCCTAAGTAGTAACTTTGCCACTGTGAGACTGTTATTTTTCCATGTAGGGTAAGCCTCAACCCAATGACTAAAGATGCACACAGTCACCAACACATATTTCAAACCAGCACACGCAGGCATCTCAATGAAATCCATTTGCATTCTTCTGAATGATCCTTCAGCCATGCCAATATGTTCCATATTGACCACTGTTCCTTTGCTCACGTTCATCTGGTGGCAGATGACGCACCTCACACTTGTGGCAAACTGCTTCGGCAACCTGTCTAAATTTTTGATTGAACCAAGTTTGCATTAAAGTCCTGACCATGGCCTCCCTCCCCACATGTGCCTGAACATGATAGTATCTGGCCATCTGAGTCAGTAGACTGTTGGGCAGTACAACCTTACCTTCTCCCAAGACCCACACATCATCGTCCCTTTGGACACATTTAATTTTTAACCAGTACCTGCGCTCATCCTTGGAAACATTATCTTGTAGAGTTTTTAACTCCTCCAAAGTGTCAATAACGTGCATTACATAATTTGTATAAATCTCATAATTTTCAGGCAACAATTCCCATTCTCCCTTGTAGGACATGCCATTCAAGGCACAAAACTTTACGACTTGATCTGCATCTGCATTACCCATTGACACGTAATCCTTTGATCTCTGATTTGTACTGCATTTTACCACAGCAATCTTTTCAGTCATTTGAATCGCTTGTAACAACTCACGTATTCTTTCACCCATTCTTATTGGTGAGCTGGAAGAGGTCAAGAAACCTCTCTGTGACCACAACTGGCCAAAGTCGTGCATAATGCCGAATCCATAGTGACTGTCTGTGTAAATAGCGACTTTCAGTTGAGTTGATATGTGGCATGCTCTAATAAGGGCCACCAGTTCTACCACTTGTGCAGAAAACACTCCTTGAAGCCATGAAGCTTCCAGTATGCCCATGATAGTGCACACTGCATATCCTGCTCTTAATATGTCCACATTATCTCTCAGGCAAGAACCATCAACAAAAATAATTTGGTCATTCTCTTCCAGGCAAGTATCTCTAATATCAGATCTGGGTTTTGTGCATAATTCTGGAATTTCCAGACAGTCATGTTCAGTGTCATCCATTTTATCAATATTATCTTTCTCATTTGGAAGTAAAGTTGCCAGGTTCAGCACTGTACATCTCTTAATTGTTACATTTGGTGATCCCAGGGTTGCAGTCTCATAACCGGCCATCCTAGAGCTGGTCAGATACTGAGTTTTAGACCGAGTAAGCAAAATCTCAATTGAATGGGGAACCATTATAGTAAGAGGATAACCCATTACTATACTCTCACTCTGAGCGAGGCTCTGCTCAACTGCTACAATGGACTGCAAACAATCTGGTAAAGCTGCTGCGACCGGATCCAAAGCAGCTAAAAAATATGCCACTAGGCGATTCTCACCGCCATGAGTTTGAGTCAAAATCGACAAAGGACATGCATCACATTCATGACAAAACAACAGAAAAGGTTTGGTGTAATCAGGCATCCCCAAAGCTGGAGCTTGGGACAAACTCTCTTTCAAATCAGTAGATGCTTTCATACAGTCTTCATCCAGCACCAAAGGATCGGAAACATCCTTATGGGTCAGCTTCTGTAGGGGCTTTGAGAGAACTGAAAAATTCGGGATCCATTGGCTGCAGTAACCCACCATTCCCAAAAACATCCTCACATCTTTCTGAGTAGTTGGTGCTGGCATTTGCAAAAAAGTTGCAACCCTTTCTCTAGACATTTTCCTATTTCCTTTCTCAATCAAATGACCCAAGTATTTCACTTCTTTCTGACAATATAGTAATTTAGCCGGGGATACTTTATGATCACTGTCTCCCAAAAAAGTTCAACAATGCAATTGTATCATATTTGCACCCTTCTCTTCTCCTGGAGGCAATCAGCAGTTCATCAGTGTATTGCACCAATGTTGACTGATAAGGAATCACAAATGATTCCAAATTCTTTTTCAAGATCTGATTAAAAATAGATGGTGACTCTGAAAACCCTTGTGGAATTCTACACCAACAGTAGACCCTGTTTGAGAATTTAAAACAAAAGAGATATCTGCTATCCTCATGAAGAGGCACAGAAAAGAATGCCTGACATAGGTCCACCACAGTGAACCATTCAGCATTGCATGGGATTTGAAAACTAATCACAGCTAGATTTGACACTACTGGGTAACACTTGACTACAATATCATTTATGTTTCTCAAATATTGCACAAGTCAAATTTTCCCACAGGGCTTGTGCAATCAAATTATTGGTAAATTACACAGGCTGCTCGACTCTTCTTTTAAAATTCCTTTCTTCACAAATTCTCTTATTAACGGTTTCACACCCCCAATTGCATATTTTGCCATGGGGTATTGTTGCAGTCTGACGGAAAACTGCATTGAGCTTAACTGCTACTCTAACTGTCTCAGCTCCTTTTATCAATCCAATGTCCTTTCCTGAAAGATCCCAAACCTTGGTCATGACACTTTTCTGTAAATCAGCAGGAAGATCTTTCACTGCAAAAGCTGGAAAGAAACTAATCAAAGGAGCTTCCTCATTCACTGGCTCATCAAAATGGATCAAAGGAAATTCTTCGGTCACTGACTAATTGTTAACAGTAAGTATCGGGTCTTCCTCATCATCACTGTTTGTTTGAATTTCAATGCCTTCATCTGAGCAGGTAATTGAGCATCTTGTTATGCACAATAAATCCCTTCCCAGCAAGGACACAGGACTTGAATCACAAATCACAAATTTGTGCAAACACTTAAAATTGCCAATTTTAACCAAGACTGGTTCTGTAATTGGCTTAGTCAAATATAGATTAACAGCCCCTACAATCTGAACTGTCTTCTCTGATAAGGCAGGTCTGGAACCTCTGAAGATCTCACTGTCGAGTATGTAGCTCCAGTGTCAACCAAAAATGAGACTTTAGGACCATTCACTTTTTCTTTAACATAAGGACCTTTCTGTTCTACTTCTAAAGAAGCAGCCAACACACATTCTTCTTCATCCGAACTCTCAGACACCCAAACATCATTTATTTTATCCGCACTGTGTAGTGGAAATTGTTGTACAGTATTATTACTCTAATTCACTCTTTGACCTGTGACCGTCTGAGAAAGCATCACCTGCTGCTGATCCATAGGGGCTTGAGGTATTTGAATTTGCTGTCTAGGCATTTGAATGTGTTGTCCAGGCATCATTTGCACCTGTGGCTGCATCTGCTGTAACTGGGGCATTTATACGTGTAATGGCTGTATAGTTTGCATGAGGTGTAAAGGTTGGAAACTCTGCAACAGATTTACATTATTCTGAAAATTTGGAACTTGACCTCTCATTCTTGGTCCTCTCACATCCTGTGAAGAATTGACATCATTCACTTGCTGAACAACTCTTCCCTGAATTACCATCGGACACTCGTTTTTCCAATGCCCGATGTTCCTGCAAGGGTGACATGAGAACATTCTCTTCCCCTGTGGCTCTCCTTGTATTACTACTGTATTCAAATCAGGATCATGAATAACACTTCCCATTCCAACACGACTGTTCCATCTGCCTACAGTCTGAAACGGCATGTTTTCCTGAAGCTGCTGAAGCTGAAAACATTGTTGAATCACTGTCTAAGCAGCCTTAATCTGCATTACTATCACTTTCTCTTTCGACTTTTTCTGTTTCAATTCAATCTCATCACTATAGTATTTTGCATGCTGCAGCACTTCATCAGTCGACTTGGCTTACCAACAAATCAAATGATTCTTAATCATCTGACTAATTTCTGGTTTGAGCCCCGCAACAAATCTGAACACAAAGTGAATCATGTCTTTCGGTTCAATTGATTCTGTACCAATGTAATGTTTAAATGCTTTTAACAATCTCTCATAGTATGTATGAATTGATTCTTTCGCTTCCTGAGCTGTCCTGTCCATGCGTTGACAATCAATGTTCATAGGCAAAATTCTCGTTTTCAAAAATTCAATCACTTTATAGTGAGCTTTCCTTACTTCACGGGATGGTGCACCTGTTGCTGGATCTCTTGGCGGCTCACTTGTTAGCTAATCTACACTCCTTTTGCATTCAATCCATAATTCTGCTGGAACAACTGTCTCTAAAAGAGTGTTCAGATCCTACCATAGGCATTTTGCAAGATTCACAAACCTGTCTGTTCGCTGGTACCATTCTACTGGTTTCTCCCTCAGCCTGGGATAATCATTTTTAAATGACAAAATGTCACTCCTACTCCAGAGGACATGTGCGAAATTCCCTCCTAGAATCTCTCTCATTGGTAAACCTTTCACTGCTTCCTTATTCTGCAGCGCCTCTGCAAGGGGAGTACCATGACCCTTTTTCTGTTTGTCTCTTTTCTTCACCCATCTGCCTTCCCATTTGTCTAATGCTCTCCATATCTGGATACCTTGAAGCAACTCTCTAAGGTGTGTTTTAATTCCTGCAGATCTCATGTGATCAAAGTCTTTTGCCTCAAAATGTAACCTGTAAATTCTTTTCAAACGTTTCACTTTTTCCCATATTCATCTGCTATCTCTGCTAACCTTTGATGTACCTTATCCGCTTCTTTTGAAATTCTCGGGCACAGGTATTGCAATTCTACTTCAGTGTAACACTCTAGTTTATTTACACCCATAGTTCCCTAAACAAGTTCACCCGCTTCCAATGAAAGCCTAGTACAGTTGAAATAATTCCGTCCACCAGAAGCATCTTGTGAAGTATTCAGCTTTTCTAACCATTCGGCTAATTGTTGAGCTGTCAAATCCTGCAATGAGATTTTATTAGACTGAGTACTAGGCAGCGGTTGTACAGTTAAACTCAGAGGTTGGGGTGTCAGTAATTTCATGTTGGTCCCAATGTGCATCCCTGTTTCAGTATTCAAAGGAGCTGTGAATGGGCTCAGGTCTAACAATGACACTGTTCCATCAAAATTCTGTCCCACAGGTGAGACTAGCCTGGTATTTTCACTGATTCCTTCTCCCATCAAACGCTGATTTAGGGTTCCCTGAACATTTGTACCATTGCTACCCTGAGCAAACAATGGTATAACTGGACCAATAGTGACAGGTACAGTCACAGCATCTGGATTTGGTCTAGCAGTTGTGTTCTGAGACTGCATTACACCTGTGCTCTGACTCATTAATACAGACATATCCGTGTGCATGCCTGTTATAGGAGTGTATTTGGTAATTGCCTGTGGCTGTATTTGAGGCAATAATAATGGAGTTTGCTCTGTCTGAACCAACATTGGTTTCTGATAAACCTGTCCTGTTAGCATTATTAGATTGGCTGCCACATCTACAATAGGCACATCTGGATAAATCCTAGGAGTACTCTGTGGTGGTATTTGATTCTACACTGCAGATGCAGATCACATTAGGATCAACCTGTACAGAACATCCAGTTATGTTAGGGTTACTCTGTACAGGACTCTGTGGCATATTAACGGGTGTTAGTGCAGAGGGATTCATACTAGTACTTGGACCCTCTTGTGCCACATATGGTAGCGGACGATTTCTCAATAACTGTAAAATAAACTCATCATCGTCTGAATCCTCATCAGGAGTTAAAGACTTCTTAGCCTCTTTTGATTTCTGCTCTTCATCTAAATATGAACTCCCTTTCAATTTCTTAGAAGCTTTCTTTGCTTCTTTCTCGCTGTCTTGTGAAATCACAGGAAACATTATAATACCCTGCAAGGTCTCTAATCTTTATTGTCTCTGCTCACTATCCCACCTAGTTTCCACTGTTGTCTTCTCTGCTCTTCTCATTTTTCTCTCAAATCTCAATGCTTGTTGTTATCTGGCTACTAGCTCCCAGATTGCTAATGCTTCAAACTGAGCTGGTCTTGGCGGAGGTTTTAAACCATACATTACTTGTCTCATATTTTCTAAAATTCTCAAATTAAAGGTTCCATTTTCAGGAAACGCTAAGCTTCCTTCTTTTCCTGTAATCTTGCACCAATGTTTTAACCAAAGGCATGCTCCGGTACCTTTATCTTCAATTACGATACATGCCAGAGTACCTTCTGGCAGACAGATTTCTCCTACCCTAACTGGAATATATTCATCTCCCATAAGAGCGCTTTTTAAAGCTTTGAGGAACTTCATTTTCACACATTTATGTCAAAAATCAATAATCAGGAAGTGACTTTTAATCCCACAATCCTCTTCGCCTACCTTCTCAACCAAATTGCCTTCACAGTTGTCCACCAATCAATGCGCAACCCTTCTCACTAACCAACCTATCCCAGTGCGGCACAAAATTACATCACACTTACACACAGCGGCTGACAAAGTCTTGACCTCCTAAACTCAAAAACACTCAAAACTAATGCAAAATTATTGCGAGCACATCAACAAAACCAAAAAAACAATTTGTCTGTTTACTACAGGTAGGTAAATACAATTGCTTCAGAAGCCTTATGGATTTTTCACTGACGGCTTTCACTGTAGCAGTTATTCTTTCTTTCTCAGTTCCCCAGATTTGCAAGAAAAATTCAACCCGCATATTTTACTCTCAACTGATCAATGGGTCTGTCCTCGTGCAGATAGGACTCCACAAATCTCAGTTGAAAAGACCTTTAACTTAACTCAACTCACAAACTCAATTTGCCAACCACGCCCGATTGGCCTACTAAACAGACAAATTACAACAAAAACCAAGGGGCACATTCGTACTTTTTGATGCAAAACTGCACTAATGCAGTTTTGCATCAAAAAGTTTAGCACCGGCTTGCGCCATTCCTGAGCGTCAGCTGGGCGCCATATTTATGGAATGGTGCAAGCCAGTGCAAAGGATAGGCAAGCGTAAAAACAAATGACTTTAGCCGGGTGGGGGTGGCGGTATGGGAGAAGGGGGTTTTACACCGAGAAAATGACGTTAGGCTGGTTAGAGGCAAAAAAATGCCTCTAACCAGCCTAGCGTCATTTTCTGACACAAAACCATCCATGCCACATGACTCCTGTCTTAGAGAAGACAGGAGTCATGCCCACCACCCCAATGGCCAGCACAGGGGACCAGTGTCCCCTGGGCATGGCCATTGCACCCTGTGCCATGCAGAGGGCCCCAAGTTGGGCCCGATGGCACTTTAATTTAAAAAATAAAATACTTACCTATATACTTACCTGGATGGGGTCCCCCATCCTCCGGTGTCCCATTGGTGTGGGTGGGGTGTTCCTGGGGCTTAAGGACGGCACCTGTGGACCCATTCCATGGTGTTCAACCATGGAAATGGCTCCACAGGTCCCCTAACGCCTGGTCTGACCTAGGTGTTAACTAATGGTGCAAAGCAAGCTTTGCTAGATTATTTATCCCTTCCTCCCACCCGCGCATCATTTTAGCACGGGGATAAACATGGGGCTATGGGGTTAGCGCCATTTTTTAGATGGGAACACCTATTTTTCATCTCATTGACATAAGGTAGGTTCACGGATCTAAAACATGGTGCAAACTCCAATATTTTGATGTTAGAAGGGTCTAACATCAAAAAATAAATATGGAGGTAGTTTTGTGTCGAATTTGCGTAAAATAATGATGTAAATTTGGTGCAAGTGGGGTATAAAAATGCCCCTAAGTGTCTCAATACACTTTTAATATACTTCGGAGTCTTAGACCTCGCAGGGCCCATATACCAACAACCATGTGGACAAATTTTGAACACCAAGGACCACACACATGTGAAGTTCGCTGACTTCCCTACTCTCACACTTCGGAGTATGCAAACCCCTTGTATAAAATTATTTGGCGTACGCAAACTCCCTAAATCCTCATAAACAATTCAATTCATTTGCGTTTTGCAAAAGCTGTGCAAGCGTATAATCCCCTTCATTCAACCCGTCATTAGAACACTGAGAACTCTCCTCACAAATATAGACAAACTCCAAGGACTGGGGAAAGTCACCGTGGGTGTTTAGGGACACATCTGTTCCATATTCTGCATCAATAAATTCAACAAATTCTCAAACAGAAATCAAACCACCACCTAATAACATTTTAAGAGACATAACCATCAAGCTCTGCAACCAAAATTGTTAGTGCGTACTTGGCTTATCTATCATGTTATATTAATAGTAAGTGGACACATCCCCAAGGTCGATGAACCTTCTGGCTTGTTTACATTTATACAGGAGCTATATGAAAGGCACAACAGTATCAAACAAAACAAATCATTAGAGAGTCAGGAAAGAATGCACCATGACCCATTTGGCCATGAATAACCACACCTTTGATGTTAATTAAAATGTTTATTTCACTATATTAATAATGTTAAGGTCACGAAAATTAGTCTGAAAACCAAATGGTACAAGTAAAGAAACATAACAGGTTGCCCGAAAAACGCCTAAAAAATCTCAATTTAAACAAAGCAATAAGATCGATAATTTCAATATCGAAAACACTAATTAATAGCAGTAATATTTGAGCAAGAGAAATAACATACATTTGTTCAACTACAGAAGGATGTCAGATCATAGGTATCGAGAAAACACCGCACTAACTTCAGATTGGCATTAGCATGCAAAACCTTTAGTAACACTAATTTAGAAAACTTCTAGTTATGATGCTCTCAAAACAGCAGCAGTTGGTCCCTGAAAAACAAAAGACAAACAACAATGCACAGTGTTTTCATATTACCTATCCTTAAGGAATCAGCAAAACAGCATTAGCTTCATCAGTGGGTCAGCAGAATCAGCTTCAGGACAAGAGGCAGGGAAAGGGAGCCAGTTTAGAATTTGGATTATAAGATCACTAAACCATCAGATCATTAGTTCAGTATTGAACAGGCAAAGTAAACTCAGAAAATAATAAAGTACCAGAATATCAGTAGACTGACTGGCAAGGCATGAAATGTCAAAGTGACAGGTCACAATAAGAATTGGAAGTGAAGTCTCTCTAAAACTCCCAGCGCACAGTTGTTAAATTAAAACTAACACACGTTTGCTATTGGTCAGAAACATCAGGCGAGAAAAGATCATCCAATTACAGGAACATTAAATATCGGCAATGTACTAGAAAAGATACAACAAATCATTGGCAATGTGATGATTGGGTCTTCTCCATTTGTGTAACTCCAAACTATACTAAATGTATCATCCCGCTCCAAATATGCTGCAAGACAGTGGTTACCGAGACTGCAGAAACCTTCAAAAACACGTCAGTTGCTCAAAAGAAATACATTTTGTTAGTGCACAACTTCTAGACAGAAATGCAATTCAAACAATAGAATTCTGTTATACAACGGACATGGAATGATTTCCTAAGTTACATCTTTCAGTACATTGGCAGACAATCAACTTTAGCTGTGGCCTTGCTTGCTTGAGGCTCTGCCATTAGCACAAATAAAACTCATATTATTTAACCATTAATATAACAGAGCAATGCATTTAAAAATGAATAGAATTCTCAATACAATATTAGTACATTATTTGGGAAAGACCATATACACAGGGTCTTACATATGATGCTGACCAATCATGTGTCACCTGTTAATTTTCAACGTTAATACATCTCATATATTAAAACCAAATGCACAAATACATGTAAATAATTATTAATGTTAATTTCAGCGCTCACACTAACGACTTGTACTGTTAATCTTTATTGCAACTATTACTGTACTCCCATGTCGCTGACTTTTCATATAAGCTGAATCCAACTTTCGAGGCAGGATACTTTTTTGTTTAATGGATGAGCTGTCTACCCAACGTGAGTGTAGGAAAAAAGGTGGGCCACACTTCTGCAGTATACTCAGACTCTTCTTGGATCAGTTTCCAATCTGAAAGGGTGGGTGAAGAATGTAAAGACTGAGACCAGGAATAAGCGATTTAGGATTAATGGACATTATTGGTAAGTAAACCAGGCATTATCTCCGCTTTCCTCATTCCAGTAGTTACTTATGAGCAGAGCTACTGGAATTCTGCTGCAGGGTTGACTAAATTATACAGCAAGAAACGGGAAATTATGCGGCATAATATGGCACATTTTTTGGTAGTATTACTCCATTCTTCTGTTATTTTTACGGATTGCAATACTGTCTGGGAAAAGATGTAACCTCATTACTACCGCTTTAACAACCAGGTACAGAAAAAAGCAAATGAAAGACGACTATTTAACCTTTGAGAAGGGTCTTTCACTGCATGTGAACACATTTTGCTGCGTTTTCAGTAACTTTTGATCGGTTTGAGCTAGAAACAAAACTGATTTTTGTTAAAATCTGCAGATTATGCATCAGATGATGAATTATATTGCAATTGCAGAAATGTCATAATTATGCAAAAGAAGTTGTGGCTCCAGATTCACATAACTTCAGTGGCCTGCTTATGAAGAACCAGTGCTTATTTTGTTCCAGTGGTTTCCAGTGCTCGGCACCAGCACTTAGTTGTGAACATCGGCATTGAGGACAGTCTGCCACATTATGGTACTCTTTGTCTAATTTAGAAATGAACACAACAGCAGTTGTTTATTAATTCATCATACATTAAAATGATCAATACCGGCCACCCAAACAATTTTTTGGGCTCAGGATTCCTGGAATAGTCTGAATTTTCACACTTATAGGAGGACGATGATTAGTAGTATTGACGGTACTGTCATTGACTGTTCTGGCAGAAGCAATAGGTGGTGCAAGCTTTAGTGGCCTCGTAAAGAGGGCCCTGGCACTTATTTTATTACAAATTAAGCACTGTGAGGCACACTTAATCAGAAATAGCTCTGACCATGTGCACTAATCAAAAAGGTGCCCTGATAACAGCATTTACTGCAGTGTCTAGTGGCACCCTGCTCCATGCAAGATCTGTCCAAAGGACACAATTGGGTACCTGACTGCCTCTGAACATCGCCATGAGGGGAGCAGTCACTTATGCTCTCGTTGTGTGTATTTAAGATTAGAGGAAATTATGTAGATATGCCAAATCCATATTAACAAGAAAATAGACCAATGAGTGATCCACTTGCATTATTTAAAAATGGATTCATACCGCTGGTGAGGTTGTGAAGCATTCAGATTTGCATCAAAAACATGTGGGCCCTTCGGAGAGAAAGGTTCAAAGAGTGAGCTTTGTAATTGCACCTGTAAGAGACTTGTTGGGGCAAGGTAATGAAGTTTGACTATGTGGTGAAAGTAAATGTTGTAGAGAATAAGCAGGGTGTGTGTTGTGGTGAGTGTGATGCACTCGCACATGCAGAAACATACCATCTTTCGGGTGGATGGTTTCATACGAGCAAACCATTGCTGATGTGCATCAGTGGGGTCCACTTAGGCATATCAAGTCAGCCAGAAGAGTGAAACCCATTGAAGTCACTGTTGGAAAAAGAGTGCTATTTAGGGTGCACCCCAGGGTGACAGAGAGCCAACCTTATTGTGATGCTGTTGAGTCAATCAGGAGTATTGTATGAAGTTCAACTTGGTGTGAGCAGGGGTGGCATTCAGGGAAAGAAACCAGAGGAAGACAGTGGTGTTGGCACAAAACTAAGTCCCAACATGGGAAATCCTCATAGGAAATCTCTTTAACCTATCTGCCCTTTTGTCTATATGGTCGAGCAAGTTGCCCTGGATAGAGACTTTAAGTAAGGTCAAAGAGGTCATGGAAGGAGCATAGGGGTGCAGTACACTGTCTGGTGTGGCAAGGCAACATGAATCTTATTGGTGAAATCAGATCAGGAAGTACTACATGTGGAAGACAGAAACACAAAGCAGAATGCATGCCCTAAAAAAAACAACAGTAAATGCAACTCGGAACAGTTATATTTTCAGCAATTTCTGTACCCAGCAATCTGCTCCTTGTTTGAGGCAGAAGTAAGGGTAAACACAGCAAGGGTAGAAGGATTGGTCTGGTGCACGTCTCTCTGTGGCGACAATTAAAGATGTTATGTGCAGGGAGGGAGAGAGATTAAGGTTTCCACAACTTTGTTGTGTCTAGAAAGTTCCTCACTGAGACATTTACCTTTACAGATACATTTTTAATCGAAATATTTTTCTAGAGAAACTGGTCTATGCAAATCTGACCACATCAACATGCTGTCAACTGCGAAACCAACATGCACTATTAATGATTCATGTAACTTTCAGATAATTGGTCATAGAGGGTAAATTTGATTGCTGTCCCTCGTGTCACTGAAGTTTTAGCTTATGAAAGTAAAAGAGTGGAAAAACTAACGTAGAAAGCTGCACTGACATACATTTAAATGTGCAATCTGCTTGTAGTTCAAAGTTCGACTTAGATGCCATTTGAGCAGGAACGGCTCCTTCACAATGGCGAAGGAGGGTCGCCCCACTGGATGAGCCAGCAGCTGAAAAATAGAACAATATTCTAATATTATTTTATTTTTCAGCTGCTGGCTCAGCCAGCAGGTGCAGGAAGGGGGGGCTGGGCCATGGAAGGGGGGGGGGAACGAAGGGGTGTGAAGTCAGTATGCTCTAAGTGTGCATGTCAGTTTGGCCAGCCGTCTTAGGTTTCTCCAACCTGGCTGTGTTGCACAGCCGGGTTGGAGAAAATGAGCAGTCCACAATGCACTGACTGAGTGTCAGAACAAGCCGCTCAGACCAATCCTGACACTGCTCCCATGCTAGGTTTAGCATGAGAGCAGCACCAAGATTGCTGGGGAGACTGTGCTGGTGTTACAGGGAATGCTGGGACACCTACATAATCACAGGAAGAGGATAGAGGTGGCCGGATGCATTAGGTAAGTTTTTTTCTTTTTTATATTATTTTATTTCCACCCCGTACCATTCTCTCCATGCCTTTCCCCTTGAGATTTGCAGCGGCTGCTGCTGCTTTTGAGTTAAATCGCATGCTTTGCTAGTTAAAATTGATGCTGTTGCTGATGCTATTTTAGACTTTAGACTAACAGTGCATATAGAAACAATGTTAAATTTCTTGTGATTTATGAAAGATTAATGGCTTTAAAAATGTGTGCATAATGAGAAAAATGCACTTCTCTGTTATACTTAATAGAATATAACAACAAAGCCTTTTTGTTTCAAATGAAATGTATTGATCATACTGATTAAATATTATTAATGTTGAATTTATATGTTTGCATGGTATATGTGTTTTGCTAAAACATATTAATTAAAAACATTTTATATTTTTTCTTATGTTAGCATAAGTAAGGCCTACAGAGCTTGCATTTTGCAGTCATGTAAAAGTGTTGAATTATTTTTTCATAATGTGAAGTCTTCTTTCAGATTTGTTTCCCATGAAAAGCAAAGTCCTATTGTAATAAGTTCATTGGTAAAGCTTGGATAAACATACCCATTTGTCCTTGCAATTATTACAGTGCAGGAACATGGACTGAGATTGTATACATTTGTTTCAAATCAATTTGGAGTCACACGGAAAGAAGATGTTCCTATGACAGGCTTGGGATTTTGTCGTACTGTTGCTACTTGGGGTCTGGTGATGAATTCTAATTGGATGATGCCCCTTCAGCATGACATGAATTGATGTAAATTGACCAATCAGATTGTGATGTGCATTTTAAAATATCAATGCACAATTGAAACTTTGAGCAATCTTGGTCAGCCCCAGACACTTTCCTGACACTTGCAGATGTCTTGCTGATCAGATGCTTTGCTGATGAAAATTCTCTGAATGCTGTGCTCCTGGAGAGGTATCTACCTCTCTGCCATTGCCCCTATCCCTGAAATTTACTTTTGTAGATTTAGTAATCCTTTATTTTGCTCTTTCAGAAGACGGGTGCCTGAGCTTCTGATATACTGACGCTTTCTCTTTCTACTTTTTTTTTGCCTAACTTAGTAAGTGTTCTGCAGTCCAAGATTATCTTTTTCCAAATTATTTTTGTCCTTTTTGAACTTTTTGCATTTTGCTTGCATGTGTTCCACTCCACACGTGTATTTCCCTGATTTAGCTATAGGGTTGACCTGCGCCTTGCCAAAAAGTTTTGACTCTGCTAAATTTGAATTGCCTAATGATTGTACATTCTGAGCATCATGTGATATCTGTAGCACAGATATTCTTATTGACTTTTATGTATTATTCTTGTTGAATACTTAGGCCCATATTTATACTTTTTGACAAAAAACTGCGTTTGCCCAGTTTTGTGTTAAAAAATATAGCGCCGCCTTGTGCCATTCAAGGATGCCAGCCGGGTGCTAAATTTATGGAATGACACAATCTGGCGAAATGGTGGGATAGCGTAAAAAAATTGACGTTAGCGGGGTGGGGGTGTCGGTATGAGAGAAGGAGGTTTTGCACTAAAAAATGCCATTGGGCTGGCTAGAGGCAAAAACAACCTCTAACCAGCCTAGTGTCATTTTCTGATGCAAAACCATCCATACCACATGATTCCTATCTTAGAAAAGACAGGAGTCATGCCCACCACCCCAATGGCCAGCACAGGGGACAACGGTCCCCTGAGCATGGCTATGGAACCCTGTCCCATGGAGGGGGCCCTAAGTTGGACCCCCGATGGCACTTTAATTAAAAAATATATAAATACTTACCTATACTTACCCTACTTACCTGGGATGGGGTCCCCCATCCTCCGATGTCCCTCTGGTATGGGTGGGGGTTTTCCCTGGTGTTTGAGGAGGGCACCTGTGGACCCATTTCAAGGTGTTCAACCATGGAAATGGGTCCACAGGTCCCCTAAACCCTGGTCTGACCGAGGCAATAAATAATGGTGCAAATCAAGCTTTTCACCATTATTTAGGCCCTTCTCCCACCCATGCATCATGTAGCATGGGGGGATAAATATGGGGTTATGGGGTTAGCACCATTTTTTAGATGGGAACGCCTACCTTGCATCTCATTGACGCAAGGTAGGTTCACACATCTGAAAAATAGTGCAAACTCCAATATATTGATGTTAGACGGATCTAGCCTCAAAATGTAAATATGGAGTTAGTTTTGCGCTGAATTTGCGCAAGAAAATGACGCAAATTTGGCGCAAATGGAATATAAATATGCCCCTTTGTTTTATTAATGTTAGTTAACCTGAATTTATTTTGTCACCTTTGGCAACGCTTGGTGAATATACATCTTTATGATTTTGTTTTGTGTATTGTCTACTTTAGGCTTGTCTTTGTAATAAATCTTTCAACTTTATTCCTGATTAGATTTTTACTTCTGTGGCCACATTGGTCATGGTGTCTAAATTGTTCGGGGGGTTTAAATATTGTGGATGGTTCACCACACATCTTTCCGGGTCCAAAGGCTGTCGACCTTGTTGCACCCTTGATTCCTGCAAAGGATGAAAAATTTGTCCACATTGGTCACTCGAATATTGCAAATTCATTACTCAAAGTATGTTAAAGACACACTCCAAAATTTATTAATCATGTTTTTTTGTTATCATGCCTTGGCAGACCCTGATGAAATTGTTTATGCAAATTTATGCAAAGGTGCTGACGTTAGACATGGATTAGCATTCAAGTGACTGTTCAGCATATCTCCTCGAAAAGAGCATTACATAGAGTGTAGATGTCCTTCAGTAGGTATAATGTTTCCCTTGCATTATTAACTGAAAAGTAAGTAACTGGTGTGCTGGGGTGAAAAGAAAAGGCAACAAAAACTAAAATTAACAAACTATTTACAGGGGGTGCCTGAAGTGGAAACGGTGCCCCTTTGATACCTGGATTTGATACAGGAAGATTTATATTGACTTTCTGAAGGTGTGAGTCTCACCCAGGTTTCAAATCAAAAGATACCCTTTAATGCATGTGCCGCCTCGGAAGTCAGGGGCACACCTTCCATTGGTGCAGCAGGTGCAGAGGCACCTGGTCCCATGAGCTTGAGATGCCCTCTGAACCCCGATTGTTGCTGTACTTTATCATTCAAACAGCAGCCAGGGCATCAATTTCACTCTTTGCACTAGGGGCCATGATACACTGGCTACGCTACTATAGAAAGCACCAAAAATGGTGTGAGCACTGTCTTGTTGATGCATAAGAGCAAAAGGTTCTAAAGCATAGAAAAAGTAAATCTGATGTGGGTAGGTATAAAAATGATTTTGAAGATAGAAACTAACTGCTGAGTGAAAAACTAGAAAAAAGTAAAGGTATTGAATAAGAAGTAAATATTTCTTGAAAACTGTTGGCTTTAATAAACAACGGGTGTTGTAGGTATTTCTGGGACGGCAGATAAAGGATCTAAAGTAATGCAGTTTCCCCCTATTTGTGTTTTTTGAATGCATAAAGCATCATCAAAACTACCAGTCCACAAAAGATGCCGAAATTCAATGAGGTCAAAAAATTTATCTTATAAAACTGCCTCGTGATGGGGAAATCAGAGCTCAAAGACACCTATACGGAAAGACGGGCACGTTTGGAATACCACAAGCCAGCCTAGGGAAGTTGTGGTGTAAGAGACATCGCCTGCCCACCCACGCAACAGCATGATACATGGTAATATGACCAAGGAGTTAGAAGAGGGAAGTAGGAAAAGTATTAACCGCTCTCAGTCCCCATCACAACTATGGCCAAATCAGGTGAGTACTGCTACGTCCGGCTTTGTAGCATTTGAAAACCACCTCCTTCATCATCTCAGGCGAGGGACTTTTTGAGCATCTTAACAATGGCATTATTTTGAGCAACCAGGGACTATGGGCATCATTTGGAGCTTATCAGAGCAGAATCCTTGGTGTTAAATTGTGACATTCCCACTCCACCAAAATAGTGGTTCCCCCATCTCGTTTAGATGTGGAGAAAATGCACCTACAAAGCCTTAACTCGCTCTGCTGGCATAAACCTCTATCCAAGCAGTCTATCCCTCACTGGGTCACCAATTAATAGTAAATGTTCTCTAACCCTACCGGGAGATTGTGTACATCATTAGATTCCAGGCTATTACTACCATGAAAGACACTGTGACCAGTAGGGAGGGAGGGGGGCAGGCGGGAAGCACTCACACACACTCATTCTTTCACACACACACGCATGCACGCACATCCATTAACAACACTCATGACATTCAAACATGCATGCACGCACCAAAAATTCATTTTGAAACATCACACACACACTCATTCTTTCACACACACACACATCCATTAACACTCATAACATTCAAACATGCACGCACGCACCAAACATTCATTTTAAAAGATCACACACACTCATTCTTTCACACGCACGCACATCCATTAACAACACTCATAACATTCAAACATGCACGCACGCACCAAACATTCATTTTAAAACATCACACACACTTACCTTCAGCCTCGAGGTCCCAGGAGGGTTGGGACTGCTACCTTCAGCCTTGTGACGAGGCAGCAGTCCCAGCCTCGTCACAGAGTGGGATGGGGTCAGTGAGACTGCTGACCCCACCCCACTCTGTGACAAAGTGTCACTGATTGACACTCGCCCTGGGTGCTTCAGGGCTTAAACCTAAAGCACCCAGGTCGAAGTCAATGGGTGACACTTTCCTCATCACCCAGGGGAGGGCCTCGAGGCACCTTTGCTGAGCTGAGGAGGTAACGCCCATAGGAGCTGTGACCTGCTCAGCCCAGCAAGTTCAGCTCAGGCAGCCAGGAGTCTGCGCAAATCGCGCATGTCTCACTCCTGGCTGTCTGAGCTGAAAATGAAGAGTGTCTGTCAGGCTGACCTTTGTTCAGCCTGACAGACACTCTTCATGAGGGTCAAAAGGTGGGGGGACGTGGCCCCTGCGCCCTAAAGGACGGGCTGCGCTGACGGTGACCCAGGGAAGGGAAAAAACAATGACTGGGCGTGCAAAGAGAAACCTACACACCAGGTTAGGGCCATTGTCTTTTTAGTTCCCCGCTTTGGGACTTTGTTTCTGAAAAATGAAAAAAACACCTTTGACAAACCTTTTAAACTAGCATGGCGCTGGCTCAGCAAAGTTCAGAGCCTTCAGGACAGCCACTGTACCAGCATCTCTAACAAAGTCATTCAGATCCTCACCTTCTTAGTGAGATCTCTTAATTTGTTAAGCAGTTCTCCACAAGGGAAATTAAACCTTCTCTTTTCCTTCTTTTTGTCCCTTTCTATAGGCACAGTGCTTGTGACTGTCTGAGCAGTTGCATCACAGCCAATTCAACATCATTGTAGGGTCTGAGAGATAGGCTAAGCTCACACCTGATCATTTTTGGTATCATAGCTACGTTCAGTAAGATTGGTTTGAAGATTAAATGAGACATAGGGCGAGCTCTCCACATCACTTTTTTTCTTTTTTTAATTATGCTTTATTGTATTTTCATGTTAAGCAAGAAATACACTCAAAATAGTAATCAAAGCTGACGGCATGTAAAAGAGTACATAGTACAAAAAAAGGTGGCACAATGTACAGTCGGAAAACGGTGGAAAAGAGGGGACATGAAACAGCTCACTAGGAAACTAGTGCAATGAGCCAGGGGTCACAAGTACATGAACTGTATAGCAAACAAATGCCAGAAAATGACAAGTGGGAGCAATGACACAAAAAATACAAACATGACACCGTCTGACCTGTGTTAGCGCATCAGACCTTAATAAGTAAACTTACCAGGGGACGCAAATAGGTCGATGAACCTTTTGACTCGTATTAAGAAGTTCTTACCATAGCTCCAGTACATGAGTCAATAATTAATACACGATAATCAACAATCATTAGTAATCAATAAAATCAATATTCGATGGAGTCAGTAAATGTCACGCACCATGACCTTTCAGTCATAAATAACCACACTTTTAGTAAAAGTTTAGTATGTTTATTTTCCTTATATTAACAATGCTAAAGTCATGTAGATTAATCTCAAAATCAAATGAAACACATATATGAACAATTCTGGTTGTTCAAAGCTTGAATCACGACACAATCTACAGCTACAATGCATATCAATAATAGAGTAAAAGTAACAACATACAAAGAATTCAAAAGAATAACTCATCAATCATTAGTCCTTGTAATTGTCAGTCAAATTTAGTGCCCTTAACTAACGTCAGATTAGCATCAACACGTTGGGCTTCATGCAAACAATTTAGAACACAAAATTAGAAAAACATCTAGCTATGGATCTGTCAAAACAGCGCAGTTGGTACCTAGAAAGAAAAGGCTTAAAATGCATAACAGTCACATTTCATCATATCTACCTATCCTCGGTATGAGTAAGCAAAGCAGAATCAGTCTTTGTCCTCTGGTCATCAATCGATCAGCAAGGCATCAGGCTCTTAGTCAGGGAGTATGAGCCCAATGACAGAATGAATCTCGAATCTCTCCTAAAGTCTCTTCTTCTGTCAAAATCACAGTAATTGTGAATAATTCTCCTCTCTTGTGTTGTTATATCAAACCCACCTAAACTATCCCCTAATTCCCTATTGGTCAGTTAATCGTACATTTATACTTTATCCAATAACATTTTGACACCAAATCTATGAATTCTAATATTTCACTCTTCACATTAAGATGATTGGGTCACTTTACGATGTCCTCATCATCCGGCTCGTCAGGTAACAATATTGTTGCATCTTCAGCTACAGTCGGTATCTTCATTGTTCTCGTCCTGGGAAAGTACATCTCACACACATCAGACATAAGTTGTTACACTAGCGGGTACATCATCTCCTTGCAGTCGGTTCTCACAAAAAGCTTCTGTAAAGCACTTTTAACAAGACAATGAACATTTCACAGTTTAATTCCCTCTGTCAGCATTTTTATTAACCGCTAAGAAATACAGCTTCGACATGAGGCCTGGCAAGACTAGGCCAAGACAATCGATAAGTTAAGGCCTACAATTAATAAAGCTGGAGCACACTTCATATCCTTTAATATGACATACTACTACATTAGTCTAATACATTTCAATATTTCTTAAGTATTAATCATCAGTTAGTACATTTCGTGAACACTGGTGGCCATTCTTCGAGGTCACATTTTCAAACATGTGCATTATTTTTCTACGTTATTCATTTTCTACATAATTCATTATTCAAATTACATAAACACTCATTAATAAATTTCACATAAAGCACCTGCGCTAGCACCTGAAAGGCGAGGCTCAATGATGCGGGATTCAAGGTGATTTTGCACCTGGTCTAAACAACACTTCCATGAGGGAGAGCAGAAATTACCTAAGAGTGAAAAGGGATAAACGTCATGGTGGACCTTGGAGGAAAGGGAAATATATGTCCACAAAAGTGTCCCGTCGGTCCTTTAGTCGGTAGATTATCTGTTCCTGGGAAGTGGCAACTACCCTGTTGCCCCTCCAGTCCTTATGCTTTGCAGGCAGTCACTGTTTCCATCATCACAGGATGGCCATAGCGCCCACCGAGAGAGCCATGCCTTTTCAATATAGTAGGTGTCTCGGGATACCCACAGGAATCATGTCAACCACTTAATTGAATCAGGGAACTGTAGCCATTTTGATCGTCTAGGTGCATCCCTAGAGAGACAAGCGGAGGTGGGACCATTTCCTAAAGTCCTGAACTGTGGTGACCAGTAAAGGCTTCATGTTTTCATGTGCGGCAACACAGAGATCATTGCTGATTCAGGTCCCTAGGGAGGTTAATTTGTCTGTCACCCATTGACATTGTGAATTGGCTAGCAAGGTTGGAGCGGTGTAGTAATTCAGGGGAAACATCTCACGTTTTGCCCAGTTGGTCTTGTACCCAGAGAAGTGACCAAAATCAGCCATCATTTCCCTATGTGGCAGGAAGGAGGAGTCCACCATTGACAAAAGTTTAAGGATGTTTCCTGCATCAAGAAGGAGCTTGATTTTGTCCAACAGCAATGCTTGAGATCTGTGCAGCCATTTGAATCTTGATTGCCAGAGTCTCAAGTCACAGGAGGAAGAGGAGTGGAGAGAGGGACAAACCTGTCTTCTCCCCTTGGTGATGGCAAACTAGTTCAACAAAAAGCCATTGCTGATGATCCGTACATATGGAAGTTTTAAAGAAGTTTGTCTAGTTGGATGAAGCGGTCAGGGAAACCAGCCCTCTCCAGAGTGTGAAAAAGGTAGGGCCATTCATTGTGGGCAAATGCTTTTTGACCATTAACAGAGACCAACACTTGCTGGTCCCCACTTCTGGGAGCCTGCCAGATGACATGGGAGAGGAGCCACATATGAAATGGGGAGGATCTCTGAGGCACAAAACCCACTTACAACTTGTGTATCAGTAGGGAGATACATTTTCAGACCCTTATGACTAAGACCTTTGCTAAGATCTTCGTATCTCCATTATTCAGTGAGGTGAGTTGCAAGTTCTTATTTGGTTTAGGGCATAAGATGATGGTTGCTGCATTAAATTCAGGGTGAAGCTAGGAGGTTTTCAACATATGCATAAACACCTTCGCTATTAGAGGGGTCAGGAATATAGTGTTCATCTTGCAGAATTCAGAAGGGAAACTGTTGTTGCCTGATGCTTTACAGGTGGGCATTTCTTTTATACCCTCTAGGATTTCCGCCTCCAGCTTCCAGTGCCTCAGCAGCCTCCTCATTGAGGTGGGGTAGAGCCATGTAATCATAAAAGGCATGTTCAGTCAGGTCAGGCACCTATCCCCAGTGGGCTATTTAGATCTCTTTAGAAAAAGCAAGAAATTGATTTGTGAATTGTTGGGGATGTGTAAGTGTGCCTGAGGCCACCTTAATGCCTGGGATAGCCCTTTGAGAATCTGCTTGCTTAAGCTGTTGCATCAACAGACATCCATCTTTTTCACCAAACTCCTAATGGCAGTGCTTGACTCTGGCCAGCGCTTTCTCCTTCAGAGAAGTGTATGATGAGTTTGAGTCCATCTTGGCCTGTGTGAGTTGTTGGTGGTTGTCTTGAGTTGGATTCATGTGCAAGGTTGCTGTAAAGAGAGGATTGTTCATTACAATTGTTTTGTGGAGGACCTCAGCATAATTGCAATGTTGATTCCTTTATTAGTTGACGATACATAAATGGCAGACAGTTGCCTGCAGTGTTTGACTGCATTCCACAGACCCACCATTGAAGTACAAGTACTGTTTAAGGTGGGCACAAAGCATTTGTTTAGCCTTGGGATCTCTGAACTTCCATGTCAACAAGTTGTAGAGGCCACTGGGTGGACAAACAATGGCCAGGTCCAAAAGCATTCTGAAAAGGGAATGGTTCAAGACAGTGTCAAGGATAATGCTGCAGACCTGGAATCTGGGGGTTTAATGCACCTACAAGATGAAAAAAGTCAATATTTGATTCTGAGGCATACAAGTGAGATTAAAAAGTGTAGTCACAATCTCTTGGTGTAGAAGCCTCCAGTGATCCAAAAGAGAGTGATCTATAAGCTGGTCCAGTAATTCCATTTGGTCTTCTCTGGGTCTAAGCTCTGGGGGATCTGTGCAATCAAGCATCTTGGGCTATGCTCCTGTCTCCATCCACTAGGACCGCTGTCCATCCAGACACTGCAAGCAGCCGATGAAGACGGGAGAAGAAGGTGCGTTTAGGACATTTAGGGGCATAAATGCTCACCACACTAAGATGGAATGATTGTGCGGCCAACTTGGTAATCATGTAGTGGCCTTCCTTGTCTGACAAGGTTGGTATGACTCTGCTGGCCAATCCTTTGTGCAGTATTACAGCAGTGCCCCCTATCTTGGAGGATGTGCTGCATACTAGTCCCTACCCAGTCTCATTTTAGCTATTGGGATTCAGTTTTCCACTGATGCGTTCCATGAAGCAACACTTTATCTGGGTTATGAGCAGCCATGAAGGCTAGCACTTTCTTGCATTTGATGTATTTATTAAAGCTTTGGGTGTTGGGAGAGAGTACTGTCAAGCCAGAGGTTGACATGGCTTGGTCAAAGGCAGCCAAACAAGCGAGTGGCCTAAGTAGAGATGTGCAGGCCCATGAACGTGTCTTACAACTAGTCTGAAGCCAAGGACGAATGAAAGGAAATAAAAACCAGTAACATAGATTGGTGTGGTGATTGCAATTGGGTAAACTTTAGTTAGTGAGTAGTAGCCACTCCCACCTAACAAAGTAGGAAGTTGGTCAACATAGGTGCACCGGAGCAATCAAGGGACACCGATGGCGAAGTCTCTGTTAGATTTCAGCAGGGATGGACATTTATTCCTGTCACCCTGGAAATGGCCACTATGCCTGCAGGATCTGGAGGAGCTGGAGCATTGGTGATATAGATCCCCAGGTGGGTATTGGTAGTCCTCTGATGTCCCAAGAAGTGGGGGAGGGCTTGCACTGGGTATGTCACAGAGTGCAGAAGAGGAAGTCCCTTTTGCATCTATCAAGGAGTCCTCGATCGTGTCTATGAACAGTTCCAGAAAGGTGGGAACAGAATACTCGCAGGTAACAGCTTTATGTGTAATAATTATGAATGCTGAGTCAAGAAGGCCTTTAACTTTAAGTCGTGGGCGTAGAGCCAGTAGCTGATATCAAGGAAGTAATTAGCTGCCATTGTGATTCCCCTGTAATTGTGACATTAGCATTTGAAGGATGGTGCGTTCTTGGCCATGGCGCAGGAGACAGGCTATAATTGGATAGGTGTTATCCGAAATGGGTTCTCATCTCATCTTAAGGCAGTGCACCCTCTGAAACTCCAACGGTGGGTCAAAGGTGGAATACAATAGGGTTGGCAACCAGATAGGCAGGAATAGAATGGCATCAGGACCTTCTGCATTTTACTGGACCCCGCTGTTGCGCTGGCTACCATCTTCCAGGTTCATCATCCGTCATTGTAGGCTTTATGGCTGTGAGTCCAAGTCTGGAGGGTGATCCATTCTTGCCTCCAATTCCATTCCTTTTGCATTGATGCAAGCAATTTGTAATTGGAAACAAGTTGAATCAGTTTGAATAGACTTTTAAGCTCTGTGACCACCGCTGATGTGGTCTGCTCCACTGTTGTTACAGCCACCTTGATAAACTTTAGTTCTGCAAGGATCGCATGTAAGGTAGTTGAATCCATTGCAAGAGAAAGGACATGAGCCAGAAATGGGTGTTGGCCTGTTACTGCCTGAGAGAGAAGAAGATGGCGAAGAACGTTGGCAGCGGTTTTTGGCATAGACCTTTTGATACAGAAAGAATAGCAATGAGGGGTATTACCCTTGTAGGTCAAGTAGCAGGACCACAAAAAGTGTGAGAGTAGGGCAATGTGGCAAGACGCAAGCAACAGATGTGTCTGTCCCAATCCAAAAAGGCTGCCTGGAAAAGAAAGGGGACCCCCAAAGTAGAAAGTTGGAGAGGCAGGTGTAGCCAGCAGGGAGGCTTGAATGGTAATGTCTCATTAAGTTCAGAGGCTGAAAACTGGGACCAAAGGGTCAGCTGAAGAAAGACCGCAGGTTAGGACAACTGTTCCAATCCAAAATGGCTGCTGAAATTCTGAGGTGACTCCCCAGGAAAATGAAGGAGGTGAGTGAGGCAGGGGAGGAAATCAGGTGGCTTGCTGGGAGTGGCACCCTTACCCCTCAGTAGCACCAGCACCCAAGTGCTCCCACTGATGAAGCCAGCAAAAGTGAAAATGGATAGTCCAGGCTGGTGCTTGGCTGTTGGGAAAAGTGAAGAGGCCTGGGAGGCAGCTCCCCAACTTTGGCAATGCAGGAGCAAGGCATGCAGCTTACTGGTGCAATGTGCAGCCAGCAGCACTAGCACCTGCAAGCCCTTGTACGTTAAGGCTCTGGTCCTATGGGGCTATCAGGAGGAGCAGCCACA
Organism: Pleurodeles waltl; assembly: GCF_031143425.1. Taxonomy (NCBI): domain Eukaryota; kingdom Metazoa; phylum Chordata; class Amphibia; order Caudata; family Salamandridae; genus Pleurodeles; species Pleurodeles waltl. The sequence goes on along the minus strand of NC_090448.1, from coordinate 465,026,937 downwards.
GTGTGCAACAGTGCCATACAGCAAAGTGGAGGCCACTCCGAGCAGCCAGAAGAAGAGTCAGCACAGGCACTGATGGCAGGCTACGGTCCCATCCCTGGATGGCAAGAGGTGGTGGAGTGCCCAAAGGTTCCCTAGGAGGCATCCTGTTTGGCCAAAGGTAGCTGTGAGCAGGTCGGGTGCGGCACAGCATGCCTAGTGCGTCAGTCAAGGCTTACCTCTGCCCCCTCTACATCTTTTCACCTTCGCATATCAAATTGATCAGTATTCCTTCATCATCTATACAACCATCAATGTATAAGGGCCTGAGTGGCTTTGTCAGCTTTTCTGAGTAGAACAAACACTTATTGAGAATTACCCACTAGGGGAGACATAATGCTGTCAGCTCAATTCATTTTAGGATGTGTCACCCTTTTCTCACTACCCGCTGGAGCTATATTGCTTACTCATGGTAATGAACAATGCTCATTTTCATTGATGCGCCCATCCATCATAATAAATTATTCAATAGATCTTGATACATGTTGGCTACTGCTATCCACATCTCTGACCAATTCTGGAATGTTAATGCACTAAGACAGAAATCTAATAAGTACAGTCAGAGTCAAATTTTCATATATATACGTTCAGGTTTTGGTCATTTTTTTATCATATAGCTCAATACTTGCTCAGTGCCAAAATACCCTAGCGGGTGATAGTGTCCTTTTCAAATACACATAACATGAAAGGGAAGACAGCCTCCCGAAATGTTGGCAGGGTAAGTCTAGAAAAAGATGATTCTATCAATAACCTAACTAATCATTAGTAAGGTTATTGATAGAGTCTTCTTTCTCTAGACTTATCATGCCAACATTTATGTGTTCCTCTAACTCCTACATAGTAAAATGTTCACCACTGAAAATGTAAATTCCTGTCCTGGACTTCAATGTGGCAGGGCATACCATATTGGCAGCCAATAGTGCAACAAAATTAAAAAGAGGAATCAGTCACCCTAGCCACTTTTGTTAAATGCCCCAGCAAGATTTAATGATCTATCACATCAAATATGGCTAACTGGTCCACTATTACAAAAAGGACATCTGAACCATTTTGGGCCGCCTGTAGCGGCTATCTTCTAGCATCAAGCTGCCATATACCTCAGTCTGATTGAAAGGCCAAAATCCATGAGCCCATAGACGCTGGATTTTCATATGACTACAAAGATGGAAAGTTAACATCATATTTATAATTTTGCCAGTAGTTTGTTCCAGCTATCGGGCGATATCTAGCTGAGCCTATCGGATCTACCGATGCCTTCTTTTACTAACAATGTCTCCATGGCTTGGTTACATGAGAAATTGGGTTGTTGGCTGACTGGCGTGTGAGTCCTGGTCAAGCAGCAACCACAATTCTTCTCAGTGTAAGGCACAAGCAAACTCCAAAATAAGCTGCGCCCACTCTCTGGTAGCTTGGCCACAGTCAGGCTTTACTTGATGGCAATATGTAACGTATTTGTGCAACACTTCAAACAGTAAAACAGCAAAAAACACCAGACCAAAAGGATCCCGCAGCAGGTTAGAAAAATAGAACTTAATTTAATAAATAAAACAAGACCAAAATGACAAAATTCCAATAACTAGAACTTGAGTTATGAATTTTTAAACCATAAACTGTAAAATAGCGTTGGAAGCAAAAAGCACCAAACGGGATAGCTGGTCGCACCGGACTGGGACAAAGTAAAATGTTAAGGCTGACCCCAGTGGAGCTCGGGCTGGGTACAGGGAGCCTTTCGGGCCTGCTGAACAAAAGTACCTTAAATCTGGGTTGCGTGATGATGCGCTGATTCTGAACCAAATAGTAGAGAGGATGCGCTCCTTTTTCCCACACAACAGCAGTCACGGTGATGCATCAGCTCTGATAAGCACAGAGGCTGCAATGCAGAGTTTTGACATCACCGTCTAGGCTGCCGTCAATGGGGATGTGAGGACCTTGTGCCAAGAAAAGCACCACAGTGCTGGTTTTGAGGATGATGCACTGGTATTGAGATGTGAGGTACAGCTGCTGTTCAATCCTAGTTGCGCTAGTTTCGGCGCATGCAACAGAAGTGATGTGTTGATTTTCCCCATACTCTAGTGGCAATACACCATTTCTGCTCCTGCAGCAGTGAATGAGTTGGTTCCACTGAAGCAAGCACCTTGGGCCCACTTCCAAGGGTCCAGGACTAGGGCGGCACCACTTTGCAGGACAGACTCACAGATGGCAGAGTCCAGGAGCAGGGTGGCTGGAAAGCTTCTATGACCCTGAGACTTAGGAATAAGAGGCACAGGCACAGGCTAGCACAGCAAAGCAGGAGTCCTGCGAACAGCAGTCCAGCACAGTGGCAGGCCTTCAGCAGCACAGCAGTCCTCCTTCCCTGACAGAGTACCCACAGGTCCAGAAATGTGCTGAAGTGGTGATGTCAGAGGTCCAGTACTTATACACAGTTGGGCCATTGAAGTGGGGGGGATTTCAAAGACATGCATTTGAAATGAACATAGTCCCTGCCCTTTCTGCTCTGGCTCCAGGTCACCTTTGTGTGTGGACAGGGCACAGTCTGATTTGGTGTAAATGAGCCTGTGCCCAACTCCTCCCCCTCATCCTGCCCTGGGTGGCCTATCAAGGGCCATCAACTCACACCTAAGCTCCCATTGTGTTTGGCTGTCTAGTAGGAATACACAAAGCCTAGCCGTTACCCCACCCTAGACATGTGATCAGAGACAGACAGTCTTGCAGTAGTGAAAAATGAATTTAAGAGTTTTCTACTACCAGGACATATGACAATTGAAAGAGCATGTTCAACATGTTAAATATACTGCACCCTGCCCTTGGGACCGTCTAGGTTTGGGTCTGGCAAAATGTAACTTTGCCAGGTCGACATGGCAATTTACGACTGCACACACAGGTTCTGCAGTGCGTGGCCTGAGACACTTTTAAAGGGCTGTTTAAGTGGGTGGCAGAATCAGTGTTGCAGGCCCACTAGTAGCATTAATTTATAGGCCCAGGGCATGTGTAGTGCACTTTACTAGGGAGTTAGTAAATTAAATATGCAAAATGGTTATGTGCCAATTCTACCAAGTTTTAAGGAGAAAGCACATGCACTTTAGCACTGTTTAGCAGTGGCAAAGATTTAGCCAAAAGGGGAGGAGGAAGGCAAAAGGTCTGGTGATAACCATAAGGGCAATTTCCAACAGTTTAGAGAGCTAAGGTACTTAGCTCTCCAGGAGGGACTGCTTGATGATGTGGGATATCATAGGTACCAGCTTCACTGTGTGATATTTGTTGAACATGTAGTGAGAAAGATCTCAAAGATAGGTAGTAGAATTCATAGTTTTAACAAAGTCACAGATTACAGCTTCTATCTCAGGCCTCAAGCTGGGGCAGCTGGTAATCTTTGAAAGTCGTGGGGCAAGCAAAGTGCCCACCGTTTCCAAAAATATTAAATACAACACCCCTCCCTCCAAAACCCCATAATAAAACACCCCCTTCCATTAAAAGCCAAAAATAAAGCACCCCTCACTCCAAAAGCCCATAATAAAACAACCTCTCTCTCCAAGAAGCGCAAACTAAAACTACACTAACATGTAAAATAAATCAAATTAAAATAAATTGTACTTATCCACAGCTACACGTCCTCCTTGGTGTTTGAAAACTGCAGTCTTCTGTGGAGCTCCCCTAACCAATCAAAACACTGTTCTGATGCTATTAAACCGCATCAGAGACGCACCAGGATTGGTTGGAGTGGGTTGGCTGGATGCTCCTTGAGGCCTTGGTGGCCTGTGCTTACTCTCCACCCAGCTGTCTAAGACAGCTTGTGATGGAGAGCTTCAAAGTGGGCATGTTTGGCTCGCTGTCGAAAGACAGCAGGCCAAACTGACATGCACTCTTTAGAGCATCCAGTCCGCCACAGCTCCAGTCCTCCATGCTGCCAATCGGTAGCAGAGGCCACGCCCAGCATGTCTCTTTCTGAGACACTGCTGTGTGGTAATAAATAAAATTGCAATTAAGTCATTTTATTGCCATTTTATTTTTTCATGTGCAGCTCTCAGCAGGTGCGGGGGGGGGGGGGGGGAGGGCGAGGGGGGAATGCTCCCCTGCCCTCTCATAGAAACTTCCACTGGCCTAAAAGCAAAAGTTGGTAGTTGCATTTGTTCCTTAGTTACATAGGACTCAGATGTCTTTATGATAAGAGCGGGGACAGTAAAGTCATTGTATGAGCTAAGGTTCAATAAATACTTTTTATAGTTGAACGGTTTATGCACACTTGCTCCGGAAAGAAGCCTGAAGGTGGTAGGCGATCGTTTCCTTATATGCGGTACAGCTGCTGTCGTTACTGGCCTCATTCAAGACCTCCGGTGTGGGTATTGCCTTTGAGTGTTTTATACGTATAAGTGATTGTTGTTTTGGGGGTAATAATTTCACCTTACTTAATTAACTTGATCTTTACCTATTTTTGAACCAGTCTTTTGCCGCTAGTAGCACCTTATAGTAATTTGCCCTTAGTTGGGTTTAAACAAAGTGAATACCATTTATTTCACAGAAGCTGAAATGTTCTTCTTATGTGAGATTTTTGCAGTGATAAGTGATCAAGGAATTAACTAAATGCAGTATGAAAATGAAAGACTGAACTCTCTGCAGACAGGTATTTTGTCTGATTACTTAAATGCGTCAATAAGGGAACAAGATCTGCCTCAGTTAAATTCTCAAACTGACTGCGGGTTTTACGTGGCCCAGTCTCTTTGATCTCTTTCACACTTGGCTGAAAATGTAACTAACAGGAAATTAATACATCAGTCCAATGTGTTTATAAAAGGTGATTTTACCAGTCAATGTCCATTCTAAACTTTGTTGAATTAAACTCTATGTTTTCTGTCTAGTGCTGACAGATGGTTCATAGTATTGGCTCACACATTTAAGTTGCCAGTTATAATTTTGTGGTTAAGTGTTGCACGGACCTGATGTACCACTTGGGTGCTGCATACGATCAGTATCCGCATAGCTTAGTCGTTGATTTGAAAAATACTTGTGACTGCATGTCTTTAATTTTTTAGGATTATACATGTTTTTTTTCTTTACAAAACTGCACAAAGTAGGGGAAGGGAGTGGGTGCCCAGGCGTGTCTGCCGCCCATCCTTGAACTGGTCCACATATCTGGAGCACAGCCAGACTTTTGAAGGGTGTGGGGGTCTGCCTTGACTCGCCCGCCTCATTACACGAGCCTTCATTTATTTGTCAAGCTAGAGAATAGTTTTGTATTTCACTCAGAAGTCACGCAATTCGAGGAACAGAAACAAGCTACAGTTCCCCCACATTAATTGTTAACCCTGGTTTCTCACAAAAAAATACAGAACGGGTTTATTTAGCAAGGAAGTGGAACTTCCAAAGCATGATGAAATATGATTTCATAAGAATAGTTTCACTTTTCTTCTTCTGTACTGAAACATCACTGGAAACAAACATGAGCATAAGAGAGTCTACCGCATTTGTTTCCACGACATCACAAAGACACACTTTACCACTCTGTGTCTGGTACTGTGACATCAGGGTTAACTTTGGCTTTCATTTGCACAATTAAAAAGATGTCTTTATTTTATTTTTGAATGTCAGTCTCCGCGTTCTTTGCAAATACCTGAACACATATATGGGCCTTGATGTTGGTCCTTGTTATAAATATGAAAGATTGTTTGCGCCAATTACTATCCAGTTGGCAGTAAAAGGTGGAAAACTCAAATAGAACCCTTGTTGTCTTGGGCAGGGCCATAAAGAATACAGACTATTGATGCAAGGTGGTAATGATTTGAGTCATGGGTACAAACAGCTTGGTGTTAGTCATCGGGAAGATGTCTGTTTGATCTTAAGCACTAAAATAACAGTCAGTACTACCAAGTTCATATAAACTAGCCATTACTGGACCATATATGATATATGGTTTTAGTTGGGATTTGTGCAGGAGGCACCAATATTCCACTGCGAATTCACACAATGGTGCACATGCTGGCTTTTACGGCCCTGGTAGTGAGGATTGACTGAGTGTTTCCAATTTTCCAATATTCTGCTACAGGCAAATTACCTCTTGTTTTTCTGCTCTGCCCTGAGGATGTCATAATTGGATAAAGCCGAAACGCATTGACGGTACTTAGAGGAGTCTGATACAGATAAAAATAAGTGATCAAGCAACGTGAAAGGAGGACTAACAATTTGAGAAGGTTTTGGTTGTGATCCTCGTGATGGTGGACTACTTCTATGGTAGACGGTTATATGGACTAAGAATTTAGACACCCACAAGATAAACCATTGGATGGGACAAGAGAATATGGATGTGTTTGAGAATTATGTAGATAATAATAGGGTTTTTCGATGGTTATTGTTCTAAGAAATGTAGTACAGGGTCCTGGGAGCTCAGAAGGATATTATGGATGGTGGCAATATTAAACTATGTGCATTAAATGTACTGGATTGATTTATGGGGCTATAAGGATTGGTTGTCTTATTGCAGAGAACTAGTTGCATACAGAATTAACCCCCACTTTTCCACTTTTTGCATTTACCTGTTAACTAACTAGCCAACTAGCCAAAGCACAAACTATCCATTTGCAGATCACAATAACTCTTGTGTGTTGATGTGAATCAACAGAGGACCCTTTACTATCTCCATGAAGGCTGCTAGGGACAACAGGTTTCCTTAGGAGATGCTTTCAAAATAAATTCTGGAATTCAGGGAGCAACACTGTGGGGCATAAAGCGGTCCCTTGGAACACTGTATGCTACCACCAATCATAGCAGTCACAATTAAAAAGATGGAAATACACTTTACAAATCTCTTACTGACCCATTTCTGGTCTCAGTAACTGACCAATGGTTTGCAATTAATTGCAGTCACAAACCAGTGGCACAATCCCTTACCTTAGCTGAAGATGCATATGTTTATTTCACTCATTTCACTCGGTGTTTTTAAAAAGAGTTTCTACAGATCATAACACTTGACAAAGATAGACCAATGTCTATAAACCCATTTATCCTCACTGGATCAAGGAGAAACCATTTGTAATCGGGACCTGCTGTGTGACATTTGGCTAAAGCTAAACCTAATTTGAAGGTAAATACAGTCTGCACTGGTGTTAAAAAAAAGAAAACTGTATTTTTCACCACGTTTTCTTATTTCATTATAAACAATGAGGCAAACAACATTTTGATTGTACACTCTTTTGCACAATGCTTTTTGCACCTGTGAAAAAAAGGAAATTAACGATATACTCCTATTCTTCTTAATTACTAATGAGTTAGATCACATCAGGTTAGGTTCTTTTATAGAGTACATCATTCATTCTGAGCAGGGTATCTTGGTGCTAAAGCACTATCAGCAATTATGAAATCTACAGTAACTGTCTGAATGACAAATAGAGATTAATAAAAATTGTCAAACAGCCATGTCCAGCGGCACTGGCACAACAAAACTTTAAGAAGCCCCCTTGCAAATTACATGGAGGCCCCCCTCCAGACTCAATATGGAGCTCTTAGGCCAGGGTACTCTGCTGAAGAGGCCCTTGGAACTCAGGGGCTGGAGGTACAGTGACCAGCATCCCGTATTTACGGGACTGTCCCATTTTTTCACCAGCTGTTGCAGTAGATTTCGGGAAATTTAGCTCACGTCCAGGTTTTTAGAGAGGGTCACCTGAAAACTGTGGGAGGTGATTTTTTTGTTTTCTAAATAGTTAGCAGGGGTTAACCGAAAGCAATCTAATTAACAGGCATTATACTGGCTTTAAAAATTGCATTTTATTTATGTTCTTAGTTCCTCTTCTGTAATTCTGTGCTAATGAGATCTGTCATTCTGTGTGCTTGTAGTCCTTCTTCTATTTTGTGTGAAATGTTCCAGTTTTCTGCCTTACAATTCTGGTCACACTAGCGGGGGGGTGCTTTTTTTACGCCACTGCCCAGTGGTGCTAGAACAATTTTGAAAATGGAGGTGCTTGCATCACTGTTACATCACTTAGGTCACAGGCATTGTGAAAAATTCAAGCTTCACCAAAAAGAACAAGTGTAGTAAATGGATCACCCCCATTCAGCAGGTGCATTTTGGAGCACATTGCCATAAGTAAATTGATAAAGCATGGTGTGGTAGAGCACTTTTATTTATAGTCAGCACATTTTCCATTATTATCGCCAAAGAATTTGCACAGGCATGCAGTTTTACTGATAAAAGGATATAGGGCACAAACAATAAGGTTTGGTGTTGGGTTTCAGTGAATATTTAAAATGTGTTCATCACCAAATAAAGTGTCTTGATTTCTTTTGATCTTAATAGAATCATCACACTTCAGAATCACAGAAAAATGTGCTTCGTTTGTGATTTCCTAAATGGTCATCCATTGTGAATTGTTTCTACAGTTAATTTACAGGTATTTAAATGCTGTTGTGAGGTAGGACAAAATTACATCTTACTGACTTTCCTTTCATACTCTTTGTATCCCAGCAAGAAGTTCACATAGTTCACTTTCCAAAACCCTCTCGCCTGGAGTCAGAGAAAGACAACACAAAACTTCAATTTTTCCTAGAAAAAGCAGCAATTTGTCAGAAGACAGCCTGGCATTTGACCTCTGTGTCTGAAAGCACAAGGAATGTAAAAAGGCAAAACCTGAATTTAAAAGCATCTTTACTGCTCATTCACTTTCAGAACTCCAGCTTGGTTATTTTGGTAGTGCTGGGGCACACTGCACCCCCAACTTCCAGTGCGTATAGCCCACGTCTTTCAAGCTTTCCTGCATAGACACAAATCCTCTTTGAAACAAATGGGGAAGTAAAGAATTCATTTTAATTGCAGACGCATCTGCAAAAGCCCCGACCACCAAAGCTGTGTACTAATTCCTGAAAATGTCTAGAAGAAAATGGATCCAATCTGAGATCTCTTTTATGGTGGTGCAAAGTAAAACACTTTCGCAACGGAGACAGACCTGAAGAACCTAAAGCTCTGCGCACAAAGCACTCAGATTTAAAAATAAATGGTCTTTTATAGCGCGCCAATGCAACGTAGGTAAGGCTGGAAAAACGTGGGGCCTGATTTATGAATAGGTAGCGCCGCCTTAGCATCTTTTTTTGATGGAAAAGGGACGCAAACTTACTTTGCACTGCTTTTGCATAAAAAAATGACGCTAAAATGGCGCTTACTTTCATAAATCCGGCCCGTGATATCTTAACTTCAACCCTAAAGTAAGCCTTACAGCATAGTTTTGATTCAACGCAGTTTGTGCATCAAATTGGCTTGCAATTCGAGGTAGACTGAGTTACAATTATCCAGGCGATATAACTGCTTTCAACATATGGATCTTGCGTGAGAAAGGAACTAAGCACAGAATGCCCTAGAACATGGGTACTCACAAACTTTTTCTCGGGGGCCAAAATTGCAGTATGGTTTGCGGCCGAGGGCCGCACTGAAGTGACAGCGGGGGGCGGGGCTTAGAGGGGGCGGGGCTTAGAGGGGGAACAACCACCCCACCCCCTTTTTCAAAACAATGCCCCTACCCCAGTAACACACACAGCGCGCACACATACAGCGCCATCTGCTCTCACCCCTACCCCAGTAACACACACAGCGCCATCTGCTCTCACCCCTACCCCAGTAACACACACAGCGCCATCTGCATACAGCGCCATCTGCTCTCACCCATACCCCAGTAACACACACTGCGCCATCTGCACACAGCGCCATCTGCTCTCACCCTTACCCCAGTAACACACACAGCGCGCACACACACAGCGCCATCTGCTCTCACCCCTACCCCAGTAACACACACACACAGCGCACACATACAGCGCCATCTGCTCTCACCCCTACCCCAGTAACACACACAGCGCCATCTGCTCTCACCCCTACCCCAGTAACACACACTGCGCCATCTGCACACAGCGCCATCTGCTCCCACCCCTACCCCAGTAACACACACAGCGCCATCTGCTCTCACCCCTACCCCAGTAACACACACTGCGCCATCTGCACACAGCGCCATCTGCTCTCACCCCACCCCAGTAACACACACACACAGCGCCATCTGCTCTCACCCCTACCCCAGTAACACACACACACAGCGCACACACACAGCGCAATCTGCTCTCACGCCTACCCCAGTAACACACACACACATCGCACACACACAGCGCAATCTGCTCTCACGCCTACCCCAGTAACACACACTACATTAAAAACAAATAAATAAATAACCAAAGAGCCTTACCTGACTCAAAGCACTGTAAAGATGCCACAAATGTGGAACAGCAGGCAGGCGGGCAGCAGACGTGGAGCCGGTGACAGGAAGCAGACGACCAAAGCCCCATAAAAGTTAGCTGCAAGCGCTGACTTTTATGGGGCTTTGGCTTCCAGGATCGTTAGGGCAACGGCATAAACAATGGCCGCCGTATGTAAACATAGAGGAGCATGCTCCCGCGGCCCTCTTCTATGTTTACATACTGCTGCCATTATGATATGGCGTTTGGTGTGCGTCTCGCGGGCCGCCAAGCTAGGTCCGTGGGGCCGCTGGCGGCCCGCGGGCCGTACTTTGAGTACCGTTGCCCTAGAACGTCTGTAGTTGAAAGAAGCAAGTCTTAACAATGTCCTTAAACTGCTCCGCCATTGATGAGGCAGAGTAAATTTTTATATCCAGGTTTTTCACACTGGTAGCCGGAGGGAACTTTAGACGAGACAGAGAAAGCCAAAAAGAGAGATTCTAAAAAGGAGGGGGTCTGAAGGGGCAGAGGATCTACGTCTTGTCGCCATTAAGCTTTAGATGGTAAGAAATCAGCCTGCTCCCCACCTGTGGAAGGCACTCAAACAGCCAGGCTGCAACCTCATTCAAATCACCCAAAATCTTTGATTTAAACTGCACGTCATGGATGTAAAGAAAGTGGTTAAAGATGAAATAGGGGCGCAGGAGGAAGCATGTAAAGACACAATTAAAGAGGACATAAAACACAACCTTGTGGGACATCTCAGCCTCATGTTCTGATTGAATGGAATAGGTCAAACTGTTTCAACACAGAAAATGTTTTTCACATTAGTCTCATCTTAATTGGTAAGAAGCAAAAACAGTGTAAAAACACTGGGTTCATTTCCCCCCTCATTTCAACACTTTATGGATGATAATTGAGACAAGTTTAGAAAAGTCTGTCTACTTCTTTCTTCATTATTCAAGCAGCACGCTTGGTGGAATGGACTTGCTTCGTTTTATGTACCAATTTTTCCTATCATGGCTCAAATTGTCTGCCAATTAACGATATGAATTAATTAACCTCTGTCTTCTCTAGAGGCTACCACTCAATGAGCGCCGTGTAGGTCATCAGGCCTAGGTATGCCATTCCATAGGGTAATGATGGTTTTAGGCATGGAGGTCATGACAGCAAAATGCGGTGATGCCATGGAACTGATAACGTGTCCCACCCTAGATAATTTGCTTAGTCTGGGACTCGTTTTAGGCCAATGAATCTTTTGACCCTGATTGGAGATACCTTAAGGCGAGATAACAAATCAGCATGTCAATCAATAGATCGGTAACCTCATCAATATTCACAATATCAAATCAATCAAATTAGTTAATGACATTAATAAGAATCGGAACACACCATGGCCTTTCAGCCATAAATAACCACACAAAATTTAGTAAGATTTATGATATTTATTCCCTATTGATTACACTCTTCTAGCAAGTTTATTAATCTCAATACCAGAAAACACATCGGCACTGTCACAATATGGCAACTCAAATAAGATTTAATCAGAGCAAAGATCATAAACATTAGAACAAAGCACGACGTCAACATGGATTAACTGTAGCAGAGTATCATTAGCGCATATATTCAACAAAGCATCGATTCAGTCATTTGTCTATTTGTGTCCGTTTAGTGAACCCCTTAACTCGCTCGAATTAGCATTGGCATGTTCGGCTTCATGCAAAACAATTTAGCAACACAAATTTAGAAAACATCTATCTATGGTCTCTATCAAAAGAAGCAGTTGGTACCTAGAAGGAAAAGGCAAACAGACAATTACAATTTCATTATTATATAGTTACCCTCCGTTATGGGTCAGCATACAGAGTCAGTCTTCGTCCTCAGGACATCAGTTGATTTGCCATCAGCCAGGAAACACAGCAAAGTTCAGCAAGACCGAGCAATAAGGAACACCTCCCTCATAAGGAGGAAAAGTATAGAACGGGCAAGGCAAGGGTAAGGATGGTTTGAAGAGTCAAACAGCAAGTCTTTAAGACAGAGTGACAAAGTGGCTAGGTGCTAGCAAAGAATGGCACGTAATGGCAATGGCAAACAGTGGCTCGGAATGGCTGATTTCTCCTTGTGACACGGGGTTATATTAATCCTGTTGTACAGTCTCCTAATTTCCAATTGGGCAAATTTTGGTCCATCCTTATCTCCAACCAATAAGTGGGTTGTCACCTCATTAGGATTTTCACTTTAGTACAGTTCTCAAGTAGTTTATTGGCTCTTGTAATTGACGTCTCCAACAGGTAGAATGTCAGGTACAAACTTTTATTCTCGCGGCCCCAGTCAGTAGTTCCATTGTCTTTACCAGTTCAGGTGACCTTGTATCTGTTGCAAGTTTACACTGTTGCATTCGGCAAGAATGTCTCCTTGAGCATGTCGAGTCTCATGAGAAAGAATTTACTACAGTTACGCACATCTTCTAGCTTCTGGAAAAGTACGGCTACTTGTCCTTCAGTAAGTCAGCACATTGCACGTTAGAAAAACACATTTAATATGAGACCAGCAGCTAGGTACCGACTCATGCTAACTAAGGCCTAGTAATTAATTTTAGCAAAATCTTAACATATAACTCTTAATACTAATACAAACCCACACAATAGTACATCAATGATTCATTATTAGTCAATTTCATTTATCATCGTCTCCATTGGTGGCCACTCCTCGTGGGCACATTTCAAGCGCCTATGTTAAAAGCACATTAATACAATTTTCTATGCGACATCATTATACATTAATTTGCAAGCATTTCATGTTAATTTGTTATTATAATAACTACACTCCAACAATCCCTCCTCTGATGACACTTGTCATCACACAAATCCATTCTTTAACAACCCCTTCCCCTTTTCATGTCTTTCATCTCAATTTCTTCCTTTTGTTTCGCCTTTTCATATTTTGCTCTGAACATTTTCTCCCTTTTCTTTTCTTCCCTCCTCGCTTTATGTTTTGCCAATTTTTCTTTACCCCTTTCACAAATTTTGCACAGTACCCATAATCCAAATAAACAAGCCAAAACAATTACTATTCCCTGTATTAATTTTCCCAAGAACCCATGCCAAAGACTACTAAACCAACTTCCCACATGCGCAAATCCCTCTCCAACCTTTTCCCAGACTCCTGGTTCTTTCAATTCCTTCAAATCTGCGCTATCTCTTGTTAGGTTAGTAAGCATACTTCTAATCTCATTACTATTGTCAGGTATAGAGGCACAACAGTGCCTCTCATTAAGCATCTTACAGACTCCGCCACTTTTCGTTAAAAGAATGTCTAAAGCAAGCCTATTTTGAAGAGTCATAGCCCTCTCTGCAGCAAGTTCAGTATCCATCAGGAGTATAGCTCCTGTGAAGTTTGTCAGCATGTTATCCACAATAGTAGACAACTTTCGAATCTTTATGGAGTTCAAAACAACTCCCACTGAAGGAATTATTGCTCCAAATATGTCTCCTACTACACCAGCAGCAGTTTCTCTCTTTTGTCTAGCTCAAAGTAATTCTGTCACTTTCGGAAATTTCTTTAAATCATCTAGTTGATAGATCTTTGGGAAAACTATTCCTAAATAACATGTCCCATACCATGCCTTTGAAAGACGGTAATAAGCACTAAGTCCACAAATATAATAGACCCCTGGGATCGCTTGATCCATTCCATTTAGCATGAAAGTCCATTTATACTGAAACAAAAACACATGCTTACACTCACTCGTTCCCACAAACACATTGTCATAATATGATTTTGGTCGTGTAATGCAAAGCCTACCTACATGTTTCGCATCTAAAGCTAGCTTCCCTTGTTCCCTAATCCCGTTATTGCTATTACTAAGAAATGATCGTTGCTGCAAGCCCTTTTCTAATTTCCCCTTTAAAACCCTCCTTCTATCTTCAGTGTGATCTAGAAAGCTCTTCTCTATGGATGTAAGCAAGCATGTCAAATTATTGCGGTGCGCATATGAAGTACTAATTGTCTTTCTAGGCTCGAAAAATCCCTTAATCAGCTTTATAGCATAATACTTAGCTACACTATTCAAATCTTCTGATAGGCACTTCGTAGTTTGAGTAAAAATATTGCACTTCTTCCTGGTTGTAGCAGACTACAACTAATCCCGTATGTTAATGGCAAGCTGTGATATGCAACTCCCTCTTGGACTGAAAGAGGAATTTGTGCACACACATAACACGTCTTCGCATCCATAGTGTAACATACTCACTCAGCAAGCGATAGAAAACGTTAGTAGACAGCTCCCCTTTTGTATTAGTTTCATCATGCAGATATTTCGTATCTTGCTCAAACCTCTCCCATGGTGTTAGGGTAGCAGTCTCAGAAACTGTAGCATTGTTAGCTTCACTCTCATCCACCAAACACATTTCTACAAACAAAGCTATAATAAATATCACACACATAACACCCAGAGCAACACCCAAATATTTACAGCGCTTATTCCCCTCAACGTCATCTCCTGACCTAGGCATGATCTATAAAGAATCAGAAAGTAAAGTACTATAAATGTAATCAACTAATATGAGGATGGTTAATAACTTTCTCTTTTTTTTTGTTTTTTGTTTTTCAATAGAGCTAAGCAAAAAGGTCTTTCTTCAGCAAGTATTTACAGCTTTCTCATTCACTCCCAGGGTCTTTTGTCAATCCAGTTAGCAGCTTGTCACAATCGATTTTTCAAAAGTCAATTCAGGTTAACAGTGTCACATCCGATAATTTATCACTCTCTTCTCTCAGGTTTCCCTTTATTCAATTTCAGCTTAACACAGTCTCTTTTATTTGTTGCCAACTTCAAGTAGCATAATATTGACCTGGAACTTCACGATAAAAATAAAACGCCAAGAACTCCTGTTGCCACTCCGCTGATGTTGCATAAGCCCATTCAGGACCTGCGTATCTTCTGTTTGCTATTCTCTTTCTTTTCAACTTGCGGTCACCCTGCAATTCTCCTTCACTCAGATCTTCTTTCCTTGTGGTATCGACCTCTTCCTCTATTGTTTCATTGATGACCACTTTCCCTTTTGCAGCCTGTGACTCTCGACACTTATCTCCTCTCAGCGTCCTTTTACTGTTCGGCTTTTCAGATTGCTGTTCAATGCCCTCCTCTTGTGCTATGGTGTTTTCTCTTGATGGATTTGCAAGTGGCTCGGGAGGAGTATGAACACTTTGACTGTTGTCTGCCTCAACTCCTTCGCCTTCTGGGTCTGTCAGGGGTTCAACTTCAAACCTGTATCCGTCTGCTTCTGGGAGAGCCTCTCTTTGGGTTGGTCCTCCTGGTGCCTCAGTTGAGATAGGCTCCCCGTCACCCTTCTGGATCTTGTTTGCTGTTTGAGTGACCAAGCCGTTGTCAACGGGCTCTCCTTCAGTCTCAGCTCCCCTTTGATTACTCTCCAGCCGTGAGACTTCCTTTTCTGTGGCTGTTATTTTCACCTACTCAAGTTCCTCATCAGTTGGACACGTCACCTTCTTTGTGTGACTGGCATGGATCCAGTTTGGAATTCCCACACATTTCACAGCAGTAGTAGTTGTCAGTATCACTTGAT
This sequence comes from Pleurodeles waltl, assembly GCF_031143425.1. NCBI lineage: Eukaryota > Metazoa > Chordata > Amphibia > Caudata > Salamandridae > Pleurodeles > Pleurodeles waltl. The sequence continues at coordinate 465,011,125 of NC_090448.1, read as the reverse complement.
ACGACCCCTTCCAACGTGGCTCCAAACACGACTTCCTCACATGTTTCTTGACAACAACCCAGTCACCGGCTTTCAGATTGTGACCTGGATCATTTATCGGTGGCAGTGTGGTTGCTTCCACCTGGTGAGAGAAAAGCGGACCACGTCAGCCAGACCCTTGCAGTAGTCCAACACCATATTATCCGTGATATTCACAAGAGCATTTGCAGGCACTGCGGGCAATCTCATAGCTCATGAGGAGACAGTCCTGTTTTCTTGTTGGGTGTGTTTCTCATTGACATTAGCACTAAGGGCAATACATCTGGTCATTTCAAATTGGTAGCTGCGCACATTTTCACCATTCTCGACTTCAAGGTACCATTCATCTGCTCCACTAGTCCTGAGGCTTCAGGACGGTAGCTACAATGCAACTTCTGTTCAATGTTCAGTGCGGCACACAAGAGCTTAACCACCTCATTGTTGAAGTGACTTCCTCTACCTGATTCTAAAGAGATAAGGAACCCGAAACGTGGTATCAACTCCCTAAGCAGCAACTTCGCTACTGTGAGACTGTCATTCCTACATGTAGGGTAAGCTTCAATCCAGTGACTGAAGATGCACACAATTACCAACACGTACCTCAGACCTCCACACACAGGCATCTCAATAAAATCCAATTGCATTCTGCTAAATGGACCGCCTGCTCTCCCAATGTGGCTCAAATTCACCACGGTCCCTTTCCCTGCATTCATCTGTTGACAGATGAAGCACCTGTGACAGATTACTTCTGCAGCTTGCCTGAATTTTGGATTGAACCAATCGATTTTGAACAACCGGATCATGGTGTCTCTCCCAATATGTGCTTGACCATGGCAAAACCTTGCAAACTGTGACAAGAGACTGTTTGGGAAAACCATTTTCCCCTCATCTGAAACCCGCAAATCATCTGGTCTTTGTACACATTGCATTTTAAGCCAAGAGTGTTTCTCTTCCCTGCTAGCACGACCCTGTAACAATATTAATTCTTTCATTGTGTCAACCACTCTCAATGCGTAACCTGTGCATGTCTCATTTTCTGTTTCAGGTAACAATTCCCACTGATCTTTGAACGATATACAGTTCAATGCACCAAACCTTGTGACTTGATCTGCATATCCGTTTCCCATTGACACAAAGTCTTGTGATTTCACATGAGCATTGCATTTCACCACGGCAATTTCAAGAGGTAACTGAATTGCGTGCAACAACTCCTTTATTCTTTCACCATTTTTCACTGGAGAACCAGAAGAGGTAATGAAACCCCTCTGTGACTATAACTGGCCAAAATCATGAACAATTCTAAATCCGTATCTGCTATCAGTATAGATAGTGACTTTCAATTTGTCAGCGGCATGGCATGCCCTAGTAAGAGCAACCAATTCAGCCACTTGAGTAGAGTACACTCTCTCGAGCCAAGATGCTTCCAGGATACCAGTTATTGTACATACAGCATAGCCGGCTCTCAGTACTCCTACTGAGTCTCTCAGGCATGAACCATCAACAAAGATAATGTAATCATTTCTTCCAATTGGATATCTTTAATGTCAGGTCTCAGTTTGGTGCACAGTTCTGTTACCTCAAGACAATCATGTTCTAGTTCCTCAGCATCATCAACATCTGTATTTTCATTAGGAAGCAAAGTTGTTGGGTTTAACACAGTACAGCTTTTTAGTGACACATTAGGTGACGCCAGTATAATCGTTTCATATTTGGTCAGACGGGCATTCATTATATGCTGCGTCTTAGTTCGGGTGAGTAGTATTTCGACTGAGTGTGGGACCATTACTATTAAGGGATGTCCCATCACTATACCTTCACATTTAGTGAGGCTTTGACCAACTGCTGCAACTGCACACAGGCGACCCGATAAGGCTGCTGCAACTGGGTCCAAAGTAGCTGAAAAATATGCTACTGGGCGATTTGCACCTCCATGGACCTGTGTCAGGACAGACAAAGAACAAGCATCACGTTCATGACAAAACAGGACAAAAGGCTTTGTGTAGTCAGGCATACCTAAAGCTGGAGCCCTGCACATACATTCTCTCAGTTCAATGAATGCCCTCATCTCTTTCTCGGACATAGTTAGGGTATCCAGGCCATCCTTAATCTCCTTAACGGTCAACCTCACCAAAGGCTTAGAGATAATTGAGAAGTTGGGAATCCATTGGCAACAGTAGCCCACCATTCTCAATAACATCCTAACGTCTCTCTTGGATTTCGGGGGACTCATCTGTAATATGGCTGTCACTCTTTCTTTGGATATTCTCCTTGACCCCTTCTCAATCAGGTGGCCTAAGTACTTCACCTCTTTCTGACAGTACTGCAGCTTCTTTTGGGACACTTTGGGGGTCATTCTGACCCCGGCCGGCGGCGGAAGCCGCCGGCCTGGTTGGAACCGCCAGAATACCGCTGCGCGGTCAAAAGACTGCCGCGGGTATTCTGGGTTTCCCGCTGGGCTGGCGGGCGACTGCCAGAAGGCCGCCCGCCAGCCCAGTGGGAAACACCCTTCCATGAGGATGCCGGCTCCGAATGGAGCCGGCGGAGTGGAAGGGGTGCGACGGGTGCAGTTGCACCCGTCGCGATTTTCAGTGTCCGCATGGCAGACACTGAAAATCTTGGTGGGGCCCTGTTACGGGGGCCCCATGACACCCCATACCGCCATCCTGTGCCTGGCGGCCAAAACCGCCAGGAACAGGATGGCGGTATGGGGGTCGGAATCCCCATGGCGGCGCAGCAAGCTGCGCCGCCATGGAGGATTCCCCAGAGCAGCGGAAAACCGGCGGTACACCGCCGGTTTTCCGTTTCTGACCGCGGCTGTACCGCAGCAGTCAGAATGCCCAAGGGAGCACCGCCAGCCTGTTGGCGGTGCTCCCGCGGTCGTTGGCCCTGGCGGATTTTATCGCCAGGGTCAGAATGACCCCCTTTATGTCCATTCTTTCCCAAATGATTCAGTAAGGCAATGGTGTCATATCTGCAGTCATCTTTCGTTTTGGACGCAATCAACAAATCATCAATGTACTGCACTAGAGTCGAATTAAAAGGCAATTCTGATGATTCCAAGTCCTTCTTCAATATCTGATTGAAGATGGAAGGAGATTCCGAAAACCCTTGAGGAATTCAAGACCAACTGTAAACCTTGTCCAAGAATTTAAAACTGAAAATAAATTGGCTATCCTCAGGAAGAGGCACAGAAAAGAACCCTTGGGACAAGTCCACGACTGTGAACCACTCTCAATCAATCAATCAATCAAAGAGACTTATAGAGCACGCTACTCACCCTTGAGGGTCTCAAGGCGCTGGGGGGAGGGGAGGAGGTGGCGGTCGATCACTGTTCGAAAAGCCAGGTTTTAAGGCCCTTCCTGAAGAGTAGGAGGTCTTGGGTCTTGCGGAGGTGGGTGGGGAGGGTGTTCCAGGCTTTGGGGGCCAGATAAGAGAAAGATCTGCCTCCAGTGGTGGTGTTTTTGATGCGGGGGACTGTGGCTAGAGAGAGGTCGGCGGAGCGGAGGTGGCGTGTGGGGATGTGGAAGGTCACTTTTTCGTTAAGGTAGGATGGGCCGGTGTTGTGGAGGGATTTGTGTGCGTGGATGAGGATCTTGAAGGTGATCCTTTTGTCTATGGGGAGCCAGTGGAGGGATTTGAGGTGTGGTGAGATGTGTTCATGGCGGGAGAGGTCAATGATGTGTCGTGCTGCTGCGTTCTGGATTCGCTGTAGTTTGCGCTTGAGTTTGAGTGTGGTGCCGGCGTAGAGTGCGTTGCCGTAGTCTAGCCTGCTGCTGATGAGTGCGTGGGTGACTGTCTTTCTGGTCTCTGTGGGGATCCATTTAAATGTTTTTTTCAGTGTGCGGAGTGTGTTAAAGCATGAGGAGGTGATGGCGTTGATTTGTTGGGTCATTGAGAGGGCGGGATCCAGGATGATGCAGAGGTTGCATGCGTGGTTGGCGGGGGTGGGCGCGGGGCCTAACGTGGTGGCCCACCAGGAGGAGTCCCAAGTGTTTTTGTGTGGCCCAAAAATGATTACCTCGGTTTTGTTGGAGTTGAGTTTGAGGTGGTTGGCTGTCATCCATGCAGCGGTGTCAAGGAGTGCAGCGTGTAGGTTGATTTTGACGGTGGTGGCGTTGCGGGTGAGGGAGAAGATGAGTTGTGTGTCATCGGCATCTGAGAGGATGGTGATACCGTGGGATTTGAGGATGTTGGCTAGTGGGGCCATGTAAATGTTGAAGAGTGTGGGGCTGAGCGAGGAGCCTTGTGTGACTCCGCAGGTGATTTTGGTGGCGGGGGATTGGAAGGGTGGGAGTCGGACTTTTTGGGTTCTGTCGATGAGGAAGGAGGTGAGCCAGTCAAGGGCTTTGTGGCGGATCCCAGCTTTGTGGAGGCGTGTGCGGAGTGTGTGGTGGCAGACAGTGTCGAAGGCTGCGGAGAGGTCCAGGAGTATGAGTGCAACGGTCTCTCCCATGTCGATTCTGGATCTGATTTCGTCGGTGCATGCGATGAGAGCGGTTTCTGTGCTGTGGTTCTTGCGGAACCCCGACTGGGAGGGGTTGAGTGTGTGGTTAGCCTCGAGGAAGTGGGATAGGCGGGAGTTGACTAGTTTTTCCGTGACCTTGGCTGGGAAAAGGAGGAGGGAGATGGGGCGGTAGTTGGAGAGGTCGTCTGGGTCGGCTTAGGGCTTTTTTAGGAGAGCGGTGACTTCCGCGTGTATCCAGGGGTCTGAGAAGGTGGCGGTTTCGAATGAACTGTTGATTATGGCACGGAGTTTAGGGACAATGGTGGGGCTGGCTTTGTTATATATTCGATGGGGGCAGGGGTCAGAGGGGGAGCCAGAGTGAATGGAGTTCATAGTCTTTTCAGTTTCTTCGTCGGTGGTGGGGGTCCAGGTGGTGAGTAGGTTGGGGGGTGTGTGTGGTGGGGGGGTGTTGGGTGGATGGGGGTTGCGTGTGGAAGGTGTGTGTGGTATGAAGCTGTTGTGTATGTCCTGGATTTTGCGGTGAAAATGATTTGAGAGGGAGTTACAGAGGGTCTGTGTGTGTGTGGGGTCTAGGTTGCTGGCTTTGGGTTTGGAGAGCTCTTTGATGATGGTAAAGAGTTCTTTGCTGTTTTGGGAGTTGTTGTCAATACGTTCCTTGTAGTGTGCTCTTTTGGTGGTGCGTATGAGTTGGTGGTGGTTGCGTGTGGTGGTTCTGTGGGCGGAGAAGTTTGTGGTGGAGGGTTCTTGCCTCCATGTTTTCTCTGCTTTGTGGCATTTGCGTTTGGACTCTTGGAGCTCAGTGGTGAACCATAGGGCGTTCTTGATGTTGCGGGTGGTGATGTTTTTTCTGAGGGGCGCAAGAGAGTCTGCACAGGTGGTGATCCATCTGTTGAGGTTGTGTGCGGTGGTGTTGGGGGGGGTTTGTGACAGTTGGGAGTTTAAGCGCTCTGTGGGGATCTTGTCCCACATTCGGTAGGGGGTGGAGTGTTGGTGGTGGTGTGTGGGTGGTTTGTTGTAGGAGAAGTGGACGCAGTGGTGGTCCGTCCATTGGAGTTTGGTGGTGTGTGTGTAGGTGATGTGTTTTCTTGAGGTGAAAATTGCGTCAAGTGTTTGTCCAGCCGAGTGGGTGGGGGCTGTGACCATTTGTTTGAGTCCAAGGTTGGTGAGGTTGTCTAGGAGGGAGGAGGAGTTGTGGTCGTGATGGTTTTCCAGGTGAAAGTTGAAGTCGCTGAGGAGTATGTAGTCTGTGGAGATGAGAGCGTGCGTGCTTATGGTGTCAGCGATGGTGTCGCAGAAGGGGGGGGCGTGGTCCTGGGGGCCTGTATACGAGTGTGCCTCTGAGGGTGGTGGTGTTGTTGATGTGGATAAGGAAGTGCATGTTTTCTGCGTTGTTGAGGGTGTCGGGGGTGTTGGTGGTGACCTTGATTGTGTCTCTGTGAATGATGGCGATGCCGCCTCCTGGTTTGTTAAGGCGGTCTTTGCGCTGGAGTTTGTTGGCTGTGGCTATATCTGATTTGGATGAGAGGTTTGTCCAGGTTTCTGTGAGGAAGACGATGTCCGGTGAGTGCGATGTGATGAGGTCCCAGATTTCAATGGCATGTTTGTGTAGTGACCGGGTGTTTAGTAATAGGCAGCTGAGATGGTTGCGAATGGTGTGGTTGTTGTGATGTGTGTTTGTGTTGGCAGGGGTGTTGGAGGCTTTGCTGTGGTTTGAGGTGGTATTGGCATGGGGCGTGTGCTGGTTGTGAGTTTTTTTGGTGGGTGCGGATGTTGTTGTGTGGGGGTTGTTGCGTAGGGTCTCAGTGTGGGGTACGTGGGAGGTGGAGCAGGAGAATAGGCAGGTGCGGCAGGAGAAGGGGCCTTGTGTGTGTGTGTGGGGTTGGTTTGAATGCAGGTGGGGCGGGCTCCGGAGTTGAGGGAGTGGGGCTGGTAGTGTAGTCGAGGGGGAGTTTGGCTAGGAGGGCCAGGGGGACTGGCGCTGGGCGCGGTCCAGGCACGGACGGGCGCAGACGGGCTTGCCTCTGGCACGCCAGCGGCGCGGCCGTGCAGCGACCGCCATCAAGAGGGGGAGGATCAGCTGGGAGGCAGGAAGCGGGCGGGAACGGGAGAGCGAATGGGGGCGATAGGGGGGCAGGCCGCGGGGACGCAGCGGAGGGGAAAAGAAGCTGGGGGAGCGCACAAGGGTCGAAATGGCCCAAGATCACGGTGAAATAGAAGAAAAAAGGCTACGATGACAAAAACAGGGGGAAAAAGGCTACGGTGATAGAAATAGAAGGAAAAGGCTACGGTGACAAAAACAGGGGGAAAAAGGCTGCGGTGGCAAAAGCAGAGGAGGAAAGGCTACGGTGATAGAAATACAAGGAAAAAGGCTACGGTGACAAAAACAGGGGGAAAAAGGCTACGGTGATAGAAATAGAAGGAAAAGGCTACGGTCACAAAAACAGGGGGAAAAAGGCTACGGTGGCAAAAGCAGAGGAGGAAAGGCTACGGTGATAGAAATAGAAGGAAAAAAGGCTACGGTGACAAAAACAGGGGGAAAAAGGCTACGGTGATAGAAATAGAAGGAAAAGGCTACAGTGACAAAAACAGGGGGAAAAAGGCTACGGTGGCAAAAGCAGAGGAGGAAAGGCTATGGTGATGGAAATAGAAAGAAAAAGGCTACGGTGACAAAAACCGGGGGAAAAGGCTACGGTGATAGAAATAGAAGGAAAAGGCTACGTGACAAAAACAGGGGGAAAAAGGCTACTGTGACAAAAGCAGAGGAGGAAAGGCTACGGTGATAGAAATAGAAGGAAAAAGGCTACGGTGACAAAAACAGGGAGAAAAAGGCTACGGTGATAGAAATAGAAGGAAAAGGCTACGGTGACAAAAACAGGGGGAAAAAGGCTACGGTGATAGAAATAGAAGGAAAAGGCTACGGTGAGAAAAACAGGGGGAAAAAGGCTACGGTGGCAAAAGCAGAGGAGGAAAGGCTACGGTGATAAAAATGAAAGGAGAAGGCTACGGTGACAAAAACAAGACAAAACAGTGAGAGGCACAAAGAGAAACACAGTACAATGCAGAGCCTAGTGGTGCTTACCAGTGTCCACTGGACGCCAGGGATGAGGCGCAGATGGGTGTCTGCGGGTGGAGGAGGGCCTCGAACCCACGATCGGCCGCGTGGGCGGGGATCGTGGGAGCGGCACAGCAAGGTGGTGCTGCCGGCGCAGGGGAGCGAGCTCTGGCCAAAAATGTCAGGGGTCTCTCACCTGCGTCGCGCAGCGACCGCCATTAAGAGGGGGAGGTGGGAGGGAGGATCAGCTGGGAGGCGGGCGGGAACTGGAGAGCGAATGGGGGTGGGAGGGGGGCGGGCCGCGGGACGCAGCAGCGGGGAAAAGAAGCCGGGGGAGCGCACAAGGGTCGAAATGGCCCAAGATCACAGTAAAATAGAAGAAAAAGGCTACGGTGACAAAAACAGGGGGAAAAAGGCTACAGTTGCAAAAGCAGAGGAGGAAAGGCTACAGTGATAGAAATAGAAGGAAAAAGGCTACGGTGACGAAAACAGGGGGAAAAAGGCTACGGTGATAGAAATAGAAGGAAAAGGCTACGGTGAGAAAAATAGGGGGAAAAATGCTACGGTGGCAAAAGCAGAGGAGGAAAGGCTACGATGATAGAAATAGAAGGAAAAGGCTACGGTGACAAAAACAGGGGGAAAAAGACTACGATGATAGAAATAGAAGGAAAAGGCTACGGTGACAAAACAGGGGGAAAAAGTCTACGGTGATAGAAATAGAAGGAAAAAAGCTACGGTGACAAAAACAGGGGGAAAAAGGCTACGGTGGCAAAAGCAGAGGAGGAAAGGCTACGGTGATAGAAATAGAAGGAAAAGGCTACCGTGACAAAAACAGGGGGAAAAAGGCTACTGTGACAAAAGCAGAGGAGGAAAGGCTACGGTGATAGAAATAGAAGGAAAAAGGCTACGTGACAAAAACAGGGGGAAAAAGGCTACGGTGATAGAAATAGAAGGAAAAGGCTATCGTGACAAAAACGGGGAAAAAGGCTACGGTGATAGAAATAGAAGGAAAAGGCTACGGTGACAAAAACAGGGGGAAAAAGGCTACGGTGGCAAAAGCAGAGGAGGAAAGGCTACGGTGATAAAAATGGAAGGAGAAGGCTACGGTGACAAAAACAAGACAAAACAGTGAGAGGCACAAAGAGAAACACAGTACAATGCAGAGCCTAGTGGTGCTTACCAGTGTCCACTGGACGCCAGGGATGAGGTGCAGACGGGTGTCTGCGGGTGGAGGAGGGCCTCGAACCGGCGATCGGCCGCGTGGGCGGGTGTCGTGGGAGCGGCACAGCAAGGTGGTGCTGCCGGCGCAGGGGAGCGAGCTCCGGCCAAAAAGGTCAGGGGTCTCTCCCTGCATCACATGGAACCTGGAACATGATCACGGCTGAATTTGGCACTATGGGGCAACATTTTACCACTATCTCATTAATTTTGCTCATATCTTGAACAATTCGAACATTCCCACAAGGCTTTCTCAATCCCATTACTGGCGAATTACATGGGCTGCTCATCACTTCCTTTAAGACCCCTTGCTTCACAAAGTCTGCAATTATCTGCGTCACCTATATAAGGACATATTGTGCCATGTGGTACTTTGGTACCTGGGGAAACACGGCATTTGGCTTCACGTCTACTTTGACTGGTTCTACTCCTTTTATCAGTCCCACTTCCTTTCCTGTCAAATCCCACACCTTCTCTGTTACTGTCCCCTGCAATTCGATTGGCAAATCGGTCATGGTGAACCTCAGGAAAAAGCTCATCAAAGGCTACTCCTCATCTGTGGTCTCCGTCTCAGGCTCTGAGATCTGACCATAGGCCCCTTCATCTTCACTGTTTGTCTGCACCTCAATTCCTTCATTGGAACAGGTGATTGAACACCTCATCTTACACAGCAAGCCTCTTCCCAATAGGGACACAGGACTTGAATCACAGACTACAAACCTATGTAATCCCTGGAAGGTACCAATCTCAACCTGGACCAGATCTGTAATTGGATTAGTCAGGAGCTGGTTTGCTACTCCTACCACCTTTATAGTGCGCCCTGAAAGGGGCAGCTTCGGTACCTCTGCACTTCTGACTGTAGAGCGTGTAGCTCCTGTGTCAACTAAAAATGAGACCTTGTGACCCATCACCTTCCCTTGCACAGAAGGTCCTCTCTGATCTACTTCTAAGGATGCTGCAAGCCTGCACTCCTCACTATCCGAACAGTAATCCGACCATTCATCATTTATTCCATTCTCACCACGCAATGGGAACTGTTGTACTGCATTATTTTGACTCATTGTTTGACCTGTGACCTGTTGAGGAAGCATCACCTGTTGCTGTCCCATCGGAGCTAAAGGCAACTGCATTTGCTGTCTAGGTACCATGGGAATCTGCTGTTGTACTTGCTGCACCTGCACTGGTTGAATATGTGGCATTTGCATTTCTTGCATGGGCTGGAGACCCTGCATCTGAACCATGTTATTCTGGAAGTTCGGGTTTGGACCCCTCATTCTTGGACCCCTCACATTTTGCAATGCTCTGACATCATTGCTTTGTTGAACAACACCATCCTGAACCATCATCGGACATTTCCGCTTCCAGTGTTCCACGCCCCCGCACGCATGGCATGGTGACATCTTTTTCATCCCTTGCACATCATTTTGAACCACAACAGTATTCAAGTCTGGACCATGGTTCACAAAACCTCCCCGACCTCTGCCTCTCGGTTGCGCTGGAACATTCCGTTTCCTTGTGGTTGCTGCACCACCTGCTGTACTCCATTCCCCTGCATCCCTGCTTGAGCTGCCTTAATCTGCATCACCTTCTCTTTCAGCTTTCTCTGCTTCAACTCAATCTCATCACTGCAGTATTTTGCATACTGTAATACCTCATCAATCGGCTTTGCTTGCCAACAGATCAAATGATTCTTAATCATCTGGCTAATCTCTGGCCTCAGTCCTTCAACGAACCTGAACACAAGGTGATTCATGTCTTTTGGTTCTATGACCTCTGTGCCACTGTAGTGTTTGAACGCCTTTAACAAACTCTCATAGTAAGCACGTATCGATCTTTGCCTTCTTGTGCCATTCAAAAAACTTTCTGCCAGTCAGTAACTTTCGGCGACACTTTCTGCTTCAAGAACGCAATCACCTTATAGTAGTACTTCATCACCTCAGGAGATGGTGCTCCTGTAGCCCTGTCCCTTGGCAGTTCAGCTGTCGGCCAATCCACACTCCTCTTGCACTCAAGCCACAAATCAGCTGGAACTATACTCTCAAACAGTGTATTCAAGTCTTCCCAAAGACATTTCGCAAGCTTCACAAACCGGTCCGTTTGCTTAAACTATTCTATCGGCTTTTCCCTCAACCTGGGATAATCATTTGTGAATGAAAAAATGTCACCTCTAGACCATGGTACATGATCTAGAACCCCTCCAGCTGTTTCTCTCATCGGTAACATCCTTATTGTTCCCGTGTCTGGCACAGCTTTCACCTGCTGCTGTTCTGAGCAGTCGCTTTTCCTCTTATCTCTCTTCTTTGCCCATCTGCCTTCCCACTTGTCTAATGCTCCCCAAACTTGAGCACTCTGCAGTATCTCTTTAAGGTGTGCCTTCATCCCAGTAGACCTCGTATGATCAAAATGTTTAGGTTCGAAGTCTAACCTATAACTCCTCTTCAGATGCTTAGTACTGTCTAAGTCTATGCCATATTTGTCTGCTAGGTTTGCCAACCTCTGGTGTACCTTACTCACTTCTTTGGTTATTTTTGGGCACAGATATCTTAACTCTGCTTCAGTGTATGATTCTAACCTGTTCACTCCCATGCTCCCTTCAACTAGCTCAGCTGCTTCCACCCCCAACCTCACAAAATTCAGGTATTCATCTCTCTCTGATTGCTTTGCTGTCACAGGAGTGGTCTGTGGAGTGTTAAGCTTTTCTAGCCATTCATTCAATTGTTGCGCTGTCAAACCTTGCAACGAGATATTTCCAGCCTGCACCATCGGAGTTTGTGACGTATTTGCACCCAATACCTGTGGAGTCAGTAGGCCCAAGCCTGCTTGTCTCATTATTTCTAAAGGAACCCCAATCGGACTGAAGTCCAACAAGGACCTAGACCTCTCCACTGTCTGTTCTTACGGTGTCATCCCTTGGGAGCTTCCTGTGAACCCTCCTCTTACCACCTCTTGAGTCATTACTCCTTGGTCACACACACTAAGCTTCGCCTGCGCATACAGTGGTACTGGCGGACCAACAGTAATTGGCAAAGATATAGCAGCTGGTGCCTGTCCGTGTCCCAATCCCGGTGGGGCATTGACTCCCATAGCTTGATTCATTATATGTGCTGTAACTGATTGCGGTCCTGTGACCGAAGTATAATTCGGAACCTCCTGTTGCTGCGGCTGGGGCAGCAAATGTGGAGTTGGCTCAATCTGCACTAACTTTGATCTCGTGTGTATAGGATCAGGCGACACCATCAAATTTGTAGTCGTCTCTAATACTGGGACATCAGGGTAGAGCCTCTGAACTGGTGGTGGCTGCAATTGTATTTGCGTCTCGGGTGCAGTGGATACACTAGCACCATTCTGTATCGGAGCTGATGTGGTAACATTATTTGTCTGTACCGTATTTGCGATCCCCTGATTCTGTGCCAAACTTACAGTACCTGCACTAGTACTCGGTCTATTGTCATATATGGCATATGGTGGTGGTCGATGATGTAACAACTGATTGAGAAACTCATCATCATCTGAATCATCTGCATCTACCCGAGACTTCTGAGTCTCCTTTTGCTTACTAGAGCCCTTATCTGTTTTACAAGTGGCCTTTCTCCCCTGTGTAACGGCCTCTTGAGTTATTGCCGGAAACATCCTAACTCCGTCTATTATTTCCCTTCTCCACATTCTGGTCTCGCTATCCCATCTAGCCTCTGCTAGAGTCTTTTCTGCTTTTCTCATTCTCCTCTCGAATTTCTGTTGCCTCTGTCGTATGGCCATTAATTCCCAAATCGCTAACGTCTCAAACTGAGCTGGTCTCGGAGGCGGCTTTTGCTCATTTAACACTTTCCGCAAATTCTCTAGAACCCCTATGTTAAAGGTTCCATTCTCTGGAAATGCCAAACACCCATCTTTCTCTGTTAATTTGCACCATTGCTTTAGCCAAAGACATGGCATGACTCCCTTCTCCTCCACTACGGCATAAGCCGGAGTATCCTCTGGCGGTGTAGGCTCTTCCACACTTGCTGTAATGTACACATCTCCCCTCAAAGCTCTCTTTAGAGCCTTCAAGAACTTCATTTTTTGCGTCTCTTATTTCGTTTATAACTGAATCAGGAAGAGACTTTAATTCCCAGAACACTCTTCGCCTACCTTCTCAACCAATTGCCTCTCATGGACGGGTGCCAATCCCTGCGCGACCCTTCTTACTAGCTGACCTATCCCAGCGCTGCTCCAATGACGTCACACTCACACACGCTGCAGCTGACAAAGCCCCATGGCTTGTCTTCCTCACTCTTTATTCACACAACCTAATGCAGTATATTGCGAGCACCTTAACAACAAACTCAAATTCGCCGGTTTACTACAGGAAGGGTAACACAATCGCTTCAGAACTTTACAGAAATTTCACTTGAAGCCTCAGCCGCTACTCTCTCCTTCTCAGATCCTGCACTCGCAAGCAAAATTTGACCCGCAAATTTCACTCTCGACTTGTCAATGACTCGTCCTAGTGCATTTTAGAACTTACCAAATCTCCATTGAAGGTTTTCACTCACACATTTTGACTCAAACTCGACTCGTTAACCACGCCCGATTGACCTACTAAACCGCGCAAATTACAACATAAACCAAGTGTCTCATACACTTATCAATATACTCCGGAGTCTTAGACTACGCCGGGTCCCTGAATAGTTGGTTCACAAAAAATTTATTATTTATACAAAAGATGCAATCGTTGTTATTGCCAGTTTTTTCCAGTCATGCAGCCCTGTCTCTCTGTAAGCGCGTTATCTGATGCTGGTTAAACTGGATTTGCATTCTGGAAACAAAACCGGCACCTTTGGAATGTGTAGCTTACTGTAATCAAGCTGAAATGTTGGCCTGCGCATCATGCTGCACTGTTAAACTCTTACTTCACCTCTTAAGACGCCTTCCAGAAGAACTGCTTTGAACTATGGTTTCTATTGAAATAGAGCCAAACATTTTGAGGATCTTTGAAGAACATGACTAGGTCTGTTCCAAGTAAAACAATGTGATTGAAATCATAACGCTCGAGCTCCTTCCCCTTCTTCCCATCCTGTAGTATGCAATAGTTTGCTTGGATCTGTTCATTGAAATATTTTGGGGCATATTTACACTTTTTGATGCAAAACAGCACTAACGCAATTTTGCATCAAAAAGTTTAGCACCGGCTGTGCGCTATTCCGGAGCACCAGCCGGGTGCCATATTTATGGAATGGCGCAGGCTGATGCAAAGGGTGAGATAGCGTAAAAAAAGAAAAGACATTAGCCGGGTGGGGATGGCAGTATGGGAGAAGGGGGTTTTGCGCCAAAAAAAGACATTAGTCTGATTAGAGGCAAAAAAAATGCCTCTAACCAGCATAGCGTCATTTTCTGACACAAAACCATCCACATCACATGATTTCTGTCTTAGAAAAGACAGGAGTCATGCCCACCTCCTCACTGGCCAGCACTGGGGACCAGTGTCCCCTGGACATGGCCATTGAACCCTGTGCCATGCAGGGGGCCCAAAGCTGGACCCCAATGGCACTTTAATTAAAAAAAAATACTTACCTATACTTACCCTCTGGGGTGGGTGGGGATGTTTCTTGGGCTTGAGGAGGGCACCTGTGGACCCATTCCATGTTGTTTAACCATGGAATTGGGTCCACAGGTCCCCTAACGCCTGGTCTGATCCAGGCGTTAAATAATGGTGTAATGCAAGCTTTGCACCATTATTGAGCCTCTCCTCCCGCCCGTGTGGCATTTTAGCATGGTGATAAATATGGGGCTATGGAGTTAGCACAATTTTTTAGATGGGAACGCCTATCTTGCATGTCATTGACGCAAGGTAGGTTCACGCATCTAAAAAATGGTGCAAACTCCAATATTTTGACGTTAGACGGGGCTAACTTCAAAGTTTGCGCCAAATTTGCATTAAACAAAATGATGGAAATTCGTCGCAAACAGAGTATAAATATGTCCCTTAATCTTATAGTCACAGCAAAGTAAAACTCAGGTGTGAAGCTTGATGATGTATTATATGTTGAAAGACGCATTATGATTGCATGTATTCTACCGTTTTTGTTGCTTCGAGAACTAGTGTGGAGTTCAAGGGATCTTATTACTAGTTGCATGAAGCGGTATGCCCAGGATGTCACAATGGCTTGTAACTGAAGGAGTCTCCTCCTCTTACCAGACATCATGAACTGTTAGGACGGACAAGAGGAATAACATGCCAAGCTAGAATTACCTGCAATATAACCACAGGAGATTTCTGATTACCGGCCCTTTCCTGGGCACATTTTCCTCCTGCATTCCTAAAACCGGAGGAAAATGGAACCATGCGGGGATGTATCACCCCAGGTGACACCACTATACACAACTTGCTATTGGCTCCCATGAGTTACAGGAATTGGGATAGTGCAGTGTGTTGATGTATCATCGGCATGTTGTCAATCAAAAGGCTACTGTGCCAGAAGAAGCAACCTAGGAAAAAAAATTCCTTCCTTAGACACTGGAAATACTTACATCTGCCCAACACCTATGTCACTCGTCAAAGCGCGCAAGAAGTGTTCAGCTCCACACATGCTAAGCTCCATCATAACTTCTGAAGAGCTAACAAGACCTGGCTTCCACCCACCTGATCCTGCTGCACAACCAGGACCACCCCTCAAAATAGACTTGCCTCAAAAACGGATGCCTAGTGACAAGGCTAGGGATTCCAGAGGATAATGGTATACATGTTCAATGGTATCTCTTTCTATTTTCCATTCCCAAGTTTTACTGAAATGCATAGGCAATGTAACAAATCTGCAGCAATCCAATTCGAGCACCCATCTGACCCTCTTGTCCGGCACCCAGAGCTTTTCACATAGAACATACCACAAACATACATTCTATTAGCTATGCACAACTCGTTGAGTCATCTCTTACCATGTAGTAAAAGAAATAAAAGCGGGGTCTCGCCAGTGTTATGAAGCGATATGCAAGTGATTAAGTACAATGCAATGCGAAATTCTCTGTAGGTCCAAAGGGAAGAAACTGTACGAACCTCAGTTTTGGGCCTTGATATAAAGCATTTTTAAAGCAAACAATCACCAGTGGGCATCCTGGCAACAATTAACATATGTTTATTGTTACTCAACTAATTTTTTCTGACCTTCCTTGACAAGATGAAAGGCTAAGTGGACCCTTTGGGACTCAAATCAGTGACTAGGGAGATCAAACACACATACCTGCAATGTATTTATTAGTTCATTGAGACATAAATTCCAACCTTCAGTTCCAGTGCTAATGCACGTGTTAAATGGAAACAACATTTTCCTCCTTGAATGCAAGAATAAAAAACACTCTTTGTGAAACGAAATACCAGTCACATGCTACAGCTTGTTGCCAAACCAGAGTGCCCTGCAAGGACTTTGAGCAGGTGGTGAGAGGGCCGGCGCTGAGATCTCTGGATTGGTGGGATTTCTCCATTGGATAGGGTGCTGCAGGGCATCCGAGGGAGCCAAGGAGATCGAAGACCACCCCCCCCCCTAGGTTGCAATGAGGAACTGAACCAGCCGTCAGATGCGGTCGGGGGCACTTGGGCCTGCTGTGGAGGGACCGCGTGCTGAGCGGCCTCCCGTTTGAATCACGGCCGGAGGAGACATGTGAACAGGACCTGCCACTGATGCAGTTAGGGGATCAGGGGGCAGAGGCACTTGCCCCACTTTGTTCCTGGAACTGGTGCATCATGCGGAGCAGTGGTGAACAGGCAGGTGTTGAGATCTCTGGATTGGTTGGAGAGATTGCTTCCAGCAGGACTGCCTCTCCTCATGGTGCTCCATGGGAGATGTGTGGAAAGGCTGGGTGCTGCCCAACCATGTGGAGCAGGGACTGCCGTGTGGACAGCACCTAGAAGACCTCCTGCGGAACGCCCTCTCTGTGCTGGGGACTGAACCCCATCTGGGGGATGTCTGCCACCCACTGCCTGTGACTGCCAGTACGGTCCTGGAGAATGGTAGGGCTGGCATGGGGCTGCACTGGTGTCTGGGCTTGCGACACGAGAGAGAGCACTTAGTACTCATTTGGCCAGGATCGCCACTGCTGGACTTGGTACAATCTGGAGGGTGACCGTGTCTGCACTTGAAGCGCTCCGGGGGGGCATACTGACTGCCACGCTGCGGGTCTTGTGCATCCCTGGAGAGGTGACGGCCCGCCCGGCCTGCGGGGGCTGCTGCGGGCAGCTGACTCCTCCTGAACATATCTATTAATAGAGATCAGCACGACTTGGCGGCTCCTACTTCTGCACAACAGGAGGTAACACATCACTATAATGAGTATGGGACGTCCCGGACCAGACAGTCTCTGGCCCCTATCAGGGAGTTCACAAACTGCAAACACCTGCATCAGAACTGCCAGGAGAGACAGTCACTATGCCGTCCTCTATGCAGCTCCAATTCAAGAAAATACTGGGGGTTATAGTGGACACAAAGACTGGTCTTCAGCAAGACATAAGCGCAGTGTCTGTGGACCTGGGCCTGCTATGTGCTGGACACCAAAAGCTGGCTGATAGATTGCACAGGGTGGAAAAGGGATACGAGGAAGTTCGCCCGGCACAGAAAGATCTTGGGTACCAACTCACCTCCCTGACAGACAGAGTGCATGTTTTGGAACACCGAGCTGAGGACGCCAAAGGACGTAACAGATGGAACAACATCCGAATAGTGGGCTTCCCAAAAGCATTGAGTGGGCAGAGATGGTGACATATCTTGAAAATTGGATCAGATCACTCACGGTTCAGGCTCACCAAACTCTCTTCTTCACAATAAAAAGAGCCCACATAGTACCATTGAGGCCACCTGCACCTGGTAGACAACTGTGCACAGTGATTATCAAGTTGCTCCTCTTCCACGACGGGACCCTCTCGGGCGACACGCTAGGCTGGAAGGCCGTCACCAAGTTGGGGATGGCAAGGTGACTGTGTTCCCTGATTACGCAATGGCTGTCCAGTCTCAACGGGCCTCGTATGCTGAAGTTAAAATACACACAGGGCTAAAGGTATTTAATACTCACTGATTGTCCCTGCTAAACTGAAACTTATTGTTCATGAGACAACACATTTATGTAAAACCCCTCAAGATGCATGGGACTGGTTTGAGAGTTATATGGCTGGTACCCCTTGTAAGGGACGGCAATGCAAATCAAAAGGAAGACAGCAACGACCGAACAAGAAATCTCGGAAGTCCAGAGGCACACATCAGCTACCTAAACTGACTAAGAAGCAGGCAGAGGAGGAGAGGGAGGCAGCGATTCGGACTGCAGCAGACCTTGCCGCCCATCAGGGCTCAGATCATGACTCAGGAATGGACACTAACAAAATGGCAACAGACTCAGACACGGAACGGTCCACCCTGAGGGAAGAGGACCTGCCGGCGGTGACCCCCCAAATCATTGATGACCTGATTTGATGTCCTCTTCGCCCATGCCCCTGGTTGGGGTTATCATACGGTGACACTGCCACCCGGCTTGTTGGTCCACAAATAATTCCGTACTTCATAGAAGGCACCTGCTTTCAAGTACTGTGACCTGGAGACACCCTGTGCTGCCGCCTTGGTGTGGGGTGTGGGCAGGGGTGCCACCTTGCAGAGGCCAGAAGACAGTGGAAGCAGGCCTGATCTTTGGTGCCTTCGATGCCCATTGCCCTGGCTATAAGTAAATTTACTGGGCCAAATTGACTTAATGCTCGACAGCTCATGCACACCACCCTCCCATCGCCTCACTTTTTATTAGGGTGTGGTGGACCCATAAGTCTGACTTTGTTTTCTTTTTGGAACTTATCATGCTTGGGCTGTTGGCCGTTGCCATTCGTCCCTGGGGAGAGGGAGATCATAGTTGGGGATTTGAATTGTTTGTTTATGTTTTTTTTGGTTCTCTCTAGGTAGTGGATAATTGGATATGTGACTCTTTAACAGGCTTGTTGGGGATGGCATCCCTGAGATGGAAATCAAGAAGACTTATACCTAGATGGTGAGTTCACTGCAAGATATCTACTGTATAACGTGGAATGTCCGCGAGGTGGGGTCTGCTATGAAACGCTATGAGTTCCACCATTTTCTGTGACATCTGGGAGTCCAATGGCAATATTGCAGGAGAGTCATCTCATGAGAGTTGAAATTGAGCGTCTCCGATGGAGGTGGCATGGGCAACTATATGCTACCTCCAATTCAGCATACGCACGAGGGGTATTGATTTGGATTAGGGCCGGAATCCCCTTTGAACTCATTAGGGAACTGATCGACAAATATGGTAAATATGTCCTGGTTCATGGCAGATTAATGGGTAAAAAGGTGATTACTGGTTCCATATATGCCCGAATCAGGATTAACTGGCCTTCCTCCACTCGTTGTCGGCACCGCTGGGCTTGTTGATGCAGGGGGATCTTTTACTCAGTGGCAATTTTAACTGTGTGGGAGATGTCACTCTGGATCGATCAACTCCACCCCTCAGGGAGGCCCTGACCCACAAGCTTGCAGTGGGGTTCAGGGATTGGTTACACCACTGGGCACTAATAGATGTATGACGGCTCCAGAATGGTCAGAAGCACGATTTCTCATACAACTTGGACCCCCACTATTTGCACACCAGAATAGATGGAGTGTTTTGTTCTGAGAGACTTTGTAACTATGTGATGCTCACTTACGCACCCTCTCAGACCATAGCCCTCTCCTCGTAGCATTCCATCCCCTGGTCAATATACCCGCGACCCCTCAATGGCGACTCCAACCCATTTTGTTGGAAGATGACAGGTATAGGGAAGTACTGAGCAGAAAGATTACTGAGTACTTTGAATTGAATCAAGGGACTGCTTCATCTTTGCTTGTGGAATAGGAGGCATTCAAATAGTGATTAGAGGACAATGCCTGAGTCAGTCCATAGGCATTCGCCGAGAGTTACTCAAAGAATTATATACGTTAGGAACTCCCATTCACACTCTGGAAACAGGCAAGCAAACAGATCCAACCACTGGCTTAAAACTTAATGCAACCCATAAACGATACAATTACATTTTGCACAGGCTGAAATGTGTTGATTGCAAAAGTTACCTAACCAAGGCACATGCTGAACAGGGCAAGTCAGGTCGGCTCCTGGCATGGCTGATACGCCCGGAGTCCGGTGGTGTCCCTATCACCCATTTGACCACTTCCTCTGGGTCACACATTCATGCCCTGGGGCCCATTAATGAGGAGTTTCGGTGGTATTATGAGACCTCGTGTGTACATCCCGATGGCCTATCTGCCCAGGCAAATCTGACTTCCTTGCATGTATCTGCTTACCACAACTGCCTTCCAGGGCTAAAGAAATATTAGGGGTACCCAGTACGATACAGGAGATAAAACAGGTGGCCAAAGAGTTAGCCTCTGGTCAAACGCCAGGTCCAGACAGCCTCCCGGTTGAATTCTTCTGGACCTACATAGACCTACTGGCCTAAAGTTAGTACTTTTTTACACAACCGCACCACGCGTGGGCCACCTTCCTGAGTCTACCAGGGATGCTCTGGTGGTACTGCTTCCCAAGACCAAACTCCAAGGTATGCGGACTACTGCTTTTAGGCCTTTATCAATGCTTAACATGAATTACAAAATTCTTAGCAAACTTTTGGCAAATAGAATTCCACCTTACATGCTGAAATTGGTGCATGAAGACCAGAACAGATTTATCCCAAACAGGAGCACGGCCCTTACCCTACAAAGGCTATTCCATGTCCTGTATCACCAGGACATGCAAACTCAACCCCAGGCTGTGCTCATGTCAGTAGATCTAGAGAAGACATTCAGTTCTATCAGGTGGGATTTCCTCAAGGTCATGCAAAAAATGAATTTAAGGGAGGCATGGATTAGTTGGGTCATGCTACTCTACACAGACCCGACTGCTAGACTGCAGATTGGGAATACAACATCCTCCAAATATAACATTTATAGGAGCACAAGGCATGGCTGCCCTCTGTCACCCCTGCTGTTTGCCCTGGCCATACAACCCCCAGCAGCAATGCTCCACAAGGAGGGTGATAGGAAGGGAATATTTGTGGACGGATTTCAGCACATCATATCGCTTTACGCCAATGATCTTCGGGTATATGTAGCACCGTGCATGTGAGGGGCAAGTAGAGCGGTGGCACAGCTTGAGGAGCTTGGGGAAGTGTCCAGCCTTCGCTTGAACCAATCTAAGACCTGTCTATTTCCCTATGCCGCTTATATGCCCTGCCCCAGGACAGGCCAGAAGGTCTTAGATGGGAAATCTCTTCCTTTAAATACTTGGGCATAAATGTTTACCATTCAGTAGATGTCCTATGCAAAGGAAACTTTGGAAGGGCGTATCAGTCCATTCAGGTTGATGTTTCCTTTTGAAGATTACTGAAACTGTCACTGATGGAGCGAGTTGCTGTATCTAAACTGTTGGTTCTTCCGCACCCCCTGTATTACTTTGTAAATCTACCACTAAGTATCCCTGCTAATTGGTTTAAACAAGTAGATGTGCTGCTCAGAGACCTGGTTTGGGATGGGGCAGACAAAGGGTTTTACTTCAGACCTTACGACACTCGCGGACACCTGGATGTCGACTTTTGCACATGATCTGGAGCTGTTCAGTTCTCCATGTGTTCTGTACGGTGGTTTTGTGTAGGTTGCATCTTGCAATCGGACAACATATTCCTCAAGGAATGGAGACCTGCATTTTGGGCACCTTCCCGATACCCGATGGGGGGGACTAGATTTCTAGACCTAGCGCTGGCACTTGCTAAGCACCGTATTATGGTGGCCTGGAAGGATAGAGCTGGTCCTATATTTGAGGATTGGGTGTAAGATGTCACGAGGTGGGCAGGGGCAGAGGAGGGGATGCTCCAAACTGAAGACAATAGGAGGATACATAGGCCCCTTAAGGTTGATCTGTGGAGCGAATTCTTGAGTACTTGGTAGTGCCCTGCTGAAGCCACTGATTTAGATCAGGGCAGCGCTACTGACATTAATGTCAGGGAGATACCAGGAACAGGAGCCCACACTTAACTTAAACGGGCTATATGATACGATGCAGCCCATCACATGTTCTTCCCCACAATCATTCCTACTGGGGACCTGAAGCACCCAAGGACCCCACTACTAGACAGGAAACCGGACACGATGACACAAAATGATTCAAATGGATGCCTCTTCTCTGACACGCTGCCTGTTCCTACCCTGGTGTTAATTAAGGTCTGGTAGCCAGAGAACCTACCGTTAGTTCTTTTATTGCTTAATCTTGATTTTCTGTGTTTCACAGGTTGTTTTAGTTCTATTGGCTTTGACAATGGTATCTCCACTCCCTTTCATAATGCAAGACTTCTTACACTGTCTGAAAACTAACTCTCACCGTTCATGCGGGATGCCCACAATGGGAAACTATGATAAAATGAACAGAAGTTTATGTTATTCTCAAGTATGAGAAGCACGGGCGTGCTAGTTGTAATGGATTGACATTATAGTTGTCTGCTATCCTTGTTACAACACATCTGTCTGTTATCTGCAAAGTATAACTGATGTATGCTAATGAACACCTGTTACCTTCTGGATACCCAACCTCCGATTACAGATTGACGACTGATAATATTTTAAAAATGGCAATAAAGATATTTAAATAAGAAAAGTAATGAAGCTGGCAGCTGGGCTGCCCTGGGTGCATAGAAGATAGGAGATTTCATGTTCTTTTCAACTTCATTTATAGTTTTGTTAAACGCAAACCTACTACTAAGGAGAACAAGAGTGCAATAAAATGGTCTCAGTGGATCCAAGGGTAATAAAAGGCAGGTTAAGAAAGTCATACCAAATGTGGCAAATAATGAGTCAGAAGGCAGTTTGATCTGGTCATTGCTACTGTGTTACACTCTCCCACATGGACATCAATTAGAGGTTGCCAGGCGTCACATCTGCAATGCCTACCTTGCCCTTTGTGCCCCCCGGGATTGTCCTTGGGACCCCTGGCTCAGAGGGAGCAAGAAGCATCAAGAGAAGAAAGTAGATCTTGCCCCTTGTCCCACTCTACAGCAGCTGAAAAAGTGGCCTTTGGAACTCTCAGCCCTATATTCCGCCCCTAGTCCCTCCAGAGGAATGACCGGAAGTTAATATGTTCCGGTTAATATGTTCAGTGTATGTAGGGGGGGTGTGAGTGCGTGCATGCTTGCGGGGGTGTTGCGTGTTTTGGGAATGAGTGCGTGTATGTATGTAGGTATGTCTGTGTGGATGTATGCGTGAATGTGTGAATGTGGGTGTACATGTCTGACTGTGTGTGTGGATGTTGGCATGTGTGTCGGTGTGTGTGTGTGTGTATGTGTGTTGGTGGTGCCTGCATGCGTGTCGGGTGTGTGTGTGTAAGGTAATGTCGGGGCGGGGTGGGGACGGGGGTCCTGCCACCTTTGGGGGGTGGCAGGGGTGGTGGGTATTGTAGGGGAGGGAGTCGGGGTGGGGGTGGGGTGGTGGCGGAGACCCCTATCAGTGCCAGGGAAGGAATTCCCTGGCACTGATAGTGCTTACCGCCATGGATTTCATGGCGGTTCCTACCGCTGGAAATCCACGGCGGTAAGCCGGGTCAAAATACCGGCGGCGGTATTGTCACGGCCGCCGGGCTCGAGACCCAGGTCTCCAGCCCAGCGGTCGTCTCCGCCTTGGCGGGTGGAACGGAGAAGCGGCGGATGACCATGGCGGTAACCGCCATGGTCATAATTCCAAAAATAAGACCGCCAGCCTGTTGGCGGTCTTACTGCCGCTTTAACACCGTCCGCCAGGGTTGTAATGACCCCCTTAGTGTTTACTTTCCTTTCTCTGACTTCAAAGTGAGAGGATTTATGCAACAATCTTGCTGGATACTGGGGTTAGGAAAGAGTTTTTTCTATCACATGACAACATTTAAATAGACTTCAGAATATATCAGAATTGCACCCTACTCTGTATCACTCCACTTTACGCAACTCCATGCCACTGTTCTCTTCTCCATTCGGAACCACTCCACATTATGCCACGGCTCTCTATGCTACTTCACACTATGCCTCTCTACTCTGTACTAATCTACTCTAAGCCACCGCACTTTGCGCCTCTCTACACCACTGCGCTCTGCTCGTCTGCACGCCATACCACTCCAGTCTAGGCAACACCATTCTAATCCGCACAACTCCACTCTCTGCCACTCTGCAACGCGCACTATACACCACTGCACTCTAAGCTAATACACTCTATGCTAATGCACTTTACTATGTAACACTCAACTCTATGCCCCTGCACTCTACATCAATACACTGTACATCATTCTAATCTACTCTGCACCTCTGCACTCAATGCCACAGCACTCTACACTACTTTATGCCATCACACTCTATGCCACTTTATGCAACTCCACTCTAACCTGCACTTCTCCACTCTAAGCCACCTCAGTCTACTGTGAAATAATCTACTTTATGCCACCGCACTCTGTGCCACTGCATTCTATGCTACTGCACTCTACCCTGCACCTCTCCACTCTATGCAACTGCACTCTACTCTGAAACAATCTATTCTACGCCACTGTACTCTATACCACTCTGACCACTGCACTCTAGTTCAATGCACTCTACACCACTGCAAGCTGACACTCTGCAACACTGCTCTGGCCGCCACTATACTCTACACCAATCTGCCCTGTACTACTGCATTTTGCACCAATATACTCTATTCCACTGCATTCTATGCCACTCTACTCTGCCCAATGCCACTCTATGCAACTGCACTCTACACCAGTGCATTCTAAACAACTGCACTGCCCTTTACTCAGCACCACTGTACTCTATGCCACTGTTCTCTGTACCACTCTACACCACTGCACTGACACTCTACTCTGCAACTCTGCACTCTACACCACTCTACTCTATGCCACTGTACTCTAGGCACTATACTCTACACCACTCTACAATACTCCACTCTGCACCACTCTACACCACTACACTCTGCACCACTCTACACCACTACACTGTATGCCACCAGTCTACTCTGCATTCTATGACACTGCACCACTCTGCATTACTGCACTCTCTGCTACTCTATTGTATGCCACTCTACTCCACTGCACTCTATGTAACTGTACCCCATGCCACTCTATGCCACTGCACTCTGCGCCAATGCACTCTAAACAACTGCACTGTACGCCTCTGTCCTCTACTCTGTACCACTGTAATCTACGCCACTGCTCTGTGCCACTCTACTCCACTCCACATCACTGCACTGACACTCTACTCTGCAGTGTTGCACTCTCCACCACCGTACTATACACCAATGTACTATGTACTACTGCATTCTATGCCACTGCACTCTATACCACTCTACTCTGCATCACTCCACTCTACAGCACTTTGCCATACTCTGCACCACTCTACACTACACCACTGCACTCCCTGCAATGTGAGTCTACTCTGCAATCTATGCCACTGCACCACTCTACACTACTGCTCTCTCTGCTACTCTATTGTATGCCACTCTACTCCACTGCACTCTATGCCACCCTACTCTGTCCCATGCCACTCCATGCCACTGCACTCTAAACCACTGCACTCTACGCTAACGCACTCTAAACAACTGCACTGTAACTCACTGCACTGTACTTTGCACCACTGGGCTCTACGCCACTGCTCCTATGCTACTCTACTCCACTCCACACCACTATGCCACTAGCTTTAAGCCATGCTGAACAGCAGCTACTCTGGTGTATAACATGGCTAATGGCTAAAACACATTAGCAAAGCCAATAAATCTTTTGTAGATGAGACCTATTGGCTTTGCCAATGTTTGTTAGTACTATGAGGTACTGAGGTACCTGAAAGAACTGTGAAAAATACAATTACATCATAATAAAGGCTGCTACAAAATGCGCAAATACATTTCGGTTAAATAAAAAAAAAAGTGCTTCTCAAATACAGATTTGAATAATATACAGTTTATACCTAGTGCTAAAAAAAATTATAACACTCCATTAAAACCACACACTCCACAGCTCACCTTGGAACACCATTACAATACCTCTCTGAAAGAAATATCTTTGCCACCAGAAAACTTCAAGTGACTCCTTTTAGTAAAGTCAATGCAGGTTTTCAAGCCCCTTTGTATTTGCAGATTTACCAGTTGCCCACATTTGCATGTCTTTAGGGAAGGAGACCCCCTGGAAAGAAGGCCTTTTCTTATCTGTCTGCCCCTCCCTCAGAGCACAGGAGACCCCCTGCCTTCCAGCCCAGCTGGGGAAACTCCTCTGCCCGTAATTTCGCCCTGCCTCCCTTGCCCTTTAGGTGAAAGGCTAAAATTACGGACAAATGCCGTCCGTTAAAGCTTTCATCACGGACAACGGACAGCAGGGCAAAATTACGGACAGTCCGTGAAATTCACGGACGGGTGGTCACCCTACTGCGTCCACTGCCCTACCGCCCCCTCCACCCCAAGCCACCTTCACCATGCCATGACTCAAAGTAACTTCTGGCTATTTCCCTGTGGCTGCCCCGGTAAGAGCTGCTGTAGAAAGATGTACAGTTAGTGAAAAAAAAAAAAACATTTAAAAAGTCCAGTTCACGTTTTGCAAAGAAGGGCTTTATTTTAGAATATAACCGAGCACATTTGAAAAACTTGATTGTAGTTATATCGGGACTCATCTTTTAACATTACAAACCTCTTCAGAGTCACAAGCTGTGAATTTCACCACCAGTTCATTTAAATTTTTTATCACACAAACTCCACAAAATGTGGCTTTCATGGAAGGTTACAGCATTATGCTATTTCACACTTTATCAACAGGTTTGAAGGTTTGTTTGGGATATTATAATGCACAGGTCAGCACCTGGCAACACTTTATTTAGAATATCACTTTCGGAATGGTGGAAAATATTTAAAGTCACTCACTGTGATTTTTGTCAGTTCATGTCTTACAGTGCCATGTGAACTCACCCAGAAACTCAGATTTACATCAGTCTGCAGTGTACCTTATACATGATCCTTATGTTGCATGGAAAATGAAAACTAAAGAAACAGCAGGGAAAATTCTAGTTGTAAAAGGGGACACATATACCAAACAGTATGAAACGAAATGTGAAAAATTAACAGGGACTTCATCACTCACACAGGTTAGCCTTAAGGGTTCTTGCACACAAAGGGGGTGATTCCACCGCCGCCCGCCTCGCGGGAACCGCCATATGGCCGCTCCGCGGTCGAAAGACCGCGGAGGCCATTCAGGCTTTCCCGCTGGGCTGGCGGGCGACCGCCAGGAGGCCGCCCGCCAGCCCAGCGGGAAACCCCTCCCCACGAGGAAGCCGGCTCCGAATGGAGCCGGCGGAGTGGGTATGTGCGACGGGTGCAGTTTGCACCCGTCGCGTATTTCAGTGTCTGCATTGCAGACACTGAAATACACAGTGGGGCCCTCTTACGGGGGCCCCTGCAGTGCCCATACCATTGGCATGGGCACTGCAGGGGCCCCCAGGGGCCCCGCGGCACCCCCTACCGTCATCCTGTTCCTGGCGGGCGAACCGCCAGGAACAGGATGGCGGTAGGGGGTGTCAGAATCCCCCATGGGGGATTCCAAGGGCAGCGGAAAACCGGCGGGAGACCGCCGGTTTTCCTTGTCTGACCGCGGCCAAACCGCCGCGGTCAGAATGCCCTGCGGGGCACCGCCGGTCTGTCGGCGGTGCTCCCGCCGACCCTGGCCCCGGCGGTCTGAGACCGCTGGGGTCAGAATGACCCCCAAAGTGGAGAAAGAAATCTGTGTCTTTGCTTGTAAAGTTTAAGACAAGAGTATAGGCCCTAGAGGACCCCCTTCAAAGCGTCTATTACTTACCGGTAATGGCATTACTCCTAGTCCTACTCCCTCGCCTTACTTTAAGACCAATGAGGCTCCTTGTTTCCCCTAGACCCATCCCTTCCCCTTTAAAAAGTCCCCCTGCCCGACTCCTCCTGCACAGAAACAATCCCAAAAAAGCAACTCAGGTATCCCGTTCCATGAGGGCAGGAGGGAACGGAAAGGAAGGTGATGGAGTAGGACTAGCAGTAATGCCATTACCGGCGCATTACTCCCCATCCCTCCCTCGCCTTTCTTTAAGACCAATGAGATGTAGCAAGAGAAAAACAGGAGACGAACACTGAGTTGCAGCAGAAAACATATTTAATCACAAGGCAGGACACCAGAAAGGAACACCTCTATTACATCATAGAGGACAATACCCGGTATCCCAACACCAACTCCAAACATCCCAATTCCGCAATTCTGTAATGACGAACAAAGGTGGAGGGAGAGGCCCAAGTAGCTGCCCTACAAATTTCCACCACAGAGGCACCCTGCAACTCAGCCACTGTAGCAGCCATACCCAGAGTAGAATGCCCCTGAATGCCTGGGGGAGGCACACCTCCTTAAAAAAATAGGCCAGAAAAACCATTGAGCAGACCCAGCGACTCAAAGAAGCAGTAGACGGTTTCTCCCACTTCCGAGCGGCCCAAAAACGAACAAACAAGGAATCACCCTTCCGAAATGGAGCAACCACCATCAGGTACTCCAACAAGGCCTGATGCACATCCAAGGAATGCAACCGGACTTCCTCATCTGAGGAAGGGTCAGGACAAAAAGCAGGGAGAATCATCTTCTGATGAGCATGGAATGCCGAATTCACCTTAAAAAAAAAAAAAGAGGGACCCGGCACAAGAACAACCTGATCCGGAAAAATCTTGCAAAAAGGAAAAGTGCAGGCCAACGCCCCCAACTCCCCCAAACACTGGGCTGAAGTGATGGCAACCAGAAAAAAGGTTTTCAACATCAGATGATGCAAATCACAGGCCACCAGAGGCTCAAAAGGAAGGCCCAACAAGACCTCCAACACCAACGGAAGACTCCAGGTAGGAAAAGAATGCACCGGACAAGGAAACAAGTTCAGAAGATCTTGAAAAAATGTAGGCATCAGATGCCCCTCATCAGACAGATTACGCCAAGGTCCCCTAAAAGCCTGAATTTCCACCCACTGCACCTGCAGAGTAGCAACAGACAACCCCATGTGAGCCCCATCCTGCAAAAACTGCATCACCACAGAGAGGCCACTGTAGGATCCACCTGGTACACAGACACCAAGATGAAAACACCTTTCATTGATGACCATAGGATAACAACGTAGAACAACGTCTGGAGGCCAGCCAAGTCATAGTCAAAGGACCAGGAACCCTCAACCCCATCAACCCCCACTGTTCAACCTCCAAGCCTTCAAGTCCAACCGTTCGCAACGACCCACGGGAGAAGTAAGGAAACATCAGAGGAGAGGGATGGAGAGGAAGAGTCCACTCCTGACAGGGGGCCAGCTTCCGAAGCAACGGAAACCAATTCTCCTTAGGCCAACGAGGACCGATCAAAACAACCCTCACCTCCAGCAGGCGGACCCGCACCAGAAAGGCACGGAGCAACTGAAAAGGGGAAAATGCATAATGAAGACCCCGTGGCCACTGACAAGACATCCCATCCACCGCCAAAGCCTGAGGGCACCGAAACCGGGAGCAGAAGCATATCTTCTTTGCATTCTCTGGGGAGTCAAACAAAACCAGCACTGGACGGCCCCACATCTGTACCAGGCGATGCAACAGAGACAACCGGGGGGAAAAAAACCTGTGAGGAAGGAATAACCCTGCTCAACTGATCCGCCTGAACTTTGACCATCCATTGAATGTACGTGGCCTGAAAAGACAGAACCCAGCCCTGAGCTCAGACGAAAATGTTCCTCGTAAATCCGAAACAGAGACCGGGTCCCAACCTACCAGGCGATGTAACACTTGGTGACCAAGTTGTCCGTCCGGAGAAGCACAGTCTTGCCCCGCAGGAGCACCTGAAAATGCACCAGAGCAAGAAGAACCGCCTTCAATTCCCTTCAATTCCAGGACCTGACTGACTCTTGGAGAGACCAACACCCTTGTACCTGCTCCAACCCCATCAATGCGCCCCAAACGGAGAGACTGGCATCCGTCGTCACCACCACAGGCACCGAAGGGAGCATAGGCACCCCCAACTGAAGATGAGCTGGCACCAGCCACCAACCCAACTCCCTGCAAATGAACCCTGACACAGAAATCCTCGTCTGAAGATCGCACGGATCCGGAGACCATCAGGAGAGAAACCAGTTGACCAGACGAAGAAGATGAAACCATGCCCAAGGCACCAGAAAAATCATGGCAGCCAAATGACCCTGCAGGCATAACTACTGAAGAGCCCTTGGTGTCCCCTATGATAAAACAGCAATCATCTGTGCTAGGAGGCCCAGAGCCTCCTCTCTGACACATCACCAACCCCCGCAGAGTCAGATACCAGGCTCCAATGAACACCAGGTCCTGGGAAGGAACCAAACCTGACTTCCCCCAATTTACCAAGAACCCATGACCCTGGAGGATCAGCAAAACTCTCGACACATGAACCCCCAACTATTCCCTGCTGGGAGTCTGAATCAAAATATCTTCCGAATACGGATAGACAAACACCCTCTTCTGGGAGAGGACTTGAGGCCAAATGGAAGAACACATAACTGAAAATGCTCCGGGCCTATTGCAAAGCAGAGGAATCTCTGAGAGGACAGGGTGACAGGTACGCGCAGGTAAGCATCCTGCAGATCCAAAGACCTAAGGAAATCCCCCAGACTGATCAGAGGAACAATCGCCTGAATGGACAATATCCGGAAGTGTACAGTCTTGATCCAGGAATTTACCCATTTTAGATTCAGGACTGGACGAAAACCCCCAACACCTTCTGGACAAAGAACAAGAGGAAATAAGCAACCTGACCCCGTTCCCTGACAGGAACCCTGGAGATGGCCCTTTCAACAGCAAGTCTCGGACACCCTCCATCAAAGCCGCCCTCCTTGTACCGGCTGCAGGCAAGGGCGTCGGACGAACCCCAGTATCTGGAGGAACCAGATCGGAGTCGATGGCATAGCCATTCTCCACAATGTCCAGCACCCAGCGATCGGTGACATCCCCCTGGCAAACTGGAAGAGAGTGTCTCAGCGGACCCCCAACCTTCCAACCTCCAGTCCAACAGTTATTGTCAGGAGCCCTTCTTGAGGCCACACCGAACAGAAGGACCAGACCTCAGAGGAGAAAAACGGGGCTGAAAACGGCGTTTCCTGGAAGAAAAAGACTTGGAATCAAACTTGGGAGAAGACCGAGAATACTTCTGCCAACCTTTACTCGACGAGGAACCACCCTTATAAGGCAAGGTGTGCTTCCTCTCCTTAAAAGTCTTGGAAACCATGGAAGGCAATTGATCTCCAAACAGCGCCTGACCTTCAAAGGGAAGCCGCAGGAGAGCAGCTTTCTCCCAGGATTAGCCTTCCACATACGCAACAAGATAGACCTCCGGGCCCCAATCAAGGCCACAGGCATCAGAGCCGAAGTGCGTATCACATCAGAAGACATATCAGTCAACAACCTGGCCTGCTGTTCCATAACAGCCAGCAGCTCCAAACATTCAGAGCCCTCCTGTACTGCCACCGCAAGTTTGTCAAAGTCCTGAACCAAAGATTGTGCAAAATATGCAGAGAAAATACCAGCCCTGAGAGCCAAATTTTCTGCAGCAAAGGCCCTCTTCACACCAGAATTCACTTTTCTGTCAGTGGCATCAGCAGGAATACAGTCCTCCGGATTGAGGAAAGTCTCCTTCCCCTCCAGCAAGTATAATTTCTGAAGAAATAGAGGAACCTGGGCCTTGTTCACCTCCTTACACTCACGGAAAACCATATCCTTAGCCGGGCACTGTAAAGGCATGGCAAACTGAGTAGCAGTAACATACTGCAGAAACATTTGGGAGTCAGCCCCAGCAAAAAACAGGTAAGCCCAAGTTGTCACGAACATAAGCCAGAACATCCCACATCTCCTCCCTGGAGACATGCTTCCCACCGGAAGATGTAGAAGGAGCGTCATCCTCCGAGGAAGAGGACCTCTTCGCCACCACCGAGGGCTGAGAGGTAGAAGGACGCCCAGGGCGGGTCGCCCCAGTCTGAAGAGCCTTGAACACAGCCACCTAAATCATGTCCTGAACCTCCTCTCTAGACATGAGAGGGGCAGGATTCCCCATTGTAATCTGGCGCCCACCAGATGGCTGAACGGGAACAACAACAGCCTCCCTCTCCGAGGATGAAGAGGAAGATACAATCTGGCGTCTCTTTCCACGTCCCTACACCGACATGACCAAATATCCAATGCTACCCCAAACAGCAGCCAGCTAAATAGGGGAGAGAAACTCCCCCCATCAGCAAATAAAAATGTGGCACAGTCCCAACACTAATGAATCAAAATGAAGAAAAAGGTGGGTTTAAACAACCCGCCCTACTGGGAGAGAGAAGACGAACCAACCGGCAAACTCGGCAAGCGACACGAGGCGAAGATCCGGAAGCAGAGTCCCAGCCACCAGAGCCGACCGACTCCTTCAGCCGTCCTGGAAGCAGCATCCGGCAAGGCAGCCCAGCACACCTCCAGGAAGAAGCTACGGCCGGGACCCCACCGTGAGGAGCTCCGCACCCGCCGTGAGGCAAAATGATTCCCCTCCAGTCCCCACCGTGGAGGAGAAAGAGAAGGTAAGTCTAGTTAGGCTAGACAAGAAACAACAGGAGGAGTCAGAGGGACTTTTTAAAGGGGAAGGGAGAGGTCTTGGGGAGGCAAGGAGCCTCATTGGTCTTAAAGGAAGGCAAGGCAAGGCAGGGACAGGGACGGGAGGAAATGTCTTTTAAATTACTGCCAAAGGGGAGAATTGACCAGACCCGCTTCCCAGCTTGTTTGACTCTTTGAGATTTATTGTCTGTAATCCCATCTGTGAACCTTCCCTTGAATTCTGTGGCCCCCTATTGCCACAGAGCTCTCGTGCCAATTAATCCATATCACTACCTGAGTACCCCAACAACCTGCATTACGCACTACTCATCCTGCTCCTGTCCCTTCATGGATTCATATGTGATGCCTTTGCAGTGCATGTCTCATGCTGTCTGCCTGGCTATTGCCCTTCATGTGCCACCACCCTGTGCCTGAACCCCATTTGGGGCATATTTCTGGGAGTGCAGGGTTTATTTTATGAAATAGATATGGGGTGACATACACTCTGTGCGCACAACAATAATGAATTCATTTCAATTTTGCATTTCAGGTCACTGTCCTGCAGGTTTGAAACACTTTACACCAATACTGTTCTGCCAATATCTTCCCAATATCCTTGCTCCAATGTGCCTTCAATTTTTCAACTTTCTCCCTTTTGGTAAGAGAACCATATCTAGCATAGAGATCAATTTCTCCCCTTCCTGTAATTCCAATTGTACCTGATTCACTGCACTAACTTCTGGCTCTTGTGGAAATGCTGGCCATTGCTGCCTGTTTGCCGCCGCTAATAAAGCATATTACTGAAAATGTGTTGTTCCAAACCCCATGTTTTACAGAAATTAGCAAACCTCACCATTATCCCTTCCACATAAAAGTCCCTCAAATATTTGAGGTTTCCCTCCCAAGGGCAAATCCTTCAAAAATCTTGGAGGGTTTGGACAAAAAGTCATAAGCCAAGCTATGAGTTGTGGAAGATATATAACATATAGGCCCTCATTCAGACCCTGGCGGTCCTAAACCGCCAGGGCCGCGGGCAACGGAAGCACCGCCAACAGGCTGCCGGTGCTTCATTGCCCATTCTGACCGCGGCGGTAAAGCCGCGGTCAGAAAAGGGGATCCGGCGGTTTCCCGCCGGAATACCCCTGGCAGGGCTGAATCTCCATGGCGGCGCTGCAAGCAGCACTGCCATGGGGATTCCGACCCCCTTCCCGCCAGCCTGTTTCTGGCGGTTTTGACCGCCAGGAACAGGATGGCGGGAACGGGTGTCGTGGGGCCCCAGGGGGCCCCTGCACTGCCCATGCCACTGGCATGGGCAGTGAAGGGGCCCCCTAACAGGGCCCCAGCATGATTTTTACTGTCTGCATAGCAGACAGTGAAAATCGCGACGGGTGCAACTGCACCCGTCGCACCCCTGCAACACCGCCGGCTCCATTCGGAGCCGGCCTCTGTGTTGCAGGGCCGTTCCCGATGGGCCGGCGGGCGCTCCTTTGGCGGGTGCCCGCAGGCCCAGCGGGAAAGCCAGAATGGCCTCCGCGGTCTTTTGACCGCGGAGCAGCCAAATGGCGGTGACCGCATGGCGGGCGGCTACCGCCGCCCGCCGCGGTCAGAATGACCGCCATAGTCTTGAATTTTTTAAACATTTTCTTTGGGGTAACACGTATTACTAAAGTGCAAAGAGGCAAGTCCGTTTTTGTCATGTGCTCTCAACAGGGCTAACACAACTATAGTATATGAAAGGGTGTACAACATATATTCAGTATGGCCACATCCACAAAAAACACACATGTACACTGAATTCATCTAAATGCAACTGACTTGCAAAGTCAGTGTTTTTTCAAGAAACTCTGCCATGGGTCTAGCTCTCCTTGACCTATGATGGGTACCCCATATGCATGTGAAACCAAGCAGTTATAAAACTAAAAATGTTCTTAGCAGATTAGGCACGCAGGTGTCCTGTGCATGCAGTCCGTTGTCAGAGGAGAATGGCACAGAATTTGAAAAAGTCTGTTAGCTCAGTAGTGCATTTTTTGACTGGATATTTGTGCCTGTGTGTGGGTCTGTACAATAGAGTACAACCTGCACATGTACACCATTCCGGACCAGCTCCTGTTTCATGAGTGTCCTCTTATGAGGCAGCACTGGTCATATGTAGTAATGACTGCACATTTACTGGTTTTGTCTTGGCATCAGATATTCGTCTGGGCTTTAAAGGCTGGGCTTTTGAGACTGTAATGAGGCATTTGAGGCCATGTTAAGGCATAATGTAGTTGTGCCTAGTAAAATGATTGTTGTGGTTACCATAAGACTATATATGAATTTATGTTTAGAAATATGATGACTGTTTCTCACATATGGCACCTGTCCCCTTATATAAGATGGCTGTCCTCGTGGCATTCTGTTGTTACACTCTTGTGAAATCATGACATCAGCTTTGTTAATGCGTGGTTGGTAACTAAAATACATTTATATCTATTTTAGTATCGTTTTTGTCCATTATCAGCAGTTGTTTTTAACTACAATGAAGTCACTTCGGGCCTGATTTATACTTTTTTAGCACAGCATTTGCATCATTTTTTGATGCAAAAGTGGCGCAAACTTAAAAAATTCAAATATATTTTGTAAGTTTGCCCTGCTTTTGCGTAAATAAATTATGCAAATGCAGTGCTAAAAAAGTATAAATCAGGCCCATCATGTCGTGTCATATGTGTCAACAATCTTGTGACAACACTTTCCTGTGATGGTACTTGGGTCAAAGGGTGTGTGATATCATTTCCGCTACCCATGGTATTTTGGTGAATCGACGTCCATGCTCGCTTACGCCATGATCTCTGATTCTGGGGCGTCCCTTTGTTGAGTGCCAGTTGAATGTTGTCCTCATTTAGATTGCCATGCTGGGTTGGGGAAGGGGGATGCTTTTGGTTTTCTTATCACAATCCAAAAATGGCTATCAACAGTGTGTCATTCACCAGTTTGATGAATGAACCAGTCTGCATTAGTTTGCAGTTGTATTTCAGGAGCTGAATATGGGTTGAAGGAGCACCTGTGGGCGCACCTACACAATGGACTAATCAGGATTTGCTAGGTTATCACTCTTTCCAAAGCTACAGAGTTTGTGAACCCAAGTTTAGAATACAGACTTTGTTCAAAACGCAGATTTGGCTGGAAAAATTGGTTCTGGTTCTCAAACACTAGTTAAAAATAGTTGAAGGACAACCTGCCCACTCAAAACCAGACGGAGTGGGATTCCATACACAAAATCTGCTCCGAATGATTTGTAATCAGAACCATTCTTGGATATTGAGATAAGGTTTGTGAATACATTTTGATGCAGTATATTCCATGAGGAGGCAGATTTTTTGTTCTAATTTAAGACCAGGCAAATTTGTCTTTCTTCAGGGTTGATTCATCCTGTGATGAAAAAGGAATGTAAGTAGCAGTGTGAGCGCATATGGCCTTATTTGGTCTTTTATACATTTTTTATACGTGGATGTGTTAAGGTTCGATAGACCTTTTAACTGCACTTAAAGGAATCTCACCATCATTACATCCAACCTTCCTCAAGAACAATTTAGGACCCACAACATAGACACAATCGACTTGTCAAACTTTAGTCAGTAAACGCCATGCATCATGCCCTATGTGGCCATGAATAACCACACCCTTTAGTAGGAGTAGAAAGTTTATTTCCCTATATTAACAATGCTAGCAGCACATATATTAGTCTCAAAACCAATTCATAAACATAGATGAATAACACTGGTGGACCAAATCTTCTAAAGAATCTCAATTTAACTAAAACATTCACAATTAAGCCTTCAAGAGTTACAGTACAAATCAACAGTAACAAAAACTGGCAATAGGAATAACATACATCTGGCTTCAGCAGGTGAACAAGTTGAATTCACAATTAGTCACTTTAGTCAGTATTGGGATTTCTCACTAACCCTCTAATTAGAAAAGCATGTTTGGGCTTCATGCAAAAGCAATTTTCATCAAAAGTTAATTTGGAAAACATCTAACTATGGCTCTACCAAAATAGCGGTTGGTACCTAGGAATTTAAAGAACAAAACCTAAAACAAACAATAGCATTTCATTATACTTCTCCTCGAAAGGATCAGCAAGCTGCGATTCTCTTCGTCAGTTGGATATCTGTCTGTCTGGTCAGCTTCGGTGATGGGCAGTGAAAGGAAAATGGTTCAGACATAGTGGGCTGTAAGCTTCTGACTTACAAATTTAGCAAACTAAGGAATCATCATTAACACAAATCTACTCTATGAGGATGGTTATTAAACAAAAGATCATGAGGAGCTCTTCAGCTCCCAAATCAGAATAAAACAATGCACAAAAGGAGAATGGTGAAAGAATGGCACAGAACTTTGTCTGCAGTCAGGCTAAGTTATGCTTTCCCAAAGCATCTTCCCACATCATCATTGGTCAGAAAATCAGACAGTTACAGTTGATCCAATGGAAACGAGAACCCAAATCTAAGCTGTAACTAAACTGTCTTTCACACGTCAATGATTGGCTCCTCTTCTCCTGTTCCCATCGTCAGGCTTGTCAGGTATCTTCTTTGTTGCATTCCTTAATCTAGTCAGTCCATCCATTGTTAATTCCTTGGAACATTTCAGTCTCATGCATCAAGTTAACATTTGTATTGTTTCGAGTACAACATGATTCTACAAGCAGTTCTCATGAGAAAGGAAAGTACATCTACAAATTGTTTGGTCAGCACAGAGTGAACAATGCAGTTAGTAATTCTCTGGCCATACATTTCCCACTATTTTATTAAACATTGCGGCTTGACATTAGGCCTCACAGGCTAGGGCCAAACCGCACCAATTTATGGCCTACAGTCAATAAATCAGATACATAACATAAATCTTTTAATGTGATATACTTCTACATTTCTCCTTCTGCACGTGCACTATGATTAATAATAATATGCATTCACTCATAGCATTTACGTAATTAATGACAGCCACTCAAGTGTGCACATTTTCCAAGTCCACATTATTTCCTACATTCCTAATCTTTATGCAAAATCTTACTTATTAATAAACAAAGTCATTAGTAATTAATTCAACTTTCAGAGCAAGGAAGTTGGATTCACTGTAATGCACTTTAAGGATTTATTATATCACAATTCACTCTTGGAATTTTCAAGAGACAACGAGGCTTCGTTTTTACATCATTTTAGTATCACATTCCCTGTTATTTCGCTCAGTATGCAGTGGTGCACTTGTAAAATGGATAAACAAGATAACAAAATAAAATTAATGAATACATAAATAAACACAAAATGTGAACAGTAATTCCAACAAATACATAGATATTCTAAACCGTAACTTTAAACTATGTGGTCGCTTCTGTCTCTTCGGCTCCATTCGTGACTTTAATTTTCCCAGTCAAAATGACCTAGTTTGCATTTCAACTATCAGGGCAACTACACACTTGCCAAGGGTGT
Source organism: Pleurodeles waltl (assembly GCF_031143425.1). Lineage (NCBI taxonomy): Eukaryota > Metazoa > Chordata > Amphibia > Caudata > Salamandridae > Pleurodeles > Pleurodeles waltl. Next base: position 464,973,313 of record NC_090448.1, on the reverse strand, counting down.
GTCTGGAACGTCACCTCATGCACCCCCAATACACGAGAGTGCAATCTATATTTTATCATAGTAGGAAATGCTTCTTAGTAACATCCATGCAGATATATTGAGCAAGACTGTTTTAATAGAAATAAGGAACTGACATTCCTATGTTTGCAGATATAGGTCTTAGATTTTTTAAGGATATCAAAGTTAGGGACTCAGGGCCTTGTCACCCTGGAGTATAGTTGATAAAACTTACAGTATCCAGTGTCTACCAATCTACCAATGCAACAGCTGGTCTATATATAGTTACTGAAACATTTAACACGAAAATTAAGAAACAAACAAAAGCTAGTGGTATTTTTTCAACTAGAAGCAACCAATTTTAGTTTTAATGATTTCAAGCACGCTTCTGTCGACAGAAATGTCATGATTTAAAGACGCTGCCATGTTAACTTCGACTTCATAAGCGCTAATAAGACACCTCTCACATATATTAAGAGACATCTCATATTGGGTATTTACTTTCTGTATTTTTGCCTTTCTGCACCAAAAACGAATCCTGAAGCGTGGACTTTGTGTTGCTAATGTCAAACATCTGGAGGTGGTAATGTGGGACAAGAACCTTTGTATGCACTTTCAGTGTGGAATTAATTGTAGTGATGATGGGTTCTTATGTTTTGTGCGTGTACGTTACTGTTGTGTGGTTTTGTTGTATTATACTGAAGTTGTGTTGCGTTATGTTTTGGCTATTGTAGGATGCTGTGTTATCTTTTGTTTGTTTTGTTATGTTACTATGTGTCATTTCAGTTGTATACCTTAAGTATGTTAGCATATGCTGCTATGTTTTCAGCCAAATGTAGACCATGCCTTGAAAGTTCCTGTGACAAGCAACTATTTACCAAATAGAACTGCTCCAGCTCTTCAGCTTCTTATAACACCACTCAGCCCAAAATTGTGGTAGAAGCTTTGCCTTACCTTATCTCTGCCAATGTTCATTTTATGTGATACAGCCCAAGGTCTCAAGTAGCAAACGTGGATCCTGCTACTGTGGAGACAGGCTCTTCAAGTGTCTTCTTTCGCCTCCCCTCTCCAAACACAGCTCCAGCCAACAGCCCTGTTGACCTTGAAGGGATGGGCAATAGTAGACACAAGTTCTTGTGGCTGTATTATGCACCGAAGAATCTTCATGCTACATCTACTTGCCTCGCAAATTTCCAGTTGCCTAATTGTAGTGCAGACGTAGAACCGGCAAAGCCCATGCCAAAGACGGACATGTCCATGCCAATCTTAGCCCAGTGGAGGCTCAGTTTGGAATTTGTTCTCTCCCTGTTTGTTGTTGCTCAAGCTGACAGACTGTGCAACTTTAAAATGGTGTTTAGAATTTGAATGTTCAAGATATATGAGCTCAGTTAGCTTTCTTTCTGTTTGCATAATAGTTAGGATGGGTGACACAACAGACATTTTAACCAATGCATTTTTTCAGATATATGGATGCAGGGGGGGTGGCAGTGCTTGGGGGTCATGCTTGTGGGAAGCTCAAAGGAACAGCATACGCTGGTGTATTTATTTCAACCTCATATTTCTTAGTGTTCTGAGCAGTTGGGACCAGTGGGATGACTGGCTAAGGGAGCCCCTTAGGGTAATAAGACGTTCCTTTGCTGGATCAGCTTTTATCTTGGTTGAAGGTGTATCTGGGGCAGTGGCTAAAGGAAAGCTGTCGTTAGACCATCACCTTCGCACCTAGGGATAAGGCAACCAACATCTACAGTGAACCACCTCAAGAAACGACTCTGTTTTAATTGGGGAGGTCGAAAATGTGTTAGGTGATATACTTCTATTTAGCACTACATAAGTAGCAATGATCACTCATTTACCCATACAGGTAAATATTGAATAGTGTCAGACGTGAATGTGCCCAAGTTGCAACCAATGTTCCAGTCAAGGGCCACCATCCTTTGGGGCCATGTTACATAATAGTGCATGTGTTCCCTTTTTCTGTGCCCCAGAGCACTGGGGCTTAGGACCTGGATTATTCCAAGTGGTGCAGCATGGTGCTGCGCCAAAAATAGCAGTGTCACGCCACTTTAGAAACTCAGGGATGCACAGTATTTACAGGAATACGGCACACCTCTTCATTTTCCTCTGTGCCTGCGCTGAATTATGCTGCCTGCACCAACGCAGGCATTCTTTCGCCATAGTGCAAGGGTGTCTGCGTTGAGGGGATAGATTATTTATGTGTAGGGAGGTACCACTTCCTGCACATAAACAATCTATAATGACAACGTGGCACTTCTATGTGTGCTGCAGAATGGAGCACACATAGAAGTACCAAAGCATCATTTTGGAATGATTGTTTATATGCATGAAGGGACACCTTCCTGCACATAAACAATCATCCATGGCATTTTGCTCTTTCTATGCGTGCTGCAGAATGCAGCACACATGGACAAAGCAAAAAAACAAGGAGGAATAAAAGCATTGTTCCTCATTTTGCCATGCTAAGGCGGCCCTGGGGGTGGTGTTAGTTTTTGGTGCTGCCCCAGATTTACGAGAAACTGTAAATCTAGGGCAGAGTCAAAAGCAATAGGTGTTGTGGTGAACCGCCCACTGCAACACCAATTGCATGCCCCTCTGACACAGACATTTGCATTGAAGGGGCCCATATTGACAAGGAGGTGTAACACCACAAAAAGTGGCATTACACCTCCTTGTAAATATGGAGCAGTGGTTAGCACCACCGGAGCATCACGAAAAGTGACACTCCGGTGGCCCTAGGGGTTCTTAAATCTGCTCCTTAGTTTTACAGAAGCATATGTGGCCACTTCTGCAGTAAAGCTCGCATCATAAGCGGGTGGTATTGTAAGGCACCATGCTCTAATTAGCATGTGAATATGGCCTCATGCTAAAGAAGGAAACTTTTTGCCTCTGTGCCTGTGCTGTGTTTTTGACGTGGGGGCAGGGATAAAGAGACCATTAGCAGGTCCACTGCCTGTGTGCCATAAACAGGCACCACACAGTCAGTGCACTCTCCAAGGACACCTTTAGAAAGGGGTAAGGAAGTTTCCTGGACCCCTCAATGCAGTCACTCACTGCACCCATGTAAAAAATTGGAGTATTAATTGGGTGGGGTGAGAACCCACCTCAAATAATAATCACAAATCTTGCCAAGATGAACCACAAAAAGTCACTAAATAAACCTGTGGTTCAGCCCTCAGGTAGCTTGGCAAAAAACTAGTCAGGCTTAACTTGGAGGCTATGTATAAGGTTTTTATGCAGCACTCAAACACTAATAAAGTAAAAACACAGCAAAAAAAAGTCCTAACCCAATCTAGAAAAATAGAATAACTTTTAATAAATAGGTTGACACAAGAACCACAAAAACCAATCAAAAGGACCACAGATATGATTTTTCAAATTTTGAATTTAAAAATTGCACCAAAAAGCACAAAGATATTTGGTTGTGCTGGGACCTGGGTCAAAGTCAAAAGTTAAGGATGACCATGATGGAGAGCGGGTCGGATACAAAAAACCAGGTCTGTCCTGGTGGAAATGTTACCCTCAGACTTAGGAAATTTTATGAAGAAAAAGTAGTCATCTGAGGGGCAGGCTTCGAGCTGGATCTGAAGCAGCGGGGTCCCTCTGCAGTCGTCGATGAAGGCAGGAAGCCTTTTAGTGGGCAAAGTTGGAATACTATACCCAGGAAGGCCTCAACAGCAACGGGTTACTTCTCAGCATCAGTCCTACTGAAGCCCTCTGCTTTCAGACTTAGAAACATTTCTGAAAGCAAGACCTCCTTCAGGTGGGGCAAACTAGCAATGGCTGACCAGCATTCAACATCATCCGCTATGGCTTCAGCAGAAAGTTAGAACTAAATTCTGAATCCCATATCTTGCAATTTGGGGATAGGAGAAGTACACTCTAACACCAGTTAAGGGTCCAATACCTAGGGTGCCCCACTCTGGGGTTAGGGCTCACTCCAACAGAGGCAGCAGAAGGGTCAAGGGCAAGTTAAGTTGGTACTGGTCAGCCGGGCAGTTGCAGGAAAACACTCTTGAAGCTTGTTGTGACCCTATAGCTCAATTAGGAGATCAGCAACTGTCTCTTGGAGTCACTTCAGGGGTTCTTGTTTCAAGGCAAGCAAGTCCAGTCTTCCTTCAGAAGTCAGACCAGAGGGCAGTCCTTCTTCCGATCTTCACAGGTCCAGGGGTGTTCTGAGGAGGATACTAGGTGTTAGAAATGGGGTCTTTGGTTGGCAGTCAGGTTACCGCTGTCCAAGCAAGGACCCTCACTCTAGTGAGGGTAAGTCACACACAATCCAAATGATCCTATGCCCACCCTCTGGTAGCTTGGCACTGAGCAGGCAGGCTTATCTTAAAAGGCAATGTGTAAAGTATTTGTGCAATAAGTCATGCAATACCACAGTATAGCACCACAAGAATACACCACACAGTGTTTAGAAAAATATATCATATTTATCTGGATAAATGCAGGTAAAAACGATTAAGATGCAATAAGTCTATTTTGAGATATCACTGTAAAAATTATATAAAGTGTCTTTAGTCTCTTAAAAGCCACAATTGTCTCTTGCAAGCACAAAGTACCTTGTTTGCATACAAAATCTCTGCAAGGAACTGCAGAGAAGAAGATGCATGGAAAACAGAGAGGTGTGCGTCGATTTCTCGGGCCACACATAGCAATGTGTCGTTTATTTTTCACAGAGTGAAGGCTTTGCATCGATTTCCGGCGCTCAGTCCTGGATTCTCTTTGGGATGCAGGGTTTTCGGGTACCCCGGGGATGATGCGCTGAAATCCAGTGCTGGCAGGACGGAGTCACTGGGGCAGCGTCGATCTAGTGGGCGTTGCATGGAAATTTCTATTGCACGGCAGGCGCTGTGTCGATTCCTCTCAGGAAGTAGGGCTGCGTCGTCCCAGCTCAGCTTTGCGTCAATCCAGTGGGCCGTGCGTCGAATTTCCGCCCGCTATGCTAGCACTGCGTCATTCTTCTCCTTGTGAAGTCAGGTTGCGTCGTTCCGGTTTGGCATGCGGTGATTTTCTCACTGTGGTGCAGGCTGTGTGTCGTTTCTGGCAGGCTGTGCATCGATTTTCGCAACACAGGGAGTTCCTCTTGCAGAAATGAAGTATTTTTGGTCCTGAGACGTCAGGGAACAGGAGGCAAGTTCTATCCAAGAACTTGGAGAGCACTTCTTCAGCACAGCAAGAAAGCAGTAATGCAGCAGGGCAGCATGGTAACTGCAAGGCAACAGTCCTTCTCAGAAAGCAGTAAGGTGAGACCTTTGGGCGGCCAGGCAGTTCTTCTTGGCAGGTTGCAGGTTCTTGTTCAGGGTTCTTCTCAAGGAAGTGTCTGAGTTGGTAGGGGCAGAGGCCCTGTTTAAATACCCAAATGTGCCTTTGAAGTGGGGGAGACTTCAAGGAGTGGCTTAGAAGTGCACAAGGTCCCTTTTCAGTTCAATCCTGTCTGCCAGGGTCCCAGTAGGGGGTGTGGCAGTCCTTTGTGTGAGGGCAGGCTACTGTCCTTTGACATGTAAGTGTCAGGCCCTCCACCCTCTGAGCACAGGAAGACCCATTCGATATGCAGATGTATGCAAGTGAGGGAGTGACCACCCTAAGGCTGTCAGGTCTAACACTAGGGATGCCACATGTATGTCCTTTGCCAGCATGTGGGTGGGGGAAATTGCAGGCCACTCTCTTTCCAATTGGGTAAAAGTTCCCAGGAGTAGCTCTACCCACTTTGTAGCACTTCCTGTGTGTTTTACTGTGTTGTATTATAAACTATCATGACGTGCTACTTTCTACCTAAATCCGACATGGTAGAACCTTTGTTTCCCTGGTCAGAGCTCCCTCAACCCACCCAAAGGTGTGGCTATGGAACTGGCAGCCACTCCCTTGTGGTCACTCCAAAGTAGTTCTGGAGCAACCCCCCCCCCCCCCACTGGGTTTGAAGTCAAACTGACTAGGAAGACAAAGAGAGACAAGCCTAGGTGTGGGTTACCTCTGCCAATGACAGGGTGGGCACACTTTGAAGCTCAGGAAGCGGCTGGCACAGCCCCTCAGGCCATCCTGCTCAAGGAGAAAAAATATCTCTCCACACCCACATCTTTTATCCACTGTCTGGCAATCGACATCTCATCACAGGGTATCCATTCACCAATCAGGTGACACTAGACACTGGCAGAAAGGTAAATTTGAAGTAGGCAGGAAATTGCCAACCTTCTAAAAGTGTCATTTAAAAAATAGTAATATAAAATCTGACTTTACCAATAAGTTGGATTTTAAATTACTATCAAAATGAATCTTTGAATCATTTTTATAGCTGCCCCAAACCAAACATAAGCAGTAGAAGATTTTATAATGCAATCCATGGGTTTTTCTACATGAGCAGTGCCTAATTTGAGCCAGTGGTTGCTGGCGCCCGGCACTGGCACCTAATTGTCAACACTGGCACTTATGACAGATGCCACATCATGGTGCTGTTCGTGTAATTTAGTGATGAGCAGAACAACAGTTGTTCATTAGTACAATATACTTTTAAAACAACTAACATCTGTTGCCCAAGCCATTCGTACAGCTTTGGAGACCTCAAATAGTCTGAATTGTCATGCTTACACACAGGTTGATTGGCAGTGCTGGCATGGGAAATAGGTGACGCAAATTGCAGTTGCCTCCTGACAAGGGTTGTGCACTTATAATTTTTTCAAATGAAGCTCCGTATTGGAGAGCCAGCCTTGCTACAGTGAATAATTACATTGGAGGTTTTTCATTGCTAGGACATGTAAAACATTTCATATACATGTCCTGCTTTTTTAGACACCTTTTACCCTGCCCTGTGGGCATTTAGGGCCTACCTTAGGGGGTGACTTATGAGTATTAAAAATGAAGGTTCAGGCCTGACAAAAGATTTATTTTGCGAGGTTGCAACGGCAATTTAAAACGATCCACTCAGGATGCAATTACAGACCTGGAGGCGTGTTTTAAAATGTTTCTTTAGTGAGTGGCATAATGAGTGCATAATGAGTGCTGCAGCCCACTTGCAGCCCCTGAGTACATCTAGCACTATGTACTGGGGGCTTTTAAGTAAATTAAATGTGCCAAATAGGTGTGTGCCAATTTTACCTTGTTCAGAAGGGAGAGCAGAAACACTTCACAACAGGTTACCAAGAGTAACGTGCGCAGAGTCCTATGACCAATAAAATGGGTTCAGTTAAAGAAGGCATAAACTGAGGAAAATACCACCCAAAAGATGGTCATATACAAAAACCCATCTGCAGGAGGGTTGCTGCCTCCCCTATCTAAAGTGCAGGCCAGATGTTGTCTGAGTAAAAAAGTCAACTAACTACGAAAAAAACTTAGGACCTAATTTACGAGGCCCTATCGGCACCCTGCGCCACTGGAGCTTCATTTTTTTATGCCCTGGTGGCACAGTGTGCCAGCCATATTTACAAGGCCACGCAAAGCCACCTTGCATGGTTTTCATGGCCTTGTAAATATGGACCCCTTTCACACATAACAGTACGTGAAAGGGGTGTTCTATGAGTGTTTATTGATGTGTTCCCATGCAACACCCATGAAACAAAAGTAATTTGACTAATTCCCAGATTTACAAGTCTGGAAATGCATCAGATTCCTATGCCACCTCAGGGGTGCATTCAGCAGCACACATAAAAATAAGAAAAAACCACTTGTCACATTTCTGCCCTTTCCTGGTGGCGCGGGGCTGTGCCACACTGCACCACGGGCCTCGTAAATGAGGCCCTCAGGGTTTCATTTACAACCGGCCTGCACCTCTGTTGTGTCACTTTTTTTTACCACAGCCACCTTGCGTGGCTTTTAATGGCCTTGTAAACATGCCTCCCTTTCACACCTTACTCTGCGTTAAAGGGGCGTTAAGTGGGTGTTGCTGTGGGTGTTTCCACGCAACACCCATGGAATCTGACACATTCCCAGATTTACAAAGTTTCGTAAACCTGGGTATGCGCCAGTTTCTGTGGCACAACTGGGAGAAATTACATTATTTCTCCCTGTTTTTTCCTCTTCCAAAAAAATGATGCACTGGCAGCGCAGGTTGCTTGTAAATGAGGGCCTTATTCTACACTTCTGTTGCATCTCATCTTCAGAAGTTCTTATGGTTTCCCTCCTCAATGACTCTTCAAATTTGGTAAATGCATCCACTCTTGTCTCAGCTTTTCACTCTAGTGACCGGATTTACTAAAAAAGTGGCGCCAAAAGTTTCAGCGTCGCACTGTGCCACTTTACAAACGCAAGGATGCACCGTATTTACTGAAATGCAGTGCACCTCTGTGCTTCCCCTAGCACTGGTGCTAAATTTAGCTGCCAACGCAGTCATCCTTGCACCATAGTGCAAGGGTGTCTGCTTTCAGGTGTTCCTTCCTGCACATAAACAATCTACAATGACGATTTGGCATTTCTATGTGTGCTGCAAAATGCAGCACACATAGAATTACCACATCATCATTTTTGAATGATTGTTTATGTGCAGAAAGGGACACCTTCCTGCCTATAGGCAATCATTCATGGCCTTTTTCTCTTTCTGTATGTGCTGCATTCTGCAGTACACACAGAAAAAGCAAAAACAAAGAGGAATAAAAGTACTCCTCCTCATTGTGCCATGCTAAAGCCCCCCTCCCGATTTACACCTTCTTGTAAATCTGTGGCAGCATCAAAAGCAATGGGTGTTGCGGTGGAACGCCCACAGCAACACCCATTGCACACCCCTCGGCATTGGAGGGGCCCATATTTGCAAGGTAGCGTTAAGCCACAAAAAGTGGCGCACTGCACAGCTCCACCGGAGCATCACAAAAAGTGACGCTCCGGTGGTGCTAGGGCCTTGTAAATCTGGCCCTATGTTTGAAGTTCTTGTTTATTGCAAATCGCAGATGCCTCATGGGCAATTCGTGCTATAAAATACGTTATTAAATAAAGATAACACATAAAAATAAGAACTGATTTAAAAAAGAAAGGCAAAAAGTAAAACATAAACAAGAGGTAAGGGGAAAAAGGTGTGCATGGGAAAAAAGGATCAGAAATGAAGCATGAAACATGGGTGCAAGAGGTGAAGCCACACAAGTGGACCACTTGAACACGACTCATGATCTCAGAGAGGTCATTATATTATATCGAGGCACTTGAAGCGGATGTGAATAAACACTGCAGTTCAGTCTACATTAACCCGTATATAACTCAAACAACAAAAGGAAACATTTTTTAAAGTAGTTATTTACTTTATATGCTGAGGACCCCCGAGGCAACAATAGCCCTACGAGCCCATACGAGTGGCTGAGTGTGCACTGCACAAATGGCAATAAAGAGGGAGACAGGCCTCCATGGTATAGCACGACGCCAGTGTGCATTGACTTCTCTGTCATTGTTCTTCCTTGTCGGTGCTAGGCGGCACTGTTGTACAAGACTTGGTAACTGCACAACAGGACTTTTTAGGGTCGAGCCTGCGTTGCATGCGCTTGCGCACGCGTTTTGCTTGCGAGACGCTTTAAGAGTTAGAAAAGGGCTCGGAGCCCCGTCCATTTCACGTCAGTGTCTTTCATTGGCTTGTGTGCTTGCCTGTTAAAATCTGCTTGCTTCCATTAGTGGAAGGCATGCATACATCATGCCTTTTTCGGTGGTTAGCCCTCCTCGAGCACAGTGACCAAGTACTGAAAACATGCGAGGCTCGCTGTTTTCTATCCGGTTTGTGGATTACTTTTTATCTTTTTTTCGCAGGGCGATCTCACTTGGCAGAAGTCGAGCACTTTCCATGACATGACCCTGTTACATAGTTAATTGTACTTTTGCCTGTTACGTAGATAATTGCACTTTTGCCCTTAGGTTTCACTACGAGTGAACTGTAGAAGCGCAATCGCTCTCTTTTTTGCAATTTAATGTGGCAAGAAAAGTCCGGTTGGGCTTTCACCACTGCTAATTGCTCTAACAGAAAAATGCGAGACACGTTGCATTGCAAATGCTTGTTCTTATTGCGATTGCAGCCAGTACCACTTTGTAAGCAAAGCACTACATTGGCAGAGCCCAGTACCGTGACTCCGACAGCAAAGTGGGCTTGCAAAGCTACTTATGTGCTGAATAATGCTAATAAATCACCCGTTGCCTTAAAGGAAGAAAATGTCCTCCCGACAGTGCGGTAAACTATAAAAATACCGGGATTTCATATTCCATTTTAATACAAAAAGGCAATGTCATTATGCTTTCGATTCAGTAAATAACAGGTGTGTTGAAATCAGCAAAACGTTGCAGTGTCTGGATAGGCTGCCATTTTTTTTTTTGTAAACTGCAGCTTTGTGTGAATTAGTGGCTCGATTACTTACTTACCTGTAATCCTGACTACTTCGAGACCTGACTTCCTCGTCCCAATACCAATTACTGAGGTGAGTCCTCATCTGAAGACAGACAATTTTCTTGATCCCTGAATTCTATACCTGCTAAATCTTCCAACCGGCGGAGTATCCAGAAAACGGAATTAACCCCAAATTTGAATTAAACATTTGATGGCACTAAGCAGGTGAAGCAAGTGAGCACGTCCCTCCCTAGAAGAGCTCCCTTGTCTCTTCCATCCAAACATATATCTATTCATCCTTTCACGCTTTCATCCACCCACTGACATCCACTATTTCACCTTTCCATTCTGTCATCCATCAATTCTTCATCCATCATGTAATTTTCCATATTCCATCCATCCATCCATCCATCCATCCATCCACCCATTCATCCATACATGCATTAACCCATCCATCCAACCATTCATCCACTCTGCAATCCATCCATCCACTCACTCTTCTGCCCAACCATCTAGCCATTCATTCATCTATACATCCATCATATATTCAGCCATTCTGCCATCCACCCATCCATCCATCCATTTGTCCATCGACTCTACCATCCAGTTGCTCATCTTTTTATCCAGTCATCTATCCATCTAACCCTTTACTCTGCCACCCTTTCACCTGTCCATCAATCTATGCATTCATCCCTTTACTCTGCCATCCTTCACCTGTCCATCCACGTAATCTGTCACTTACCCACTCATCCATCCATCCATCCCTTTACTCAGTCATTCTTTCGCCTGCCCATCCACATATCCACTCATCCATCCTTACGGACACTCATCCATCTACCCACATATTCATCCACCAACTCATTCACCGGCTCATTCATACATTCTTTCAACCATCCTTCCATTCAGTATCTCTTCCATCTTTCCTTCTTCTATTTGTTCATTTTTCATTCTTTGTTGCTGCTGCTTACTCTTGTGGTATTCCCTTATAATGGTATTCATCAGCTTTGTCTGGTGAGTTGCAAACAGAAGAAGGCCATAAAGAGCCCCACCCCCACTGAAGCTGCTGAAGCAGGTAGTGCAGGACGCCCCTGCTTCCAATACTCCCTGCATCCTTCTGTTAGCACTCCACCCTTTTCTGATATTTGAGATGCTTAGGACTTCATAACATATCTTGCACAAAAGGTATCCAGGCCAAATTTGCAGCCTTTTTTTCCACATTATGGGATTTCACAAGGCACCCAGGGTTTGTGGATTCTGTTGAGGGAACTGAGTAAATAGCCAAACTATTGAAAAATGTTGTCTTTGTTGGAAAAATAGAAAAACAGTACTGTGCAAGAAAAAGTATTATTTTCCTTAAAATAGCATGCTAATATCATCATCTTCCCAGCTTGTGTTAACATGTATAGGTGAAAAAGAAAATAATTTTTTGGAGGGAGTGGGAGCACCAATAATGATTGTTGGACTGGGCGCAGGAGGTGCTAAAGACTGTGACGAATGGTATGTGACAAGGTGTTTTTTGAGTGTCTTGAAAGTACGTGCTGATTGAGGGAAGAAGCGCAGGTAAGGTGGCCTCTACTGTTGCACGTATCTCACACACACCATCGATTTTGTGACTGTCTACGTAGGCTAGTGTTTTAGAGCAACAGTTTAGCCAATAGCAGAGATGGCATCTTGATGGATGACTGCTGCCTGCACTTGGGTTATAGAGGACCGCTCTGACATAGGATCAGAGACTGAGACATCAGATACTGAGACAGCATCTGAGGGATAGGACAATGGCGCAGACTCTGGGAGTGATTTTTCAGTCAGAGGAGTCCCATTCGAAAACTCCTCTTCCAGTACATTATGAGGGAGGTGATGAGGACAGTCCTGCTGTCCCTTCGCAAGCTGTTCGTGCAACTGGGTAATAGTGGGTTAGGCCAACCCAGAGAGCAGATGAATGCGGCGGCAAGCAGAGAGAGAGTGCTCTCTTGGGAGCTCACCAATTTAGTTCAGCCCCAAATTCCACCACCCAAATCATATTGTGGAAACATCAAAATTGTCTATGGCAAAACAAACTGGTTTTGTAAGGCAGGCACCTGTGTTTTTGGTCCTGGATTCGGCGGCCATATAGAGAAACACACTAAACCCAAACATTTCTGGAAACTAGACATTCGGGGGAGTCCACAGAGGTGTGACTTGTGTGGATTCCCCAAAGTTTTCTTACCCAGAATACCCTGCAAAGCTGAAATGTTGAAAAAAAACTCTATTTTTCTCGCATTTCTGTCACACAAACTACAGGAATATGCTGGGATCCACAACATTCCTACCACCCAGTGACTCCTCACCTGTCCTGATAAAAACACTACCCCACTTGAGTGCCTACACCTAGTGCCTGTGTCAGGAATGGATCACCCCAGGGTCAACAGCTGCCTCACGTAAGGACCAACATTGACCGTTGTGTGATCTATTCCTGTCGCAGGCACCAGGCCTAACCACACAAGTGAGGTATCATATTTATCGGAAGACTTGGGGGAACGCTGGGTGGAAGGAAATTTGTGGCTCCTCTCAGATTCCAGAACTTTCTGTCACCGAAATGTGGGGAAAACGTGGTATTTTAGCCACATTTTGAGGTTTGCAAAGGATTCTGGGTAACAGAACCTGGTCCGAGCCCCACAAGTCACCTCATCTTGGATTCCCCTGGGTTTCTAGTTTTCAAAAATGTGCTGGTTTGCTAGGTTTCCCCAGGTGCCGGCTGAGCTAGAGGCCAAATTCCACAGGTAGGCACTGTTTTCTATGAAAAAATGTGATGTGTCCACGTTCTGTTTTGGGGCATTTCCTGTCGCGGGCGCTAGGCCTACCCACACAAGTGAGGTATCATTTTTATCGGGAGACTTAGCGGAACGCCGGGTGGAAGGAAATTTGTGGCTCCTCTCAGATTCCAGAACTTTCTGTCACCGAAATTTGAGGAAAACTTGTTTTTTTAGCCACTTTTTGAGGTTTGCAAAGGATTCTGGTTAACAGAACCTGGTCCGAGCCCCGCAAGTCACCCCTCCTTAGATTCCCCTAGGTCTCTAGTTTTCAGAAATGCACAGGTTTGGTAGGTTTCCCTAGGTGCCGGCTGAGCTAGAGGCCAAAATCTACAGGTAGGCACTTCTCAAAAAACTCCTCTGTTTTCTTCCAAAAATTTGGATGTGCCCACGTTGCGCTTTGGGGCGTTTCCTGTCGCGGGCGCTAGGCCTACCCACACAAGTGAGGTATCATTTTTATCGGGAGACTTGGGGGAACGCCGGGTGGAAGGAAATTTGTGGCTCCTCTCAGATTCCATAACTTTCTGTCACCGAAATGTGAGGAAAACTTGTTTTTTTAGCCACTTTTTGAGGTTTGCAAAGGATTCTGGGTAACAGAACCTGGTCCGAGCCCCGCAAGTCACCCCTCCTTAGATTCCCCTAGGTCTCTAGTTTTCAGAAATGCACAGGTTTGGTAGGTTTCCCTAGGTGCCGGCTGAGCTAGAGGCCAAAATCTACAGGTAGGCACTTCTCAAAAAACTCCTCTGTTTTCTTCCAAAAATTTGGATGTGTCTACGTTGCGCTTTGGGGCGTTTCCTGTCGCGGGCGCTAGGCCTACCCACACAAGTGAGGTATCATTTTTATCGGGAGACTTGGGGGAACGCCGGGTGGAAGGAAATTTGAGGCTCCTCTCAGATTCCAGAACTTTCTGTCACCGAAATGTGAGGAAAACTTGTTTTTTTAGCCACTTTTTGAGGTTTGCAAAGGATTCTGGGTAACAGAACCTGGTCCGAGCCCCGCGAGTCACCCCTCCTTGGATTCCCCTAGGTCTCTAGTTTTCAGAAATGCACAGGTTTGGTAGGTTTCCCTAGGTGCCGGCTGAGCTAGAGGCGAAAATCTACAGGTAGGCACTTCTCAAAAAACACCTCTGTTTTCTTCCAAAAATTTGGATGTGTCCACGTTGCGCTTTGGGGCGTTTCCTGTCGTGGGCGCTAGGCCTACCCACACAAGTAAGGTATCATTTTTATCGGGAGACTTGGGGGAACGCCGGGTGGAAGGAAATTTGTGGCTCCTCTCAGATTCCAGAACTTTCTGTCACCGAAATGTGAGGAAAACTTGTTTTTTTAGCCACTTTTTGAGGTTTGCAAAGGATTCTGGGTAACAGAACCTGGTCCGAGCCCCGCGAGTCACCCCTCCTTGGATTCCCCTAGGTCTCTAGTTTTCAGAAATGCACAGGTTTGGTAGGTTTCCCTAGGTGCCGGCTGAGCTAGAGGCCAAAATCTACAGGTAGGCACTTCTCAAAAAACACCTCTGTTTTCTTCCAAAAATGTGGATGTGCCCACGTTGCGCTTTGGGGCGTTTCCTGTCGCGGGCGCTAGGCCTACCCACACAAGTGAGGTATCATTTTTATCGGGAGACTTAGGGGAACGCCGGGTGGAAGGAAATTTGTGGCTCCTCTCAGATTCCATAACTTTCTGTCACCGAAATGTGAGGAAAACTTGTTTTTTTAGCCACTTTTTGAGGTTTGCAAAGGATTCTGGGTAACAGAACCTGGTCCGAGCCCCGCAAGTCACCCCTCCTTAGATTCCCCTAGGTCTCTAGTTTTCAGAAATGCACAGGTTTGGTAGGTTTCCCTAGGTGCCGGCTGAGCTAGAGGCCAAAATCTACAGGTAGGCACTTCTCAAAAAACTCCTCTGTTTTCTTCCAAAAATTTGGATGTGTCTACGTTGCGCTTTGGGGCGTTTCCTGTCGCGGGCGCTAGGCCTACCCACACAAGTGAGGTATAATTTTTATCGGGAGACTTGGGGGAACGCCGGGTGGAAGGAAATTTGTGGCTCCTCTCAGATTCCAGAACTTTCTGTCACCGAAATGTGGGGAAAACGTGGTATTTTAGCCACATTTTGAGGTTTGCAAAGGATTCTGGGTAACAGAACCTGGTCCGAGCCCCACAAGTCACCTCATCTTGGATTCCCCTGGGTTTCTAGTTTTCAAAAATGTGCTGGTTTGCTAGGTTTCCCCAGGTGCCGGCTGAGCTAGAGGCCAAATTCCACAGGTAGGCACTGTTTTCTATGAAAAAATGTGATGTGTCCACGTTCTGTTTTGGGGCATTTCCTGTCGCGGGCGCTAGGCCTACCCACACAAGTGAGGTATCATTTTTATCGGGAGACTTAGGGGAACGCCGGGTGGAAGGAAATTTGTGGCTCCTCTCAGATTCCATAACTTTCTGTCACCGATATGTGAGGAAAACTTGTTTTTTTAGCCACTTTTTGAGGTTTGCAAAGGATTCTGGGTAACAGAACCTGGTCCGAGCCCCGCAAGTCACCCCTCCTTGGATTCCCCTAGGTCTCTAGTTTTCAGAAATGCACAGGTTTGGTAGGTTTCCCTAGGTGCCGGCTGAGCTAGAGGCCAAAATCTACAGGTAGGCACTTCTCAAAAAACACCTCTGTTTTCTTCCAAAAATTTGGATGTGCCCACGTTGCGCTTTGGGGCGTTTCCTGTCGCGGGCGCTAGGCCTACCCACACAAGTGAGGTATCATTTTTATCGGGAGACTTGGTGGAACGCCGGGTGGAAGGAAATTTGTGGCTCCTCTCAGATTCCATAACTTTCTGTCACCGAAATGTGAGGAAAACTTGTTTTTTTAGCCACTTTTTGAGGTTTGCAAAGGATTCTGGGTAACAGAACCTGGTCCGAGCCCCGCAAGTCACCCCTCCTTAGATTCCCCTAGGTCTCTAGTTTTCAGAAATGCACAGGTTTGGTAGGTTTCCCTAGGTGCCGGCTGAGCTAGAGGCCAAAATCTACAGGTAGGCACTTCTCAAAAAACTCCTCTGTTTTCTTCCAAAAATTTGGATGTGTCTACGTTGCGCTTTGGGGCGTTTCCTGTCGCGGGCGCTAGGCCTACCCACACAAGTGAGGTATCATATTTATCGGAAGACTTGGGGGAACGCTGGGTGGAAGGAAATTTGTGGCTCCTCTCAGATTCCAGAACTTTCTGTCACCGAAATGTGAGGAAAACTTGTTTTTTTAGCCACTTTTTGAGGTTTGCAAAGGATTCTGGGTAACAGAACCTGGTCCGAGCCCCGCAAGTCACCCCTCCTTGGATTCCCCTAGGTCTCTAGTTTTCAGAAATGCACAGGTTTGGTAGGTTTCCCTATGTGCCGGCTGAGCTAGAGGCCAAAATCTACAGGTAGGCACTTTGGAAAAAACAGCCTAAAAAAAATAGGATGTGTCCATGTTGTGTTTTGGGGCATTTCCTGTCGCGGGCACTAGGCCTACCCACACAAGTGAGGTATCATTTTTATCGGGAGACTTGGGGGAACACAGAATAGCAAAACAAGTGTTATTGCCCCTTATCTTTCTCTACATTTTTTCCTTCCAAATATAAGAGAGTGTGTAAAAAAGACGTCTATTTGAGAAATGCCCTGCAATTCACATGCTAGTATGGGCACCTCGGAATTCAGCGATGTGCAAATAACCACTGCTCCTCAAAACCTTATCTTGATCCCATTTTGGAAATGCAAAGGTTTTCTTGATACCTCTTTTTCACTCTTCATATTTCAGCAAATGAATTGCTGTATACCCAGTATAGAATGAAAACCTGAAAGGTGGGAAGATAGTGATTTCAGCACCAGAAACCCTTTGTTGATGGCGTTTTCAGGGAAAAAACCACAAGCCTTCTTCGGCAGCCCTTTTTTCCCATTTTTTTGGAAAAAACTAAATTTTCACTGTATTTTGGCTATTTTCTTGGTCTCCTCCAGGGGAAACCACCAACTCTGGGTACCATTAGAATCCCTAGGATGTTGGAAAAAAAGGACGCAAATTTGGCGTGGTTAGCTTATGTGGACAAAAAGTTATGAAGCCCTAAGCGCGAACTACCCCAAATAGCCAAAAAAGGGCTCAGCACTGGGGGGGAAAAGGCCCAGCAGCTAAGGGGTTAATGGGAAAGTTAGATTTTAAGTTACAGTTGTGAAAATGTCACTTTTAGAAAGTTGGTATTTCCAGCCTATATCAAAAATGCCTTTCAGACACTGTCCACAGTCACATGACTATAAATGGTTCTCCTGAGGTGTTTTGTGTATTCCTTCCATGGCCTTGGGTGTGGGGCACAGTGTTGCTCGTCTGAGCAGGATGTCCAGGGGGTTGTACTCAGTCTTCCTGAGCTTTGGAGGATAACCTCCAGGCTTTGCCCACACCCTTCCCAATTTCTAAGGGATGCCTGCCCTGTCACTGACAAATGCAATTCACTTATATGCCTGCCTACCCTGTATTACCTAGACAGATTGAAGCCAAACTCAGGAAAGGGGGAAGGTTGCACAATGGGGCATCCCCCACCCACAAGCAGTCACTGGGAATAAAAGTGACACATTCTGAACCCCTCACAGAACACTTGGACCTGTGGAACATTCAGAAGAAGGTCTGCCCTGTTGTTTGAAGAAAGAAGACTGGACCTGCTTGCCTTGAACCCATGCTCCCTGGAGGTGACTCCAAAGTGTCAGTTTGCTGACCTCCTGGTTGAGATATAGGGATACAGCAAGCTTTCAGATGCCTTCCTGAAGCTTTCCATCAACAATTGGACCTGCCTGGGCCTGCCCGTGCCGTGCTGCTGGCATCTGCTGGAGTGAGCCCTGATCCCCAAGAGGTGCTAATCAGGTCCCAGTCCTGTGCCTAGTATCAGAGTATATACCTCCTGAACTCAAGGTGAATATACAGAATGTTTGGGCTCCTCGTGACTGCGATGTGACCTCTTTGTGCCGTGAAACGACTGCCCTTGATGAGCCGCCAACACGAAACTCCAGAGGGACCAACACTTCACACCAACAGTGACAGCCCATATTGACTGCTAACAAGAAGCTCCAGCGATGACTGGCTCTTTGTCTTACAGCAGCGACAGCCTGTGCTGCTGATCTGCTCCCTGTGCCGACTGTTTGAGTGCTGTACAAATACTTTACACATTGCCTCTAAGTTAAGCCTGACTGCTTTTGTAGCAAGCTACCAGAGGGTTAAGCACAGGTGTATTTACTGACTTTTGTGGTCATCTTGATAAGACTTGTGTTTATTATTTGAGAGGGAATTCCACCTCCTCAGCTAATAACCCAGTTTCTTACACACAGTTTTTGCATTTTTCAAACTGGTAGTCCAGTTTTTCCTATTTATGGTGCTTTACCTCTACTTGGGGTTAGTGGTAAAAACAGGTGTGAAACCCAATGGTGAACCTGGAAAGCTTTAAATTTCTGAAAACTAGACAACATTCTGAATTCAACAAGGGTAGATTGTGTAGATTGATGATAGTTTTGACATTTAAATTAATAATTGAAATAAAAATAATCAAAATTGGAAAAAAACAACCATTTATAGCACCATTTTCATCTATAATTTGGGACCTCAATTGCCGATTTACAAAAGTAACATATCGTTAGGTCCAATAGATCCTATTAGTCACAGGGATACATAGTGCATGGAGAATGTGAGAGCCAGCAACTGAGTACTATATGCTGATAATATTTTGTTGTGTACCGACCATGAAGCAATTCATATGAGAACATTTAATAATTATGTGAAATTACAGTAAAATCATGGGATATTAAGCATAATCATGCAAAATGCAAATCTTTTATTTCAAGCTATATTTTAGTAAAACATGTGCTCTTGTGTCACTTTTTGATACAAGGGACTTTAGATAAAGCACTGGAAACAGCAGCAACCCACATTCTGTTTTTCTTGTGCATTTGCTGAAATGTTGTATAGCGTATTGTTCAATTTGCAGTATTTATTTTTACAGCAAATAGGAATATTTATGCAAGTTGTACAATGGCATATTTTTTGAATTTCAAAAGAAGTAGCATAACACAATATTCCCCCAATTATGCAAATTACTCCAGTGTGATTTTAATTTTGCCCAGGCCTGCATTTTTGGTGATGTGGGGAACTGCAGAATTCCTGCCCGGGCTAGGCCGCCACCAAGTGAAACATACCAAATACAGACAGTTCTGAAAACTAGACACAAAAGAGAGTCCAGGATGGCATGACATGTTTGGTTACCAGTAAATGTTTTTACCAACTCTGCCCTGCAAACCTCAAACTTTGTTTAAAATCAAGCATTTTTCATGCATTTCTGTGAAGGAAAGTTCCAGAATCCGTGCAGATCAACAAACTTCCTACCACCTAACATTTCTACACATTTTCCCCAAAAATGGTATCCCACCAGGGTGTCTTCGTGTAGTGCCCATCACAGGAAAGGCTCCAAAAAGCTACATCATCCTTTTGGCATGAACAATGTGTCTTTTTGGTGATGTGGGTAGCTGTGGAATCTGTGCTTGGCTCTGGAAAAACTACCAATTTCTGAAAACTAGACAACCAAGGGAGCAGTGTGACATGAGTGTATCCCACTAAGTTGTCTTACTCAAAAATGCCCTGAACAACACCTCAAACTTTCAGTGATATCACATACTTTCTTCACTTTTCTGTGAGGGAAAGTTCCAGTCTGTAGGGAACCACATAATTCCTACCATTTAGTATTGGCAACCTTTTCCTGAACAAAAAGGTACCCATTTTTGTGATCGGCCCTAGTGCCTGTGAAAGTAAAGACCTCAATTCAGAACTTGGAGTCATCACATTTCTTTGAAGAAAAAACAATCTCTTTTGGCAATGTGGGTGGCTGTAGAATTTGGGCCTTGGCTTCACCGGCACCCACGGAATCTTACCAAACCAAGACATTTCTGAAAACTACATACTCAAGGGAGTCCAGAGTGGTGTGATATGAGTGAATCCCACTAATTTCCTTACTCACAATGATCCGCAAACCTCAAACTTAGGCTGAAATCAAGTATTTTGTACACATTTCTGTGAGAGACAGTTTCAGATTCTGTGTAGACCCACAACATTATTAGCTCCAAGTCTTACTTATATAAAAACAGTGCCCCATTTGTTTTTTGTTTTTTAAATCTGTTTATTAAGCAAGATATAGAAACTGTCAATGCAATACAGTTGTTTCAAAGGAGTATGCGGCTTCTTAGCTCATATAGCTTCGTAGACAACAAGAAGCTTTTAATGATGTGCATCGAGTAGAAAAAGAGAGCAAAAAAGTAACAAAAAAGAGACAAGAAAAGAAGAAAAAAGAAAAAACGGAACTATACATTATATAACTGTGATCACTCTGGTTGTATCTTTTTGCATGTGTGCATAATGGCGTTTGAACATTAGAATTGTCGTTGGGTTGCCTGGGGGGGTGAAGGTGCACAGTTGATGTGGGTACAGGTTTTAAATAAAGGTGCATGTTCTCTAAGTGGGCCTGGCATATGCATGTTCGTTTGGGGGAGTTTATGGTCATGCTGTCTTGGGGAATCTAGCTAGTTCTTTAGGTTATGTGACCATTGGATGTTCTTATGTGAGACAGTGCCCCATTTGTGTGGTTGGGCCTATGCCCATAACAGTAAAAGGACCCAAACTGTGGTGTGTGGAAAACAGATTTTTAGCATGAAAACTTGATTGGATCCCAAAATGTTTTTCTAGTCACAGTGCCCTGCAAACCTCAAACATTGGCAAACATCACACATTTTGCTCATATTTCTGTGAGGGAATTTTCCAAAATCTGTGATGACTCACAAAATTGCAACCACCTACCATTATGGCATATCTCCTGATAAGAACAATACCCCACTTGTGTGGCTGTGACTAGTGCCTGAAACAGAAAAAACACCATAATTAAAGCACTAATTAAAGTAATGTAATTTTTGGCATGAAAAACAACCTTTTTTAGTGATGTGGGTGGCTGCTGCGGAATCCTGCCAAATGCAGACATTATTGAAAGTAAGACACCTAGAGGAGTCCACAATTGTGTAACCTGCAGTTGATTCCACTAATTTACCTAACTATAATTCCCTGCATACCTCAAACTTTGAGTAAAATCACACATTTTTCAGCACACTTCTGTGATGATAAGTTCCAGAATGTGTGGGGGATTCACAAAATTCCTACCAACCAGGCTTTATACAATTTTCCACATAAACGTGTACTCCATTGTGTGGCTGTGCCTATCCCAGTAACAGGAAAGTCCCTAAAAGACAACATGGGTTATTTGGTGTCATATCATTTTATATATGGGCAATTTGTTTTGTTACTTACTTTGTAGAGTTTGTGCACATATTTTTGTGGATCATTATCTATTTGTGTGCTTTTAGTGAGTTTGGTTTGATTACTGCTTCCAGTAAACACTCTACGTTTATTGTCATTTTGATGGCGTTCGCACCAGCCAGGTATGAAAATGAGCGTACCTTTCTTTTATGAAGGTATGCAGTGGTTATCTTTGACATTTTTAACACTAGAGCACTGTTTTTTTCTGTTACACTTGTCACTTTTTTCACACAGCATGATTCAGCGATGTGTACATAATCATTTTTATGATATATTGACGATTTGATGCTGTAGACATGTATCTGTGAGTGGAGGGTCACGTGGGAAGCTTAGGCGCAGCCTAGTCTTCCCACAGGATTCTTCATGGTGGGGACTACATTGCAGGATAGGCTAGGTGGTAGCTGGGTGGGAGGTGGGGTGTTAGAGAAGTGGTAAAGGAGCCACAGAGAGGGGTCATCCTCTTCTTGGGGTTTGCACATCACACTGCCAGTGTTAGTTTTTGGTGTAGTTCTGGTGCTGATTAGTCTGTGGGAGAGGTAGGTTTACCACTTGATTGTCACCTTGCCTTGTGGTTTGTGATGGTGTGCAGGGAACAGGCAGAAATGGTGTCGTCTGCACTGCACATTGTGGCCAAGGTGGGGCAGGCCGACCTTCTCAGGCCTGGCATCTTCGACTAGGTCTGGGTCAGCATGTCTCGCTCAACAAGGGTGGCATCGGGAGGGGTGCCCATGGCTGTGGCAGCTTGTGCCTCCCCACGTGGCAAAGTTCCAGCAAGGAAGGGTGGGGCTGTAGCGCTATGCCCGCACCGGCCAAGGTGAGGCCTGCTGGAAAGTGTCAGAGCCTTCCACAGACCTGCCAACTCAAACCGTGGCACTGTGTGTAACACGATTTTGGCTCCCTTCACACTGTCACTGGAGACGAAATCTCACAGTGGCAGGCAAGGCGAGCTGGAAACCGCTGCAGAGAGTGGATTTCCAGCTCGTCTTTTGAGGCTGCAATCAGGTGCTGTCCATTAAGGGGTGTAAAAACACCCCAGGACATCACCAGCAGTTTCAAGAATCAATTGTTCTCGGTTCTTTTGGTGTAAGGAGGAGGTCACTGGGGGCAGGGGAGGGTGAAAGGAGGCCCTCTAGGGACATTCTTGGCATAAAACCCCACTCATCCAAGGCCATGCCCCCTCCTCACATGGTCGATTTTGCGGGCAAGTTGGCAGGTCTGGTTCCAGTATCTGCTTTAGATGGCAGCTCACCTGATTTAATGGTTGCTCAGAGGGCAGGGCCTGTAAAGGATAGCAAGCACAAGGTTACTGAGGGGGCCACAAGTGTGAGTGGACCCCTGCCACAGGAAAGGCCAATAGATTTATCGTGTAAGGACACTAGTGAAGTGGAGGCAGGGAGTGGACAGTCCCATATGAGTAAAAGGAAGGTCAAGGCTGACAAGCCTCCAGAGTCATTTGGAGAATTAAGTGAGGAGAGAGCAACACAAGTGCAGGGCTAGCAGGGGAGACAAGATTGGGGCCCCTAAATCTTCAAGAGCAATGCAAAGACATGCTAAAGGCCCAGGTGGGGCTGGCAGGGTTGCAGAGTGATCAAGCCAGCAAATGACTTGGTGTTGACCTCGAGGCCAGGATTCAAGAGCAACGTAGGCTGATGGAAGTGACAGAGGAGCGTTGGGAGAGGCTTTGTAGGGAGATACATGGTTACATGGACTAAGCGGCACAGGGTAAAAGGGTGAAGGGTATGTCTGGCTCCTGCAACAGTGGAGAGACCTCAGGACATGCCTGCAGTGGTGGGTGTTGGGTATGGATACCTGAGGAGGGTCTTGGAGACACTAGGGAGGCCAGTGTGGCCCTTGGGCCTGGTAGTGTGAGGCCCTCTCAAGGTTGTAGCTGCCAGGCAGTGAGTGAAGCGGCAAGAGCAGAGAGTGAAGCTGACAGACAGGTGGAGACACCAATGGGGTGTATGAGGGCTTCTGAACATTGGAGAATTGCGTGAAAGCACAAAAGTGAGTTTGCCAGTGGTGCAAGTGCACAAATCATTAGTGCAATGGCCTCTTCAGCTGGTGTTTTGCAGACATCAGTTGTGGGGAGTGGAGACATGGCTGGGTGGAGGAAAAAGGCTTGCAGTGGAAGTCGCAAGATGAGTTGGTAACCTTCAGGTAAGGGGGGTTGTTGGTCAGTATGGGAGACTTCACAGACGGGCGCGAAAAAGGTATAGTGCAAATAAGTTGGGGCAGGTGACGGGATAATTGAGAAGGAAGGGGTATCACAGACAGGCACTACTATGGCAAAAGGGCAGAGACAGGAGGCACAAGAAGGTAGGCTGAAGGTAGGGACAGAGGCCTCAGCAGAGAACAAAAAAGGTGAGATTGAGTCAGACACTGAGGGCAAAGGGATGGACACAGAAAGCGGCCCTCATACATGGGCTTAGCAATGCCCTTGCGGAAGCATGTTTCAGAAACAAACAAGGACAGAATATGGAAGCATGAACACATGGATGTATTCAAGTTGTTGCACAGGGACATCCAAGCCAAAGAGGAGCCTAAAGAGGAGGAGTGGAACTAGTAAGGAGGCCCAGAGTGCCCATTACGATAAAGAAGTGGACATTATCCTTCCTAATATTCACCAGCATTTACTGTGAAAAATACCTGGATAGGGCCATTGCCCTATTCAAATATATGGACAGCTCAGATGCACTTTGAGGGTTATGCCTGGCTCAGTTATTCAGTTATGATGAGGAATTCAGGGCCAGGGTAAGTGTTAATCCTAATAAGCCCTGGGGGGTGTGGTTTCTGAATCGTGGATGCAGCGGATGTCATCATCACAATCCACTGCCTTGACACACACAGAAAGTGGCCTTCCTATTGTTTATAAGCCCTTTCAGCCACATTCCACCCCACCAGCAAGGGGCAGGAGGTACAGCAAGGATCCCAAACACAAGTGTTCGGGCATGCTGGAACTTCAATAAAGATTTTTGTTCGCAACACCTGTGCAAATTCAAGCATGTGTGTTCAAAATGTGAAGGGAGACATCCAGTTACAAAGTGTTTCATGCTGACAAGCCCAGATGAGCAATGGAGGGCGATCAAGGGGAGCACTACTCAAGGTGCTGCTGGGCCAAAAGGCTCCTATGCCAGTTAGGCTGGAGCTGGCACTATACCCTGATAAAGAGATGGTTTTGAGATTGGGGTGGGGTTTTAGAGATGGGGTCAGGGTTGGTTACCAAGGTCCCAAGATCCCAAGAATAGGAAGTGGAATGACAATTTGCGGTCGGCCAAGGAGGCGCTGGGAATGGTGCCACAGAAATTGCAGAAGGAGGCCAATGAAGGGAGGATGTGGGCCTTTTCCATGACTGGCCACTGGAGGATTTAAAGATCTCTCCTTTAGGCATTGTTCCCAAGAAAAGGGAGGGAAAGTTCGCCTGATCCACCATTTGTCCTGGCCAGAAAGGGCTTCAGTGAATGACTTTATTGCATCAAAGGACACAAGCGTAGAGTATCCTTCAGTTGATGATGCAATTCAATTATCCGTCTGTGTGGTCAAGGAGTGGAATTGGTGAAGGGTGACATCAAGACGGCATTTTGTCTGCTACCTATTCACCCATCTGACTTCCCATTTTCGGTGATGCGACTGGATGGAGCAATTTATGTTGACAGAGTGTTACCTATGGGTTGTGCCAATTTCTATGCCTTCTTCTAGCCTTTCAGTACCTTTTTGCAGTGAATCTTCAAATCTGAGTGGGCATCAATGATGCTTAACATGGACAATATGACTGTAGTGGAGTTGGTTAATAACCAGAAGGCTCAGGATCTGAGAGTTCTGCGGCTTTTGCAACGTTTCATGTTGCTCTGTCTCAAGCAGAATATAGTGTTCAAGGCTAAATATGTGCTGGGGGGTCAACAATTCTATAGTAGATTAATTGTCTCATTCAGAGTAGCACGTATTTTGCAGCCGGGAGCAGAGGAGCACAAGACGACTGTCCCTGCAGAGATTTGGGAGTTGGGGCATGAAAGTCATTAGGCTGGTTGAGAAGTCCTTAATGGAGTTTACAAAGAGGACCTATTACCTGGCATGGTCTGAATTTGAGTCTTTTGAGGGGCATCCTGGGGGGGTGTTAAGAAAGGATCAACATACACTGCAACTATAGCGGGTAAGTTGACAGGTTTACCCCTTCATGGGAAGTTGTATTCGGGGTTTGACTCAGCTCGTGATGACATATTGGAGAAGATTTTAAAGGTGTGGTGCAAGGAAAAGTTGGGTCAGGGCAGAGAGTTGCAGGAGGCTATTACTTTTGACTTATTATTTGAGATTTTACAGATGTAGACTGTGCATTGTACTAATGGGTATGAGGTTGCTGTTTTTCGGTTATGTGTGATAGGGATGTTCTTTGGGGCATTCCGGATGTCCGAGCTGCTGGGATCAGGATGGGAATTAGGGGTGCAACATGGAGGGATACGCCTTGGAAGGGGTCAGTTGGGGATCTGGTTACGTAAATCCAAGACGGATCAGCTGGAGAGAGGAAAATGGGTGTGGTTGCAGCAGGAAGGCAGCGAGGGGCTGTGCCCAGTGAGTGAATGGCGCAGTTTTAGCAAATGGCCATGGTGCAGACAGGAGGCAATTTTTTGTCACACAAATGGGGATACAGTTACAGATTTTTAGCTGCTGGCTGTGCAGCACATAGCTTTATGGAAGTTGCCTAGGAATGCAGCCAATTTTGGGACTCATTATTTTAGAATTGGAGCAGCATCTTCAGTTGTTGGCTTGGGGTGAAATTGGGCTCGGATCCACAAAATAGGCAGGTGGAGGTCACTATGTTGTGAGAGATATGTCTGCAAGTAAAGGGTGGATTCAGATGGGGAGCAGTTGGGGGTACAGGGTGCACGCTAACGACTTTATTCTCTTGTAGGTTTTGTGAGTGGCCCTGAGAGGTCAAAAATGGTCACGGGGATGGTAGGACACTGGGCAGCCAAATGCGCTGAGCAACCAATCTATAGACATAACATTGGATTGCTAAGCAGTCGGCATGAGGTGTTCTGATGGGGGAAGAGTGGGATGAGGTGGGGAAACTTGCTACCATTTTTAGCGACCTTGATAGCGAAATGGAAGGGGTCAGTTGGGGATCTGGTTATGTAAATCCAAGACGGATCAGCTGGGGGGAGGGAAATGGGTGTGGTTGCAGCAGGAAGGCAGCGAGGGGCTGTGCCCAGTGAGTGAATGGCGCAGTTTTAGCAAATGGCCAGGGTGCAGACAGGAGGCAATTTTTTGTCACACAAATGGGGATACAGTTACAGATTTTTAGCTGCTGGCTGTGCAGCACATAGCTTTATGGAAGTTGGCTAGGAGTGCAGCCAATTTTGGGACTCATTATTTTAGAATTGGAGCAGCATCTTCAGTTGTTGGCTTGGGGTGAAATTGGGCTTGGATCCACAAAATAGGCAGGTGGAGGTCACTATGTTGTGAGAGATATGTCTGCAAGTAAAGGGTGGATTCAGATGGGGAGCAGTTGGGGGTACAGGGTGCAAGATACCAACTTTATTCTCTTGTAGGTTTTGTGAGTGGCCCTGAGAGGTCAAAAATGATCACGGGGATGGTAGGACACTGGGCAGCCAAATGCGCTTAGCAACCAATCTATGGACATAACATTGGATTGCTCAGCAGTCGGCATGAGGTGCTCTGATGGGGGAAGAGTGGGATGAGGTGGGGAAACTTGCTACCTTTTTTATCGACCATGATAGCGAAATGGGGTTGTCTGGACATGCTGGTTCTTCATCTGTGAGAAAATGATCTGGTATGTTTATCAGGATTCCCCCTACTGCAACACATGCAGCAGGATCTGTTGCAAATTCATTAAAAATTGGCATGTACATGTGTGATATGGATAGAGTTTGTGCCCCGTAGGAAATGGAGGTGAGCGATGAAGCATGGGGCCGTCGATAGAGCCAGGAGAAATCTGAATCAGGCAATGTGTTTTTTTCATTTGGCTCACGACATCAAGGTTTTGGAACATGGAGGCATTAAGGAGGAAGACATGGGACTTTTTAGATTGGACACAGTGCATCTCTTGGACATGGGCAATGCATATTACATGCTGAGACTGAGGGACATACTGGGGGAACTTTGGCACAAGAAGGTCTGGTGCAGAAGAAGGGAAAGAGGTGATGCTGTGTTGTGGTGGGTTTTATTGGTGGGGTAGTAGAACATCCTCCTGGGATTTTCTGTGTGGCACTAGATGGGGTGTGAGGAGTCAGATGTGGGCCTATCCACCCCAGCAGGGCGAGGGGAGAAGGAAACATAGGTGAAGGATGAAAGTGTGTGGGATGCCCCGAACAGGGAGAGGAGTTTTCATTGAAGGATGCTTTAGTGAAGGAGGTGAGAACGAGACTGGGTATGGAAGGAGCTCGTGGAGAAAAGGTGAAAGGAAGAATGAAACAAGCATGGCTGCAGTGAAAGTTTAAGGTGACAAATGGAATGTGGGTGGTACAAGGGGATTGTGTTTGAGATGTTTTTTCAAAAGTTAATTCTTATAGATGTTGAAATGTTAATTTGATTGCAATCCTGTCCTAATAAATGACTTTTTACACTTTACTGACTTTTACACCATCACGATGGAGGGTCCCGTGGAAAGCAGAGGCACAGCCTAGTTTTCCCACTGGATTCTTTGTGGTGGGGAATATGTTTCAGGACAGCATAGGTGGTAACTGGGTGGTGGTGGGGTGTTAGGAAAGTGATAAAGTGATAAAGGAGCCACATGGACAGGATTGTCCTCTTCCTGCGGCTTGCACCTCGTGCTATCAGTGTTAGTTTTTGGCCACTCACCCATCCTACAAGATTTTGGGTATGGGTTCGTGGGAGGTGGCATGTAGGTGTTCTTTCAAGTTGCCAGAATAGGACAGATTGCAATGGCAGAGGCATTAGTTGGGGGGTGGAGAGTCTTTGGGGCATTCCAGGTGTCTGAGCTACTGGGGTCAGGACGGGAATTAGGGGTGCTATATGAAGAGACACATCTGACAAGGGGTCAGTTGGGGATCTGGTTGCGTAAATCCAAGACGGATCAGCTGGGGAGAGGGCATTGGTTGTGGTTGCAGCAGGGAGGCAGCGAGTGGCTGTGCCCAGTGAGTGAATGGCGCAGTTTTAGAAAATGGCCAGGGTGCAGACAGGAGGCAAATTTTTGTCACACAAATGGGGATAAGGTTATGACTTTTCAGCTGCTGTCAGGGCAGCACATGGTTTTATGGAAGATGGATAGGAATGCGGACAATTTTGGGACTCAATGTTTTAAATTTGGAGCAGCAATAATGGCTGCTCGCCTGGGGAGCAATTGGGCTCAGATCCACAAAACAGGCAGGTGGAGGTCACTATGTTGTGAGAGATATGTCCTCAAGTAAAGGGTGAGTTCAGATGAGGAGCAGTTTGGGGCACGAGGTGCAAGCTATCTTCTTTTTTATCTTGTAGGTTTTGTGAGCGGCCTGAAAGGTAAAAAATAGTCACATGGATGGTAGGACACTCGTTTATCCACTGGGTAGCCAAATACATGGAGCAACAAATCTATGGATGTAACGTTGGATTGCCCAGCAGTTGGCATGAGGTGCTCTGGTGGGAGAAGAGTGGGATGAGGAGGGGAACTTTGCTGCCTTTTTTAGTGACCATGATACCGAAGTGGGGTTGTCCAGACATGCTGGTTCTTTACCTTTTGGAAATGATCTGGTACATTTATAGGACTCACCCTACTGGAAGATATGCAGCGGGAGCTGTTGCAAATTCAACAAATCTTGGCATGGACATGTGTGATATGGACAGAGTTTGTGTCCCATAGGAAATGGAGGAGAGCGATGAAGCATGGAGCCATCAATAGAGCCAGGAAGAAACTGAATTAGGCAATGCATTTTTTTTGTTTGGGTAACAACATCAAGTTTTTGACACATGGAGGCATTACGGAGGAAGACATGGGCTTTTTTGATCTGACAGGGTGTATCACTCGGATATGAGCATTGCATATTGAATGTTGGAACTGAGAGACATACTGGGGGAACTTTGGCACAAGGAGGTCTGGTGCAGAAAGAGTGAATGAGGTGTTGCTGTTTTGCGATGCATCGCACTGGTGGGGTAGTAAAACGTCCTCTGGGGTATTTCTGGGTGGCATTAGATGGGGGGTGGAGAGTCAGATGTGGGCCTATCCACCCCTTTAAGGGAGGGGAGAAGAAAGCATAGGTGAAGGATGACAGTGTGAGGATGCCTGAGACAGGAAGAGAAGTTTTCATTGAAGGATGTTTGAGTGAAAGAGGTGAGAATGAGACTGGGTAAGGAAGGAGCTCACGGAGGAAAAGATGAAAGGAAGAATGAAACAAGCACGACTGTGGTGAAAGTTTGGGGTAGAAAAATGGAATGTGTGTGGTACAAGGGGATTGTGTTTAGGATGTTTTTTCACAAATTAATTCTTATAGATGCTGAGATGTTAATTCAATTGCAATCCTGTCCTAATAAATGGCCTTTTACACTTTACTGGACTGTTGCGTTCGATTAAATCATGATGGAGGGTCCCGTCTTCCCACTGGATTCATTGTGGTGGGGAACACATTGCAGGACAGAATAGGTGGTAGCAGGGCAGTGGTGGGATGTTAGGGAAGTGATATAGGGAGCCA
The DNA here is from genome assembly GCF_031143425.1 of Pleurodeles waltl. Classification (NCBI taxonomy): domain Eukaryota; kingdom Metazoa; phylum Chordata; class Amphibia; order Caudata; family Salamandridae; genus Pleurodeles; species Pleurodeles waltl. The sequence goes on along the minus strand of NC_090448.1, from coordinate 464,943,265 downwards.
CAGGGACAGGATCGTCCTCTTCCTGGTGCTTGCACCTCGCTCTACCAATGTTCGCTTTTGGCAACTCATCCACCCTACAAGATTTGGGGTATAGGTTTCAGGGAGGTAGCGTGAAGGGGTTCTTTCAAGTTGCCAGAATAAGGCAGGTTGCAATGTCAGAGGCATTAGTTGGAGGGTGGGAGTCAGATGGAGGTCTATCCACCCCTTCGGGGAGGAAGAAGGGAGCGTAGGTGAAGGAGGACAGTGTGTGGGATGTCCGGGACAGGGCAAAGAGTTTTTATTGAAGGATGCTTGAGGTAAAGAGGTAAGAATGAGACTGAGTATCGAAAGAGTTTGTGGAGGAAAGGTGAAAGAAAGAATGAAAATAAGTGTGACTGGGGTGAAAGTTTGGGGTGAAAAATGGAATGTGGGAGGTACAAAGTGATTGTGTTTAAGATGTTTTTTTCAAAAGTTAATTCTTATAAATGTTAAGATGTTAATTCAGTTGCAATCCTGTCCTGATAAATTGTCCTTTATACTTTACTGGACTATTGGGTATAATTTCATCACGATGCACTGTTCTTGTCCGCTGGTATGTGGCAATTGTCTTTGGGTTTTGAACACTTGAGCAACATGATTTTATTTTATTTTATAGACAAGGCCACGTTTGGTGGTGGCACATGCATGACTTTATGGTGTGTTCACTTTTTAAGATTTGTTTAACAGGTGTATCTTTCGCTTATATTTATGTCTGGTACACTACATAGGCGATATTGTTGGGCTTTTTTTTAACAGGGGGTGAACTAAATGGCATAGATGTTATTATTCCTTTTGTGTTTATTTACTGCATTGCTGTTATTTCTGTAAGGTATTTCAATTTGTGAATATTGTTTATGTTACAGTATGCTCCCCTGAATGGCCTTTGACCTGAGAAGCATTGGAACCTAAGTTTGTTGTTGGATAATGGCAATATCATATATTGTTAAAATTTACATCTCTACATCAATGCAACAGGTTATTGCAATTCATTTGAATACAAAAAAGGAAAGGATTATGATTGAGTGATTATTAAACACCTTTAGATGAATTCACTATTTATTTGAGTACTTGGTTTAAACATATTGACATTATGTTATACAGTGTGCCTTGTGACTGGCTTACATTGTCCTGCAATCAGCAATTGTCTTTATTAATGTGTGTGTTCATTGGGCAGAGAACAACACAGGACAGCACATTGAATACTAATTTAGTTTTTAAGAGTTAGATTAATTTTGAGTGCACTCTTAAAACTTGACATTATTTGCATAGCTTACACTAAAACACACAGAATGTGCTGCAAACGTGCATAGGGTCACACCTTGGACTATTTACCCCATTGGGTAGGCAGTGGCCAGGAATTTCCCCCATCCAAATGCTGGCACAGGGCATATATATGGCAACCATAATACTTTCTTCAGAATACTCCTGGATCTGTGAAGAATCAGAATGACTGCTGTGTTGTTTGAAGAACCTGGGAAGACTGGGCCTCCTTGCCTTGAACCCAGGTCCCCAGAAATGACTAGAAGTGCCAGAACCTGGGAAAGACTGGGCCTCTTTGCCTTGAACCCAGGTCCACAGAAATGACTACAAGTGTCAGTCACCTTACATCCAGTTTGAGCTACAGGAAAACAACAAGCTTCCAGAGGCCTTTCTTTCTACAACTGCCCTGATGACCAGTTCCACTGGAGCTACCCTGGACACTGCTACTGGCCTCTGTTGGAGCCCCCAAGTGGTACCTTCTAGTCCTGGACCCTTGGATGGTGTTGAAGTGTAGTACTTCTGACCAAATTGCAAAAATGGGACTTAGAAACATTTAGCCAACTTTTCCTCCAGATTACTGGTGGGAGAAGCCTTCGATGCTGAATCCCCAGTCAGATTCACCTTGCTGGGTTGCCCCACTGTAGGAGATCTAACTTCCAGAAAGGTTTCTATGTCTGAAAGTAGAGGGCTTCCTTGGGAACAACACTGATCTGCAACCTGCTAAAGTTGAGTCTTTCCTGGGCATGGAATTAGGAATTTGGTTGCCTGGATCTTTCTCATCTTTGTTGATAACCTCAATGGAACCCTGCTCTTTAGTAACCCGCCATCATTGATCTCTGCTTCAGATCTAGTTCGCAGATTGCCCCATCGATGATTCATCAATGACCAATTTTCTCCATAAAAGTTTTGAAGTCAGAAAGTAACCTTTCCACTAGGACAATCTTGTACCGGTATCCGACCCACGCTTCATTTAGGCGGCCTTAACTTTGAACTTTGACCTGGTCTAGCTTGAACTGATAACTGCAGCTGGATTTTGTGCTTTTTTCAACCTCTAAAATGTCATATCTCCACTATACTTATTGGATTTTTGTCATCTTGGTGTAATTTTATTTGGTAAAATTTACACTGTTTTTCTGAATTGGTTTGTGTTTTTTTTTATTTTATGTCTTCACTTTATTACTGTTAAGTGCAGCATAAATATTCTTCATTGCTCTTGCGTCTTGTAAGTGTGTATGATGGAACCTTTTTGGATCCTGAAAGACTCCCTAGGATAACAATGTAAGTGTTAGAATGTGGTGAAGTGAATGCAGGTTTAGAACCTTGGGTTCACAGGTATACACTGAAGAATAAAGACGTGCAATACATAGCTCAATGTGTGGCATATTTATTAAAGGGTACCCAAGCTGGACAGGACGCTACAACTGGAGACAAGACAGGGGATAAGTAACCCGAAAATCGACAGTGCTGTCCAAGAGAGTTTGCCGTGGTCCAAGCAAACTGCTTGTGCGTGCCACGTGTGACTTCATCGAAATGCTGAGTCAACAGTTGGTGTATGTGAAGCCAAAGTATAACTCCAGCTGGAGTGAAGCATTTGATGATAAAGAAAACTTTACTGAGAAGTCTACTGATCAGTGGTCAAGCGACTACGACCAAGGCCATACAGAATGTACTGCACTACTGCAAAATATAAAGCAATAAGTATACGCAGAGCTACTGCTGAAGGTGGATGCAACCAGTGCATCAATTAGCAATGGCAGACTATGCAGAAGCGCTGTGAGACAGAGACCAACCAAGTGTTAAAAGCGCAAAACAAATAGCTTGAAAACACAACCACTCAGATACACGAAATCGAATCATACTGCTGCCAAAGATGATTCCAAGAGAAGTGCCTGAGGTTGTTCTTACAGAGTCATCTACAGCTGCAGCGATGAGAGGCTCAGCAAAATCCTTTCTGTCAAAGGAGCCCAAGAATGAGATCACAGATCCACAGAATGTTAAAGACAATTCAGAGGCCAGCATGTCACAAAGCCTCAGAGATGGTGTGCGCAAACCAATTTACCAAGACTACAGGATGGAGTCGGATAGAACTCCAATCACAGTGTAAGCCAACCCTGTGAACAGTTACAGTGCTGCCACTTTCCTGAAACCATCCTTCAATGCTGCCAAAAAGGAAAATATTGACAGTAGATGGGCTGCTTGGATAGAGATATTTGATGATTTCATTCATGTGCTGGAAGAGACATATAACAAGAAGATTACCAAATACATTTGTGTAAAAGAAGTCATAAAGAAAATCCTGTGAGCTGATAAAATTGCGTACTGTTAAATTAAAGAACCTTGAATCTCAAGTTCAATCCAGTGTGGAATGTGGATTGCGAAAGGTACATTTTCAGTCAAGAACGACAAAAAGTTGGTGAAACAATCAATGAAATTGTTGAGAGACTGGATACACTCATAAAACACAGCAAATGCAATGAATTTAATGGCAAAGAAGTAATACTTCTCAGAGTTATTGGCTGATGCCCGTAAGATTCATTCATACGACGAATGCTGAGAGAAACTTTAGTCTGGAGCAATTTCTCTTGGCTGCCAGAGCTGATCTAAAAGCTGCTGATATGGGGGTCAGAGATGCCCAAAGTGAGTCAGCTATAAACATGAAAAGTAATCAGAAATACAAAACTGAAGAACACAATGTGATGTCTCCATGGAAATAAGAAGTTGTATTTCAGATATGGATTGTCGTTTCCACACAAAGATAAATGTCCTGCCATTGGACAGATTTGCAAAGGCTGGGCAAAGAGAACCATTTTTTAATGGTTTGTGAGGTGAAGAAAAAAGTAAGTGCATCACTGTGAGAAGATAAAATGGGCGACCAAATGTTCCAGAAGCGACATTCGACGTGCTCCCATAAGGCCAAGTTACAACATCAGCTGAGACAAACCAACACCAAACGAAGATGATTGTCATCTTAATAATCGTCGAAAAGTTTGTCAGTATCATTATTGAGTGAAAGTGAAGAAAATGATTGTGCAATGTCATGGTTTACCTCAAACAAATGAGCAAAAGTTGGTCTGGTCACATTTGAAGGGAAATACCAGTCAAAGAAAAGTCGGCATGAGAAAGCACCAAAGTTATTAAAATATTCTCTGAAGATTACACTGAAAATAAATGGTTGCGCAATACCTTTCATCATAGACAGTGGTGCGTTGATAAAATTTTTGCCTGAGGAGAAATATTATGAACTATCTCCACTGCCACAACTGATGCCATTGAAAACCAAAGTGTACACATGGGCTGTACTAAACCCATGAAAAGTAAAGGTTAATTCCTAGATACTATGAAACACAAGAAAACAAAAGTGCAAGCGCCCATCCACTTACTTCAAGGTATGGCGTCAAGTGCCTGTTTACTCAGCTTCAGCACAGCTGCTGATATGGGACTGATATCAGTGAACTACACTATGAATGCTCATCACTAAATAGCTAGTCAGTTACCTTCATTAGTTCATTGGTTAGAAAAGCTTAAGACCATAAAGTACAATTGCATGTAAATGAAGATGTCGCTGCGGTTACTTAAAGACACAGAAGACTTGCATTTCATTTAGAAGATGCTGTTGAAAAGGAACTTGAATAATTACTCAAGCATGATATAATTGAGCGTTCTACTGGTCCGACACCATGGGTTTCTCCCATAGTGGTAGTTCCCAAAAAGGACAGTGAAGGAGCATATGCATCAGCGTGGATATGTGTCAAGCTATCAAGGCAATCAAAAGAGAACGCCATCCAGGTCTGCACATTGCTGACATGACAACACAATTGAATGGTGCCAAAGTCTTCTCTCGCCTTGATTTAAATAAAGGATATCATCAGTTGGAACTCAAGGAGAATTGCAGGTACATTAGAACTTTCTCCGCACATATTTGTCTGCTTAGATACAAAAGACTAAGGGGCATATTTAAGAGCCCCAAGTGCAACCGGAACATTACTTTTTGTGACTCTGCGGTGGCGCTAAGCACTGCTCCATATTTACAAGAAGGTATAACACCACTTTTTTTGAGGCGTTACACCTCCTTGTAAACATGGGCCCCTCAGATGCAGTTTTCTGCATCAGTGGGGCATGCAATTGGTGTTGCAGTGGGCGTTCCACTGCGACACCCATTGCTTTTGACACAGCCTCAAACTTACGAGTTGTCGTAAACCTGAGGCAGTACCAGAAACTAATGCCACCCCAAGGGTGGCATTAGCATGGAAAAACGAAGAGGAATGCTTTCATTCCTCCTTCTTTTTTTGCTTTTTCTATGTGTGCTGCATTCTGCAGCACACACAGAAGAAGCAAAATGCCATAGATGATTGTTTACGTGCAGTAAGGGACACCTTCCTGCACATAATCAATCATTCAAAATTACGCTTTTGTACTTCTATATGTGCTGCATTTTGCACACATAGAAGTGCCAAATCGCCATTATAGATTGTTTATGTGCAGGAACGGACACCTTCCTGCACATGAACATTCTATCACCTCAATGCAGACACCCTTGCACTATTGTGCAAGGATGTCTTCATTGGCACTAGGCAGCTTAATTCAATGCCAGTGCAGGGGGAAATGCAGAGGTGTGCCGTATTCCTCTAAATATGACGCACCTATGCATTTCTAAAGTGGCGCAGTGCAGCACTGCTATTTTTGATGGAGCATCGTGCTGCACCACTTTAACATAAATCTGGGCCTATTTTTTGGTGTGTCATCAGCTGCAGAGATTTTTCAAGATATTTTTAGATATGTCATACAGCCTTTTGCAAACGCTTTCAACTATAGAAATGACATATTGGTTTTCCAAGCTACACAGAAGGAACACGACAAAGCTTAAAGGCAAGTGTGCCGTTTGCTTGTTGATGAAGGTTTAATGCAAAATGCTGAGAAGTGTGAATTCAATAAGACTAAGTTAAAATTCTTTGGCCATACCTTTCCTGATGGGGGCATGACACCCGATCCAGCTAAGGTACAAGCTTTGTCAACTGCCAGTCCCCCTCAAGATATTTCCATGTTATGTTCGATGCTTGGCATGGCCAGTTACTGTTCCAGATATATGCAAGTCTTTGCCACTGTGAGTGCTCCATTCAGAGAGTTAATGAGGAAGATTGTTTCATTTCACTGGTCACATGAATGCAAGAAAAGTTTTAAGAGACTTAAATAGGCTACTGAAAATGCTACTGAAATTAAATTTTTTCAACCAAAGTTTTATACTGAAGTTTTTGTTGCTAACCCAGTTGGGTTAGGTGCCGTCCTTGCTCTACACACTGGACAGCCAAATGCTCAAATACATATTGTGGCCTATGCAAGTAAAAGTTTTTCCAAGACTTAAAATGCTTATCTACAACCTGAAAAAGAAAGCTTAGCAGTGGTGTGGGCTTGTGAACATTTCCATGTATTCCTGTATGAAAAATATTTCATGCTTGTGACAGATCATCAAACATTGCTGACTATATTTGGCAATTCAAAAGCCAAGATGCCTCAATGCATTAAACTTTGGGACCTACGTTAGCAAGAGTACAATTGTGCATCATCCAGGGAAAGATCAAAACCCTGCCATCTTCTTCTCAGGAATACCTATACAATGACAAAGACTGCTAAAGCCTACATAAACTTTATTGTGAAGTCAAAATAACCAGCTGACACTTCATTGCCACTGCCACGGGTCAAGATAGTGACAGGTTTAAATTAGAGGACATTATTACACATCGGTTATGGAATCAACATGCTTGACCTCTTACCAGTGACAGTGAGTATCAGAAATACAAAACTGTCAAAGATGCACTGTCAGTGACACAAGAAGGGATTATCATGAGGGGTTCAAGAATTGTCATTCCAGAAAGACTGCGACAAGTGATTGGAGTAGCCCATAAAGGATACTGTGGAATAATTGCCACTAAACAAGTTCTCAGAGTTTGAATCTGGTGCCCTCATCTCGATGAACTGGTTGAAAAATATGTGAAGACCTGTCATCTATGTACTTGCCCGTCATTGAAAACTACTCAACACCCCCTGAATATGTCAGAGTTGCTAAAGCATGCCTGGGAATAGATTGTTGTTGACTTTTTTCACCCCACTTGACAATGGACCGCACCTGATGGTGACTGTGGAAGAATACTCTTACTTCACATTAATTGAAGATATCTCCTATATAACTCAGGACAGAGTAATTAAGAGATTGGATGGCATCTTTGTGAAATGGGGCATTCTTATGATTTTGAAAACTGACAATGTCCCATCTTTAACAGCAGAGAATTCAGAGACTTCCTCAATCTGCATAATGTCAAGTATTAGAAGAGCACTCCTCTTTGGCTTCAGGGTAGCGGTCTAGTTGAATGTTTCATGAGTATGTTAAAGAAAACTGTTCCTTGCATTAGAGAAGCTCAACCTCAAGACTGTCTTGAATTCTACCTTAAGAACTTACCATTCAACTCCTCACTCAACCACTGGTGAAAGCCCTGCAGTGTTGATGTTCACTAGAACCATAACAACCAAGTTACCTCAGTGGACCAACTCCAAATCCAGAACTGATAAAGTGACACAACAGACTTGAGTTGTAAACATAAAACGATGGCCTATGCCAACAGACGGCAACATGCAATAGCATTATTTTCACACACTTCAGGTGGGCTCATCTTACACACATGATTCAGCTTCCAGTGGTAGCAGCTGACTCCATCAAGTTTGCAACTATTCCAGATTTTCTGAGAGAAAGCATTTAGTCATTTTAATGATTTCATACAATCCCACCCAAAATTACATTTTCTAGCTGTTTGTTACTTCAAAATTCTTTCTCAAGATACACAGAATGAGCTAAACAATTCTCACATGAAATTTATTAAAGCTTCCTGTCTCGTTTGACAGCTAGAACAAATTTTGTTAAATAATTAACACTGAAACATGTTCTTCTTTTTCAATACAGTAGGACATTCAACATCACGTCAGCAACCTAGGAAAAAATTCAGGACAGAGGAAACTGAATAAGCAAGTAACTATCCTCTTCTGCTGCAAGAATGAATCTTCAGGCCTGGTCCAATTAAGAAAGAATGAATGCACATTAATACAATTAAATGACATAAATCCTATTGAGCACCTTACAATTGACTCCCAAATTATTTCCCATTTAATTCAATATAAGTATGATTAATTCATGATCATTTAATACTCATAATATGCTTAATTTCTACTGTTTCTTCTTACAAATAATACTTTTATCATTAATTCAAGTCAGTAATTCACTCAATTATAAATGCACACTATCTTCATGTTTAACCGTGATGTGAAATACGAATGGAGACCACTTTGTCCACCATACCTCAAACGTGCACATTTTACTTTTTGACATTCATTATCTGTGAGGCTTCTAAATGAAGGTTTGCATGTCAACATATGCTAACTTCTTTGCTAATAATGTATTAGTAAAATTTGATCTCTGTTAGTCCCTCATCTGATGGCAATTTTTGTCGAGACACAAAGAAATATTCACATTTACAATGAGACAAACCAATACGCTGTAGTCTGATAACACATAGATCTAGGGCTGTGATAATTGTCAATTCTCTTCATGGTATGGTAATATATGTTTCTGATATTTTCCATTTCCATTTCTTCCCTCCTCTGTCTATTCTGTACTCTTTGTCTCTTCCAGTAATTGTAAGCCATGTAAAATCCAAGTGCACAATTTATGCACACTGTCACAATCAATAAACTTTTCAGGATCATTCTCACACATCCATTTCCCAAGTTCCCAACCCAAGATCATACCTTAGAGAATCCTTCACCTATTGTTTCCCAAATATTTGTCTGCTTCAAGTCATTCAAGTAATTTTTCAAACTTGTCACATTAGAAAGGTATCTCCTTATCTCCTTACTGTTATTTGGTATGTAAGTACAGCAGTGTTTCTTCCTTAAAACTTGACAGACTCTGCCTTCCTTTGCTAAAAGGATGTCTAACGTAAGGCGATTCTGCAAAACCACTGATCTTACCGCAACCATTTTTGTAACCATTATGAACATCGCACCCGAAAAATCACTTGACATTTTATCTACAATCATTGATAACTTCCTTATCTTTATGCTTTCACGATCACACCCACTAATGGAATAAAAGCTCCAAAAATGTCTCCAGTAATCTCTGAACTACTCACTCCCCTTTTTTTTAAAACTCATTTTAAGTCTCTCAATCCCTGCTGGATTGTCAATGTTGTCTACTTGGTAGATTTTCAGAAAAAACATGCCTAAATAGCATGTGCCATACCAGCCTTTCAGTACTTGTTTTAAATGTTCTTCCCACAGATCTAATATACACCAGGCACAGCAGTGTCTTGTCCATTTAGCATAAAATCCCATACATTCCTAAACAAAAACAAATGTCTGCATTCCCTTGTTCCTACAAACGTATTGTCATATTTCAATTGCAGCCTATATATACAAATCTTCCCTACATGTTGGCGATCGAAAGCTAGGCATCCTTGTGTATCAGGTGTGTTGTGAACCGATTTCTTTCTGGAAACTATGGGGCATATTTAAAAGCCCCCAGTGCCACCAGAGCATCACTTTGTGTGACACTGCGGTTGTGCTGTGCACTGCGCTGTATTTACTAGGCAATGTTAAGCCACTTTTTGTAACCTTGTAAATATGGCTCCTTCACACGCAGCACTTTGCATGGAAGGGGCGTGCAATGGATGTTGTTGTGGGCGTTCCACACCAACACCCATTGCAATTTGATGCTGCCCCAGAGTTACAACAAATCGTAAATCTGTGGCACTGCCAAAATCTAATACCACTCCAGGGGTGGCGTTAGCAAGGCGCAACAAGGAGAAATGCTTTCATTTCTCCTAGTTTTTTGCTCTTTCTATGTGTGCTGCATTCTGCATCACACATAGAAAGAGGAAATCACCATTGAAGATTGTTTTTGTGCAGGAAGGTGCCCCTTCGGCACAAAAACCATCTTCCAACACAGCCATCCTTGCACCATGGCGCAAAGGTTGCTGCGTTCGCTCTAGGCAGCTAATTTAGCGCCGGCGCAGGAGGAAACAGAGGGATGCACCATATTTTTGTACATGCAGTACATCCCTGCATTTCAGAACTGATGCAGAGTGGTGCTGCTAATTTTGGTGCCCCTATACCTTTCTCTATCTTATCTTTCAATGCTTTTCTTCTGTCCTCGACTTCATTATTAAACTCTTTTTCTACCTGTGTGAGAAGACATGGTAAATCATTCCGGTGCGCATATGCTGTACCAAAGGTTAGTGCAGGTTCAAAGAACCCACCAACTATATCTATGTTCTTAGCAATGCTGCTAAAATGCTGATTAATGGAAACAAAAGAGAAAACTAAATTGAAGTTATACTAAAAAATATTGAATTAATTCTTGATTATAAAGACATGTTAATAATAAGCTGCAACTAATGCCATGTTAGTGGTGAGCTGTGACATGTGATTCCCTCTTGTACTGACAAAGGAATTTGTGTACACATATAACAATTATGCATTTTCATTGTGTTCACATACGTATGCAGCAAGCTATAATAAACAGTGGAAGACAAATCCCCCTTTCTGTCATCTAAATTAAGCAATCTCTCTTCAATATAAAATGTATCCTGCTTAGATATTGTCATTCTCTGCACTGGAGGTGCTGTGCTTTGCATCTCTCCTTTCAATGAAACACTCATTCCCACAATCAATAAAATGCACACAATCATACATACTTTAACCAAACCAATGCACACATATTTACATTTACTGCGTTTATCCTCGGTTCATGGATTCCGTAGAATCAGAGTGGAAAAGAAAAAAAAGAAAGAAAAAAATTTCAGAAGCAAAAGCAAGCAAAATTAAATCCACAGTGGCTTTTCAAAGTATTTTTGCGCTGTTTATAACAATTCTCAATCTTCAAGAAAGTTCATCAAGTTTCAACTAAAAGTTTCTGAAAAATAGTTAAAATGTTTATTTTTAATAAAACACAGTCTGATGATCACTTAGGATCACTTCCAGAGTGTGATGTCTTTGTTGATCAGTTGGCAAGGTTATTTCAAAACTCAGTTTGAATGCAACTTCAAGTTCCAGCTTATTTGACTGATTTCTCACAATCAAAATAAAAGTCCATGAACTTGTTCTCCCATTCAATTGTGACAAGATATATCCATTCAGGTGAAGATTATTTGCAGCTTGGCACTCTTTTCTTTTTCGTTCTTCTTGCAGCACCATCTTCATCTTCACTTTGATTTGACTCTTCAACTGCTTCTGTTATAGCCGGGAGTTTATAAGCAACCGGTTAATGCACAGCTGTAAGCCATTGATCTCCTTTTACAGTTCTCTTTTTGGGTGTAACTGCATTCACACCATTTGCTGCATTGGCAGGAGTCAGTTGGCTTTGACTTTGCTCTCCCTCATCTCTGTCTGCATTTGGAATGCTTGTGTTTTCACCATTTTGCACTATTCTAGTTTCAACCACTTATTCAGTCCTCACAGCTGAGTAATCTGAATCACTTCTTTAAGTTCTCGATCTCCAGAACATCTACTCCCTATGGTTCCCTCTCAGGTGGAGGTGATTTCTCTTATACTGGGTTTACAAGAAGAGGTGAGGGAAATAAAGCAAGTATTAACAGAAGTTCTAAATACCTTGCGTTCAACTAGCACGACGGGGGACACTGTATCTGCACAAAAAAAAGAACCTCCCACCACTAACATCCCCACCTCCCTGCAACAAGGAACCAGTGTGAATACAACTGGCTTTAGTTCTTCTGCTCAGCCAGTATATGACACAATAGACCCCCCGGTCAAGCCCTATGGTCCACTGTGTTCTAAGGACCATCTTAGAGCTTCACCTGGGTCTCGATCGCATGTTAAAATGATGTGGGACTCTATGGTCACTCAAACATATTGTATGCTTCCTAGTGAGAAGCATTCACTCTATATGTGCAGGGTACCTCCTTTACCTCCAAACTCGCATGAAGATAATTCATCATTGATAAATAAGGCTGTCCATTGGATAAGACATACCAGCCAATGTGGTTCTATTATTTATTCAGATATAATCTCGGCTAAATGCTTTACTGAAAAGGCAGGCCAGTGGGACTTTATTAAGTTAACTTTATCCAGTTCAAGCTTGGTAAAGGGATTGTTATCTATGGAAGTTCGCCATCCCATGCAAAATGGGTCAAGTATCTGTTTAAAAAGCACTCGACCTGAGAATAGTCCTTCACCGAACTCAATGCCTTCTCTCGCAAACACCAGGACCTACAAGGTGGGAGGTGGCTTAGCAGTCAAGTCCCAAAACCAGAAATATGAGTATACGGGAGGTGGTTTACCAGATGAGTCTCAAATTAAGAAACATGACTATGCAGAACGGAGGCCAACCCCACATGTGTCAGGTCTAACAGGTGCTGCGTCAGTTCTAACAGGTGCTGTTTCAGATATAGATTGACTGCCATCTTTGACAATCTCTGAAGACAGCAATTCATTCACTTCCAAAATCATCACAAATGTAGCTAGAGATTTGGTTTTAGATCGTTCCCCTCAGAAGAGTTTGGCTTTGCGGCTTAAAGACATTATGCCAAAACCACAATCTACAGAGAGCCACGCTGGAGTGGGCTCTTTTGAGTTCTCCAAAAAGGGCTCTAGGGTCTATGAGACATTAACATCAAAATTTATAACATGGAATGTGGCGGGAATCAGAAATAAAATAGACGATGTTGACTGGGGGATGTATATAGACAAATTCAGTATATGTTTGTTCCAGGAAACTTGGGCTACTTCAAATATTAATAGACAGGGGTTTAGTTCCTTTTGTAAGGAAGCTAGGAGGTCCTCTGCTGGTAGAGCAGTTGGAGGGCTTATTACTTGGATAAGAATTTCTGAGGTGCTCAAAGTTAAAGAAGTTCGTGTGGAGTCTCCCGATATATTGGCTTTGTCTATCCAGACAAAGCAAGGCTTACTGTTACTTTGTGTTAATGTCTATAACAGACCAAACCAGCCAAACCAAATGTCTAAAACTATTCAGACTCTGAATGCTCTTGTGCTTGACCATCGCTTGTCTCATTTTCTTATCATAGCTGGCGACTGTAATGCGTCCCTGAAACCCAATTCTGCTTTTTCTGAAATCACTCAGATAGAGGATCCGATATGGAATATTCCTCCGTACTCATCTCAGAGAAAGCAGTCAAAATCCAATGCCAGGGCCCTCCAGGTTATAGGCCTCATATTAACTCATGGCCTTCGTCCAGGGATGGTCATTTTCCATCTGATGCCCCTGCTAAACCCACGTATTTCAGAGGGTCTTATAGTAGTATTCTTGACCTTGTACTCATTGACGTGAGATTATGGTACATTATCAAAGATATTAAGGTGGGTGACCAATACAATAGCAACCATGCCCCCCTCTTGGTAATATACGAAAGGCAGCTTTTCATAAAAAAAGGTGCGCAATTACATCATGAAGGCCCTCTTCTTTTAGAGGTATCTTCTAACAAGTGTACCTTGAAATGGGATTCACTTATATACTCACATAAACTATGGGAAAAACTCTGTAATTTAGTCCTAACATACCACCTACCCAATGGTTCCTCCTCATGTACCCCGAATGAGGTAATGGACCTGCATGAGGGTCTTTTTCTTGCCATGAGAGAGCTATTTATTAGAACTAGTGATGTGAATAAACGTTTGGGAGCAAGCCTGCATCACAGGTGGTTTGGTGAGATATGTAGAGACGCCAAGAGAAATCTCCTAAGAGCAATAAAACTAAAAGATAGAGTTGAGATAATCCATGCAAGGCGCGAATATACGCATTCACAATCAAGACTAGCAAAAACCAATGGGAATAAACATCTTGGCAGGAGTTACTGCTAGCGGCCAGGGACAAAGACTCCTACCGCTTTTGGTCCCTGGTCTCTAGAAATGGAAGTAACGAAAATTCCAGACCTGACTGTCACATCTCTCCTGAAGATTGGACCATCCACTTCCCTGAGTTGTACAGTTGTGAGCCTGCCTCCCCTCTTGCTTTTGAGAATGAACCCATTGAAGAACTGCCTCCAATATTTAGTTTACCCCTTTCTCTTTTAAGGAAACCGAGATTGCCATCAGGACCCAAAAATCAGGAAAAGGCCCTGGGTTGGATGGTATACCCGCAGACATGTTTAAATCTGACCTTCTCTATTGGGGTCCCTATGTCAACATGGTGTCAAATGCCGTTCTGGCAAGTGGCAATCACCCTCGAACTTGGAAGGGAGCAATCATCGTACCTATTTATAAAAAAGGAGAGAGGGGTATACCGGGAAATTAAAGACCAATTAGTCTCTTGGATAATTTACTAAAAATATTCTGTTACCAGGAATTGAGCAGACTTACGGAATGGATAGAAGATAATCAAGTACTGAGCCATTTACAGGCAGGCTTTAGGCAGAAGATTAGCACTGTTGACCAGGCCTTTTGCTTCCTCGCGATCAAATGGAAGATGGTGGACCTGGAGTCTATGAAACTTTTTGTCGCACTTGTAGATCTAAGGTCCGCCTTTGATTTGGTTCCACGCAGATAACTCTGGGAAGTTATGAAAAAAGTTGGAGTACCGGCCCTCTGCTAAATCTCATCAAAGAGCTGTATTCTGGGAGCTATGCCAGAATTAGAAGGGGGTCAAAAGGGGAATTAACGGGCGAGATCCCAATACGTAGAGAGGTGAGGCAGGGATGTGTGGGGACCCCTACACTCTTTCTACTGTTCATTAATGCTTGCATTTCCTATCTAATGGACTGTGTCAGTGATGCACCCAAAATAGAGGGGGTGAGGATTCCTTGCCTGCTGTTTGCAGACGATACTTTGTTATTATCGCAAACTGCCTCAGGTCTTACCAATCTGGTTGAGAAGTTCACGGGCTTCTGCAAAGATCACGGCCTGGAAAATAATACTTCCAAAACCAAATATATGGTGTTTGGCGATCCAAAACAAAAAATAAGGAGGAAGATGCGCTTGGAGGAAGAAGTTTTGGAAAGAGTAACCGACTTTGATTATCTGGGAATAAGATTGGAGGATTCCCATACATGGCAGGCCCATTTATCGAAGTCTGTTATGAGTCTAAAATAAAAATCTGGGTGTATTTTGAGATATGCTGCTAAATCTCCCAGCTCAAGCAAGGGGGGGAGTATTATATGGTGCAGAGTTATGGGATTATTGTAATTTGAATGAGCTGGAGAAAGCTGAAAATCTACTCATGAAAGTGCTTTTAAAAATACCGGCAAGTTCCCCGACCCTGCCCATTAGGTTGGATTTGAATCTCCACTCTATATCGCATATTGCTGCCTTAAGGCCATTGATGCACTGGATCAGGATATGGTCCTTGGACATTTTTTGCCCATATAGTGCTCTGATAAATATGCAAGCTTCAAAGAAAGTAAGGTGGAGCAATTATGTCAGAAAAACCATTTTTGATCTTGGGCTGGGAGATTACTGGACAGACCCTTTCCAGCTTCCAAAAAATGCTGCGCAGGTTGTGAAAGATGCATATTGCTTGAGTGTACAAATGAAGAAACTAGCAGAGGTCCCCTCGCTTAGTCTAACTGATAGCTTTTTATCTTTGAAATGTCACTATGAATTTGAGCATTTTATGGACTTGATTGTATCTTCCTTAGCACATGCACTTTACATTAGATTTAGGTTAGGAACATTGCCACTTTGCTCTTTTACTTGTAAACAGACTATTTCTGTCACTGACAATGATTTATGTCCCATGGGATGCGGAGTTGCTGAACATATAGCCCACGTTTTATTCCGTTGCCCCGCTTATTCTAAGCAGAGGGCATGTTGGCTTATACCACTCTGCAGATCCATGGGTTTTAGAAGCGGAATACTAGCCCTTAGGATTTTTAAATCAAACGCGTACGGCAATGTGGCATGTTCATTGGCAAAATTCTTGGAGGCAATTTGGCCCATTAGACGTAAATCTTTGGAGTGCCAATCATGATATATAGCATTATTATTGTTATGAGCTAGCAATTGTAATTTTAAATCCAACATTTTAGCGAGGACATATGAGAACTAGTTTTTAATTGAGAACATGAGATGTGCTGTAACTTTGTAGCTATGATCCTAATACTGTTTTTTAACTTTTAAATGTGTTTTATTATATTGTATTGTATTCTCAAATTAGATTTTTTATGAGGCAGTATTGTTATATTTATTGCTTGCCACTATTAGCTAGTGGTCTTATGATTTTTCGTTTATCTTTTGATGCATTTATGCGTTTGTTTATGTGCTTTGATGGTATTTTCTTTAACGAAATAGAGCTAACTAACTTACTAACTAACTGAATCACTTCTTCTTCTGTATTCACTTTTAGGGAATCAGACACTTGGCCAGATTTACAAAACCCTAGCGCTAATGGAGCATCACTTTTTATGATGCTCTGTTGGTGCTGTGCAGTGTACCACATTTCACATTTACAAGGTGATGCTAAGCCACTTTTTGTGGCTTAACGCCACCCTGTAAATATGGACCCCTCCAAAGCAGTTTTCTTTGTCATACTGGCATGCAATGGGTGCTGCTGTGGGCATTGCTTTCGATGCTGTCTCAGATTTACAAGAAGGTGTAAATCTGTGACAGCGCCCCAGGTGTGACGTTGGCATGGTGCAACAAGGAGAAATACTTTTATTTCTCCTCATTTTTGTTTTTTCCATTTGTGTTGCATTCTGCAGCACACATAGAACGAACAAAATACCTTGAATGAATGTTTATGTGCAGGAAGGTGTCCTTATCTGCACATTGACAATGATTCAAAAAAGCTGATTTACTACTTCTATGAGTGTTGCATTCTGCAGTGCACATAGAGTTTTAAATCACCATTGTAGATTGTTTATGTGAAAGAAGGGACACCTTCCTGCACATAAATAATCAATCCCCGCAATGCACTGTGGTGCAAGGGTGCCTGCGTTGGTGCTGGCAGCTAAATTTAGCACCTTGCCGGTGGAAACCCAGGGATGCATCATATTTCAGTAAATATGGTCCATCCCTGCATTTCTGAAGTGAGGCAGCGCAGCGCTGCAAATTTTGGTGCAACACCACCTGCTCCACTTTTTAGTGAATCTGGCCCTCTGTGTTTTCTAGAGGACACAGACCTTTGCTTGTGTGGTAGGCATGAATCCAGTTCGGAACACCAGCACACTTCATATCTGTTGATGTCAACAAGACAACTTGATACAGTCTTTTCCACCTTGACTCTAGACAAGTCTTCCTTACGTGCTTTTTAACCTGAATCAAATCTCCAGCTTTCAAACTGTGACACTGTTCTTGAGCCATTTGAACTGTTGCTGCTTGAACCTGATGAGACAAAGAGCGAACCACATCAGCCAGACCTTTGCAATAATCCAGCACTAAGGGGGTCATTCTGACCTCGGCGGTAAATGGCGCTTACCGCCGGCCAGAAGACCGCCATAACACCGCCGCGGCCGCGGTAAACCGCCACGGTCATTCTGACCCGCAACTTGCAAACCTCCAAAAACCCGACATCCACAAAAGTCCGCCACACCAAAGGTCAGCGAAAAAATGGCGATGACCAAACCTCCACCGTCACGCCAACAGAAATACGCCCATACCATTACGACCCACAAATCCACGCGGCGGTCTTTCAAACGCGGTATTCCATTGGCGGTACACACCGCCGCCGGCAAAATACACACACACATAGAAAACTCAGCCACATTGGTCACTTCGAAATACACACACCTGATACACATACTAACACCACTCCCACACATCCAATACAATATAAAACACACACCCACATCACCCACAAGCCCCTACTACCCGAAATCATTGACGAAGGCTAGAGACAGAGCACAGAATAGAGAATCCCACAACACAGAGGCACACAACACCATCACCCACACAGAATCCACGCACCAAACACCACACACCACCACACGCACCACACTCATCACCACAAACGCCACCCCACACCTCAACCACACCACCCCATGGCACCCCAAAGACACCCCAGGTTCAGTGACGCCGAACTCAGGGTCATGGTGGAGGAAATAGTCCGTGTAGAGCCCCAGCTCTTCGGGGCACAGGTGCAGCACACCACAATTGCCAGGAAGATGGAGCTATGGCAAAGGATAGTGGACTTGGTCAACGCGGTGGGACAGCATCCACGCAATCGGGAGGACATCAGGAAGAGATGGAACGACCTACGGGGGAAGGTGCGTTCCATGGTATCAAGGCACAACATAGCGTTGCAGAAGACTGGCGGCGGACCCCCACCTACTCCCCTAGAATTTACCGCATGGGAGGAGGAAGTCTTGCACATCCTGCATCCTGAGGGCCTCGCTGGAGTAGGCGGAGGAATGGACTCTGGTAAGGCAAATCTTCACTACTGCTTCCCACCCCCACCCCACCTGAATGCCAGCACATACCCCCACCCTCACCCCCTCCCCCATCACACCAACCCCTAACAAAAGCCTCACCATCACAACCCACCCATCCCATCACCAAGCCCTGCATGCGACCACAAAGCATGGACACCCATCACCAAAGCATGCCCACTGCACACACACATCACCCCCGCAAGCCACCCTCACAAAACCCCCCTCAAGGAAATGCCTGCACATGGGTACATGGACACCCACCCATCACACGAAATCCCACACACAGAAGCAATAACCATACCTTTATACCCCTGCAGGACCCGAACGCCACCACACCGCCACGGAGGGTCCAGAGATGTCCATCCCACCCCCAGAAGAGGCCCCCAGCGATGACAGCAGCTCTGTCTCCCTGGAGCCAGACGACCAGCCCGGACCATCGGGGACCTCTGGAAAGTCGGTTCCCCACAGACAGCCACAGGCTACACCAGACCCAACCCCCTCTGGGAACACCAGCACAGCTCCCACCCAGCGGGCCCATGCCTCTGTCTCCAGGGCACGTCAATCAGCGGTGTGTCCACCACTACAGGGCACCCAGGTTGACCCACCACCCCAACAACAACAGGGACCTGGGGGCAGTGGTAGTGGGCACACCGGCCTGGGGACAGAGGCCCAGGGACACAGGGGAACTGGGAGGGCTGCTGTGCAACAGGGGGGGGACAGGCCCGGGGAACCCACTCTCCAAGAGGCCCTCTCTACCATCATGGGAGCATACCACCGCTCCCAGGAGACGATGGCGACGGTACTGGCCCGGTTCTAGGAGATCCAGGAACTGCAGGAGGAACGGTACATGGGGTTCAGGGAGGAACTGAGGAACATCGGTTCCGCAATGGGGACCATCGTCCTGGCCCTTACCCAGATCATCACCACATTGCGGGACCATGTGGCACCCCAAAGGGCCCCTGTCACTAGCCCAGGCCAGGAACAGCCTGCCACCTCCGCCGGCGCCAGTGGACAGGAGGCCCCCACACAACGACAGGCCACCAGAACCCCACCTCCTGCAGAAGAAGAACCACCCCGCAAGCGGAACCTGAGATCTCACAAGAAGACAGAGTAGGATGCCAAGACCCCCGCCAGCCTAAGATACCCCCTGATGTCATCCCACTGTCCCACATTGTCACTCTGTCCAACCTTGAACTGCCCCTGCTCCATCCTTCCCCAGGCATATGGACAATGCACCTGTGAGACTGAGAACTGGACTCTGCCATGGACATTACTCCACCCCCACCCATCCCGCTTCCCAATCATTTACCTATATCTAGCACTTTAAATAAATCACTTATTCCACTTAAATAAACAGGAGTCTGCTTGTATTCTTAACAAATGTATTACACATAACGGTTCAATAATGTCCAGTTACTTTGTGATGACAACATACCAATTTCAATAAGCTTTAGTCCATGGGCAAACAAAGCTGAAGTCAGGTAGTGGGTCATACAGCTCTGAAAAGGGAAGGGAAAGTCACAAATCAGTTAACTGGAACTGGGGGGAAACACAGACAGTGGAGACGCATGAGGCCTCACGTAAATGTAAATTGGGGTTGCTGTTTCTTACCTGTGTGCTACTGAAAGTATTGTTGTATGACTGTATCCCTGTTGTCTGTGTCGTCCCCGTCGTCTTTCTCTTCTTCACTCTCCACAGGCTCCACAGCTGCAACAACACCACCATCTGGACCATCCTCCTGCAGAAAAGGCACCTGGCGTCGCAATGCAAAATTGTGAAGCATAAAGCAGGCCAAGAGGATCTGGCACATCTTCTTTGGTGAGTACATGAGGGATCCCCCTGTCATATGCAGGCACCTAAACCTGGCCTTCAGGACCCCGAAGGTCCTTTCTATGATCCTCCTAGTTCGCCCATGGGCCTCATTGTACCGTTCCTCTGCCCTGGTCCGGGGATTCCTCACTGGGGTCAGTAGCCACGACAGGTTGGGGTAACCAGAGTCACCAATTAGCCACACACGGTGTCTCTGTAGCTGTTCCATCACATAAGGGATGCTGCTATTTCGCATGACATACGCGTCATGCACTGACCCAGGGAACTTGGCATTTACATGGGAGATGTACTGGTCAGCCAAACAGACCACCTGGACATTCATCGAATGATAACTCTTTCTGTTTCGGTACACCTGCTCACTGTCTTTGGGGGGAACCAAAGCCACATGGGTCCCATCAATGGCCCCAATGATGTTGGGGATATGTCCAAGGGCATAGAAATCACCCTTCACTGTAGCCAATTCGCCCACCTCAGGGAAAATAATGTAGCTCCGCATGTATTTCATCAGGGCAGACAACACTCTAGACAAAACCTTTGAAAACATAGGCTGAGACATCCCAGATGATATGGCCACTGTTGTCTGAAATGACCCACTTGCCAAAAAATGGAGTACTGACAGAACCTGCACCAGAGGGGGAATCCCTGTGGGTTGGCGGATGGGGGACATCAGGTCTGGCTCCAGCTGGGCACATAGTTCATGTATAATTGCTCTGTCAAGCCAGTATGTAAGTATGATATGTCGTTCTTCCATTGTCGACAGGTCCACCAGCGGTCGGTACACGGGAGGATTCATCCTTCTCCTCGCAAGTCCCAGCGGACGGTGCCTAGGAAGGACAACATGGAGCACAGAATCAAGCAACCCACAGGTTCGTTCACACAGCTTGCACAGTACACGAATCGCTATGCATGGAACGGCTTGTATGAGTGGCAATGCAAGGCCTAGGCCTGTGTGACGCAGTAGAAATCATGCCATGTGGGCCCTTGAAATGGCGGCTGCCTGACCTGTGAAGTGTGACAGTGGGATGTGAGGTCACTGCGCTGGCGTGGCACACCGTGGCGGTAGGCGGTCGAAGACCGCGGTGCAAAGCAGCATTGGTTAACATTGAACCCTATGGGTCTCAGGAGCCAATGACGATGTGCGCCGGCGGTCGCGGTACGCACCGCCGCGGGCGTGACCGCCATTTTCTATCTGATTAACCACTCGAGACCTGATCATCCACAGGAGAGAACCTATACTGCAAGTGCTGGTGTGATCTCGGTCTGGGAGATACAATGGCTGCTGCGACTGGGGAAAGGGCCCCTGCCTTCACTTCCGAAGAATTGGAGAAACTTGTTGATGGGGTCCTCCCCCAGTATGTGCTACTCTACGGTCCTCCAGACCAACAGGTTAGTACACAGGGTGCACGCTGAATGGGCTATGCCTGTGTTGAGTGGGGTGTATGTAAGATGGTGGGGAGGGGAGCGAATGAGGAGTGCAACGCACGACAGATGCGAACATGTGCCACATGGCAAGGTTGGGGAGGGGGGGCCACTCACATCTACCATGCTGAAAAGTGATGATATTTCCTTTCCCACCCTGTACATGTCAAATAGGTCAGCGCCCATCAGAAGGTCGACATTTGGCGTGCCATCGCCAAGGACGTCCGGGCCCTGGGGGTCCACAACAGACGGGGCACCCACTGCCGAAAGAGGTGGGAGGACATCCGCCGCGGGACCAGAAAGACCGCTGAGTCTCTGCTGGGGATGGCCTCCCAACGTAGGAGGGGTGCCAGCCGCCAATTGACCCCCCTGATGTCCCGGATCCTGGCGGTGGCCTACCCCGATTTGGATGGGCGCGTGAGGACATCACAGCAGACACAAGGGGGTGAGTATCAGCACATTCTGCTATCTTTGCGCGCAGTGGAGGTGTCTGGGTGGGGGAGGAGGGCTGTGGGTAACTCAAGGCCAGGGCGCTTTCTGTAGGCTAGTCCCCTCCGTTAGGCATGGCCCTGTGCCCCCGCCCCCACCTCTGTAGGGTGCCAACTACAGCTATCCATGGTCCTGCATCACCCATGTGTGCATTTGTCGTCCATAGACCTGTAGGCCTAGTCACAAGAACTGAGTAGTGTACCCCGATTGCGCAGCGTAGTGCAGGGGGCTTCTGTGTCTGTCCTCTCCGCCAACGGTGTTGCCAATGCATGCACTCAACCTGTCTTCATTTTTCCCCCCCACCCATTTTCTTTTTCTTCCTGTGCATGTGTGCATTAGCATCATCAGGCGGAGGAGAAGTGGCATCGGCGCACGAGGGAGCTGCATCTCACATGGCCCCGGAGGGCCATGCAACAGACTCCGAGTTCAGCAGTGAGACGGAGGGCGAGGGGAGCTCCACAACGGGGACCCGTGGAGACGTCAGCGACACTGACACGTCCTCGGAAGGGAGCTCCCTTGCGGTGGCGGCAACATCCGTGCCCACCGCAACTACAGGTACAGCCGCCACCCAGCGCACCAGCTCCGCCCTCCAAGCAGCCCCTCAGCGTTCGCCCCGTGCCCGCTCGCACACCAAGGCGGGCATCTCCTTCGCCCCAGGCACCTCAGGCCCTGCCCAGTTACCCCTGCTGCCCTCAGTGAGGAGGTCATTGACCTCCTCCGGACGCTCATTGTTGGGCAGTCTACCCTTCAGAATGCCATCCAGGGGGTGGAAAGGGAGGTGCATCTGAGCAATGCATACCTGGAGGGCATTCATTCGGGTCAGGCTGCCCATCAGCGATCGTTCAACGCTCTGGCCTCAGCACTGACGGCAGCCATTGTCCCTGTCTCCAGCCTCCCTCTTCTAACTCCCTCCACCCAGTCTCAGTCTCCTGTTCCTCAGCCTATCCCATCCACACCATCAGACCAGCCTGCACACACCTCAACACCCAAGGGCAGCTCATCCAGACATAAGCACCACAGATCCCACAAGCATTCACTCAAACAACATCCAGATGCAGACATGCCAACAGTCACTACCACCTCTGTGTCCCCCTCCTCCTCGTCTCCCTCCTCCCTCCCTGTGACGTCTCCACTCACACCTGCATGCACACCACCATCAGCCAGTACTTCCATCACCAGCACACCCTCCATTACAGTCAGCACACGTGCAGTCACCACCCCCACTGCCATTTACACGTCCCCTGTGTCCTCTCCCACTGTGTCTGTCACCCCCTCTTCCAAACCACACAAACGCAGGTAGCCATCCACCCAACAGCCATCCACCTCACGACAGCCTCCAGCCCAAGCACCTGCACCCAAAGACAGCACACTTGACTCTCCTACAACCACATCCTCTTCCTCCACTCCCATACCCACTGCACCTACCCTTCCCATTGCTCCTAAAAAACTTTTCCTCTCCAAAATTAACCTCTTTGCATCGCCTGACCCACCCCCTCCAACTGCTAAGAGTCCAAAGAGCACCTCAGCCACCACCAGCCCTGCATCTAGTATCACCATAGTGCAGGGCTATTGGAGTCCACCAGCTCCTAGGGAAGGAACATCGGCCAGCAGCAAGGGGACAGCCAGCCCACCCCCTGGGAAGAGGACAAGAAAACTTAAGGGCCGTCGCGAAAAGCCTGAGACGGCTGCCACTACGGAGAGTGGCCTTGCCACGTCACCTGCCACATCATCTAAGGGAGGCCAGGGCCCGAGAGCTGCAGCGAAGGAGGGCAAGGGCACCAGGGCGGAGAAGACATGCAGCAGCCGAGCGCACCAGGAGGGCCCCACCAGCCCCATCCCCGGTGTGACGGACGACACCCACAGGCACAAGACTCCATCACAGGAGGGCCCTGCTACCGCAAGGTCGGAGGGCGACTAAGCGGGGAGTCTTGGCCAGGTCTGGCTCCCTTGGAAGACAGGACAAGCACCGCTAAAGAGGGCCCCGCCAAGACAGGCACCGCTGAACAGGGCCCCGCCAAGACAGGCACCGCTGAACAGGGCCCCGCCGTGAAGAGCACCGCTGAAGAGGGCCCCGCCGTGAAGAGCACCGCTGAACAGGGCCCCGCCGTGAAGAGCACCGCTGAAGAGGGCCCTGCCAAGACAGGCACCGCTGAACAGGGCCCCGCCGTGAAGAGCACCGCTGAAGAGGGCCACGCCAAGACAGGCACCGCTGAACAGGGCCCCGCCGTGAAGAGCACCGCTGAAGAGGGCCACGCCAAGACAGGCACCGCTGAACAGGGCCCCGCCGTGCAGAGCACCGCTGAAGAGGGCCCCGCCGTCTCAAGCACCGCTCCGCTGGGCCCTTCCTGTCAAGCACCGCTCCACTGGACCCTTCATCTCAAGCACCGCTCCGCTGGGCCCTTCCTGTCAAGCACCGCTCCACTGGACCCTTCATCTCAAGCACCGCTCCGCTGGGCCCTTCCTGTCAAGCACCGCTCCGCTGGGCCCTTCCTGTCAAGCACCGCTCCGCTGGGCCCTTCATCTCAACCACCGCTCCGCTGGGCCCTTCCTGTCAAGCACCGCTCCGCTGGGCCCTTCATCTCAAGCACCGCTCCGCTGGGCCCTTCATCTCAAGCACCGCTCCGCTGGGCCCTTCCTGTCAAGCACCGCTCCGCTGGGCCCTTCCTGTCAAGCACCGCTCCGCTGGGCCCTTCCTGTCAAGCACCGCTCCACTGGGCCCTTCCTGTCAAGCACCGCTCCGCTGGGCCCTTCATCTCAAGCACCGCTCCGCTGGGCCCTTCCTGTCAAGCACTGCTCCGCTGGGCCCTTCCTGTCAAGCACCGCTCCGCTGGGCCCTTCATCTCAAGCACCGCTCCGCTGGGCCCTTCATCTCAAGCACCGCTCCGCTGGGCCCTTCCTGTCAAGCACCGCTCCGCTGGGCCCTTCCTGTCAAGCACCGCTCTGCTGGGCCCTTCCTGTCAAGCACCGCTCCGCTGGGCCCTTCCTGTCAAGCACCGCTCCGCTGGGCCCTTCATCTCAAGCACCGCTCCGCTGGGCCCTTCATCTCAAGCACTGCTCCGCTGGGCACCGCCGTCTCAAGCACCGCTGGTCCATTCACAGTGCCGGTTCTGTGTCGAGCAGGTGTTCACGATGCACTCTGGGCACCATGCCTCCTCCAATACCAGTGGAGTTGGTTATCCATCTGATGGACTGTGGCTTTGCACTCCCCAGGATGGAACAGTGGCCAACCCTCCCACTGTAGAGACTTGTGAGACTGTGGCTTTGCACTCCCCAGGATACTGCAGTGGGCAACCCACCCACTGTAGAGACTTGTGAGACTGTGGCTTTGCACTCCCCAGGATGGTACAGTGGGCATGGAGGCCCCTCGTGGATCTGGCGTCGTGGACTCATGTGGCTGAGGTGCCCCCCTTTCCCTTCCCCCTGAGGTGCCTGTTGTTTTATCATCTGATGCCCCTGCAGTGTTCTCTCCAATGGTATCCGGTCTCCTGTGTGGGCTTTGCCCATGCGTTTGTACACATTGGCCCACGGACTCTGGATATTGAACGGACTGTGCAGTACTTATTGACTATGTTCATACTTTGCACTATGTTCATTATTTCTTTTGTATATTTCTTATGGCATATTTACCATGACTTCAATGAACCTATTTTATACATAAATGTTTAACTTCATTTGTATTATGTCTTTGCATTCTTCCGGGAGGTTTGGGGGGTGTCACTCTGACTTGTTGCTCTGCATTGGTGTGTAGGTATTGGGGGGGTGGGTTGGGGGGGTGGGTGTATCGCGTATGTGTGTGCACGTAACCTTTCCTCCTCCCCCCTCCCCTGTGTCGTAGGTGCAGTACTCACCGTTGTCGTCTGCGCCGGCGTTCGTACTCCTGGTAGATGAGCAGGTAGACAATATCCGGTAGGATGTGTAATTTGGGCTCCATGCTGTCCTCCTTCCTCGTGGAGTGTGTATAGGTGAGCGTTTTCCCGTTCATAGTCTGTTTCCGCCGTGTTTTTATCGGCGGGGCTCCCGCCCCGGAAAAGGTGGCGGATTGGTGAGTTGTGATAGGGTGGGCGGTACATTGTCTGCCGCCTGCCTGTTGGCGGTGACCGCCGCGCTGTTTGTCTGTCCCGCCGTGGCGGTCGGAGTGTTAATGTGGCGGGCTGTGTTGGCGGTTCCCGCCAGGGTCAGAATTCCATTTTTTGGACCGCCTGTCTATTGGCAGGTTGGCCGCCGCTTTATCACCGACCGCCAGGGTTAGAATGACCCCCTAAGTCATCTGTTATGTTCACAAGTGCATTTGCAGATACTGCTGGTAATCTCATTGCACACCCTATAAAGATCTTGTGGGGTGACAGTCCTGGCTTCCTGTCAGGGGTACTATGCATGCTCATTAGGGCAAGTAGCAATGCATCATGCCATTTCAACGTTGTGGAGGCACAAACCTTTGCCAATCGAGCTTTCAGTTGTCCATTCATCCGTTCCACCAATCCAGGTGCCTCTGGTCTGTAACTGTAATGCAGTTTTTGCTCAACGTTCAGTGCTGCACACAACAATTTTATGATCTCATTATTAAAATGAGGTCCTCAATCTGATTCCAAAGAAGCCGGGAAGCCAAACCTTGGTATAAGTTCCCTGAGCAGAAGCTTATCTACAGTAACACTGCCATTCCTATGTGTTGGACAGGCTTCTATCCAGTGGGAAAACACACACACGTCAACCAAGACATACTTCAATCCATTACAAGCAGGCATCTCAATAAAATCAAGCTGCATTCTGTTAAATGGACCTCCTGATTTGCCTATGTGGCTCAAATTAACCATTGTGCATTTTCCTACATTCATTTGTTGACATGTAACACATCTATGACATACCACTTCTGCAATCAACCTAAATCTGGGGTTGTACTATGTGTGTTTGAATGTGCAAATCATTGCATCTATGCCAAGATGAACCTGACCATGATAATATCTCAACATTGAGTTCAACAAACAATCTGGCAACACTACTTTTCCTTCTCTTGAAATCCAGACATCATTTACCTCTCTCTGTACACAACCTTCTCCGCTCCAACTTCTGTGTTCTTCCTCTATTGCTTCTTCCTGTAATCTTTTATTTTCATCCCGGGTATCAACCACTGACATCAAGAAACTTTAATTTGTCTCACTGGTGTCATGTCCATCACCCAAATCTTCATTGAAGGTGACGCAATGGAGTTCACAATATCTTTCAATTTAGTCAGCATAGGAATTATGCAA
Organism: Pleurodeles waltl; assembly: GCF_031143425.1. Classification (NCBI taxonomy): domain Eukaryota; kingdom Metazoa; phylum Chordata; class Amphibia; order Caudata; family Salamandridae; genus Pleurodeles; species Pleurodeles waltl. Next base: position 464,915,625 of record NC_090448.1, on the reverse strand, counting down.
TGATACATAATCTTTTGACTTTTGATGAACTATGTAATTCACAATCACAATCGTCTCAGGTAACTGCAAAGCATTCAGCAAACTATGATTTCTTTCACTATTTTGAATGGGTGATACTGAGGAGGTCATAAAACCTATCTGGTGCCATAACTGCCGGAGGTCATGCACAACACCAAATTCATATTGACTATCCATGAATATTGTCACGTTAAGCTGTTCTGATATACAGCATGCTCTTTTAAGAATAACCAATCCAGCTACTTGGGCATAAATGACTCATTGAAGCCAAGAAGCTTTGACTACTCCTGAGAGGGTGCAAAGTGCATAACCAGGTCTCAGAGTACTTTTGTTGTCTCTTAAACAGGAGCCATCAGCAAACACAACTTGATCATACTCCTCTAAAGGCATGTCCTGAATATCAGGTCTGGGTTTGGTTCAGTGACATTGAGGCAGTCATGTCTCATCTCATAAACATTGTTTAAATCATTAACACTAACAGGTGACAGTGTAGCTGGGGTTATCACAGAGCACCTTTTGTTGATCACATTAGCAAATCCAAGGGTCAATAATTCATAACGGGTGAGTCGGGCACTGGTCAAATGCTGGGTCTTAATCCTTGTTAAAAGAACTTCAACTGAATGTGGGACATAAACAATTAAAGGGTGTCCCATCACAATGCCTTCGCATTGACCTATGCTTACATCACAGCTGCCACTGCTTTTAAACAGCCGGGCAAAGCAGCAGCAACAGCATCTAATGTGTAGGAAATAAAATTCCACAGGTCGGTTCGTTTCTCCATGAAACTGTGTCAAAACAGAAAAGAGCACAACCATCATGTTCATGGCAAAACAGTGAAACGCTTTTTGTGTAATCAGGCATCCCCAAATCTGGAGCTCTGCACAACCTCTCTCTCAACGCAGTTAAAGCTTTCATTCATTCTTCGCTAAAGGACACTGGATCTTTAACTTCTTTGTGCGTTATTTTCGGCAGTGGTTTGGAGATTACTGAAAAAATTGGGATCCATTGGCGAAAGTAGCTCACCATTTCCAAAAACATACTGACATCTCTCTGTGTAACTGGGGGATTCATCTGCATAATAGACACTCTCGAGACACTCTTCTTTCACCTTTCTCAATTTGGTGACCCAAATACTTCACTTCTTTCCGACAATACTGTAACTTGGTAGGGGAAACCTTATGTCCATTTTCACCAAAATGATTCCACAATGCTTTGGTATCTTGTCTGCAAGCTTCACATGTATTAAATGCAACTATCAGGTCATCAATGTACAGCACTAAAATGGACTGAAATGGCACGTGTGAAGACTCTAAGTTATTTTTCAAAACCTGATTAAAAATGGACGCAGATTCTGAAAACTCCTGTGGAGTGTTGCACCATGAATACACACAGATGACGAATATGAAAAAAAAAATAAACTGACTATCCTCGCATACAGGCACCAAGAAGAAATCCTGTGAGAAATCAATAACGGAAAACAATTCTGCTTCACATGGTATCTGGAATAAAATTACTGCTATATTTGGCACCACAGGACAACAGTATACCACAATTTTGTTTGCCTTTCTCAAATCCTGGACTATGCGATATTTCCCACTTGGCTTTCATAATCCTAATCCCTCTATGGGAAAATTACATGGGCTGCTCATCATTCTTTTAGAACTCCCTGTTCAACAAAGTCTGTAATTATTGGGGTAATTTCTTCAATTACTTCTGGGGTCATGTTAAATTGCGGCGTTCTGGGAAAAACTGCATATGGATTTACAGTCACTTTAACTGGTTCAACACCTCCTATGATTCCAATGTCCGTACTGAAGAGATCACAAACTCTCAACATTGCTGTGTCTTGTAATTCATCAGGCAGGTCTTTAACTATCATAGCAGAAAATAATGTAATGAGGGGATACATCTCATCAATTTGACTGGAAGTTTCATCATCACTATTTGTTTGAATAGCTATCCCTTCATAAGTACAAGTGATGAAGCATTTTAATTTCTATAGAAAGTCTCTTCCTAACAGACTCACAGGACTGGAATCGCAAACTACGAATTGGTGCAAACCCTCAAAAGTTCCTATTTTAACTGGAATGGGCTCTATAATGGGGTTTACCAATTACTGATTTGCTACTTCTACAACCTCAACTGTCCTACCAGAAAGGGGCACATTTGGGACTTCTGCAGATCTGACAGTGGAAGAGTTGCTCCAGTGTCAACTAGAAATGTAACATCATGACCCATGACACTCGCATTTACATAAGGACATGCTGATCTACCTCCAGGAAGCCAGCCAACACGAATTCTTCTGCTTCTGAACTTTCACTCATATATTCTTCACTCTGTTCATCATCACTGAAATCTATCAGTGGGTATTGTGTGACTAACTGCTTTACATTTTTATTTCCTCTCTGGATCGGGTTCTGCTGAGGAAGCATTACCTGTTGCTGTGCCATCGGAGCTTGTGGAATCTGCGTTTGCTGTGGGTCATGAATTTGTTGTTGGGGAAATTTTACTTGTTGCTAGGGAACTTGCATTTGTATTGCTGCAGTAGGAACATTTGTGTTTTGATTTTGGGGCCTATGAACTCTTTGATTTTGAAATTGACCGTTGTCAACTATCTGCACAACACTACCACCTTTCACCAAAGTATTTATTTTATTATAGGGCCACTCCCATTTTCAATGTCCAATGTTGCCTGACGCATGACAAAGAAGCATACTTCTCATGTTTTGAACATCAGCCACATTAACATTTGGATTTACTCGAATTCCACAACCTGTGTCTCTGAACTGAGGCACCATATTGCCATGCTGATGTGTTCCCTTCATTCCTCCTGCATTCACTATTCCTTGCGATCCCTTCATACCTGATGCTTGGGCAGATTTGACTAGCATCACAATAACCTTCTCCCTTAATCTTTTCTGCTTCAACTTAATGTCATCATTACAGTATTTTGCGTAATGCAATACTTCATCAATCGGCTTTCCCTGCCACCAAATCAAATGATTTAGAATCATGTTGCTAATTTCAGATTTCAATCCTTGAACAAGTCTGAGCACAAAATGAACCATGTCTTTTGGTTCAATAATCTCAGTGCCACTGTATTGTTTGAATGTTTGTAACAATCTCTCATAATAGGCATGAACAGACTCCTTTGTCTCCTGAGCAGTCCTGTCAATTCTTTACCAATAAATATCTTTTGGGGAAACTCTAGTTTTCAAAAATACAATCACCTAGTAATAGCTTTTCATCATCCCTTCAGATGGCGCACCTGTTACTGCATCTCTTGGTGGCGCACACATTGGCCAATCAACACTCTGCTTACACCTAACCCACAAATCTGCTGAAACCACAATTGGAATTAAATGAAATGATTGAGGGAACATTTGAATTGGGCAGGTTGGATGGTTACGATGTAAATGAGTTGTACTTTATGTGCAAGAACAGATTCGTTAGAAACTATCTTGTTTAGCCGAGAAATATGAAATCAAGATAAATAAATCCAAACAGCTAAAGAGAAGTTGGAAATTAGAATTTGATGTGAGAGACATTGCAAAAATGAGATCACCTGGAATGAAAATTCATATTTAAGAATTAATTCAGAGCATTCAAACATGAGGAGCATTAGATAAATAAATTTGAAGGCAGATAGGCAAAGCAAAGAGAACAGAAGAAAAAGATGACTTCATCTTCAAGTGATATACAGAAGGCCAAGGGAGCTGTAAAAATGATGCCAATGAGAGAAATTCCAGGTGGGAATTTTGCCTCTGTCCCACGGAGCAGAAGTGACATAATGTAATTTACAAATGATTACCCAAAGTTGAGGGAGAAGTCAGTGGAGGGGTACCAGCGAACAGAGAGGTTTGGTAAGCTTTCAAGGTGTGTGTGGCAAGATTTGAACACTTTATTTGAGATTTTAGCCTAAACAAGTTCACTGTCTTTTCTCCCCCTGGGATGTTTTTCAAACCTGGCCCTTCATTTAGACTGTATAACTATTTGGTTAACTGTTGTGCTGATAACCCTTGTTACCTAATGTTATCACCTCAAGATATGGGCTGTGGATGATTACAGGATGTTCTTATAGCCTGCTCCTGAGCTAATACAGATGAGCCTGTAGAGCATGGAGGACATGTCGCATCAATCAGCTGACCTACTCTATCGCATGTCAGGATAGGCCCAAAAGAATTTGTAGGAGCCATGCCTGGCACAGTAGTACTGAGTCTCTCCATTTCTGCATTAGTTCCAAAAGGAGAATTCATTGCTGATAGTTGATTTGGAATCTGTGAACCATTCTCATTATTACCCTGGGAATACAACAGGACAACCATACCTATTATTACAGGAACTGTCAATGCATCTGGTCCTGACAATTTCTTTTGACTTGGCAGGGACATTAATCCTTAACTGTGACCAGTTGATACTGTACCAAGATCCTGATTTGACTGATTCAGGACAATATTCTGTGGTTTCATTACTGGGGAATACATAGGCATTGTCTGTCGCTGGTTCACAATTTGTGTAAGTGCCTTTACATTAGGCATTGACTCAAATTGAGTCTCCCAGGTTTTGAATTGGCTGTGGCATAACTGGAACTGTGACATTGTCAGCTGAGTTAACAATTGGAATTGTCGGCTAAACCGCTGGCACCTGTGCAACATGAGCAGTAGGTACCTTTGGAATTAGCTGAACCTAGCTTTGTGTAACTGGACCTGTGGCTATATCGGGACTACATTCTGATTTACTGATGTGACTGCATTATATCACAGGGGACGATTCTGCAACAACTGAACTATAAACTCATCCTCTGAATTTCTTTCGGGGTCTGCTACCTTTTTTATTTTCCCCTAACTTCTGTTCAGGATCCTCTTCAGATTTCTTTTTAGCTTTAGATTTAATAGTTCCATCCCTTTTGGAAGGGAACAACTTCATTGCATGTAATGTATCTGCTTCCCCGTTCTCTGCTCCTCATGCCATCTATCGTCTGCCAACATCTTTTCTGCTTTCCTCATTCTCCTTTCAAATTTTGAGCCTCTGTCTACCTCGGAACGAATTCCCAAATAGCAAGTGCTTCCACTTGTGCAGGTCTAGGAAGGGGTTTAGATTCATACAACACCCTCCTCAGATTCTCTAATACTCTTAAATTAAAAGTTCTGTGACAGGAAAAAGCTAAGGTACCCTCCTTCTCATTTATGTTGCACCATTGATTTACCCAAAGACATGCTGAAAATCCTCTTTCCTCCATGACTCAAATGCTGGTGTACCCTCAGGTGGAGTAGGTTCGCCCTCTCTGACTGGAATAAAAACATCTCCTCTCAACGCATTCCTTAAAGCTTTAAAGAACTTCATTTTTACACATAATTAATTCAGAAGCACAAATACTACGAAACCAGGAAGTAAATTTTCAATCCCACAATCCTTCTCATGAGCTGTTCTCAACCTTTAACAACGTAGTCTTGTCCACAAATTGGTGTGCAGTTTTCCTCACCAACCGAACTATCCCAGTGCGAACCAAATAACGTCACACTCACTTTACTTGGCAGCTGCGACTCACCTCAGAGCCATCTCATACACCCCTCACATAAAACACCTAAATGCAAATACTGCGATAACAAAAAACGAACCTGTCTGCTCACTACGGATGGAACTCAAATGCTTTAAAAGCTATACAGCTTTGCATCCGACTGCGGCTTTCGCACATGTGCAAGTAAGATTTGACCCACAAGTCTCACTCCAATTGATACGGATTCTCCCTGTGCACTCAGGATTCACTTAATACAAACCATCAACTCACACACTCAAGGAATCCACTGGTATTGTCGACAGTGCTCAATTGATCAACACGTCACAGCAGACAATACATCAACCAAGTGTTTCCATATACTTGTACAGTACTCTGCTGTCTTAGGCCTTGCAGGACCTGTAAACAACAACAAGCATATGGGCAATTTTTTAGCACAAAGTGCAACATTCAAATGGAGTACGCCAACTCCCCACTCGCTTACTTGGAGTATGCAAACTCCCTACTCATTTACTTGGAGTGCACAAACTCCCTACTCACTTCATACACTACTCTTTAATGCAATTTAGCCAAAAGTATTGCAAGTGCAAACCCTACTCAAAACACATTCAATACACTTGTAACACAATGCTGGAATTTCATCAACCCCTACACTACACAATTCTGACTCTCCTCCTCCTAAGAAAAACATAACGCTGCTATGAAAAACTGCTAGAGCGCTCACAGAGGTCTTCTTCCCTTCTCAGGTTCAAAGACCACAAGCGCACTGGTGAGACTCCATACCTTATCCCACCATCAGAAGTCAACTGGATCTTTGGACTCAGAGGTGAAGTGTAGTAGTCAAATTAATTCAATACAGACCAATAACATAAGAACCATAAACAATTCTAGATACCATGAACAATTTAAACTCTAAATCAAACTCCAAACCAAATAAAGTTTCAAAGATATATTACAATCCCCAAATCAATGTAACAGATATGGTGCGCAAAACAAAATTATAAGCATACATGAAAACCATAGGGTGACCAAAACCACTAAGCATCAATACTGTTCAACACTTCTAAAGAATGTCATCAACAGTAAAACGACAATATGCACATTGATTTCAGACTTCCAAGCAGATAATGGTGACATCAATAAATCATCAAAATACAGTTTTAGCAATCAGTTTTGGAGATGGGCCATCCTTATCTCTAACAACACTTTAGACTTGCATGTGTGAGACCGGGCTAACACATGCGAGCAAACACATACGGGCAAAAGCAAAAAGGGAAAGACAAAATAAATTTGGAAAATTTGGAAAAATCATCTAGCTATGGCAACTCTCTATAAAAATATGCTAGTGTAATTAACTACGCTGAACAGGAAACAAAAAAACACATTTAGCTATATCTCTCCTCATGGGACAGCAGACAGGAAAGTTTAGTCGAGCAGACCGTTCACTTTCTCACAACATCACTTGACAACAGTATCAGGACCGTGCAGAACATGGGTGGCACATTGGACAGGTCAGCAGTTCAGGATTGATTGGGCATATTAATATTGAACAGCATAAGTAGCTGGGGCAATTAGGACTAAGAAGAAACTCATAAGAAAATTGGAGAGGGACAGGATGTGACAGCAGCAGACTCAAAGGCATGGGTAGATTAGATTGACTAGACTGACGGAAAGTTTCAAAGTCTCTCACTAGTTAGAAATGTCAATGGCCTTTTGATTGGTCCTTCAGGTGGGCTCATGTTACGCACAAGATTCAGCATCCAACGGTAGCAGCTGAACACATCAAGTTTGCAACTATTCTGGATTTTCTCAGAGAAAGCATTAGGGGCCAGATGTACGAAAAAAACAAATTGCGATTTGCAATTTGCGAGTCTCTGCGACTCTCAAATTGCAAGTCGCAATTTGGGATGCAGAAAGGTGTCTCAGACACCTTCTGCAAGTCGCTATGGGGTCGCAAAGACCCACCTCATTAATATTAATGAGGTGGGTCGCAAATTGCGGCCCCATAGCGACTATGGGCACTCGCTAACATGGAGGCCTGCTGACGTCAGCAGGCCTCCATGTTAGCGACCTGCTGCTCAATAAAGCAGGTTTTTTTTTTTTTAAATGTAGCCCGTTTTCCCTAAGGGAAAACGAGCTGCATTTAAAAAAAATCCGAAACCTTTTGTTTCGGTTTTTTCAGGGCAGGGAGTGGTCCCTTGGACCACTCCCTGCCCTGAAAAACTATTTTTGGGTGCAATCACAAACTGGAAGGGGTCCCATGGGGACCCCTTCCAATTTGCGATTGTGTTACCATCCACTTGAAGTGGATGGTAACTGCGATGCCATTTGCGACCGCATATGCGGTCGCAAATGGTATTGCATACCATTGCGAGTCGCAAATAGGAAGGGAACACCCCTTCCTATTTGCGAGTCGCACATGCATATTGCGAGTCGGTAACGACTCGCAATATGCATTTGTGCATTGCAAACCCACGTTTGCGAGTCGCAAACGGCGATTTTCGCCGTTTGCGACTCGCAAAAGGGTTGCTACATCTGGCCCTTAGTCATTTCAATGATTTCATACAATCCGGTCAAAATATTACATTTTCTAGTTGTTTGTTACTTCAAAATTCTTTCTCCTGATACACAGGATGAGCTAAACACTTCTCACATGAACTTTATTAAAGCTTCCTGTGTTGGTCGACAGCTAGAACAAATATTGTTACATCAATAACACTGAAACATGTTCTTCGTCTTCAATTAAATAGGGCATTCAACATCACGTCAGCGACCTAGGGAAAATGTCAGGTCAGAGGAAACAGAATAAGTGAGTAACTTTCCTCTACTGCGGCAAGAATTAATCTTTAGGCCTAGTCCAGCTAAGAAATCCTAAATGCACATTAATAGAATACAAAAAAATCCTCTTGCACACCTTACAATTAAATCATATATGCAAAGAAAATTATGTTATCACGGAGATTTACGACATATTAAAACAGTTTTAAATGTGCATTTATTTTTTTGCACACATGTTGCTCAAATTAATAAAATTCCATTTAATTTAATATCAGTATGATTAATTCATGATCATTTAATACTCATAATATACTTAATTGCTACTGTTTCTTCCTAAAGATAATACTTTGATCATTAATTAATGTCAGTAATTCACTCAAATATAAATTCTCAATATCTTCATGTTAAAACATGATGTAAAATGCGAATGGATGCCACATTGTCCACCATACTTCAAATGTGTACATTTTCATTTTCATGTCAATTTTCTGTTAGGGTTTTAAATGAAGGTTTGTAAGTTACCATATTCTACCTTCTATGCCACTGATGTAGTAGGAAAATTTGATCTCTATCAATGTCTTGTGAGTGTGCATGATGGAACCTTTTTGGATCCTAAATGACTCTGTAGGATGATGACATAAGTGTTAGAATGTGGTAAAGTGAATGCAGGTTTAGAACGTTGGGTTTGGAGTTACACGCTGAAGAATAAACGCGTGTGATATATAGCTCCATGTGTTGTGTATTCAGTGGTGAGTACCCAGGCTGGGGAGGACGCTACAATTGCCTATAAGTTATTCCTCTCTGCTTCATGATGGAGGTTTAGGAGCAGGTTTCTTTTGTGACTTTAGTAGTTCACCATGACAAGGAATGTGATCACTATTTGAGGTGTGTTCTCACATACCCCAAATAATATTCCAATTTCTTTCAGAAACCTGTAAAACCCAGATATCCCTAAAAACTAAAACTAGACACTGAGGGGAGTTCACAGTGGTGTGACTTGAGTTGATGCCCTTATGTTTTCCTATCCACAATGTCCTGTAACCCTCAAACATTGCCTGAACCACACATTTTCTTCCCATTTCTGTGAGGGAAAGTTCCAGAACCTGTGGGGATCCACAGAACTCATACCACCCAATGTTCTCACACCTCTAACAATAAAAAAGGGTGTACCACATATGTAGCTAGGTCTATCACACATGACCGGAAAGGCTCCAAACGCAATATCAACTTTGTGGCATGAAAAGAAACATTTTTGGCAAGATGGGTGGTTGTGGAATTTGTGCCCAAGCTCGGACGCCACCCTGGGAAACCAGCCAAAACCAGACATTTGTGAAATCTAGACACCTGGTGGAGCCCACAGTGGTGTGACTTGAGTTGTTATCCTATATTTCCTTACACACTATGTTCTGCAAAACTCAAACTTTGGCTAAAATAACATATTGTCATCATGTTTCTGTGATGTAAATTTCCAGAATCTGTTAGAATCTACAAACCTGCTACCACCTAGCATTCCCAGAATTCTCAGAATAAAAACAGATCCCCACTTATGTTGCAGCCCCTATAGCGAGCACAAGGAAAGGCCCAAAAAACCAACATGAAGACATCACATTTTTGGCATGAAAAACAGATATTTTTGGTGATGAGGTTAGCTGTGGAATTTTGGCCTGGGCTTTGCAGCCACCCATGGCAAACTACAAAACCTAGACATTTCTGAAAGCTAGATGCCTGGGGAAGTCCATAGTGGTGTGGCTTGATTGGATCCCACTACATACCCACAATGTCCTGCAAACCTCAATCTTTGTCTGAAATCATATTTTTTCCTCACATTTCTATGAAGAAAAATTACAGAATCTGTGTGGATCCACAAAGCCCCTCCACACTTTTCCTGATAAAAAAAGCACCCCACTCGTGTGGCTGGGGCTAGCACCTGTGACGGAGAAGCCCGATAACGCAATGTGGGGACGCCACATTTTTGGCATAAAAAACTGCCCTTTTAGCAATGTGGGTAGCAGTGGAATTTGAGAATGTGCTTGGCCAGTGAAATGTACCCAATGCAGATTTTTAAAAAAAGTAAACACCTGGTGAAGTCCAGGTTGGTGTGACTTGAGTGGATTCCACTACCGTTTCTTACCCACTATGCGCTGCAAACCTCAAATTTGGGCTAAAATCTTGTATTTTCCTCCCATTTCTGTGAAAGTTCAGAACTCTCAACACTCAATAATATTCAGTCCACATAGTTTTACCTCGCTGCTCCAGATAAGAACAATTCCCCACTTGTATAGCTGAGCATAGTGCCTCCCAAAGAAAAGGCAAAAAAAACTGACACTGAGATATAAAATATTTGGTACGAAATACTACTCTTTATTGCACTAAGTAGCTGTGGAATTTGATCCTGGGCTTGGCCGCCACCCAGGGTAACTTACTAAACCGAGACATTTCAGTAAACAGGGCAGCCAGGGGAGTCTAGGGTGGTGTTACTTGGTTGGATTCCACTTGGTTTGGAGGCCAAAATGCCCTGCAAGCCGCAAACTCAGGCCACAATCATGCATTTTCCTTTGAGGAAAAGTTAACAAACCTGTGAGGATGCACAAAATGTCTGCTACCCAGCATTGCAGCCAGGCTCTCGATAGGAACAATACCCCATGTGTGTGCACAGCCTATCACTCACAATTGGGGAGGCACCAAAACTCAACATGGAGACATTAAGGCCCTCAGTATGACATTGGCGGTAAATCCTGCTTACCGCCACGCTGTCGGCTGCCAACATACCACGCTGTGGCGGATATCCATTCACCATATTATGACACACACACACCAATCCGACAGAATACAGCCACATACACAAATCCGCCAGACCAAAGGTCAGTGCAAAATTGGCGTTCTCAAAACCCATACCTTTACGGCAACAAAACAATGCCCATCACATTATGACCCACGAATCACCAAGGCGGACATTCAACGGCGGTAAACCATTGGCGGTACATACCGCCACGCTCAGAATGGACACCCACATACAAAACAACACCACATTGGCCAATACGAAAAACACACACCTGACACTCATACACACAACACACCCACACACTCACACCACTATAAAACACACACCCACATTATCCACAACCCCTTATAAACAACAATTGCCATCAGGAGACTGAGAAGAAGAGCACAGAGACAACTAGACACACACGCCACTTACACCCATACACCCCTCACGCACTCCACATCACACACCCCACCACATTACCCAACACACCCTCACCAACACACATCACACAACACCCATGGCACAACAAAAGTACCCTTGTTTCACTGAGGAGGCGTAAAGGGTCATGGGTAGAGCAACAGCTCTTTGGAGCACAGGTACAGCAGATTTCCATTGCCAGGAAGATGGAGCTATGGCGGAGAATCGTGGACAGTGTCAACGCCATGGGACAGCACCCAGAACAAGGGACAACATCAGGAAGAGGTAGAATGACCTAAGGGGGGAGGTACTTTCCATTGCAGCAAGACACCAGCTTGCCATACAGAGAACTGGCGGTTGACCCCCACTTCCTACCCCACAGCTCACAGCATGGGAGGAACAGGTACTGGCAATACTGCATCCTAAGGGACTCGCTGGAGTTGCCAGAGGACTGGACACTGGTAAGTCAATATTTACTACCTATCACCCCCAATACCTGCATGCCATCTCACACCCACAGCCTCACTCCCATCACTCCACTCCATCACACACTGCACCCACACATCTCACTAATCCCAATGCCAAGCCCTGCATGCCATACCAATACATGGACACCCCTCCCAGCCCTGCATGGACACATATCACTAAAGCATGCACAGCACAGGGAAACTAACAATCCCACAATACATCACCATACACAACCAAAAGGTGGCAGGGTTACACCAACCATAGAGGGGAAGCTACCGAAGTACAAATGTCAGACACTTGAAGCATAATACATCACTTACATCCCCACAGGTACCCCAGCGAATGACAGTGGAGAGTAGGTTCCACCACTATCCAGTCCGGCAACAGAAGAGGCTCCCAGTGATGATAATAACTCTGGACTTCTGGATCTGGAGGACCTACCAGGCCCATCAGGGACCACTGGACAGTCGGTCACCCAAGCCCGCTCACAGACCACCACAGAGCCTCCCCCATCAGGAACCAACACCACAACAACCAGCGTACCAACACCTCTGTCCCCAGGACACGTCAATCAGCAGTGTGCCCACCTGTACAGGGACCCCAGGCCACAACTCGCCCACAAGACAATCAGGGACCTGGGGTCAGTGGCAGTGGGCACACCGTTCAGGGGACAGAGGCACAGGCCATAAGGGACACTGGGAGGACTGCTGTGCGCCAGTGGGAGGAGAGGAGCAGGGAACCGACTCTCCAGGAGGCACTCTCCGAGATCCTGGGATCCTACCAACATTCCCAGGACACGATGGGCCAGATCCTTGACAACGTGCAGGCGGCTGCAAGAGGGACAGTATCAGGGGATCAGAGAGGACTTGCAGGCCATTAACAACACCCTGATCTTCATAGCAGGGGTGTTGGCAGACATGGCCAACATCATGAGGGAAGCAACAGCACAGCAGGGGGTCCCTAACACTAGCCAGTCCTTTGACCAGCCCTCCACTTCTACTTCCGCTAGTGGGTAGGATGCCCCGCCACATGACCCACAGGCCACCAGCATCCCTCCTCCTGCAGGAGGTGAACCACCCCACAAATGTTCCCACCATGACAAGGGCCAGAGACACTTGCCCAGACCACCACCAGGAAATGAGACTCTCCTGATTGTCCCCCTTGTGTCCCACTCTGCCACCTTGTCCACCTTAAACTGCCATTGCTCCCCTCCTATGTCCCCCTTGGACACTGCACCTGTGCTACAAACAGGCTGGACCAATACCCTGGGCATTCCTCCATCATCACCCCATTCCATTGCACCTTTCCCTCAATATCTTAGTACTACAATAAACACCCTTGGACAAACTTCGACTACTAGTATTTCATGTATTGCAAATTTGTAATCATTGAAACAGCTACATCTATTGCAAATGAACTTACATAGTGAGAGCATAGAACGAAGGACCTGTTACTGGCTGTTGTGATCACATCAGGACATTGTTGTCCTATCATCAATATCTGTAAAATGGCAATCCATAGGTAACAGTAAGTAGAGGAAACAAGTGGGTAATGCCAGCATGCCCATGCCACACAGAATACAACAATAGTCATAGAAATGTGAAGTTGCACTGTCTTACCTGTGAGTCTTTGTAAGTACTGACGGATAACTGTGGTTCTGTTGTCCTCATGCTCATCCTCTGCCGCCTCATCCTCACTGTCTTCAGGGTCCACTGCTGCCACAGGGGCATCTCCAGTCTCCTCCTCCTGCAGAGAAGGTACAAGGCGTCTGAGGGCCAGGTTGTGCAACATGCAGCATGCCACTACTATCTGGCAGACCATCTCGAGTGAGTAGCACAGGGATACACCTGTCAGATGGAGGCACCTGATCCTGGCCTTCAGGAGGCATAAGGTTCTCTCAATTATCCTTCTGGTTCACCCATGTGCCTCATTATAATGTTCTTCTGCCCTTGTCCTGACATTCCTCACAGGGGTCAGCAGCCATGATAGATTTGGGTAGCCAGAGTCACCTGCAAATATTGAGGGACAACATTTGCCATACACTATCCTTTTTGGCCAACAGAATAGGTATACACTGGGTGGGGACCAAGGCTCACCTATGAACCACACCCTGTGCCTCTGTAGTTGGGCCATCTCATTTGGGATGCTGCTATTCCTCAGGACAAAGGCATCATGCACCGACCCAGGATACTTAGCATTGACGTGGGAGATGTACTGGTCCGCCAGGCACACCATCTGCACATTCATTGAGTGGAAACTCTTACGATTCCTGTACACCTGTTCATTTTGCCGGGGGGGGGAACAAACGCAATACGTGTACTGTCAATCACCCCAATTATATTGGGGATATGTCCCATTGCATAAAATCCAGCCTTCAAGGTGGCCAAATCTTCCACCTAGAGGAAAGCAATGTAGCTGCATATGTGTTTTATCAGGGCGGAGAAGACTCTTGCCAGCACTACTGAGAACATTGGCTGTGACATTCCAGCTGCGAAGCCCACTGTCACTTGGAAAGAACTAGATGCCAGGAAATGGAGCACTGATAGAACTTGCACAAGAGGGGGGATCCCAGTGGGATGACGGATAGCTGATATCAGGTCAGGCTCCAACTGGGCACACAGCTCTGTGATTGTGGCCCTGTACAGTCTATAGGTGAGTATTATGTGCCTGTCCTCCAGTGTAGCTAAGTCCACCAGGGGTCTGAACACGGGGGTATGTCTCCATCTCCTATTCATCCGCAGTGGTAGGAATCTAAGGGACACAAGAGTGAGTAGGCTGTCACAATTTGAACAACTATACCACAACAGCAGTCCACATCGTGCAATCATGCTTTGGGACAGTGGAATTTAAAAGTATGTGCTTTGTATCCTGTGATGCAGCAATTATCGATAGGCCTGTCCTCCCCCCTGAAATGGCGACCACCTGTCCTGTGTGGAGGGACAGGTGGATATGAGGTAATTCCACCGACATTGTGCGCTGTGATGGTAGATGGTCGTGAACCGCCGTGCAATTCTTCATTGGATAATATTGGGCCCTATGCGGTAGAGTGGCCAATGGGGATGTATGCCGGCGGTGACGGTATACACCGCTGCGGACGTGACTGCCATTTTATTTCTCAAGCATCACTTGTTTCCTGACCTTAGACAGGAGAAGACCTATACTGCATGTGCTGCTGTGATCTGTGTCTGGAACCTACCATGGCCCATGTGACCGGTGAAAGGGCCCCAGCCTTCACTTCTGAGGAGTTGGAGCGACTGGTGGATGGGGTCCTACCCCAGTACGGAGTGCTGTATGGGCCTCCAGACCAACAGGTGAGTACACTGTGGGCACGATGCATTTGGCATGAAAGCATGGAGTTGTGTGTGAAGGCATCGTGTAAGGGTGGGTGTTTTTTTTTTTTCTCTTGGCGGTGTACATGTTGTGAGCTGGCCTATGTGTTTTGCAATGTTGATGGGATCGGGTATGGTAGGCTATGTGTGTGACAGGATGCACTGTTCGTTTAATTGAGCTCCCCTGTATCTATTACCTCTGCAGGTCAGCACCCATCAAAAGAAGGGATGATGGAGTGCCATCACCAAGGACGTGCGGACCCAGGGGGTCTATGGCAGGCAGAGCACCCACTGTTGCAAACGGTGGGAGGACCTGAGATGCTGGACCCAGAAGACCGCGGAGGCCCAGCTGGGGATGGCCTCCCAACGAGGAACGGGTGCCTGTCAGACCGACACCCCCATGGCCCGCATACAGGTGGGGGCCTACCCTGAGGAGGATGGGCACTTGAGGGCATCACAGCAGCCACCAGGGGGTGAGGATAGTGGGTATAGTTACAACTTATGGCTCGTGGGGTGGTATCCGGGTGGTGGTTGTGTGTTAGTGGGTGCCCCTAAGGCCAGGCCAGACACAGCAGCATAGGTCCTCTGTAGGGTAAGGGTTGCACGGCAAATACAGGTAACCTAGCTTGTTACTATTCACTTCTAGGCAGGACTGTGTGGGTCCCAGGTGTGCTGCAGTTGGCAGTGTGTGGTCCTCCTCATGCCTTGGTGACTAGCCATATCACTGGTAGTGCAATGCATAGTGTGTAGGCTTGGTCCCTGTGTATGAGGGTGCTGTGTACGCCAACGGTAGTGTTGGTGCAGTCACTGACCCAGTGTATCCTTTGTCTCTCTACCCTCCTTTCTTGTTTTGTCATCCTGTCCTTATGTGCATTAGCATCATCTGGTGGAGGAGCAGAGGCAGTAGCGACAGAGGGAGCTGTATCCCACAAGAGCCTGGAGGCATAGTCAAATGATGCCAAGGGAACCAGTGGGATGAAGGGCAAGGGGAGCACCACGGCGGAGACTAGCTGGGATAACACAGACTCAGATACCTCCTCCGATGGGAGCTCCCTGTTGGTGGTGGACACCTCTGTGACTACTCCAGCTGCAGGTACAGCCGCCACCCCTGTACCAGCACTGCCCTCCCACTAGCCCCTCAGCGAGTTGCCCGTGCCCGCTCACCCAGGAGGATGAGCATCTCCTTCACCCCAGGCACCTCAGGCCCTGCCCCAGTGAGCCCTGCTGCCCTGAGTGAGGAGGCTATTGACCTTCTGAAATTCATCTCTGTAGGGCAGTCAACCATTGTGAATGCCACCCAGGGGCTGGCATCACAGATGCACTAATGCAATGCATTCCTGGAGGGCATTCATGGTGGATTGGCGGCCCAAAAGAGATCGATTCAGGCTCTGGCCTCCTCTCTGATGGCAGCCATTGTCCCTGTGTCAACCGTCCCCCCACCAACTCCCACTTCTCAGTCCCATTCTACTCAACCCCAACCCATCCCAAGCACACAAACAGACGAGCATGCACACAAGGCAACACCCTAGAGTGGCACAGGCAAACACAAGCACCACACTTCATCCCACAGGCACTCACACAAACATCATACCGTTGTAGACACGACAACATCCACAGCCTCCACTGTCTCCCCGCTCCTCCTCCTCCACCGCCCTCCCAGTTATGTCCTCACTCACACCTGCATGCACTACATCAACATCCACTACCAGCATCACCACACCGAGCAGAACACACACCTCACTGGCAGACACCTCCAAAACATCCATGCACGCCTCCCCTTTGTCCTCTCCCACCGTGTCCGTTCCCCTCCTCCTAAAGGACACAAACGCAAGCACTCAGACACCCAGCAGCCATCCACCTCACATCAGCATACAGCCCATGCACCTGCACCCAAATCCAGCAGACATACACCTCCGATAACCACTCCCTCATCCTCCACTCCCATTACTCCTCCCTCCTCCTGCCCCAACCTCCTTAAAAGGCTTTTGTTTGCCCAACTTGACCTCTTCCCTACCCCTGCCCCCCGTCCTGCACGTATGGACACAGTACCAAGGACGCAGCCCAACACCTCAGCCAAACAGTCCACAGGGACAGTGGTAGCACCATCTACTCCTGGTGGTAAGGATACAAGACCTACAACACTGAAGGGGAAGGAGCCAGCACCACCAGGGATAAAAGGGAAGAGTCCTGCACCAGGAAGGGGAAGGGGCAGAGAGGGGAAGAGCCCATCCACCCCTGCCAGGAAGGGTAAGGGATCCCTGACCCATGAACAGGAAGAGAAGAGGCACTCTACACCAGCAGAAGCTGTCAGGCTAACACCACCACCACCTGTCACAGGGCCATCAGTGAGTGCAGGGGCTGCCCAGGAGCCTCCCCCAACCACCATCACAATGCAGCCATCAGTGAGTGCAGGGGCTGCCCAGGAGCCTCCCCCCAACCACCACCACCATGCAGCCATCACCGCCAGCGGACGCCATGTAGTCCACCCCAAGGGCTACTGTGCGGGCTGCCACCTCCAGAACCAATGGGCAAGTCACCCACTCCAGAGACTGTGTCCTTGCACTCCCCAGACCAATGCAATGGGCATGTTGCCCCTTCCAGAACCAGTGGTCAAGTCACCCTCTCCAGAGACTGTGGCCTTACACTCCCCAGGACAAAGCAATGGGCATGTTACCCCCTCCAGAACCAGGGGACAAGTCACACACTTAAGAGACTGTGGCCTTACACTCCCCAGGCCAAAGCAATGGGCATGTTGCCCCCTCCAGAACCAGTGGGCTTGGTCCCGCATCCGGCTGTGGTGACCCCCTCTCCTCCTGAGGTGCCTGCCTATTTGCAAGCTGATGCCCCTGCAGTGTTCTATCCGGATGTGCACAGGATTCGAGTTGGGCCTCAGAATGTGCCCTGTGGCCATGTGGGCCCTTTGAACTGTGCAGTGTCCCTTTTTTGTACGTGTACATATTTGTTTCATTGCCAAATCGAATTATTGATTTTGATGTTGATCTAATTACAATCACTTTAATCAGTTCCTGTTGTCCTTGCCTTATTCTGCCATTTTTCGGGGATAACTTATTTTTTGTGTGCAGTTGGCTGTGTGTATTGTGTGTGTCGGGTGTGTGTCATGCGCGTGTGTCACTGTCATTTTCCTCCCTCCCTCCCTTGTGTGCTAGACGGCGGTACTCACCGCCGTCATCTTTGTCGGCGTTGAGGTTCTAGGTGGAGCATAACGTAGAAGATCATCGGGAAAACTTGCAGTTCGGGTTCCATGGCGGCGTGGTTCTTCCCTGTGTCTCCAATGGTGAGTCCTTTCACTTCTGAGCTCTGTTTCCACCAGGCGTTTGTTGGCGTTGGTACTGCCCCGGAAAAGGTGCCGATTTCCTGTGTCAAAATATGGTGGCTGGTACTTTGTCTTCTGCCTTGCTGTTGCCGGCTACCGCCGTGGTGGCTGTTGTTTACACCCTGACAGATGGTGTGTATTACTGCCATTTTATCATCCACAGCCAGGGTCGTTATGTTGGCCCAAGTGTTTGGCATGAAAAATTACTGTTTTTAGCAATGTGAATTGCTGTAGAATTAGAGACAAGGCTTGTTCTCCACCCAAGGAAAACTACCAAACCCAGACATTTCTGAAAACTAGACACCAAGAGGAGTCCACTGTGGTGTGACCTGAGTTGATCCTTGTAGTAGGTACAGCGTGACACACCAGGACACGCTGTTATTTATGATTTGTGTGCACGCTATTATTTTTTGTTCACATGCATGTATTTTGGTTCAAACTTGTATATGTTCAATCCTCCGCACGTGTCCTGCTAGTGGTGAGCATGGATTCCAACTGCAGTTGTGGCATTCTCTGTTGAGATCTCAGCTGGCTGTTCACAGGGCGCAGTGGGTGAATGTACATGGACTAAATAACTTATTTTCTACCCTCTGTATTCCCTGTCTCTCCCTCCAATCCTCCTTCTGTTTTCTGCTCATAATGCCCTGCAAATCTCAAACATTGGATAAAATTAACAACTGGCATGTTGGCATGGAATTCTTTTTGGTGATGTGGGTATCTGCAGAACTGTCATAGTTTTCATCCGAGCCTGTCACAGGGCATTATCCCAGACACACAAGTGGACTACGTTTTTTTTATTGGGAGATGTGTCGGACACCAGGTGGCATGAATTTTCGGGGGTCTTGCAGATTCAGGAACTTTCGTTGACAGAAATGTGAGTAAAATGCATGACTTTAGCCAAAGTTGTGGGTAAGAAAATGTAATGGGATCAACGCAAGGCACAGCGCTTTTTACTCCATTGGTTGTCTAGTTTACAGAAATGTCTGGGTTTGGAAATGTCCCTGGGTCGCGGACAAGTCCAAGGCCAAATTTTGCCTTTACTCTCATTGCCAAAAAGAGTTGTTTATCATGGCAATAATTTGATGTTTCAATGTCATGTTATCAGGCAGGCTTGCCCAATGAAAAGCTTGTGAGCTACTGGTAGCTCTCCAGCTACCTGTAAGTAGCTCTCCTGTGTGCAGTCCAGTGAGCTAAATTAGAAGCTTTTGCTTGGCTAAATTATTATTCATAGACCAATATTAAAAAGTGTGTGTTTGAAAAGAAAGTGTGTGTATTTTCAGAATTCATAAGCTGATGTTTGCAGATAAACGGTTGAATTTCCAAAATATATTTGAAGCTGATCCTTGAGCGATCTTAATTAGTGTTGAGGAGGAAATTACTAATATTAATAAGCTGGTGCTAGGGACACAGCAGCTGTGGCTGTTACAGATTACCCATGTAGAGTAGGGGTGGGCGGAATCTGTGGTGCTCACCATGAACAGCACCACACGGTGTGCTAGAGGGAGCTGCTGCTCGAGTTGATTTTGCTACAGTTCAACCGAATTACAGATTTTCCAATGCTAATGGTTATGCCCGCACTGAGAAAATCACACTAGGTGCTCTCTCAGCGCCTGAAAATAACACAAGCAAATGCCTATTCTCGCTCGCCAACTTACTGTTGGTGAGCTGCTCGCAAAAAAAAACTCTGCCACATGGTGCTTTCCAGAATTTGGCCAGAGCTCTGCATTACATGCGTAATGAGGAGTTGTCAAAACTTTGCCCACTCCGCTGGCAGAGCATAATTTATCGCCCACCCCTAATGAAGAGGCATTCCACATTGACAAATAATTTTTCATACATTTTATATCACTTCTGGCAAGCAGGCCTGATGCGCCAATGTGATCACTGCTAGTAATCTTGTATATTGTGACAGCAAATGTTATCTTGTGGTTACTACTACAGATCTGATAAAAAGAAGTAGCTCAGAATGATTTTCATAGAACACAAGCAGTTCTTGCTACAGACAAAGTTGGAGGCCCCTCTTTTAGGTTTTCTCCTTTAAAAGGTGCCAGGGCCAGTCCCCATAGGTGGGATAACATCTTCATAAGGGTAGGAGGGCTGAGTGGTAGGAATTTTATACCTTCTCTGCTGAGTTCCAAACTCTCCCTCAGAAGATCATGTATAATAAATAGTAGCTAGGTTTGCAGGACATTTTGGGTGAGAAATCTGAGTGGGGTCCACGCAAGTCACAATCCAGGACTCCTCTGTGTGTTCATTTTTAGTTAATGTCAGGTGTTGTTATTGTTTCCTCAGATCCTATCCATTTCTTAAGTACAGACTCATGCAGGTTGGTTTTGGCTCAACCAGTAGTGAAAGGTTTAAAGATTTAACGCCAATGACAATATCATAATGTTGAACCTATGACGGACTCATATAAGCAGTAAATCCATGTCAGAAACCAAACACTTTACTGGCCATTTACATTCTATTCATGCGCCACCCTCAAAGATATGCACACTGCCAAATGCTGACCCATCGCAACACAGCACTCAGTTCAACAAACCACCCCCTTTGGAGGCCCTTTACATTCATTCACCCACAGGACTGAAACACCAGCAACACCGCAACTCTCCCAGTCCTCAGCCATCTTCCATTAACACCACTTCAGCAAGCCACTAGATGCATACTACCTTCCAACAGCCACACATACCACCAGCCAATAGCCGTACATCGTGCAGGGTGACAACAACACAGACAGACAGCCAACAACCATACAATTACTGCTACACACATACCACCAGTCAATTTTAATGCTTAATGCTGTATGTTTTTGTGTGTCACTCCTACCTTGAACACCAGAGTGTTAGGTGAACCTTTACTAATGCCTCCCCGGGGTAGCCTGAGTAAGCTTAGGAAGATTTGTCTTTAATGAGCCTTTGGCACACTCAATGAGCAAAATCCAACCACTTCCAGTGTATGATAGTAAATTGGAAACGTCTGAAAATGGCTTTGTAGACCTATTCATCAGGCTATGTGAATATAACTACATTTGTAACTGGGATAAACATGCTATGGCAGACTCTTTTAAGCTCTGTAAAGAGTACTTCCAACAAGACTAATTGCCTTAGGATTTGGGGGATAGGATCCTCCATCAAAATGTGGCACATGTCCACTCACCGATATCTACAATGCACTGACTATAGTGAACTTGTAATATGGTGGGCGGAACATACAGCATGTTTCAACAGAAGGTGAAAATGAGAAGCACGTCACAAGTATGACTCTTTGAGTGGTGGGCGATGCAGCGATCTATTCGTCACTCCACCCTTGACCATCTGCCTCATACCTACAGGAGATCCCAAAGAAAACAAGCCTTGACTAAGTTTTGATCATCTCTTCAAGTGTCTGTCTCACTGGAAGCCATGACTAATGTTGTTCATGTGTCAGTTGAGCCTTTACTAACACCTTCCATGGCAGCCTGCTTGAGCTCAGAAAGACTTGTCTTTCAAGTACCTTTAGTGCAATCACTGTGCTAAATTCCGTTGACGGTTTGAGCTTAACTACATTTGAAAACTCTAGCATACAGAAGTGAGAGTGGCACTACACCAGTTATGACTTTGAAGCCAACAGGCAAATGATCACTACTTGATTTATTATAGAAGTACTTGGCTACTTGAAAACTAAAAGTGAATAAATTACATGCGCTAGAGGGCCCTGATGAAGTGATAAATGTTGTGAAAGAGGTGCTGGCCTTTTTTGTGATCAACATTTTGGTCTAAATAATTCTTTCTCTACTATGAAAAAAATGATTGTTCCCCTCACTTGTTTGCTTATTCAATAGTTTGAAATATTATATTAGCTGGGAAAATTGGTATTTTGTTTAAGAGGGAGTGCATGCTGGTCTAACGGTTTGAGTTTTACCAATGTCATGTAAACATTTGAAAACTTGGTGAAACCTGATGGGACAGACTCTTAACGTCCCGAAGAGGACTTCCAGAATGACTAAGGGCCTGATTTAGATCTTGGTGAATAGAATGCTCCATCACAAACATGATAGATATCCTGCCTGACGTATTACAATCTCCAGAGGATATAATGAGATCATAGAACGGTGAACGGGACATTCATCACGTTTGTGACAGAGTATTCCCCTCCACTAAAATTTAAATCAGGCCCTAAGTGCCTCAGAGTTTGGTGCACAGGGTACTCCATCAAAACATGATGCTTGTCCGGTGCACTGTTATGTGCAGTGCATTGACTGTAACACATTTGTAATAAGGTGGACAGAGGATCTGCCGCACTTTGACTGAGAATGAAGGTTGTGAGCAAGCCACAAGCAAGACCAATATGCAGTGTTTAATTTGAATAGGTGGTTGAAGGCGGTGCCCACTGGCACTCATTTTTAGAGACTCCCATGCTTCTGTCCCAATACACCTTTATGAACAGCAAGATTGAGAAAAACACAAACGGGGGGAAAGTAAGAGAAAGACAGGAAAACAGTGATAAAGAGAGAAAGCAAGAATGACAAACAATCTAAAAGAGTGACATAAAGAGGCAGGAAATGTCTGGTGTTGCAGTAAAGCGGTGAGAGATGGAATGTCACACAGCCTTGGTATTCAGCACCCCAATCTTCACTACCACCAACCATTGGCCTATGAACAAGTCTGGAGAAAGCCATCAACAGACAACCTCACCAGATATCAGGAACAGAACCTTCTCATAGACACCTACCAATCTGGATTCAGCGCCAACCACAGCACGGAGAGTGCCTTGATTGCAGCGACTGATTACATTATAGCGGCCCTTGACCTGGGAGAAAAAATGACTCTGATCCTCTTTGACTTTGCAGCAGCCTTTGACACTATATTTTATCACATGCTGATCAGATGACTGCATCACATCAGCATCCAAAGAAACAAATGCCCTCAAGAGGATTGTCTCATTTCTCACCGGAAGAACACAGAAGGTTCACCTACCTCCATTCACCTCCAAACCCAACAACATCATCTGAAGTGTCCCTCAAGGATCCTCCCTCAGCCCCACCCTCTTCAACACCTACATGACTACATGACCCCCCTTGGCCATTATCGTCAGATCCCAATGACAAACATCATATGCTACGCAGACACCACCCAGCTCATCCGCTCGCTCTCAGTGATCCGGCCAACACAAGAACAAACTTCAACAGTGCATGACGTGCACCACCAACTAGATGAAATACAACTACCTGAAACTCAACATGGACAAAATGGAAGCACTGATCATTGGCAACAACATCACCCCTTGGAACGATTTCTGGTGGCCCTTGGAACTAAGACCATCACCCAAACTGACCGTCAATGCCAGAAACCTTGGAATAATCCTGGACAGCAAACTGACCATGAAGTCCCAGAGCAACACAGTCACCTCTAGCTGCTTGCGCACACTTTGCATGTCCCGAAATGTCTTCAAAATGCTTCCCCTGAACATCAGACATATTGTCATTCATGCCCTAATCACCAACTGATTAGACTACGGCAATGCATTCTACATTGGGATCACCACACACCTTCTAGAGAGGCTCCAGATCATACAGAACTCTGATGCTAGACTCATCGTCGACCTCCCCAGGTGAGCTCACATCACACCCCACCTCAGAAAACTCCACTGGCTCCCCATACAGAAGAGATGCCAATTCAAGCTCATGGTCCACACTTACCAAGCACTGCACAACCAAGGATCAGCCTACATCAACTGTCATCTGAACTTCCACCACCTTACCAGACAACTATGCTCTGCCTCCCTCTCACTCGCCTGTACCTCCCACATCCACTGAGGCAACAGCAGAGAACACTCTTTCCCCTGCCTTGCAACAAAATCCTGGAACAACCTTCCTTTGCAGCTACTGACCTCCAACTCTCTACTGGAATTCAGGAGAAAACTCAAGACGTGGCTGTTCGACTGAGTCACCTCAACCATCATGATCAGAGGTAGCCCTTTATTTCATTTTATCCTCTGGCTGCTCGGGAAAATCCTATCACCCATTGTTCTCATTGACCACAGTTTGAATCATTCCTGTTGAGGGTATTAGGCCCAGCCACACAAGTGATGCAGCGTTTTCATCTGCACAAGTGGGGTAATGCAGGGTGAAAAGAAATTTGTGGATCCTTAAGGATTCTGGAAGTTTACATCAAAGAAATATGGGAAATTGCATGATTTCATGTAAAGTTTGAGGCTTGTAGTGCATTGCGAGTTAGAAAACCTCATGGAATCCTCACAAGGCACACCACCCTAGAATCCCCTAGTTGACTAGTCTTCAAAATGTCTGTGGGCTGTACATTTGCATGGGTGCCACCACAGCACAGCTCCAAATACCACAGCTACCCTTATTTCTTATCTATCAATGTAGCGCTTTAGGGTCTTTGTTTCATAGGCTTCTGGTCCACCCACACAAATGGGCTATCATTGTGGGAAGTCAGGGTGGTAGAAACTTTGTTGCTTCCCACAAATTCCAGAACTTTCTGTCACTGAAATGTGAGGAAAATGTGTTGTTTTAACCAAAGTTTAACATTTACAAGGGCTTCTGAGTAAAACTATCTAGTGACATCCACACAAGTCACACACCCCTCGACTACCCTAGTCATCTATTTTTCTAAAATATGCAGGTTTGCTAGGTTTAGTTGGGCACCAGCTGAGCTACAGCCCAAAAACCACAGCTTTTGACATTGCACAAAAAGGGTCTGTTTTCAGTGTAAAAATGTGATGTATCCAAGTGGTGTTTTAGGCCATTTCCTGTTGCTGCCACTAGGCCTACCCACAAAAGTGTGGTACCATTTTTACTGGGAGACTTGGGGAAGTGCTGGGTGGAGGGATGCTTGTGGCTCCCCACAGATTCCATAACTTCCTACCAAAGACATGTGGGAAAAATGTGTTTTTAGTCAAAGTATGAGGTTTGCAAGGGTTTCTGGGTAAGAAAACATATTGAGAGCCACACATGTCACCCCAGGGTTCCCCCAGGTGTCTAGTTTTAAAAAATGTGCAGGTGTGCCGGGTTTCCCTAGGTATCTGCTGAGCTAGAGCCCAAAAACAACAGATACCCACATTGCAAAAAAAGGTTTGGGTTTGAGTGGAAAAATTTGATTTTACCATTTTGCGTTTTGGGCCTTTCCTGTTGCAGACATTAGTCCTACCTATACAAGTGAGGAACAGTTTTTATCAGCAGACTTGGGGGGGATGCTTGGTGGAAGTAGGTTTGTGGATTCCCAAAGATTCCAGAACTTTCCATCAGAGAAACGTGAGGAAAATGTGTTTTTCAGTCAAAGTTTGAGGTTTGCAAGGAATTCTGGGTATAAGAACCTAGTGATAGCCACACAAGTCACCCTACCCTTGATTCCTCATGGTGTCTAGTTTTTAGAAATGTGCAGGATTGCTAGGTTTCTCTAGGTGCCAGCTGAGTTAGGTCCCAAAACCCATAGCTACCCACTTTGCAAAAAAGGGGCAGTTTTGAGTAGAAAATGTAGTGTGTCCATGTTGCGTTTTGGACCCTTTCTTATCACAGGCACTAGGCCTACCCACACAAGTGAGATACCATTTATATCAAAAGACATGTGGCAGCATACAATAGTAGAACATTTGCTATTACCAATTACATTTCATTGTATTTTTACATTCCAAATGTAAGCCAGTGTATAAGAAAGAAGGCATTTTGAAAAATACCTTCTAAATCATATGCTAGTACAGGAGCTCACAAATGCAGAAATGTATGAATAACCACTGCTCCTAAACTCCAAAGGCCAGATTTAAAAGGCCCTATCGCCAAGGGTGGCACTATTCACTGCGCCGTATTTACAAGTTGGCGTTAAGCCACTATTTGTGGCTTAACGCCACCTTGTAAATATGGCACCTTCCCACACAGCACTTTGCGTGGAAGGGGTGTGCAAAGGGTGTCGATATGGGCGTGCCACAGCAACACCCATTACATTTTGATTCTGCCCCAAATTTACCAGTTTTCGTAATCCTGAGGCAATGCCAAAATCTAACACCACCCCTACCTTTATTTCTCCTCGTTTTTTGCTCTTTCTATGTGTGCTTCATTCTGTAGGAAGGTGTCCCATCCTGCACAAAAACAATCTCCCCTGCCGCCCAGCTATCCTTGCACCATGGCGCAAGGGTGGCTGTGTTTGCGCTTGGCAGCAGATTTAGTGGCGGAGCAATGGGCAACACATGAGTGCGCCGTATTCTTTTAAATACGGCACATCCCTTCATTGTGAAAATTACAAAACGCAGCGCTGCCAATTCTGGTGCAGCGTCACGCTCTGTCATTTACTTTTAAATCTGGGCCCATATATTATGCTTATTTCAGAAATACATAGGTTTCCTTGATACCCATTTATCACTCTAAATATTTCACCGTATAAATAGGTCTATAGAAGTACACAATGAAAACCATTGTTCAGTGCAGCTCGTTTGTTGGCTCTGGGTCCCTCGGGTTCTTCAAGAACCTTCAAACTCTATATATCCTCACAAGCAGATGGGGCTAGCAGACATTATGTTATGTTGCTTTTGTAAATTGGGTATTGTGACAAAAAGTTACAGTTAAAAACCTTGTCACAAATGGCCATTTGTTTCTACTCATTCTCAATACTTATTTATTTTTACAGATAGGGCCTGATTATGACTTTGGCAAAGGGGACTACTCTGTCACAAACACCACGGATAGCCCGTCTGCCCTATTACAAGTTCCATAGGCTATAACAGAACCTGTAATATGACAGACGGGATATCCCTCACGTTTGTGACTAAGTAATCCCCTTCGCCATGGTTGTAATAAGGCCCTGGTTTCTTTGAGAAAACCTTGAGGGATCTATCCATATGACCCCTTGCTGATTTCAAAATCTTGTCAATGTTTCAAAAGTCTATAGCTTTCCTAGATCATTCATGTGTTTCAGACTGACTTCCACCACAAGTTCGAAGTAGGTTGAAAGCACAAAAAAATAAAAAAAATGTGCTGCCTCTTTGAAAAATGACAAAACTGTTTAAAAACAAAGGTTTTTTGATTAAGCTCTCCATGTTCCGGAAAGCTGGGAAGATGGTGACTTTAGCAAAGCAAACCATTCGTTGATGTCATTTGTAGGAAAAAACAGCCCCCTTCATCCAGAGCACTTTCTTCCTATTTTTCCCAAAACATACAAAGTGTAGGTATATTTGCCTAATTTCTCAGTCTCCTCCTGGGCAATCCACAAAACCTGGGTACCTTTAGAATCCCCAGGATGTTGGAAAAAAAGACACAAATTTGGCACAGATACCTTCTGTGGGAAAAACGTAGTGAGCCCTACGTGTGACCTATCCCAAATACCCAAAAAAGGGCTCAGCACTGGGGGGAGCAGAACCAGACGTTATGAGGTTAATTTGCTCCCCGATGTTTGGAAGGATTTTACAAGCACATAGGCGAATGCTTCCCACAAAGGGACATCTTTGCATCCATTAGTTTTCCCTCCAGTCACTGGCATTTCCTGTATATTGTATATCCAAGAAGAGCATGAACACAAAATAAAAAAATAGGCTCCCGACATATAATTTAAATGAGATTGCATTAGTTCTGTAATCCCATTCTGAAATTATATTATCAAATTCACATTGTATTCATAAGGGTTTGCAGCTGCCACATTTAAAATAGTACAATCAGTTTGTGAGAAGATTGTATTGTATGTCAGTAGAAACCACAATGTTGTGTGAATAGCCACAAAGGATCAATTTTAGGTAATGAGGGTGGGGGATACATTTCCTAAATGTCAGAACCCAAATGCACATATAGTCAGGCATAAAAAACCCTGTACAGCGACAATCAAGTTACAGTGCTGCGGTTATTAATTATTTGTGAGTTACAGTAACGTGGAGAGCAATGGCACTTCTCAATGATGACTAAGAGATTATGGGACATATTTAAGAGCCCCTTACGCCATCTTAGTTTCATAGAGTCATTGTTTTTACGCTATGGGGGTGCTAAAGTGGCTTTTTTCCATGCCATATTTACAAAGTGGCGCAACACATGCATTGCATTACTTTGTAAACCCTTGCGCCACATTATGCCTGCACCAAGCATGATGTATGCAAGTGGGTTGTTCCTACACTAGGAGGCCTGCAAAAATGGTGCAGTGAAAGTTAACAGATTTCACTGCACTATATTTGGCATCATTTTTAAAGCCTGCTCAGAGCAGGCTTTTAAATGACGCACCCATTTTAATCAATGGGCCTCCCTGTGCTTTGCTGCACTAGCGTCAACATTTTTGATGCTAGTGTACCAAAGCGCCACAATATCATCTCAAATGTTGACGCCATTGTGCTTACAACCATCATGGCGTGTGGTATTATAAATACGGCGCAACCATGCTGTCGTTAGGTGCCAGTAAGGGGGCGCAGAAAAAGTGGCTCATCACCTCTGATGCACCCTTTTTCTTAAATATGGGCCTATGTGATATTCGAACATTGGAATGTTGAGCACTCCATTGCAGACAATGGAAGCGCTCTCACCTTCTAATGGCTGGTATAAGCTGGGAACATCAACATTTCAATGTTTGTCTTTCATAGAAACAGCTGTGAACAAAGGCATCATGAGGCCTGAGCGATTTCAACCCCATTGGGCTCTGTGAGGCCTTTCTTTTTCTAATTAGTACATTCTGACCTGATTAGGCAAAATGTTCTAATAGCTTTATAGCCCGCAGTAGCCAGGCTATTGCCACCAATTAACGGCCTGCTCCCTCCTTAAAGACCCTTTCCTTCCGCTGGGGCCTTTAATTCTGGAGCAGGCCTTTAAGGCTATAAAGCTATGTTGCAATGCTCAAGAAAGCTTCAATGTGAATCAGTCTGCCTCTTTCAAGAGTACAGAACAAGAACGTAGCTGTGGACAGATCCTGTTCTTATAGTTAAATTTAAGTTAAGTACAGCTGAGGAAAGCGAACTGTTTAAAGTGTTTAAATAGCTCACCTATTCCCAGTGCTTAATTTGTGCTTGTTGTTTCCGGTGCTGAGCACCGGCACTTATTTTTTAGGGCCGGGGCTTATTCTTCGGCCTCAAGCATTTGCTGCCAGCAAAAGACACATATGGAAAAGACGGATGAAGGGAAAATGAAAAAGCATCACAAAGGGAGAAAGTAGAAAGCTGCAAGAGTGAGCTGAAGGGGCAGGGAGTGGCTTTATATGGATTGAAGAGGCCCGAGATGGCTTCAGGATTACGCTGCCTCAGTATTCCATGTTCACACATTTAATTGCAGGAGCCGTGTGTTTAAGAGGAGGGCTTTGGGCACCAGCACCTTTTTACAAATTAAGCACTGCCTATTCCGGTAGCTTCCTTTACCATAAGTCTTGAGAACAGCGTCTATTCAGAGCCTCTCCTATGTTTCTTTAGAAACTGTTGTATGGAGTTTGAAAAAGTGCCCCTTATACTTGCACTTCGTGTCACTTTATTTGGCAGCCGCCAGCCCCTCCCCACCCCTCAGCTTTTCCACGGGTGTATTTTCTTAGAGCCTGATTCAGCAAAGTAACTTATGCTTTAGAGTAACTTGCATTTTTTAGTAAGTTTACTACTTTTTGGTTATCTGTAAACTCTTGGGGCTGTATTCAAAAAGGTAAACTTACATTTGTAGAACAGGCCTATCTTTTTATGTGCAGACTTCTTCACTCAGCAGTCGTACACGTACTAATAAACTTGTAGTATGTGAATAGCAAAAAAAAAGTAAACTTACACAAAAGTGTATGTTTACATTTGTGAGTCAGGTTCTAAATGTAATTTTACTCCAAAAGTGTAACTTGCAAGTCTCCACTAAAATGAAAGGCCTGGGTTCTATACATTTTTTATTGATTTCCGCTTATGAGTAAGTTTACTACTTTTTAGCTATTCACAAAACATGAGCGTAAATTTACTCCAAAATTATCTTAGGTAACTTATTTGCATTTATTTCGTGAAAAGCTAAAAAGTAGTACACTTACTCAATAGTCTGTGGATCGAATGTAAATACCCACCGACATAACCACTGCAATTATGTTTCTTGTTTTATGCAGTTTATGCACCGTAACCTCCCACATAACGAAAGTGCCAACTGAATGCAGCCAATATCTGTCCTCCTACAATTTCAAACTAGATAAAATTGATTAAAAAAAAGAGGCAACACCTGAGGTACATTTATAAAGTCAGCAAGAATTCTCAGGGGGCTAAATTATTTTTTCAGACACCAAAGTGTAACACGTAGGTAAAACATTTAAATACATTGGGATGAGGGTAAGTTAGACTTTTTCTTCCACTTAAATGAGTATGATTTAGTTTGATTAAAATGACAAAGTTGATTTGTGATTAAATTGCTCTGTGCAGACATTTGTATGACATAAATCTAGCAAGGCATACACCTATATTTCTGCATTGTCAGCACAACCTTTCATCCTTGGATAATTGCCATACCTATTGATCACAACTTGTAGAAATTACAAAAATTATATTATGCCATCTGTAAAACCAATTACTATGCCGTAATACCAACAGTCAACAATGTATTATGAGGCAATTCACTTTTCAGTGTGAGTTGTCAAGGCATACGTTTTCTAATAAGTGCATGGACTTTGAGTCTCTTTACCCCTTTTTAGTGTTTACGTTTGCTGTAACTTGTAATTTTGAAATAAACGATGAGTACCTTTTTTAAAGACATGTACCCCTGTCCTGAGTGCCCAACTGTACTGTTGCCTGAATCGTTAATCCTGATATTTAGTCCTAGGTGAATGTGTGCCCCATGACAGAGGCCTGTCTCACAAATTGTGATCTTGTTGGACTGGGAAAAGTGCCCAAAGCGCTACTCTCATAGTGGTAGAAGGCTTCCACCTTCACCAGGAGCTAAGCAGCACAAGCACGTCGATGCTAGGATACTGCGTAGTGATCAGTAGTAACGTCCTTTTTGCCCTGTGGCACTGGAGTGAGGCCTACAGGCTAACTCACCCTTTTAAAAGTTCCACTGCTATATGTTAACTCACCATTTACCTAAATAAGGTACATGTGGAGTAGTGATATTACGCTTGATGTGTATGCCTGGGATGGGTACAGTACAGGGATAGGTCAGTACTGTGTAGTACTTGTTGGATTAAAGCATGTGCTGAGTGTATGTATGCCTGCAAGATATACAACAGGAATACAATATGAAAGATGTAGTGCTGTGCAGCGCCTGTGCTCTGAACCCATCTGCTAGGTCTATGTGTGCTTGCATGAAGTACAATACATGATGGGTGAAGTGTTGTGCAGCGCGCACATGGTGAGTGTGTGTGCTTCCAAATAGCACACCCTGGTGAAGTATAGAAAAGTTTCAGTATTGAACAGTGCACGCAGACTGAATGTGAGTACTGAATGTATGTGTACCTATAATGTTATAATGCATGGAACAGTGCTGGACAGTAGGCGTGCTGTGAATGCACACTAAGGGGGTCACTACAACCCCTGTTTTGAAGGAAGCACCGCCAACAGGCTGGCGGTGCTTTCAGGGGCATTACGACCGCCGCGGTCGCACCACCGGGTCCTGCGGTTTCCCGCCACATTGGTCCCGGCGGTTTAAATCCCCAGTGAAGCTGGATTCACCAGCCATATCCTTTGCAGGGTTGACCTGCCTCTCCATCGTGCCGCTTAGGACACCTGAAACCAATTTCTTTTTAATTAGTGGACATCCCCTTTCACAATCTTCCTCTACTAAATGCTTTATTTTCTCTAAACACTTTCCACCTAGAACTCTTTTCTCATATTCCTCATCGTCTGATAAAGACCAATACTGATCCTCCTCAACTAATCTACCTTTCTTATTACATTCTTTCCAAAACTTAGATAATGCTGACTTAACACTCTCTCCAACTTCCTTTGTGATCAACCTCTAAATATTCTCATCCTGAGAATATTTGCTTGATATATCTATCTCCTCAGTCATAGTTATTTTATATCTTTAAATCTATTTATTTCCATTCCTTTTCCTTTCTCCCTTTTTCTTTTTTAATATACTTATTATAAATCAAACGATGTCTCTAACCTAGGGCTCCCCTAAATACTATTTTTTATTTTTTATTTTTTTAAGTCAAATTTCCTCATTAAAAAACACTCTTCACTCAGTAAATGTTCATCTGCAACGGCTCTCCGTAGTCAGAAGCCCGTTACCGAGCATCAGCACCACGTGACGTGCATATGTCGCTTTTCAATCACACAAGCTCTATTCCCCTTGAAAAGAGGAAAGGAAGAGTGTCTGATGCTCACCAATGAGTGCGCATCGCTAACTGTGTATGTGTCTCTGTTTTGAAATAAAAAGCAGAGCACGCGTCTACCAGAGTGCACGCGCCGTCAACGAGAGCACATCTCTGTAATAAAACAGAGTACGTGTCTCGTTATTGTAAAAAAATGCCAGCTCACGCGCTCCAGGAGCAATGCGTCCACTGCCAGACTATTCACGCGAGCAGCTTGCACTCGCATAAAAGAAAAAAACAACCATTTCCTTCACTTCGAAGGTAAACCGTCTCTCCTCCTTTTTTTTTTTTTAAAACACCGTTAGCGCTCTCAGTTAGACCCACAAAATAAAGGTGAAAAAAACTCCAAATGAACGTATTAAACACAACTAAAGAATATTAAATACTGAAATGTCCTGAACACCAAAATTACCCAAAAATTGGGTAAAATACTTATAATTACTCATAATATCTCATACATACATCAACATCATTAAAATTCCATATTACAACAAATCATTTCTAATATAAACAATAAGACTACTTATCTGCACAGAAGCAGCAAACAAAAGAGGAAGATGGCTGCTGCTGTGGGACTATATGGACTGTTTTGGTTCTATGTTATTGTTACATTATTTGGTTCTCAAGTCTTTAAATGAGCTGCACAGGAGTGGTGAATAAAGGCTGAAGCATAATGCTACCCTCTTGTCTTGACATAAAATCTTCCCTGACAGATTTGTGTATTGCTGCATTCCTGTGAGCTGGGTGGGACACACTGGAGGATGGAAGGAAGGGACCCTCTTTTTACACTTCAAAAGTTTGCTCTTTGATTCAGTGATAGATCACTAGGAAGGGGCCTGGACACATCTCAGGAAAGGAGATGGGGCTGTTAGGTGAATCATGAATTATAGAGCTTGGAACCTAGGACTAACCCATTGATAGACCTAACATCCAGGTATGAACTCTGGTCACTCCTATCAATTGCGTTGTAGGCAAATTAACTTAGGAGTCTTGCCTGCTGTGACAGACGTCCTATCATGAGGAAAGAAGAAAAGGAGAGGTGGACTCTTCAAAGGAAACAGAACCCCAACATAAAACTTCAAAGACTCAGGCCCTAAAACACATTTGGATGTCTGGAAATGGACTATAAGAAGGAGAGGTTGAGGCCAAAACCTTGTCATGTGCCAAGCAGCCAGATGAGCTGTGTGAGAAGGGGGAGCTTTGCAAGACCTATACCTGTGACCAAGACTGGGAGTCAAGATCTGCTATTCTCCCTGTTAGGTGAGAGGACACCACCCATGGGAACCTAAATCGCCTGCCCTGCAGCATGGAGTACCAGTGTCAACTGGCTTTCCAAGACTAGTGTGCCCTGTGAGGAAGATTAGAGTGCCGGAGGAAGTGAGGTCCAGTGGGGAGCCCCACTGAGAGTACTCCCTTGGTGAGGTGTGAAGAGAATGGCTGCACACTAATTAAATCATTGCCCTTGTGCTGGAATAGTACATCGACCCACGTATGCCAGGTAAGGGATGCCATGATCTAAGCTATGTGAAGAGTGCTGTGCTAGAAGTGCCAGGCCTGCATCGCCACACCACAATGACCCTGTAAGCCAGAGGGGGTAATTGTTGAACTTATTTAGGCCAGGGGCATGAGACTTCTGTCCACCAAGATAAGTGACCCCGTATGCCAGGTGGGGCCTCTGTAGTGAGGGCGATCGCATTGAAATAGTATGTGCCCGATTGTGAATAACGTGGCAATCCTGTATGCCAGGAGGGGCTGCTGATACCACTGTGGCCAAGTGTTTGGGTCATGGCCCAGATGAGAGGATTACTGCAATGACCGGTGGATCTAGCCCACCAACTGCACCTGACCAATTCCCCAAGGATTGCAAAGATTCCACTAAAGACATCACACTCTCCATGGTGCTCCAGTCAGGAGCCGGAGAATTCCCCCTTTTAGCGGAAGTGTAACATATGACTTACCACGTGTTGGTCAAGCGGGAGCACCCCGGATCGCTGGACAAACAGGCAGCGCTGCTCGGAGGAGAGAGCCTGCTCCTGCCGGATGCTGCCATGTGAACTGCATTTTGCCTGTATTTACCAAACAGAATCTTGACTCAGGAGTGCTCATGGAGCGGGCACTTGTTGCACCACTGAACACTTTCGTACCACAGTAAGACCAGAACTGGGCCTCTGGGACCAGAAGGACCGCCTGCAAACAGTGCTGCTGCACCATATACACTTTTTTCTAATAACTAAGGTGTCAAAGGGGAACTCTTGAGTCCTACTAGTACACATCCCATGGATGTGGTCACCAGTGAATGAGGAATAACCCCAAACAGGTTGCAAGGTAGGGAGTGGGGCAGGAATTTGCTTGACAACTACTAGAGCCCCGTCCTCCACAGGAGTGTTTTCACTTGTACTGTGTACACTTTGAGTAATGAGTCGTATTCATTTACATGTATCTACACTTTCCCCCATGGGAGTCTTTGACTGCTTGTCCACAGCTACCACTGAGAGTCAAGTGCAGAAGGGGTACTTGGCTCAGTTGCTTGGGATCCATAGTAGGTCAGGCCCCTTACATCAGGAGCTAGGTAGGAGAAGTCATTCTGAATTTGAGTGAGGCTGAGAGGAGGTATCTGGTAAGTCTGTTGAAGTTTATGTGATTGTTAAGATAAATGTGTCCTATGTAGTATAAGGCTACGTATCTGTTAATGAGGTGTTAGAAGAGTGCTAATTTGTGAATAGAGAGCCAGCAGAGTTCTTTGAGGTGCGCAGTGATGTGCGTGTGGAGTGAGAGGTTGATGGTGGGCCTGGCCTCTGAGTTTTGTATGGTCTAGAGTCTTCTGGTCAGTTGAGCATTGATTCTGGCATAGAGTATGTTGCAGCGTGCTGGTGATGAGGGCTTATGAGACAGTTGTTTGAAGATCTTCTTAACCACTGCTAGTTTATGGAAGCAGGAGGCAGAGACTGGCCGGTCATGATGAGTTGGTTGACAATTAATATTCCAAGGTTATTTGCATGGGTTGCCAGGAGGAGTATGAGTCCAAATTCGTCAGGCTACCAGGTGGAGTCTGAGAGCAAAGGGACTTTGCACTCAATTGCTACTTCTGTTTTGTCTGTGCTGAACTGGAGGCAATTGATTGTCATCTATCTGGCTACTTTTTCCGTGTATGCAAAGAAATTGGTCTGGGTGATTGGCATCTTGTCTGCGAGAGTATGAGCTGGGTATCAACAGAGTAGGATATGACGTTGATTCCATGGGCACAGCTGATGCTGGCAACTTGGATGATGTAGGCATGGAACAGTGGAACTTTTCAGATGAGGTTGTTGGAGTCCAAGGTGAAGGACTCCAGGCTCACCTACTAGGTGCAGGCTGTTAAGATGGAACCAATCCAGCAAAGTGTGGGTCCTTAAATACTGGGTTCCTGCAGTCAATGGATGAGGATCAAGTGGGAGTTGATGTTGAAGGCTGCAAAAAGGTCCAGTAGAATGTTGTCAATGGTGCAGTCTCTGCACTGTGGTGGGGCCTGAATCTGGGCCGAGTAGTGTTGAGTAGGTGGTTGGTATTGAGTTAGGTGGCTAGGCATTTGTTTATCATCTTTTCCACTACTTTTGCCAGATAGAATACCAGGGAGATAGGCCAGTAGTTACCTAATGCCTTCTGATCTGTTGAGGGCTTCTTGAGGAGCAGTGTGGGAGGTTTCTTGAGAAGGAGGAGTACTGCAGAGTATTTCCAGGCATCCTGATAGGTGGCTGTGGTCCTTTTATCGAGAGGTCAGAGGGTGATCCGTGGTATATGGACTGTATGGCCAATGCTGTTCCTTGAGTGGTGATGGTGGGAGAGGGGGTCAGGTTGGTCTTCTGGATGTTGGTTGCTCTAATCATAAGATCTGCAAGAGTAGCAGGGTGAGGTTTGGGTTAGAATTTGTTGCAGATGCTGGTGATTTTCTTCCTGAAGAATCGGGAAAGCTGGATGCAGAGGTCATGATAGGGGGTTAAGCTGGTGGAATTTGCTGCTAGAAAGATGAAGTCGTTAACTATTACAAAGATTTCCTCAGTGTTGCTGGTGCTGCTTTCAGTGTAGTCAGTGAGTGCACAGCATTTGGTGGCTCTGATATGATGATGGTAGCGTCTAATGGCAGATTTGTTGCCCTGACTTTGTTTCAAACTGCATTCAAGCTGCTTTCAGCGTTGTTTGATGAGTCTGAACTCTTCCATGTACCAGCTTGCTTGCGTTCTGGTTCTCGTGGCTTTGTTGGCTTTAAGAGTCAAGGGTGTCTGTGCAGGTGGCCATCCAGGAGTTGAATTTGGAGGTCGGTCAGGGGAGGTTGTTGTTGTGTCAAGGTCAGTCGTGTAGGAGCTTGGAAGGCCAGGATGCTTCTGAGATCTTGTTCCATTCCTGTTGTAAAGATTTGGCAATGGTGTTTCTGCAATAGTGTGGGATAGGCTTGCTGAGGTTGATGAGGGTGTGACCTGACCAGGTGATTGTTATGGGCTTGTCTACTGTGATATCACTGAAACTGGTGAAGATGGGGCAAGGAAGTGTAGTGCCTTTCACTTGCTGGGTGAGTCTGATGTTGGACAGGTCCTCAAGGTGATTGGTTGTGGTGGTATCAGTTAAGTCATCTAGGTGTTAGTTGAGGTCATCGAGGAGGATGAAGGTGTTGTAGTCAATGATGGGGGCGACAAAGACCACAATGGTGCACCCAAAATTGATGTATGGTCCAGCGGGATGCTAGATGAGATTCCTGCTCAGGGTATAGTTGGTGGTGGTGAGGAGTTTGAAGGACAAGTGCTCCATGATGCTGGCGGTGCATTCTGAGATAGTGGAGTACTGAATGGATTATTTGAAGATAATAGTGATTCTGCCTCTGAGTCTCTTTGTCCTGTCCTTTCTTGAGATCTTGTTTCTGGGCAGGAGGGGAGGTGCCATGGAGATGGTGGGGTCGCCAAGGGAGTCCACCAGATTTTTCAGGTTTTGGTTAGGAAGAACATATCTGGTGGTTTGTTTAGAAAGGGAACAAATGTTGAGGAGTATGTAGGTCAGGGAGGGGTGCAATGTGATAGGGTTCAGATGTGTGTGGTTATGTTTGTTGAGTGTGCAGGGTTTTTCAGGTGTGGGGGTTAGGTGGGTGGTGGACAGTGCAAGTGAAATGGCAGCTGGTACAGGTAGACAAGAAACAGGAGCAAAAGATTTTTGGCTGATATTTCCTGCTTCACTGCAACTAAGACACCAACGGTTTTAAGACCTGGGCCAGTATTTTATCATGTCCTAAGAGCCAGAAAAAGTGTTTCAGTTGAAAATCATCCTTAAGCCAGTTTTGTACATAAAGATTCATTTTTCTGTCTAAAACTGAATAAGACAAAAGGGAGCTCATGGTGGACAGGCCGACAGGTATTCACATGGGCACTCATCTAATCCCATTTTGTGATAGGCATCTTGTTATAAATGGGGTTTCTGGTTGGCTAGGGTATGCGCCTAAGACAGGCAGAACCCACCACTCTAATTAGGGCAAGTAGGTTACACACCAAAGATAACCTGTGCTCACCCCCTTGGTAGCTTGGCACAGAGCAGTCAGGCTTATCTCCAGAGGCAATGTGCAAAGCGTTTGCGCAACCCATTCACAACAGTGACACTATAAATATACCACAAAAGAGACTCCACATGTAATTGCCTCTATATTGTATACATCTCACTAAACCAAAGAGCGGCATGAGTCATGAAGGTTGCACATATAATGCAATTACTGGCATGATACTTGCTATTCTGGCAATGCCAGAAGCAAAATGATAGTCAACATATTCTCAGGGTGGGAAATATTATAGTACAACCAATACATCGCTGAGGGCCTGATTACAACCTTGATGGATGGGCTACTCTGTCACAAAACTGATGGATATCCTGTCAGCCGTAGTACAAGTTCCATTATATCCCATGGAACTTGTAAAACAGCGAACGGGCTATCTGTCCCTTTTGTGACGGAGTAGCCCATCCACCAAGGTCATAATCAGACCCTAAGTGTCATCGAACAGTATGAAGCACGATAACTGGGTACGTTATGCAAGGATGGCCACCTCACTCGTTTCCAGCTACTACCAGACTCAAAAATGATGTACACCACAAAACATTAGTGCAGGAAGTGTAACAGTAAAACACATATAATGCCCAGAAGGCGAACACAGATGTAGGCCCACCTGTCACCCTATAAGGAAGTTTACAATAATTCTGAGAGAGACCCTGTTGAAAGCAGGGCATCCGAGCATCTGGTTTTGGAATAAAATGCAGATGCTCCCTCTCAGGATTTAGAGTAATGTGGAGGGGGAGGGGTGAGGAGCCTTGAGTAAAATGTTTGGACTGCCCAAGTCTGAAGTACTGAGAGCAGACTCGCCCCCCGCCTTTCCTGAGGGCGTATCAGCACTGAAGTGACCACCAACATTGCCCTGGTCTGCACAGCAGAGGGGAGAGAAGTCAGGGGTGCTCCTTGGTGCAGGATTATGACTATGGCTCCAGGAGGCTCTGACTTGTCCTTGTGCTGCAAGGAGGGTGTCTCTTACACTATGCAGCTGCAACACAAGAGGCCCCTGGCACTGCTCCAGGTAAAGGGAGGAGAGTGTAGGAAGCTGGCCCGGTGTGGTGAGCATCTATGATGTTTTCACCTTATACCCGGCCCG
This sequence comes from Pleurodeles waltl, assembly GCF_031143425.1. Lineage (NCBI taxonomy): Eukaryota > Metazoa > Chordata > Amphibia > Caudata > Salamandridae > Pleurodeles > Pleurodeles waltl. Next base: position 464,876,136 of record NC_090448.1, on the reverse strand, counting down.
GGTATCCCCTATTAGTGAAGTGTAGGCAGTGTCTAGAAAGCCAGGGCTCTCCAACGTTAGCTATGGATGAGCAGCCAAGACTTGTCTAGGAGACATTCAAAACTTATGCAATACCACTACAGTCACATAGCACTATCACACATAAAAGAACCACATAGTGTTAAAAAAATAAAGGTACTTTATTATGGTAACACAAATACTAGAACATTACTAGGCAGTTACACCAACTGGAGGATAGGAAACACACTAAATATATAACAATCAATGAGAAGCATAAAAAAAGCAAGCACTGGCAAAAGTATTAGAAAGTAGTGTAGGCCCTAGGGAAGGACCAAAGTATATACTAAATAAGTGTAATGCAAGATACAGTCCCCCACCCAAGGATGTGGTGAGTACCAGAGTGATCCCCCGAATTCAGCAGAGCAGAGATAAGTACCTGGTTTTCCCCAAACCCAACAGGAGGACTTTAGAAAAGGATTGTGCAAGACCCCGATCAGACTGAAAGAACCTAAAGGTGGATTCTGGCAGAAGAGGACCTGCAAAGGAAGAGGACCAGGTCCAGTTCGTGATGGAGTGTCCGGTAGTGACAGGAGCCACTACCCACACTTCTGTGGATGCAGGACTAGGTCGATGGGGGGCAAAGAAGACCAGCTGTGCAGCACAGGAGCTGAAGAGGAGTTCCTGAAGTGATGTAGATGGTGTCCCATGTTGGCTGTCAGGTTGCAGTGGATCAGTGGTGCAGGAAGACCACCAATAAGCCTTGGCAAATGCAAAAAAAGAGGAAGACGAGTTGCAAGGCTGAAGAGGATCTGCAAGGCCCAGGGGACTCAAACCAACGAGGGAGTCTGGGATGACCCTCAGCAGTTGGGAGAGTCATCAGAAGAGAATGCAGTCCCCACAGGCAACCGACTGGCAGCAGGCACAGCAAGTCGCAGTGAGGCCCACTCAGCACACATGAAGAGGAGTCCCATGTCACTGGGGCAGCAAAAAGGAGACTCTGCTTGGCAGGAAGAAGTGCTGGGGGACCGGGCTACACGAAGTCTGAAGATCCCTTGGAGCAGGAGCAAACAAGTCTTGATACCTGCAAGAGTCACGGTGCATAGGGGTACTATCCTGCAAGAAAAGGCAAGAGCTTACCATCTCCCAAGTTTGTTAGCTGGTAGAGAGGACCAAGCAGACCACTCCAGATCACCACCTGTGAAGCACTATCCACGCAGTTCCAGAGGATGGCAGATCCACGCAGCAGGTCATTGTTGCAGTTGGTGCCTGCAGATGCAGGGGAGTGACTCCTTCACCCCAAGGGAGATTCCTTCTTACTTCTTGGTGCAGGCTGAAGTCTTGTCGACCTCAGAGGATGCACAGTTGGGGAAATGTTGCAGTTGCTGGAAGGTGCCCGAAAAACAATGTTGCAAATCGGAGTCGCTGCTGGAGTTGCAGATTGTCGGTTCCTGAAAAGTCCAGTTGTGGTTCCAGTGGCCAGAAGATGAAGTAAACAATGCAGAGGAGTCCTGGTGGAATCTTGCATGTCAAATCTGAGACTCACCCAAGAGGAGACCCTAAATAGCCCAGGAAGGGGGATTGGTCACCTAGCAAGGTGACCACCTATCAAGAGGGGGCTGTGACGTCACCTGCCTGACCTGGCCACTCAGATGCTCCCAGGGGCCTCTGCACATTTTGAATTCAAGATGGCAGAATCAAGTGGCCACCTGGAGGAGCTCTGGGCACCACACCTGCAGAGGTGATGGACAGGGCAGTGGTTACTCCTCTTTCTATTGCCCAGTTTCACGTCAGAGCAAGGACCGGGCGTCCCTGGACTAGCGCAAACTGGTTTAAGCAAGGAGGGCACCAAATGTGCCCTTCAAAGCAAACCGCTGGCTTGGGGAGGCTACCCCTCTCAGGCCTTATAACACCTATTTCCAAGGGAGAGGGTGTTTCCTCCCTCTCCCACAGGAATCGATTGTTCTGCCTTCCTCTGCCTTAGCTGATCAAGCAGCAGGAGGGCAGAATCTGTCTCAGGGGTAGCAGCAGCGCGGGCTGCCCGGAAAACCCCAGAAGACTGGTAGGAGCAATGATGGGGGGCCTCTAAGGAGCTCCCAGAGTGCATGAAATCATACAACCAATATTGGCAACAGCAATGAGGTATGATTCTGACATGTTTGATACCAAACATGCCCAGGTTCGAAGTTACCATTATATAGCTGGACCTGTGTCTAGTACACTGATAAAATGACTTCCACGCTCTCACGAAGTCCAGTGTAATGGAGCTAGAATTTGTAGGGACACCTCTGCTCATACTGGGGTGCCCTCACACACAGGGACCTGCACCCTGCGCTCAGGGCTAGGAGGGCCTACCATAGGGGTGACTTACAGTGACCTGGTGCAGTAACCTGAGGTGAAAAGGTGCATGCACCTTTTCACGCAGACTGCAATGGCAGGCCTCCAGACACATTTTGCATGGGCCCCATGGGTGGCATAATACATGCTGCTGCCCATGGGGAACTCCTGGTGCCCCAATGGTCTGAGAACCTAAGTACCATATACTAGCGACTTATATGGGGGCACCAGTATGCCAATTGTGGGGTGTGCAAGGTCCTAAGCAACCAAATTTGGAGGGAGAGAGCACAATCACTGGGGTTCTGGTTACCAAGATCCCAATGACAACAGTCCAAGCATACTGATAGCAGGCAAAAAGTGGGGGTAGCCATGCTAAAAGGATGGTACTTCCTACAGGGAACACAATGTAGCACCTCGATGGGAGACCTTGTTCAGTCTCTTCCCGTGTGCCATAGGCTGTCTCATTGTGAGTGCGTGGTGCATTTGCTGGGAAGATGGCCCAGGCTAGTGGTGGCTGATCCCAGCTTCAGGACAGACCCCATGAGTTGATCAGAACACGGCAAAGGAGGCTTGGAACAGCACACTGCTGGGGTGAAGAGCCAAAGTTGCCCTTCTCAGTCCTTGCATATTGCGCTACAGGCAGATGAATCACTTGGTTCGGCAGCGAGGAGCACTATCCAACACTCCTTCCTGGGGCAGTCAAGGTGATCAGAGCCACACGCTGAGGGAAGTTAGGAGTGTTGAGGCATGTGCTAGCTTCAGAGAAATGAACAGCACTCAACACGCACTGAGAAGTAATAATGGGCTGCCCACGTGTGCTAAGAAATTCAGGGAAGGGGCTAAACAGCGCTCAGGAGTAATCCTTTAAAGCCCCGGAGATTCCTTAGTGGGCAGGAGGGACTAACCAACAAGCCCCTTGAGAACATTGATACCAGGGAGAGGAGCTGCAGACAGAAGGTGGAAACACAACAAAGCCAATAGTTCCAGCGGCAGTTCCTCCTGGCAGTACCCCAGTGCCTTGGGGGGACCACAGTCAGGAAGCAGCTGACAGCAGGGCAACAAGCAGAAAAGCAATCCATTGAGTCCTTTATGCCACCCGGCAGACAGCACGGCAACAACAAAAGTCCATATGAGTCCTTTTAGTAGCACAGCAGTCCTTCTGACAGAGGTTAAGCCCTACTTTCAAAAGTGCTAAAAAATCATGGGCTCAGAGCCCAAATACTTATCCTCAAAAATGCCTTTGTTCGGGGGGTGACTTCAAAGGGACCCTTTCAAGTGTAACACAGCCCCTTTCAACCCAGCCCTGTCTCGAGACATCAGTAGGGAGTAAATCAGCCTATTTTGTGAGGCAGGGACACAACCTACTGACATGTAAGTGCACCGCACCTCCCACTCTCCCATCCCAGGAATACTGTCAGCATGCAGATGCGCCCAACCCACCCTGTGTTGTGACTGTCTGGAAAGTAAGCACAAAGTGTAGCTGTCACTCTGCCCTAGACATGGATTGGAGTCAGGCTGCAAACCACTAGAGTTATAAGCACAGAGAAATGCCCATTTTCTAAAAGTAGCATTTCTAAAACAGTAATGTAAAATCCAAATACACCGGTAAGAAGGATTTCTCACTACCATTCCAAACATACCAAATATGCCCAAGCTACTCCTTTCAGATCAGAAATTACCACCTAAAATATGTAAGGGAATTCCCAATGCAAGCCTGTGAGAAGAGCAGCCCTCTTAAAAGAACGTCCTACCTTTTACATACACAGCACCCTGCCCATAGGGCTACATAGTGCCTACCTTAGGGGTGACTTAGATGCACAAAAATGGGAGTTTAGGCCTTGGAAAGTATTTTGAATTGCCAAGTCAATGTGGCAGTAAACTGCACATGCAGGCACTGCAGTGGCAGAATGAGACAAGTTAGAAAGGCTACTTCTGTGGGTGGCGCAATCAGCGCTGCAGTCCCACTTGCAGCATTTAATTTACAGGCCCTGAGTATATGGTTGACCACTTTACAAGGGACTTACAGGTAATTTTAATTATGTCAAATAGATGTAAACCAATCTTACCAATTTTTAGAGGAGAGAGAACATGCACTTTAGCACTGATTAGCAGTCCTAAAGCCAGCAATTAAATGGTCAGAAAAATAGGAGGAGAAAGGCAGAAAGTCTGGGACGACCCTGCAGAAAGGGTCATTTCAAACACATCTTCTCAACTCAGAACGTTAGAGCACCATGTTGTTGTTGTAGCCATCTTTAATGCAAGGAATCACCATAAATTCAAGACGCTTTGAGCCAGCCATGAAGTGTTCCACCTATGAGCACAACACACTGTTTTCAGTCAGACATCTGCGGCAATCAATAATAATAAACACAAATAGTTTCTTTTAAGGAAGTAAGTAGAAAATATCTATTAAATCAGTACAACACCAATGAATATATGGACACTGCACCATAAAGGCACTGCAATGGGATACAGTTAGGAAACAGAATAGCACAAACAACTGTTGGCCAGTCAAATGCCTGTGGAGAAGATGAACACAGGGCTGGAGCCAAAGCTCCTCTTTTCATTCTACCTTATAAAGCTCTATCTTGGTGATTGAGTTGGCTAACCAGTCAAAGCTCTCTAACCAGATTTAAAGAGAACTTTAATTCACACTCAATTAAATTCTAAAGATATATTTTCAAAAGTACAAGATAAAAACCCAGATCTCTTTAGTGCTTGTGGAACTAGAGATCTGTGTATTATAGTCTCTAACTTTCAAACAATGTAAGCCACTTCCTCTGTTTGGCTCTGACCTCATATTGTGAAGTCAATTCTTTTTGTATTTGTTACAGACTTCACAATGTAAAATCCCTGTTGGCAACTGTATTTGTCAGAGTTTACAAGGTAAATTCCCTTCCAACTTTTTTTGTTATGTAGTTATAGTTACACTTACCCTTAGCACAGCCCCTTCCTACTACCTTTGACATGATAACTGTTTCAGAAATTTGTCTCTCATTCATACCTATTGGAACAACTTAATAGGAACCTTATACAGCTGCTGACCAATTAAATGCCCATAAAGAAAACAGTATCAAAATAGGGCAAAGCTAAAGCCCCTCCCCTCGAAACTTCTCCTTAAAACTTCTGTGAACTGAAACTCAGAGCTAAAGCTGTTTGTAGCCAGACCTCAAACCAACCCGGAAACTAGTGTGCCCCACATCTTATGGGCACTGGAGAAAAGGGTATTTCCTGAAATGAACATCCAAGAGAAACAGGACGATGTCCAAACACGTAATTACATGACATAGGGGGTCATTCCAAGCTTGGCGGGCGGCGGGAGCCGCCCGCCAAGCGGGAACCGCCAGAAGACCGTACCGCGGTCAAAAGACCGCGGCGGTCATTCTGGGTTTCCCACTGGGCTGGCGGGCGACCGCCAAAAGGCCGCCCACCAGCCCAGTGGGAAACACCCTTCTACGAGGAAGACGGCTCCGAATGGAGCCGGCGGAGTGGAAGGTGTGCGACGGGTGCAGTAGCACCCGTCGCGAATTTCAGTGTCTGCTAAGCAGACACTGAAATTCAAAGTGGGGCCCTCTTACGGGGGCCCCTGCAGTGCCCATGCCACTGGCATGGGCACTGCAGGGGCCCCCAGGGGCCCCATGACACCCCTCACCGCCATACTGTTCCTGGCGGTCAAAACCGCCAGGAACAGGATGGCGGTGAGGGGGTCGGAATCCCCCATGGCAGCGCAGCAAGCTGCGCCGCCATGGGGGATTCCTCAGGGCAGCGGAAAACCGGCGGGACACTGCCGGTTTTCCGTTTCTGACCGCGGCCATACCGCCGCGGTCAGAATGCCCTTAGGAGCACCGCCAGCCTGTTGGCGGTGCTCCCGCCGACCCCGGCCCTGGCGGTCAAGGACCGCCGGGGTCGGAATCATCCCCATAATCTAACAATTAATAAGGTATTATAGAGCTGCTGGGAATACTTGTATATCTGAGAGACTTCCTTGATCTAGAAAGCCAGGGCTCTCCAACGTTAGCTGTGGATGAGCAGCCAAGACTTGTCTAGGAGACATTCAAAACTTATGCAATACCACTACAGTCACATAGCACTATCACACATAAAAGAACCACATAGTATTAAAAAAATAAATGTACTTTATTATGGTAACACAAATACTAGAACATTACTAGGCAGTTACACCAACTGGAGGATAGGAAACACACTAAATATATAACAATCAATGAGAAGCATAAAAAAAGCAAGCACTGGCAAAAGTATTAGAAAGTAGTGTAGGCCCTAAGGAAGGACCAAAGTATATACTAAATAAGTGTAATGCAAGATACAGTCCCCCACCCAAGGATGTGGTGAGTACCAGAGTGATCCCCCGCGATCAGCAGAGCAGAGATAAGTACCTGGTTTTCCCCAAACCCAACAGGAGGACTTTAGAAAAGGATTGTGCAAGACCCCGATCAGACTGGAAGAACCTAAAGGTGGATTCTGGCAGAAGAGGACCTGCAAAGGAAGAGGACCAGGTCCAGTTCGTGATGGAGTGACCGGTAGTGACAGGAGCCACTACCCACACTTCTGTGGATGCAGGACTAGGTCGATGGGGGGCAAAGAAGACCAGCTGTGCAGCACAGGAGCTGAAGAGGAGTTCCTGAAGTGATGTAGATGGTGTCCCATGTTGGCTGTCAGGTTGCAGTGGATCAGTGGTGCAGGAAGACCACCAATAAGCCTTGGCAAATGCAAAAAAAGAGGAAGACGAGTTGCAAGGCTGAAGAGGATCTGCAAGGCCCAGGGGACTCCAACCAACGAGGGAGTCTGGGATGACCCTCAGCAGTTGGGAGAGTCATCAGAAGAGAATGCAGTCCCCACAGGCAACCGACTGGCAGCAGGCACAGCAAGTCGCAGTGAGGCCCACTCAGCACACATGAAGAGGAGTCCCATGTCACTGGGGCAGCAAAAAGGAGACTGTGCTTGGCAGGAAGAAGTGCTGGGGGACCGGGCTACACGAAGTCTGAAGATCCCTTGGAGCAGGAGCAAACAAGTCTTGATAGCTGCAAGAGTCACGGTGCATAGGGGTACTATCCTGCAAGAAAAGGCAAGAGCTTACCATCTCCCAAGTTTGTTAGCTGGTAGAGAGGACCAAGCGGACCACTCCAGATCACCACCTGTGAAGCACCATCCACGCAGTTCCAGAGGATGGCAGATCCACGCAGCAGGTCATTGTTGCAGTTGGTGCCTGCAGATGCAGGGGAGTGACTCCTTCACTCCAAGGGAGATTCCTTCTTACTTCTTGGTGCAGGCTGAAGTCTTGTCGACCTCAGAGGATGCACAGTTGGGGAAATGTTGCAGTTGCTGGAAGGTGCCCGAAAAACAATGTTGCAAATCGGAGTCGCTGCTGGAGTTGCAGATTGTCGGTTCCTGAAAAGTCCAGTTGTGGTTCCAGTGGCCAGAAGATGAAGTAAACAATGCAGAGGAGTCCTGGTGGAATCTTGCATGTCAAATCTGAGACTCACCCAAGAGGAGACCCTAAATAGCCCAGGAAGGGGGATTGGTCACCTAGCAAGGTGACCACCTATCAAGAGGGGGCTGTGACGTCACCTGCCTGACCTGGTCACTCAGATGCTCCCAGGGGCCTCTGCACATTTTGAATTCAAGATGGCAGAATCAAGTGGCCAACTGGAGGAGCTCTGGGCACCACACCTGCAGAGGTGATGGACAGGGCAGTGGTTACTCCTCTTTCTATTGCCCAGTTTCACGTCAGAGCAAGGACCGGGCGTCCCTGGACTAGCGCAAACTGGTTTAAGCAAGGAGGGCACCAAATGTGCCCTTCAAAGCAAACCGCTGGCTTGGGGAGGCTACCCCTCTCAGGCCTTATAACACCTATTTCCAAGGGAGAGGGTGTTTCCTCCCTCTCCCACAGGAATCGATTGTTCTGCCTTCCTCTGCCTTAGCTGATCAAGCAGCAGGAGGGCAGAATCTGTCTCAGGGGTAGCAGCAGCGCGGGCTGCCCGGAAAACCCCAGAAGACTGGTAGGAGCAATGATGGGGGGCCTCTAAGGAGCTCCCAGAGTGCATGAAATCATACAACCAATATTGGCAACAGCAATGAGGTATGATTCTGACATGTTTGATACCAAACATGCCCAGGTTCGAAGTTACCATTATATAGCTGGACCTGTGTCTAGTACACTGATAAAATGACTTCCACGCTCTCACGAAGTCCAGTGTAATGGAGCTAGAATTTGTAGGGACACCTCTGCTCATACTGGGGTGCCCTCACACACAGGGACCTGCACCCTGCGCTCAGGGCTAGGAGGGCCTACCATAGGGGTGACTTACAGTGACCTGGTGCAGTAACCTGTGGTGAAAAGGTGCATGCACCTTTTCACGCAGACTGCAATGGCAGGCCTCCAGACACATTTTGCATGGGCCCCATGGGTGGCATAATACATGCTGCAGCCCATGGGGAACTCCTGGTGCCCCAATGGTCTGAGAACCTAAGTACCATATACTAGCGACTTATATGGGGGCACCAGTATGCCAATTGTGGGGTGTGCAAGGTCCTAAGCAACCAAATTTGGAGGGAGAGAGCACAATCACTTGGGTTCTGGTTACCAAGATCCCAATGACAACAGTCCAAGCATACTGATAGCAGGCAAAAAGTGGGGGTAGCCATGCTAAAAGGATGGTACTTCCTACATGGAACACAATGTAGCACCTCGCTGGGAGACCTTGTTCAGTCTCTTCCCGTGTGCCATAGGCTGTGGCATTGTGAGTGCGTGGTGCATTTGCTGGGAAGATGGCCCAGGCTAGTGGTGGCTGATCCCAGCTTCAGGACAGACCCCATGAGTTGATCAGAACACGGCAAAGGAGGCTTGGAACAGCACACTGCTGGGGTGAAGAGCCAAAGTTGCCCTTCTCAGTCCTTGCATATTGCGCTACAGGCAGATGAATCACTTGGTTCGGCAGCGAGGAGCACTATCCAACACTCCTTCCTGGGGCAGTCAAGGTGATCAGAGCCACGCGCTGAGGGAAGTTAGGAGTGTTGAGGCATGTGCTGGCTTCAGAGGAATGAAAAGCACTCAACACGCACTGAGAAGTAATAATGGGCTGCCCACGTGTGCTAAGAAATTCAGGGAAGGGGCTAAACAGCGCTCAGGAGGAATCCTTTAAAGCCCCGGAGATTCCTTAGTGGGCAGGAGGGACTAACCGACAAGCCCCTTGAGAACATTGATACCAGGGAGAGGAGCTGCAGACAGAAGGTGGAAACACAACAAAGCCAATAGTTCCAGCGGCAGTTCCTCCTGGCAGTACCCCAGTGCCTTGGGGGGACCACAGTCAGGAAGCAGCTGACAGCAGGGCAACAAGCAGAAAAGCAATCCATTGAGTCCTTTATGCCACCCGGCAGACAGCACGGCAACAACAAAAGTCCATATGAGTCCTTTTAGTAGCACAGCAGTCCTTCTGACAGAGGTTAAGCCCTACTTTCAAAAGTGCTAAAAAATCATGGGCTCATAGCCCAAGTACTTATCCTCAAAAATGCCTTTGTTCGGGGGGTGACTTCAAAGGGACCCTTTCAAGTGTAACACAGCCCCTTTCAACCCAGCCCTGTCTCGAGACATCAGTAGGGAGTAAATCAGCCTATTTTGTGAGGCAGGGACACAACCTACTGACATGTAAGTGCACCCCACCTCCCACTCTCCCATCCCAGGAAGACTGTCAGCATGCAGATGCGCCCAACCCACCCTGTGTTGTGACTGTCTGGAAAGTAAGCACAAAGTGTAGCTGTCACTCTGCCCTAGACATGGATTGGAGTCAGGCTGCAAACCACTAGAGTTATAAGCACAGAGAAATGCCCATTTTCTAAAAGTAGCATTTCTAAAACAGTTATGTAAAATCCAAATACACCAGTAAAAAGGATTTCTCACTACCATTCCAAACATACCAAATATGCCCAAGCTACTCCTTTCAGATCAGAAATTACCACCTAAAATATGTAAGGGAATTCCCAATGCAAGCCTGTGAGAAGAGCAGCCCTCTTAAAAGAACGTCCTACCTTTTACATACACAGCACCCTGCCCATAGGGCTACATAGTGCCTACCTTAGGGGTGACTTAGATGTACAAAAATGGGAGTTTAGGCCTTGGAAAGTATTTTGAATTGCCAAGTCAATGTGGCAGTAAACTGCACATGCAGGCACTGCAGTGGCAGAATGAGACAAGTTAGAAAGGCTACTTCTGTGGGTGGTGCAATCAGCGCTGCAGTCCCACTTGCAGCATTTAATTTACAGGCCCTGAGTATATGGTTGACCACTTTACAAGGGACTTACAGGTAATTTTAATTATGTTAAATAGATGTAAACCAATCTTACCAAGTTTTAGAGGAGAGAGAACATGCACTTTAGCACTGATTAGCAGTCCTAAAGCCAACAATTAAATGGTCAGAAAAATAGGAGGAGAAAGGCAGAAAGTCTGGGACGACCCTGCAGAAAGGGTCATTTCAAACACATCTTCTCAACTCCGAACGTTAGAGCACCATGTTGTTGTTGTAGCCATCTTTAATGCAAGGAATCACCATAAATTCAAGACGCTTTGAGCCAGCCATGAAGCGTTCCACCTATGAGCACAACACACTGTTTTCAGTCAGACATCTGCGGCAATCAATAATAATAAACACAAATAGTTTCTTTTAAGGAAGTAAGTAGAAAATATCTATTAAATCAGTACAACACCAATGAATATATGGACACTGCACCATAAAGGCACTGCAATGGGATACATTTAGGAAACAGAATAGCACAAACAACTGTTGGCCAGTCAAATGCCTGTGGAGAAGATGAACACAGGGCTGGAGCCAAAGCTCCTCTTTTCATTCTACCTTATAAAGCTCTATCTTGGTGATTGAGTTGGCTAACCAGTCAAAGCTCTCTAACCAGATTTAAAGAGAACTTTAATTCACACTCAATTAAATTCTAAAGATATATTTTCAAAAGTACAAAATAAAAACCCAGATCTCTTTAGTGCTTGTGGAACTAGAGATCTGTGTATTATAGTCTCTAACTTTCAAACAATGTAAGCCACTTCCTCTGTTTGGCTCTGACCTCATATTGTGAAGTCAATTCTTTTTGTATTTGTTACAGACTTCACAATGTAAAATCCCTGTTGGCAACTGTATTTGTCAGAGTTTACAAGGTAAATTCCCTTCCAACTTTTTTTGTTATGTAGTTACACTTACCCTTAGCACAGCCCTTCCTACTACCTTTGACATGATAACTGTTTCAGAAATTTGTCTCTCATTCATACCTATTGGAACAACTTAATAGGAACCTTATACAGCTGCTGACCAATTAAATGCCCATAAAGAAAAAAGTATCAAAATAGGGCAAAGCTAAAGCCCCTCCCCTCAAAACTTCTCCTTAAAACTTCTGTGAACTGAAACTCAGAGCTAAAGCTGTTTGTAGCCAGACCTCAAACCAACCCGGAAACTAGTGTGCCCCACATCTTATGGGCACTGGAGAAAAGGGTATTTCCTGAAATGAACATCCAAGAGAAACAGGACGATGTCCAAACACGTAATTACATGACATAGGGGGTCATTCCAAGCTTGGCGGGCGGCGGGAGCCGCCCGCCAAGCGGGAACCGCCAGAAGACCGTACCGCGGTCAAAAGACCGCGGCGGTCATTCTGGGTTTCCCACTGGGCTGGCGGGCGACCGCCAAAAGGCCGCCCGCCAGCCCAGTGGGAAACACCCTTCTACGAGGAAGCCGGCTCCGAATGGAGCCGGCGGAGTGGAAGGTGTGCGACGAGTGCAGTAGCACCAGTCGCGAATTTCAGTGTCTGCTAAGCAGACACTGAAATTCAAAGTGGGGCCCTCTTACGGGGGCCCCTGCAGTGCCCATGCCATTGGCATGGGCACTGCAGGGGCCCCCAGGGGCCCCATGACACCCCTCACCGCCATCCTGTTCCTGGCGGTCAAAACCGCCAGGAACAGGATGGCGGTGAGGGGGTCGGAATACCCCATGGCGGCGCAGCAAGCTGCGCCGCCATGGGGGATTCCTCAGGGCAGCGGAAAACCAGCGGGACACCGCCGGTTTTCCGTTTCTGACCGCGGCCATACCGCCGCGGTCAGAATGCCCTTAGGAGCACCGCCAGCCTGTTGGCGGTGCTCCCGCCGACCCCGGCCCTGGCGGTCAAGGACCGCTGGGGTCGGAATCATCCCCATAATCTAACAATTAATAGGGTATTATAGAGCTGCTGGGAATACTTGTATATCTGAGAGACTTCCTTGATCTAGAAAGCCAGGGCTCTCCAACGTTAGCTGTGGATGAGCAGCCAAGACTTGTCTAGGAGACATTCAAAACTTATGCAATACCACTGCAGTCACATAGCACTATCACACATAAAAGAACCACATAGTGTTAAAAAAATAAAGGTACTTTATAATGGTAACACAAATACTAGAACATTACTAGGCAGTTACACCAACTGGAGGATAGGAAACACACTAAATATATAACAATCAATGAGAAGCATAAAAAAAGCAAGCACTGGCAAAAGTATTAGAAAGTAGTGTAGGCCCTAGGGAAGGACCAAAGTATATACTAAATAAGTGTAATGCAAGATACAGTCCGCCACCCAAGGATGTGGTGAGTACCAGAGTGATCCCCCGCGATCAGCAGAGCAGAGATAAGTACCTGGTTTTCCCCAAACCCAACAGGAGGACTTTAGAAAAGGATTGTGCAAGACCCCGATCAGACTAGAAGAACCTAAAGGTGGATTCTGGCAGAAGAGGACCTGCAAAGGAAGAGGACCAGGTCCAGTTCGTGATGGAGTGTCCGGTAGTGACAGTAGCCACTACCCACACTTCTGTGGATGCAGGACTAGGTCGATGGGGGGCAAAGAAGACCAGCTGTGCAGCACAGGAGCTGAAGAGGAGTTCCTGAAGTGATGTAGATGGTGTCCCATGTTGGCTGTCAGGTTGCAGTGGATCAGTGGTGCAGGAAGACCACCAATAAGCCTTGGCAAATGCAAAAAAAGAGGAAGACGAGTTGCAAGGCTGAAGAGGATCTGCAAGGCCCAGGGGACTCAAACCAACGAGGGAGTCTGGGATGACCCTCAGCAGTTGGGAGAGTCATCAGAAGAGAATGCAGTCCCCACAGGCAACCAACTGGCAGCAGGCACAGCAAGTCGCAGTGAGGCCCACTCAGCACACATGAAGAGGAGTCCCATGTCACTGGGGCAGCAAAAAGGAGACTGTGCTTGGCAGGAAGAAGTGCTGGGGGACCGGGCTACACGAAGTCTGAAGATCCCTTGGAGCAGGAGCAAACAAGTCTTGATAGCTGCAAGAGTCACTGTGCATAGGGGTACTATCCTGCAAGAAAAGGCAAGAGCTTACCATCTCCCAAGTTTGTTAGCTGGTAGAGAGGACCAAGCGGACCACTCCAGATCACCACCTGTGAAGCACTATCCACACAGTTCCAGAGGATGGCAGATCCACGCAGCAGGTCATTGTTGCAGTTGGTGCCTGCAGATGCAGGGGAGTGACTCCTTCACTCCAAGTGAGAGTCCTTCTTACTTCTTGGTGCAGGCTGAAGTCTTGTCGACCTCAGAGGATGCACAGTTGGGGAAATGTTGCAGTTGCTGGAAGGTGCCCGAAAAACAATGTTGCAAATCGGAGTCGCTGCTGGAGTTGCAGATTGTCGGTTCCTGAAAAGTCCAGTTGTGGTTCCAGTGGCCAGAAGATGAAGTAAACAATGCAGAGGAGTCCTGGTGGAATCTTGCATGTCAAATCTGAGACTCACCCAAGAGGAGACCCTAAATAGCCCAGGAAGGGGGATTGGTCACCTAGCAAGGTGACCACCTATCAAGAGGGGGCTGTGATGTCACCTGCCTGACCTGGCCACTCAGATGCTCCCAGGGGCCTCTGCACATTTTGAATTCAAGATGGCAGAATCAAGTGGCCACCTGGAGGAGCTCTGGGCACCACACCTGCAGAGGTGATGGACAGGGCAGTGGTTACTCCTCTTTCTATTGCCCAGTTTCACGTCAGAGCAAGGACCGGGCGTCCCTGGACTAGCGCAAACTGGTTTAAGCAAGGAGGGCACCAAATGTGCCCTTCAAAGCAAACCGCTGGCTTGGGGAGGCTACCCCTCTCAGGCCTTATAACACCTATTTCCAAGAGAGAGGGTGTTTCCTCCCTCTCCCACAGGAATCGATTGTTCTGCCTTCCTCTGCCTTAGCTGATCAAGCAGCAGGAGGGCAGAATCTGTCTCAGGGGTAGCAGCAGCGCGGGCTGCCCGGAAAACCCCAGAAGACTGGTAGGAGCAATGATGGGGGGCCTCTAAGGAGCTCCCAGAGTGCATGAAATCATACAACCAATATTGGCAACAGCAATGAGGTATGATTCTGACATGTTTGATACCAAACATGCCCAGGTTCGAAGTTACCATTATATAGCTGGACCTGTGTCTAGTACACTGATAAAATGACTTCCACGCTCTCACGAAGTCCAGTGTAATGGAGCTAGAATTTGTAGGGACACCTCTGCTCATACTGGGGTGCCCTCACACACAGGGACCTGCACCCTGCGCTCAGGGCTAGGAGGGCCTACCATAGGGGTGACTTACAGTGACCTGGTGCAGTGACCTGTGGTGAAAAGGTGCATGCACCTTTTCACGCAGACTGCAATGGCAGGCCTCCAGACACATTTTGCATGGGCCCCATGGGTGGCATAATACATGCTGCAGCCCATGGGGAACTCCTGGTGCCCCAATGGTGTGAGAACCTAAGTACCATATACTAGCGACTTATATGGGGGCACCAGTTTGCCAATTGTGGGGTGTGCAAGGTCCTAAGTAACCAAATTTGGAGGGAGTGAGCACAATCACTGGGGTTCTGGTTACCAAGATCCCAATGACAACAGTCCAAGCATACTGATAGCAGGCAAAAAGTGGGGGTAGCCATGCTAAAAGGATGGTACTTCCTACAGGGAACACAATGTAGCACCTCGCTGGGAGACCTTGTTCAGTCTCTTCCCGTGTGCCATAGGCTGTGGCATTGTGAGTGCGTGGTGCATTTGCTGGGAAGATGGCCCAGGCTAGTGGTGGCTGATCCCAGCTTCAGGACAGACCCCATGAGTTGATCAGAACACGGCAAAGGAGGCTTGGAACAGCACACTGCTGGGGTGAAGAGCCAAAGTTGCCCTTCTCAGTCCTTGCATATTGCGCTACAGGCAGATGAATCACTTGGTTCGGCAGCGAGAAGCACTATCCAACACTCCTTCCTGGGGCAGTCAAGGTGATCAGAGCCACACGCTGAGGGAAGTTAGGAGTGTTGAGGCATGTGCTGGCTTCAAAGGAATGAACAGCACTCAACACGCACTGAGAAGTAATAATGGGCTGCCCACGTGTGCTAAGAAATTCAGGGAAGGGGCTAAACAGCGCTCAGGAGGAATCCTTTAAAGCCCCGGGGATTCCTTAGTGGGCAGGAGGGACTAACCAACAAGCCCCTTGAGAACATTGATACCAGGGAGAGGAGCTGCAGACAGAAGGTGGAAACACAACAAAGCCAATAGTTCCAGCGGCAGTTCCTCCTGGCAGTACCCCAGTGCCTTGGGGGGACCACAGTCAGGAAGCAGCTGACAGCAGGGCAACAAGCAGAAAAGCAATCCATTGAGTCCTTTATGCCACCCGGCAGACAGCACGGCAACAACAAAAGTCCATATGAGTCCTTTTAGTAGCACAGCAGTCCTTCTGACAGAGGTTAAGCCCTACTTTCAAAAGTGCTAAAAAATCATGGGCTCAGAGCCCAAGTACTTATCCTCAAAAATGCCTTTGTTCGGGGGGTGACTTCAAAGGGACCCTTTCAAGTGTAACACAGCCCCTTTCAACCCAGCCCTGTCTCGAGACATCAGTAGGGAGTAAATCAGCCTATTTTGTGAGGCAGGGACACAACCTACTGACATGTAAGTGCACCCCACCTCCCACTCTCCCATCCCAGGAAGACTGTCAGCATGCAGATGCGCCCAACCCACCCTGTGTTGTGACTGTCTGGAAAGTAAGCACAAAGTGTAGCTGTCACTCTGCCCTAGACATGGATTGGAGTCAGGCTGCAAAACACTAGAGTTATAAGCACAGAGAAATGCCCATTTTCTAAAAGTAGCATTTCTAAAACAGTAATGTAAAATCCAAATACACCGGTAAGAAGGATTTCTCACTACCATTCCAAACATACCAAATATGCCCAAGCTACTCCTTTCAGATCAGAAATTACCACCTAAAATATGTAAGGGAATTCCCAATGCAAGCCTGTGAGAAGAGCAGCCCTCTTAAAAGAACGTCCTACCTTTTACATACACAGCACCCTGCCCATAGGGCTACATAGTGCCTACCTTAGGGGTGACTTAGATGTACAAAAATGGGAGTTTAGGCCTTGGAAAGTATTTTGAATTGCCAAGTCAATGTGGCAGTAAACTGCATATGCAGGCACTGCAGTGGCAGAATGAGACAAGTTAGAAAGGCTACTTCTGTGGGTGGCGCAATCAGTGCTGCAGTCCCACTTGCAGCATTTAATTTACAGGCCCTGAGTATATGGTTGACCACTTTACAAGGGACTTACAGGTAATTTTAATTATGTCAAATAGATGTAAACCAATCTTACCAAGTTTTAGAGGAGAGAGAACATGCACTTTAGCACTGATTAGCAGTCCTAAAGCCAACAATTAAATGGTCAGAAAAATAGGAGGAGAAAGGCAGAAAGTCTGGGACGACCCTGCAGAAAGGGTCATTTCAAACACATCTTCTCAACTCAGAACGTTAGAGCACCATGTTGTTGTTGTAGCCATCTTTAATGCAAGGAATCACCATAAATTCAAGACGCTTTGAGCCAGCCATGAAGCGTTCCACCTATGAGCACAACACACTGTTTTCAGTCAGACATCTGCGGCAATCAATAATAATAAACACAAATAGTTTCTTTTAAGGAAGTAAGTAGAAAATATCTATTAAATCAGTACAACACCAATGAATATATGGACACTGCACCATAAAGGCACTGCAATGGGATACAGTTAGGAAACAGAATAGCACAAACAACTGTTGGCCAGTCAAATGCCTGTGGAGAAGATGAACACAGGGCTGGAGCCAAAGCTCCTCTTTTCATTCTACCTTATAAAGCTCTATCTTGGTGATTGAGTTGGCTAACCAGTCAAAGCTCTCTAACCAGATTTAAAGAGAACTTTAATTCACACTCAATTAAATTCTAAAGATATATTTTCAAAAGTACAAAATAAAAACCCAGATCTCTTTAGTGCTTGTGGAACTAGAGATCTGTGTATTATAGTCTCTAACTTTCAAACAATGTAAGCCACTTCCTCTGTTTGGCTCTGACCTCATATTGTGAAGTCAATTCTTTTTGTATTTGTTACAGACTTCACAATGTAAAATCCCTGTTGGCAACTGTATTTGTCAGAGTTTACAAGGTAAATTCCCTTCCAACTTTTTTTGTTATGTAGTTACACTTACCCTTAGCACAGCCCCTTCCTACTACCTTTGACATGATAACTGTTTCAGAAATTTGTCTCTCATTCATACCTATTGGAACAACTTAATAGGAACCTTATACAGCTGCTGACCAATTAAATGCCCATAAAGAAAAAAGTATCAAAATAGGGCAAAGCTAAAGCCCCTCCCCTCGAAACTTCTCCTTAAAACTTCTGTGAACTGAAACTCAGAGCTAAAGCTGTTTGTAGCCAGACCTCAAACCAACCCGGAAACTAGTGTGCCCCACATCTTATGGGCACTGGAGAAAAGGGTATTTCCTGAAATGAACATCCAAGAGAAACAGGACGATGTCCAAACACGTAATTACATGACATAGGGGGTCATTCCAAGCTTGGCGGGCGGCGGGAGCCGCCCGCCAAGCGGGAACCGCCAGAAGACCGTACCGCGGTCAGAAGACCGTACCGCGGTCAAAAGACCGCAGCGGTCATTCTGGGTTTCCCACTGGGCTGGCGGGCGACCGCCAAAACGCCGCCCGCCAGCCCAGTGGGAAACACCCTTCTACGAGGAAGCTGGCTCCGAATGGAGCCGGCGGAGTGGAAGGTGTGCGACGGGTGCAATAGCACCCGTCGCGAATTTCAGTGTCTGCTAAGCAGACACTGAAATTCAAAGTGGGGCCCTCTTACGGGGGCCCCTGCAGTGCCCATGCCATTGGCATGGACACTGCAGGGGCCCCCAGGGGCCCCACGACACCCCTCACCGCCATCCTGTTCCTGGCGGTCGAAACCGCCAGGAACAGGATGGCGGTGAGGGGGTCGGAATCCCCCATGGCGGCACAGCAAGCTGCGCCGCCATGGGGGATTCCTCAGGGCAGTGGAAAACCGGCGGGACACCGCCGGTTTTCCGTTTCTGACCGCGGCCATACCGCCGCGGTCAGAATGCCCTTAGGAGCACCGCCAGCCTGTTGGCGGTGCTCCCGCCGACCCCGGCCCTGGTGGTCAAGGACCGCCGGGGTCGGAATCATCCTCATAATCTAACAATTAATAGGGTATTATAGAGCTGCTGGGAATACTTGTATATCTGAGAGACTTCCTTGATCATGTGTGCCACCTCAGCCAGCAGTATCATTTTAGCCACAAACGAATTGCATTCCGGGACATATGGTTTCATTTTTCAACATTGTAAGCATGAGCTCCAAAAAACTAAAATGCAAAATGCTGTTGGATAAAGTACAAGACTGGCTGAAGGTGTCACTTGTCAAAGGGAAATGGGTAAATGCACGAACAAAAAAGTAATATGAGAGATGCAAATAAGCCTACATCTATGACAAACTGCTCGGAATTTTAGAATAAAAGAATAAAACAAAAAGAAATCATGTAAACCCTTCAGCTGCTGGGCCTTCCCCCGCACCCACCCAAGTCCCCCACCCACCCTCTCCCCCCCAGTGCTGAGCCCTTTTTTGACTATTTGGGGAAGTTCACGTTTAGGCCCCCTTAGCTTTTTGTCCACATAAGCTATCCATGGCAAATTTGAGCTGTTTTCTTCCAACATCCTGGGGATTATGAAATGAACCCAGAGTTTCTGGATTCCCTGAATTATCCTAAATACAATTAAAATTAGTTTTTAGGGGGGAAATGGGAAAAAGTGCTGCAGAAAAAAGCATCTGCTTTTTCTCTGCAAATGGTATAAACAAAGGGTTTGTTGTGCTAAAATCACCATCCTCCCAGCTTTCAGGAACAGGCAGATTTAAATCAGAAAAACACATTTTTAAACACAGTTTTGGCATTTTACTGAGACATACCCCATTTTTACTATTTTTTGTGCTTTCAGCCTCCTTCCAGTTAGTGACAGAAATGAGTGTAAAACCAATAGTAGATCCTGGACAGCGAAATATTTCTTAAAAGTAGACAAAATTCTGAGTTCAGCAAGGAGTCATTTGTGTAGATCTTTCTAGATTTTCTTATGGAAAGTAACAGTTGAAATAAAAAAATATTGAAATTGAGTTGAAAAAACAGCCATTTCTATCTATGTTTTCTCATGTAACTATGGCAGATTTTTTAGAGCAATATACGGTTATGTCGGCTGGGGATATATAGAGCTTGCAGATTCATCAAGAACCCAAAGTACACAGACCCCATAAATGAGCTGCACCTTGTAATGAGTTTTCATTGTGTACCGGGTACACATCAATTCATTTGGTAAAATATAAAAAGTGAACAATAGGTATCAAGGAAACCTCTGTATTTCCGAAATGGGCACAAGATATGGAGTTTAGAAGCAGTGGTTATTTGCACATCTCTGAATTCAGTGCTACCCATACTAGCAAATGAAATACAGGGCATTTCTCAAAATGACTTCTTTCTTACACACTTTCTTACATTTGGAAGGCACAAATGTAGAGAAAGATAATTGGTACTAAAACTTGTTCTTCTATTCTGTGTTCCTACAAGTCTTTTGATAAAAAGTGTACCTTACTTGTGTGGATAGGCCTAGTGCCCGCAACAGGAAACACCCCAAAACACAATGTGGACACATTAAATTTTTCCACTGAAAACTGACGTGATTTTGGCAAAGTGCCTAGCTGTAGATTTTGGCCTCTAAATCAGCCGGTATCTAGGGAAACCTAGCTAATTTACAAATTTTTTAATACTAGACACCAAGGGAGAATCCAGAATGGGGTGACTTGTGGTGCTTTCACCAGTTCTGTCACCCAGAATCCTTGCCAAACCTCAAAGTTTGTCTAAACAATACATTTTCTTCACATTTCAGCAATAGAAAGTTCTGGAATCTGAGGCATGCCACAAACGTCCTCCATCCAGCATTCCCCCTAGTCTCCCAATAAAAATGGTACCTCACTTTGGGGGGTAGGCCTAGTGCCCATGAAAGAAACGCCCCAATGCACAACATGGTCAAATCACATTGTTCCAATGAAAACGGACGTGTTTTCTGCAAAGTACCTAGCTGTGGATTTGGGGCTCCAGTTCGGCCGGCACCTAGGGAATCCTAGCAAACCTATACATTTTTACAAATTAGACACCTAAGGGAATCCAGAATGGGGTGATTTGTGGGGCTCCCACCAAGTTCTGTCACCCAGAATCCTTTGCAAACCTCTGAATTTGTCCAAAAAAACTCAACTCATTTTCCTCACATTTCAGAAATGCAAAGTTCTGGAATCTGAGGGGAGCCAAATACTTCCTTCCACTCAGCATTTTCCCCAAATCTCCCGATAAAAATGGTACCTCACTTGTGTGGGTAGGCCTTTTGCTCATGACAAAAAACGCCCTAAAACACAATGTGGACACATCACATTTGTCCAATGAAAACGGACTCGTTTTTTGCAAAGTGCCTATCTGTAGATTTTGGGCTCTAGCTCAGCCGGCACCTAAGGAAACCTAGCAAACCTATACATATTGTAATAAAACTAGGCACCTAGGGAAATTCAGAATGGGGTGACTTGTGGGGCTCTCACCAGGTTCTGTCATGCGCAATCCTTGGCAAACCTCAAAATCTGTCTAAAAAACACATTTTTTTCACATGTCAGTAAGCAAAGATCTGGAAACTAAGGTGAGCCACATAAGCTTCCTTCCTCCCAGTATTCCCCCTAGTTTCCCAATAAAAATGGTACCTTACTTGTGTGGGTAGGCCTAGAGCCCGTGAAAGGAAACGCCACAAAACACAACATGGACACATCACATTTTCCCAATGAAAACAGACGTGTTTCGTGCAAAGTGCCTAGCTGTGGATTTGGGCCTCTAATTCACTGGGGTCCTAGGGAATCCTAGCAAACCTATACATTTTGTTAAAGTAGACACCAAGGGGAATCCAAAATGGGATGCCCTGTGGGGCTCTTATCAGGTTCTGTCTCCCAGAATCCTTTGCAAACCTCGAAATTTGTTTTTAAAAAACACGTTTTCCTCAAATTTCAGCGATGCAAAGTTCTGTAATCTGAGGAAAACCACAAACTTCCTTCCACCCAACATTTCCCCAAGTCTCGCAATACAAATTGTACCTCACTTGTCTGGGTAGGCCTATTGCCCACGTCATAAAAAGCCCTGAAAGACAATGTGGACACACCCCATTTTTCCAAATAAAACAGATGTGTTTTATGCAAAGTGCCTAACTGTGGATTTTAGACTCTAGCTCAACCAGCACCTAGGGAAACCTCGAAAACCTATACATTTTGAAAACCTAGACACATAGGGAAATCCAGATTAGGGAGGCTTGAGGGGCTCTCACTAGGTTCTGTCACCCAGAATTCTTTGCAAACCTCACAATTTGGCTAAAAAAAATATTTTTCTCACATATCAGTGATGCAAAGTTGTGGAATTTGAGGGGAGCCACAAACGTCCTTCCAACTCAGCATTCCTCCTAGTCTCCCGATAAAAATGGTACCTCACGTCGGTAGGCCTAGTGCTCGTGACAGGAAATGCCACAAAAAACATCGTGGACACATCACATTTTTCCAAAGAAAACGGACAAGTTTTTTGCAAAGTGCCTAGCTGTGGATTTTTGGCTCTAGCCCAGCTGGCACTAAAGGAAACCTAGCAAACCTATACATATTTTAAAACTAGACACCTAGGAAAATCGAGAATGGGGTGACTTGCGGGGCTCTCACTAGGTTCTGTCACCGAGAATCCTTTGCAAACCTCAAAACCTGTCTAAAAAACACATTGTCCTCATATTTCAACGATACAAGCTTCTGGAATCTGCTGGGAACCACAAACTTCCTTCTACCCAGCATCTCCCCAAGTCTCTCAATAAAAATGGTTCCTCACTTGTCTGGGTAGGCCTAGTACCCGCAACAGGAAAAGCCCCAAAAGACAACGTGGACACATCACATTTTTCAAATGAAAATGGATGTAATTTTTGCAAAGTGCCTGGCTGTCGATTCTGAACTCTAGTTCAGCCAGCACCTAGGGAAACCTAGCAAACCTATACATTTTTTTAAACTAGATACATAGGGAAATCCAGAATAGGGTGACTTCTGGGGCTCTCACCAGGTTCTGTCACAGAGAATCCTTTGCAAACCTCAGGATTTGCCTAAAAAACAAATTTTTCTCATGTTTTAGCGATGCAAAGTTCTGGAATCTGAGGGGAGCCTCAAACTATCTTCCACCGAGCATTCCCCCCAAGTCTCTTGATAAAATTGATACCTCACTTGTGTGGGTAGGCCAAGTGCGTGCAACAGGGAAGGGCCAAAACGTACTGTGGCAATAATGATAATTGAGGTGAGTGTACTAATTAGTCCTGGGATCTGGAACCATTTAGGGAAACCTACCAAACCCAGACATTTCTGAAAACTAGACACCCAGGGGAGTTCATGGAGGTGTGGCTCCTATGGATTCCCCAAAGTTTTTGTTACCCATAATACATTGCAAAGGTGAAACGTTGAATATAAACATTATTTTTCCTTGTATTTCTGTTAAGTAAACTACAAGAATATGCATAGATCCACCAACATCTTACCACCTAGCATTCCTCAACTTTTCCCAATAAAAACCCTACCCAAGTGATGTGCCTGGGCCTACTACCCATGACAGGAATGGATCACATAAGGGTAAATGGTAGTCCTTGCATGAAGGCTACTGTTGACCCTGGAGTGATCTATTCCTGATGTGGACACTAGGCAAAGGCACACAAGTGGGGTTCTGTTTTTATCAGGATAAGCAGGAAAATACTAGGTGGTAGGAATTATGTGGGTCCCTGCACAATCCTGTAGTTTAGGTGACAGGAAATCAACATCAAGGAAAAATTGTGTGTTTTTAATCAAAGTTTTACTTTTGCAGGGTATTCTGGGTAAGAAAACTTTGTAGAATCCACACATTGCACACCTCCATAGACTGACCCAGGTGTCTAGTTTTTAGAAATGTCTGTGTTTGGTAGGTTTCCTTATATCGCCACCAAGCCTAGTACCAAAGACACAGGTCTTACAAAACCAGGCTGTTTTGTGATAAGTGATTTTGATGCCTCTACAAAACATTTTGGGCCATTCCCTGTCGTGGTCACTTGCCCACCCACATAAGTGAGGCAACGTTTTTCTCTGGAGACTTAGGGAAATGCTGGGTGGTAAGAAATTTGTGGCTGCCTGCAAATTCCAGGACTTTCCTTCATGGAAATGCTAAGGAATATGTGTTTTTAAGCAAAGCAGAGGCTTCTGGGTGAAGGAAAACAAGTGAGACCACATGACTCCTGCACCCTTGGTCTCCCCTGGTACTTGTATGTTAAAGATACTCCACCACTCACACTGGTTGGTTTTAGCACATCCAGAAATTATGGTGTCAAAGCATGAATACTTATCAAAGTATCTGAATATTGAAACTAAGCCTTCTGAAGGTGAACCATAAAGCCACTTCACCGCACCAACCCCTTTATGGTCTATTCACACGCCATTCACACACAACACACAACACTTTCATACCGTCGGCCACGGGCACAATCTAACCAATCACTGCACTCACATCAACTTACCGCTGCCAGACAAGGGCCCATGACATTCATACGCCACAGGATGGAATAGGTTTCACTACATTTTACCACCTGTCAAGTAACCGCCTACTTCTTCCTGAACATTACGAAGGCATGCATCAGGAACCTTTACTAATGGCTCCCATGACAGCCGCATAAGGCTCAGGAAGACATGTTTTTCATGCGCCTTTAGCACAATCATTGTGTTAAATCCAAATCCTTCCTGTTTGTGGAGCCAAGTTGGAGGTTTCTGAGTATGCCTTGTGAGGCCTATGCTTTGAACTTAGCAGGCATATCTACCTTTGAAACTAAGGCAGACATGCTGGAGAATATTCACAACGTTCTCTAATGAGAACGTCATAAACTATAAAAGAGGGTATAGTGATTGGCACACCGGGTAGTGCATGAGAACGTAGCATATGTCCCAGCCACCATTAGGTACACTTCTGTGACTGTAATGCACTTATTATACAGCAAACTGAACATCTACTAAATTCTGATGGAGGATGAACATGGTAAGCAGGTCAAACACTGACCCATATGTGTCATTGTCCTTCAGTGCCAGCGTGGCACAAATGGGTTTGAATCCATAAGTGTAGATGATGTGCATCTGTACTACATTTACTATTTGCGTTCTACCTGTGCAATATCCCTAAAAAAGCACACCTATCATAAGATTTTCCTACCTGTTCATGTCTCTTGCTCATCAGAGTCCTGACTAATCCTGTATAATTGCAAAGTGAACCTATACTAATGCCTTCCACCATTAGCTACTTGAAGCTCAAAAAAACTTCCAGTTTGTGGATGCAAGCTGTGGGTGTCCATTTATGCCTTGCAAGGCCTATTCCTCAAATTGAGAGAGGATATCTACCATTAATATTAGGGCACACATGATGGTGAATACTACCTAAGGTCTCTAAAGTAAAAAGCCAAACAAATATTGTGTGTGACTCATTCACCAATACCTCTACTTTTGCTTTGAAAGTGAAGCTACAAATTGAGTTTGCACACTTTCAAACAAGTAGAAATTCTGGTGAATATGTCCCACAAGACATTTGTTTGACTTATTACACTTACTCTGGTTCTCGTTGGCAATCAGGCTGGTGCTTGTGCAGCATACGTAAGTTCCCTAACAAGCACTTCAAAATTCAGTCACACCTTTAACATTTTGCCACAAAGGGTACTCTGTGACAATGTGGCATATGTTCTGTCCATTAGTACGTGCAGTGTGGGGACTAAAATGCACGTTAATCGAACGGAACACTTACCACGTTCTGACGGCGGATAAAGGTATCGGGCAGGCCATAAGGAAGTCTATGATTTCATGAAGTAGATGAGCTAAAAAACTTTGGCTGATTGCTTAACAAAGCAGTAGTCCATGCACATTCGGTATCCATGCACAGCCACTGACAGGTTTACCCAACAGGAGCTCCACCTCAGTCAATTTCCCGGAACTTTGCTTTAGTATGATACAACGTAAAGCAAGAAGGGAAACAGAGGCCTGGCTGAGATGGGCACCAGGGACAATAATAACAACTCTGCTGCCGCTTTCCATGCTTTTAGCACACATTACAACAACAACATGGACAATCCTTTTGGGTGTTTTAGGAATTCAATCAGCAAAGTGCTGCTCTTACAGCCTTGCCACATCCTCCAGAACATTTGAAGTGGAGGCTGCTGCTTCTGTAGATGCAGTGAGGATTTCAATCACAGACAACTGGAAGTCAAGGAAAGACATGAGTCTTCCTGTGGTTGTCTGACAATAAACAACATACGCACTGTATGCTGCCATCTGGATCAGGTGGGTAAACAGTTTCTTGTCCCAGGGCGAGTTTCATGACACACATTGTATGGTTAAAGAACCTAGTCGTTCTTGTCCACTCTGCCCATGTACTTATAGTAATCAAGTATACAGGTGGGCTTGTGGACTTCGGCTATCTGACCCCAAACTGTGATGATGGAAGTGCTTTCATCATGAATTGTAGTGAGCACATACACATCATGCCTATCTCAGAACTTGACTGCAACCAGTTCGTTGGAATGCAACACAGTACTCTGGGATTTCTGGAGCTTCTTGTTAGCAAGCTCCTGTGGGATTCTTTTGCGGTTACAACGGACTGCACCACAGGCCACAGTGAAGCTTTGTAGAGCTCACCGAACAGCTCTTCTCCTGTATAGAAATTGTCCACATAAAGGTTATATCCTTTGTTAAGGAGTGGCTGGACAAGTTCCCATACAATCTTCCCTGTGACCCCTAATGTGGGAGGGTAAACTACAGGATTTAGCGTGGAGTTTTCTCTGTATACACTCTCAAGCTGTACACATAGCCAGAAGAGCGCTCAGCCCTTTTGCTTGCAATGTACTTCCTGAACAGAAGCTGCCCTTTATACTGGATCAAGGACTCATCAACTGGTATATTCTTTCCAGGAGTATAGATCTCTGAAAACTTAGCAGACAAATGTTCCACGACAGATCAAATTTTGAACAACCTGTCAGGGTCTGGATGGTCCCAGGACAATGCAGCAGAAGTGTAATTGAAATGCAGCATGTGCTGCCATAGCAAAAATCGATCTCTGCTCATGTACAGTGTGAAGATGGGGAGTACCCAAACTGTGCAAGTCGTCCAGTAGGACTGCAAGGTGGGTTTCTGTACTAACCCCATTTTGAGCGAAAGGCCCAAAAATATCTTCAACTCTGCCAGGAAAGTCAACTGGCGAGCCCTAGAACAAGGCCCTAGAGCGCCTCCATTTTCCCTCTGGAGTTGTTCTGCATGCAAATTTGTTTGCCACTCAATTTGCTGAAGGAAGTCAACATCCAGAAAGAGATGGACTTAGTCGACTGGCAAAAAGTTGACTGTATCGACTTTACATCCAGTGTCACCAATAAAAGATGGAATTTGTGGCTGATCTAAATTGGGGGGTCTGCCAAGAGAGCACTCTGTCTGTGCTTCCCGCCACACTCACCTGCTCTCTGGGTTGGGCTAACCCACTGTTGTTCCGCTGCACAGACTGTGCTTGCGAAGGGACAGCATGACTCCCTCATCGTCTCCCTCAGAATCACTGGAAGAGGTGTCAGTGGATGGGACTTCTCCAACTGAAAAATCACTCCCAGATTCTGCTCCATTGTTCTCTCCCTCAGATGCTGTCTCAGTCCCTGATCCTGCCTCAGAGCTGTCCGCCATAACCCGAGTTACGGCTTCAGCAGCAGTTATACAATGAGATGCCATCTCTGCTACTGCCTAAACTGTCCATCTAAAACACTAGCCTACGTATGTGGAAGATATGGTCACAAAATTGCTAGTGGGTGTGTGTGATGTGTGCAACAGTAAATGTCAGTCACCTTACCTTCGCTTCTTCCCCCAGTAAGCAGGTTCTCTGAAGACACTGAAAAAAACAAAAAAGCAACACTATTACTTAACCTTGCCACATACCAATCATCACAGCCTTTATTGCTAGTGGTGCCCAGTGCAACAAGTGTTTTTGCCACTTCCCTTCCCATGAACTTCTCCTTGGATTCCCTTACTACCAACCAACAAAATTGCCCTTATCTCTCCATAGCCCTCTTTTCATTTGTTTTAGAGTGCAGATAATGGCTGGCATTATTAATCCACTCAGCTATTCACATAAAATACAGATCTGCTCTTTGCACTAGGCATATAAATCTTCTGTGCTACTTTATGGCGTCAAAACTGCCACTATCCAAAAGTCTGATCCCTTTCTCTAGCAGGAACATAATCATAAGAGTTATCTTGACATTTGTTTTACTACCTAGAAGATATATATATATATATATATATATATATATATTAATTCTTCAACAGATGGACTGATAGCCATCTGACGGCTGCACCGATCCCATCACGTATCTCCCAAGTCTCGAAGTCAATTAAGTCCAAAGCGCTCGTATTTAGTTCATGAATTTATTTTTCTTATACAGGTAATTCAGAGTCCCAAGTGAGATGTCTGTCAACGCGTTTCGGCAAAACGCCTTCTACTGGACAGTGATATATATATATATTACCTAGTGGCAGTCGCCACTAGGTAGTTATAGTTAGGACCTAGATTCTGTAGAAAGAACAATTTTTATTTTGCTAATAACTATGACTCTGTTTGATAAATCTTCAAAAAAAATTCAAAACTTATACTTTGCTAACTTCAGCTTCAGTCTTGAAAGTTTTGTGGTGATCTGTCAAGCTGGACTAAGAAAAAGGGGGGGCTCAAAATGCGTTTTTCCCATTCATTTTTCAATAGGACCTTTAGACACAGCTACAGCCTGCTGAAATGAATTACACCAAATTTGACATGAAGCTAGATTCTGTTCTACAGATCACAATTTTGGTGACTTGGTGTAAATCCATTCAGTAGTTTTTGAGAAATTTAAGGCCAAAATATATAGATATATAGGGACGAGGATCCTCCACGGATCCAACCGTCCCCGTGCTGATATCTGATTGACTGCCAACACTTCAGCAAGGAAGTGTTGGCAGCCACATTGGGACTTGGTCTCAGCCGAGTTCCAGGAAAAAAAAAAAAAAAAAAAAAAGGGTCCAGGGTAAAGTCACCCTGACCCCTTAGAATTGTTGTTGAGTTCTGAGGCACCCCGCCAGGGCTAAAAAACATATTTTTTTATAAACATCAGAAAAATGCACAAATGGATCCTTGGATTTTTCCGAGATTTGTTTTTTTAAAACATGGTCTCCAACACTTTTTTTTATTTGTCCTCGGGTGGGCCCGGTCTGGGGGACATCATAGAGGAAGGGGGCACACGGGCCCACCCTTTTGGGACTTTAATAAGCCCCTGGGACCTCCCCGGGGCGAATGTGAAAATAGGAGCAGGGGCCACGCCCCCCTGTGCCCTGATGACCACCACCCCCAGGGCAAATCTTTAAAAAACTAAAGGGGGTCCCTATGGGACCACAAAGCCCCAGGGGCCACCAACCCCTTGGGTAATTTTCATTGGAGGGGGCCACACAGCCCCCCTCGTGGAGCCACTGATGGCCCTGGGAACTGCCACCTCCCAGGGCCGGCTCCTGCTATGTCCCAGGGTGCTTACCACCAGGACTTAGCTGTTTGCTGTGGCTTGGCTGCAGCGCTGCAGTCAAGGCTCAGCAAACACTTGGGGTTTTGACAGCGGGACCTTTAAATCAGGTCCTCCTGCCAAAATACGAAGTTTCTTCTCTGTTCCCTGCACACCTGCAGGAGACAGAGATAAAAAGCTTCAGCAAGCAGGGAGCTGCTGTCAAAGCAGCTCCATGCTCGCTCAAGCATTGGCACTGCAAGGGAAGCCTTAAGGCTTCCCCCGTGCTGGCAGATAGCCCATAATGGGTTAAAAGAATGAAGAAACAACCATAGAGCATTGGGGGTTCAAGTCCAGCTGGACTCTTCTTTTTTTTTTTTAAAGAAAAAAACATATATATATTTTTTTTAAATAACACATAGGGGGTCATTCTCTTCCCCCACCAAAATACCGCTCCGCGGTCGAAAGACCGCTGAGGGTATTTTGGGATTTGCCCTGGGCTGGCGGGCGACCGCCAAAAGGCTGCCCGCCAGCCCAGGGCAAATCATCCTTCCCACGAGGACGCCGGCTCAGAATTGAGCCGGCGGAGTGGGAAGGTGCGACGGGTGCAGTGGCACCCGTCGCGTATTTCAGTGTCTGCATAGCAGACACTGAAATACAAAGTGGGGCCCTCTTACGGGGGCCCCTGCAGTGCCCATGCCATTGGCATGGGCACTGCAGGGGCCCCCAGGGGCCCCGCGGCACCCCCTACCGCCATCCTGTTCCTGGCGGGAGACCCGCCAGGAACAGGATGGCGGTAGGGGGAGTCAGAATCCCCATGGCGGCGGAGCGCGCTCCGCCGCCATGGAGGATTCACAAGGGCAGCGGAAAACCGGCGGGAGACCGCCGGTTTTCCGCATCTGACCGCGGCCGAACCGCCGCGGTCAGAATGCCCTGCGGGGCACCGCCGGCCTGTCGGCGGTGCTCCCGCCGACCCTGGCCCCGGCGGTCTCTGACCGCCGGGGTCAGAATCACCCCCATAGATTTTTGAGTTTAAATGACACACAAATATCTCATTCAAATCCTAATAAAATCTCTCTTTCTCCTTCACTTTCTTTCTCTCTTTCGATCTCTATTTCAATCAATTTCTCCCACTCACACACCCACTCAGACACTTACGAACTCGCTCGCAGACCCACTGAGGCACTCCTGCAGCTACTCACAGACCCACTCACACACCCACTCACAGACCCACTCAGACCCTCATGTACTCACTCACAGCCCCAGTCAGACCCTCACGCACCCACCCATAGACACACTCAGACAGTTACGCAACTACTCACACACCCACTCAGACTGTCACACACCCACTCACAGACCAAGTGACACCCTCATGCACCCACTCACAGACCCGTGCACTCTGATGTAACCACTAAAACACTGCTATACACACTCTCACATACAGACAATCTGACAGCCACTCTCACCCCCAGAAGCACCCTCTCACACCTATTAATATACCCAGAGAGGCCACGGACAACTCCTGTTGCGTACAGCCAAAGGGCAATATGCAGCATGGGGTTGGGTGGGTAGTGACTGGCGGCAGGCCACCACTGCACATGGGTGAAGGGCGTGCACAGTGTAAGATTGGGTGGCCATAGGGGGTTGGCCACTGGGCCTGGCCACAGGCCAGACCCTCTGGCCAACTGCTGTCATACACAGCCGAAGGCTGTGCGTGAAAGTGGTTGGATTAACATTTAGGCCGTTATTATGACATTGGCGGTAAGTGCCGCTTACCGCCGTGCTGACTACTGCCAACATACGGCGGCGGTATACCACTACGCATATTATGACCCACACATAGAAATGCGGCACTATACAGACACCCACACAAGTCCGCCACGCCAAAGGTCAGTGATACCAAAACCCACACCGTTACGCCAATAGAAATACGCCCACAACATTATGACCCACGAATAACCGCGGCGGACATTCAACCATGCTAAACCATTGGCAGTACATACCGCCGTCCTCAAAATACACACACACATACAAAACAACACCACATTGGTCAATATAAACTACACACACCTGACATACATACACACACCACACCCACACACCCACACCAATATAAAACACATACCCACATTACCCACAACCCTTTACCACTAAAAACAATTTACAACAGAGAGAGAGACACGTCAGGAGCACCCACAGAACCAGAGCCGCAGAACACCATCACCCATACACCATCCACAAAACCTCACAGCACACACCCCAACACATCACCCCACACACGCTCACACACACCACACACACTACACCCATGGCACCACAAAGACACCCCAGTTTATCTAAGGAGGAGCTAAGGGTCATGGTGGAGGAAATCATCCGGGTAGAGCCACAGCTATTCGGATCACAGGTGCAGCACACATCCATTGCTAGGAAGATGGAGCTATGGTGAAGAGTGGTGGACAGGGTCAACGCCACGGGACAGCACCCAAGAACCAGGGAGGACATCAGGAAGAGGTGGAACAACCTACGGGAGAAGGTGCGTTCTGTGGTTGCAAGACACCAGATAGCAGAACAGAGAACTGGTGGTGGACCCTCACCTCCTCCCCCATAACTAACAATATGGGAGGAGCAGGTTTTGGCAATAATGCATCCTGAGGACCTGGCAGGAGTAGCAGGAGGACTGGACTCTGGTAAGACAAATCTTAACTACTTCCCCCCCACCTGCAAGCCATCACATACCCCCACCCCTACCCTAACCCCCATCACCCCACCACCTCACATACACTCCACCATCACAACCTGCCCCTCCCAGTACCCAGCACTGCATGCAACAACAATGCATGGACACCACTCACAGCCCTGCATGGACAACCATCACCACAGCATGCACAGTAGTGACAATCACTTAGCCAACCAAATTACAACTCACACAGGCCAAAGCAGCCTTGGTAATAACAACCATAGAGAGAAACACACCCATGCACAAGATGTCACATGCAGTAACAATAACACTGCATTTACATACCCACAGGACCCCCACACAACGTCACCGGAGAGGAGGTGGCAGCAACATCCAGTCCCCCCACGAAGAGGTCCACAGTGATGACAGCAGCTCTGCATGCCTGGATAATGATGACCAACTTGGCCCATCAGGGACCTCTGGACAGTCGGTTACCCAGGCACACTCCCATCCCACCACAGAGCCTCCCCCCTCAGGAAACACCAGCACAGCATCCACCCAGCGGGCCCACACCACTGTCCCCAGGACACGTCGATCAGCAGTGTGTCCACCACTACAGGGATCCCAGGCAACCCCACAAACACAGGAAGATCAGGGACCTTGGGTCAGTGGCAGTGGGTACACAGTTCAGGGGACAGAGGCACAGGACAACAGGGAAACTGGGAGGACTGCTGTGAGACAGGGGGAGGACAGGCCCAGGGATCTGACTCTCCACGAGGCACTCACCAACATCCTGCGAGCATACCACCATTCCAAGGAGATCATGGGACAGATACTAGCCAAGTTGCAGGAGACCCAGTGGCAACAGGAGGGACAGTACCTGGGGATCAGGGAGGACCTGAAGGACATCCACACCACCCTGGTCACCATTGCAGGGGTGCTGGCAGACATGGCCAACACCATGAGGGAGGCAGTGGCACACCAATGGGCCCCTGACACTAGCCACACCGATGAACAGCGTTCCACCTCTTCTGCCGCTAGTGGACAGGAGGCCCCACCATAGGAACAACAGGCCACCAGCATCCCGCCCCCTGCACAAGGAGAGTCACCCCGCAAACGGTCCCTGCAATCCAGGCAGAAGTCAGAGAACATTGCCAACACCCCTGCCAGGAAATAAGACTCCCCTGATTGTCACCCTTGTGTCGCACTCCGTCACCCTGTCCACCTTGAACTAACATTGCTCCCCTTCCCCTTCCTATGCCCCCTTGGACAATGCACCTGTGTATCCTGGACTTTGCTCCACCATCACCCAAGCCCATTGCACATCCCCATTTACTTCTCAGCACTAGGAAATAAACACCCTTGGAAAAAAAAGTATGGAGTATGTCAAATGATTTAAGGATGTATTTTTTTAACAATCAGTAGACATTGCAAAGAGACTGTATAGTGATGTATACATAGTTATGACATGTAATGTGCTGCAGTCAATACACCAGGAGCTCCAGGAAAGCATAAATATCTGCAAATAGACATGTTTAAGGGTACAATAAGTGGCCTTTGTAGTGGGAACAGCAGCCAGCCAGAGAAAATTCACTTCACAAAACAGCAATCGAAGGTGAGGTTACAGTGCCTTACCTATGTGTCACTGGAAGTACTGTTGTATTATAGCTGTTCTGTTGTCCACATCCTCTTCCTCTGCCTCCTCTTCGTCACTGTCCACAGGCTCCACCGCTGCCACACGACCATCTCCAGCCTCATCCTCCAGCAGAAAAGGCAACTGGCATCTCAAGGCCAGGTTGTGCAACATGCAACGATGATCTGGCAGACCTTCTTGGGTGAGTAGCACAGTGATCCACCTGTCAGATGGAGGCACCTGAACCTGGCCTTCAGGAGGCCAACAGTGTGCTCAATGATCCTCCTTGTTCGCCCATGTGCCTTAGCGTAATGTTCCTCTGCCCTTGTCCTGGCATTCCTCACTGGGGCCAGTAGCCATGAGAAGTTGGGGTAACCAGAGTCACCTGTAAATATTGAGAGATACCTGTTAGCCAGACACTCACCCATAGGGCCAACCCCACACCCATATACCAACAGACACTGGGTGGGGACCATGAGCTCACCTATTAGCCACACCCTGTGCCTCTGGAGTTGAGCCATCACATATGGGATACTTCTATTCCTCAGGATAAAGGCACCATGCACAGACCCAGGATACTTTGGATTCACATCGGAGATGTACTGGTCCGCCAGGCACACTATCTGCACATTCATAGAGTGAAAGCTCTCCCGATTTCTGAACACCTGTTCATTTCTCCGGGGGGGAGGACAAAGGCAATATGTGTAAAATCAGTAGAACCAATGATGTTGGGGATATGTCCCGGTGCATAGAAGTCAGCCTTCACTGTGGCCAAATCCTCCACCTGGGGGAATACGATGTAGATGCCCATGTGTTTCATCAGGGTAGACAACACTCTGGTCAGCACGTTTGAGAACATAGGCTTTGACATCCCTGCTGCCATGGCCACTGCCGCTTGGAAGGAGTCACTTGCCAAGCAATGGAGCACTGATAGGACTTGCACAAGAGGGGGGATCCCAGTGGGGTGACGGATAGCTGAGATCAGGTCTGGCTCCAATTGGGCACACAGCTCCTGGATTGTGGCCCTATCAAGTCTGCAGGTGAGGATAATGTGCCTGTCCTCCATTGTTGCCAGGTCCACCAGGGGTCTGTACACGGGGGTATGTCTCCTTCTCCTATTCATCCTCAGCAGTTGAACTCTAGGGTGAAAAACATTGAGCAGATGGTCATATTCAAACATATCCTCAGAGTAAAATGCCTTGCATGTTGTGACAGTAAGAGTATGTGAACATGTAGTTCCGTAAATGTGCCTATGTCTGCTGTGTGATTCCCCCCTGAAATGGCGGCCGCCTGACCTGAGAGGAGGGACAAGTGGAAATGAGGTAATTCTGCTGACGTTGTGCGCCGTTGCAGGAGGTGGTCGACGACCGCCGTGCAACACCTCATTGGTTATCATTGGGCTCTATGGGTTCCAGTAGCCAATGGTGATGTACGCCGGCGGTGACGGTACGCACCGCCACGGACGTGACCGCCATTTTCTATCTGTTCATTCATTTGCTACCTGACCTCCAACAGGAGAGGACCTACACTGCAAGTGCTGCTGTGACCTGTGTCTGGAAGCGACCATGGTTCGAGTGTCTGGGGAAAGGGCCCCCGCCTTCACTTCAGAGGAGTTGGAGAGACTGGTGGATGGGGCCCTACCCCAGTACCGTTTACCTTATGGTCCTCCAGACAAACAGGTGAGTACACTGTGAGCACGATGCATGGGGCATGAATGCATGGAGTGCTGTGTGTGTAAGCCTCATGTAGGGGGGGTGGCTGAGGGGTCCTGGGCAGAGTGCTGCATGTATGGTGGTCAATGTCTGTGCGTAAGGGAATGGAAGGGATGTGGTGGGCCATTATTGTAACAGGCTGGATGGTATGACTAATACTTTTTTCTATATCTCTTTTTCTGCAGGTCAGCGCCCATCAGAAAAAGGGTATTTAGCGTGCCATCACCAAGGACGTGCGGACCCTGGGGGTCTTTGACAGGCGGAGCACCCACTGTCGCAAACGGTGGGAGGACCTGCGCCACTGGGCAAGGAAGACGGCGGAGGCACAGCTGGGGATGGCCTCCCAACGAGGAAGGGCTGCCCGTCGTACCCTGAGCCCCCTGATGTTCCGCATCCTGGTGGTGGCCTATCCGGAGTTGGATGGGTGCTTGAAGGCATCACAACAGCCACAAGTGAGTCAGTACAGTTTCAGAATCAGAAAATTGCACTTGTTGAGGTGTTAACTGGTTGGGGGATGTGGGTCTGTGGGTGCTCCTGGGCCAGGATGAACATGGAAGGGTAGGTTCCATGATGGGCAGGTTCTGATGCACTCCAACCCCAAATATGCTAGTGGGCATCTACTACTGGGCAGGGCCCTGTGGGTTTACGCTGTGCTGCTATTGGAGTTAGGCATTGTACTCTATGGCTTGTTGACTAGCATTGTAACTGGTGGTGCATGGCCTAGTGCATAGGGCTGTTCCCTGTGTGTTGTGTACACCAACGGTGGTGTTGTTGCTGGCTTTGACCAAGTATATCCTCTGTCTCTTCCAGACCCCTTTTTGTTTTGTCACCCTGTCCTTGTGTGCATTAGCATCATCTAGGAGGAGCAGAGGCACTGGCGACGGAGGGAGCTGCATCCCACATGGTTCATGAGACCGAATCCACCGACGGTGAGGGCACCAGTGGGACGAAAGGCGAGGGGAGCACCACGGTGGAGGCAAGAGGGGACAGTTCGGAGAGTGACACCTCCTCCGATGGAAGCTCCCTGGTGGTGACAGACACCTCTGTGGCCACCCCAACTACTGGTACAGCCGCCACCCCCTGTACCATCACCACCCTCTCAGCAGCCCCTCAGCGTGTTTTCCGTGCCCGCTCACCCAGGCGGGTAGGCATCTCCTTCGCCCCAGGCACCTCAGGCCCCACCCCAGTCAGCCCTGCTGCCCTCAGTGAGGATTCTATTGAACTCCTGCGATCCATCTCTGTTGGACAATCAACCATAGTGAATGCCATCCAGGGGCTGTCAGGGCATTTGCAACAAACAAATGCATTCCTGGAGGGCATTCACTCTGGCGTTGTGGCCCAACAGAGATCATTCCTGGCTCTGGCCAACTTCCTGATGGCAGCCATTGTCCCTGTCTCTCGCCTCCCCCCTCCAACTTCTTCCATCCAGTCCCATTCCCCTCAACCCCAGCCTATCCCAAGCACACCTTCAGACCAGCATGCACCCAAATCAACACACAGATGTGGCTCAGGCAAACACAAGCACCACACTTCATCCCACAGGCACTCACACAAGCCCCATCCAGATGCAGCCACATCAACACCCACTGCCTCCACTGTGTCCCCCTCCTCCTCCTCGTCCACCTCCCTCCCAGTAGCGTCTCCACTCACACCTGCATGCACTACATCCTCATTCACAACCTCCATCACGCCTATCACTACAGGCCCCTCACTGTCAGTCACCACCCCCACATCCATGCACACGACCCCTGTGTCCTCACCCACTGTGTCTGTGCCCCCTCCTCCCAAAGTACACAAATGCAAGCACTCAGACACCCAACAGCCATCCACCTCACGACAGCATCCAGCCCATGCACCTGCACCCAAACACAGCAGACACCTCCTACTACCACTCCCTCTTCCTCCACTCCCAAACCTTCACCCTCTTCCAGCCCCAGTGTCCCTAAAAAGCTTTTCCTCTCCACCCTTGACCTATCCCTTGCCCCTGCCCCCGTCCTTCACTTTGGGCCAGGGTAGTCAGGACCCAGGCTAGCACCTCAGCCACCAGGTCCATGGTCACTGTGGTTTCTGCATCCACTGCAGTTGTGAGAGGCACCGTGAAGACAGCCATCCACACAGCCAGTGTGCCTGCACCAGCTGCCAAGGGCAAGGAGGCATCACCAGCTGCTGAATGGTTCCATTCATAAAAGTTTTATGAATGGAAAAAAAAAAAAAATACAATAAAAAAATAAAAATGTTAAATACATGGAAGGGAAAAAGTTAAATGCAGGAAGGGAACACCAGCTGCCAATGGCAATGACAAAGGCACAGGCGCCGCAGGCAGGATGGATATGGAGCCTGGTGCTGGAGCAGCATCTGGGCAAACAACACCAGCCATGGCACTTCAGCCGTCCGAGGCTGCGGGGGATGGGCTGGAGCCCCCCCACACCACAGGCAGCGCTGCTGCCAGCACCGCCAACAGCACTGCCACCGGAATCACTGCCAGCACCACTGCCAGCACCGCCACCTGCACCGCCACCAGCACCACTGCCAGCAGCAGCAGCCCCGGTGGGCAGCCGTCCGAGGCTGCAGGGGAAGGGCTGGAGCCTCCCCCCACCACTGGCAGCACTGCTGCCAGCCCCCCAACGCCACCACTGAGCAGCCGTCACCGCCGGCGGGCAGTGTGTAGTCGTGCCTCCATGGGCTGTAGTGCGTCCTGGTCCCTGCAAAAACTGTAGGTGTGACACCCAGGTGAGGGACTGTGACTTTGCATCCTCCAAGACCTGCATCACAGGGCACAAGGACCCCTCCAGAACCAGTAGAAGAAGGCATCCACTCACCCCCTCCTTGCCAGGATGGAGCACACAGGGCACAAGGCCCCCTCCAGAACCAGTGAAAGAAGGCATTCACCACCCCCTCCTTGCCAGGATGAAGCACACTGGGCACAAGCCCCCCTCCAGAACCAGTGGAAGAAGGCATCCACTCACTCCCCTCCTTGCAAGGATGAAGCACACTGGGCACAAGGCCCCCTCCAGAACCAGTGGAAGAAGGCATCCACTGGAGAGACTGTGGCCTTGCACTCCCCAGGACCAAGCAGTGGGCAAACCACCCACTTGAGAGTCTGTGGCTTTGCACTCCCTGGGACCAAGCAGTGGGCAAACCACCCACTGGAGAGACTGTGGCTTTGCACTCCCCAGGACCAAGCAGTGGGCACACCACCCACTTGAGAGACTGTGGCCTTGCTCTCCCCAGGACCCAGCAGTAGGCAAACCACCCACTCGAGAGACTGTGGCCTTGCACTTCCCAGGACCAAGCAGTGGGCACACCACCCACTTGAGAGACTGTGGCCTTGCTCTCCCCAGGACCAAGCAGTAGGCAAACCACCCACTCGAGAGACTGTGGCCTTGCACTTCCCAGGACCGAGCAGTGGGCAAACCACCCACTTGAGAGGCTGTGGCCTTGCACTCCCCAGGACCAAGCAGTGGGCAAACCACCCACTTGAGAGACTGTTGCTTTGCACTCCCCAGGACTTCGCAAAGCGCATGTAGCCCCCTCCAGGAGCAGTGACGTTGTACCATCTTCCGGCTGAGGTGCCCCCCCTTCCCCTTCTCCCTGAGGTGCCTGTGTGTTTTTGACCTGATGCCCCAGCAGTGTTCTCTCCGTATTGAGGCAGGAGTCAAGTGGGGCCTTGGCCTATGTGATATGGCCCGGTGGGCCACGTACATTTTGGACTGGGCAGTGTCCCTCCATTTGTATATATTGTAGATACTGTTTTGTGCTTTGAGGACGTATTTCTCAAAATGTGTATTACACTGACTTTACGCACTTTCTTTTGTCCTTGCGTTATTCCTGAGTGGTACGGGTGGATATGTAATGTTGTTGCATCAGTTTGTGTGTATGGTGTTGTGGGTGGGGGTGGGGGTGTTGTGTGTTGCGTGTGTGTGTCACTCTCTTTTTCCTCCCACCCTCTCTTGTGTGCTAGGTGCGGTACTCACAGTGGTCGTCTTCACCACCGTTCGTGTTCCTGGTGTAGGAGGAGGTATATCAGCATGGGTAACACCTGTAGCTCGGGCTCCATGGGGTCGTGGTTCTTCCTTGAGTGTCCAGAGGTGAGCCATTTCCCTTTTGTGTAATGTTTCCGCCGTGCTTTCGATGGCATTGGTACCACCCCGGAAAAGCTGGCGGATTGGCTTGTTGTAATAGGGTGGGCCGTACATTATCTTCCGCCTTGCTGTTGGCGGATACCGCCGCGGGTTGCTACCGCCGTGGCGGTCGGTGTGTTAAAGTGGCTGTCTGTGTGGGAGGTTTACCAATGGCCTGTTGGCGGTATTACAGACGCTTTATCACCGACCGCCAGGGTTGTAATGAGGGCCTTAGTAATGAAATTAACTATACGTTAAGAAAACCATAGAAATTCACTGAAAAATCAAAGGTTACAGGGACGTTATAGTTAGGAAATAGAATTTTTTTTAAACATAGAAATTCACTGAAAAAAACAAAGGTTAGGGGGACGTTATAGTTCGGCTCACATTTTAAATGTACGATACTGTAGAAATTCGCCAGTTATAGTTATAGTTATCTCAAGTAACTATAACTTGTGCCTTTAGGTAATTATGACTTGCTCTCTCGCCATCCACAGTTTTTTTGTCAAAAATATTACTGCAAATATGACATTGATATTATCAGTGATGGTATCAAAGATGCCATAAGTGCCATAAATTGTGGGCAATTAGCAGTGCATGGCGAAGACTTGAGTTATAACTACCTTAAGGCACAAGTTATAGTTACTGCACTGTATGGCACTCTACTCTATACCACTCTATGCCACGCCACTCTACCTCTACTCCACTTTACATCACTGTACCCTGCACCACTCCACTCTATGCCACTCTACTCCACTCCACTGTACTCCACTCTACCCCACTTTATGCCACACTACTCTTGTCCACTATAGTTTATGCAATTCTACTCTATGCCACTCTATGCTACTCTACACCACTGCACTCCACTTTATGCCACTTCACTCCACTCCGTGCCACTCTACTTCACTCTATGCCAGTCAACACGACTCCATGCCACTCTGTGCGATTCCACTCTACTCTACACCACTCTACGCCACTCCACTGTACTCTATGCCACCCTACTCTATGCCATTATACTGTACACCACTCCACACAATGCCACTCCAAGGCACTCCATGCCACTCTACTTTACACCACTTTACTTTACTTTACACTACTCTACTGTATGCCACACCACTTCACTCAATGCCACTCCCCTCTTGGTGACTCTACTCTACGCTACTCCACTCTATGCCACTCCACTCTACTCTATACCACTCTGCTCTATGCCACTCAGTCTCTCCACTCTACTCTACGACACTCTACTCCACACTCCACTCCACACTCCTCCTCTTAATGATACTCCACTCCTTTCCATGCCACTGTACTGTATGCCACTCTATTCGACACTATTCTATTCTACTACACTCACTGCTCTTCACTCTATCCCACTCTACTCTACACCACTCTACTCTACACAATTGCTGTAACCTATGCCACTCCACTTTATGCCACTCCTCTCCACTCCATACAATGCCACTCTACTATGCCACTCTACTCTACTACTGTACTCCATTCCACCCCACTCTATGCTACTCTACTTTACACCACTCTACTCTATACTTCTCCATGCCACTCCACTCTATGCCACTCTATGTCACTGCACTCCACACTATGCCACTTCATTCCACTCTATGCCACTATGCTCCACTCTACATCAGTTGACTCTACTATGCCACTCTATGCCACTCCACTCTACTCCACACCACTCCACTTTACTCTACGCCACTCTACTTTTTGCTACTCTACTCTACAGTACTCCACTCCACACAATGCCACTCTACAGCACTCTATGCCAGTCCACTCTATACCACTTTATTCTAAACCACTAAACTCTATGCCACTGCATGCCACTATATGTCACTCCATTCTACTCCATGCCATTCTACTCCATTCCACCCCACTCTATGCCAGTCTACTCTATGCCACTCTACTCTACACCCCTTTAAACCACCTCTCTCTATGCCACTCCATTCTATGTTACTCCACTCTACTCCATGCTACGCCTTTCCTTATTATGCCAGTCTACACCACTCTATGCAACTTCAGTCTACACTATGCCACTCTATTTAACTCTATGCACCCTACTCAAGTCTATGTCTTTCCACCCCATTCTACTGTGCCAATCCACACTTCTCCCCTTCATGCCACTCCACTTCCCTCTGAGAACATATCTGCCCCCTTTTCTACTTTTTCTACTTCTGACGAATCTTTTTAGGAGTTCTGAGGGATAAGGAGAAGCACAACAATAATTCCAGTTACTTTATAGTGTAACCCATTCGTCACACATTGAATGTCAGAGACGGAAATTAAAGTTCAAAAATGTTATTACAAATTCAAAGCCAGACTTATATAAATTAGCCTCTGAAACATACTATACAAGTATAGAATTACTAAAGGCGAATCAAAGCGTCTAATCTGGTTAAATCGTACAAGCATAAGACATACCAATAATTCAGTGGCAGCAATACAAAATATAAGAAAAAGTACTTGATGATCGGAGTCCAGATTACGATCCTCCTGTCTAATCATTGAAATTGAATTAAATCCAAATATACTAATCAAATGAAGGTAAAACCTAAAGATTTCTCTGGCAAGGTAGGGAATAGAATTATAATCAAAAGTGCCAGCATAACAGAATCCTCAGTGAACGTTCTGCGAGAGAAAGATGTGCACAGGATATAACCACTTCAGCCAAAGTGAAGTATAGAGATTTGTACCCCTCTGAGTCTCTAGGGCTACGCTCTAGTCAAAGAGTAAAATGGTTCTGCTTCGCCTAACTGAACACCACTTTAGACCTTGCAGAACGTTCAAGAGTTTACATCATTATCACCAGTAGTTTTCCACCTTCCACACACAGTTTTGAATTTGAAACTCCCACTAGACTTTCATCTCACAAACCAAATAGCAGGATGACCTTAGTTGCCTCCTTTGTCCAGGAGCAAGAGGAGAGTTTGCCTTCATATTCGCTAGTTAGCACTTCTTATCCTTGCCAACATATCCTCTCATACCCCTTAATCTCCAACCAACAACAGGCCTTTCATTAACTGTAGACCTGAACAGACTCACCTGCAAATAAAGAAAATGCAACACGAGCAAAACTCAAAGTAGAAGGTTAAACAAGAAGACATATATCAGGCCTTCTTAAGCCAATTAAACATAGAATTCAATGCATATTTGAATACATAGCTATATGTGCAATTCTCTTCATAAGTACAATAAATGATGAATAACTGTAATGATAGAACATTTAACTATGATACCATAATCCCAATACATTGAACATAGGTGCATATTTGTTATTTTCCAGTCAATAAGTGTAATCACAAAACACACATACAACTTCTCTACCTTTCTACATATAAGTACACCTCAAAAATATAACTTTTTGATGCACCACAAAAGCATGAGTACATTTGAACGCATAATATATATGTAATTGATTACATGTTCAGGTCACTTCTGGAATGCATAAAGGCACAGCCAAGTTATGCTCTCTCACCTCCATGCCACTGTACACCATGCCACGTTACTCTAGGCCACTCTACTCTACACCACCCTACTCTACTCTACTCACTGCCACTCCACTTTGCTCTATTCTATTCCATGCCACTGTGCTCTACACCACTCTACTGTAATCTATGCACTCCACTCTATGACTCTCCACTCTACTCAACTCAACTCTATACCACTCCACTATGACACTCTACTCCACCACACTGTACTCCACTCCAACTCTATGTCACACTACTCTCTGCCACTCTAATTTACACCACTCTACTCTACACCACTCTAAGCCACTCCTCTCTATGCCACTGCACTCCACTTTACTCCACGCCAATTCATTCAACACTATGCTACTCTACTCCGCTCTACACCAGTCTACTCCACTATGCCATTCTACGCCACTCCACTCTACTCTATACCACTCCATGCTACTCTACTCCACTCTACTCAATGTCACTCTACTGCACTCTATACCACTACACTCTACACCACTTTACCATACTCCACTTTACGGCACTCTACTTTACGCCACACCACACCACTTCACTCCACTCTATGCCACTCCACTTTAATTGGCTCCATTTTGCCCCATTCTATTCTATGCCAATCCACTCTACTCCACCCCACTTTACTCCACCCCTCTATACTACTGTACTCTATCCCACATTACTCTATGTCACTCTCCTCTGTGACAATCTGCTATATGCCACTCTACCCTACTCCACTGCACTCTATTCTGCACCACTGTCTGTGACACTCTGCTCTACTCCACTCTACTCCACTCTACTCTATGCCACTCCTCTCTAAGTCACTCTAAGAAACTCTACTGTATGCCACTCTACACCATTCTAATCTAAGCCACTTCATGCCACTCCACTCTATTCTATGCCACTCGACTCCACACAGTACCACTCTACACCACTCTATGCCACTCCGCTTGATGCCATTCTAAACCACTTTCCTCTATGGCACTTTGTGCCACTCCACTTCACTGTTCACCACTCTACTCTAAGCCACTCTACTCCAAGCCCCTCTACTCTGCACCATTCTAACACTTCTCTCTATGCCACCTTTGTCTATGCCACTCCATGCCACTACACTCTATGCTACTCTATTGGATTCAGCCTCACTCCTCTCTCAGTCTGCTCCATGCTTCTCCACTCCACTCTGTGCCACTCTATGCCACTCCACTCTTTGCCACTCCACACTGGATAACTCTATGCCACTCTATGTCATTCTACTCTACACCATATCACTCCATTCAACTCTATGCAATGCCATTCCACACAGTACAACTCTTTGGCACTCCATACACCACTCTATGCCACTCTATGCCACTCCCC
The DNA here is from genome assembly GCF_031143425.1 of Pleurodeles waltl. NCBI lineage: Eukaryota > Metazoa > Chordata > Amphibia > Caudata > Salamandridae > Pleurodeles > Pleurodeles waltl. Next base: position 464,831,867 of record NC_090448.1, on the reverse strand, counting down.
ACAACTCCACTCTACTCTACTGCACTCTACGCCACTCCTTTCCATGCCACCCTTCTCCGTGCCACTCTATACCATGCCACTCTGTGAGAAAATGCCTCTTTTTTACATGGTTAGCCCCCACTTTTTGCTTGGTATGTGATGTAGCCTATAGGTTGTTAGGCCAAGGCCCCTGCTAACCAGGTTTCCGGGGTCAGAGCTCTTTCTCTAAACTGTTGTCAGGCATTGGTACAATTGGAGACACCTTTAGCTGCCCCCATAAGCCCCTAGTAAATGGTACTCAGGTACCCAGGACAAGAGGTACTAAGGATAGGCCTCTGAGGACAGCAGCAGTGATTGTGCCATCATCTAGGACCATACATTCAGGTGCACCCAGCACTGCAATTGCAAACCTAAAATGCAAGCTCAGCATGGCACACTGCCTGCGTCCCCTGTCCACTATACACACCCCTCTGACAGCCCTTCCAGCCCCAAGCCAAGGTGCACAATACTGCATGTGAGGGCATACCTGCATCAGCAATATGCTTCCACTGTGTCATTGCTAAGCCTGGGACATAGTGAGTGAACACAGCGGCCATTTTAATACATGTGCTGAACACTGGTCAATACTAGTTACACAGCTACATGATGGTCACTCTGAACCCTGGGTTGTTTTTTATGAAACAACTCAGAATGATAAATCCAAACTGGTACCAGTATTGCATTTATTATCAAATGTACCCAGGGATTCAGCTTAGAGTTGCCCCCTGCAAACGTTAACTACCCTGGCATGGTTGCTAGCTGGTCACATCAAGCATGCCACCTCCAGCCACAAATCTGCTGTTCTGGGGTGAGGGCCTCTGTCCTCTTGAATGTAGAACAAAGTCCTTCCTGGGTGGAAGTGCTAATACCCCCTCCCTCAGGAACGTGCACCGCCCTGTTGGTGAGCTTCAATGGGCTTACAGCCTATGAAACTAGACCTCCAGGCAGATGGTTGCCCCCATTGCAAACCCCCACATTTGGCTGGAGCAACAGCGGGAAACTCAAATAAAGGACAGGAGGAGTGGCCCTACCTAGCATGCACCACCCCTAATGTGTTACATGTGAGGTGGACTCTCCATTTTGTTTTCCTCATCTTGAATGAAAGGAAAATAGCCAATCAGGTGTAGGGAAGTCACCTCTGCCAACAGGAAGTGGTCACTTAGTGGGTGTAGCCACCCTAAGGTAGATGACCCATTGGTCACTGTCAGGTTCCCCATAAAAATGCCCACTAAATACAGTATTTAGTGGGAATCCGTGGACCAAGAAATCAGATTCAACAAACAGAAGAAGACCAGCACCAAGAAGATCCAAAGGCAGATGAAGTGTGGACCTGCTGCACAAAGAAAAGGTGCCAAAGCTTGGCTGCTGCACCCAGGACCCGACAATCGCCGCTGAGGAGCTGCTGGGCAACTGGACTCTAAATAACCCCAGAGGAGGACCCCCAGGCTTAACAAATTCACCAGAGAACTCCCTCCAGAGTGGAGGTACCACTCTAAACCCACACGTAACCAACAAGCCAGTGAGGTCAACTTCACTGACCAGATAATAACTCTAGAACCGGATGCTGCAGCCAAACCAAAATTCACACAAACAATGGTGAGGACAAACCCTGCCAGTGTGCCAAGTTTGGTGGCACTGGGCCCTTCAGCAGCCAAAGTGTACCAATACCCTTGGTATTGGTCACCTGATTTCAGACATCAAGAAAAACAGCCCATTCGGGGCTGTAAAAGGACCAAAAGGAAGCCCTATTTGAGGGACTTCAGAAACAACCTGGACCTCCTGCCAGAGTGCCCCGTTGTCCTGCAATTTACCTTTGAACTGACCTACCTCCTGCTTCTTAGGGCATCCTTGCGCACATCTCCTGGCTCACCGATTCGCACTGCACCCGGCCACCCTGTGCCTTGCACCGAAGATCCAGCTGTGCCCCAAGGGTCGCACACCTCTTGTGACCTCGAAACTCCAAGAAGATCCCAAGGATTCACCTTTGAACATACCTGTGCAGTGCTTTTCCGAGTGGTCCCCCACAATGGCCATGCAACAGCTACGGAGACCTTTCCCTGCTCCTCCCGCTGGAACCGGGAGCCACCCAAACTTGTCTAGCTGGCACAGTCTGACCACCGATGGCCTCTACCAACCTGCAAAAGAAGAACTTGGTAAATCTAGTAAACAATTTTATGTGCATTTTGAAAGGTTATCCTCCATTGATTCCTATGGTGCGTAATAACGCACAAAATACTTTTTGTTAAACTTCAAAAATTCAAATCTTGAAAAGTACCTAACCAAATTTAATGATCTTTGTTTTAAAAATTACATAAAAATCTGAAGTATTTGCATAAATTGATCTCAAGTTATTTCTTAGAGTGTGTGAGTTGCAAGATTGTTGCTGTGAGAACAAATGATTTGCACTTCTCCAAGATTGGCCTAACTGCTCGACCAAGCTTCCATGAAATTTAGAGCATTAGGTGGTCTAGTTTTGACCCCTGTAAACCAATGTGTGGTTGTCTGGACCCCTTCACATTGTGCCTAGCTTTGCACACTACATAGAGGGCCAGCCTCCTACACACTCTACTCCACCCCACTTCATTCCACCCCACTCCATGCCACTCTATTCTACACCACCCTGTTCTATCCCACTCTACTCGTCCCGACTAGAGCTACGCTGCTATACAATATGGTTAACAGATATTGCCAAAGCCAATAGCCCTCACAAAGGCGAGAATTTTTGCCTTTGCCAATGCTTGTCGGATCTGCATTTCCTAGCCTTTAAACCTGGGTTGGCTCTGTAATTCATCCTTCTGACAAAGGTAAAATGAATACCAATGTTATTGGATGGTACTAAATGCATGAATTTGCCTGGTATTTTGTGGAGGGGTGGGGGGCTTTATAACCATTATCAATTAATGTCACACAGTATTACAATGCTCTAAATTACCTCAAATGTGGGCAGCCCTTTCGAGGGTAGTGTAAGGCTGAGCGTTTATGGCGAAGGCTGGTTGGCGTTGGGGGTACTAGGAAAAGCGCGAAATAGTTCCTCCGCGTCCATCTTTATGTTCTATTCACTCTGCAAAAAAAGCATCTGTGATTCCCCGGGCACAATTTGCCTTCTTTTTTTTCATCTTGGAATTTTTTGTTTTATTTATCTGGATGCAGGCTTGGCAGCAGAGGCCGCCAGGAGAGACATTACATAAGGGTGGGGAGGACGGGGCGTGCCAGGGAGGAGCCAGGGGTGTGTGTGTATTTATACACCGAGACACCGCGCGTGGTAGCAGAAGGAAGAAATCACAGCAGGGAGTTACAGCCAAGAGCGCCACCATGACGTCCTGTCTCAGTGAGTAACGCCGTGACAGGCTCCGGCTCCAATGTGTGCTTGTGAACGCGCGTTATACATGCACAGAGAGACGCCGTAGCCTGGTGTGCTCTGTGCAAATCCAAGGTTTGCAATGGCGTTCTGTTGACTCACTGAGCAATTTCAATACTTTCTTTTCTAATAGTGATAAACCTCGTATACTACTCTTAAAAAGTACGTTAATCATTTCGCATAGAACGATAGTTCACCACAATATGTTTCCCTTGGCGCTAAATAGTCGTGTGCTGAGCTACTTTATGTGACTGGTATGTACTGTTGAATACAGAAGATAATATGTTCAGTGAAAGTTTGTTGCTATCAGAAGAAATACGATGACAGTCGGCAGTGCATGTTAAAATACAGTACTTACTGTAGAAAATAGTATTACAATTTAACAATCACTTAATTACAAAATAATAGTTTATTTGAAATTATTCCGCTTACTTTTTTCCGCGGGCCCCAAAAACAAAATGAATACTAGTCATTCTCTGGCGGCGTCATATATCATATTATTGCTCAACTCGCATATAATGAATCCCTTATTCTCCGTATTTAAATCACGAATCCTTTTGTAGATGTAAAGGTTTAAACACCGACTCCCGCGCGAGGACTGTAAGCTGAGAGCTAGTAAAAGTGAGACACACTGTGTTTTGAGTGTTTCACCTCATGTGGTGTTCAAACGTTTTGTTGCCAGAGCAATGAAGCGCCCGATACAAGCGGATACTTTACTGTCCAGACGCCGTTCGTGTATCATATAAATAGCTACGTTCGGGACTGTGTGCCAAAGCTAAGCATGTCCGTCCTCAAAGAGCGCCAGCTCAAATCCGCGAGACCCTGGCACACTCTTACTATGTGCGACAGAGATTCAGGTGCAAGGTTTCATAGGCGACAAGATCGTGTCATCTTGACCACTCTCACCAAGCAGCTGTAATTGTGAGTAGTAGGTCCCTCACACCACTTGGACCCGGTGCAACTGCATTTACTGCACGAATGCAGTTGTCAGTAACTCCTCACAATATTTTTCAGGACGTGCATTGTTTTGAGTTACACCACTTACACCTTTCCTACCTGTTCAATGGGCACTTGTTTATAAAGGTGGTGTTGTATACTTCTTCGTATTGTATAATGTGTGTACCGGTTATATCCAAGTAAACTGAATAATACCATATCCAATACACACTTTACTGACAAAACACTGCAGTGTTCATTTATTTACTACAACAATTCAGTAATTGCCTTACCACAGTTTATGAGTCTGATACTACTACAAATTTGGATCAAATAAGGAATAATAACAATGTTCGTACACGTTGTTTCATATTTAAAGGTTAAAAAAGACTCTAAAACACACATTTCTATGATATGATAAGGTACTGTCTATTTTTTTTTGTGGTGACATAAAAAAGAAGAAAATCCGTTACATGTGTTGTAATCTGTTTAAGGCATATTTAATGCGGTATATAAATACGGATAACAAAACCTATATTTATTTAGTCATTGTTTTGATGTGTAGCGCCTGGCTTCTCTGCTGCCTTCGATAATGTATATGAAGGCTGGACCACATGCTGTGCACACATGTATCCTCCTAGTCGTAATTGGAGAGGTGATCCTTTTTACCACGGGATTTTGTTCCCGTGACGAAACACGTATTGGCTGGCTTGTTTGCATCTCAAGATATGTTTTGCATCTCAAATCATGCTGTGAAGCTATAATAATCGGATCCTTTGATGACTGCATCTTCAAGAGAACTGTTCTGCATATTAAACTTCGAAAAAATTTGACATGTTATACATGGATTGATGTACTATATTATTTGTGTTTGCACTTATACCTATGTTGTAACTGTTTTTGAGTGCCTCACATTGGTAATTTTAGTTGTTGTTTACTTTGTAAACGGTTGAGGGATGGGTGTAGTCCCTTGTGAAGGCACCATTTGGTAACTTTGTGGCCGAATTTTCATTCCTCGAGCGCCCTTTTCTCCCACTAATCTGCACCCTTTCTCTTTGTCCTCAATTCCGACAAGATGGAAGTCCTCATCTTCGGCTCCACCCCCTCCGTATGGGATGACTCCTGGTGGCCTGCCACTCTCGGAGCCGCTCCAACTCCCACAGACCACGCACGCAACCTAGAATTCATCTTGGACTCTTTATTATCTATGACCCAGCAAGCCTACGCCATCTCCTCCTCCTGCTTCAACACCCTCCGCATGCTCCGAAAGATCTACAAATGGATACCCACTGAAACCAGAAGAACAGTCACCCAAACCCTGGTAAGCAGCAAACTGGACTATGGCAATGCCCTTTACTCAGGAACCACTGCCAAACTCCAGAAGAGGCTGCAGTGCATCCAGAATGCCTCTGGACTCCTCATCCTGGACATCCACAGCCATGTCACAGACCACCTGAGAAACCTGCACTGGTCTCCAGTCAACAAGAGAATCACCTTCAAACTCCTCACCCACGCTCACAAAGCACTGCACAACACTGGACCAGAATACCTCAACAGACAGCTCTCCTTCTACACCCCAACCTGGCATCTCTGCTCCGCCGATCTCACCCTAGCAACCGTCCCACGTGTATACAGAACTACAACCGGCAGTAGATCATTCTCGCATCTCACTGCCAAAACGTGGAACACTTTTCCCACCCACCTGCGCCAGACCAAAGATCTCCTTACCTTCAGGAAACTTCTCAAGACCTGGCTGTTCGAGCAATAGCAGCACCTCCCCCATTCTGCCCCTCCTTCCTCAGCTCCTTGAGACCCTCATGGGTGAGTAGTGCGCTTTACAAATTCCTGATTGATTGATTGATTGAAGACTGGAAGCGTGCCGAGATCCGTCCACTTCTGAAGAAACCCACAGCCGACCCTATGGATCTAAAAAACGGGCAAACAGCAGCCCTCATCCTACTTGATCTTTCAGCTGCCTTCAATACACTATCTCACAGCACCCTCTGTGCCAGACTCCATGCAGCAGGCATACGCAATGAAGCCCTTCAGTGGATACACTCCTTCCTGACAGGCAGAACACAGAAAGCCAGACTCACGCCACACCTTTCAGAACCTAGACATCAGCTGTGGAGTACCCCAAGGATCATCGTTGAGCCCCATGCTGTTCAACATCTACATGACCCCGCTCACCCCTGTCATCAGGAACTATGGTATGAACATAATCTCCTATGCAGAGGACACCCAGTTGATCATCCCCCTGACTGAGAACCTCTCAACAGCCAAGAAGAACTTCAGGGATGGGATGGAAGCAGTCGCCACCTGAATGAGGGAGAGCTGCCTTAAGCTGAACTCTGACAAAACTGAGATCTGGATCCTGAGAACTTCCTCCTCAACCTGGGATGACTTCTGGTGGCCGGCAACACTCGGCAGGCCCTCAACCCCCACAGACCACACACAAAACCTCTGCATCATCCTCGACTCAATGCTCACCATGACCCGACAGGTCAGCTCCGTCGCCTCCACCTGCCTCCACACCTTCCGACTCCTACGGAAAATCTTTAGATGGATACCAACCGACTTCCAATTTTATTTGGCGCATTCTAAGGTGAGTTCACCTCGTGAAAAATGCTGATCTTCTGCTGGAAGTTAAAGAATCACTTTTGAAAGAAAATGGTTTCCACTCATGTTTTTGTACGGAAATTATGATTAGTGGTCTAGAAGCTATAATGTGGACACTTTTTCTATACATTCACAAATATCTTCCATCTCCATTTAGAAATATGTCTCTCTCATATGCTCAGTAACATCTGTATTCTATGACAGGATGGGAAGTGAGAATTATGCTCTCTGTTACCGTTGCTTTGATTAGAGAAACTTGTTAAAAGTTGACCAAAAAATCTACGATTTCTTTGAACTGTATCTTTCAGTTACAAACTTTTAACCACAGATCCACCAATCAGCTCACTCAGTGTCCATCTTTTGAATGAGCTGATTATGATGATCCCTTAGAAAACCACAGGGAGTGATTTTTGGCCCAAACTCAAGAGATCACCGTCAAGGAGCAGAAGGTTTTACTCCCACCTTTGGACCAACCTATAGAAGATGAGTCTGTGGAAGTATACATGGCAGAATCTGAAGGGTCTCAAAAGAAGTAGGTAAACTCAGATGAGTCACAGGAAAAAAACAGTAGTCTGATCTTTACTATCTCACTTCAGCAAACCTAAGAGAATAGCTGATCTGGGAGAGAAATGAAATTCACTGTCAGCTCACCTGTATCCCAGGAAGGAAAGCCTAGAAGTGATGTTTTTACCGGAAGAAATCATCCACCCTCCGTCTTCGGAGAGTATTTTACATATACATTACTGTAAATACCTCATGTACTTTATCACACAGTAATTACCATGCAATGTAATTTACCACGCATGTAATTACCATGCATACCTTTATCATGCAAGTTTTTACATCGCATGTTTCAAGTATGAGATAAGTAAGTGTAGAGGGGTAAAAACGTGGAGAGGGGGTTCAAAATGAACATGGCTGTTGGGGGTTTACTCACCTATACAAAATGTAAATAATAAGTAAAATAAATATTGTGTGGTAGGGGTTACAGTTTTAGCATGGGCGTTAGAGGATTGACTGCACCAAACTAGAATTATTATCTTTAATTAAGATGATGAAGGGTTTTACATTAAAAAGTATATTTAAAAAATGTATTTATAAATGAATACTTGAGTATTTTTGTTTTTCACTTGAATAAAGTAGTATTATTTATATACTATCGATATTTCACTTTAATGGGCAGAATGCAAAGTGTAAAGGGGACCAGGGTGGGAAGTAATGCAATATTTGGGAACAATATTATTATACAATTAATACTATAGTATTTTTTTGAAAAAATAATACTACATTATTACTATTTATAAAATATATCCAACAAAAGAATTGGCATTCAATAATAAGGAATTTTAATTTTTGGGAACAGGATGCAAAAAGTGTAGGGGCCCTTGGTGTAACTTAATACTGGTGATCAATAATAATTAAAGATGAATACATTATTATTTAAAAAATAATAGTAGAGTATTAATATTAAAAACCTATCAAAATATTTTATTTTTTAATGATGGGATGCAAAGGGTATAGAACTCAGGGTAGAGTTAATTTGGAAAGCATATTTCTAGAAAAAGAATTAAGATTTTATAACAATAAACATTTCACATTTAGGGACAAGCTGCATAGGGTTTAAGGGTCCAGGGTTGGAAGAATTTTAATATTGGTGAACACTGTTACTTAAAGATTAAAACTAAAGTATATTTTTTGATTAATTTCTTGGAAACTTTGCTCCTTTTATTAAATTCCCAAAACTGTTCGAATCTAGGCTGGCTTTTTCAATTTAGCTTTTACATGCATTGTTCCAACCATCATCAGAATTATTAGTTCATTATCCTTACTTTAAGCAGGTAAGGGGGCAGTTCTAACATTCAGTGTGGGATGTTGCTGCTCTTCTGAATCCTAACCTGTTTAGATGGCCAACTCATGTTTCCTTAAAATAGTCTAAAAGTGGTGATAATTGTTCTTCAGGTTATATAAAGTATGGTGATTGGTGATTGAAGTGTGCCTATGTAGAGATCATCAACTTGAACAGGAGTAACAAAAGCTAAAGCACTTCATTTTTAAAATGTAATATTGCAGGTTGCTCTCGGACATGTAAAGAGCTGCAAGGGATGTTTTTTTAAATTCCTTTCCAGATTGTCTGAGAAAAATTATACATGTCTCAATTTGGGTTTAGGGTATATTTTTTAATTGTAGATATCATGGCTAATTAAAAGTCTAAAATTATTTTCTTAGGGCTTTGGTTATTATGTTTTTCTTCAAGGTTCCAATATAAGTGGATGCTTGCTTGTCCAATAGTAAAGCATAGATTAAAGGTATTATGCTTAATATTAGAGTTAATAGTGGGTATTTGGTTGAACGGACCTGGTGTTAACTTAAATGTTCTGCCCAGCATCCAAATAGAATTAGTTTCTAAAAGATGGACGTGATGAAGAGTAGCCAACATTAGAATTCTTTCAGTAGAATGTAGGTTACCATACAAAAGAAAAGACTTGTTATTGAAAGTTTCTTTAAGATGGGTAGAAACATCGACATCAGAGCATGTTTTTGGTTAGGTGGTTTCATCTCTACTTGCTTGTATTTTCAAATAATTATTCTCTCCAAATTTATGGTAGGAGGTATATCTGCAACAATGTGTGTAGGTATATTTTTGGAAACCCCTTTAAAACTGAACCACAAGGTACATTGGAGGTTGATCCAAGGAATTTAGGGCCTGATTTAGATCTTGGCAGATGAAATACTCTGTCACAAAGGTGACGAATATTCTGTCTGAGGTATTATGATCTTCATAGGATACAATGTAATGGTAATACAGGGGCTGGGATATCCATCATGTTTGTGACTGAGTATTCCCCTCTGCGAAGATCTAAATGAGGCCCTTGATTTGTTGTACATTTTCCTTGCATCTATCCCAGTTGCAGATGTAAAATGGTCATGTTTTGAGCTACATTTAATAAATTTGCCCACACTTACTGGTCTGCCTCTGCAACATGTCGAAAAATAATTTACACACCCCCAGTGTACCAATGGTTCAGTAAAGGTACCCTTGAAACATAAAAGTCTGTTTGCCCTTTTAGAAATAATACATGAAGCTTTAGTCATGCTCTCCATTCTGTTTAAAAAAAATACAAAACAGGGAAAATTACTAAAAATGTGAATCATATACTTATTTTATTTAAAACAATACTATACCAGTGGTTTACAAATGTTTACCTTTTTCTTGGTGTTGCTTTCATTTTGTCAATTTTCAAGGGAGAAGCAGATGTGTTTTTTACTGTGTTAGTGTACTTGTTCATCAGATCATCACCAAATTATGTGGAATGAAATGCAAAATGCTTATTTTTTCAGATTTTTTGGAGTTTAAATTGTTTTCCTTTTTGAACCTGTGAAAGAAATAGACTGAGCGGCTTATTATGATTTTGGCGGACAGAAAACCCTGTCCGCCGAAGTCCCAACGGATAGGTTGCGGCCAGCGTTGCAGCCTCCTCACCGGGCCCATTACGAGTTTCCCTATAGGTCAGGGGCAGAAACACAGTTTCTGGCCTGCTGGCCCAGCGGGAAATGGCCTACAGCATTATTTCCGGTTTATAATAGAGCCAGAGGCAATGCTGTAGTGGATGGGGTGCACCAGCACCCATCGCAAAGTACACTGTCTGCAAAGCAGACAGTGAACATTGCGATGGGGCTTTCCAGGGGGGCCCCTGAACTGTCCATGCCAAGTGCATGAGCGGTGCAGGGACCCCCCTGGGGCACCCTGCAGCCCATCTCCATCAGCCTTTTCATGGCAAGGTTACCGCCATGAAATTGCTGGCGGAGAAGGGGGTCGTAATCCCAGCACTGCCCTAGCGGATTAGGACCACCGGCACTGCCAGATCATTATGTACACAAAATCTGGCTGTGCTGGCTTTCTGATCGCGGCGCTACTGCCACAGTCGTAATATGGTCCTCAGACCGCTGCATTGCCGACCACTACCACGATGGCGACCACCACCACAATGACCACAGAGGGTCGTAATGAGGCCCTGAATGTTTACATGAGTGAAGGAGGGGAAAAAGGGGTTATTTTGGTTTTAATTTGCTGTTAGTTGAATAGTTTTAATTGGTAACACTGATTATTACTATTTTACTTTTATTTACCTTTCTTTTAGAAAATATGTTGGGTACAATATTTCCATAAATTTCAATGTTTTTCTTGTGCTGTGCTGCAAATTTGAACTTCTTCCAGGAAAACCAATGAAGAGGTCTCTGTTCTTGTTCATTTTTTTACAATTTTGATTATGAATGACTGAAAAAGAAAAGTTAGTCTTTACAAAGTTCACCTTGTTTTGGTAAAAAAAGATGAATTAGTAAATCTGCTAAAAAAAAAAATACCCTATTAGTATTCAAGGAATGTTTAAAATGATTTGCACTACACTGTATTTTCTGTACTTGGTAGTGGTTGTTACTTGCAGGAGATATCTGTCAAAAATTGGTTTTGTAAAAAAAAAATATTTATGAGCAGTGTTTAGTTCAGTACCTGTCTGTGATGTTTCAATCAGTGCATATTGAACTTTCATGTGTTGGTAGATAGGTGACTCTCCTTTGAGGCAGTGTCTCTAAAGTATGTCCTCTTCAGTTACTTGTCACCAGAGGAACGAAGACAAAATGAATAACCGTCTTTGAATATGTATTTTGACTAGCATCTCTTTTTTCAATTATAAAACATTTTTCAGCAACTACATAAAATTTTACATATTTCTGACTGAAGCAACATTTACTTTGTTTAAAAGAAAACATGCTGTGTAAATGGTTTGACCTTACTATCATGAAAGGGGCAAAATCTTGCTTGTGTATAACATGTGTAATATAACATGTATGCTTTTAATAAAATGTAAATAAAGTGTTTTTGGTTGTTTGTAAAATGCATTTTAACCAAATACAATATGTTTCATATTTTAGACATTTTGCATTGTAAAAAAAGTGTGGTAAGAACTTGTGTGGTAAAGGTGTTTCACATAGACTTACACTACAACTCATTGTAAAGTCTTGCATTGCACAGGCTGCGTTGTATAGTCTAATGATGCAAGGTAATGCGTGGTAAAATTTGAAATTTAGTCGAAGTGGACTCCATCCTTCAAAACAGCAGCATACATTCAGACAATGCTTCATAGACCATTTGATAAAGAAGTATGAAACCCCTTCATGGTGGAATGTCTCTGAGCCACACTGGGGGACAAGGTGGATTGCACTACTGAGATAGACTCCTGTATGACCACCTTCCTAAGCAAGATTACCAAAATCTGTAAGTATGCCCTACAATGTGACTTGTAATCTTGCCAGGATTAAGAAATGGTGAATTCACTCACTAAAAGTTTAGATTTGGCTCTAGCAGCACTGGAAAACACATGTATGGTATACCCGAAAAATACTACTATGGTAGGCCTGGAGCCATTTGTCATCTGAGCACTGCCAATTTTGCAGTCTCTACAGAGAAGCCCTGTTTCATACTGATAAGATTGGACCCCAAGTTGGGGGACTTGGCGTCTATTGAGGCAGCTGTTTGGTCAAAGAGTTGAACAGATTCATGAACATGTTTTCTGTGCTAGACAAGGTACAACTGTCACTGAAAACAGTCTTTAACTAGGGATAGTTTTACTGGGAAAATTGCAGTGAAAGGTGTACATCTGGCTTTTACAGTCAGCAAGGTCCTCAATTAAAACAACACAAATGATGCAGTTGAGACCAAAATCAGTTAGCATCCTCCTTGCCTACCTGCTCCAAATAGGGCAGGGCTCACCACAGAGTAGGTTCCAGAGGAGCAGGAGCATACCAGTTTAAGCTACGAGTTGAAGATTATGGGCCTCATTATGAATTTGATGGATGGGAAAGCCTGTCCGCTAAGCTCCCAACAGGGTGCCTGCCGCCTTCGTGGCGACCACCCCCCCAGACCTATTAGAATTTTATTGCTAGTTCAGCGGGCGGAAACTGAGGTTTTACGTCCTCCGGCCTAGCAGGAAACAGGCTACAGCATTGTCTCCAGCACATAATCGAGTTGGCGGCTATGCTGTAGTTCGCTGGGTGCACCAGCACCCTCGCAAGGCAGACATTGAACATTGCGACGGTGCTGGGCAAGGGGACCCCTGCACTGCCCATCCCAAGTGCAGGTGAAACCACAGTGAAAAGGGTGGCGGAGTACAAGGTCGTAATCCGCAGAGCAGCGCTGCATGCAGCTCTGCCCCGGAGGATTACAATCTTCGCCACCACTATGCAATCGGAATCATGGATCCTGGTGGTGCTCAGACCGCCAGGGTCTTTATGTGGCGGTCGCACATGCCACAGCAGCGGCGGTAATGACCACCACCATAAGGCGGTCTTAATAAGGCCCTATATCCTTTATGCAGATGATATTGAAGGGCAGAACTCTAGAGGTCTTCCTAGCATGGAGCACCATCACCTGATATAGTTGGGTGTTACAGATGATCTGGGATGCATCTAGTAATCTATGCTTCCCAGTACAGGTGGTCCTGCAATGGCACATAACATTTTCTCAAAAAGATACAAATCAGATAGAAAAGTAAGAGACGTATTACACAAAGGAGCCATTGTTCCTATATGCTGCCAATGCAGAGGGGTTATCAGCAATGTCTTTCTTGTGCAGAAGGACTGCACATTTCATTTCGTCATCAATTGAGGGAACCTGATGCCTTCTTGCTATACAGAAGTTTCAAGATAAAGGGAATTCATCATCTGAGGTATGTTTTGGGACAGAGCAGTTGGATGATCCAACTGGACATAAAAGAATTGAATGGTACAAATGTGTCAGAACTTAGTAGCTCACACTTTTTGCCCACCAATAACATTTTGTTTTGATCAACGTCTGACTGATTTGGTGGTGTAAACAGAGCTAAAAATTTGTGGTGCTTCCTTTTAGTCTATTCTCTGCCCCTTGGCGTTTTACTAAGGCGATGAGACTAGTGTTGGAATGTACCAAGTCACAAGGGTACAGCTGATAATATAATGGGATAACATGACCATCTTATCGCAGACTTAACTAAACGCATTTTACATCTGCAATTAGCAACAGATTAACTGTAAAGTTAAGAGTTTGTTATCTGTGATTTCAAATCAGCTCTGTTACCTTTGAAGGAGATAGAGTTCTTGGGCTTCAAGATAAATTCAATGAATGGGATACTGAGTCTTCACCTATCAATCAGTAAATTACTGAACAGTATTACATTGACTATTCCACCCAATACTCTTGGGTATTAGATAATAATAAAGTCATTAAGTTTCCTAAAGCTTGACTATCTAATGCAGAGCTATCCAGAAAGCAGCAAATATGATGCTGTTTTGTCTCCTGTCCTGTAAAAAATTTCAGATATGAAATCCTTGGATGTTGACAATACTTTTTTCACACCAAAGGGGGTTACGTTTGTAGTAACCCGGAGGACCAAGTCTTATATCAGATCAGTTACTTACCAGTTCTTTTTGAATAACCCAATACTGTGTGCAGTGAACTGTCAAAATGAGTATATGGATATTATGACAGTGCTTAGACCAATAGGGCCAAAACAGCACTTACTATCCTATGTTTGGCCCTTTAAGACAGTGTAAATGGCTATGATTGCTCAGTGGATGAAATTGACTGGTGTCAATGTGGATCACCTTACAGGTCCTTCAATCAGAGGTGCCATGGTATCTAAGCATGTTATTGCTGGCATACGTTTGGAATAAATCATGTGAAGATGGACTGGTAGCAGGAATCGACATTCAAAGCCATAGTTGATGCCTATGCTTTAAATTACAAAATCCTTGCCCCCAAACCTGTCAAAGAATGCAAACATTCCTAGCTTCCCTGTCTGAAAGTTTTAATTCTATTAAGGACACATAGGTGAGGATTATTCCTACCACTAAACAACAACTAAATGTACAGTGTTATTAAATTGATATTTTAACTTACTAATGTTATTCACTGATGTTTTGCAGAACTGACCACGGTGTAAGTGTTGTAATGTAAATTTGATAAGTCGATCGACTGCAGTATTTATGTATGCAATATCAGAGTTGAAGCTTTACAGGATTAACATAGGAAATATGGCACCCTTGCTGTCTGCAGCAAAAGAAAAGAAAAGAGGTGTTAAAAGCAGGACCTCTTATGGACATGGAGTGATTTATGGTCATGATTGTAGTTTAATTATATGGTTCATTGAAGTTGTCATTTATAGTTCTTTTAACAAATTGATTAAATAAATGCAGTGGGGAGAGAGAGCATAAGCTTTGCCTCTGTGTACTTAATAGAATTAAAACTTTCGGACGCAAAAGCTAGACTATTTAGCATTCCCAACAACAGCACTAGCCTGTCTCTGGTCCCTGGTGTTCTACTGCAGCTTTACCGTGGAGTGCTAATTGGCAGCTAAAATACTAACATTAATTGTTCATGACATATAAAATACCCCTCTTAATAGACTCAGAGCAGTTCAAAGAAAAAGGGTATTCTATGCAGCAATCAGAACTAAACAAGCAAAATATGGGGTTTAATCATGTCATGGAAATTGTGGTTAATGCTCCAGAAAGGAGGACATGCTTTCTGTAAGTTCTCAACATCTTCCATATCCATCTGGAAAAATGTCTGCCTGCTGAGTGAAAACTTAATTTCCAATAGAAGCAACAGCCTGTCAGATTCTTCTCCTGTGTTCTACTGAAGCTTCTTTATAGGGTTCTAATGAGCAACTTAAAAGCAAACATTCGGTATTTATGACAAAAGTGACCCCAAACACCAGGTTGATGAAAGAGGATTCTTTAGCTGAAAGGCTTGCCATTGGAGCAGATGGAATGAGCACTAAACTATTATTGCAGATATGAATCTAGCTGTTTGTGAGCAGAACTATGGGTTTTAATGGCATGTATGGCATACCTTATTTTCAAAGGGCTAAAATTAGGTAATGTGAGTGACCCCATCCGAGTCCAACACACCCCTTTCTTAATGAGAGAGGTCACTACCTAAAATTCTCGCAGGCCTTGTCCAGATCTATTTTCTCAGACTATGCATCCTCTCTGTCATTTAATACCTCCATGGTTTTAAAACAGTAACAGTTAAGTAAACATAAAAGTATTTAAATCGTCCATTTAAAAGCCTGACTGTAGATATTTCATATGCAGAGGACAATATTTGCATACAGATCTCGTATTAAAAATGAGTTAATTTGTGCATCCTTGGGTAGTGTGACCCCTCCAGAGAAGTTGCTGTTGGACATTTTTCGTTTTACTTTCCCACTTCCTTTGGTCAGCAGTTGCCCTTTCTTCGTGCATTTGCACTGGCTTCAGAATCATTTTATTCAGAGTTAAAAATGCGGAAATGATAAAGCACATTTATAAATATGCATATTTATTGTCTATAAAAATGTGTCTTTGTACACCTTATAAATTACTACATCCAAAATAAATTAATTAAAACAAATATTAATATGAGCTAATTATGAGGGAACTATTTTAAAACAGAGTGAAACCTATTGCATACTGTATCATTTTCTCAGACTGAGAACAGTTTAAATATATAAGACAATCAGTCTGAAATGGATGATTTAGAGGAGTCATTTATGTGTGCACAGAAAAGTAAATGACTGTAAGCCCATCTTCTTCAAAAGCAGTTCTTCCACTACAGGCACAATCTGTGAGCTATGTAGCTGAACACTCTTGTTCTTCATCTGAACTTGGTGATCTTTACACACAACTGTTAGGGGGAAGAGGCATTGTGATATGTGGGTTTATACTCTCATAAGGATTCTCTCGGTACTCACTGTGAATGTTATGAGTTGATATCACCCTGCTGGGAGCCAATCAAAAGACAACACTTTGGTAGTATAAGGGTGTCTGATTTGTTTTGTTAACAGTGATTTCATAGTGGTACAATCATCATTTAATAGGCATTATAGGCATAACTATGTCATAGAAACACTAACATCATTTGACAATACTGCTTTTTTACTTCATCACACCCTTTCAACTATGCATTCTGAATCACAGGATCCTTTTAACACTTTACACTTAGATGAAATTTGAAGTTAATGTATTTTATAATTTTTGATTAAAAGTTGTGTATTGAATTAGAAAAGTAACCACTCGTTATTAATTTATTTTTCTAGGAAATCTATGGCCACTGATAGTTAATGGCATAAATAACATGCAGATGTTTAAAAAGTTAGTGGTAATCTTTCTCGAATTTAAAAATAGGAGTAAGATGGAAGTTTACCCTGATCTGTATGTCATAAACAGTGATGAAAATGATTAAAACGGAGTGACAAATACAAAAACAAAAGCTTTTCGAACTTTGCTTGGCTAATTTAGAGTTTGTCGGACAGGACTACCCTGTCTACAAAATGCACGGTTCCCCCACTCTGTTTAGAGAATAAAGAATTTCCAGTTTCCCACCAACAGAGCCTCTCTTGGCTGAGCTGGCTGAAACATTTGACTGATGGATGGCTGGACTAACATTGGGCAATTGGTCAAAGAATATCCAATTGTTCACCCTATTAGAGAGGGATACAGACATAAATTACTGCTGTTCCTGTACACCAATGAAAACCTGGCACTCCGAAATATGAAAAAAACTTTTTTTGCATGATTAAATCCTGTCCACAAAACTGCTAAAATAACTTTCCCTTTGCAGTGACCCTAGAGTGAGCATAAACTGTTGTTTCTATCCATGTACCATTCCCTGCAACACACTTTCTGCAGTCACTTCCTCTCAAACTCTTCCCTGCAACCACCACCCATCCTGTCAGTAACATGACTGGATATAGACGTGAATAGAAGTCTGGAAGGTAATGCTGTCTCTAGTCTCAAACAACCACACAAGCCTGGCACTCGACCAACAACTTGAAACATAAAAAACACTAGAGCAAGCACATTGCTAAGGCAGCTTTGCTTCTTGGCATGAGTAGAGGATGCAATGTAGTGTAATGCAGCCCTTGTACATTTGCTGAGTCTGAGTCCCAAGATGGCTGCCAGCACTTCCTGGTTGAAGTGCTTGCAGCCAATCAATTTCACCCTTAAATATGTGCAGAGGCTCCACTCAGATATCTATATTTCTCCTTTCTTTAATGACTCCAAAACTACTGAACAGATTTATACCAAATAACAAAAAGGGCTCTTTCTGGACCAAGAGCTAACTTTCTGCCAAATTTGGTGTAATTGCAAGGGGAAAATGCATTTTGAGACCCCCTTTTGTTCGGCCCTCACTTGACAAATCACAACAAAACTTTCCAGGCAGCAGCTGATGTGATTGGCATACTACTTTTGAACATTTTGTAAAGATTCGTCAAACGGTGATAAAGTTATTAGCAAAACAAAAAACACTTCATCTATAGAAACTAGGACCTAACTATAACTAACCTACCTACTGACGACCACCAGTAGGTAATATATGTGTGTGTGTATGTATGTATATATATATATATATATATATATATATATATATATATATATATATATTCCAAAGCAAATGGTCTAAAAGGTGACACACTCTTACTGCTGGTGCCAGCATAAGGGTTAAGACCCCAACCCTCATTAATTGCATAGTAAAAAGAGATGAGGCTGCAGTCCCGCAGGCTCCATTAGCCAATCTCAATTTAATAATTAAGCAGTATTACACAAGGCACCAGAACTCATTTTGACTCTTCGTCTTCTTCACAGTGGTTTGGTCTGTTCTGTGCATTCATTGTTGTTACTACCCTGGCTTTTATACATTTTTTATGCATTCTGGGATTGGTAGTCCAATGCGTATCAAACTTGAAAGCTATTGTTTCACCTGTAACTTCAACCTAATTGCTGTTAACACTCTGATGGATAACTTCAAGTCTTCATTCCCATGAGGCACAGTGCTGATTTCTGAAGCAAATCTGATTACATGTTCACCATTAATTCCACAGAGTCAGATGAATAGTCGAAACGTGTTGGGGTGTCTGGTGTAATAACGCTTAATTAATAAATGGAGATTGCCTAATGGAGCCTCCAGGAGAGCAGCATCATCTCTTTTTGGTATGATATATATATGTATATATATTTATTCTTTGGCTTTGGCACCATTTGAAGAATCTTCACAATGTTTTTAAAAGTAGTATACAAGTTACTTTAGCTGCTGTCTGGAAATATTTGTGGTAATTCGTCCAGTTGGGGCCAAGAAAAAGGGGCTGGCCCAAAGTGACTTTTCTGTATTCTATGTTTAAGGGGGTTTTGCAATCTTTTTACATGGCTACAGCCCAAACCTCTGAACAGAATTACACCTATTTTGGGAGGAAGCTAGATCTTGGTCTGCAGGTCGTGCTTTTTGTGATTTGGTGTAAATCTGTTCAGTAGTTTCGGCATTATTGAAATGAATAAATACAGATATCTAAGGAGACGGATCCTCCACAGATCCGCGGGTACTCCTGTGTACCCACAAATCCAAGCAAAAAGCAAGGCCCTGATTGGCTGGCCGCAACCTGAAATGAAAGGTGTGGCTGCCATTTTGTTTCTTGGCTACGTCCCCCATTGTAAGAAAACATAAATAAAAACACACCTATGGGGTCAGGATAGAGGTTGCCTGACCCCATAGGACACATGGAAGAGTCTCTGAGAGACCCCTCACGGGCACAAAAGTGTCCAATTTTTTTGTGTGGAAAATCCATGGATCCACCGTGGCACACAGCACGACCCTCCAGTGTAAATCTGCAATTGATCCCCGGATTCAAAGCGCAATAGAAAACAAAACTTCACCCACTCACATACTATACCCCCGCCACAGTGGGGGGGCTTGGCTGCAGGGCTTGGCCAATCTCCGCTGCGCATGGCCAAAGGCTGTGCGCAGCTGTAGTTGTATTAACACATGTTAATTGTTTATTACTTTCCATTAAAAAAACATGGAAATTTACTGAAATAAAAACTAAACCATACATTTAAAAAACATAGAAATTCAGCAGTTATAGCTATACCATGGGGTATAGTTATATTTAAATAGTTATACTTAACTATACCTCGTGCCATTAAGTAGCTTTAGGCCTCAAGTTATAGTTCCTTAACATAAATATAACTATAAGTTTAACTACAACTTCTGAATTGCTATGGTTTTGTATGGGTAAAACGTCAACCTAACTATAACATCCCTGTAACCTTTGCTTTCTTCAGTTTTTCAGTATATATATTTGTCGGTTGTTTTATTTATATATATATATATATATATATATATATATATATATATTCACTGAAAACAACAAAGGTTACAGGGATGTTATAGTTAGGAAACAGAATTTTAAAAAACATAGAAATTCACCTGTTATAGTTGCAGTTATTTCAAGTAACTATTACTTGTGCCTTCGGCCATGCATGGCGAGGGTTGGCCGCACATCCTGGCCTAGCCTGGGCCCTGCAGCCAACCCCCGTAACCACCCAACCCTGCGCCATGCACAGCCTTCGCCCACGCGTGGCAGGGGTTGGTCGCTGGGCCAGGCCTGAGGCCAACCTACCTATTACCACCTAGCCCTGCACCACTTAGAATGAAACATATTCTGACAAATTGAAAAAAATATATTTGACAAGCACAAACAGTGAGATCCCCTTTCTGAATGTACCTTACATATGTGAAGTTGAAAAGAATTTAAAAGTGAGAAATGACAACTGAAACACCTGGAGTGGAACCCTCAACCTTCTTTGTGAGAGTCTGTGACCTTAACCACCAGACCACTGATAACTCCTTAGTTTGCACTTTACATACATCTCTATGACATTTAATCTAAAGATGGTGATGGGAAAAAAACATAAATGTTCCATCACTAGGAATATTTAACATTCAAAACATGGTTAAATAAACAGACACACTGCCATGAGATACTGGGATTTGAACCATCAACCTATTTAGTGACAGTCCAAGAGCTTTACCAGTAGACCAGAGGTGAATGTTTTGCTGTGTATCAAAACGTAACTATAACATTCCAACCAAACATCTTGCTAGTGTCATGCTTTGACGTCATTGAATGGAAAGACCATTGAAATAACCACCTCTCTCTCTTTGTCTTCCATCCCATTATGGGATGAAAGAGAGAGAAAAGAGAGAGAAAGTTAAAGGACCATGGAGGGAGCCTCAGGGCCCTCGGGGGTCCTATCCAGCCCCCTGTGTCTTGCAGGCGTCAGCACGCAAGGATCTGTTTTAAATAGCAACTCCCTGCGTGCGAGGGCAATACTTTTGTCTCTTGTTAGCAGGCAGAGAAAGAGATGAAAACTATGCTTTCATCAAGCGGGCGCATTTTGATAGCTCCCTCTTGCTGAAACTAGTGTTTGCTTTAGATTGGCAGGAGTTCTCACAACTACCACCAAGCAAAAGCAACAGCTACCTCCCGAGGGTGGGTGCCGGGTGAGGTAGCAAGAGCCATTCCTGAGGGATGGCGGTCCCCATGGTCATAAATGGCTCCAGGTGGGGGGCTGCATAGCTGCCCTCCTTATATTGCATTTGGCCTGGGGAGGTAGCAGTCCCCAGAGCGGCAGGGGGCTGCATGGGCCCCCCGCATACATTATGAATTCTTTACCCCAGAATGGTGGCGGTCCTCGAGGCGGCAGGGGGACACACGGGACCCCTGCATGCATTACTAATTCTTTGCCCTGGGAGGTGGTGGTTTCCAGGGCATGGTGGGATTCCACAGGACCCCCCTTTATATTTCTATTGTAAGTTGCCCAACTTGGCTTTGGTTGTGATAATCATGATGTGGCAATGTTCCGGCTCCCAGGGAGTCCGAGGAAACGCTTTATAAGTGAAACCACTCCCATATTGAAATTTGCAAAGCCAGCAGATATATTTTGGTGCATTGTGGAACTTGTACCCAGTGTGGGAGGAATCATCTCCGACAGATGGTATAAATCCACGTGCCCCGTGTAACCAATCGGAATGTGTTTTAATGTATGAAGAACACCTGCAATATTAGACTCTTTCTGGGAATGGCATTGAGAAAGGCGAATCTTCACCAAAACGCATCTGCCCAATATATTAAATGGATCTTTTAACCCTCAGAGTGCTCCTGAATGTTCTTTTTTGAGCGTCATTGTTGGTGATATATACACACACATATATATATATATATATATATATATATATATATATATATATATATATATACACATATATATATATACATACATATATATATATATCTTTGGGTTCCTTTATTGCACAAATTTCAGTAGGCTCAAACCCATATTTCCCATGTCCCCATGGCTTTAATATTGTCAAGGCTCTTAGGATGATGCAGCATGGGGGACAATATTATGTGTCAAGGTTATCTATATTATACAGAAAAATACAAATTAAGTGACACATTTGCTGACAGTATTATTTTTCTCAATTAGAGAGAAACAAAATGTTTGCAAAATTTGCAAAAGTACTCTTATTATGTGGCAAACGGGGTATTCAACTGTTTTCTTCAAAGTGCAGCCAAAAATGGAAACACACACTGAAGTTAGACTGGTAGATGTTGTTAAACTTCTTGAATAAATAGTTATAAATCAGTAGGCAATGGTAATGGTCAGTGGATTTAGGCGATTCAGTGGCTGCAGCATTTACTGTATAGTTATGAATGTGTTCTATTTGCCAAGTAGTTGTCCACAGTACTTGCAAAGTGTGCAAATATTACCAAAAATGTTGTTTCTAACTCAAATAGATTAAAATAATACTGCTGGAGAACGTGCACATAATATGCACTTATACTGCATAGTTTGGATAATGTTGGCACGTAATTTGATACTCCATTCCAGTATATTCCTAATAGCCCCGACAAAGTTAAAGCTCTACAGAGGGGTTTGAGGGCAACCATTATAACGATGAAATTCGTATTTCACAGACAATTGTGAAATATTTGCCATATTTCACGGTTCTCTGAGAAATATGGGTTTTAGCTACAGTACAGCAAAAACACTGTTTACCTTCTGGTGTTTGAGATGTGTCACATCCTTAAATGTGTGCAGCTTTAAGATGAACATGCGTGTATTTATATATTGGTGACCTTATTGCTATGTAGTTCAGGTGTTGAGACCAGTAGGCATTATTGGGGTAGAAAACCAGTATATTCATCAATACAGGACATGATCTGCAGACATCAAAGAAGCTTGAAATCCTCTCCGCTATAGCAGTTTTGAAAAAATGTGCACCTTTCAATTTTGTATTTTTTATTTTCAATCAGAATAATAGATGCCTTGAGTATGCTGAAAATATTGAATTTGTCCATTTTATAACTGCGCTATCTTTTACGTGACCCGTTTAGAAATTGTGCACGGATGTTACACCTTATTTTTTTTCCAAACCCACGTAACATATAACGTATATGTTACGTGGGTTTGGAAAAATATAAATATAAAATATAAAAATATATATATAAATATATATATATAAAATATAATATAATATAAAAATATATATAAATATAAAAATATATATAACGAGTTACAGAACTATATATCATAGCGTCAAATGTATTCAACTGACAAGTAGGTGCAACGAAAATGATTTGACATCCTCCGTACCATTGGTTATTGCTCTTGATATAATGCCCTTCGATAATAGATTGTGTGGTTCAGAAAGAGAGGCCATGTGTAAACAAAAACAACCATACTACATCTCTTTAAATTGTTTGACTTCGTTCTTATCCAGGAGATTTGACAAGATGTGCGCAGCAACAAAACAGCCTTATAATGGGAGGAAAATAGCAAATCTGAGTTGAAGCAGGCTTTGCTTAGTGCGAGGGAAAACTAATTCCCACTGTGAATATCATGTAGGCATACAGAGTTTACCACTACCTAAACAGCTTCATAACAAAGTTCGTTCCTCCAAACTGCACCTCATAAAATAAACAGCATTCCACTTCGGCTCTTCCCTAATCTTCAGCCACAAGACCAACATCCTGATTTTAAAAAAAACATAAAGTGATTCATTATCAAGGTAAGAATGCAGAAGAATGTGGGAGTTTCCAATGCTTATGTAATGGGACTGCATTGATATGAGTGCCAGGACTCTAAGGAATCCTAGCTACATGATTGGTAGGTGGCCATGTAACCTGTCAGAGCGAAGGGAAAGATGAGAAAGTGGAAGGAACAGGACAATCGGAGGCGAAAACCAACTGGATGGAGTAAATGAGCAAGTTAAACACTGATCAGCCGCATTTCCAGAAGGAAGGAAGAGAAAGTGGGGCAGAGGTAGAAATAAGGAAATCTGACCCTCCTCGGGATCCAATGACATGACCAGAATGTTGCATGGTGCTCACGCACCCAAGGTGCACTAAATGCAAGGATAAGGGCCTTGCTGAAATCAGTTTTAGTCTTTTTGGTCAAAAGCCTAACCTTTGTATACAGAACACCGTGAATATAGAAATATGGACTAGCATATTTTAAAATCTTCAGACCTCATGCCCTTACAGATGTAACCATTCTGCTTCACACGCCATGAACAAACGAATCAGTGCTAGCTATCACAGTTGTACATCCCTCATGCCCCCAGCTCATTACACGAACCACAGAGTACATCTCCACCAAGAATCGCTGGTCTTTGCCATTGTTGAAGAAGAACCTTGCGGAAGCATGTCGCATAGATACTTCACACCACACCAGCTCTGGACCCAGTATTCCACGGAGCTTCATCCCAGCACCAGTTCGCCAACCCTCCTCAAAGATCTCAGAGGCCCAGGCAAAGCCTGGGTGCTGCAAAGGGCAAGTTCAAGCGCAGTTGAGCAGCGTCTTCATTCATCAAGCAAAAAAAAGCATTGGCAAAGCCAATAGGTCTGCCCTAGGCCGGAGCATTGGCAAATGGGTTGGGAGAGCGCACATAATAGGGAAGGACAATATGAGATCACATGATGGGAGAGGATACAGAATGGCATATGGCACAGTGTGGAGGAAAGCTTACAATTGTAGAGAGAGCAGTACTGGTGAGTGCCGGATAGGAGAGAGAATTTGCAGACAAAAAGCACAAAATGAGTGAAGACCACATAATCAGAGAGATCTGGAGAGGCATGCACAATCGGTGAGGGAAAAATGGGATATAAGAGAGCACATGATGGGAAGGGCACAATCAGCAAGAGCGGGCACCATTGGTGAGAAAAAACCATGTAGAAAAGAGACTATGATAGGAAGGGTGCATAGGAGAGAAGAGCACCAGATGGGACCATGCACAGTGTGAAAGCATATGGACAGCTTGGAGACATGAGCCGTCTTCAAGGAAACACAGGCCTGCGCCCCTATTGTGAGGTTTTTTTGTTAGACTTTTCATCCTTGGTGTGGTCTCAATTAACTTTTTGCCTCTATTCCCCAGGTTTTTGATGTGTGCTGGACTCTGATTTTGCTGTTTGTGTTACTCTGGGCACTTTACCACTGCTAACCAGTGCTAAAGTGCAAGTGCTCCTTTACAAAAGGTGTATATAATTGGCTTATCCATGATTGGCATATTTAATTTATTAGTAAGTCCCTAGTACAGTGCACTAGAGGTGCCCAGGGCCTGTAAATCAAATGCTACTAGTGGGCCTGCAGCACTGATTTGTGCCACCCACATAAGAAGCTTTGTAATCATGTCTCAGACCTGCCACTACAGTGTCTGTGTGTGCAGTTTTAACTGTAAATTCGACTTGGCAAGTGTACCCACTTGCCAGGCCTAAACTTTTCCCTTTCTTACCTGTAAGGCACTCCTAAGGTAGGCCCTAGGTAGCCCCAAGGGCAGGGTGCAGTGTATGGTTAAGGTAGGACATATAGCAATGTGTTTTATTTGTCCTGACAGTGAAATATTGCTAAATTCGTTTTTCACTGTTGCAAGGCCTGTCTCTCTCATAGATTACCATGGGGGGTACCTTTAAATATGATTAATGTGTAGATTCCCTTTGGGAGCGGATAGACATGTGGAGTTTGGAGTCTCTGAGCTCACAATTTAAAAATGCATCTTTCAGTAAAGTTGATTTTAAGATTGTGTGTTTGAAAATGCCACTTTTAGAAAGTGAACATTTTCTTGCTTAAACCATTTCTGTGACTCTGCCTGTTTGTGGATTCCTTGTCTGGGTCAGCTTGACAGTTGGGCTGTTTGGACCTCTTTCTAGACAGGGACACAAAGGGAGCTGGGGTGTAGTCTGCATTTCCTGATGAGCCACCTGTTCTAGGAGGGAGGGGAGGAGTTGTCACTTACACCTGAAAAGGCTGTGCCTGCCCTCACACAATGCAGTCTCCAACCCCCTGATGTGTGTCTGGGGCATGGCCTGGGCAAGGCAGGATTTCACAAGCAAGAGAGACTTTCCTTTGAAGTAGGCCTACTTCAAAGGGCAAAATGGGTATAAGAACTGCACCCAAAACCACAGACTTTAGAACACTTCTGGAAACCAAGAGGAACCTCTGCCTGGAGAAGAGATGAAAAGCTGAGGAAGAAGAGCTGCTCTGCCTGACTGTGCTTTGTGGAGCTATCCTGCAGCTGCTGCTTCTGCCAGAGTAAGAGGGCAAAGACTGGACTTTGTGTGCCTTCCATCTTGTGAAGATCTCCAAGGGCTTGATTTACAGCTTGCCTCCTGTTGTTTGAAGTCTCAGGGACAGCAAAGACTTCTCTCTGCCAGCACCTGGAGTCTCTGGAGAGACTGCTACTCTGCCCTGCGGTGCCCATCCAGTTCCTGTGACCCTGAATGGAGAAGCTGGCAGCCTAAAAAAGATTGATGCAACTCCGATCTGCGGCTGGGAAATAGAAGCGCTGCCGGCTCCGCGGTTGAAAATCAACGCTCGCCTGCAACGTGACTGAAGAATCGATGCACGGAGCTTTAGAAACGACACGCAATATCGCCGACGGAGGCTGGGAGATCACAACCCACGCTGCATGGTTTTCGGATCATCATGTGGCTGGATTTCTGACATAAATACCACTGTGCGTGTTCAAAACAACACAAGGCCTGCCCAGGCCCGAGAGTGCTGACCGGATTGACGCATAGCCCTCCTGCGGAGAGGAGAAACGACGCACCCGACCCGATGAAAGGAGAAACGGCGCAAGGTCTCGCTCATGAGTGAAATCGACACATCGCAAGCCCTTTTTGTCTAACACTTGCCCGTGCAGGGTTATTTTTGATGCACCCAAGGTACATTTTTACACTAACAGTGTTAGTATTTGTTTAAAACTACATGAAGACTCTTTTTGCTTTTTAATTGATAACTTGACTTGTGTATTGTGAATTTTTGTCGTTTTGGTCTTGTTTTGTTTAGATAAATATTCTCTATTTTTCTAAACCTGTGTTGTGTCATTTTGTAGTGTTTTCATTGGATTGCTGTGTGTGTTGGTACAAATACTTTACACCCAGCACTCTGAAGTTAAGCCTACTGCTCGTGCCAAGCTGCCAAGGGGGAAAGCAGGGGTTAGCTGAGGGTGATTCTCTTTTAACCTGACTAGAGTGAGGGTCCTTGCTTGGACAGGGGGTAACCTGACTGCCAACCAAAGACCCCATTTCTAACACTTTTTCTATATTAAAAGGAATTCCAGAAACTGATTAAAACAAGTGAAAGATTACATTGGGTGAAAGGTGGGCAGGCAAAAGGAAAGGTGAGAGATAAAAGTAAAAGAAGAGGGTGACAAACAAGTGAGAAGGGGAGCTTAAAATGGAAAAATTAGAATCATAGATTCGGTAAGAGAACTAAATAGAAAAGAGATGTTGGGAGAAATAAAGAAAAGCGAGAGATGGAGAGAAAAAAAATGATGGGGAGGGCAGACAGTACAGCCATAGAGTGAGGGTGATATGCACAGCAACAGAGGGGATGACTACGGAGATTGAGACGGAGGGATGGTTAGGCTTGTGCATTTGGTGCATCTACATGCAGGTCATGATAGAGTATGGGAGGGGATACTGCCTTGGCAGTTGTAAAAAGTATTAGGAAAAGGAAACCTTAGGCCTGGAGCCATGGCACTGAGGTGTGCGACTTAATGTAAGGGATGTGCACACTGTGCACAAGCAAAACTCCCTCAGTAGTAGTGAGGACAGCCAATGGCTGACCAATTTGGCTAAGGTGCCTACATGGTTGGCGGAAGCACATGTGAATGACACAAAGCCAGACTAATAAATTAATAGGGCTGACTGAAACCCCCTCTATGCCAGCTGACACTAAACTTTGGATTGCTTTGTTTTGTAAAACTGTATATTTGGAGAAGCTGTCGGCTATTGTCAACTTTATAAAACGCCATGAGAGGCATTAGGCTTATATTTGTTGGCTTTGGCAGCACTGTTTCCATTGCTATACTTTTGTATGACATTTGCGTTCCAAGATGGCCACCTCAATTGAAAGCAACATGTTCTCCACGTTGTAATGGTAAAGAATGCATGAGAAGTATGGAAAAAACTTTGCAAAATTCCCACCTTTGTGTATGAGTGCGGATGCTTGGGCAACCATGTTCGACTTTTGTTATACTTCTTGTCAAAAACGTTTGAAGATTGTCGCTCGTACCTGCGCATGCAGTGCTTGAAATGGAAAAAATAAAGTGCAGGTACTCTGTGCTTGTTTCTGAGAAGTGCCGGTACTCCAAAAGTATTACGTTTTTCTTGAGATGTGCCGGTACTCTCCCGCTCAAAATAGAAAAGTGCTGGTACTCAGTACCGGACAGTACCGGCCAATTTAAAGCACTGTGCGCATGCATACTCACGCTCGGGAGGCCATCTTTGAATACCTTGTAAACTGTAGCCCTAAGGCAATAGGCCTGGCCATATTATAATCGAGAGAGCTTCTGCATAATTGAGTTTATGTGTGTGGTTTAGAGCAAGAGTGATTGAGTGCAGGGATAATGAATGTGTGAATGAGTACATGGTGCTGTAGATGAAGGGTAAAGTGCTCGCTGTTTGTAAATAATTGAAGGGTCGTAGAGGCAGGTTTCACCGAGGTTGCAGGCAGAGGCAGCACAAAATTTCTAAAAAGCAAACTATCAATGTTATGGCAGTGCAAGCATTACACTGGTGTGCAGGAGTGTGCTAAAATACCAGCTGAGAAAAAAATAACTACAGAAGACTTCTATCAACTTTTGTGAAGTGTTGACAAAACACATTTAATGAATGCACACAGCACCATATATTTACTGACAGAGTCAGAATCGTTTAAATGGTAGTACTCGCTTAGGCACTAATAAAAAATAAAAAAAAAAACAAGAACCGCTTGGGGGAAAAAACATCTGATATACTTTGAACTATGCACACAGGTAGACTAGACCGTTCGACAATTTCTGACGGGAGCGGGTACAGGATCAGATCAGGAGCACTGGCAGCAAATCTGTTAATGTTTTACTCCATTTCAATGTAGCTTTACGTAAAAGACACTGACACAGGGTCTGGAGTAAACATAACCGTACCAACGACACAGCACTTTTTGGGAGGAAAATACATGGGGTGGGAGATACAGCCATTGCAAGGCAGGGAAGTCTTATCCTCAATGTTATAATGTGGTATACAACAACTCTCAAATTCTCAGAAAATAAACATGACTGCCCTGCCTACCACAAAATATGCACCTCTGGGCATCTTGTGTATTTTCCTCTTTATTGACTTCGCAAAAGTGTTGACAGATCTGTCTGACTTTCTTTTACAAGTTACCCAGGATTTCGGAGCATTTGGATCGAACTCATATTTTCTCCCAAGCAAGAAAATAAAAATACTCTTTGTCACAGTGTTTTATCAAAAAACAACTATTTTTTTACACAAAGAGGAGAATTTGCTTCTCAGACTGGTATTTTTATTAAGCCTCGGCGGAGTTCCAGTGCGGAAAAAGCTCTGCTGTGCTACACGGAGTTCCGAGAGCGGTGGAGTTTGGCAATAATGTTTAGTAATGCGTTCCAAAGCATGGTCATCCATTTGCCAATTGTACTTCACAGAATGAAGGTCTGTGGGTACAGAATAGAAAGATAACAGTAAGTCCGGTTATTTTTTTTGTAATATGGATTTCTTTATTTCTTTGCAAGGAATTCATATTTTTCTTAACAAAAGAGCAGAATATATTTCTACCTCTCTCAAAGTTATGCAAGGGCTGCCTCTTTTAGAGATTACGTTTGAAACGCACAATAGATATTCGTACCAAAGCGACACCAGCATTTTGTCTGTTAAAATAAAAATACCGATCTGTGGAGGAAAACTCTTCACGTATTATTCAGCACCTTTCAGAGAGTGTTTACAAAATAGTGCAGCAAGGTCCTGTTACTGCCTGAAAAGCTTAACAAGGAACACATTGAGAGCCATGATGACGCCAGCTTCTTTAAAGATGGTAGTGCAAATTGTGCAAGAGCAAAATGCTGACACTTAGATAAGGAGAGCCAGTATCTGAAGTGGGTGGACAAGTACGTAATTTGTAAATAAAAATGTGCCGGAGCCCAAAGCCCTCCTCTTAAACATGCGGCTGCCGCAATTAAATTTGAGAACACGGAATACTCAGGCGGCTTAGTCCTGGAGCCATCTCGGGCCTCTTCAATCCATATGAAGCCACTCCCTGCCCTTCGGCTCACTCTTGCAGCTTTCTGCCCTCTCCCATTGTGACGCTTTTTCGTTTTTCTTTTCCTCCATCTTTCCCATATGCTTTTGCTCGCAGCTGTAGTGTCGTGCCAGTGACGAAACTGGTCTCTGGGCACTACCATTGAAGGGAAATATGGAGGGGCGTTGAGTTCTTCTCCAATAATTTCCCCTCAGTTTATAGCCTTGGTGAACCCTGCCTCAGGTCATGTGACCGGGTCTATATAAAAAATCCAATACGGTGTCGTGTGTATTTATTCTGCCGAGTGATGTTTATCACCGACACTACATTTTGGCGACAAGGGTGTCGCGCACGGTGAACTTTGCACCCCGTCGTGGCCGCTCTTATCGCTGTGCTCGTGCCACGTGGGCTGCAGCAAAAAGCCTACCCTTGGACCACCGAGCCCCAGCCTGCTGCCACGGACTCCGCAGCTCACATCTCACATGGAGTGTTCTCCCCACCTCACCGCTTCAAAGCCTGCTGCTGTTGGCTTTCTCCACCTGGCCCCTGAGTGAGTATTACCTCACTGTTCTCGGTCTGGCCACCCCGCCCACCGAGTTTCCTCTTCAGTCTGGCACAGCCACTTGCAGTGTGTGCCGGCAGCTTCTGTAGCGAATGTCACACAACTTGCACTTCTACAGCTGGGCTCGCCCAAGAACACAGTGTTTATTGTGCTGACATGCCCATCTCTTTCAGTGCCTGCCATCTCTTACAGTGCCTGCCTTGGCAGCTGTCCTGCATTATTGCTGCTGAGCCCCACGCCGCTCCTGCTGCTCATCCTTTTGTGGACCCAGCCTACCGTCCAGGTGCCGCATGGTCACCCCTCTGCACGCCTTCTACCCAATAGACCCTCTCTCCTCCTCCACTATGTCAGTCATTCCGCCTGTTGAACTTTTGTCGTGGAGGGTGCCCCATCTTCCCAGGCTCCAAAGTGGAAGGAGTGGGTGACGAGAGTCCTGCAATTTTTTGAGGCGACAAAAGTGGAAGATGCTCAGAAACGGGCCCTGCTCATCCATTTGGGAGGGAAAGAAATCTACAAAATCTAAAAAAACCTAGTTGAAGATGCACCCAAGACTCACATCACTTTAATAGCGGCCCTCAATAGACATTTCGAGCCTATGGCCAATACTGATTACGAGCGGTTCGTTTTCAGACAAGCCTGACAACACACAGAAGAGTCTATTGACTCTTTCCACATGAGACTGCGTGATTTGGCCAGCATCTGTAGGTTCGCGGATGAAGCAGAAGAGATACGGTATACATCGACAAAACTCAGAGAACGCATTCTCGAGGAGTCCGGAAGGTCCTTGGCCGACATCCTCATGATAGGACGCACAAAAGAACTCTCAAAAGCCCGAGCGTCACATATGGAGGTGGCACTACAAAGACCAGTCAAAGAAGAGTCTGTCAACGCAATGGCTATGCCACCAAATAAAGCAAAACATTGTGTCTATAAGCCACCGTCAAGAACATGCAGCCACTGTGGCGGTCTACCACACAGGCTAATCGAATGTCCGACGAAAGGGAAGAAATGTGTTGGTTGTGGGAAACTGAATCACTTCGTCAAAGTATGCAGGCCAAGTAGAACCCGAACAGAGAATGCATCCATCAACGCGACGACAAGCAAATCCGAACACGGCAGCGACATGGATGATGACGAGCCAGAGAAACACGTCATTCACTCCCTGTTCATAATGGGGAGCACCACGCAGTCGTCAAAGAAATTACCCAAATGTCAGGTCAAAGTGGGTAATCACAACATCTTAGCAGTTGTGGACACAGGAGTGTCAATAAACATCCTTGCAGCCAACGAGTACGTTAAAATGAACCCACTCCCAACTCTAAGCAAAGCAAAGGTCAGAGTATACGCATACGGACAAAACACGCCACTAGCTCTGAAAGGAGTGTTTCATACGACCATCACCTATGAGTCTAAAACTGTCAGTACTAAGGTATGTGTGGCCGAAGAAGGACATGGAATATTGTTGGGTTGTAAAACAGCAGAAGAATTAGAGGTGGTCGTTTTCACCTTTGGTATACATCAAGAGTCAGTGGAAGTGCTCCTTACACAATACCACAGAGTATTTGAAAGGATGTGGTGTTTGAAAAACAAAGAAATAAAACTGCACATTGACGAAACAGTCCAACCAGTCGCATTACGCCGTGGGCATCACCAATCGTAGTAGCACGGAAGCCAAAGCAACCCGGTGAAGTCCACATCGACATGCGCCTTCCCAATGTAGCCATCCGACGAGAGAGACACCTAACACCCACGATAGATGACATAATTGGAGAAATAAGTGGCTTGTGTTGGTTCTCAAAGCTAGATCTCCAGTCAGGATACCACCATCTAGTGTTGTCCAAGGAATCACGCTACATCACAACCTTCTCCACACACGTGGGCTTGAGGCGCTATAAGTATTTAAATTTTGGAATATCCAGTGCAGCCAAAGTGTTTCAAAATACCATACAACAGCTACTAGTAGGTTTGCCAGGCACCATCAATGTCAGTGACGACATACTAATTCATGCGCCAACCTTAGCTGAACACCACTCCAGACTCAAGGGTGTCCTACAGAAGATACAAGAATCAGGTTTGACCCTTCACTGCCAAAAGTGTGAATTCCTAAGGAATCAAATACAGTTCTTTGGGTACGTGTTCTCTGCAGAAGGGGTAGCACCTGACCCGGCGAAGGTGCAAGATGTCAAGAACTCCCCCCCCATTCCTGTGTAACAGAAGTCCGAAGCTTCCTAGGGGTGGTCGTTTTATTAAAGATCTAGCGTCATTCACACAACCTCTCAGAATGCTGACTAAGTCATCGGAACCCTGGATCTGGGGCCCAAGTCAACAACAGGCATTTGAGACAGTTAATGACGCCCTGTCTAGCGACACCATCCTACGGTACTTCGACTCAAAGAGAGACACCAAAGTCGCTGTTGATGCTGGCCCAAAAAGTCTGGGTGCAGTGCTGTTCCAAAAGCAAGATGACGATGACTGGGCTCCGGTAGCTTTTGCCAGCAGATCCCTCACGGAGACAAAACAGAGATATTCCCAAATCGAAAAGGAAGCTATCGCGGTCCACTGGGGATGCAAGCAATTCCATATCTTTGTCTATGGCCGCCCCTTTTTGGTAACCTTTGACCACAAACCCCTCATACCTCTGTTCAAGGGCACTGCCTCCAAGCCCCCTGCAAGAATCGAGAAATGGATGCTCCAACTGCAGGACTATTGATGCCAACTGGAATACCGTCCAGGATCAGACAACCCCGCAGATTACCTCTCCCGACATCCCCGAGCAGCCTCACACCATGAAGTATGTGATGCGGAAGAAACTGAAGAATACGTCAGGCTCATCTCTGACAGGTCCAGACCACTGCCTCTTTCAGTGGAAGAAGTAGTCCGAGCGACAGCCGGAGATGAATGCCTCCAGAAGGCTCTGCAAGCCACAAGGGACAATCAATGGTTCCAAGTCAAGAGACAACACTCGACCATGACAGTATCTGCTCAGCGCACCTTAAGGAGCCTATATTACGTACAAGATGAACTAACAGTAGATGCTGAAGGGTGTCTCCTTAGAGGGTGCCGGCTGGTCCCCACATCTCTCACGTCCAGGGTAGTACAGCTCGCCCATAATGGACATCAAGGAATTGTTAAGACAAAAAATCGGCTAAGGTCCAAAGTATGGTTTCCACTTATGGATGAGTTGGTGGAAATATGATAAAAACATATGAATGGTGTCAAGCATCAGGGGAACCTAGCCGACCAACTCCAGTAGAAATGGAGCCGGGTCCTACATCACCCTGGAAGTCAGCCAGCCTAGACTTTGGGAGCCTACCGGATGGTCGGCATACAATGGTCATGATCGATTACTTTTCAAAATATCCAGAAGTCGAAGTCCTCCCCTCTATCTCAGCTGAGATAGTCATTCCCTGCATCGAGAATATCATGGCCACCCATGGACTTATCGCAGAAACCAAGACAGACAATGGTCCACAGTTTCAGAGCCGAGAGTCAGCTGGGTATCTAGAGAGTGCTCGCGTTCGGCATAAACAGATCACCCCACGGTGGCCACAAGCTAATGGTGAAGTCGAATGTTTTATGAGGACCTTGAACAAGGTGATACGTATTGCACATGCTTGTGGGCAGCCAGTAGAGCACGCAATATATTCATTCCTAAGGAACTACCGTGAGATACCTCACTCTACAACCAACAGAGCACCGGGGCATGTGGTTTTTGGGAGAGCAATCATCGACTCAATACCATACCACCAGTCCTGGGTTCCTAGTTCTGTGGATCAAGACAAAGTGCATGAACGGCGTTTGGCCAACAATAGATATGCCAGTATTCGCAGAGGAGCTCGACCATCAGACCTCAAAGTGGGTGATCTAGTACTGCTCAAAGAGCTATCCCCCGGCAGTAAATTCCGCATGCCTTTTGACCCTTCCCCGTGGCTAGTCGTGAAGCGGCATGGATCTTCAATAGTAGGTCGACTTGGCACGGATTTTTTGACACGTAATATGTCGCTGTTTAACCCCTTCGCTGCCAGGCCTTTTCCCCCTCCTGTGCAGAGCCTTTTTTTGGCTATTTGGGGCAGTTCACGCTTAGGCCCTCACAACTTTTTGTTCACATAAGCTACCCACGCCAAATTTGCTTCCTTGTTTTCCAACAACCTAGGGATTCTAGAGATAACCAGACTTTGTGGGTTCCCCAGAAGGAGGCCAAGAAATTAGCCAAAATACAGTGAAAATTTCGTTTTTTTTTCTCAAAAAAATGGGAAAAAGGGGCTGCAGAAGAAGGCTAGTGTTTTTTCCCCTGAAAAGGGCATCAACAAAGGGTTTGCGGTGCTAAAATCACCAGCTTCCCAGCTTTCAGGAACAGGCAGACTTGAATCAGAAAACCCAATTTTTCAACACAATTTTGGCATTTTACTGGGACATACCCCATTTTAACGATTTTTTGTGCTTTCAGCCTCCTTCCAGTCAGTGACAGAAATGGGCATGAAACCAATGCTGGATCCCAGAAACCGCAACATTTCTGAAAAGTAGACAGAATTCTGAATTCAGCAAGGGGTAATTTGTGTATATCCTACAAGGGTTTCCTACAGAAAATAACAACTGAAAGAAAAATATTGAAATTGAGGTGAAAAAATCTGCAATTTTTCTCGACGTTTTACTCTGTAACTTTTTCCTGCAATGTCAGATTTTTTAAAGCAATATACCGTTATGTCTGCTGGACTCTTCTGGTTGCGGGGATATATAGGGCTTGTAGGTTTATCAAGAACTCTAGGTACCCAGAGCCAATAAATGACCTGCACCCTGCAGTGGGTTTTCATTCTATACCGGGTATACAGCAATTAATTTGCTGAAATATAAAGAGTAAAAAATAGCTATCAAGAAAACCTTTGTATTTCCAAAATGGGCACAAGATAAGGTCTTGAGGAGCAGTGGTTATTTGCACATCTCTGAATTCTGGGGTGCCCATACTAGCATGTGAATTACAAAGCATTTCTCAAATAGACGTCTTTTTTACACACACTCTCTTATATTTGGAAGGAAAAAATGTAGAGAAAGACAAGGGGCAATAACACTTGTTTTGCCATTCTATGTTTCCCAAAGTCTCCCGATAAAAATGATACCTCACTTGTGTGGGTAGGCCTAGCGCCCACGACAGGAAATGCCCCAAAACACAACATGGACACATCCCATTTTTTGACAGAAAACAGAGGTGTTTTTTGCCAAGTGCCTACCTGTAGATTTTGGCCCCTAGCTCAGCCGGCACCTAAGGAAACCTACCAAACCTGTGCATTTTTGAAAACTAGAGACCTAGGGAAATCCAAGATGGGATGACTTGTGGGGCTCTGACCAGGTTCTGTTACCCAGAATCCTTTGCAAACCTCAAAATGTGGCTAAAAAAACAAATTTTCCTCACATTTCGGTGACAGAAAGTTCTGGAATCTGAGAGGAGCCACAAATTTCCTTCCACCTAGCATTTCCCCAAGTCTCCCGATAAAAATGGTACCTCACTTGTGTGGGTAAGCCTAGCGCCCACAAAAGGAAATGGCCCAAAACACAATATGGACACATCACATTTTTTCACAGAAAACAGTGCCTACCTGTGGATTTTGGCCTCTAGCTCAGCCGGCACCTGGGGTAACCTAGCAAACCAGCATATTTCTGAAAACTAGACACCTAGGGGAATCCAAGATGGGGTGATTTGTGGGGCTCTGACCAGGTTCTGTTACCCAGAATCCTTTGCAAACCTCAAAATTGGCAAAAAAACACTTTTTCCTTCCATTTTGGTGACAGAAAGTTCTGGAATCTGAGAGGAGCCACAAATGTCCTTCCACCCAGCGTTCCCCCAAGTCTCCCGATAAAAATAATACCTCACTTGTGTGGGTAGGCCTAGCGCCCGCAACAGGAAATGCCCCAAAACGCAACGTGGATACATCACATTTTTTGAAAGAAAACAGAGGTGTTTTTTGCAAAGTGCCTACCTGTAGATTTTGGCCTCTAGCTCAGCCGGCACCTAGGGAAACCAACCAAACCTGTGCATTTGTGAAAACTAGAGACCTAGGGGAATCCAAGATGGGGTGACTTGTGGGGCTCTTACCAGGTTCTGTTACCCAGAATCCTTTGCAAACCTCAAAATTTGGCTAAGAAAACACATTTTCCTCAAATTTCGGTGACAGAAAGTTCTGGAATCTCTGAGGAGCCACAAATTTCCTTCCACCCAGCGTTCCCCCAAGTCTCCCGATAAAAATGGTACCTCACTTGTGCGGGTAGACCTAGCGCCCACGAAAGGAAATGGCCCTAAACACAATGTGGACACATCCCATTTTTTTTTACAGAAACAATTGGTGTTTTTTGCAAAGTGCCTACCTGTAGATTTTGGCCCCCATCTCAGCCGGCACCTGGGGAAACCTACCAAAACTGTGCATTTTTGAAAACTAGAGACCTAGGGGAATCCAAGATGGGGTGACTTGTGGGGCTCTGACCAGGTTGTGTTACCCAGAATCCTTTGCAAACCTCAAAATGTGGCTAAAAAAACTAATTTTCCTCACATTTCGGTGACAGAAAGTTCTGGAATCTGAAAGGAGCCACAAATTTCCTTCCACCCAGCGTTCCCCCAAGTCTCCTGATAAAAATGGTACCTCACTGGTGTGGGTAGGCCTAGCACCCACGGAAGGAAATGGCCCAAAACACAACTTGGACACATCCCATTTTTTTTACAGAAAACAGAGGTGTTTTTTGCACAGTGCCTACCTGTAGATTTTCGCCCCTAGCTCAGCCGCCACCTAGGGAAACCTACCAAACCTGTGCATTTGTGAAAACTAGAGACCTAGGGAAATCCAAGATGGGGTGACTTGTGGGGCTCTGACCAGGTTCTGTTACCCAGAATCCTTTGCAAACCTCAAAATGTGGCTAAAAAAAAAAAATGTCCTCACATTTCGGTGACAGAAAGTTCTGGAATCTGAGAGGAGCCACAAATTTCCTTCCACCCAGCATTTCCCCAAGTCTCCCGATAAAAATGGTACCTCACTTGTGTGGGTAGACCTAGCGCCAACAAAAGGAAATGGCCCAAAACACAATATGGACACATCACATTTTTTCACAGAAAACAGTGCCTACCTGTGGATTTTGGCCTCTAGCTCAGCCGGCACCTGGGGAAACCTAGCAAACCAGCATATTTCTGAAAACTAGACAGCTAGGGGAATCCCAGATGGGGTGACTTGTGGGGCTCTGACCAGGTTCTGTTACCCAGAATCCTTTGCAAACCTCAAAATTTGGCAAAAAAACACGTTTTCCTCCCATTTTGGTGACAGAAAGTTCTGGAATCTGAGAGGAGCCACAAATGTCCTTCCACCCAGCATTCCCCCAAGTCTCCTGATAAAAATGGTACCTCACTTGTGTGGGTGGGCCTAGCGCCCACGGACGGAAAGGGCCCAAAACACAACGTGGACACATCACATTTTTTCACAGAAAACAGAGGTGTTGTTTGCAAAGTGCCTACCTATGGATTTTGGCCTCGAGCTCAGCCGGCCCCAGAGGGGGTAGAAATGGCCTAAAATAAATGTGCCCTTCCCCCCGGGGAGCGACCCTTGCCTACGGGGTCGCTCCCCTTGCGTGACGGCGCAAAAAAAAAAAGATCCCCAGTGCCTAGTGGTTTCTGCCCCCCTTGGGGCAGATTCACTTAAAATCGGCCGATTAGCCCCCAAGGGGGGCAGAAATGGTCTAAATACAATTTGCCCCTCCAGGGGAGCGACCCCTGCCTTAGGGGTCGCTCCCCATCTCATAAAAAAAAAAAAAAAAAAAAAAAAAAACACAAACAACATTTTTTGCCCTGGTGCCTAGAGGTTTCTGCCCCCTCCCGGGGCAGTTCGCCTAATAACAATAGGCCGATCTGCCCCCGGGGGGGCAGAAATGGCCTAAATTAAATTTGCCCCCCCACACCCTCCGGGGAGCGACCCTTACCTACAAGGTCGCTCCCCTTGTGTGACGGCGCAAAAAAAAAGATCCCTGGTGCCTAGTGGTTTCTGCCCCCCTTGGGGGCAGATTGACCTAAAATCGGCCGATCTGCCCCCAAAGCGGGCAGAAATGGCCTAAATACAATTTGCCCCTCCAGGGGAGCGACGCTTGCCTAAGGAGTCGCTCCCCATCTGTAAAACAACAACAACAAAAAAAATCCCCGGTGCCTAGTGGTTTCTGCTCCCCTTGGGGGCAGATCGGCCTAATTAAAATAGGCTGATCTGCCCCCCTGGGGGGCAGAAATGGCCTAAAATAAATTTGCCCCCCAGGGGAACGACCCTTGCCTAAGGGGTCGCTCCCCTTACGTGAAATTCACAAACAAAAAAAAACCTCCCTGGTGTTTAGTGGTTTCTGCCCCCCTTGGGGGCAGATTGGCCTCATAAAAATAGCAGAAATGGCCTAAATATAATTTGCCCCCTATGGGAGCGACCCTTGCCTAAGGGGTCGCTCCCCACACCTAAAACAAAACACAAGACAAAAAAAAAAAAAAATTATCCCTGTTGCCTAGAGGTTTCTGTCCCCCGGGGGCAGATCTGCCCCCCAGGGGGGCAGAAAATGCCTTAAAAAAAAAGCCCCCCCTGGGAGCGACCCTTGCCCAAGGGGTCGCCCCCTTATGCCAGTTTAATTATTATTTTTTTTAAATCCCTGGTGTCTAGTGGGCGTTTTGACAGCCGCATTGCTTTCAATCCGGCTGCCAAAACACAGAGAGAGACTTCAAAGGGAAGGAAATACATTTCCATCCCTTTGAAGCCTCTCTCGGCCTCCCCCACGTGATCTGAAGAGAAATGTAAAGCATTTCTCTTCCGATCGCGCTGGAAGCTGAGCTTCCAGCGCGATGGGGGAGGCTCTGTGACAAACAGCGCACGCTCGCGTGCTGATGTCACAGGGGGGTTGGGGGGGTCGTGGGTGGAAGGGGAAGGGTTTCCCCTTCCATCCCTGCCTTTGGGGGGGTGGGGGGAAGCACACAGAGGGAGCGAGAGCGCTCCCTCTGGGCTGTTTGCCGAGGACGTAATGGTTACGTCCTTGGCACAGCAGCACTGTGCCGCAGGACGTAACCATTACGTCCACGGCACAGAACTGGTTAAAAAGTTTTGCTCCTCCAATGCACCTCGTCCAGTTGAAGTGTCCTAGGAGCCAGTGGGTGGTCAGCCATCCGTGTACGAGGACAATGATGACAATGACGTTCCTTGTCGCGAGACAGTTGGTGACAACCTGCCCGACGCTTTGTCGGAAGGTACACCCGCTAACAACGAGACACTCAGCGCCAGCAGGGGAAGTTCTGAAAGCACCAGGTACTATCTGCGCAGTAATCCTGCTCCCGCAGTGAAGCTACGTGACCATGTGACTGATAGCTAGCTGTTCAAGATATCTGTAATTTATGTAGTTGTGTGTTTTTGGGAGGAATGTAGTGTCGCGCCAGTGACGAAACTGGTCGCCGGGCACTACCATTGAAGGGAAATATGGAGGGGCGCTGATTGGATCTTCACCGACAATTTCCCCTCAGTTTATAGCCTCAGTGAATCCTGCCTCAGGTCATTTGACCGAAGCTATATAATAAAGGTGGCCAGGGGGCGGCGTTCATGTGTGACGACACAAAGGATCGGAACGAGGGAGAGAAGTGGTGAAGCACATCGAACGCCCCACGCCGGGTCTATATAAAAAACCCAATACGGTGTTGTGTGTATTTATTCTGCTGATTGACAGTTATCACCGACACCACAGCAGCAAATGCTTGAGGCAGAAGAAAAACCCCCGGCCCTCAAAAACAAGTGCCGCTGCTCAGCACTGGAAACAACAAGCAAAAATTAAGCACTGGGGTGGACCCATTCCCAGATGCTGACTGCTGGCATTGGTGGGAGCAAAATGTGAATGACAATGAAAAGTACCTATGGCTGAAGAGAGCGGACAAGGCCAATTTGAATACATGTAGTAGTTAAAGATTTAAAAAATAATAAACAGCAAACTAAAGGTCTTGTGAAAAGATGGCCTGGACCATATGTAGGCAAAAGATATTTATTCCCTCGATAAAGATGTTAATTTATAACACAACAAACGATCAGACACAGAACCCCAACTGCCATTCTGCCAATTCCCTTCATTCCTTCCACGTTCTTAGAAGAAACTAAACGTATACATTCCTAAAACATCAGAAATTCTAGAAACAGAATTAAAACCCAACACATCTTTCCTCCTTACGAATTAACAAAATCAAAATATTAATAAAAACATACTCTAGGATTATATGAACAAATCAGTAATAAAAATAGAAGCGGTGGTTGGATACAGAAGAATGTTCAATAATTTAACATTACAAAATCCTGAAACTTTGTGGGAAGCCTCCTCACACCCAAAGGACTCAAATCATGTTTATATTTGAAATCAAGGTTATCGTTTACAGTGGGGTCGACACCCCCATTCCTCACACAAATATTGTTGCTACCATGTTGTGCTGAATGATTTCAGCTGCTTCTTTGTGACCTAGTTCACACAATGCCGGATGTCTAAGTGAACACTGCACAATTAATATATGTGTATGCTTGCTGGGGGAACAACTGAAATTAAGTTGAGAAACTGCTCTGGGACAAAGACTGGCAACAATATAAACATGCGTAAAGTGCGGAGCACTGGTCCCAAAAAGTCATGCACAATCCAGTGAGCCAATGGTTTAATGGGACTCACCCAAATAAGCTAGTAGCTAAAGTGTGTATGTATGTCTATTTTATGTGTTGGTTGGAGTGTGTCATGATGAAAGTTGTGCTTTCCAAAACATATAAAGCTGTCTGGCCAGATAGAAATAGAGGCCTAGAAAGATCTATTCTCATTAATTGTTTAAGTAACAGGTTATGTGCTGCTTTTTACAGTCTACCAGCACTGGCTGTGTGACATCACAATTCAAGTGTAGTATATTATTAAAATAGAGGAGTTATGTAATTCACAAATTACTGGTAATGATAGTGTACTGTACCCTGTATGTAATACCAAACACATATCAGTCATTTGTTTAAGTGTGATTCCAGACTCATTCAAGCCCGTTTGGTGCATTTTGTATGTCAGTTGAGTATCTCCGAACATGTCAACCTTTCTGGGCTATGAGATCTGCTGTAGCGTTATGGCGGCCTTTCCCTGTGGCATGTGTTTTCAGGGATGCTGTTGTTACTCACAGGTGCAGCTCCTCCGCTATGGCGGAGGAGCGTCCCCCCGCCATCAGCAGTATCTACAAAATGAAAAATAAAAACGATAATAAACAGTGTTTATTGTAGTTTTTATTTTTCAGGGCGTGGGGCCACGGGTGATGACAGGGACGGAGGGGGAGTGCACAGCAATCCCCTCAGTGCGCATGTATGTTGGGCTGGCCGTCTCGGGCTGGCCAATCACAAATGCGCACTGGGATCTCTCTCCAACCTGGTAACACAGTGCCGGTTTGGAGACAGCAGGCAGAGGCTCCTATTCTGCCTCGGAGTGCCAAGCCAGGGCACTCTGGCAAATCCTAGCACTGCTATCCTGCGAGAGCAGTGTTAGGATTGGTCGTAGGCCAGGCTGGGAGCCTTATGTTGTTGTGCCCCCCTCGCCACTTTGCCCCTACAGGAGCTTTGCTTACTCAGGTCCTCAATACGAGAGCCCCTTTAATACTATGGGACTTTTACAGAAGTTGGAATTGCAAGTTTTTTACTTTCAGTTGGAGTTGGCAACTACTGAAAGCAGCTACATGTATCTCCGGCTTTATGGTGGTGTGACTGGAGGAGTCACACCTGTTGCTGAGCTCAGGGTTGAAGGGGCGTTGTTTTAGAAGTAACTTAAGGGTTAAAAGCACCTGCTGCAGAGTTCTTGGGTGTCCAGTAGTTTTCAGGAACAATAACATGTCAAGATAACTCTGATGATTAATACCTTCTGGACAGAGATAGGAGTTTTGTATAGTGGCAGTTTTGTCTCATCATAAAGTAGTGCCAATGGTTAATGTGACTGGTGCAAAGAATGTGTGTCATGTAGATCACAGAGCCGTTTGTATGTGATTAGCTCGGTGGGTTACTGCTTTTGTCACAGAGATTATTTTGTTACTTGCGGTTCATAAATTGCAATCCTAATATAGCATAGTGAAGTATGAACTGTCATCGAAGAGCTGCATGCAAACTGCAAGGTGCAGGTTAGAACATTATACTTTTTTCTCCAGTCTTTTACTATCCTAATGTTGCAAAAAAAGGGTTTGTCTGGGTAGAAGTACATTGTTATTGGTAAATTCAAGGTCAGCCAACGTGACATGTTTGAACTCCTGAGTTTGTGGTTTTCCAGACAAAACACTTCGAAAATACACTGACATGTGACTCCTACACCTTGTAATCCTCATTGTCTTATGTAACATTTTCTATAGATTGTTTTACACACCAATGATTAATTGCCTCTGTATAATGTATGCATGGTATACACTGGCATGAATAGCATTATAAAAACAAATGAAATACATGTGAGAAAAAGGCTGTGGAGAGACAAGGGGGCACTGTTGGAGGGTAGTGGTGAGAGATTTGCTTGAAAATGTCACAGGAGGGAAGGCACTGAAAAAGAGTGTCTCACTGGGCTCCCACCAGCACTAAAGCAGGCCCTCCCAGCTCAGGGTTAAAGTCCAAGAGAAAATGAAGAATTATCAGAGGAATCAGACCCTGAGTTAACGATTAATCTGGTGAGCCCTCTGGGGCCAACTAATAATGGGTCAGATGTTTCCAGCCCCGTTGTTACTGGTGCCCCTGTATCAGTAAATCCAAGGGTGGAGAAAATTTGACTGCTTTCTGAGGCCTGAGACCTGCTATAAGAGTAATTTATTAGGGTCGAGCCTGCGATAGTATGCACTAGCATCTAGAAAAGGGCTTGGTGCCCACCCGTTGCTTAAAATTTGTTGGATTGCATGGCACTCTTCTTTACATCCTTGTGATTGGTTATGGCTGGAATATTATTATTTCCATTCCTTTACGAAGAGCATGGACCTAGCACTGATTGATTCAGTTTAAATAGTGCACGTCCATTGCTCCCACTGTGATTGAGGTACTATTTTCTTCTTTTAACTTCCAGTGCCCTGAAACAGAAGGCGCATGATTGGCATAAACATGCCCAGTGGGACAAACAAAATTGCAAAGTTGTGTTTTATATAGTTAACTTTTATTTTATTTTGCCAAATCTATTTTTGTATTACTTTGCACTCATATATATATATTCTTCTACTGCCCTGCAAACAGAAGGCGCATGACTGGCAAAAACGTGCCTAGCAAGACAAATAGAATTACAAAGTTGTATTTTCTACAGCTAACTTTTTTTTTCGCTAAGTCTACTTTTCTCACTTTGCACTCATGTTGTTTTTTGTTTTTGCTCATGGGTACTGTACTCAAAGATGAAAGATGATGATTCTCTTGTTCTAAATATTCCAAAGCAACATTATTTCTTTCCTATGTGTAAGTTTCAAAATTATGCTTCAACACATATTTCTCTGGTACACCCCAGTCCACTCCACTCAAGTTCAATCCGCCCCACTCCAATCCAAATCATTCACTCCAAACCACCAAAATCCAATCCTTTCAACCCACCCCACTCCAAACTGCCCGACTCCAATCCAAAACAATCTGTCCTACTCCAATATAGCAATCCAAAACAATCTGATGCACTCCAATTCACAACAATCTGCCCCACCCCAATCCAAAACAATCTGCCCCAGTCCAATCTATCCCACTCTAATCCAAAACAATCTGCCCCTCCCCAATTCAAAACACTCTGCCCCACTCCAATCTACCCCATTCCAATCTAAAACAATCTGCCCCACTCTAATCAACCCCACTCTAATCCAAAACAATCTGCCCCACTTCAGTCTACCCCATTCTAATCCAAAACAGTGTGCCCACCCCAATACAAAACAATCTGCCCCACTCCAC
The DNA here is from genome assembly GCF_031143425.1 of Pleurodeles waltl. Classification (NCBI taxonomy): domain Eukaryota; kingdom Metazoa; phylum Chordata; class Amphibia; order Caudata; family Salamandridae; genus Pleurodeles; species Pleurodeles waltl. The sequence continues at coordinate 464,787,031 of NC_090448.1, read as the reverse complement.
TCAGCCACACTCCAGTTCGATACGCCACACTTCAGTCAACCTCACTCCATCCTAATCCACCACACTCTAATACACCCAACCCACCCCACCCCACTCCAGTCGGCCCCCTTCAATTCAAAAGAATCTGACCCACTCCAATATAGCAATCCAAAACAATCTGCCCCACCCCAATCCAAAACAATTTGTCCCACCCAAATCCAAACCAATTTGCCCCACTCCGATCCAAAACAATCTGCCCCACTCCAATCTGCCCCCTCCTTTCCAAAACAATCTGGCCCACTCCAATACAGAACAATCTGCTCACTCCAATCTAAAACAATATGCTCCACTCCAGTCCAATCTGCCCCACTGCAATCCAAGCCACCACACTCCAATCCGCCCCACTCCAGTCCAAACTAATCTGCCCCACTCCAATCCAAAACAATCTGCCCCACTCCATCTGTCTCACTCCAATCCAAAATAATCTGCCCTAGTCTATTTTAAAACAATCTGCTCCCATTCCAATCTGCCCTGTTCCAATCCAAAACAATCAGCCCAACTCCAGTCCAAAACAATCTGCACCACTGTAGTCCAAAGCCATCTGCCCAACTCCTATCCAAAGCATTCAGCCTCACTCCAATCCAAAACAATCTGCCCCACTCCATTCCAAAACAATCTACCCCACTCCAATCCAAAACAATCTGACCCTCTCCAATCTATAATAATCTTCCCACTCCAATCTGTCCAACTCCAATCCAAAACACTCAGCCCACTCAATCAAAAACAATCTGCCTCACTCCAGTCCAAAACAATCTTCCCCAAACCAATCTTCTCCACTCCAATCCCAAAAAAATCAGCCCCATTGCAAATCAAAACAATCTGCGCAACTCCAATCTGCCCCACTCCAATTCAAAACAATCTGCCCACTCCAATCAAACAATCTGCCCAACTCCAGCCTGCCCAACTCCAGACTACACTTCTCAAATCCAGTCCAGCTCACCCAAATCTATTCCACCCGCACTATCCTAGTTCACTGCACTCCATCCCAATTCACCCCACTCCAACCCAATTCACTCAACTCTAATCCACCACAGTCTATCCCACACCAATCCCATCCACCCCAATCCAATCTACCCCATCAACCTACCCCACGCCAATCCATTCCAATCTACTCCACTGCAATCCACCACAATCCAAACCACTCCAGTCCAACCCACCGACTATAGTCCAAACCACCCTACTGTAGTCCCACCCACCCTACTCCATTCTAACCTATCCCACACCAAACCACCGCATTTCATTCCAACTCTCCCCACTCCAATCCAACCCATTCCAATCCAATCCACCCCACTCCAGTTCAACACCCCCAATCCTTTCTAACCCAATTCACCCCACTGCAATCCACCCACCTCAGCCCAGTTTCTCCCACTCCAATCAAATCCAATGTAGTCCACCCAGTCCAATCCAGATCACTTTAATCCACCCCACTCAAATCCAACCAACCCCACACCACTTTAATCTACCCTATCCCACTCCAGTCCAATCCACCCCCCTCCACACCATTCTAACCCACCACATTCCACACCAGTCTAATCCACCCCACTCCAATTCAATCTATTCCACTCCAGTCTTATTCATCCCACTCTAATCCAATCCACCCCACACAATCCAATGCACCTAACCCCAATCCAATCCAATCCACCTCACTAAAACCAGTCCACCTCACACCATCCCTCTCCACCCCACTCCAGTCCAATTCACCCCACTCAATCCAACTCTCTCCACTCCAGTCCAATTCACCCCACCTCAATGCATTCTTCTTCACTCCAATCCAAACTGCCACCCCCAATCCAGAAGAACCTACCCCACCCAATCCAATACACCCCATTCCAAACCAATATTCCCACTCCAATCCACCCATCCAGTCCACCCCACCACACACTAATTCAATTCACCCTACTCTAATCCACCCCATCTACTCCACCCCACTTAAATCCACCTCACCTCACTCTATTTCAATCCACCCCACTCTAATTCAATCCCACCCACTTTACTTCAATCCACCCCACTCTACTCCAACCCACACCGCCCTACTCCAATCCACCCCACTTCACTCTTCTCCAATCCACCCCACTCTACCCCAATCCACACCACCACGGTTCAGTCCACCCCACTCTAATCCAATGCACTCCACTCAATCCATCCCACCATGCCCCAGCCCACTCAATCCAAAACACTCCATCCAATCCACTGATTTTTGTCCAATCCACTCCACTCCAAACCACCTTAATTCAACCCACACAATTTAATCAGTCTCACACCAACCCAACCCACCCCATACCTGTCAAATCACCCCAATCTAGTCCACCCACTCAATTCAACTCACCCCACTCCAATCCAACCCAACCCACTCCAGTCCTGTCCACCACACTCCAGTCCAATTCACCCTACAAATCCAGTCGACTCCAAATCCAATTCACCCCATTCTAAGAAATCCACTCCACTCCAATCCACCTCACCCCACACCAATCCACCACACCCCAATCCAGTCCACCTCAGTCCAGTCCACCACACCCCATTCTAATCCACCCCAATCCAATCCAATCCAAACCAATCCAGTCCACCCCACTCAATCCAGTCCGTCTCACCCCACTCCATTCCACCCCACTGAATTCCACCTACTCTAGTCCAATCTACTCCACTCCAGTCCACTCCACTACAGTCTACCCTGCTCCAGTCCAATTCACCTCACTTCAGTCCAATTCACCCCACTTCAGTCCAATTCACCCCACTCCAATCCACCCCACCTCAGTGCAATCCAACCTACTCCGCTCCACCCTACCGCAGTCCAAAGTCCAATCCACCCCACCCGAATTCAATCCAATCAATCTCACTCCAATCCACCGTACTTCTTTAAGTCTACCCCACTCCACTCCAATCCACCCAAGCTCACTATAGTCATATCCACTTCATTCTAGTCCACTCCACCCCACTTTACTCTTATCCAATCCACCTCACCCCATTCAATCGACCCCACTCCAATACATCCAGTCCACCCCACTCCAGCCCATCCACCCTACTCCAGTCTATCCACTCCACTCCAGTCCTATCCTGCTCCTGTCCAATCCTCCCCACTTCACTGCAGTCCAGTCCATCTCTCTCTAATTCATTAAAATCAGTCCACCGCACTCCAGTGCACTCCAATCCTCCCCACCTTGTTCCTGTCTAATCCAACTCACTCCAATTCGCCCCACTCAGATCCACCCCAATTCACTCCACCCCAATTTAATCCATCACACCCCAGTTCTGTCACTTTAGTCCAATCCACCCACCCCAATCCAATCCAATCACACTATTCCAATCCACCCACTCCAATCCATCTCACCCCTATTTCAATCCACCCCACTCCAATCTATCCAGTCCAGGCCAATCCATTCCACTCCACTACGATCTACCCCACTCCACTCCAATTCACCCAAGCCCACTATAGACCAATCCACTCCACTCTTGTCCAATCCACCCCACTCTACCCCAATCCAATCCACCTTACCCCATTTCAATCCACCCCACTCCAGTCCTTCCCACTCCAGTCCATCCCACCCCACTCCAATCCATCTACTTCACTCCAGTCCCATCCACTCCTGTCCAATCCACTCAACTTCAGTCCAGTCACCCAACTCCACTTCACAAAATCAGCCCACCCCACTCCAGTGCACTCCAATCCTCCCCACCCCGTTCCTGTCTAATCCACCCCACTCCAATTCACCCCACTCAAAACCACCTCATTCCACCCACCCCAGTCTAATCCACCCCATGATAGTCCTATCACTTTAGCCCAATCCACCCACCCCAATACAATCCAGTCACTCCAATCCACCCCACTTCAGTCCAGTCCACCCAACTCCAATTCAATAAAATCAGTCCACCCCACTCTGGTGCACTCCAAGCATCCCCACTCTGTTCCTGTCAAATCCACCCCACTCCAATTCACCCCACTCAAAACCACCCCAATCCACCCACCTCAATCTAATCCACCCCACGATAGTCCTATCACTTTAGTTCAATCCACCCACCCCAATACAATCCAGTCACACCACTCCAATCCACCCACTCCAGTCCATCTCACCCCATTTCAATCCACCACACTCCATTCAATCCACCCCACTCTACTCCAATCCACTCAACTACCTCAATACACTCCACCCTATTCCACCCCACACCCCTTCACAATACTCTCTGCCACTGACACATTGAACTCTTTTCTTCTCTACTCAACTCTACGACACTACTCCCCCATTTCACTCTAGAAATCTACTTCCCCACTCCACTCTACAATACTCCAAACCACTAACTTTTAGCCATCCTGAACAATAGCCACACTGATGTGCAACATGGCAAAAGCACATTGCCAAAGCCAATAGCTCTTGTGTATGCATGACCTATTGGCCTTACTAATGCTTGTATCTTTTGCTGATACACTTATTTACAAAGATGCTGTTCTACCTCATGCGCCCAGCAACTCCCACATACCTGCTCCTCCTTTTATCCTGTTCAATTTAGACATGTTCACATTCATTGGTCATTCACAGGTGCTCGAACCTTCAAAGTAATGACAGATCATACCCTTTGACCCCTGGCCCTACAGGCTTACTACCTATTTCAATTGTTCTACCTTTATCTCTCAGTTTGTCTATGCTTATCACCTTACATTCGATCATTGGCGAACAAAGGAAAACGCTTTTTATTTAAATTACTTTTTTATAGCTCGAGAACTCGTTTCCAAGCAATCAAATAGAAGGCATTTCTGTGCAGGCAGTAACGTGCATGGGTGGGAAGCTGACGTTTAACAACAAAAAAATACTGATTAGGTGAAAATAGAGATACGAAATTAGAGAAAGGGGAGCACATCCAGCAACCATGTAATACTGTCAACTTTTAATAGCTGGTGTTGATGAAAGGCGAGATAAAGCTTGCGACCCATTAAGCAAAACTGCATTTCATTCGCAGACACCTTTCTCATGACGAGATTTACCAGAGCTCTCGGATTCGGACTGCAAACATTTAGGGGCACAAGCCTTGGCATGTGTCATATATCTTATACCTGTGATTCTAGGTGTGTTTGCAGCCCTAGTGAACCCCTACATTTGAGTTGTACCTGTGATCAGGTACAACTCAAATGTCAGGGTTCACTAGGGCTGCCAGGGGCGGCTGGCAGCAAAATAAATTGGAGGGGTGCAAAAAGCTACAACATACACACATAACCTATCATACACACATAACATACACATATAACATGCACACAAATATAAATATAAAAAAACAACACTTACCTTACTCGAGGTCCACGTTCTGCGGCACATTCTTGGCGTGCCAATCCCACAGCCAACTCCCTCATCCAATCAAGACACTTTTCATACAGTTAATTTGAGAAGGGACCTGAAATGTTGAAAACTCTTGCTCAGGTCTATATTCCAGCTAGGCCTCTTAGATCCTCCTCAGCTAATCTGGCTAAAGTTCCAACTATGAGGAAAGCCAGATGGGGAGGAAGATCGGTAGCCTATCAAGGCGCGTTACTCTGGAATAGCCTTCCTCTCAAGCTGAGAAACAACTCTCAAGAGGTATTGTTTAGAAAAGAATTGAAGACATGGCTATTTAAAACTTAAATCTGAATAATTTTGTGTTTTTTAAACAGTATATCATCATTATGGCTGTATAAGCGCTACGAGGCCGTTGGCAGTTGGGCGCTATATAAATCTTTTTAACATAACATAACATAACATAACATAACATAACATTAAGCAGCATGAAAAAAGAGTCTTGATTGACTGGAGCAAGCTGGCTCAATGCTCCAAATGGAACTGTATGTCTGTGCCTTCTCTCCAACCCAGCTGTCCAAGACAGCTGGGTTGGAGAGGTTTAGATGCACATGCAGGTTTGGCCGTAGCAAGGTAGCTGGCCAAAACATCATGCACACTTCAAACAAAGGGGCCACTCCTCATTGCTGGCAATCATTGGCAGCAGTGACCCTCTGGCCCCACCCTGCCCTCACACTTTGTTTGCTGGCAGAAAGCATCAAAAATAAAATAGTTATAAAATAATTTTATTACCAATTTATTTTTTACACTTTCGTCACAGCAGTGCAGGGGGGGAACGGTCCCATGGAGGAACCGCCATTGCCTGTGATCTGTAAAATGAATGCAGTGGATGCAGATTTTTTTTATACAAATATTGCCCTATTAGCTTCTGTTATTTCATAAAAATTAATCCTACCAGGGTTAATTTAACAACACGAGTCACAGGAAAAAAGAACAGCGTATCAATTAAAATAAGAAAGGGTCCAAGCGGACCTGGAGAAATAAGGAAATAGTGTCATAGACTCAGGTCAGCTTCCAACTGACTTTGAATCCAACAGGATACTTACTGTGTGACCAGTGGCGGCTGCTAACTCATGAAAATGGTGGGGTGAATATTTGACCCACTGACAGGCTGTGATAAAAGCCAGCCAGCAGTGACCTTAGGCGTAACACCAAAGCTCTAAGTTGTGGTCCGTTTTAAACAGTGATTATAAAGGGCCACAATTGAGAGATTTGGAGTTGAGGCAGAATGCACTGCAAATTTCTCACAGTGCCTGCCAGTGAGTTAACTAAATTTTAAATTAAAAATAAAAAGGTTGTACTTACCTACTGCCTTAGTGCTCGGTGCCCCTCTGTCTTGTTGTCAGTATGTGGCTCCAGCACAGCCTCCCAGTGCCTCAGCTAACTCCCCTCTTCCAATCTAGATGCTGCTCTCATGCTACTTAGGCAGCATGAGAAAAATACCAGAAGTGACTGGAGCAAGCTGGTTTGACGCTCCTTCAGGCACCAGGAGTCTGTTCCTGCTAAGACAGCTCTGGTTGGCATGTTTAAAGTGGGCATGTCAGGCTGTCGCAAGCCAGCCGGCCAGTGTGACATGAACACTTTAAACTGAAGTCCCCAGGGTCACCTTTCCTCCCTGCTGCTGACCCCGCCCTCATTCTCTGCTGCTAGCATGAAAAATTAAATGGTAATACATTTGTTTTAACACTTTATTTTTCATGGTTGCTGCACTATCAGCGAGTTGTGACGCTCCTCCACCCTAATAAAAGAACCGCTGCTGTGTGTGACATCAAATTTGTAATCACTATAGAGCACAATGTAGAGATGATAGTGTAAGGTAAAGGATGGCACTCTATAACAACCTAGATCACTAGCCTCAGCATTCCACTAAACCACATACTCACACAGAAGACCCTTTCAAGATGTCTCTTACCTGGGAAACTTAACACACCAAAAGTAATTTGTTCGGATATGCGAAGTGGCAGCATGCAGGAACGTAACAAAGGCCCCAGCAGCCCCTGCAGTGCGGGGGTGCACCAGTCCTCTAAGGGATCCCCAGCCCATTCAGGGGCCCCACATTCACCCCACGGACAATGTCTATGTCTGTGAAATAGGTGAGCATCAGGGGAACCTCATCACTTTCTGCAGGGGGGGGCATCATTTTGCGTTATACCACTGGCAGCATGTCCCAAATGGGTTCACCACTGGCAGAAAAGCTCAGTGAATTACACTCACTCCTGACAACTGCTTTGATCTACAGGTCAGAATACTAGATCCTGGCAGATCTCTCAACTCAACTGAAAACTCGCCATACAAATATTTATTCCTACCAAGCATTGATTAAAAAAAAAAGGTACTGTCATTATCTCCTTACTTGGTGGATACTACCTCAAATTATAGAGTCTGAGGTACTATGGCCCAAATAACAGATCAAACACTTCTACAGGTGTAGCTTGATTCAATTCAAAATCTTTATTTGGCCTATAACGTACATAAAACACATCAAAAATAAATACAATACATTAAAACAAGGTTAAAGGAATAAAATCCTCATGGCTTCCCAATTCATATTTACTACAGTACATACAACACATTTTCTAAGATGTATGGCTCCTCATTTATAAAGTGCAGTGCTAAAAATCTAGGAGATTTTCAAGTGCAAGTATACAATGTAAGGCTGTTTTAAACCTCAAACCTTTTACAAAAGGAAGATTGGTTTCAATTAGGCTCTTCTCAACCTTTCCTAAATGCTGCAGAATAAAATAAAGTGTTGTGTGCTTTGCATAGATACACCACCTCAAGGGCAAGGGGTCGTGATCAAATCGTTTTTTCATTTCAGGAAAGGCAACTAGATGATGTGCAGTGCAGTGACAGCCTGATTGAAACATATTGATGCTGAATATTTGTCACCCACCCCAAATAAGGTTGACATCCTTCCTGAAAACCATTTGTCTTATATGGAACAACTATATGTTTCCTAACTTCTTCACACATCCTACATTCCTGTCGATAGTTTAGGGAGGAAGTCTTTTTTCGACTCTTCTCTAAAGGAAAGTTTTTTTTAGGATCTTGCTTAACTGATATATTGAACAATTGGATACATTATTTGTTTATGTATGGGAGCCATGTAATTTTAAAAGCATGGTCTAATGCTAAGCAGTCTAAAATTATATATTTAGTAAATCCAGTGTTGGTTTGAATAAATAGACTGTCAGAGCAAAAAGGGTTTCAGCAAGCGTAAGTCTTCCAAAACATTCAACCCCAACCTCCTTGTGAACTATAAACGAAGATGCAGAGGCAGGTGTACACAACAATCACCGGAGGAAAAAGCTCTCTTCAACTTAAAGAGGGTTATTAGGATCATAACCCCACAAAGCCCCTCCAAAGGTAATGGCACACAACCCTCTCGCCTTGTATATTTCAACCACCGACCGATCGAGTGCCAATTCTACATGCTAATCTAAAGACTTCCCCACATATTTGTCTCATCCTCAGGCAATTATTTGAAACCTGTTGTAAACAAGATCCTTTATTGCAGAATAAAATCCCCAATTAACAGAAAGATTTCACATTCACAATGGGTGAACCGCTGATAAAATAGGTTCTACCTTTCTGTACTTTCCCTCTACAGATCCATTGTGTAGGTTTTTGTTTTGTTAATCTTTGTTTTCCTAGCTTCCATAAAATTCCCAAAAGCACCCATCAGTCTCTGTAAACCAACAGGCGTCCTTGATTACAGGACAGCATCGTCAGCATATAGTAAAACAGGGCCCGGTCTGCAAGGTCTGAAGGTCACCGTCACCCCCCAGTAAAAAAAAAAGTGAAAACAAGAACCGGGCCAATACACACCCCTGCATGATTCCCCTCGTAATCTTAAACCGGGGTGAACATTTCCCATTAAGGCCTAATCGGACCATTGAGGACAGGTTCTCATATAATTGCACGAGAAAAACAACTATATCCCTCCGGCTCCTAAGGATAGCAATGTCGACCAAAGAATCAAATGATCTGACAGATCAAAGGCACTTCTTAAATCAGCAAAGTATAAATAAAGTGAACCTTCCTTAGGTTTTGTATTCTCTCCCTAAAGCAATTTGAGGTTAATACATTGTTCCATTATTCCCAGACCTTTCCTGTTAAAACTGAATTGTCCTCAGCCCACTCCTCCAATGTTTGCAAAAGACCCTTAACCATTATTTGGATGAGGAGAGAGGTGGGGTGATAGCATTTGGGGTCAGATTTATTTCCTTTTTAAAAGATTGGCACAATAATTGAAATAGCCCAGGAAGGGGTAATTGGGCCCTCGGCAGTCGCATTGAGTACCCTAGTCAAAATGGGGACCTACAACTTTCTCAAAGCTTTAAAAGCATTAACAGGTGTCCGCCTGGTCCTGGCGCCTTCCCCCGCTCGTATCTATTGCAAATAGGAAATCCTCCAGAGTAATAGGCAATGGTGACACAGTTTTAAGTAATTCTCTCTTGCCTTTGTCTGGTGTTAATACCTCCATATGGGGGCCAAAAATGGCGGAAAAATTACGGACCCATGAAGGAGCATTTACTGTACACCAGAACAATGTTGAATCATTAAACTCGGCAGCTTTGACCAGGTTGAATCAGGTCTCTTCCTGGAAAAACCTCTTCCTAGCTGTTCGTACCTGTTTATAATTCTTATGCAGATCTCTAATGGCTGAATAAACCCTAAGGGATCTGTGAAGTTTAGATGCGGCGTACATGAGTGGTCGAACCATCCTCGTTCACGAAATTACGTGGTCGTGAGAGTCAGGTAAGTAATACATTGAATGATATTGTTATTCACTCAGAAGCATCCCGTACGCCTATCATGGTCAATCTCCTTACCAAAACAATAACTAAACTCTTCAGGATTCAATGTTATCAGCTCCTGCATAAATCTTCCTGGGTTGATTCCTGCCTACTTGATCCTAACACCTTTAGGCCTGAATGGAGTGACATTTGTAACACATGCAGCTCCTCTGGCTTCTTGTACCTGAATTATCAAGGAAACTACTAAGGACATGTAGTTACGCACCGCTGTTGGGACAATATTAATGGACTTAACCAAATTCCTGGCAGAGGAGGAAATCAAGGCACAATCAATAATGGTAAGGGCAACCCTGCCAATAAATGAGGGGATAGGTTCCTTTGTATCTACACATCTGCTTTCTAAACGTATGAGATCATACTTAAAACGTAAGGAATTCAAAGCTTTCCCATAGTCATTATGACAGAAGTGCAAAATCCCAATCCTTTCAGTATTCGTTATACCTCCATCCCGCCTTGCAGAAAGGGGGCATTTCTGAATATTAAAATCACCTACCCCAAAAACAACATACTTACAGTGGACCACCCACAGGAGTATCTTCATCCCGGCATCTAATGCATACACAGTGTCACTACGGGTGGAATCAAAGATCTTATTATAAAACTTTAAATCCGAGAACCACATGTTACAGTCTCCATATCCGCTGCATGTTCACAGACATGCAGTCTTCAGTGTTTAAGGGTAGAAACAGGCTCTTGGTGTAGTACTGCCTGTATCTAGGCTTGTGTGTTCAGGGTTGCCATAAGGGTTGTCAATTTCTGTCACTGATACACTTATTTACAAAGATGCTCTTCTGGCGCACTCACAGAGCAATCGATGTTTACCCACCCTAATTTTTATCCCATATAGCTCAGTCATGTTTGCATTCCTGGGTCATTTGCCTGGGCATTGATTCATCAAACTTTAGGGAGCAGCAGCGGTGACACCACACAATGGTTGACTGCAACGAAATCACAGCTTTTACCTCTTGTCCTACCCTTGTATGCTTCATATTTATTGCTGAGGTGCTACCTCAGGGCAAGGAATGGCAACCTATAAATGTCAATAGGGCCTTGCATCCCTGTTGTTTGTACAAGCATTTTAAACTGGGTTTAGTAAAGCAGTGACAAAGGTACCAAACAGCAAGCCAGGAGTTGAACGTTCTACCCTTAATTACGTCCATGGCCCTGCTTATACCTTTCAGTTTCAGCTTTTTCACTCCTTACATTGATTCACATGAGGAAGAAAGAAAAATGTTATCTTCTTTATTACTGTTATTTAAAGATCTCTTTTGATAGAGCTGTAGAACTTGACTGCAACCAACCTAAAGAGAAAGGAACCTCAGAGGATAAGAGAGTAGGCTTCTGATAAAACACCAGTCAGTTTAAAGTGGAGCTATGACATATTACAAAGGGAAATAAAACCACAAACAATGTAATGCTGTCAACTTTATGTGAACAGGTGAGGTTGCTGAAAGGCAATCTAGGGCAATCATGTGATTTCTTGTGCCAAATAGCATGTGGTTCATAGAAGCCCTTCACATGACATGAATTCCCAGGTTTCGAGGGCTGCACACATTTAAGTGTGCAAACCTTAAAATTAGCCATCATTTGCAATTTTGCTTGCAGAGTTCTTGCAACATTTTCAGCCCCAACATTTAGTAACATCTGTAATCCGTAGAAGGAGTGAAGAGGTGATAGATTTTTACATAGCAATACTGGAACCTTTTGCATCTTTTTTGAAAATAAATGACACCTACCAAGAATAATTTCATCACGCATGCCACAAAAAACAGAACAATGTATATGTGCATAAAATACATTACTCCATAATAAAGGGCCCAAAACAATTAAGAACATTCTGTCTTGGATTTAGGGCAGATTTTCTATTGGCTTTGCATCCAACGGAATTCTATCTGATATCATAATAACATTCACTATCGAGCATAGTGTGGAGCACATAGCACAAGGCCCTGAATCATAATTCATTACAATATTAATCACTAAATGCTTCACTAAACTGTGTGATTTTCTGTCACATGCTATCACCAAGGAGAACTAAGGCACCATAGGTAATTTGCAGGGTAGAGTGAAACTGGGACATCTGCACAGGTTTCTATAAGTTCCAAGACATTCTATGACAACATTACAAATACAAAAAAATGTTATTAACTGTGAACCCCTTTTTAAATAAATTGTGAGAAAAGGAGGCAGGATTTGCATGATAAATTTAAACAAAATCTGTACCACAACATAAATTACTAGCCACAATGTCCACTAAACTATGTGGTTTGCTGCACACTATACACAGAGGAGGGGAGTTCAGCAAGTCACTTGGCTAACTCATAATGACCTACAGGATCAAGTTTTAATGTCCTTTTTATACACACTATGGAGCAATCAAAATCACTTCTTGTTCAATATGCAGTCCACTTAAGATTCTACATATGATTTTTTACTATCCATTACTCATTGTTCTTACCGAATCAAATTAACAGTTACCTACTTGGCTATGTACAGAGAACATAGCTAGGCCTTTGTACATACTAGCAGACATTTTGATCTTAATGCAGTCACCAGCAGAGGCTTCTTCGTTTTAACTTCACATCTTCTATCATTAAAATCCTTTATGGCTTTTTCACACAGTCTGAATGTCTTCATTACTTATTGTAATCCCCACACGTTATCTCTTCTTTCTTTATCCACCTCAGGTGAGCCTTAGTGTTCCGCTTTCAGCCTCTGAAGGCCTGAAATGGACTCAAATCAACAAGCCTTTATGCCAACACTGGTGGGTACAGAACTTCCAGGCAATACTCTCTTGACCTTATAGCTATTTATGTTCCTTCATTAATAGATTGGTTAAAGCTCCCTATAAAACTGTTAATGTCAGGATGATATAAGCCTGTGGGCCGGTGTTCAATACTGTTAAAGGTTCATAAACCATCCACTTACTTGGTTACTAATTGAACAATTTATCAGTGATTAACATGTTCATCAAACCCTCTCTCATGAATTTGCTTTTGCTAAATCCAATTACTTCAGAGACATCTGAATATGAATTATTACTACTAGACATTTGTATAATTGCAAACTACAAATGCCATCAGATTTTAAGGAGTTTTCCCAAAATGCAAAGCCTTCATACTGTCCAAACCAAAACATTTGCAGGGTAATGATAGTAAAGATAAAAGTGATAGAAGTAATAGTGGGGCTTGCAAATCTTTTCACTATCACAACATCTGGCATAACTCCAAAGTAGCCTCTCGTCTGTGTCCACAAGCAATCTGTTCTCAAAGTTTTTTAGATTTTCTGGTGGCCTTCATTGTTTAAAATAACCCAGATCTCTCTTAAGCTTTCTAAAGGAACACCTCTGGACCTTCTGAAAACAAACCTTCTGTGCGTTTACTCTAACTCTCCAGAAAGAATGCAATTCAGCTGGCAACTGATTTATCTGAAGCTAACCTTTTGTCAACATCCACATCCATGGACGTTGGTCCTCATTTAATTCACTGCCTGGATTCCAATTCTAAAAGTTGATTTTCATCTAATATATATGACAAGTTAAACATCCGTCAATTTTCAAACACCATCCAGAGAATATAGGATAGTAAGCAATCTGTGGGCATCTTTAGTAGTTGGTGCATTATTCTATATCAAAACATACATTATTACTTTGAAAATAGACCTAATCACTAATCTGTTTATACACATAAATGGCTATCACATTCAAATTAGGACTCTTTCTCAACAGCCTACACAATACTACTGCTAAGTAAAGTCTTTGCAGCCTCTAATAATGAACACTGGGCATTAGCAATAACAATTTAATTGCCACCTTGGGATTCATGTTGCACTTAGTTCATAATTATATGATTCAGCGATAATTACACATCCCTTACTCATCTAACTAATCTAAGCATAACCACACATTCCTTTTCACATTCATTGGGCCATAAACAAAGGTTTCTTTTTTTAATATAAATCTCATTTTAACAGTATGGTAATACCATTTTCCAATGATCCTTACGTAAATATTCAGTAAGAACTAAAATGCTTGCATTTGTTCATTGTTCATTGGTTATTGGCCTTTCCTCAATGGTCCTGGTCTATCCCTTTTTGTACGTCTTACCATAAATTCGTACCTGTAATGTCAGTACATATTTGTTGAAGAGTAATTTAGCATTTTTCTCTTTCTGTAGCCATAATTCTTTCCAAAATCACTAAAACAATTCTCATTTTTTCTTCATGTTCATCTCAATTTGTCCCATAGATTATCATGTAAATTTGAAAACGTAGTTAAAAACACATTTCAAACCTTCAAAACTGCAGCAAGGTATACATGTTTCCATCTCTACAGTGTACCCCCCAAAATGCCAGTAATTGTGGAAATTCTTGCTAACTACACCAGCAGCCATAAGTTAAAGAAAGTGAAGTTCCAACATACAAAGATGTACCACGTTAATGAAGCATGTCACAGGAAAAAATAATAAATGAGTAGTTAACTAAGATAATTTTTTACATAATAAGAGCACCTACCATCAACAGAGACTAAGGAGAAAACCCTCCAGGTTCAAGGCCATCTATCCAGTTGGCTGTGAAACCAGCATGATTATGTATGTTGTCATATACATAGAATTATAGAAGGTACATGTAAATAATGGGGTTATTTTCAATTAAGTGGTTCCAAGTGACATCAAATAAAAGGGATTTGTCAATTATGTTTAAAGAGGGGGTTGCATATCATGTCACTAGGGAGTTGTTGAGAGAGCTGTCTGTGATGTCACTAGGAATGCAAAGGAGTAAAGCGCCACATTATTGACAGATGACCATCACAATTGTATGTGGTATATGGCTCACAAATCCCTGCCCCCTGTGCAGCTGATGTCCTGCATAAGTTGAGCAGGTATAGAAGAGTGACATGAAGACATGCACAGCATGCCCCCATCTTACTTGGCCCTCATTTCCAGCACTACCTTAAAAACAGTATCTGGTTTCCTGCCTTCCATTATCCTTTGACAATCCCTTGAGCCATCATTGCTAGAATCCTCCCCTCAAACAAATATTCAAAGAAATGTGCCTCAGTAAAATAAAAAGAAATCTACCTGACATGTTGCCATCTACACCATCCCTTCCCTCTTTCAACCCATGCCACCCATTTTCCTCTGTCCTGTAGAGTTAGGAGCCAGATTCAGGTCTTGGGCATCTCTGAATGCTGCTGTCTGCATGGAATGCTTTTCCCTCACAGCAGGTGGCAGGGAGCTTTCTTTTGTTTTCCTTGGATCTGACCAAAGAGAGGTGGGAGAAAGCAGAAGATGGAATGGAGGATGGGGATACAATGTACCACTACTTTGATAAGGTTTCTGCACAGGCGGTCGAGGCAGGGAATTGACATGGAAATGAAGGTGCCCCTGTGATATCACAAAAGTAAAAAAACTGTGTTGTTTTTAACTATTGTGATGTTATGATAGTGAATATCTGGATTTCAAATACTATGAAAGCCATACACCATGATAATATTAACTACAGAGAACAGGGCAGTGAATATAGCACAAGGTAGGGAAGGCTATCAAATATAAATCACTAGTCACAATGCCCCACTAAACATCTTCCTTCTTCTCTCGCTCTTTCCCACTAACTCTCAAACTAAGAAAGAGAGTGAATTTGTAGGGGTTCGAGAAATTGTAAGACTTTTGAAAGATGAATGAAATTGTATGAACAACATGCAAAAATAATGACATCTCTTGAAACATATTTTTTTCTTCTTCAATTGTGGTAAACAAAATAAGCAGAACTATTTTTGTAAGAGGAAAATCCCTCATATTGCCTTTTTGCTAAACCTGTGAAGATTTTTCACTAATATTGATAACTGTAGTGTCGCACCTGCAGAGGTCCTCTTCCCGCCTCGGGTTTAGAAACCACAGGCGCGCTGTTGAGGCACCATCACAAAGCTCACCCTCAGATGTCGACTAGATCTTTGCACTTGGTGACGGAGAAAGTAATCAGAATTTGACATTCACAAATTAATAACATGACACCATAAACAATTTCTAAACACCTTGAACAATTCAACACTAAATCAAACTCCAAACTGAATAAAGTTTTAAGCTTTATTACAATCCCAAAATCAATGTCACATAAAAGGTGCACAAAACTAAGGGCCTCATTATGACAATGGTGGTAAAAACTGGCTACCGCCGCAGCGACGGCTGCCAAAAGACCGTTGCCGCGGCTACCAGCTGTCCGCCGTATTATGACCACAGGAGAAATCCGGCTGTGGCCATGCCACCGGATGGCGGTAAGGTGGCGCTGCTGCCAGCAGCAGCACCATGCCAGTACACCGCCGCCGGCCGTATCATGACCCATAATATGGCCTGTCGGTGTTCTGCTGGCGGACGCTGCTGCTGGCAGCAGCGCCCCGTCCAGTCTCATGCCAGAGGACCCCCTGACTACAGGTAAGTTGGGTGCTCCGACGGGGGAGGGTGGTGGGGGTTGTTGTGTGTGTGTGTGGGGGAATGTGTGTTTATGTCTGTGCGTGCGTGTATGCAGGTGTGTGTTGCGTGTCGTGTGTGTGTGCTTGTAGAGATGTGTGAGTGTATGTATGTTGTTCTGTGAATGTGTGTCTGCGTGTATGAATGTAAGTGTGCGTGGATGTGTGTGTGAATGATGTATGCATGCATGGATGAATGTTGGAATGGTTGTGTGTATGTGTGTGTGCGTGTGTGTGAAGGGAGGGGCGTATATGAAGGGGGTCTGGAGAGGAAAGGAGGTGGGGGGAAACCTGGGGAGGGGGAGGGGTGCAGGTAAGACCCCATCAGTGACAGGGATTCCCTGTCACTGATGGTGCCTACCGCCATGGTTTTCGTGGCGGTAAGGATGCCACGAAAACCATGGTGGTAGGCGGGGTCATAATCCCGCTGGCGGGCAAGTGATGGCGGCTAGACTGGAGAGTGAAGTCTCCAACCAGGCAGTCATTACCGCCATGGTGGTCGGTGTGGTACATTGGTGGTTTGGCTTTTGCCAAACCGCCAATGTCATAATATGGAGAAAAGTACCACCAGTCAGTTGGCAGTACTTTCCTCCATATTAACGCCAACCGCCAGGGTCATAATGAGGGCCTAAGTTATAAATATACATGAAAACCATAGGCTGACTAAAACGTCTGAAAGATTCAACCTGCTAAACATTAATACTGTTAAACACTCCAAAAGAATTATATAGAATAGCAACAATACCATGTGAACATTATGATCAGAATTCAAAGCAGACAATGGTGACATCATTAAATCATCAAAATAAGTTTTAATAATCAATTTCAGAGCTGGGTCTTTCCTATCACTAACCAAAATTGGGAGCACGTGTGGGAATGGGCTCACATATGTGGACAAAAGCAAAAAGTAAAATAAAGACACAAACAATTTGGAAAAACATCAAATTAGGGCAACTAACTTTAAATATCTGCTAGTATGCGTGACAAACTACAAAATACCACATTTAGTTATCCCTCTCCTCATGAGACAGCATACAGGATGATTCCACAGGAACGGTCACCTTCCTCCAGCATCAGTTGACAGCAGCATCAGGCTGCACATAGGACAATTCAGCAGTTCAGAATTGGTTAGCCGTAGTAATACTGAAACTGCATTTGCAATTATGACTATGATAAGAAAACTCATCAGGGAACTTAGAGAAGAGAATGGGACAGCAGACTTAGGACAGAAGTGGACATAGTTCTGGACAGCTTCAAGACAAGACTGAACTAACTCCAAGTTCTTCACTAATTAAAACATACACAATTCATTCATTGGTTCTTCAGGTGAGCACATTTTGGGTGTCAGTTTCAGCATCCTATAGAAAGCAGGGGTGCCAATAAGTTTGTAACGTTTAAGAATATTCTCAGCCGAAGTGCAATGCTGACCGAATGACTTCATATAATTCTGACAAAATATTACATTTTCTATTAATTTATTGCTGCAGTTCCTTTCTCACATCACACAATAAACTAAACTAATATTATTTCACATGAGCACTGTGAATTTCCTGTCTGGTTCAATATCTAGAACAAATACTGATACTTTAACTAAACTTGAAACATTATTTTCTCCCGCAATACAGTAGAACATTCAACATTACATTAGCAGCCTATGAAAATAATTCAGTTCAAAGGAGACAGAATAAAAAAGTAATTTTCCATTGCTGCTTGCGGAATTAATCTCCAGGCTTAGTCAAGTTAAAAAACCTAAATACACATTAATATCATTAGTATATTATCAAACCTATTGCACACCTTACAATCAAATTAAATATGCAAAGCAAATTATGTAATTAAAAACATTATTCATGTTATGTTAAAGCAATTTTACACGTGGATTTACTTTCTACACATGTGGAAATTAATTCCATTTAATTTGATAAAAGTGTGTTTAATTCATGTTCATTTAATACTCATAATATATTTTATTTCTACTGTTTCTATGTTAAAAGAATACTTTTATGTTAATATTCGTTAATAATTCACACATTTATGAATGCACAATGATTTCATGTTAAATGTGAAGTCAAAATTCAAATGGTAGGCACCAAATGTCCATCACAATTTAAATGTGCATATTTTCATTTCCGCGTTATTTTTTCTGTTAGGCTTTTGAAACTGCAGATTTATTAGTTGCCATATGCTACTTCTGTTTATTAATACATGTTGCTTTCTGTCAACTGTACAACAAAAACAGAAGAATTTTGCTAGAGTGTTAATTAAAGGAACGAGTAATTTCACAATTTCACTAACTCCAAAATTAAAACTTTTTTGCACCTCACTGGATGAAGTTATAATTTCTCCCAGTAATAATAATTTTGTTGTGGTGGGAAAAGGAAATTAAAACTAGTGCCTTGGGTGCCAATCATTTATATGGAGGTGAGGTGTCGCTTTTGAGAGAACACATTTAAAGCTTATAAATGAAAATGGTGAATACAGAAGTGTCTTTAAGGGGACCATAAGGGAGACAAAGACATTTGAAAATGTGTTGTAATTCATTATTCTGAGTCTTCGTTTTCTTTCTCACAGTACAACCACTCTGAGGTTTGTCACAATGAACAGACAGGATTTGCCAATCCTAACTAGTGAAAACAAAAATTTAGCAAAATATACCTACTCCCTTTCTCTAGCTTTTATTTCTCCAGGGATTTCCAAATATGGTTCTTCCCACATATTTTCTGAACTACTAAGCTGGTACAGACTCAGAAAGGATGTAACAAAAAAGAACAACATCGACCACTTGTAGGCAAAAAGAAGGCACAGGTGGCAGTAGCGAAGAGGTCACCAATCAGCCACAGTCTATTGGTGGACATGAGGGTGTGCAGAGAAGCCCAGATGTCACTTGCAAATGACCTCCTGGCAACCCTCCAAAAGGCTGAAAAGGAGGTAAACACACTTGAAGTGGAGCAACCCCACAGCAGACTAAAGAGAACTGTCCCAGAAGCCAGATATGTCAGAAAGTCTGTAAACCTGATCCAGAAAAAAAGCAATTCGACTTATTTAAAAAGCGACATATCAAGACAGAAAGAGAGTGATGGCCCATAGTAAATTCAAAGTATTAAACTTTACCCCTAAAGGTGAGAAACAATGCAAGAAAAGCACAGGGAGACAAATGAAACAATTAACAATTGAAGGAAATATTGACAGAAACCCACAACCATGCAAAAAGACCACATTGTCTTGCCAAAGAAAACAGAGGAGAGAACCTAGTACAAGAAGTATTATGCTGCCCAGCCTCCACTGCACCCTGAGAAGAAGGCTACTAAAATTGCATCACCTTATCTCAAATAATTTGGCCCACTGATCCCAGTAGTTGAAAAGGATCCTTAATTAAACTCACAGAGCTAGTCCCAAGAAGGACAAATCCCAAGGCAATCCCCAAGATAGACTGAAGCATAAACCTCAGCATGTTGTGAAAGAAACTCATCCAAAAGGCAAGAAGCGAGCAGCCCAACCCGTCTGGCCACTCAGAATCAGACACACATTTTAAGCATAGACAGTCTGTTTTCTTTTTGAATGCAGTAAGCCTCAACCCATGATCAACATGATGCATGCAGGTCAAAACAACCAAGCTCCATATACCACATTAAGCTGCAGGAGAGGTGGCTCTAGGAACAAAGACACTCTCAGTTGAGTGGGGCTAGACAAAAGTATCCAAGCTGAT
Source organism: Pleurodeles waltl (assembly GCF_031143425.1). NCBI lineage: Eukaryota > Metazoa > Chordata > Amphibia > Caudata > Salamandridae > Pleurodeles > Pleurodeles waltl. Next base: position 464,766,688 of record NC_090448.1, on the reverse strand, counting down.
GGACAGCCAGGAGGAGAAAGGGACTGAACAAGGCCCAGCTAGATAGGCTACCATCACCAAGACGTTCACCCTGACCACCTAGAGTCCCACAGAAGCCCTGACAAAAAAATTATCATAAATGGAGAACATAGAAAAGACAGCCCAGTCTAGCCCATAAAGTGGCCACAGATCCCTATCCTAGTGAGAGCTCAACAAAGGGAAAAATGTAAGTAGCAATACAACCTGCACCGATGTAAGATATTAAATCACAAAACCCATAAACTATGTCTTCAAGAAGAAAGAAATGGAATCAGGTAAGACCTTCCACAAGCAGATTAAAAGTAGACTGTGTGCTGGTGATCCAGAGCCACCCTAAATTCCAACTCTGTGCATAAGAAATCGGAGATTGAGCCCAATAGGGTCCCAAAGGCCAGAGCCTGAGGAGCTACTCAGAGACTCCAGGCATCTGAGATTCTGATGCAACCCACAGTCACTGTTAGCCAACTGCAGGAAACTCTGGCATACATATCAGTTAAGGAATCAACACAGAGACATGAAGGAGGAAACCAAAATGTACAATCCTGTCCTGGTGCTGTAACAAAAGACATACAACGTGGAAGCAGGAAACACCAGCTGCAGAATGAGGCAGAGAGCCCTCTCCCACACTAGATATAAAAGTATTCAAACCTGCAAAACGTCAGCAGCAAGCAAAGATAGACTTGTAGCAAACAATGCACCAGACGGAAGACAGGCGGACGGACAGAAAGGCAGGCCTCACTATGAATAATGAACCAGGGCATGTATTGTTAAAATGAGAGTCAGGGAGGTTTATCAAATAAGCTATGAGGGACTCTTTCATGGGAACATCCTACAGGATCGTGGGGAGACCACATATAACACCCGTCACACTTAAGTTTTCTGCAGACCATCTACAAGTGTGAAAGATACTCCATTATCTGACACATATCAATGACCGATAAAGAGGCTTGCAGCACGATAAAAAACATGATGCTCTGGGGAACAACAGAAGTTGCAGGACACTCCGGATGACACAGTCACGTTTCAAACGTAAAGCACCATCCTGCTGGTGCAACAATGTTAATTACCCCAGAGATAAAGGTGACAAAGTAACAAGCGAAAAAGAAATGCACATGCCAACCCTGAAATATTCAACAATCCAGCAAGTTGTCCATTACAAACACTAGAAGAGCCATCAAGAGGGAGTGGAATCCCTGCATTTTTTCCCTGGACCTTGCAGCCTGGTTTAGGGTGCAGAACTTGACCAGAGACCTTAAAATGTTTGAACAGCATTTGCCACTTGCGATACAGAAAGAACCGAAGCTAAGAACACGCCAGAGACCGGTGAAAAAAGAAAGAGAGAACATACAATTAGTCATGTTCCTCTGTAGCTGACTCCAGTGGCACACTTCAGAACGGTTGAAGAGTTTACACTGTGTCACATGGTACACTTGAAATAACGGAATTAAAACTATTCAGTCAGCTAACTCACGTATTTTATGGGGACACCAGCAACATGTGGTCCATTACATGTAAATTCGCAGACCCAGCAGGATGCCTACTCCAGCCTACAAAGCCATCCCCTCAAGGCACAACATGCACAGACATACCTCAGTGTAGGCCCCCATGTGTCACAGCGGGGACATGCACACAGGCAGTGTGCAGTACCAGTGGCTAATAGCAGCAAGTCTTCACAGAAAGGCAGGGCAGGAGCCACCCTCCGGGACACAAAAGAATCCATATTGAAGGCATAGGCACTTCTTTCCATGCATCCCCGACACTAAGACAACAAAGCAACATAAAAGGCATTCAGCGCCATTGACAGATCAAGCAGCAGCAGACACCTTTGCCAACCCATGAGCGTGAACATGTTGCCTTGACCTGACATCACCGCCCACCTCAAGGCACCTCACAACTAGCAGCCAGTAGGAAAAGCAAAGTACCCAGCAGCTCGAAAGGGTGAGAGGATATCATTCCCGCTCATCAAAATCTTTCAAGATCCCCTCCATATTGAGGTTTGGCAAAGCAACAATTTGCTGGCCAGGCAGACAGGAGAGAGAAAACTTATGCGCTGCTGTCCCGGGAAAACCAGTTCTGCCCTACCCCAACCCTTCAATAGCCCCTCCCCTCTCTCCCCTGAGAGAGTGAACTCATGTCTACTGCTTTCGGGCATTTCCCATAGCCCTCAAACGCAATCACTGTTATCCCCGCAGCCAGAGGAGAAATGCGACACCGATGACTACAGGTACAAGGGTGCCTGGGGAAGATGGCCTAGGAGTGCGTGTGGGGCAAAGAGGTATGCTGAGCAGGACTGCGCTACACAATGAACATACACCAACTGCAAGAACTGACATGGGCCTGCAAGAGAAAATCCACAGAACAGCACAGGATGCACAAAATGAATTAAACTTACAACCTCTGAAGGTGGCATAGACACAGCACATAATGCACAAAGTGACTGAAACAACCACTGAAGGTGGGAAAGATGCAGCACAGAATGCATAAAGTGAAGGAAACTTACAACCACTGACGATAGGAAAGAGACAGCACAGCATGCTCAAAGTGAATTACACTGACAACCACTGAAGGTGGGAAAGGGATCCGACTGTCAATGAGTCAGAAAAACAGCATGTCAAGTAGGGACAGTCATTTTATAGACCCCTGGAATACAATGAGCTAAAGATATGGCCTATGTATATATTTTGAAAAACTTTTGCTTTTTAAGGGTAATGATATGTAAATAATGCCTCTTGAATGGGACAAACTTTATTGTTTAAGGACTGGTACAAGGAAGATGGACAAGGAAGTAATGCACTGGCCTGCTGTAGATTGAGGAGTGAACCAACTCTGTGATCCCCATTTTCTCATGATTTTTAAGAATCTAATGACACATCCGTTTCATAGTTAACGAATGGGTAAAATCCATAGGCGTCATGGCTTCCATGTTTCAAAACGCTATTTCATTTCTATACTGATGTCTTGCAGGCTATGTTACATTTAATTTTGGGACATACCACAGCAAGTTCTTCTTTGCCATCACAGTAGTTGTTTAAAATGTTTTATTTCCAGTCGTGGTACATAACTTCGACTTTCCACACAGTGTAACATGTGCTATGCGTGCAATATACTCTATCCCACAATTGAGACAGGCAGATGTCGAAGAGCAGGCATGGTGTTGTAATTTCGTCACACCGCCGGATACAAGTGTCTCATGGACATCGATTCACTAAAATGTCTTGAGTAGTGGAATAAATATTCTACACCTTTTGTCCTCCCCATGCCATCATAGTATTAACCACGCCAACCACTCTTAGACTCTCATTAGCTTAATGTTTGCTGGTAATTCTCTTGGCTGCGGGCAGGGCCGCTAGAATTATGTGACATAGGAGTACCAAATTATGTGGCAGGGTTGACTAAATTATGCGGCAAGGAAAGGCAAATTATGCATCTTAATGCAGCACATTTTGTGATAGTATTACTACATAATATTCTCATTTTTACAGCTGGTAACACTGTCTAGAAAAATATGTCATCTGTTTAGTACCAAATTTAGCACCCAAAGTATAGTGATAAGCAACTGAAAGATGACCGAGAAACCATTGGGATGGACCTTCTGCTGCTCAGGAACAGGAATCACCATAACTTTAGTAAATTTTGATCCGTTTGAGTGAGAAACAAACATTTTCTGTTAAAATCTGCAAAATGTGTAGCAGATGATGGATTATGTGGCAAATGTGCAAATCCTTAATTATGCGTAAAATGTCGCAGAATCACATAATTCCAGTACTCCTGGCTGTTAGCAAGGAGTTATAAATAACACAAAGCTTGGTTCACTATCTCTGTCTGCCAGTGCCTTCTAAACCTTGGAGACTAGGAGTAGTAAGGGTGGGGCTATGGATGCCAAACTGCAAGTGAGGTTTGGCACTTGCTATCATTGGTGGCCCCTAAATAAAGTCCATACTGATTCTGCCTTGTTTCCATGGTTCCCTGTGGTCAGGCCACTTTGTCGTTCTCAGACGTTTTTTGCCTTCATTCCACCACCTGCAGGTAGTATGCGTTAATGAGAGTCCCACACCAGGGTTTACACACACAAACTTTAAAAATCAAGCATTTCTGTAAGGATTCCGTCAAACAAGCAGCATGCACTGGAAAAAAACATCATGTGTCCTTTCTTTCATAGAAAACAAAAAGCTCACAAAAATATAAGGTAGGAAGTCAAAGTCTCTCACAGAGTTCAATGTAGTTAAAATAAGAGTTTCGGCTGTGGAACACAAGAAGTCTTTTTAGAGACGCTCATTGATACTTTATATTACTCACTCAATGTGCTTAGCCTGGAGCTTTTATACCTTAAGCCTTCTACCCTTTTATTTTACTCTCCGAATTGAAAACAGATTTACACCTGATTCCCCACTTACCCTTATGCTTGATTACTCCCACAGTTTTAGACATGTAATTGCATCCCTCAGTCTCAGAAAAGTGGACTGAAACTCTCCACCTAGCTATTATGGTGTATTTGCATTGTTTGCCTAGTTTTCTAAAATGTTCATGCAAAGTGCACTTGTTGTTATTAGGTTTCTTGTAATGCACTCCATAGAGTGGCTATGTGACACCTAATCATGCTAAAATGATAACTGCCACAAGACCACAGCTGACACAGAATCGAGGGAAAAGCTCTCCAGTTTCTGAGGTTCATGCTTGTGTCTTTTTTTGCATATAATAATTGTACTTTTATAAAGGGATATGCAGAACAATAAGTCAAAAAAATATAAAACTGGGCTTGGATGAACTATTCACATATTGACCTGGAAAATGTGAGAGCTGTGCAGTGTAAACCCATTTTTGTTTGAACACACTCAAATATAAAAGTGACTGAATCACTGGAAACGAAACACAGAACTTCTAAACTATGGCCCATATTTATACTTTTTTAGCATCGCATTTGCGTCATTTTTTGATGCAAAAGCAGCGCAAATGTACAAAATACAATTGCATTTTGTAAGTTTGCGCTGTTTTTGCGTCAAAAAGCGGCGCAAATGCGGCGCAAAAAAAGTATAAATATGGGCCTATATGCGTACACACACAGTCCCAATTGGCATATATGTGACCATCACCTTTTGTATCCTGTAGAGAGGCCAAGAAATGGATGAAAAAACTGCATTGCAAGAACTGTTAGAAACTCGCCTTGCCCGCAATTCAAGAGCTCTCAGTCACACTTCAGCATGAACATCAATGTGCACCCTGAACCCACCCAGACACTTAGGCCCATATTTATACTTTTTTAGCGCTGCATTTGCGTCATTTTGTGACGCAAAAGCGGCGCAAACTTACAAAATACAATTGTATTTTGCAAGTTTGCGCCGCTTTTGCGTCAAAATGCGGCGCTAAAAAAATATAAATATGGGGAGAGTGCACGCTATAAGACAAGTATGTGGCATGATAATAAAATGACAGAATTCCATCTAGGAAAAGGAAATACACATAGGAAGTAAATTGACATTTACCATTCAACAATAAATAAATAAAACTGCAACATAGACATGAATATACGGCTGGGGAGAGATACATTTATCCTTCTCAAAATTAGTTTTTATTTACTTATTCACACACAAGGAGAGCGAGAGACGTTCCTAGTTGCGTTCTCCTACACTAAATATATCAAGCGCAAAAGGGCAACTAGCCTATGAGGGATGTAATATATATATATATATATATATATATATATATATATATATATATATACCATAGGAATGTATTTAGTGAATGTAAAGTTATGTTCCATTTGAAAGGTATTAGGTCATTGTCTATAGTCCATATTCTAGTTACAAATATGTGAACCTGGACTGTTATGCATTCTTCTGCTAGAGCTGATGCTGAAGTGCCCTATAGTTGGAAACATTGAAACACATGAAATAGGGCAAGGTAATTCTGGGGTCGAACAAACCCCTACTGCAGACACCAGAGACACTACGCCAATTTCCGCACTTGTTCGGTCAGATCTTTCTAAGATCGAAACTAGTATCTGGCTTTCCTCCTGTGTCCAGAGTTCTGAAATTTGTATTGGGGGTGCAAATAAGAAGGGCAAGGTGATTGAGACCAATTTAGCCACGGATTTAATAGACCCCAGTAAGCATGGATATTCACCACCATCTCAGATACTCGAACTGCTCACGTCACCCCCCGATTTAGATGGTGCAAGAAATATCTTGGGCGATACTGTAGCGGGAAATCCAAACGTGACTGGTCTATATATGTCTGAAAAGGGTATAAAACCTCCCCACGGCACTCCATTTGCAAGAGAGAACCTTGTGGCTGAAGCTCCCCAAGACAAATCTGATGGCCTAGATACCATTCTTAGTTGGAATATTACAGGGTTGGAGAATAAAATGAACAACCCTGAATGGGGCAAATTTATAGACAAACATAAAATATGTCTTTTCCAAGAAACGTGGGCACTGGAGCCCAAATACAGAATTGGTTATAAAAGTTACTGGGTCCCAGCAACTAAGGTGAATTCAGGGAGACCCTCAGGTGGGCTGCTTATATGGCTTAGCTGTTCCCTTAAATGTCGGATTGAAACAATTGACTTGGGCTGCCCCGATTTGATGGGTTTATCAATACCATCCCTTAGTGAGAAACCACTTTTAATAATCAATATTTATAATAGGAGCCTGGGTAGCAAATATGAGTCCGACACATTGACTATTTTGGACAGCTTTCTCTCTTGTAAATCACCTTCCCACTTTATTCTTATTGCAGGAGATTTTAATGTCACTTTTGAACCCTATTTGCTGGCCCAGGAACTATATAAAGATGAAGATGCCTACTGGGGTATCCCCCAACTGGTATCAAGCAAAAGACCAAAAATAAATAGATTAACACATCAGGTTGTGGATATTACACTGGCACATGGCCTGCGGGCCTGCAATGGTCGTTCCCGCTCGGACCCTAATCTTCACCCTACATTCAGGCGCGGGACACAGAAGAGCCAGATAGATTATATTTTGCTTGACATTCGCTTGTGGGGCTATATGGTGGACATGAATATTGTAGAACATGAGGAAAGCGACCATGAGCCATTGATTTTATCTCTTAGGAATTTATTACCCCTACTTGAAGTCTCCTGTCACAAGACTCACGAACAACAGCTCGCACAGACTAACAATAGACGAAATGTTAGATGGGAATCCCTGAGCACCGACACAGCCATCTTGGCATCTGTGTACAGGCAGTTGGTTGGCTGATCACATGGATCGCATATCTCAGCCTTTAGAAGATAGCGGTGGGCTTATAGCAGCCCACACACAATTCTTTAATTCTCTAAAAAATCTTTTTACTAAAGAGTCTGCAAAAGAAGTTAAAAAGAAGTGCAACGCAAGGTGGTTTAACGCTGCATGCAGGGAAGCACAGCACAAACTGCTTAAAGCTTTAAGAGGAGGCCAGTTAGATCATATAAGGGAAGCCAGGAAAGATTATAAACAGGAACAAAGTAGAGCCCGTAGGAGATGGGATGAATCTAGAAGGGTTTCCCTCCTGGAGTCTGCTAAAATAAACAACACCTCGAAATTTTGGAAATTGGTGGCTGGTGCCAGTGAAGAACCTAATCGTTCGCCTGGTGCTTCAATACTCCCTGTAGAGTGGACAGATCACTTTTCCCGATTATATTCTGGGATCACCGGTGTTACTACCAGGGAAGTGAGCCATATCATGATTACAGAGACCCCCAAAATTGAATTTACCTTGGCTGAAACCAAGGCTGCGATCGCTTCACTGAAATGGGGAAAGGCCCCTGGCCTTGACAAAATACCAGGCGATCTATACAAGACAAACCCAGATATATGGGCCCCATATCTGAACCTCATTTCCAATGCGGTAACTGCAGGAGCACCTGTCCCGAGTTCCTGGATGGGAGCAGAGATAGTTCCCATCTTTAAGAAAGGTAACCCCTCTAACCCTGTCAACTACCGCCCAATCTCCTTACTTGACAACTTCCAAAAACTTTTTGCAAAGCAAATTCTGTCCCGTCTAGAAGAATGGATTCTGGAAACCAATGCCATTTCTGATCTACAAGCAGGGTTTAGGCCAGCAGTTTGCACCATAGATCAGGTGCTAAGATTTTTAACAATAAAATGGAAGACTGTGGAAGTAGGAGGGGGCAACCTTTTTGTAGTTTTTATTGATCTCAGAGCCGCGTTTGATTTGGTCCCCAGAAACCAGCTATGGCTGACACTAGCCAATATGGGTATCCCACACGGTCTCTTGAAACTTATCGCCCGACTACACGAGAATACTTATGCACAAATCAGGAGCGATAAGGATGGTGATCTAACAGAAGCAGTGGCTATTGAGAGGGGAGTCAGACAGGGGTGTGTTTTGGCCCCTACTCTTTTTCTTCTATACATAAATAATTGTATTAAGTATTTAGCAAATTGCACTAATGATTCCCCAAAGCTGGCCAGGATCAAAGTTCCATGCCTACTTTATGCAGATGACACTATCCTCCTGTCTAAATCCTCCATGGGAATCCAGAATCTGGTTAACCAGTTTGGGGTATTCTGCAGAGATTACGGGTTAGATATAAATGTTAAGAAAACCAAACTCATGATATACAGTGCCTTGAACAAGAAGCTTAGAGCAAACATAAAGATGGATTCAATTGACCTGGAGAGGGTAATGGAATACGATTACCTGGGCATCAGACTATCTGATAAGGGCAGCTGGGATGCAGCCATAAGGAAAGGGGCACTAACCATCAGCCAAAGATGTGGAGTGATAGGACGTAAGGCTTGCACAGCAATAAGCCCCCCCTGACCCTTATCTCTGAAATTTATAAAGCCCAAATCCGTGCCGCGGCCCTATATGGAGCGGAACTTTGGGGATCTCACAGACAACTGGACACTCTTCAAAGCAAAGAAAATAATTTCCTTAGACACATATCCAGACTAGGGAAGGGCATGCTCCCCCTAAGACTGGACCTGGGTCTAAATAGTATTAAAGATACAGCATACTTAAGACCACTTCTGTACTGGGTTAGACTATGGAAAACGGAAGAACTCGAACCCTTCAGTTCAGCAGTTAAAGAACTATTTCCACTTTGCTATGGATGGGAAAAAGTACGGTGGTTAAGGGAGATGAAAGCGGCTTGGGTTAAACTGAATTTATCCCATTATTGGGAGAATCCCGAGATGATTCCTGGTAACGCTAGACGCCTGATCAAAGACCGATATTGGGAAAAAATTCATGAGGAATCTCTCGGCTCAATTGGGTTAGGTCGGCTGACAGCAGAGTTTCTGCTGGTCAAGCACGAACCTCTGCCTGAAAGCTTCCTGGATCTCCCTATACCAGCCCGTGCCCTCTCTTTATTACTTCAGTTCAGATATGGAACATTGGCAGTTAACAGCTTTACGGCTTGCTGGTCGACTAATAGTCCTTTATCTGACAAATGCATAAACTGCCATCTATGCAAGGAAACTTCTGAGCATGTCCTATTTTTCTGTCCTTTGTACAAATGCCCTCGAGGGAAGTGGATTATTCGTCTGTGTAAAACACTGCCAATACAAAACCGAAACAGTGTATATAGAATTTGTAAATATCACACTTCCATGCTGATAGTGAGTTCTGTTTCAAAATTTTTGGCAGCAGCATGGAAAATCCGCAGTAGAATCATTACAGATCTTAATCCACCGGTTGAAGAACGGTCTAGAAGTTAGCGAACTAGCACCTTGTCACAATAGTCTGGGATTTTAAACAAAATCATTAGTGCGATCTATCGAGGATATAAGACTATGGGGGTGATTCTAACCCTGGCGGTCGGTGTTAAAGCGGCGGCCAACCCGCCAACAGGCTGGCTGTAAAAAATATGGGATTCTGACCCTGGCGGGAACCGCCAACACAGACAGCCACTTTAACACTCCGCCCGCCACGGCGGTACAAACAAACAGCGCGGCGGTCACCGCCAACAGCCAGGCGGCAGCCAATGTACCGCCCACACTATCACAACTCACCAATCCGCCACCTTTTCCGGGGCGGGAGCACCGCTGATAAAAACACGGCGGAAACAGACTACGGACGGGAAAACGCTCACCAATACGCACTCCAGGAGGAAGGAGGACAGCATGGAACCCGAATTAAACATCCTACCTGCTCTCGTCTACCTTCTCATCTACCACGAGTACGAAGTCCGGCGCAGACGACAACGGTGAGTACTGCACCTACGACACACGGGAGGGGGGAGGACGAAAGGTTACGGGCACACACATATGCGCCCCCCCCCCCAACTATGTACACACCAATGCAGAGCAACAAGTCACAGTGACACCACCCAAACACCCCTGAAAAATGCTAGGACATAATCAAATTTGGAATAAATATTTATGTACCAAAAAGCTCCTGAAAATTATCGTACAACCATGAAAGATATTCACAACAAAACTAATGACATACACATCAGTGTATAACTGAAGTAACAAGTCCTGCACATCCTACGAATTCATCATGTCCGTGGGCCAAAGTTTTGAGAAACAAGGGCAAAGCCCACACAGGAGACCTGAGTCCTTTGGAGAGAACACTGCAGGGGCATCAGATGTAAAAACCACAGGCACCTCAGGGGGAAGGGAAGGGGGGGGCACCACAGCCACATGAGTCCACGACGCCAGATCCACGAGGAGCCACCATGCCCACTGTACCATCCTGGGGAGTGCAAAGCCACAGTCTCTCAATGTCTCTACAGTGGGTGGGCTGCCCACCGTACCATCCTGGGGAGTGCAAAGCCACAGTCTCTCAATGTCTCTACAGTGGGTGGGCTGCCCACCGTACCATCCTGGGGAGTGCAAAGCCACAGTCCCTCAATGTCTCTACAGTGGGTGGGCTGCCCACTGTACCATCCTGGGGAGTGCAAAGCCACAGTCTCTCAATGTCTCTACAGTGGGTGGGCTGCCCACTGTACCATCCTGGGGAGTGCAAAGCCACAGTCCATCAGGTGGATGACAGTCTCCACTGGTCAAGGAGGAGGCATGGTGGGCACAGTGAACCATAAACAGTGATTGAGACGGCGGTGCCCAGCGGAGCGGTGCTTGAGATGAAGGGCCCAGCGGAGCGGTGCTTGAGAAGAAGGGCCCAGCGGAGAGGTGGAGAGACAGCGGTGTCCAGCGGAGCGGTGCTTGAGAAGAAGGGCCCAGCGGAGCGGTGCTTGAGAAGAAGGGCCCAGCGGAGAGGTGGAGAGACAGCGGTGCCCAGCGGAGCAGTGCTTGAGATGAAGGGCCCAGCGGAGCGGTGCTTGAGACGGCGGTGCCCAGCGGAGCGGTGCATGACAGGAAGGGCCCAGCGGAGCGGTGCTTGAGAAGAAGGGCCCAGCGGAGAGGTGGAGAGACAGCGGTGCTCAGCGGAGCGGTGCTTGAGATGAAGGGCCCAGCGGAGCGGTGCTTGAGAAGAAGGGCCCAGCGGAGAGGTGGAGAGACAGCGGTGCCCAGCGGAGCGGTGCTTGAGAAGAAGGGCCCAGCGGAGAGGTGGAGAGACAGCGGTGCCCAGCGGAGCGGTGCTTGAGATGAAGGGCCCAGCGGAGCAGTGCTTGAGACGGCGGTGCCCAGCGGAGCGGTGCATGACAGGAAGGGCCCAGCGGAGCGGTGCTTGAGAAGAAGGGCCCAGCGGAGAGGTGGAGAGACAGCGGTGCCCAGCGGAGCGGTGCTTGAGATGAAGGACCCAGCGGAGCGGTGCTTGAGAAGAAGGGCCTAGCGGAGAGGTGGACAGACAGCGGTGCCCAGCGGAGCGGTGCTTGAGATGAAGGGCCCAGCGGAGCGGTGCTTGAGACGGCGGTGCCCAGCGGAGCGGTGCATGACAGGAAGGGCCCAGCGGAGCGGTGCTTGAGATGAAGGGCCCAGCGGAGCGGTGCTTGAGATGGCGGTGCCCAGCGGAGCGGTGCTTGAGATGAAGGGCCCAGCGGAGCGGTGCTTGAGACGGCGGTGCCCAGCGGAGCGGTGCTTGAGATGAAGGGCCCAGCGGAGCGGTGCTTGAGACGGCGGTGCCCAGCGGAGCGGTGCTTGAGATGAAGGGCCCAGCAGAGCGGTGCTTGAGATGAAGGGCCCAGCGGAGCGGTGCTTGAGACGGCGGTGCCCAGCGGAGCGGTGCATGACAGGAAGGGCCCAGCGGAGCGGTGCTTGAGATGAAGGGCCCAGCGGAGCGGTGCTTGAGACGGCGGTGCCCAGCGGAGCGGTGCATGACAGGAAGGGCCCAGCGGAGCGGTGCTTGAGATGAAGGGCCCAGCGGAGCGGTGCATGACAGGAAGGGCCCAGCGGAGCGGTGCTTTAGATGAAGGGCCCAGCGGAGCGGTGCTTGAGACGGCGGTGCCCAGCGGAGCGGTGCTTGACAGGAAGGGCCCAGCGGAGAGGTGGAGAGACAGCGGTGCCCAGCGGAGCAGTGCTTGAGACGGCGGGGCCCTGTTCAGCGGTGCTCTTCTCCACGGCGGGCCCTGTTCAGCGGTGCTCTTCTGCACCGCGGGCCCTGTTCAGTGGTGCCTATCTTCACGGCGGGGCCCTGTTCAGCGGTGCTCTTCTGTACTGCGGGCCCTGTTCAGCGGTGCTCTTCTGCACCGCGGGCCCTGTTCAGCGGTGCCTATCTTCACGGCGGGGCCCTGTTCAGCGGTGCTCTTCTCCACGGCGGGCCCTGTTCAGCGGTGCTCTTCTGCACCGCGGGCCCTGTTCAGCGGTGCTCTTCTCCACGGCGGGCCCTGTTCAGCGGTGCTCTTCTGCACCGCGGGCCCTGTTCAGCGGTGCTCTTCTCCACGGCGGGCCCTGTTCAGCGGTGCTCTTCTGCACCGCGGGCCCTGTTCAGCGGTGCCTATCTTCACGGCGGGCCCTGTTCAGCGGTGCTCTTCTGCACCGCGGGCCCTGTTCAGCGGTGCCTATCTTCGCGGCGGGGCCCTGTTCAGCGGTGCTCTTCTCCACGGCGGGCCCTGTTCAGCGGTGCTCTTCTCCACGGCGGGCCCTGTTCAGCGGTGCTCTTCTGCACCGCGGGCCCTGTTCAGCGGTGCTCTTCTCCACGGCGGGCCCAGTTCAGCGGTGCTCTTCTGCCCCGCGGGCCCTGTTCAGCGGTGCTCATCCAGCAGGTCAAGGGAGCCAGACCTGGCCTGGACTCCCGGCTCAGTCGCCCTCGGACCGTGACGTTTCTGGACCCTTCGGGGACGGACTCCTGGCCTCCTTAGTGTCCTCCTTCCCAGCTGGGATGTGGCATGTGGGGTCCACCTTCTCCACGCTCCTGCTGCCCTTCCGCTCCTTTGATGGGGCTCTCGGGCCCTTGCCTCCCCTAGATGGTGTGGGTGGTGAAGTGGCCGCACATTGCTCCTTGGGGGCAGCCCTGTCGGTCCTCGCACGGCGGCCCTTGTTTTTGCGGGTCCTCTTGCCGGGGGGGGGGCTGGACGTGTCCTTGCTGCTGATCGATGTATCACTGCTGGCAAAGGGTGGGCTCCAGAACCCATGCACAACAGTGACACCCGAAGCTGGGCTGGTGGTGGCTGCGGTGCTCTTGGGACTCTTTGAAGATGGATGGGGGAGCTCGTCGGGGGGAAAGAGGTCAAGGTTAGCCAGGAAAAGTTTTTTAGGGCCAAGGTAAAGGGTAGGAGAAATGGAGATGGAAGTGGAGGTAGAGGAGGTGGTTGTAGGAGAGTCAGGTGTGCTGTCATTGGGTGAAGGTGCTGGTGCTGTAGGCTGTCGTGAGGTGGATGGCTGTTGGGTGGGTGGCTGCCTGCGTTTGTGTGTCTTGGAAGAGGGGGTGACAGACACAGTGGGAGAGGACACAGGGGACGTGTAAATGGCAGTGGGGGTGGTGACTGCACGAGTGTGGACTGTACTGGAGGGTGAGGTGGTGATGGAAGCACTGGCTGATGTTGGGGTGCATGCAGGTGTGAGTGTAGACGTCACAGGGAGGGAGGAGGGAGACGAGGAGGAGGGGGACACAGGGGTGGCAGTGGCTGTTGGCATGTCTGCATCTGGGTGTTGCTTGGGTGAGTGTTTGTGGGATCTGTGGTGCTTGTGTTTGGATGAGCTGCTCTTGGGTGTTGAGGTGTGTGCAGGCTGGTCGGATGGTGTGGATGGGATAGGCTGAGGAACAGGAGACAGAGAAAGGCTGGAGGCAGTAAGAAGAGGGAGGCTGGAAACAGGGACAATGGCTGCCGTCAGTGCTGAGGCCAGAGCAGTGAACGCTCGTTGATGGGCAGCCTGACCCGAATGAATGCCCTCCAGGTACGCATTGCTCTGTTGCACCTCTCTTTGCACACCCTGGATGGCATTCAAAAGGGTCGTCTGCCCAACAATGAGCGTCCTTACCAGGTCAATGAGCTCCGCACTGAGGGCAGCAGGGGCAACAGGGGCAGGGGTTGAGGTGCCTGGGGCGAAGGAGACGCGCGCCTTCCTGGGCGAACCGGCACGGAGCGAAGACTGAGGGGCTGCTGGGAGGGCGGGGCTGGTGCGATGGGTGGCGGCTGTACCTGTAGAGGCGGGGGGCACGGATGTTGCCGCCACCGCTAGGGAGCTCCCATCCGAGGACATGTCGCTTTCGCTGCTCTCACCAGCGGTCCCCGTCGTGGTGCTCCCCTCGCCCTCCGGATCACTGGTGCCCTCGGTGTCTGTTCCTGGGCCCACCGGGGCCTTGTGTCCTGCAGCTCCCTCGTGCTCCGATGCCTAATCTCCTCCGCCTGATGATGCTAATGCACACATGCACAAGAAGATGAAGAGAAAGGGTGGGGGGAGAAAAAAGAAGACCAGGTTGAGTGCATGCAATCTCAACACCGTTGGCGGAGAGGACAGACACAGGAGCCTAATGCACTAAGCCGCGCATTCGGGGTACACTACTCAGTACTACTGACTAGGACAACAGGCCAAGAGACGTCAAACGCGCACATGGGAGATGCTGGACCTTCAATGGCTGTACTTGTCACCCTACCGAGGTGGGGGCCGGGGGCACAGGGCCATGCCTAAGGAAGAGGACTATACTACAGAAAGCGCCCTGGCCTAATGTCACCCACAGCCCTCCTCCCCCACCCAGACGCCTCCACTGCGCAGAAAGATAGGAGAATGTGCTGATACTCACCCCCTTGTGTCTGCTGTGATGTCTTATAGCGCCCATCCAATTCTGGGTAGGCCACCGCCAGGATCCGGGACATCAGGGGGGTCATGGTGCGACTGGCACCCCTCCTAGGTTGGGAGGCCATCCCCAGCAGTGTTTCTGCGGTCTTCCTTGTTCCGCGGCGGATGTCCTCCCACCTCTTGCGGCAGTGGGTGCCCCGTCTGTTGTGGACCCCCAAGTTCCGGACTTCCTTGGCAATGGCACGCCAAATCTCGATCTTCTGATGGGCGCTGACCTATTTGACATGTACAGGGTGGAAAGGAGGAAATCATCAATGACCTGCATGTTAGATGTGATTGGCCCCCCCCACCAACTTTGCCAGATGGCACATGCTCTCATCTGTCGGGCGTTGCACTCCTCATTCGCCCCCCACCCCACCAACTTACATCCACCCCAATCCACACAGGCATAGCCCATTCCATGTGCACCCGGTGTACTCACTTGTTGGTCTGGAGGACCGTAGAGTAGCGCATACTGGGGGATGACCCCATCCACGAGCTTCTCCAACTCTTCAGACGTGAAGGCAGGGGCCCTTTCCCCAGTCGCAGCAGCCATTGTATCTTCCAGACCGAGGTCACAGCAGCACGTGCAGTATAGGTCCTCTCCTGTGGATGATCAGGTCTCGAGTGATTAAGCAGATAGAAAATGGCGGTCACGCCCGCGGCGGTGCGTACCGCGACCGCCGGCGCACTTCGTCATTGGCTCCTGAAACCCATAGGCTTCAATGTTAACCAATGCGGCTTTGCGCCGCGGTCTTCGACCGCCTAACGCCACGGTGTGCCGCGCCAGCGCATTGACCTCACATCCCATTGTCCCACTTCACAGGTCAGGCAGCCGCCATTTCAAGGGCCTACGTGGCTTAATTTTGACTGCGACACACAGGCCTAGGCCTTGCATTGCCACACATACACGCCTTTCAACCCATTGCCATTCTTTAACTGTGCAAGCTGTCTGTACGTACCTGTGGTTTGGCTGACTCTGTGCTCCATGTTGTCCTTCCTAGGCACCGTCCGCTGGGACTTGGGATGAGAAGGAGGAATCCTCGCGTGTACCGACCGCTGGTGGACCTGTCGACAATGGAAGAACGCCATATAATACTTCGATACAGACTTGACCGTGCCACTATCCATGAACTGTGTGCCCAGCTGGAGCCAGCCCTGATGTCCCCCATCCGCCAACCCACAGGGATTCCCCCTCTGGTGCAGGTTTTGTCAGTCCTCAATTTTTTGGCAAGTGGGTCATTCCAGACCACAGTGGCCATGTCATCTGGAATGTCTCAGCCTATGTTTTCAAAGATTTTGAGTAGAGTGTTGTCTGCCCTGATGAAACTCATGCGGAGCTACATCATTTTCCCAGAGGAGGGTGACTTGCCTACAGTGAAGGGTGATTTCTATGCCCTTGGACATATCCCCAACATCATTGGTGCCATTGATGGGACCCATGTGGCTTTGGTACCCCCAAAAGACGATGAGCAGGTGTACCGAAACAGGAAAAGTTATCATTCGATGAATGTCCAGGTGGTCTGTTTGGCTGACCAGTACATCTCCCATGTAAATGCCAAGTTCCCAGGGTCAGTGCATGACGCGTATGTGATGCGAAATAGCAGCATCCCCTATGTGATGGAGCAGCTACAGAGACAACGTGTGTGGCTAATAGGTGACTCTGGTTACCCCAACCTGCCTTGGCTACTGACCCCAGTGAGGAATCCCCGGACTAGGGCAGAGGAACAATGAGGCCCATGGGCGAACTAGGAGGATCATCGAAAGGACCTTTGGCCTCCTGAAGGCCAGGTTTAGGTGCCTGCATATGACTGGGGGATCCCTGATGTACTCACCAAAGAAGGTGTGCCACATCATCGTGGCCTGCTGTATGCTTCACAATCTGGCATTGCGACGTCAGGTTCCTTTCCTGCAGGAGGATGGTGCAGATGGTGGTGTTGAAGTAGCTGTGGAGCCTGCGGAGAGTGAAGAGGAGGAAGACTCAGAGGACGACACAGACAACAGGGACAGAGTAATAGCACAGTATTTCCAGTAGCACACAGGTAATAATCACCCATGCCATTTTACATTTCCTGAAAGCCTCCTGCATCTCAACTTTGTCGGTTTCCCCCCAGACCTATGAACATGATGTTTGATTTTCCCTTCCCTTTTCTGTGCTGTATGAGCCACTGCGTGACCTCGGCTTGGTTGGCCCATGGACTAATGCTAAGTTACCTCGGTATGTGTAATTCACAATGTTCACAATACGTAATTGATATGTAATGTGTCATACATTTGTAAATAAGACAGGCTGAGTCCTGATTGATTTCAGTGCAATGTGTGATTTATTATTAGTGCATAGATATTGGTACATGATAGTGAAACAGTGATGGGTGGGGGTGGAGTAATGTCCATGGCGGAGTCCAGTTCTCAGTCTCACAGGTGCATTGTCCATATGCCTGTGGCAGGATGGAGCAGGGGCAGTTCAAGGTTTGACAGGGTGGCAATGTGGGACAGTGGGAGGACTTCAGGGGGTATGTGATGCTGGCGGGGGACTTGACATCCTACTCTGTCGTTTTTTTTTATCTCAGGCTCCTTTTGCGGGGCGGTTGTTCTTCAGCAGGAGGTGGGGTTCTGGTGGGCTGTCGTTGTGGTGGGGCCTCCTCTCCACTAGCGCCGGCGGAGGTGGTAGGCTGTTCCTGGCTAGTGACAGGGGCCCTGTGTGATGCCACATGGTCCCGAAACGTGTCCTCTATGCGGTTCAGGGCCTGGACTATGCTCCCCATAGCGGTTGAGATGTTGCTGAGTTGGTCGCTGAACCCCATGTAGCGTTGCTCCTGCTGTGCCTGGATCTCCTGGAACCTGGCCAGTACCGTCGCCATCGTCTCTTGTGAGTGGTGGTAGGCAGCCATGATGGTGGTGAGGGCCTCTTGGAGAGTGGGTTCCCTGGGCCTCTCCTCCCCCCCCTGTCGCACAGCAGCCCTCCGAGTTGCCCTGTTTCCCTGGGCCTCTGTCCCCTGGACGGTGTGCCCACTCCCACTGCCCCCAGGTCCCTGTTGTTGTTGGGTTGGTGGGTTACCCTGGGGGCCCTGTAGTGGTAGACACACCGCTGCTTGACCTGTCCTAGAGACAGAGGCATGGGCCCGCTGGGTGGGAGCTGTGCGGTTGTTCCCAGAGGGGGTTGGGTCTGCAGTGGCCTGTGTCTGGGTGAGGGGAACCGACTGCCCAGAGGTCCCCGATGGTCCAGGCTGGTCGTCAGGTTCCAGGTCGACAGAGCTGCTGTCATCACTAGTGGCCTGTTCCGGGGGTGGGATGGACATTTCTGGTCCCTCCTGACCGGTGTGTTGTCGTTCGGGTCCTGCATGGGGTAAGAGGGTATGGTTATTGTTTCTGTGTGTGCATTAGCTTGCGTTTTATAGGTGCCCTTGTCCCCCAGTGCTGGCATTCCCTTGGGGGAGGTGTTGTGAGGGTGTTTTGTGGGGGGGGGTGATGGGTATGTGCAGTGGTCATGCTTAGGTAATGGGTGTCCATAGTTTGGGAGTGGCATGCAGGGGTTGGTGTTGGGTGGGTTGTGCTGGGGAGACATTCTCAGGGAAGATGTGTGCTGGGGGGTTGGGGGTGAGGGTGGGGGTTAGCATGATGGGGGGGGGGGTGAAGTGGTTGGCCTTGTACTTACCAGAGTCCATTCCTCCGTGTACTCCAGCGAGGCCATCAGGATGCAGGATGTTGAGTACCTCTTGCTCCCATGTTGTGAATTCGGGTGGAGTGGGTGGGGGTCCCCCGCCAGTCTTCTGCACTGCGATGTTGTATCGCGAGACCATCGAGCGCACCTTCCCCCGTAGGTCGTTCCATCGTTTGCGGATGTCCTCTCTATTTCTGGAATGCTGTCCCACCGCGTTGACCCTGTCCACGATCCGCTGCCAGAGCTCTGCCTTCCTTGCTATGGTGGTGTGCTGGACCTGTGAGCCGAAGAGCTGGGGTTCCACTCTTATGATCTCCTCCACCATGACCCGGAGTTCTTGGTCCGAAAAGCGTGGGTGCCTTTGTGGTGCCATGGTGTGGTGTGTATGAGGTGTGGGGTGGTGTATGTGATGATGTGTGTGTTGGTGTGTGGTGCTTTGTGCTTCTATGTGGTGTGTGTGATGTTGCGGTGTGCCTCTGTGTGTCTGGCTATCTATTCTCTGATGTGTCTCTCTCTCTCTCTCTCTCCTTCGTCTCTGGTTTTTGTTGGTAGGGGTTTGTGGGTGATGTGGGTGTGTGTTTTATATGGTATTGGATGTGTGGGAGTGGTGTGTGTATGTGTTTCAGGTGTGTGCCTTTCAAATTGTCCAATGTGGTAGGGGTTTGTAAAGGTGTGTGTATTTTGACCGCGGCGGGGTCTACCGCCAATGGAATACCGCGGTTGAATGACCGCCGCGTCGATTTGCGGGTCATAATGGGATGGGCGTATTTCTGTTGGCGTGGCGGTGGAGGTTTGGTCTTCTCCAGTTTACCGCTGGCCGCTGATGTGGCGGACTGCAGTGGAGGGCGGATTTTCGGAGGTTTTGCAGTTGTGGGTCAGAATGTCCGTGGCGGCTGACCGCAGCCGCGGCGGTATTGTGGCGGCCTTCTGACCGGCGGTAAGCGGCTTTTACCGCCGAGGTCAGAATGACCCCCTATATCTCTGAGCATGTTGTCTAGTGGGGCACCCCAATTGAAGTGATTCATAGCTCCCTAGCACATATAATTTTACAAATGGCAAGATGCAATGTATCTGATCAACTTATTTAAGAGAACTGACTAACTTAGGGCTCCATTTTCCACTGGTTGACTTCTAACTTTTGCAAATAGGAGCTATTGTATGTAGTTTTTTATGTTTTATTTTATGTATAAATCTGTCTTAGAATAGTTTATACGTTTTTAACAATTGATTCGTATTATTTTAGCATTTAGCGTCTTGTATAGGGTAAGATTCAGACACTATTTTAAGAGTCTTGTCTTAATTATTTATGAAACTTTTTTATGTAGTTTTATGAACCTTTTTTCTATATAAGCAGTGTACTAATTGCTAAATGTCTCTTTTTTTTATTCGATGGTCTATGGTTTTTATCCTTCTGTATGTATGACTATTTTTTTAATTTCTCAAATGGCCCAAACTTGGACCGAATAAACTATTGATTGATAGAGCTGATGCTGTTGTCAGTATGCGGAGGGGTTGATGATAAAGAAAATATATATTTGGAATATACTTTGTCCTGGATTATTCATGGAAATATGCTACGTAAATTTGTCAACAAGATGGTTATCAACCCCTGGACCCACTGACACTAAAGGTTTCCTGGATTATATCTCCATAACGACAATAATTGTGGTCTGGAATTTAGCCTAAATCTTGATTTTCGCAACTTCCTTGCGGGAGCATTAAAGAATCATTTCTGCTGCTTTTTCACTGTTTCTTTTGGTTGTCGACGGCCTACGAAACTACTTCAAGCACAGAGATTGCTTTAAACAAAAAAAGAAAGGAAGCTGTTGCGTGAGCCCACAATTTCATTGTTCTTTTTGGTTGTTGGCGACCAACAAAACTACTTCAAGCACAGTATTTACCTAAAAAAAAGAAAAGCAGCTGCATGAGCCCGCAAGCAACTGAGGCCGGCGCATGGTATATTTATTTTTAAAGGAGCACATAACTGCTCGTTATCATGCACTTTGGTGCCACACGTACCTCTTTCAAGGATTCCCAGCACGTTCATCGGAGCGCATTGTGGCAAGGCTTGTCTCCTTCTACAAGTGTGGAACGTTAAATTCTGGGGGAAGCGCTCATCGTCATGAGGTCACGTTGCATGACCTGTACATACCTCCATTTTTAGGGTCGAGTCTGCATAATTAAAAAGGGCTCGGTGCCCTGTCCACGTCACGTCAGCGTCTGTCATTGGCTTGTGGGCTTGCCTGTTAGAATCTGCTTGATTTCATTAGTGGAAGGCATGCACATGTCATGCCTTTTCAGGTGGAAAGCCGTCCTCGAGCACATGGGCCAAGTACAGAAAACATTCGAGGCTTGCTGTTTTCTGTCTGGCTCGTGGACTACTTTCGCTTGGCAGAGGTCGAGCGCTTTATATAATATCGGCCCTGTTACACAGTTAATTGCACTTTTTCGGGTTACGTACATAAATGCACTTTTGCCGATAGGTTTCATTACCAGTGAAAAGTCGGGTTAAGAGTTTACAACGCTATCAGCTCTAACACGAGCAAACGCGAGACCCCTTGCATTGCAAATGCTTGTTGTTTGTACTGGCAAAAGGGGATTGCAGTTGCTTTCAGTGCTTCCCGGCCCCTGGCACAGGATTTTAGTATATCGTGTTGTTTCTTCAACAGTAGTACACCGCACACAAGTATTTTAGATGGTTTCACTTTGTTGTCATGGACAACATTTACATAAGTTAACAATTCTGTTTCAGTTACATATACACTAGTGACTAATTCCATTTCTCAGGCATTATTATCAGTGTTAACATGGAAACTAGCTGAGCCAAATCTAGCACCACAAAGGTGGGAATTACTTTCAACACTCCCAAAGAATTTCTGGCCAATCCAGGAGACCCTATTATTGAATGCTCTGAATGGCAGGAACATTTTTTAAAGTATATTGACACATTGAAATGAAATTGTAGCATTTAATCACCTGAGAGGAAAATAATTCTTATGCATTGTTTGGGTCCTGAAGGGCTCCGAGTATACAACCAAATGCAGAAACCGGGGAGAGCAGGTTTTATTGACGTATTCAAATATGCTATACTAAACCTGGATGATAATTACTCTCCCGAGGTTTGCATTGCAATTACGAGATGGATATTCTTTAATAGAAAGTAGTCCATTGAAGACTATGTATCGGTTCTCAAAACTCTTGCTGGCCCTTGCAGATTTGGTAGTCTGCACAATGAAAAGATACGGGATCAAATAGTCATTTGCACTAAGAACAAAGGAATCCAAGACAGACGTTGGATTGAAGGGTACTCAAGTTTAAAATACATTATAGCTTTGGTGAAGAGAACAGAATTATCAGAAAGGAGTGCCAGAGTTATGTCTTCTCAATTTGGAATACCTACAGTCAATAAAATATCAGAAGTGAAATAAGGGAAAAATTTAAACCTAAAGAACACTTATGACCACACTAATTTCAATAAAAATGTCAACTAAGACAGTTGAAACAACCGAGATAAAACTACAACCTTTACCTGCTACTGCTGTGGTAACAGGGCTCATAATTTCAGGTTTGAAAAGTGTCCGGCGAAATCAGCAAAGTGTGGTATGTAGGACACTTTGCAAGGGTGTGTAAGAAAAAAGGGAAAAGGAAAGCAGAGTAGCTTGTCAAACAGAAACTGATTCTGATTCTTAAGGAATTAAATTGAAGGATTTTGAAGAGTTGCACTCTAGAAAGGAGTACAAAAAGAAAAATGCTCTGAATAGCAGAAGCAATGATAGGAATAAACCACTGCGCATTATTAATTTTTGAGGCATTCCTTTACAGGTAACTGCTGATTTAGGATCACTAATTAACATCATTGCTTGCAATATATGGGAAAACAATTTTGTAAATGTTATTGGTCCACACTTGGAACCCACAGATGTGACTCCTGAAAGTTTTGTGAAAGAAAAAATAGACATGTTGTGGTATAGGTTACTTGTATTTGATTTTAAGGACCGGAGAGCCACATTCAAGCATCATATTGCAGCTAATATTTCTTCATTTTTGGGATGGTAGACCAAAGAGCACTACATATCATACTTGAACCTAACAGACCTGAGCAAGTCCTGGCAGCATGTAACAGTGAGAAGTTGGTTCTGTTGCGTAGGCTCTCATTATTCTAATGAGACTACTGGATTTTGAGCGGCACAATCGCCCATGGTGTGGGAGACTAAGTCTAACCCACTGCAGGTGACACCTGCTGCTCCAATCCGGGTTTTGCTCCGGCTAACTAGCAGTGCCTCATCTCTACCCAAGGATAGGGATGACTGGGCAGCCGAACGCAGGACATACTTGGCTTCTCAGTGAAGTTGTGGTCACTCACGTCTCATCCGTTTCTCTCATTTACAATTCAGTCTCATATATAAATGACAAACAGAAGCAGTATATGTTTAAAAAATGAGTTTAATAAAATGACTGCATCTTAGATAGTAATGCATGAGCTGCAATAACCAAGACGACACAACATGACAGTATTAAAATTGTGATGAGAAGAGTGAAGCATAAGCGGTGGGAAGTTGGTTCTGTTGCGTAGGCTCTCATTATTCTAATGAGACTACTGGATTTTGAGCGGCACAATCGCCCATGGTGTGGGAGACTAAGTCTAACCCACTGCAGGTGACACCTGCTGCTCCAATCCGGGTTTTGCTCCGTCTAACTAGCAGTGCCTCATCTCTACCCAAGGATAGGGATGACTGGGCAGCCGAGCGCATGACATACTTGGCTTCTCAGTGAAGTTGTGGTCACTCAGGTCTCATCTGTTTCTCTCATTTACAATTCAGTCTCATATATAAATGACAAACAGAGGCAGTATATGTTTAAAAAATGAGTTTAATAAAATTACTGCATCTTAGACAGTAATGCGTGAGCTGCAATATCCAAGACGACACAACATGACAGTATTAAAATTGTGACGAGAAGAGTGAAGCATAAAAACAACGCTATCATGTTGTCACTATAATCAATGGACTAGCTTCTACCTAGGCTATGATAGAGCACAGCATGTTAAGCTCTAATTCTGCCCTTCAGGTTCCCCTGGGAAGACATCAACCCACATACCTGAGCAAAGGCCTGCAGTCTGCGTTAGCATCTGAAACTAAGCATTCGGCAATCAGCATACAGTCGTGGTTCCCTGGCTGGAATCTCCCTCTAAATTGTAAGGGACAAGGAAGTGTTTTGATAATAAAACAGCTGATGTTCTGAGAAAATGTCCCAACGTAAGGATGTGTGGTTTTTTCGAATGTTGGAGACTAAACTTCTATCACGTTCACCTCCAATGTACCGTGCTGTAGCCTTGGAAGAAGCACAGAGTGATGAAGAATGTCTTGTTTGAGAACTGAGTGCTGGCCTAGGCAAAAACAGTTAGTTAAATGGAAAATAAAGCAAGACCGTAAAAATGGTTAATGTAACAATAATAAGACGAAGCTGAATAAAATATATCTAGGTTAAAGTGCACAGGGGCCTAGTGTGTTAAAATAATGTACATGGAGCTATAACTAAATTGGCTACACAACAGTTCTAAGTGACTTCCAGGACATGTTCTATGGTAAGATTGGTCAATTGAAAGGTTTTACACACTGTATCGGACTAAAGTCATCAGCTACCCCTAAAATTCACAAAGTGCGCAATGTTTCAATCATTGTTAGAGAGGAACTCAAATGGAACTGAATAAGTTACAAAAAGCAGGTATTATTGAACCAATTGAAACATCCAAGTGGATTTCTCTGATTGTTATAGCAAGATAATCTAATGGGAAGATTCAACTTTGTGTGGATCTTAGATGCCTAAACGATAGTATAGTAGTAGGCAACTCCTACTACCTAGGATTGATGAGATGCTTTCATTAACCAGGGGTGTTAAATGGTTCTCGACCATCGACCTTTCCTCTGCATATCACCAAATTTCTTTACATCCATCTAGTAGGAGTGGCACTGCATTCTGCATACCTTTTGGATGCTGCCAATTTCACTGCATGCCTTTTGGTTTGGCCTATATGGCTCCTGTATATCAAAGACTTATGGCACAGTTATTTGGTGATATGTCGGGGATTGTGTTTTTCAGAATGACATTCTCATTATGGGATGAGGTAAACAGGAACATGATAATAGATTGGGAAGTGTGCTGAAAGTTCTGAGGTTAAAAGGATTCACAGAAGGATTGTCCAAGTACAAATCTGCAGAGAAAAATATCACCTCTCTAGGACATGAAGTAAGTGGTCATGGGATAAAACCGAAAGAAACATTAGTTGATGCAATCATCAACATTTCACTTCCCAGATCCAAGGATTATTTGAGGTCATTCTTGGGTTTGACAGAGTTTTATTTAAAATTTGTGGACACATTTTCAGATAAAGCATATGCCATGAGCGCATTATTGAAAAACAAGGTTAGCTTTAATTGGTCTAATGTGTGTCAACAAGATTTTGATGTAATTAAAGACGCCATTATCAATGCACCTAATTTACAAGGTGTTGATCCTGTTGATAAAACCATTGTAACCACTGATGCAAGTGTCAAAGGTTTAGGTGGTGTTCTCACCCCATTAGATGGAAACAGTAAGGAATTCGTTTTAGCTTTTGCTTCCAGGTCATTAACACCTACAGAGGAGGAGTACTCTGTCTTCGAGAGATAGACCTTAGCTTGTGGTAGGATTTGGAGCACTTCAGAAAGTTTTTGTGGGGCAGGAAATGTACCTTAAAGTCTGATCACAAACCTCTTAAAAGTTGTTAACCACAAAGGGGTTATTTGGAGCAACAGCGAGAACGTCAAGATTGTCAACAAGATTGTAGGACTTTAGATATTAAATCCAGTTTGTCCATGGGGCAAAGAGTTTAACAGCAGATTTCCTAAGGAGGATGTCTTTACTATTAATGGAGATTGATAAAGGTCAGTGGAGTGAATACTCTGTGGCCAACATTTTACAGGTAAATACTTTGAAAGAAAGTTTGGACCAGAATCAATAGATAAAGGCTGAAAAACAAGACAGTGTGTTGAGTGAGGTGAAATCTAAGGTGGTGAATAGATGGTGTAATGTGAAAAAATAGTGTATAAGTGATGATTTATGAGGATGGATTTTGGGACGTCAGGGATGAATTAAATATGTCAAATAATTTCCTTGTATGGGGAAGAAACAAATCATACCTCCCAGAACATTAAGGGAAAAGATTATACATTTATGCCTTGAAAGACGTTCAGGCATCATCCGAGTCAAAAGAAAACTTAAGGTCTTATATTGGTGGCCTGTTGTAAGATTTGCAAGTATATGTGTAAGTTGATGGGTAGCTGACAAATCCCCAAAAACATTTAATTCTCCTAACAAGTACATAATAATGGTGACAGACATGTTCTTAAGGCGGTTTGAAATAAGTATTACAGAGAAAGTTGACACTAAAACAGTAGAATTTCTTTTTAGATAGCGTGTTTTGAGAGGAGGATTTCCAGCATCCATTCGCTCAGACAATGGGGCGCAATTCAGATCTAAAGAAATGATTGATTATCTTAAAGCTTGGGGTATTAGTCAGAAACGTACAGTGCTTTATCAGTGGGAATGGTATCTGCTTGGCTCATTCTCAGGTTTACCTGTTCTTTTAAATTTGGGAATGCATCAAAAGCCATGCATGCTGCATGGGACAATCCACGCAACACCCATAGAAATGCTTCCTGGTGCAGAATAATGAAATGCAGTGATTTGTGCCATGTTACATTAGTCGTGATTTATAATTCATGAAGCCAGCACGGCAACTCAAGGTGGCCGTGCGCAGCTTCATAAATCTCACTTTTCATTTGCGTCGCTGTTGCACCATGTTGCAGGGTGCAAGAGTGATGCAGCAATACCTCTTAGTTCGGGGCATGAGCAATATTGATCTACATTTCTTCCAAATAATTGTATTTGTAAATATGAACATTGCTTTTTGAACATATGGTAAACAAATGTTAAGACTTTTATGCTAGGTTAATCTCAATTGTAGTGCATTTTCACAAATGTTAAAGAAAAAATTACTTGTCAACATGTAAATTTACATGACCAAAAGTTTTCCCATAATATTAATGAATTGTCTGTTTTGTTCATGTGAGAGCACGGGAGTGTGGGGGATCTACTATCTTGCTGGGCTGAACTATAAGGCAGATGTGGTAAACTGTAGGAAGACTGAGTTCCAAATACTGTTCTGCAAAAATATCACACCCAGAATATAGGCTTCCAAAATATTAAATGGGCAAGTATATAAAGGTAAGTTTGGATCTACTGGTCTTAGCTCCTTATATATGTACTTTGATGATGGATATCTATCTTGAAGGTATGTAAACGTAATCTATACTTACATTATCTAACCCTAATGATGCTTTTGTAGTTAGATTTAAGACTGTGGTATTTTTGTAGCACCATATTTTTATGCTTGATATCTTGGCATACTACCAAATGTGAATTACTTAGTCCTCAGCCATGCTTTAAAGATAGGAACTGGTGTCATGGACCCACTTGCACTGAGACCTGTGATGTGCTGTGATGAATCCTATTCCATGGGTCAGGTGCCAGAGGATCACCTTTAACTGGCATCTTCAGGAGTTTTAGGGAGAGTACTTTATAGTTTGCCTTTTGTTCCTCATTCACCCTGTTAGACATGCTCCTTTTTGTATGAAAGGTAGCAAGGGAGTAGGACCCCTGCAGATGGTTTAAAACTAAAAGCTGTGATGCTGTCTCAGTTTTAGAACCCTTGCTGAACTAATAAACCAATTATATTCTCAGAAAATATATTGCTAAATATAAAAATGAACCCAAGCACTGTTATGTTTTAGTTTGTAATATTCATTAAAACATATTAATTACGTAAATTTACGCATGTATTCAACTAGGTGCAGGCTTCAAGGAGCACTAAGAATTTACCCAAACAAATCCATCCTAATAATTTTTGCTTGTGTATTCAGTAGTCCACAAAGGAGAAGCACACATGGTACTGTATGCTTTTCAGATGGTGTTGCTCTGTGCTTTCCATGGGGTGATGGGGATTTTTGTGTGAAATGCTTGTTACCTCCTGGAGCATAAACATTACTGACACTGTGTCATGATGGTCACTTTAAGCCTGTCCTGGTTTTTCAGCTAACATCCTTAAATATCTTGTGACGTATTGGCTCATACTTATGATGTAAAAAGTGAAACTATAACGACCAACATTCTCAGTGTTGCTTGGGAAAAAATTCAGAACATTCTGCAGAATATCCCTGTCCCTACGAAATGGGGATCCAGAATAGCTATGCCTCAGGGTATTAGGAGATTCCTATAGCATGGTGGGGTGCTTCTCATATGTTATGAGCGTTTTCCATAGTGTGATTGTTGTTATGAATGTGGGCTGTCTCATGGTGTTGGTGTGTTCTCAAAGATTGCCTGGTACCTTCCATCAGTGCCTGGTGCTTCGATGAGGGCTGTACATCTATATTGGAGAACTAATGGTGAATATGAATGAAAGACACAAAGGGAAAGATTGAAATAAGAAATAGTCCAAACAGTGCAGGGGAGAGGAGAGGATATGATAGAGACTAGAGAGCACAAGAAAATATTTTTAAAAAATGGAGAGACATCACAGAGAGTGTAGTGGGATAGGAGGTCTATGAGAGAACAGCACACAAAAGGAGTGAGGTGAGTCACATCACTGAGTGCAAGAGAAGAAGAAGAAGATGGATATTGGAGCCCATAAGGGGGAATGGAGGGATAAGCAAGACTACAGCAAGAGTTGTGAGGAGATAATGTATGTGAGAATTGAGAGCATAGGGAAATAGTATGAGAAGCACCTTGCAGTATTGGAAGAGAGACAATTGCTTTGATGTCTCACTAGTAGACAGTGATGGATTGCAGTCTCTGCTGCAGTTTCCACTTGCATGCATGCATGACCTACCCATGACCTTAGACGATAGGAGCTAAATAAAAGTGTGCCCTGAACAGAGGCAAGAACTCCACATTGGTTGAGTCATGATGAGATAAAGACAGCAAATTAACAGATAGGAAACAGGGGCCTTGGTCTCCTTTCTGCAGTAGCTGCAACTTTATTGCAGCTACTGCAGAGACACCGTTCGGCATCAAACTGAGTCTCAGCAACATGAACAAACTGCTCCAAATGTAGAAAGAATAATCAATTCGCAAGACACTGCTGGCCAAACGAACATACAAGATGCATGCACAATGTGCTACGTTTCTTATGAAGGATAATAACAGGAGCGATCAAAAAGAGGGAGAGATACCTGCCATCTCAGCCATTAAAAGATTTTAAGGTTCCTCAGTGCCAGATTGTCACCCACAGACTGGCGATTGTCATACTCATTGACACAGGTGATGTTATAAATGAGAAAGACATCATTCAGTGTTGACAAGACCCAATGTCATCTCTTGTCCACATATTCCTTTACAAGTAACTAATCAATCCTACTGGAGGGTGCTTCCTGAGCCCTCGTACAAGATGATATCAACATGTGGACACTAATTGACTACTCAAGAGCAGACTATTCATATTAATTTCACACACCATGTGACATTGATAAACTCTAATGAACAAGGCTTGTGTTGCCTCAGTGGGGAGCAGATCCACCTACACGTTGACCCCACAGGTGCTCCAGTTGTACTGACTCACCATCTGGTGCCATTGTAAATCCAGTAATTGACAGGAAATGGTGCAGCTGGAAAAAGCATAGGCCCCCTCCTCCTGGGTATCTCAAAGGGTCAACAGAGACCTTTGTGTGCTTCCCTTTGCTGTTTTGAGGGTATACACTAGACGTCTACGAGTTAAGGCATGTTTTTTTATAGCAGAGCTCAGAAAAAAGGCAGTAATTGCCTCTTTGTGTTTCTGCTCTCTGCAGTCAGAAAATTTGCATTAGCTTAGAGATAGTACTATTGGATGCAAGAGGTCAGGATGCCAAGGAAGTGCACAGATCCCATCTCAGCTGCCACAGCCTAGAAAACTAGTTCCTAGGCATCTTGATCCCTGTAAGTCAAATGAGCCAGGCAACATTAGGATATGTTTAACTTCTCAATTGGGGCATCATGCACAAGAGACCTCTCACAGTCATGTTCACTGAACTTTTGGCAGACAGCAATGATTCAAAGTTTTTCCCCGGACTAGACTTAACCGATGTATATAACTAATTAGAGTTAGACTATGATTTCTGAAATTTCACTGCTTTCCGATTGCACCTGGGCTCCTGGGGACACCAATTAATTTGAAGGGCTGACTTGAGTTTTTTTCAGCAGTCAAATAAGTAGTAGGCTATCCAAGACCCCATTGTCAAAATGAATACAATAGGTGGAAGAAAACCAACAATGGACCTTCACCTCTCTAACCAACATTGTAGCCTTAATCTTGGTAACTCTCAAGGGTAAGGTCTGAAACGATGCTGCGTAACCTGGCACAATACCAAATGTTTCACACAATGTTTATAAAAAATGGTCATAGCCAAGACCAATTTCCGGTAGCAGGCATGGTTTAATGAAATGGATGACATAGTGGTACAAGAAATTAAACTATGTCACATGCCATGCTTTTTGATCCCCAGACTGATGCAACCCTGATAGCCCACTAAATGAGCCATGAAGAAACAAAGAATGGGACAAGGTCAGTATGAACTTCTGCATCTTTCTCAATAGAAGACACATCCTAGAGTATGTGAGTGAATGCTCCAAATACTTACTGTCAAATTTTTTAACGCCACCACCAGTGCTAAAATCACCCAGAGGCTCAAGAAGGTAATGAACACCCAATGGCCTGCCCATTGTAATCCAAACTGGCTGTTGCCCCAACACCCCATTATAAGGAGGAGAAATACAGGGCTTATTTCATCAGGGAGGGATTGTATACTAGTTTATATCACCCTGATATCTGCAGGCCAGGAGAGCTGCAAAATAATTCATGAATACTATTGTATCTAGATGTTATTTTACATCGACACAGAACTACAAGAGAACACTTAAAGGCTGTTCGCCAATTTCTGCAAGAGTGTTATAACATGCCTCTATCCACCACCTTGCAGCACCTGCTGCTATCCTGATAGGAAATAAACTGTAGGGATCCATCGTCAGTTGCCAATCTTGGGATCTCTTAATCTATAGTCCAGTACAAACAGAGGAGTGTTCCAAAAGAGAACTTGAATGCATGACCATAAATCTCAGGGACAAGAGATTGATCCTTCAATTGGATGAATGAGTACTGATGAAGAACAGCAGCACACAAGGTAAGTAGAAAAAAAATCTTTTAACCCCCAACCACTCAAAATTACTGAAAGGAGGAAGGCAATGTTCACTGCCTACAGGACTGGATCAGGAATAACTCACATTATAATATGTGGAATTCTGTAATCCCTGTATAAACTTCAGTCTCTGATTTCTTTGTAATCACGATTTTTGACACACCCAGTTCTGGGTTATAAAGAAAAGCGTCAGAAATTAACTATCATAAGTTATTACAGTTGAGTTCTGATGTCACAATGCCTGATGCAAGAGCCAGCATTGAGGTGAAAGGCAGGTCAGGATACTAAGCATAACTGAGCAGCTGTTTTAAACCAACGAAAACAGAATGTCTTTCTTCTTCTCTATTTTAATAGCTTACAGTTGCAAGTAGAGAGAATATGTTTATATTTTGCACTCATTAGAGGAAAACTAGACCCTTTGTGCATGTTTTTACACATTCAGAGATACTGCAGCTTTTTTTTAAAAGGACTGTCTTGCATTGAACTGGTTTTCATATCTGTTTGCCACTAATATCTAAACGTTGTTTTATGTGTTTAATTCTGCACTAGAGGTTATATTTGTATCCCTCATGTGTGCAAACATGTTCATTCTTTTATATAAAAGAGATATGCAACAAGGTTGTCAGTGGTTTGTGAGACAGGGGATGGTATGGCCATGTATTATATGGGATAAAGTACCTACTGGCGTTCATGATAAGGATATTGCAAGTCACAGTGGAGTTCCATGACCCTGTAAAGGAGCTCAGCATTTGGCCTTATTCCCCTATATGATAATAGAACTCCTTTTTGACGTACAATACCCTTATGATGTACGGCAGGTGGTGCTTTATCCCTTATATATTGTGATTATCTAGGCATGGGGAATTCCTCAGCTACCAACCTTATTTGAAGTCAACAGTCATCTTTTTAGCAACATGTTTTATGGGGAATAAGAAAGCACAGTATTTGGCACCACCTAGTGTTGTTTCAGCATTAGCTGAATCACAGAGGAATTGGTCTGGGTTTCCTTTTATGAATTAAATGCATGTTCTAGTAGGAATGTGGGGACCCAAAAACCAAGGGGCAACCTGGCAAATAGCCCTGGCTGCCCTTCCCTTGTGATGACCCTGCCTAGAGCTCAGCAGCAGAACCTGGAGAGACAGAAACAGAAACACTGCACCTTTAGATAATTTCCCATGACCTTTCCCAAAGGACCTGGGACAGCCAGAGCCAATAACAAGGTAGGAAAACCCCAGCCCAAAGGATCAGCCCAAGGGACATTGCAACCTTAACCTGAAATCTGGTGGGGAAGGGATGTAATGGCATAACATAAAGGGATCATAATGGCTCACCAGTCAGTGGACTAATTCACATATACAGGAGCAAACACTATACACCGAAGATGCTTGGTTTTATGCCCCAAGCTAAAAAAGGGGGTTTCCTGTGCAGGGATGGGATTTCTGTCCTGTAGGGATTCTAGGTGGTTAAATGATCAGAGGGCAGGTGGATGATTCGAAGGCTGTGAAGAGTTCAGAGATAATGGCATCACCAGCCCACCCTTAAGGGCCGAGGGGCCACACCTCCCGCCTTTTTCTCAACTTACAGAATGTCTGCCAGTTTGAGGAAAGTTCAGCCTGACAGACACTCTTTATGTTCAAGTCGGGCAGCCAGGTGCTATACATGTGCTAAATGCACAAGCACCTGCCTGCCTGAGGTGAACTTTGCTGGGCTGAAGATGGCACAGCACCTGTTCGGCGTGATCTCTTCAGCTTCAAAAAGTGCTTGGAGGTCCTTCCCCTCATGAAGAGGGGGAGGGTCACTGATAGCCACAGACCTTAGTATGTCAGGTTTAAGCCCTGATGTGCCCAAGGCAGAGTGTCTATCACTGACACCTTGTCACAGATTGAGGTGGGGTCCGCAACTCTCACTGACACATTCCACTCTGTGTAGAGGTAGGGACTGCTGCCTCGCCCCGATTTAGTATGTCAGTCGAGGCCTACATGCAGTTGTCAATCGAGGCCTTAGTGCTTTGATCAGTGCTTAATTTCACACATACCATGAGCATGGTTCCAGTCGCACTAGTGTTTGCAAACATCAGAAGATTGAGTTCAGTGTCATTTCAAGGCTGCTTATTTGTATGGCTTGGTACAAGGGGACTGAATACAGGGGTGTAACATAAGCTCTCAGAGCCCTGCAATGCAGGGGGGCACCTCTCCAGGAGCCCCCCCAACACTTCAGGCAGGCCCCTATTCAGGCTGAGGTCAATGAATATATGTGATATATGGGAATACAGGAGACCCTTATTCTATTCCGGGGGCGCATCATTTTGCATTACCCCATTGTTTGGCTGTGGAAGGACACTGAAGATACCAGGGCATAAATGGCAATAAATGTTTTTAAATAGCTCACAATGTTTAGGCTTGTAGATCAAATGAAGCAATGACTGTGAACTTGCGGCATCTGTAAATATGTTTATGTTCATGCCAAGGTTCTCTTTACACAGCTGTGATTATGCAATGCCTTTTACATTATGGTCACTCTCCATGTACAACTGTGCTGTTCCCTGTTTACACAATGATACTGTCTATGCAGTTGTGTTATTATATCAGTGATTGTCAATGCAGGTCTTTCATTATGTCTGACTAGGTCATTTAGATGTCAACAGGAAATTCACTAGGGGATCTTAATGCATGCATTTTATTGCCCAATGGACTCTCCATTTAGTTTTATCCTTGGTCCTCAGTCGTTGAAGTAAGATACTATGCCTGATTTCCTGTTCAGTTGTGTTAATATATAATTAATTTATAGTGCAGATTGAAACGTTGTTGACTCATATAGCCGGAATTCTGTCTGTACTTTCAGCAGGGCTTGATGCACGTGAAACTGGAATTAATTACTCAGTACTGGGGAAATATTTAAAGAAGCTATTTTATTGCATAAAGGTTATGTGTCCTGTTTCACTAACCTTGTTTATAGATGTGTCCTTGGACGGTGTTGGTGTCACTAGTTAATGATCATTCAAGTAAGTTTGTTTTGTTTGTCCTCAATTTATAAATGGCCTATATTAGTTAAGATTACCCAAGCCTTAGACCACATTGAATATGAGAGCATTGACTGCTCAACAGCTTTCCTGCTGACTCTGAATAATAATATGCTTCATAGTGTAAACATCTACATGATTATCCATGGTCCTGATAAGGGCAGGCCTCTGATCAGGTCAGGGTTCTAGTTTTCTCCAGATTCTGTTTGCAGAAGGGTTAAGATTATGGCAATGCCAGGGTACTGATTATAGCAGGGCTCTGACTATGCTGGGGGTCCCATTATCCCATGATTCTAAAATATCAAGGCTTTGATCGTGGCTGGGTTCACATTGTGCTCGGGTGTGAATTAAAACACTTCGAAATCTAGCAGTGCTTTGATTATCTCAAATGTCTGATTAAGCCAGACATTTTTTTAATAGGAGTATGTTTCTGTCATGGTTTCTGGATATATGCGTCCAGCCGTTACTTAACACTTCCAATCCCTGAGCTGATTAGTTGTCCTTCCTGAAGCGGTGGTCTAGAGATAGACTAGCAACAGATACACTATTGCCTGTTCTAGTGCCTTTAAGAATAGCCAATATAGCCCTATCTCACATGAAAATAATGTTGTTTCTTTTTACAGCCTTGCATCATCAGATTGCATGCAATCTCAGAGGTCTACGCTGTGTTCTAAAAGCTTGCATGAAAAACTCCCCTGTCCCTTTCTTTCAAGTGGCCTTCTCCTTACTGTCCTGCTTCTGCAAGCCTCCTCTCTCTGAGCACAGCCCACTTTATCACGTGCATCTTTTGGATAATCTGCAAATTGCTTAAAAAATCACCTAACCTTCTTTGGAAGCCATATACACGCTATCTAATTATATCTAATGTTTTGTGTCATCTAATAATCCCACCAATCATTTGCATAAACTAACTCAAACCACTCCCCCTCCACTAATGATGAGACATAACTCCTATTAATTCAATCCACCAGAAGAGGCTAGAGTAAAGGCATGACATGGTTTATTGAGAGCACAAGACTGAACCCAATAACCTCAGGATTCATCAGACACCTTCAGTTCCAGAGCAGCGTGCTTCCTGCTGTAAAACATTTCAATGCCTCAGAGATAGCAAGCAGTATGCAAATTAAATTACAATACAGTACAATATAAAAGACGTTTGTTAATTCCAGGGCTCTAAAAAGGGTAGGTCTGTGAATGTGACAGCACTCTCAGTACACTAGGGTTCTGATTATGCCAGAGTTGTTATCATGGCAGGGCTTGGCATATGTAAGAGGTCTATCGATATCAGGGCTCTGACTCCATACTGTGTGTGTGTATGTAGTATGTTCCATAGTAAGTTCAATGTTATGCCTGTGCTAAAATTCTTATGTTTGTTTCTTATTATGGGCCTCTGAGTTGGAACCTCTTTATTGTTCAGGCATAGCAAACAGCTACACTGCATGCTGTTACTTTGGTCCTGATTTAGGACTTGATGGATGGAATACTTGTAATATGGTGGACGGGATATCTGCCATGTTTGTGACGGAGTATTCTCCTCCGCCAATCTCTAAATCTGGCCCTTCGTCTTTAGAGAATGTTGCTTGTTTTATGTCAGAATTTCGAGCTCACAAATAGCATAGCCACAATATTAACATCTCTCAAAGGGAAAGAGATATAGGTAAGCAGAAAGTTTCTATTCTTAACTCCAAATTGTTGTACCTTAATGCAATATATGTAGTCAAGATGCTATATGTGAGGTTAAAAAATAATAAATCTATACATAATTGTATAAACTTAACTTCATGTTATTTTTGCTTTTGACATTCTGGCTTCTATATTTTTGTAGTGCAATACCTAAAAACTCACCATTCTGTTGGAATACCAAGCTTGTGATGCTGCCAGTGGCTAAGCAGCTATCTGTGGATTCAGGACACAACCAATATCATTTCATCTTCTCCACGTCAGAGACCTATGTGTTCTTGAGCAAATCGCTTCATTTATTTGCAAGGTTCAATTACCTGCTGCAATTTTGAGTCCTAAACCTTTCTATTGTACACCAAATCAATTACTGGCTATTTATATTTTACGGGAAATTAACTCTTCCTATTAAAGTCAGTCAATATTTTGAGTGCTTTGCACAAATATAAATGTTAGTTGGTTAACAAGTTGAACTTATTTACTTCTGCCAGTTATTCATCAGTTCTTGGTAGGTGTAAACTGTTTTACAGATGTGGAGCCCTCCGTCACAGATGCAGACATCTCTGCACAATTATTTTGGGACATTACTGAACGTCATAATGCATGGTTATACTTGGATGTTTGTGAACACCCTCAAGTTACTTTTCCGAATATTTACTAACATCTCACATTATCCTTTCCATTCAGGAAAGTGTCAGATCTTTATTTCAGCCAAGGGCTGGCATACATCCATGCCCAGGGTGCGAAGAGAGGTGAATTATCCCTAAATCAGTAGAGGTGTAGAAAAAGGCAAACATGCTTTTAAAGGATGCCCTCGTTTTGACAATGCCACTACTGCAGTCCCCAGCCATTGTTGCACATCCAGGTGTATCCGAAAGTAGAACCTGCAGTTCCAGCAGTGAAGCAGGCAAACAGATAGTATCAATTATGAATTTACCCTGGTTTGCACAACAGCACATATACAGGAAGTGACTGTGGACTATTTTCACTGGTTCAGTATAACCACTGAGATGCTAGAATCCTGGGACAGGTAATCTAGGACCGTCCCACCAATTGTGGAAGACTGACCTTCTTTCACAGCATATGTGCTTTTGTGGATGCCCGTAATCCCCTAGAGACGTTCATTGCCAAATAGCTGCACGTCTTCTGCATGGTTGCAACTTCCCCCTCCCATCCCTTGGTGCAGTGGATCAATAGTCTGGAGGCTTTCAGCTAGCTGCCAACTTTTCCTCTCCCACTTCAACTACTATTAACTATCTCGTCTACAAACTGTCCACGATTCCATCTAGGCAACTTTAGCAATCTGCACTGACTGTAGTTGGTATAACAATGTATTTTCAAGCTTCTGTGCATCACTTTCAAGGCACTTTCCACCCTTTCTTTAATCACATTTAAAGTTTCCCCTTGCATTTCATTCCCCGAGTAAAAGATAACAAATGTTATGTAAGTACTGTTTTAAGATTTATGCAATCCTCAGCTTGGGTCATTCGAAGGTAGGGATGAGGTGAGGCGGCAAAGTGGGCTTACTAGAGAGGAAAGGAGAGGGGACAAGATTGAAGTATGAAAGAAAGTGACTTCTGGTTTCTAGTATCTCATCGGAGTCAGTGTCAACAAAGCAATAGCACTTTGTACATAAAATTAGAGGAATGTTATTGATTTCTCTTTTTGGTATGGAGAGGACATAATTATTTTATTTCTGCATCATGCCCAGGATTACCACAAACAATGCATTAGTAAGCACGCACACATGTGGTAACCTAGCTCTCAATGAAAAACCACACCGCATATCAACATTTCCAAATTGCAACAATCTGTAAATGACGGTCATTTTTTTAAATACCCGATTTTCTATCACAACCCATCCCTACTTCGTAAAACATTATAGTGACATTCAGTTAAGGCGTACTTCAACCCTAATAATTTTTTTAACGTAATCAGAGTATCTACATTCCTGGTCATAACAGCCTGCAAAGCTTAATTTTCATTTTTCGCAATTAAAAAACGATATTGACAGATAATAATCTGAGCGTTTCATAATCAAAAGCATAAATGATTTTCCCTCTGTGTAGGAATTGCGGTTAAGGAACGAGGGAAACTGTTCCTTTCCCAATGTGTTGTCGTGTGATGAGTTGTAACAGCTGCAGAATATCATATGTCCCCAACTTGACATGCTTCAGCCGGAGCTGACAAACCCAGCCAAAAGACTGCCCACTGCAGAAACGTTGTTTAAAGGATTCGTAAAAGTTTTACGATGCTGAACGTATTCAATGTAATATATTGTCCGGGTATCAATATTTCTTAATTCCTACATATTAGACTGAAATGCCTAATCTACGAAAGGGTTTTCCAATCTATGGAAATGTGTTTTATGGGCCATGTTACCTCTTTACAGGACCAGTGGAATTATATGACTCTCCATAGTATGCAGCAGCATTGACAATGTTATGCAGCAAACACATTCAAATTATGCATTAGTTATGCATTGCCACTTTCCTTTAAAACAAATTTACAGAATAGCATAGAACATTTCACCTCATTCATGCACATATTTCACTAGGTGGTAATTTAAGAATCAGTGCATGGAACCATCAAAAGAGTTGCAACATATTTGTGATTGTTTTAAAGTCTGAGTATCCTGTTGAACTAACTGCAGCGTTAAAAATAGTGTCTTTGATGTGAACATGAATTTGCGTTAATAGTAAAAAAAAAAAGAATCAAAAAAACAATAAGACGCAAGTAATTCTACCCACCCTGATCAAGTGCGTTTAAGTGCTTAGGGGTTTTGTTTTCAGATGCAAACAAATGCCTTACCCCTGTCTAACAAAACATGGATGCTTACATTAAATGGGCACCTTTCTTTAGGGCTAATTTCAGCAATGACCTGCGAAAGCTGACTATTTACTACTTCACAAAGTGTCTGGTTTGGCATTCCACTGTGTGAAGCAGTGTTAATAGCTATGGATCAGTTTGAGCTAGAAACACAATGCTTTTGTTAAAATTTGCCTAGTGGGCACTCAAAAGCGTGTTATGTGGTGAGAATTGGCAAATTCACTTTCAAGCTTAAAATATGAAGGCTATATAATCTTGTTGCCATAGCTATATCCAATAGCAGAAACTCTGAAGAGCAAGTGATTTTAATAGGCTGCCATTATAATAATGACTGGGGCATGAAATTTACTGAAACACAACTTGAGTTTTGGATAGCATTATCTTTAAGGTCTATACAGAGCTTTCCATCTTTTACAAAGCAGGTGCAATGTACAAGAAACCTATAATGGCACTACTGGTTAGGCCACTATAAGGGCACTGCTGATCCTTTGTCCATTGTATCGCAACTCTCTGTTGTAATGGAATTTCACACTTAACGGAAACCCTTGTCTAGTGTCCCTGCCGTGCCACGGCAAGGAACAGGGATTGCAAGTAGTGCAATGAGCATTTCATGTCTAGTGTATGTGATTGACCCACCATGCCAGGGACACTGAACGGGGGCCACTGCCACACCCTACCACTGCATGACATTGACCACGCCACAACATGCACTTCGCCTCCCATCATGCTCTACAATCCCCATCATTCCACTATTACCCCAAAGCCATATTACCTCACAAAACCATATACAGTGCAAACACTACTTTTACACTGTTTTCAAGCAAAACACTTCCACTTGCGACATTGCAATGCTATATGATTCTGGTCTCAACACTGCACCGTGCAGCATTAATATTCCATAGCAACAATAATCTTCTTCCTCATAACTACACTTAGGATGCATCTTCATATTCACCAAATTAAACTATTTTTTTATTTTAAAAGTTAGGTTTTTTGGTTTTCTCAGTGTTTGTTAAGTCTGACTAGAGTGTGAGCAGAAAGACTTGATCAGTAAAAAGTAGTAGCAGTGTACTTTCCCTGTTGCATTGTAGCTTTCTAAGTGCCTGAGTAAATGGTACATTATATCAATATGTAGCATGAGACTGGACTACCTAAGCATGTGATCAAACAGTTTTGACACATTGTACCATTCATAAACTACAACTCTGTTACATGCTTGTGAAAGAACATTAGTGGCGGCTCGCCCATGAGGGCCTTCAAGCGTTTTCCACCTCACCTTTTTGCCATTTCAGTTTGAATGTGAAGCTGTCTTTGCACAACAGCTTCAAACTCTCATGCTGGTAGGGCAAACAAATATACTTAAACTGTGCATGTCTTGATTGCGAGGAGACCTCCACTGGCCTGTGATGTCCAGTTTGTGTATTTACAAACCTGCATGGAATGAGCTAAGGCAGACCTTCAAATGGGACTTATAGCTATTTAAAGGAGTGCTACTTCTCACCAATCTAACTAATGACAAGGACCATTATCATACCTGCAGTGTAATTGATAAAGCATTGCCTATAAGGTCCTATAATGTAATTCATACTGTATGTGTGTCTCCTGTCATTGCAAATGTAACAGGTTTGACCAAGTCAGAGCTGTCCATGGTGGTCCTGGGAAATGTTGTGCACATGTGGGTGAGATTGTGCGTGTCATGTGAGAGAGGATGAGCCAGAGCACACAGGTGAGAGCGTTTCTATGATTGCACATATTATAATGTAACATGTACATGTATGACTGGCCGGACTCAGGAAACAAAAGCAGCCCTGGCAAAATTGCTCAAACTAGCCTTTGTCTCTTTGCACAATTTCTCTCTTTTTATCCATCCAGCCATTCTCTCCCCTCTTCTCCCTCTCTGATGGCTTTCTCTCTACCGTAATCTCCCTCCCTCTCTTTCTCCTAGTGCCTGCAGCAATTAACCACAACCTGTGGAAAGTGACAGAGGCACCAGGATCTGCCATGAGCTTTTCAAACCAGCCTGTAAGGGCTCAGCCCACTATGGAAATTCCTGGTGGAATAAAAGGCTGGTGCTGCCCCAACTGTGTGTGTGTGGACATGCATTGGTATTTCTAGAAGGAGAGCCAGGTGTGGGCTGTGCACCACTTTCATTTGTTCTATCCCTCCCCCTTTGAGTCCTGCCACCAAAGCTGTTCAGTGTCACAGAAAACAATTAGAAAGCATGCCTTGCCACACAGATTATGATGTCCTCTCACCTTTTACTACAAATAAGTGGTTGAATAAATATATAAGATTACATGTTTACTTAAAATGTTGAAACATAACTTTATAGATATCTTTTTTTACATGCACATAGATAAAAAATGCATATAAATTCATATGCAAATATTGTAAACAAATATGCACACATTTATTTATATGCACAGACATGCACGTGCACACAGCCCTTCAAGATCACACTTTTGAGTGTGGCTTCACAAGTCTTATCTCTAGCCAAATGTCTGAAGTGAAACACATTCCCTGATTTTTCTAATGTTAGAGTGGGAAAAGTAAATCGAACCCCTATGAAGTTCAATACCTTCCCTGCTGTTGCTCAGAATGTGTGGGAATAGTAAATTTACCCCCCTCAGGGGACCAACAGTTCCCTTAATGTTGCTTAGATTGGAGTGGGAATAGTAAATCTAACCCTCTAAAGTCCAACACTTTACCTACTGTTCTCCTGAGCTTTATTGGAGTCACCTCAGGACCAGCCAGGAGTAGAATCCCTTGGATTGCGGCAGGAAGGGATCTAGCTTGGCCTCAGGGCAGTGGTGATTCAGCAGGCACCTTTGAGGGTGCACAGCTCAGACTCGAGTTCCAACGGTCTCCCAGAGATGGCTGGGTGTACAACTGTGCATGGTGCAGAGAGGTGGGGCCTAGCCCTGACCTGCCTAGGGAGGTTTGCCGCCTTAGGGGAGCCACACTGCAGGCCACAGC
Source organism: Pleurodeles waltl (assembly GCF_031143425.1). Taxonomy (NCBI): domain Eukaryota; kingdom Metazoa; phylum Chordata; class Amphibia; order Caudata; family Salamandridae; genus Pleurodeles; species Pleurodeles waltl. The sequence continues at coordinate 464,725,156 of NC_090448.1, read as the reverse complement.
CCACAGTAAGAGAGGTATGATGGTTGGAGACAAAGTCTCAGTGACTCTGCTGCTGTGTGTTCTGCCCTGGCAGAAGGTGACGAAGGGGTTATAGAGAGAAATGTCAGCAGTTTAACTCACAAAGGCTTATTTTGCCTCATCCTGTGCCCTGCTGTTGGGGTGGGACTACAACCCCCAGCACTCTCTAGAAGCCCACTGCAAGGTGGTGAGGGCCAAGCTGAACTCGTGCTTATAAGCTTTTCATGAGTCCTGCGGCACAGGAGTTTATCTTGCTTCATTTTGTGTCCCGCTGCTGGGTTAGGACTGCATCCCCTAGCAGCCTCTAGAAGCATGCATTAAGGAGAAGGGGGCTCTGCTGAGCTTATGCTAATATGTGCTTAGTGAGTCCTGTGGCACAGGATAGGAAGAGGCAGGGCCACCCCCCTTGGCTCTGTACGTGGACAATGTCTGGTGAACATCGGTGTTCTAATTGTGCAGGGCTTTACCTCTGTTCATGGCAGAATCTTGTCCTTATTATACACCATTTTGAGATGGCTCTTTATTATGAGCAGGAGAAAGGCAGCCGGTCATGGAGCTAGGAAGGAACCTAGGTCTGCCTGGAGACTGAATATTGCACTTAACAGGACATTGACAATTTGATAGTGGAGGACATCCTTAATAAAAAGGAGATCTTTGACGGTGGCACAAGCACCGAAGGCCTCAAAATCTAAGCTAGCTCGATTTTTTAAAAGGAAGTCCAATTACATCTGGACAGCTGTTATTAATTCCTCCTCGGCAAATTTACAAGTAGCAGAAGAGGTAGGGGCTTTGTCTTCTTCCATTCCGCATGCCACTCAGCCAATCATTACAAATTGGTAGATTTAACGGGAAGCTTCATCAGCCACTCAACCCACTTATCTGACCTCAGTAGTCTCTTCTAATTGTCATACTCCACTACCTGACTTGGACGAAGAAGTAGATTGACTGGGAATGTCTGTCTTGGGACCTTAATGTCTGGGGGATATTAAAGCTACTGTTGATAGTTAAAGATACAAATTTAATATCGTAAGGCATCTTATCTCTGTTTTGAAATTGAAGGTGATAAATTTCCTAGAACTAAATAATGTCTTGGCTGAGAAATCCTCCACATGTCAGACCAGTAACTATCTACTTCACCAATTAGTAGAGCCTGCCTGCCCACCACGCCTGCCCAACTCTTTTACAGGGAACAGTCATGTGATTCCTGTTGCCGCCCTCTATTTACCCCAAGATATCATTGTCCATAATGGCTTGAGCTCTGGGGGAACTGGTGCAGCGAAGAATGATACACCTGTTAACATTGAGGCCAGAACAAAGGAAGAATCAACCCTCACACGCCATTCTGCCCCGGGCTTGCTAGGGTATACATCTGTTCCACACACTCTAAGCAAAGGTCATTCAGTGCCCTCATTAAGGAGGTAAACTTGTGCACATTTCCCCAAGCTGTTCAACTGGACCTTCCACCTGAGTGCCCACCCTCTGTGGTTGTATTGGTAAATGTACTCCCCCTTAAGTCAAACAGCAGCGAAAATTATCGATTACCTAAAAACATGAGTCACACTGGCTGACAGCAAGAGCAGGTGTTGATGTGAGCATTTTTGCACAAATCAACATGGTACATAGAGTGTGGTGGGTTGGACATATCCCTAAAACTCTTTATGGCGATTGTATAGTGATCAATTTCAACAATAGTTGGACTGCAGGTAGAATCTTTGCCTCTTTTGAGGGTAAGGAAGGTCCAAATGTGCGTTTGAGGTGCGGCCACTGGGGATTTTTTACAGACCAGACAATATGCATAATAATTTGAATCTGAGTATTCCTTGGCATTTCCCATCTGTGCTGAGTTACGGACAGTATGGGCCTCACCGTAAACCAACTAAGGCAACTGTTTCCACCCTTCCCCTCTCAAACAGAGTTTATGCTCTTAACATACTTGAAGGAGTGACTGGAATACTTCCTATTATTTGCAGTGCTGCAATCTTCTTGCAACGAGGGGAACTTATTCTTCTCTTGTAGCTACAGATGCCGTTGATCAGCTTAGTATTTTGTCATGGAATGTTGCTGGGTGTGACAAGAAGGTCAGTGATCAGAATTGGCTGGATTTTATCAGGCAAGATAACATACTGGCCCTTCAAAAACATGGTCAACTAGAGACACACCCTTCCTAGATGGCTTTGTTCACTTTTTTACCCCTCCTATGCCATCGTCTTCTGGACTGACCAAGGAGGGGCAGTGTGTATTTTAATGTCACAGACCTTGACCTGTCTAATGGAAATGTTAGAGAGAAACACCCCTAATTTAGGAGCGCCCCTCCTTACTTTTCCTGACAAAACAAATCTTGTGGTTTTAAACATCTATAAACCAAATTGTTAGTCTGCCCACTCTGATATCACTTCTATTAGTTTGATGCTTGAGAAATCTAAGATGTGTTCCCCAGCGCCCGGTTCATGTTTTACGTTTTTTATCCTAATAGTGGTTATGGGCGACTTAAGTATCCATCCTTTATACTGAACGTGCTGGGACCAACCTATAAGATATGCTGAAGGAGCCCTACACACTCACTTTAGTAGTGGCTGAGAGGGCCCCTTCCAGTATGGATAAGCCTTGGTGCCTCCGGCACCGCAGGGGCTGCGCGGGCCTCTGTTACACCCCTGATACAACCCCCACAAGTTCAGTGAAACCCCCTTACGTTTGCCTCCTAGCAACTGAATAGACTGAAAACCACTTAGATTGGAGACTGCTAATTCAAAGAAGTAGTAAGAGCTGCCAGAATACCAAATATGCTTGATCGATTGGGTTTTGGGTTGGGGAGAGCAGGGGAACTTGAAATATGTATTTGTCAAGTGGCAAACCATTCATTGAATTGTGGTCACCGCAATCACTTTATTTAAAATGGCTTGCATAACTTATAAATGTCGTTACGGGGATGGAAAGGATCAACTGTTGGACATACTCAGATTATAAGTGCCCCCTTATACTACCTGCTACTATAATTAAGGTATCCCAGGTTGTACCACTTTTACATTATTCCCAATGGTTAAATGGAGCTCCTGAGTCTTCATCCTGCAGCTTTGGAATGAGCTGCCAGGAACCTGAGGACATAAAACATTATTAATGGATTTTAAGGTTGCTCAGAGTGGGGATAACAGCTGCAACATTTCCTTCCGGCTGAATATTTATAGGTAATATCATAAAACTGCAAAACACAAAAGTGTATAAATAAGGTATAAACATGAAATTACATTTTCATAATACTATTTATAACCATGTTGTGTTTTTATATTTTTGTTTCACAGGCCATTTTTTAAATTGTTGTTTTCTTCCGCAACCATTGAAGTTGTTATGAAGGATTAGGCTCTTCTTGTGCTTCTTTTGACAGGCATTTATCCTTCTTTCACACGCAGGGCCTTACGAAGATGTAAAGAAAAGACTTGAAAGACACATCCTGCAACTCTTCTGTGTCGCAAGTTCATCTTCAGATCAGCTGCCAGAAATTACTATTATTGATGAGCCTAGGAGATCAATCACAGGTAGGTCTGATATTTGTTTCGGCTTAAAAATGCAATGGCTGTTATTAGCACCTTTGACTGGATGACCCTACCAAAGTAAGCACTGTCATATCCCTGGAGCTGAAGTAGGCGGTGAATGTATTCTACACCTCTTGCCATATACAAATATTCGGATTATGAACACTCCTGAAACAATCATAGTAGCGGTTGGGGAAAACATACAACTGTAATAATTGACAACTATCATGCAGATTTTCATTATTTAGTATGTATATAATATATATGTACTGCAATTGAGGTATTTGGTGTACTTCAGTAGTCCACTGCGAGGTCACAGTGTTTATGTTTGAGCACCTTGACGACCCAAAGGGACTATACAGGTGCACTATGCACATGAAAAAAGTGTTGTCCACAGTTAATATATAAAACTTTACAATGTAGCGTTTTTGACAAACCAAATGGGTTGCATTCTACAGGACAATATGGAATTGGAAGGCAAATAAATACGTTTTCATCAATGAATAAGGTGAAAGGGGAGTGGCAATTTTTCATATTATATTCATAACACACGAGGAAGAATGAATAGATTAAGTATTTTATTGAATATTTGTGTCAAGGACCAATTATTTTTCATCACGATCGATGATGAAAGAAGTCATTTTTGATTCATTTCACAGTAGCTTCCAGAAAAGCCTCAATTTATACCCTGCGTTTATTAGAGGAGCAGTGACCCATAATTAGCAGATAAGCTGCTGAAACTACAAGGTTTTTCCATATTTTTCGAATTTTAAGAGAGATCAGAGGTTTATGTGCTTCAATCGTTCTTTTTACAGACCCAGACCTACTATCTTGTCATCTGCTCCCTTCAGTTGCTATTGGTTAGAGAAATATGAGCACTCATACATTTCCAGTTTATGAATGATCAGCTTTGGGCAACTGGCTTGCTATGCTGTTTCAAAATATCACTAGAATCCCAATGCTTGTGAATGTTTATATTAAAGAGCCCCCATGCCCTCTCACCTTTTTCTGTTTTGCTGTCCCACCTTCAGATGCCATCCGAGAGATATGTGCCATGTATAGTGAGACATATGCAGGTGATATAAGATTTAGAGAATTTACAGTATTTCTGATTTATGGAATAAATCAGTACTTCATGGTATTTATTTTGCTGTCTAAGGCTATATCATAGCTTATTTCTTATCGACAGTTCCTGATTCAGCTATTCCATTCTGGGACCTTCAAGTCCTTTACAGAGATCCTTATTTAATTCAGTATGTCTTGCTCACCATTTTACAAATACCCGCAGCTGCAGGTTTTTTTTGATTCACCAACCTCTGAAGTACACTTTTAGTCTGTTTTCCATTTATTTTATTTTATGCAATTGTCTACGTTCAAAAATGTCCATCTTTTTTTAAATCTTTTCTTGAAAATTGCCTACCCCAGTGGAGCATGAAATGGTCTGATATGTTAACTACAGTAATCCAAAACGACCTTTTTATGGATCCACTTTTATGTGTGTACTTTGCTTCTTCCTTTTGACTATGATTGTATTCACTCTGTTTACTATTGAGGATATAGGCTGTAATGTATTGTGTAATAACTTATTTTTTTGGAAGGATTGTCTAAATGAATTAGAGGTACATTAATGGCTTTATGTTTTTTTTTTATCTAGTACTGGTATATTAGAAAGGGTTTAAAAAAGTTAGCTATAAATTATTCAATGGAGGCACAGGGGAAATGTATTTTCAGCTCTTGCCTAAGGAAAATAGCAGCTTCTCCTACGGCAGAGGTATTGAGAAAATAAAGCACATTTTATATGTCTTGGCAAAGTGTTTATATTCTAAAATGCACTTTTTTGCTGTGTGATGCTGTACAATGTGATATGTGTCTTAGCTGCTTGGTGCTTGGTGTTCTGTTTGAAAGGATTATTTTATATAGGGCTTGTAATGTTTTCATGTGAGAAGCATGGTTAATCCTACCTTTGTAATCAGTTTAAAATATTGATGATTCCCTAGAGGCATAATGGAGAACTAATCACCCATTTAGGGGCCAGGAACAGAAAAATACCTAAATGGTCTCAAGTGTTTCTTGATATCTCTAGATGCGGCCAACCCCTATTACACACAGCCAAAGGCCATGCGCGGCATGTGGTTGGGTGGTTATAGGGGTTGGCCTGTGGCCAACCCCAGCTGCGCTCAACCAAAGACCATGTGTGGCGGTGGTTGGATTAACGTATAGTAATGAAAATTACTATACGTTAAAAAAAGCATAGAAATTCACTGAAAAAAACAAAGGTTACAGGGACCCTACAGTTTGGAAATAGAATTTGAAAAAACATAGAAATTCACTTAAAAAATCAAAGGTTACAGGCATGTTATAGTTCTGTTCCCATTTTAAATGTAGAAAACCATCGAAATTCACCTGTTATAGTTAGAGTTATCGAAAGTAACTATAATTCATGCCCTAAGCTAAATATAACTCACGCCTTCGCCAATTCCACCCTTGATTAAATGTCACACCTAAATAGGGGAAGGATGCTACCTTGCTTATGGCCTTACCATTGAAAAGTATAGGTCTTGTTTTATGATTCAATTTCCCATACACCATATAATGGGTTTTTGTGACGCTGTTGTTAAGGCCTAAATCCCCCTTAGAATTTACAAATAAGTCAACCATAACTTTGACGATTCGCAGTACACGCCTTTAAGACAGCCTCATCCACGCACATTAAGGAAGGGACAAAGGATGATTTTATTTTAGGCATGTCCTTGCTATTCACAACTAGATGATGACTAAGGCCATTGATATATAACAAGAACAAAATGTAGGCCAAAACACACCCCTGCCTGACCCCACACAGTAGATCAAACGAGTCTGAGCATTCCCCACCCACTCCATACCTAATTGATGCCTTGGCTTCAGAATGCTAATCTCTTAGGAGCTCAGCCAGGGAAGGTGACAACCCTATAGTTACCAAGTTGTGCCGTAACTTAGACCTAACTACATGATCAAATTCACAACTAAGGTCCATAAATGCTAGAAATAAGGATCCCTGCTTTGCTACCACATCTTTACCAATTATAAGATTACGATTTAGGCATTGCTCCATGGTGCCCTTTCCTAAAGCCATACTGTGCCAGGCTCAATATATTGTTAGCACAGACCCATTCTTCTAATTGACAACTCAGGGGAGATAAATGTGGCAATATCCTCTGGCACAGCCGTACAAAACTGTTTCCCATTGACAGCCGGCCAAAAACTCATTGAATCCCCTATGTTACAGGTAGTTACTAACTTCTCCCAGGATGCCTATTTTAAATCGGCCTTCCTTGCCCTAATAGCCTCCTTGTACATTCTCCTTGCTATCTTAATATCTTCCAGGTTATGGGAGTTTGAGTTTAGTACCCATAGTAGCTGTCTTTCTGCCTCCCTGCAAGCCTTATTAAACTAACCCATACCCTTGGGTATCCTCCATACAGCCATTTTCCTCATAATATAATTGGCTGCGGTACCAAGGTCTTGGAACGCCAGCAGCACTGAATTGGGTGGTGGATAAAAAGAAAATAAAAGGTCAAGAAAAATATCTAAATTTAACTGTTTCCATCAATCTCGAAATGGATAAACTACGCCACTTTATCCTCAGGCCTTTATCCTGAAGGGTCAAATCCCGGAGGCCAGGGACTACTACTAGGCTATCTCGAATGGGGAGGGCCGACCTTGCAGTGATAGGATTGAGGTCTCTGTAACTCAACAGGAGGACTTGCACCGGGCTAATAATATCTACAAGAGACCGGGAAGCGAACAAGTAGTCGATTGTGGAACCCTTCTTTCTACCCACAAAGGTATGGTAATGGGGTGATTAATCAGCCCTTGGAGACATCAGATTATATAGCCATGCGCCACCCAATGCCTTCCATAGTCTTCTACCTCTAAAATCTGAGGATTGCAAGTCTCCGCCCGACAAAGAGTTACTATGTTAATTGCGCCCCATTTTAGCATTGAAGTTCCCTCTCAGAATAACTTTAAAACCCTTCAAAAAGCTGAGCGATCTAGTCTCAAGAATTTCAGTTACCTGAAAAAGAACTCAATCTGGTAGCTGGGGTCCCTTACTGAATTGTAAAAAATAATTTAAAAAAAATTTCACTCCTTGGGTACTACCCCCAAAGAGATCTGGATCCCAGCATGTTTAAGGGCAACAGGGAAAAATCAGAGATTTGTTGCTACATGAACCATTGTGGCCAGGCCCCCATGGGCCCTCCCCCCGTTAGTGGGTGTTGTGGCAATGCAGAAGCATTCATAACCTTCCCATATAATCCTATAGTCCATGTCTCATGCATCATTACTACCTCATAATTTGTAACCATGTTTACCCATTCAGGGTCCTGACACTTGGACCTTGCCACGCTATATTCCAGCTGAGAATCTTCAGTGTTGGACCTAAAGGTTCAACTGTTCCAATCTGCGTCACCCCCTGTGGGATATCGGATACAAAAGATATCAATCCTAATATATCCAGGGCCACATTCCAATGTTAACAAAGGAAGAAATCTATTAAACAGAGGCAGGTGGGGGTGTTCTATAGATCCTGCACTCCCCAAAATCTGGGCTTGGGGCTTAGGTTGCAAGTGCCCATAGAAGTAGCTAAGTGGGTAAAGTCAAATCCCCATTCCATTTAGCGGGGGCACCCTGGAAGCACAGACCAACCGACTTGCAAGTAATGGCAATTTAAAATTGATAACAATGCAGTCCCCACTTGTAAACTTCACTGCTGGACCAACCCTCTTTACAAACAAAATATCACAGTACTCCCTGATACTGAAATCCATGTGTCGGCATAACCAGTGGCAAACCTTGTTCTTCAGTTTGGTGGCAGTTTCCAGATTACCTGTGGTACCCCTGTCATGGCGGTCAACAGTAGGTAGTTATAGTTAGGACCTAGTTTCCATAGGAAAAGCATTTTTTGTTTTGCAAATAACTTTGGGGCTGTTTGGAAATTATTCACGAAATCTTCAAAACTAATATGACACTTATTTCAGCTACTGTCTTCAAAGATTTGGGTTGATTTTTTAAGCAGGGGCCAAGAAAAAGGGGGGGCGGCAAAACACATTTTCCCCATGCAAATTCCCATGAGGATTTTGAACACTACTATATCCCGAACCACTGGACGGCATTACACCAATTTTGGCAGAAAGCTAGCTTTTGGTCAAGAAAGCGGGGTTTTTGTGATTTTGTGTGAATCCATTCAATAGTTATAGAGATATGAAAGGAAAACATACATATCTAGGGACACAGAGGCTCCTCAAATCCCAGAGATATTGTGCTGAGATCAGATTGGCTGCCACTACTTCAACCAGGAAGTGCTGGCAGCCATTTTGAGACTCAGCTTTAGTGTAAGTACCTATAACCAGTGCCCCAAGGTAGCTATAACTAGCACCCTTGCCATACACTGCTAATTACCGCACATGTAACACCACTCCACTCATGAGAACTAAAATGTCAATGAAACATTAGCAGTCAAATTATTTAGGAGAAAATTGTGCAAGGCAGAGGTGCGAGTAATAGTTACCTTAGGACAAGAGTTATAGTTACTTGAAATAATTCTAACTGCTGAATTTCTAGGGTTTTGTATGAGTAAATTCAGAACCTAACTATAACGTCCCTGTAACCTTTGGTTATTTCACTGAAAAAAATATATAAAACCAAAAAAGTTCTAAATGTAAGTGCACAACTAATGGTGTGGAAGCATGCACAATGAACACTATAACTCACACCTTGCGCCATGTTTTCATTTTTGTTGTCCTTTTTATCACATGCCATTATCAAAGTGGTGTTCCGAGCATATTAAACTAATAAATGCACATTCACATATTCATTATTAGAATGCTAGTGTCAAATTTCTGTTTTTCACCACAGTTCAATGCAATTGACAAGAGAAAAGCACATTTCGCCGATTAACATATTGCGTGTTACATTTACTTAACATAAGGAAACAAGGGCCATATGTACGAACACATTTTCCCATAGACACAGGATTGGTAAAACCGTTTGATGCATCTGGCTCGAAGTCTCCTAATAGTGAGGAGGCCTGTTTGGTATGATTGTAACTTACTTCACCGATTTAAGCCCTATAATCCTGTTTTCACATTAGAAATCTTTTTTAAAATAAACATTGACATAATCCATATGTGTAGAGTCTACTATGCAGTTTATTGTCATTTCAGCTGCAATCATTTGAGTTTTTGCTGGTCATTCTGAAAACGAGTCTGGATTTTAATTTCTGATAGTGCAACAAACCCCTCATTACATCTTACACAAACAGTTAGTAAAATTCACATAGTGTTCACCTTTAGGGTCTCATTCTTATGGTTTATTCACTGTGTTTAGTGATAAGGTGCATGCAGAGTTAGCTGACCACAGCTTAGTCGATATAAGGCTGAGGAAAGGCTTACTTGAAAAGACTGATGATATTTCACAAGAAATTGGTTTGGTATTTGTGTAGATTGCAGGATATTGCAATGGTGAACTGGCAGAGTGAGGACTCTGTTCAAGATTTAGAATGAGTGTTTTGGGAGGTTTCGGATTAAACTGTTGTAGTGTTCAAACGTGCTGAGTTATTTAGCATGGAACGCTTTAGATTTCCTCTCCACTCATAATGGGGCCTTCTCTGAAACTAAAGTTGGCACAGTGGACTAAAGGGGTTGGTGATAAAGATAAGATGGCAGCCAGGGAATCAAAAAACATAAGCAGGAAGGCAAGAGGATGAAAATGTAGTCAATAACATTTGTATGTAATAGTAGAGAAAACTAAGTAAACAGAGAATAAAAAATTCATAGGTTTAAGTTTTATCATTTCATTTTTACAGCTGAAAATGTTCAGGATTTCATCTATTCTCGTGAATTCCACAATGCGAGTAAAAACCTAATTGTGTTGGAGCGGGAGGCATATGGAAGCAAGAGCAATGCAAACATTGAGGAGGTGACTAAAAAACAGGAGAAAGTGGCATTACTCTTCAACGAGCTTGGGAGAGAAGTCTCTGAAATTATAGGAAAATCATTGGAGACTTTGTTCAGTCAGAATGGAAATGAATCCAGAATTATTTCAGAGATCACTGAGGCTGTGAAAGCCGTAGCAGAGCAAGTCTACGAGGATGAAAAATACTACACAACCAAGGCAGAACTTAAGCCAAGGCCCAGGAAATGGAAGCAGAAATGGGCGAGAGTTATCAAGCAGTCAGTTGATAGAAGGATGAAGGAACAAGCAGAGACGCCAAGTGGCCAACACAGTTCAACATTTGCTAAACAGTTGGAACATATGGGCAAGACTATGACTTCAGACATGATTTTAGTTGTGAATCATCTGAAACCTCTTTACCCCGATATATTTGAGGTGTGTGATGTCTACGCAAAGAATTTTCATGATTATTTCTCTGCACAGCTTAACGCAATGACTGATTTGGAATTGGGAGAATCAGATGCTCTTCTTCTCCTGGTATGGTTACAATGCATCTACCCAAAGTAAGATTTTACAAATTGTTTCAAATGATGTAAATGTACTGTCAAGTATTTTTTTTTTTAGTTTATAGTAGTACAAAGTATTTCATCTTCCTGTGAGGCAGAAACAATGCAGATAAGTGCGATTTCTGTAACTATACAAATTTGAACTTCTGGACATGACAATGAATGGGAGAGCTTTTAAAACACCTTTTTCTCTCCCTGATTCGGCATCATCATCTCAGAGCGACCAAAAATCTATGGGCATGATTACGAGGCTGGAGTTCATGGGACCGCCAGCCTCGCAGTGACGGTCGGTCCGCCTCACTCCAGGTGGTCCAACCACAGCATTACAACATGGTTCCCGACAGGCTGACAGCAGTTGAAGTCATGGTCAGCCATGGTGACGCTAAGTTCAGTGCTGCCGCGCTGATCACAAGTCCGGTTTTCGCCAGCCTATTCATGGTAGGGACCAGTGCAGAGGGACACAGGGGGGCCTCTGCACTGCCTGTGCCACTGGCATTGTCAGGGCAGGCCCCCTCCTGCCCAGCACCTTCGCAATGCACACTTTCTGCTGTGTAGACAGTGCGCTTTCCATGGGTGCTGGTGTGCTACAGTATTGGCCTCGGCTCCCGTAAGGGATCGCAGACCAATACTGTAGCACTGTTCCCACCGGCCTGACCGGCGGGAAAATCATAGGGACCTGGGCAGGGCAGGCCCGCTCCTGCCCAGCACCCTCAGAATGCGCAGTATCTGCTGTGCAGACTGTGCACATTCCAAGGGTGCTGGTGTGCTACCGTATTGGCCTCTGCTCCCTTAAGGGATCGGAGATCAATACTGTAGCACTGTTCCCACTGGGCTGACTGGTGGTAACAGCATATTATAATGTTCCCGCCGGTCAGCCATGAGTTAACACGAGGTAACTTAAGAATGTGTTTGCCTCTAATGATGAGATGATACTATATACACAGGGCCACTGGAATAATTAGATTCTGTGGCTGTGGTGTTTTCCACATGATCATGGATTGCAGCATTTGCCACATAATCCACCATCTGATGTATAATCTGCAGATGTTAGCAAAAAAGACATTTTGTTTCTAGCTCAAATGTGGACTTGCAGTGGAAGGCCCAATGCAGAGGTTGCCTGGTCATCTTTCAGATGCTTATTACTGTATTTGGTTGTTAAACTAATGAGCTGAAACATTTGCCCAGACCATGTTAACATGTGAAAATACGACAAAATGAATAAATAATACTATGCAGAAAGTGCTGAAGTAGGTTGCATAGTTTGCCTTTTCTTAATGCACAATTTAGTCAAAACTGCTGCATAGTTTGGTCTTCCCCTGCCACTTAATTCCAGTAGCCCTGTCTATACACCTTGAGTCTTCATACAGCAGTATAGAATACCTCACAATGCATGGCAAGTGTTGTCCTATACACTAGACAAGACATCGATATGAAGCATATTTTCTTTATAAGGAATGACATCAGTTGATTAAGGTTATATGTGCACCAGCATGTTGCAATACTAGGTGACATCCAGCTATTCAGGGCGGTGACCAATAGATATACAGGGCTGTTCCTTGAAGGTCCCTTTAATTGATAAGGGAACACAAAACTAAGAGGGTAGAATTTATTGAATCGATTTGTAGTACAGGAGGGAATTGAAGGCAGTGAATGTGGTGCAAATATCTTACTCCTATCTTCCTATTATTTCCATCCCATGCCCATAGCATCAACAGTGATACATAAGCAAGTTAATGCAACCCTAAGTCAAAGGTAATCAAACTTTCATCAGAAGTGTGTTACTTTCCCTCCGTGTTGTTGCAAGCTAGCATCATAATCACTAAACCGGTGATAGGGAACACTTAGCTTTATTTTTGTTTCCCACCCACAAATGTGAAAGGAAGAGGAGTGAGGATCTGTGATTTATCTTCCTCCGAGAATCCAAATTTCTTGCATGAAATGCCATCAATGGTCCAGTATATTCATTAGGGCTTTTAGGTGAATGAGTTTTTGACCATCCAGTGGCTAGGGCGATGCAGGTTCCAGCAGGCTCAATAAGCCGAGGATGCCTCTCCTCACTAAGGGCCAGATGTACCAAAGGATTTTACCCATTCTGTGTCTATGGGAAGAAGCTTTCGTACATATGACCCTAAGTGTGTTGTTGTGAGGCTCGCTGTAAGTGGCAACGGGCAAATCTGGCAAGCCCCTACGCCCTTGATTAATTTAGGCTCCATATTGCTGTACCACGAAAACTTCACTTTCACTTGCCTTACCGAGATAACTTTTAGTCCACATATTGTCAATAAACGAATGACAGGAATTTAACATCCTATAGAATACGTTTTAAATTCAGTGTATTAAAAAGGACATTGTTTTCAATTAAATACAGATATGTAAAAACACAACTGATGACATTACACGTCACCTTTGTTGAAGTTATTTGTTGATCTCCCTATTGTTTTCTAATATGCTGGATAACGTCTTCTGTAGATTTATGGAGTCTTTCTAGTGTGTAACTTTATGGTTTGTTAACATTTTCCCCCCAAAATAGCAAGAATTGACAAAGCCATTGGGTCTGGGATATCTGTAGATACACAATCATCAGTGGAAAATACCTAGAGTACAACAACTGTAGTATCTTCTTGTTTTTGTTGATTTGCAATATGTGATGCTTCATGACCCATGGAGGTGCCAAATTCGTTAGTGCATGCTTTGTGTAGTGCATGATGATGACAGTGGTGCTGTTATCCTATAATCTCTTGTTAAGTTTAGGGGTGTGGTGCAGTGAAGATGCATGAAGGATAGAATGATTGAGCGTTATGGTATTGGTATGCAAAGTTGGAAAGTGGTTGGGCTGTAAGTGTTACTATTGTGGGAAATGTTTGGTGCTGTGCAGATGACTAGCAGATAACACAAACATGGCACACACAGGGGATTCCCCAGCATCTGCACCAAGGGGAGAGAGCTTGGAAAGTACCAGAGAGACCAGGTGGGAGTACAAGACAAGGATTTCAAACAGGGGAGCAGTCGAATCTTCTGCACCAATGAAGGGCATTGGCAGGACAGGGTAAACTAGATGAAAGCAGAAGGCAAGCACAACATGCACAGCTGCAATCAAAGAATGTGCGCCAAGGAGCAAGGGAGATGGGTAGAACAGGTCAACCTAGGAGGGCACACCAAACAAAGATGGCACATATGGAAGCAGTTTTAACATTTGCACTGAGGGCATATTGGCGGGGCAAAGCAGTGCAAACGTGATAGGAGAGAAACACAAATATGTCTAACATAGGAAAAGTTTGATCATCGGCTACAAGGTGAACAAGCATATGCAATGCAATAGGTCTCCCATTTGTTTGAGTTAGAGCTATTGGCAATGTAAATGTATAACTGGACTTTTATTGAAACATAAATTGGTCAACCCTACTGAATAATTTTGTCCTCTCTGCCACATAATTCCAGTTTCCCTGCATCTAACTAAAGCACTTCAATTCATCTTTTTCCTCTATCTGCAGCAAAAAATGAAAATATTGCCATTATTTATTATATTTATTTATATTACACACACATATACACATAGAAGTAGATTACAACAGTCGTGAGACAGCGCATGCGTGCTGGCTAGGCTTGACCTAAAAACCTGGACTGAGTGAGATAAAAGGGGCACTTCCTGGTCAATGCTTTAAAACAAAAGCATTTACTGCTCACTGGTGCAGGCCTGTACTAGGCTTAAGGCCGCAGCATCTTGCAGCTTGAAGCTTCATCCCGTGCAAGGCGGATATTCAGTCCTGGCAGTTACCTAGACCGTGTGGCCTCCAAAGTTATATTTATTGCTTTATCAAATACTGCTAAAAAAATTTGGTCCAAGAAGTATCTAATTGCATAATAATAATGTTATCGACATCAGCAGTGAAAAGGCTGAGTTGCCTTTAACAGGTCGTGGAAAGAGCTTGCGACTTGAAAGTTGCACTTGAGCATTTGCCAAAGTTGAGACACTTTTTGTTTACATCCAGCTGCTAATTTCCATTGGAGGTTCCCTCGTGATGCCCTAATGTCTGACTCAGACATGTGGCTTGTAGCATCCTTGGTGCAGTGGCTAACCCAGGGTGATGAGCCCGCTGCCTGCCGGCCCTTAGTGCACACTGCGGTCTCCAACTAGTCGCAGATGGCGCCTAGAGAGCCCTGGAGGTGCTGTGGTGGGAGTCGAAAGTACAGCGCTGGGTACGCCTTAATAGTGAACAAGCTTTACTCCTACATTATGCATTAATGACCCTAAAAGCGCTGAATTATCTGCTTTTACAAACTTTTGGCCTGACGAGTTAGCATTTCTTGTTCTCGGCTGTAGCCCGCTTGGGGGCGAGGTGAGCTCCGGCCAGTAAGATACTGCACTTCAGAAGCAGGATGTTAGAGTCTCCAGCATCCTGTTTGTGCCTTGTCTCGCTGTGTGATCTTGGGCAAATTGTTTCACGTGGGCCATACAGTAATGGAAAGTTGGAAAGATGCTTATAAGCTGTGATAAAATCTTATTTATGTCTGTTTAGTATCACGTCGGCTACATCCTGTTTGAATTCATAACACTTTACACAGCTTGTAAACATACAATGTATACTTAGAAATAGCATTACATACAGGAAAATACCAAAGGAAAGAAAAGTCGAAATGACAGTTTAACATCTGCTTCTTCAGAGTGTTTCTTTACATCGTGGGAAATGTGATTATAGTAGGAGGAAAGAGTTTTTCAACTCCTTCGCATGTAAACACCTAATATTTGCACGTGAATGCATGTTTAGCCTCAGCTCTGCTCCCTCAGTGAAGGGCTGCTGATATCACAGGCCTGGAAAAGTTCTGCCTGGGTCCGGCTGTCCGTATGCCCACTGCACTGTGACATGCTTAATGACTTCAGCTAAAGAAACAAGCCCACGAAACAACCAAACTGCGGGTGCTTCACTGTTGTGTGGCCATGTCTGATAAGCCGGCCTGGTACGCAGCGCAGAAAAAGACGCAGGACACAGTATTGAAGTGCGTTTCCAAAAACTGCTGCGTGAACCTCGCGGCTCTCCTTTTATTCAGTGCACGCCTTACTTCAGGCATGCAGGAAGAAAGCAAGAGCGAGCAGGCCCTGGAAAAGCCCCCCTCTGTTTTTATTATGTTTGCAGAGGGAGCTGGTGGGGGAGGAGGGACTGAGCAAGCACCCACACTGTTGAGGTGAAACAGGCAAATGACAAAAAAAAGTCCCTTACAGAAGAGATAAACAGGACATAGCGTAATTACACAGTACTTTATGCTGCTCCCAAAGTGAAAAAAGGCAGGACAAAGAGGCAGAAAAAGCAAGGATTTTTGAAGGACACTGCAACTAACAAATGAGAAGTCTGGAACTCACTTTAGTGTATACTTTAGTATACAGCAGGCCGAACGCTAACACTCAACCTAAACATGAGTGGGAGAGCAGGACAGATGAAGTTGAAGCCCGACATAAAAATGGCAGAGATGAAGGCAGTCCGAGCACCTCCTCTAAGGAAGACAAGCTTGGGCAGGACAGGGCACATTAGGTGGGAATACCGGGGAAGGGCTGCATACGTGGGGGGCATTTGTGTAAAGAAGGAAAGGGGTGAGAAGGGATAGGCAAACCATGTGTGGGTCATGTGTCGGAAGCTGGTAGGTCTCAATGATGGGGATCTATGGTGTAGACTGCATAAGAAAGACGGGACAGGGGGTCATTCATCAATGTGTATAGTAGAGTGGTGTTAGCTACACATTCACACATTCATTCAGCCTGAAATATGCATAAAAATGGAAGCAACCCACCATTGCAGAAGGGTTTAAAGGAATACATTTTAAAATGCAAGCAATGCTAGATATTTTCACTAAAACGAACACAATTAGAAAAAGGCTGTGAGAGAGATTTTAATCTTTCCAAATGAGTTTTAAATCAATACCTATTCATTGGGTTACCTTATCCAGTACTCTCTACGATGTCAGGTAAAGAAGGGCATGGCTGCCATGACATCACAAACAGGAAGTCGAAGGTTACCAGACCTTCTGTTGACATCAATAACAATTTGATTCACAGACTGGGAACTCTCGCTGCAGCCTCACTTATTCTTTTACATACCTTGAGGTAAATGAGTAGCATATTGCGAGTGATCAGTCCAGTCTGTAGGGGAATCCTCAGTCAGCTTTGAAGCAATTCCCATCTGACATAAGGACTCACTTGTGTAACAACACAGCAGTGTCTCCCACCTCCCCATGTGCCTCGCCTACTGCAGCAAACCTCTTCATCATTCTTACAATCCAACATGCCACATATTCTGATGATACCTTTGTATTCTGAAAACTCCCCACCCACTACATTTTCAATTTATGACAATCCACCTGTGTGAAAGAGGGGATATGTCCCAAAAGGGATTCCTGTACCCCCCCGTGCCCTCCTTTGCAGTTTATACAGTGACATTAGGAGGTAAAATGCTGCCCATCGCAATGCCTGATACTCTAAATTCTGAATGGCTTGCTGTGTTTAGATCCAAAATGTGTCTGGCACCTCAAATGAAGCAATGACTGAAGGGGGCGACACAGTGCTGCATCCATGTATTTTTATCATGTACTATTTAAAAAAAGCTCTGGATAAATACCCAAGGATATCTTATATCTAGACAAACGTTCAGCCAATACCATAGTGGGTTGAGACAAATGATGGAGCATCAATTGTCAATGCTTTTAAGTAATAAATCAAAAGGGTTGAGATGTAAAACTGGGGGCACGTGAGTTTCATATGACAGTGGCCTTTGTGCAAAGAAAAGAAACCTCCATAGGACAAAATTCAGATTATGAATCAATACGGAAGGCAGCAAGTAGTTAGTAAATTCAAATCTGCATCAAAAATGCCTTAAATAATTTAAATGGGAGCGTATCAACATAGGTCTGCCTGCTAAGAAAGGAAACAGTCAGAACTAAATCAATGAACGTCTAAGTATAAATTAACAGACAGACCAGTGCGGAGTCTGCATTTCTGGAAGTAAGCAAAAAAGTCTGCCACATTACCCAAAGAGGGCACATGTTATAGGCTTTATGCAGTGAAAGCCACACACTGAACATGGTGAAATTTGGCATAATAGGCCTGTACTAATAAATTTGCATACACATAAACCAAAACCGTTTCAAGAAAACATGACACATCAAATGAGAAACACTTAGGAACACCTACCTTTAACATATTCACAGATGTGAGGAGCATTGTTCTGTAACATGCTGAGTATTCAAGACTGAAAAAGTTAGCAAAGCAAAACACAACATCACAAAGTGACATTGTTGGAATATGATATATATGTAGGGACACATATGGATAGGTGCAGGATGTTATATTTAAGTTATCTGAAGAAAAAGGACAAGTGTAAATTTATAGGGCTGTTCACAAAAGTGACTTCCGATCGTGAGTAGGTTACACATATAAGTTTACTTGTACCCTTTTGACTAACTTTACTACTTTGGGCTATTCATCAATTCAGAGTGGAAAGTTACTCTACAAGTGTAGATGTACAAGCCTCTGGCCCCTGAAATAAGTGGTGTAGCCAAATGTACTAGTAAAAATTACTATTGGCAAAAGAAGCACAGCTCGCCTCTCACACTACATGGCAAACCACTGGTACCTCAACCCCCATATAAAACTCAGTCAAAAATAATATTACATTACATTTAACTAATTAAAATAATTAAAACTCTAAATTCATGTAATTAAATTACTTATAACAACTTCTTTAAATGACTTAATTATTAACATATACCAAAAAGTGTTTTTCTTTACTTTAGGTGGAAATGTATTTCTTAATTTAAACTTCAGAAAATATATTTTTTGTTTAAGTTAATATATTTAAATAAATTAATGGTTTAATTCACAATTGAGCTAATTAACTCATTTTATTGGAGTTAAGTAAGCGTTGCAGCTTCTGCTGCTGGCTGGGGGGGGCGACGCTCCTCCAGCCATATGGAGGAGCCGCCCCTGATATGGATAAGCACAGGATGATATATTTAAGTTACAACAAGAAAAAAGGCAAGTTCAAACTTACGGGACTATTCACAAAGGTAAAGTACACTTGTGAGTAGGTTACACACGTAAGTTTACTCTTATACTTTTTAGTAACTTTATTACTTTGGGCTGTTCACAAAATCTGAGTGTAAAGTTACTCAAAAGTGTAGACTTACAAGTCTCCACGCCCTGAAACAGGGATTGAAGCCACATTTACTAGTAAAAGTTACTACTGCAAAAAAGAAGTTATTCTGGCACCCTACATGGCCAGCCACTGGTACTGCAACACCCTCCCATTGAAAATAATAGAGATAAAGATTTAAAATAAAGCCCCATTAAAAATTATGTCAAATTAAATAAAACCTATTTATTATTTAATTAAAAAATATTTTAACAACTGTTTTTAAAATTACAAAATTATGTAATCATTTTTAATTTAAAGAATAAGAATATAATAAAATAACTAAATTACTTATAATTCTCTAAATCACTTTTAATACATATTAACTCATAATAAAACACATATTTTCTTAACATTTTAGATGGCAATTTACTTTTTATTTAAACTTCATACAATTATTTCTTTATTTATTTCAATATATCTAATTCACAATTATGTTAATTTACTAATCATTTTGAGTTAAATAAACTATTTTACTTCCCCCTACAATTTATCACAAGGACACTCCTCAGTCAGGGTGAAGATCCCCTTGTGGTACATTTAAGGAAAATGTAAAAAGTGTATTAAACGTTATAATAAATGAGTGATTTGTTTATCCATGTATAGTGAGGGATAGAAATTATTAAAATAGTTTAATTATATTATAAATAAAAATACTTTTACATTCATCTTAGAATGAAAGAATAAATATCGTTTTGCGTTTAGGTGTTTGTCATTATTAAATCATGTGAGGTGCTGGAAATATCCAGCTATGAGCTGGCACAATTTATTACTGTTTTTGGTAATTTTGCTGTAGTAGACTTAAAGGTGCTGTTCGTGAATAGCTGTGGGTTTATTATTTTGAGAGTGAATACATACCCCTTCCTAACACCCTCCTGTCCCTCCCTAAACCCCTCTACTCCTCCCTAAACTCTTGTCATTTAGTAGTAAGTATACCCCTTTTTCAAGTCACTCCCACTGGTCCCTCCACATTTACTACTAAGTAGTACAATTACATTTATGAAGAACTTTCTATGGAAAAACTGGGAGAAGTAGAGGTGGAGATGTATGCTTCTAAGTTTGTGAATAGCATTTTGTATTACCTCAGTAGTAATATTGTACTACTACTACTAAATGTACTAAAAAATGCAGTTTGTGAATAGGCCCCTTAATAGGGTAATGCATGATGGTACTTACCTGGAAAAGTGTCTATGAGAACTAAGATTTAAAGTGTAGTGCATATTCCTCCTGACTAAGGGCCTCATTATGGCAATCTGAGGACCTCCAAACCTACAGTGGCGATGGGACTGCAGCACGCCACGTGGTCCCACAGCCACATTATGACCCTAGCCGTCAGACTGCCACTCGACCGCTGCGACCACCAGGATCATGGATCCCAAAAGGTTGTAGGAATGTCTGAGTCATGCTCAGCCACGGCAGTGCTGAGCTCAGCGCCTCTGTGCTGATCACAAGTCTTCTTTTTGCCAGCTTTTTCATGGTAGGTTCCCCACCATGGAAAGGCTGGTGGAAAGCCAGTGCTGGAGGCCACCGGGGGGGCCTGCACTGCCCATAGCATGGGCAGTGAAGGGCCCCCCCTGCAAGCACATTCAAAATGAGCACTGTCTGCAGTGCAGGCAGTGCGCCTTCCGAGAGTGCTGTTGTGCCACAGCATTGGCCTTGACTTCCTTAAGGGTGCAGAGGGAAGCTGAGGCCAATGCCGTGGCACTGTTTCCACCAGTCTGCCCATTGTAAATGTCATGATATGATGTTCCCACTTGTCAGCTCAGCAGAAACATCATAATACGACTGGGGTGTGGGGGCGCCGGTATGATAGCCGCTTCCTTACTGTGACTTTGGCAGTCAGCTCGTCAACTGCCAAAGTCGTATTGAGGCCCAAAGTTTCAGAGCTCTCTATCGCTTTGCAATAACAGCATTAGGAGACGCATTTGGTAAAATAATTTCAAAGTGCCACACAAAGGGTTAAAAATGCTAAAATTATAGCAGTGTGCTACATATACTGTCCAAAAATGTTTGCAATTATAAAAATAAAAGAAATTGTGAAACAATTTTTGAGCATTGTACAATGATTCAAGGAATTTTACGTATACAATTCGAAGGATAACATTCACACACAGAACAGGGCATTGCTCGCTCACAAAGACATAGCTTATTCACAATGATGAAAACCAGCAAAATTGAGGATTAAGATTCGTTAAGTTGCTAATAATAGATATTTATTCATAAGATATGCAAATATGTGCAGGTGTACAGAGAGCAGTTGCTTGTCCATTGTATAAATAGACCAGTCCAGAAAGACTACGGCAAGACACAACAATATAACATGAGAGCACAGTGTCATTCTTCTCCTTTGATAGCAGGGCATTGTTGAGCCTGCATTATGAGGGACTTGGATGGTGAGAAAGTGCGTCTCATGACTTCATTTTATCAATATACGGAGGCCCCATTAATCCACACAGTTGGTTCAAAGGCTAACCAGTGAATTACTTATCTAAACATATAGGATCTAAGAGTTAATATGTGGGGATCAACTAATGAAGGCTGTTTTCATTAGGTAGAGGAGGCTGAGCACAGAATCATGAACAGAGCGGGTTTGACAACAGATTCATATATTGGCATAAATACTCATATTTGAGATAATTAACATGTTAAATCACAGAATAACATACAGAAAATGGGGGTATCAGCGAGGCTTGAAGGAAAGAGGATCAACTGCCAGTACAGAACAATAGTTTTTACCCAAGCAAAGAGGCGCGTTATAGGGAAGGCTATCCTGAAGTGTAGTCTTGTAGTGTTTTTCCAGGTTGAATGCCTTGTGGAATGTTTGTTTTTGCTTTGATCATGGTAGTTGGGAATACTAAAGGGTTCATTGCGAAATTGGCGGTTCGACCATGGGACTGCCAGAGCCGCAGGGAGGACACTACTGTCATCCCAGAGGCATTCCCCTCCCCCATTGTATTACAATGTTCCCACCGGGCTGACTGGCAGGAACACTGTACATTCACAGTACTTTGTTATTGGTCTCAGCTCCCTTAAGAGGCCCAAGACCAATACCATAGCACACCAGCACCCTCGCAATGTGCACTGTCTGCAGACAGTGCACATTTCAAGGGTGCTGGGCAGAAGGCCCCCTGACTGCCCATGCCATGGGCATGAGCAATGCAGAGGCCCCCCTCTGGCGCCCTGCACAGCCTTTCTGCCAGCCTTTCCATGGTGGTGAGAATGCCATGGAAAGGCTGGCAGAAAGAGGACACATGCTCAGCACAGCGGTGCTGAACTCACCACTGCCATGGTTAAGCACAAGTCGGACCGCCATCCGACCGTCACGAACAATGTTTCCCTGGCAGGTCCGCCCGCCAGGGTTCTATTGTGGCTGTTAGTTCACCTGGAGTGCGGCTCTCTGACTGCCACCCCAAGTCTGGCGGTCCTCTAACCACCAGAATCGTAATGGGGCCCAAAGTAATGTTTGTCTTCAGTTTGTGAAAGAAGACTGAAATAGACTGAATTCGATTTTTGATAGCATCTTAATCATAACTGGCCGTGAGAACATGGATGAACCTAACCTAATTTTTATCTTCCTGTAGGTAGCCTAATGTCTTGCTCATTTGGTTTTAGGCTCATTCAGAACTTGTGGAGTTCACCATAAAGGGAAATATTGCTGTATTTAATTTTCTGCCACATGCTAGATGATTTCTCTGTTGAAATGTCACGTCTGTTTTATCTCTTAAACATAATTTATTGTACTTTTAGTGAAATAGAAAACCATCCTGATTTAGTTCACATTGTGAACTGGGATAACTTGGGACCTCTCTTGCCATATGAAAAGGTTTCAGAGCTTGAACAGCGATATATTTCAAACGTAGAGGTAAGTGCGGAAATTCCTCTTCTTCTGGTGTTGTTTAAATGTCCAAAAGGTGGTGTACCTCCTAACGTATCTTCCTTTCACTCAGTGGCATTGCAGTTGTCCTCCACCTTTTTTTGGCTAACTTTTTTTCTGACAGTAATTTAGCTCATTGTAACCAATGCTCGTAAAGCTGGATGTATACTTATAAGCTTATCAAGCCAGAAAAAGGCTGCATTACTGAATTTACGTTGTAAAATTCACTGCACTGTCACTTCAATTACTATTGACAAAATCGATAGAAAATTGTTTGTTTGAAAATAGTGCAAGCATCATGGTTACAAAAGTCCTTCTCTGCAAAACGGCTATAAGAAATAATCAAAGAAAACAACCACGCGTGATAAAGGACTTAAGGGGAAGTGACAAAATGGGTAGGATCTCCGTTGTTTCAGCCGTGATTACACACTTTCACAGTGGGATCAATGTGCAAAACCTCTGAAAAAATGTAGATGTCCTCACCCTAGGGTTTATCCTAAGATTTGAAAATATTTGGGACTATGTAACTAGGACTCTTTATAGCAATATATGCCAATCATAAATGTTTAGCAGTGCTCCTCCTTACTAAGGCTTACTGTACAATTATTTATAAAAATGACATACATTCAAAATATCACGCTAGCACATGTAAAGCAGGGCATGTTTTATCCTGTATTTTAAAAGACTTGAAAGGTGGAGCATAAGTTTGTCAATATGCAAGGGGGGACATCAGGCCACAAACGAGTTGAAAGATTGGCAGCAAAATAAATATTGGACTTAAAGGGGGCACATGTTAATGTACAAGACGTAGTCTACAACGGACCCTTTCATCAGTGGAAGGGGCTGAAAGAGAGTTTGAGAGTATGGATTTGTATAAATGGGTCAAGTCATTTATATGTAGGGAACATGTTGGGCCACTGTACAATAGACAGACCATGGGGATGATCCACTAATACATTACAGAAAAAAGTGTAGTTACTGGTATAATAAGTTATTTTTCTATGGAGTACTATTATGCTATACACCAGGTTTCTCACAAGGAGGACAGTCTCATTTAAGATTGTATACTTATTACTGAGCTGATAGAAAATATGTTTTCCTACAAATATCTTCTACATGCCAATTACGCACTGATTTGCTGAACTTTTTAGCTCTCTTTCTCTCCACTTATGATCTCCTCTCCTCTGGTGGAGGACTACTGGCCTTATTTTGAGATTTCTGACAGGTGAGCGCAGATCTTTTTGTCTTCAGTGAAATGGACACAGTGGTGGTTCCATTGAAGGCACTTAAGCATTGCTGTGCCTACTTCACAATTTTTATTTCAAGAAACAAACCTCAAAAAATCACCTGATGCTCAGGAGGTTTTCTCACTGCATGTTGAGGCCATTAAGGGGGTCATTCCTACATTGGCAGGAACCGCCGAATGACCGCACCGCGGTCAAAAGACCGCGGTGGCCATTCTGGCTTTCCCGCTGGGCCGGCAGGCGACCGCCAGAAGGCCGCCCGCCGGCCCAGCGGGAAACCCCCTTCTACGAGGATGCCGGCTCCGAATGGAGCCGGCGGAGTCGAAGGGGTGCGACGGGTGCAGTGGCACCCGTCGCGATTTTCAGTGTCTGCTTTGCAGACACTGAAAATCTTAGTGGGGCCCTGTTAGGGGGCCCCTGCAGTGCCCATGCCAGTGGCATGGGCACTGCAGGGGCCCCCAGGGGCCCCACGACACCCGTTACCGCCATCCTGTTCCTGGCGGTGAAAACCGCCAGGAACAGGATGGCGGTAAGGGGGTCGGAATCCCCATGGCGGCGCTGAGGATTCCCTGGGCCAGGGGTAAACCGGCGGGAAACCGCCAGTTGCCCTTTTCTGACCGCGGCTTTACCGCCGCGGTCAGAATGGCCAAGGAAGCACCGCCAGCCTGTTGGCAGTGCTTCCGTAATTTTAGCCCTGGCGGTCACCGACCGCCAGGGTTAGAATGACCCCCTAAGGATCTTCCTCATTCGTGACCACCATGCTTTGCATGATGGTACCAGTTACAGAAAATGAGCGATGCTCACCTCAGCCTAAATAGAGTAAGTGAGGCAACTATAGCTATGTGATGGCCCAGTGATGGAAGAACCGGCATGTCAAAGGCTTACACCAGTGGAGCTAGCGAAGATGCTGCCAGTGAATACCTTGCCTCAATTCTAAACAGAGTGGTGAAATACAACAAGACACACACTTGGGGTAGGGGGTTGTAAATATTTATTTAGACGTAATATTATTTGAGAAATGGAAGTGTTGCTTTTAAAAAATGATGGCAATGGTGTAGAAATCCCACTGTACTAGCAGATTTTCTCAGCTTTCTGTGTGAGTCTAAATATCTGCAGAGAGTGACTTCATTAATCTTATCTGAGATGTATGCACTTAGACAGCTTTTATGCTTATGCACACCTTTTTTGACCCACAATGTACAAAAAAGTTGTGAATGGGAGACAGTGTATTTTAAGTTATGATTTTTTGCAGCACTAACAGAAACGCCACAAAATTCACAGTGAAAAGGCAATGCATAAATAATTGTTTGAGAGTATTGAAATTGAACGCTTAGCAGACTGCACTGAACAGAAAGGTTAACTTTTTTAATGAGAAGGTTGGAGGAGTGGCTCCTATTTCTAATCAAGAGAATTTGAATGGACAATGTGGTCTTCTCATACAGAATATTTTGGTAGGAAAAAAAGAGCAGAAAGGGAGAAGAATATAGAAATCATTTTATTGGTAATCCCTGAGGACTGAAATTAATTGGTAATTCAGACCGAGGAACATGTTGTCTGTGAGATATAGGTATATGCAATTGATAAGAATATGGTTTAAATCACAAGTTTATTGGTTGATTTGAAAAGCTGATGTGGTACAGCCCTTGGGAACTGTCAACTAGTACCCATTGTCTTTACCAAAGTACTGAGGGATTTAGTTTAAGAGTATAGAATTGTGAAATTCTATTTAGATTGTGGAACACAGCCATTTAATTTACACATGTGGGCTCTGACTAATTCACAAAATCTCAACCTCACCTGGATTTTTTGTTTCTGTGGTCCCAACCTTCTCCTTATTAAGGAATAGGTCTATCCATTGTACATTTTGAGACCTCAGTGCTTTCACATTTGCAACAGAACCCTAGAATACAAGCCAACAATTACAAAAGTTGAGATAGTGCTTTTAAATCGTCATGATAACCTTGTCATTTTTACATAGTAACATTTACATTGTAAACTGCTTTTATATCGATAACATTCACAATGTTATCAGATATGAGTGAAACATTTTGACCCTAATTCAGATTTGTCCAATAACGGTAACAAGAGCAGAAATATGGATTTGCACCGAATAGGCACTGCCTGACTGCTTTTCCTCTTCACAGTTGTAGTCAGGAACATCAGGAAAAATATGAAGGTAAAGACCACATAATTCTGGGTTTTGCTGCTCACAACAGTCAGTAATCTGCCGTATTATCTCATTAGCCCCATTCAAGCCTGCGGAACCTATAATGGGAAGGTAACAACCCAGGGAAAACTGCAAAGTGCAGTAGAATTTCTGAGGGTGGTATAACTTTCCAGTATCAACCTACACCTTGGAATAAGGCCCTTAGACTTAAAAATAAAGTTTCAGGTTAGGGGGTTAAAGGTAGCATCAGGGTTTAAGGTCAGAGGAGAGGTAAAGGTTAGGGTTGTGCTAGGTGTCATATGAGAGACAGGTCTTGGTTGTATTTGCCTTGGTTTGGAGCAGGGTTGTGGTTTGGGTGAGGGTTGAGGGATAACATTTGTATAGGGATAGGCCTAGGAGAACTGATGAAAAAAACATTTTGACAATAAAAGGGAGTTGATGATGAAAACCTATACAATGTGCATTGTCCATAAAGTGATATGACAGTTTCAAAATGTGAAATATACTCACGATTTGAAAGCAAGAGAAGGATGGCGGCTTTGTTTGAATAGTAGGCCATAAAAGTGCTTTGCCTAGAGTATAAACTGATGAAGTATGCAAGGCTTGAACAATTGTCTCATGCATTAAAGAATAATTATCAGTCAAATTACCAGAACCAAGAGAAAACAAAAGTTAATCTGAAATGCACCACAAAATATTCTTTAACCCTCAAGGTAGGCCTTCTTTAAACCAAAAAAGCAGTAGATTAGCGCTCTCTTTAGTTCCAAACATTGGATAGGTTTTTGTGCACCTAAGTTTCAAATGATGGATTTGAAGCACAATTTTACAGTTGTGTATAAATTCATTTAGATATTTTAGACATTGCATTGCACCTCTTAGACTTTAAAACACAACATATTAATGCGCGAAGAATTAATTAGGTCAAACGTTTCTCAACTTAATTTGTTTCCTGTTAACTTGACTATTTTTATTGTTCCATCATAAAAGGAAATAGTCGAGGCCAGGATGAACACCAGTTTAAACATGGAAGTACAGTTCTGGAATGAAGAGAAAGAGCCGATCATCTTGAATGAAGTATCTCATAGTGAACTGCCCATTGACACAATCCAGGTAAGATTAGAAAGATTAAAAAAAAATATGTCAACAAATATATAAAAAAACAAACTCTAGAACAGATATTATAACATGAAAGCCTAGCACTTTAAACAGAGTTCATTATGATATGGAGATAGATGAACACATTCGTCCCGTGAATTATTTGATATTTTCACACCAGCAAGTCTCTGTCTTCCTGGGTGTCCACCTACTTTTTTTCCATTGAATGACATGCTAAAAGTGAGATGATTTCTGGGCTAGGGGAGAGTTTTCTGACTGTATCGGTTGGGAGGGAGGACATGTCATAAGGCCAGTAATTGTATTGGAAACAATACACCAATATTAGGTGAAATGCAAGGGAACATTTCTTTTAACCTTTACATAGCATTGGAACTACACCTACTCCTTTGGATCTCTGATGTGAGCTAATCTCGATAACTGTAAGCTCTTGTGAAATAGATGTCAGTGCTAACCACCAGTGTCACTTTTTGGAATAAATGCAGCTGCTGTGCAGCTGGTGTTAGATGTTCTAGGCTGGTTGCATATGATCACCTGTGTACAGATATGTGCATTCATGATGGTGGGGGGTGGCTTTGATAAATTGTTTATGGCCTGTGCAGACCATACAATTTAACTTGGGATTAAAAAACATCTCCTCATTTTCTTACTATAATGTGAGTCTGTATTGCTTTACTGAACGTTTTTTGTGTTTTAGCAATTTTGCATTGACTTGAGCTAGAGGGGAGTAGAGCATGCAGTTCCCTGGGCTAGCAAAGGTTATATCTGGAAATATAATATTAATAATTTGCCCATGTGTTTCCACACTTTGGGTTTGGACATATTTTCCAGCCTCCCCATATACTTAATTTGGGCATTGACCAACCCCCTGGGTCAAGTTAATTACTCTGATGTCCAGCTGGTAGATTAAAGCCTCCCCTGCACAGTATGCCCATCTGGAGGGGAATAATCCTCATCCTGAAAGAGGGTAGGGAGAGAATCTGCATAAGTTAATTGCATTCAAACTGGCTGACAAGCCAGGGCATGTCCTTTTCCAAGAAACAATAGAGCGGCCAGCCATGTCCCTGTCTCCTTTGTCTTTTGGTTGAAGATTTATTGGTATGGAACCAGTTCAGCAATGGCATTTGGGGCTAGTTTTAAAGCTCTCACAGAGTTGTGATGGCCAAAGCCATCATATTGAAAAGTCCTAGAATCCTTCAGGATGGATGGGAAGGAATGGATTGGTGATATGTCATTTTGGAATAGGCAGAGGCAATGACCTTCTAGAACTTTCTAACTCACTTACAAACCAATGCACAAGGAAGAGAGGGAGACTAACATTGGGATCTGCAAGAGCCAAAGAAGCACAGACCCTTCGGGAATGAACCCCTGTCTGGAGTGATGGAACACTTGGGTGCCACTGGTGGGGTAGGGGCACACATGTAAAAAGAGCAGAAATACACCAATGTGCGCCTCATTAGCCAAATGAGGAAACAATGAATGGCATGGACACTCTCATCAAGTTAAACCCTAAGGGCAAAAGAATCCCCTAGAATCCCCTGGGTGACATAAAAATTTACATATTTGGTGCACAGTGACCAAGGAGGGCAGGTGCACTATAAATCAAGTTGCTTTAACCAAGCAATTGATGCATGAATACATCATGGTAAAATCTATTAGTGGAATTGAGCCTTACCTCCATCTGAAAAAGCCCAATTATCGGGTATTAGTTTTACTTCTTGTGTTGACTGATATTTTTTTCTGAACTATGAATTTTGTTTATTACTGTTCTTGAGCTATTGATTCTCTCATAATATATTTTTTCAGATTTTCTGGTGATGTACCTTTCAGCCCTGTTAGACCTGACAGCCTTAGGGTGGTCACCCTTAACTTTTTGCCCGCCTCCCTCCACTTTTTGGACACTTTTTGGACACTGTTTTTGCTGGTTTTAAGACTCTGCACACCTTACCACTGCTAACCAGTGCTAAAGTGCATATGCTCTCTCCCTTTTAACATGGTAACATTGGATCATACCCAATTGGACTATTTCATTTACTTATAAGTTCCTAGCAGAGTGCACTATGTGTGCCCAGGGCCTGTAGATTAAATGCTACTTAGTGGGCCTGCAGCACTGATTGTGCCACTCACGTAAGTAGCCCCTTAACTTTGTCTCAGGCCTGCCATTGCAAGGCCTGTGTGTGCAGTTTCACTGCTAATTCGACTTGGCATTTAAAAGTACTTGTCAAGCCTACAACTCCCCTTCTTCTACATATAAGACACCCCTAAGGTATGCCCTAGGTAACTCATAGGGCAGGGTGCTGTGCAGGCAAAAGGCAGGGCATGTATCTATGTAGTTTACATGTCGTGGTAGTGTAAAACACCTAAAATCGTTTTTACACTGCTGTGAGGCTTGCTCCCTTCATAGGCTAACATTGGGGCTGTCCTCATACATTGTTTGAGTGGTAGCTGCTGATCTGAAAGGAGTAGGAAGGTCATATTTAGTATGGCCAGGATGGTGACATTAAATCCTGCTGACTGCTGAGGTTGGATTTAATATTACTATTTTAGAAATGCCACTTTTAGAAAGTGAGCATTTCTCTGCACTTAAATTTTTCTGTGCCTTACAATCCAAGTCTGGCTGGGTTTAGTTGACAGCTCCTTGTGCATTCACTCCGACACACCCCAAACACAGAATACTCAGACTTACTTGCATACATCTGCTTTTTGAATGGGTCTTCCTGGGCTGGGAGGGTGGAGGGCCTGCTCTCACACAATGGACTACCACACCCCCTACTGGGACCCTGGCAGACAGGATTGAACTGAAAGGGGACCTGGTGCACTTCTAAGCCACTCTTTGAAGTCTCACCCACTTCAAAGGCACATTTGGGTATGTAAACAGGGCCTCTGCCCCTTCCAACTCAGACACTTCTTGGAGAAGAAACTTGTAACCAGAACCTACATCCTGTCAAGAAGAACTGCCTGGCTGCCCAAAGGACTCCCCTGACTGCTTTCTGTGAAGGACTGCTGCCTTGCAGTTGCCCTGCTGCCTTGCTGCTCTCTGGCTGAGGTGAAGAAGTGCTCTCCAAGGGCTTGGATAGAGCTTGCCTCCTGTTCCCTGAAGTCTCAGGACCAAAAAGACTTCATCTCTTCAAGAAAGACTCCTTCTGTGGTGAAATTCGAACCACAGCCTATCAGAAACGATGCACAGCCTGCAACGCTGTGAAAATTTCACCGCACACAGAACCGGAATGAAGCAGCCCGACTTCGCAACGAGAAGATCGATGCAGCACCAGCGAAGCATCCGGAATTTCGATGCACGGCCCACTGGATCGACGCATAGCTGAGCCGGAACGACATAGCCCGACTTCCAGAGAGGAATCAATGCATCGCCTGCTGTGCAGTAGAAAATTTGACACAACGCCTGCCGGAGCGACGCAGCTCCTGTGCCTTCGTCCTGCCAGTGCAGGAAATCCACGCACCATCCCCGGGGCACCTGAAAACCCCGCAAACCGAAGAGGATCCACGACCAAACGCCGGAAATCGACGCACAGCCATCCCTGCATGGAAACTAAATGACGTATCGCCGTGTGCGGCCCAAGAAATCGAAGCACACCCCTTTGTTTCCACGCTTCTCCTCCTCTGCAGCCCTTTGCAGAGATTTTTCACTCGAACCAGGTACTTTGTGCTTGAAAGAGACTTTGTTTGCTTTTAAAAGGCTTAAGACACTTTATATCACTTCTCAGTGATATCTCTACATTTACTTATTGCATCTTTGATCATTTTGACCTGCATTTATCCAGATAAATATTATATATTTTTCTAACCACTGTGTGGTGTATTTTTTTGGTGCTATATGGTTGTATTTTATGATTTATTGCACAAATACTTTACACATTGCCTTCTAAGTTAAGCCTGACTGCTCAATGCCAAGCTACTAGAGGGTGGGCACAGGATAATTTGGATTGTGTGTGACTTACCCTGACTAGAGTGAGGGTCCTTGCTTGGACAGGGGGTAACTTGACTGCCAACCAAAGACCCCATTTCTAACAAGCCCTTTGTAGTTATTTTACACTTCTGTATTGTTTGTCGCTTATAGTTGGAAAGTATACCTGTACTTATTTGTGTTACAAAAATCGAATGAAGTTTATGAACTGAACTGAACTTTGCGCTGGGAGTCACCCAGGACCAGCGGTGGGCCCTCCAATCACTCTATAAGAGCTATCATAAGATTTGAAAATGCTGCCCTAAGTCTCCCAAGTTGGAGTAATATGACCTTGACAGACCTATTAGATTTGTACATATGGGTGCAGGAACCTTTGTTTTTAGATTATGTGACTGCTTTGTAGTAATTTTAAGGGTATACGAGAGGCTCACATAGTGAATTGTTCCACACATTAAAGTCTCCATTCACTTAATTAGTAATAACAGAGAATCATTGCTCATATTATTGAAAGTCATTGAAGGGTGGTGCTATCCTGAGGTAATTTAATGTTATTGTGGGGTATTTTGACTTTATAATTTTGTTTCCAACTATTCCCTGAAGTTTATTAACCACAGCCCTAGATTTTATTAGGCACATGAGGGGTATTATGTTTTTGAGGTTCAGGACTTGCTGGTGCACCCCCGTTAGAGGTGCAACGAGCACTGCGAACTACAGGGTACATTTAGCAGGTTACCTGATCTCTCGGTGTTCTCTTAATGTGCACCCCATGCTGATTAGAAGGCACTTCTGAGGGTGTCACCATAGGCATTTTCATCTTCTGTTGTCTGTGGCACCACTGAGTTGTGAGCTTTAGCTCACATTACCTCCCCAAAGTAAGCCTTGGACTGCTCTGCCTCACTACTCTGAAACTACACTGACAGTCGTGTGCTTAAATGGAGTAGTTAGTTCCTAGATTAGGGCTCTGCAGGACACTGGCACAGGTCACCAGTGGCAACGGACCACAGTTGTTACTATTTGTTCCCCTATCTCCTGCCTGCTGTAGGACACTGCACCCACATTCCTAATACCTTGTTTAAATCGTTTTCAGATTATCATAATTATGATAGATGGTTATCCAATGAAGTAAATCTTGGCAGCATATTCACATGTTGCCTGTTAAGAGACCCCCCCCCCGTTGCACTGGTAAGAAGTGTACAGTAACTACAGAATGCAGTAGTTTCCCTACTAATGAAATTTGTGTCAGTGGCCCATAAGACACTATTTCTGGCCCCACTACATTGGAATCTGGTGGATTGCATTCGTCATAATGTGCGTAATGTAATTAGTCATCCACCTGTGCTTGATCAGCATTGACCTTATGTGTCATGTTTCTGAAACCCAGTCGTGGCAGACTAATGTCGTCTGTCCTGTGACCATTAGGAGTTAAACAATTCCATTAAACCTTAGCCTTTTCCTCTAAATAGACTAGATGGGTTTAATGCAGGTCTATGAGCGCTAGCAAGCACTATTAACAAATTCATAAACTTGATCTGAAGATAAACATCTTAAATGCTTAATTCCAACTAGTGCCTTAAAATACACTATCATTCCTTGCTAAAGACATCATCAGCCACCCATCAACAACTAAGTTATAGATGCATCTCATATCTCCTCTGTGTTAGCCGAATAAAGATGAATGACATCTTCAAGAATTTGCAGAATCACACAATATTCTCCACAACAGAAATTTGGGTTTTATATGGGGAAGGTGCGTAGATCTACTTTCGTGACTTGATGCTGAGCATTCCAAAATTGTAATCCTGGTGCACCATTTTATAACATTCAAAAGTGTGGCCCACAAATCTCATGTTCAGCAATACAAATGCGATCACACAGGTCTGATTAATGCCAGACACACATATAGGTCATTCTGGTTGATGGACTCACAGCCCTAGTACTAAATGTGCCCTAATCTTAGAAAACAACCAAATCACACAACCTTCAAAAGAAAACCAAAGACAATCTTCTTCAGACTGCTTTTCCTACCCCATCTCAAAACCCCAGGACTACCACTGATCCAGAAAGGGAACGCGATTATCTGGTTAGATTTGACCCCTGATGTACACAGGATCTTAATATCCACAGGAGATTTACTTTCAACTTTAAATGTAAATGTAAATCATCCACTACCTGTGAAGAGGCTTAGTTAACCATGGATAAGCCTTCTTCATTGACACAGGTGTCAAGAAGTGGCTGTCACGAACAAGTATTTTACAAATAAATAATTAAGTAAATGTATGAATTATTTCCATTTGTCTGGCATGGATCCAACCCTTCTGGACCTACCTTGCACACCCTTGACATGAACTGTTAATTGTTGACTTTCTCACACCTGCATTTTCAAGTATGAAGCAGTATGCATCCTGGTAGCTTTCAACTCTCTTAAATGGACTTTATTACAAATTAAGGATTCTTTATTTGACTGAGATACCCACACTGAACTTCTGCTCTGAAATATCCCCCTAACAGATCGTCTGGGTGTTTACCAAGTTGCAAGCGCACACCCTTTGAGAAACTGTTGTGAGTTATTATTTGGCTTTTGCATTAGTTTTACTTTCATATTTTGCGAACCTTAGCACCACGTTAGTCCCATTTGGAACTATATAAATATATAAATGAAAAATACACAACCAATCAATAGAAATTAGTGAACTGCGCAAAAAAGGCCAGAACAAGAGATATGTGCATCGACATATTAATAGTAGAAGACGCGATACAAATGCTGATTAACATTCCACATACCGAATGAAATGCTTTCCATTGATTGTGCTTCTCGTATTTTGATTGGAATGACCACGATATACATTTGTGTCACCCTTCACCCTTGCCTAGTTTCCTGCAGAGCTGATGTTTCATATGTTGGGAAACTCATGTAGCTGTTCACGTACAAGTTATTATTGCTGGAATTCTGCTATGAACTATTTCAATTCTGTTCCAGGCTCTAAATGGAGAGATTGAAGGAGCCGAGAAAGTGTCTCTTCAACTGGTCAACCGGCTCTTGCCCTTGTTGATTGAAAAGCTGGCTGGCTTTCTAAAAAGGTATGATAACCTATGTGAAAAGGCTGGTGTTCCACTTAAGAAGATGGAAACGTGCACCTCCATTTATAAGTATTAGGTTGGTTTGAAAAAGTCACGATTTTAATTTTTCAAAATGTTTCACCTTTTGAAGAATGGTGCCTATCTTATATTTTGCTTTTTATTTACTCATTTTGTGTTTTTGTTTGTCGGTAAAAAAATAATTTTGCTTCGTGGAATCTACTTATGTCGACATTTTTGCATGTTTGATACTTATAAATAGGTTCTCTCATCTCCAGAGTCTGGATTTATTTCTACAGATGCAACTTGTTTGTAACTTGACCTGGGCAAAATTGAAACTACGTCGACGTAATTGACATACTTTTGGGAATTTTGAGTTACCCTTGCAATGTGCAATTACCCAAATTACTCCATTACACCACATCGAATAATTATTCTGCTGTTTATAGAAACATTATAGCACAGTCGAACATAAAGCTGTGGCTTGGTGCATTTGTGCTTTTCATAAAAAAATATGAATGACACATATACATTTTGAAGAATTTTCATATTTTTTGTGTAATTACACAAAAGCGAGTTATGCAAATTGTGGAATCATGCGTTTATATTTGGGTGGTGTAATAAACATACCATAGATATTAAAAGGGGTACAAGACTGGAGAGGGTCTACTCTAGGGAGATGGGAAAATTATCATCAACTCTTTGGCTTCCTTCACTCAGAGACAGAACTAAGGGCCAGATGTAGGAAAATCCAATTTTGCGACTTGCAAATTGCGAGTCTGACCGACTCGCAATTTGCAAGTCGCAAAATCGGATGCAGAATGGTGTCTCAGACACCTTCTGCGACTCGCTATGGGGTCGCAAAGACCCACCTCATCAATATTCATGAGGTGGGTCGCATTTTGCGACCCCATAGCGAGTCCCTGCACTCACAGGGATGGTGGCCTGCTGTAGTCAGCAAACCTCCATGTCTCTGACTGCTTTATAAATAAAGCAGTTTTTTTTTTCATTTTGCTGCCCGTTTTCCTTAAAGGAAAACGAGTTGCAAACTGAAAAATAAACCAAGAAATATTTTTGCCGACATTCACAAAGGGGAAGGGGTCCCATGGGGACCCCTTACCTTTTGCGAATGAGTTACCACCAGTGTGACACTGATGGTAACTGCGAGTTGGTTTGTGACCGCATTCGCGGTCACAAAGCAACTCTGAATTGCGATGCGAGTCGCAAATAGGAAGGGAACACCCCTTCCTATTTGCGAGTCGCATTCCTAAATTGCGGGTCGGTACCGACTCGCAATTTGGGAATGAGCATCGCGTTCGGCCGTTTGCATGCCGCAAACTGGGATTTTTGCAGTTTGCGACATGCAAACGGCTTACTACATCTGGCCCTTAATTTCAAGAGTCAAGGTATTGAGAGATTGAATTGGTGATACGGCTTGTTAAAACGCCTCTTTCTTCTTAGATAGTGTTACTAATTATTAAGGGAAGCCTGGGGTAGATGCTGCTTCCCCTGGTTGGCCCTTAGGTATGCCTACAATAGCTTTTTCTGCCCATAGTTCCATGATGGTAGAGACAAAGACAGAAAGTGGTACAGTCTAAAAGTGTCTTATTTAATCTTTGCCCTGCCCTCACCCACTACCTCTCAAATTGTATTGACTTGATGTACATGCACACACACAACCCATTTTGAGACATATATTTTGTATGTAATGTATACGGATTTTACCTAATGTGTGAGAAGGTACAACAGTTTGATCCTAATTACCTATATTTATAGTTATACGTCATAAATATTTGTCCTAAATAACATTTATAAAATTTAGTTCCTGTTGGTATAGATATTCTATTATTAACTTCAATGAGTTGACATTTGTGTAGATGATACTTAGGAGAAGAAATGTATATCAGACGATATTGTGTCAGTGGTATTCTGGTACCACACCATATTGGCGTCTTTGAGTTCTGCTCCACGAGAGATATAACCAAAAGAGATTGTCAGTATATCCTTGTGAGATCTCAATGAGGAGAACTGGCATTTCCTGGAGCTGCCCTGAACCTCTAGCATGACTTTGGCCCTCGTTTATGGACTTCCCACTTATTGGATGCACAGATTATTCTTGTTCTGAATGCATGGACCTGACACCTAACTATGCCGTGGTTCTGAATGCATAATGTTATGTTAAAAAGTGCAGGAAGATGTTGATCAGTAAGCCTGACAGTATGTACTGTTTGGGACAATGTGGACCAGCATCTGTGGTCATAACTCTAAGACTAACCATTGGCTATGGAAGGGAGTACCTCACCTTTGATGGTGCCAAAGGCCTCTGTAGCCCTCCATGAGGGTGAGGTAAGAGTGGCCTCTCCAGAAAGTCTTTAGAAACTATACATAATCCTGTCTCCAGCAAAGATGATTCTTGAGCACCAGACAGATCTGTAGTGTCTACATCGATGCTCAGAAAGAGCAGTTTTGGTAAAGGACTGAAGGAATCCTGTACACATTCCCTGCTAAAGTTCCCACAATCCCCTGAAAATCAAAGCTCATGAGCATTCTTTATCAAATCAGGATAACTGATAGTTCATCCTCTGGCATGTAATAAATTTAGAACTTGTTCACAACTCATAGCACCCCTGCTATGTTCTTGCTGCATTGCAGTGAATCCTTTAAATTCATAACTGCAATAAACTGCACCTACGTGTGCAAGAAATCCTATGACATTATTCTGCCTTTGATAACAGACAAAAGTAAAATCTCACTCAGCGACCTTCTAGACCAATGGCCTTTTAACTTTTTAACGCCACACCCCAAAAACAATCAGTGAGCATCCCCCAAAATGAAAAACGTTTTTTCTCACAATCATTCTATACTATTAGCAGTCCTGAACAAATTTAAATCGTCAAATAGTGCAGTTATGTTCATTTATCCCTTTTGAAAATGCAATCGAATACGTGCTTATAAACATTCTCTTGTCAGCAAGGCCTCCTCAAAGGTCTAAAGTATGCATAACGTTATCCTGTATGCGAATTATGTGGAGGGGATTTGGAGTTTATTTACCCCCCCCCCACCCGCCACACACACACTCAGCTCCCCCCATCCACAACATGAGTGACTAAGGACGCTGCTGGTGTCCGTTCGGAGAGTTGATCTCTGCCACTGTTTCCTCTCTCTGATTTCACTGCGTTTGTCTCTGTCCCCAGGAACAAAAATAAATGGTCCTCTTGGCCTGAGGCTGGCGCCCCTCGCTCCCCCAGAGGAAGTAACACCGTACAGTTTAAAGACCTGTATGGCACATGCTTTTGGCTCACAAGACACCGAAATAAAAATTCGCAGTGTATTCATGCCTTTACTTTTCACCGTGGCCAGCTGTGCTGTTTCTATACCTTCTGAAACCATGTGGTTGTACTTGATAGCGTAAACATGTCGGACGCGACTACCACAGGCATGGATAAAGACGGGCTTATTTGAAGACTTGAACGTTAACTTTTGTTTATATTTTTTCAATAGGTTCAAGTTGAAGTTTGAAAAGTTTGTGGAGGAAAATAGAAATCATGCATATTTTCTACCCATTGTAATTGCCAATCTCAACAGTTCTGGCGATTACAGGTGAGTTTGACTGACTGACTGGATACTTAGAAGTTAACAACATTCATGAAATCCAACTGTTGAGCTGCTTGTTGGTTTTATTTTTGGCAGTGGAAAGATGTGCCCATGCCCTCTACACTTGGGGACCCCACCATAAGATTGTTACCCGATATGCCTATGGCAAAAACTGCAGATTTATTCTGTAATTCGTATTTGAGTACGCCAGACCAAAAGTTATCCCATCCCCGCCTGCCACCTTCCACTGTAGCCATGTACCACTCTGTGAATCCAGCCCATGGTGCTTGTTTTATTGCTAGAGCATGTTGAAAAGGGTTACTTTTTGTAATTGATCACTGCTGGGTTTTACGTTCCTGCTCACATACTCTAAAAACTCAGACCCTAATTTATACTTTCTTAGCGCCGCTTTTGCGTCATTTTTTTATGCAAAAGCAGCACAACCTTACAAAATATAATTGAATTTTGTAAGTTTGCGCCGCTTTTGCATCATTTTTTGATGCAAAAGCGGTGCAAACTTACAGAATATAATTGAATTTTGTAAGTTTGCGCCGCTTTTGCGTCAAAAAATGACACAAATGCGGCGCTAAAAAAGTATAAATCAGGCCCTCAGTCACCTCAAGGTATTTTGATGTCATGGGGACAGTACACTATTTTCTCCTCCCTTTTCTTTATTCTTCTCAATGCTATCCCACATATGGCTACCCCAGATGTATCATGTTTTCATTCCTCCCCTCTACATCTCCTTCTGCGGCGGCCCCTGACACTTTTTCTGCCATTTCACTTATCTACTTTCTGCTCTTTGTCCCTCACCTTTTGTTTACTGCAGCTTCCTCTTTTCAATGCTGTGTCCTCTTCTAAGTTCCTCCTCTCTCCAAACGTTTTTCTAGGTTCTTGCATCCTGTCTTTAGCCTCACCTTGTCCATTTTCTCTCCTCTGCTACTCATGCTTCTACTTTTCTCACTACTCTCATATCATCCCTTTGTCATTTTCCATTTCCACCCTCTTTCTTTTCTCCATCTAGGGTCCTTGCCCACGATCCTTTCTTGTTTTTTTTTAGGATTTTGTTCTGCCTGCGTTCTGTGTAGATATTTGTTTTTCACAGAAGATTTGGAAGGTCCTTCTGTCTACCCGTCTCAGATGTTTTTTCTTGGAGGTAGATTCCCTTTGTGTCACCTTTGGTTTTGCTGGCAAGCACAACAGAATACATTTTACTGCCTTGGGTCACTGTATCCAGTTGCCCATTCCCTTGGCATGTTGGCATCGGTGTCTGCTGAATCCAAGTTGATTCAGGGTTCTTCCAACAGTGTGATTTTACCTCCTTGACACCTGTTAAAAGCAGGTGGTGACCTCGTGAGGTGCTTCAGTGGTAGTTATTTATGCCTGGTATTTTTGGCTATCCGTGGTTGATTGATAGTTCTGCTTGGATAGATTTAGGCAATATAAGCAATGGGACTAGGAAGACTACCAAGGAAATAATTACTTTCCGATTATCTTGATTACTCTGGGTTCTAGTCTTCCTCATCACACTCTTTGCACCGGACCCTCTCTGACCTTTTTGGTTCTATCTCAGGGAAAAAACAGTTGTTTGCTCAAAACCTATTCTAAGGGTGGTTCCTATCTGTAGTTCTCAGTACAAGGAGAAAACAAAGAAAATGGGCTAGGTATAATATTTGTTAAGAGAATCGTTTTTAGGGTTACAAGAAGAAAATCATGATCCTTAGATTAGGCAAACCACATTTTATCCTTTCTTCCTTTCTTTCTTCCTTTCTTTCTTTCTTTCTTTCTTTCTTTCTTTCTTTCTTTCTTTCTTTCTTTCTTTCTTTCTTTCTTTCTTTCTTTCTTTCTTTCTTTCTTTCTTTCTTCTCATGATCCTATGACTCATTACCCTCGGCCCCCTCAGTTGCTATCTCTATCCTCTTCCTTCTGTCTTGTTTTACTCCTTTTCCATTTTTCGCCCCTTTATATCATCCTCTATTTTCACTGAAAATCTGCCATTTCCTTTGTTCCCTGGATCCTGCCAAAGTGCTGTTCACCTGAGGTGCACTGCTTCTGATTCATACAGATGATTTGCGTGGCACACCCTTACGTTGTTTAGACAGTTCCTCTGCCAGGAATTATGCAATCAAGGAAAATGTGCCCTCTGTCCCGTGAGTAGAATGTAAAACACAGACCTCCTTAGAATGCAATTGGGCCAGGTGTTAATGCACCTGCCGCATTAATGAAATCTATGCCCCTACCTGGCCCTCCTCACCTTTTTACCCCAGAGCTGTCATCTGTGTTTTACATGACAGGTCTCTGAATGTCTCAGCCCCTGATTTGGTATTTAGGAGCAAACAAGCTCTAGCCTTGGAGTTCCCTTTCAATTTGCTGGATTGCTTGGCTCAGGAATCTCCAACCTTTCCTATAGTAAGAGCTACGTCTGATTACTGGGGTTCAATAAGAATTCCTAAAGGCCAAGTAACTTATACTTTTCCCTTGGAGTACCACAGCCTAACTTATTGGCAGATGAGCTGTGTTACAAAAGGTTTACCTTTGGTGCTCTCAAGGATCAGTTTGTCCCTTTGTGCTTGTGTCTCATTGGCAAGCAAGACATTGGATGACACCGCTCTCATTTTGAGAGCTAAGGTCTGAACATTGGATGACACCGCTCTCATTTTGAGAGCTAAGGTCTGAACATTGGATGACACCACTCTCATTTTGAGAGCTAAGGTCTGAAACCCTTCGGCTATCTAGCTAATTGCTCGGTAGTCCTTTGAATAATGTCCACAACAAGCAAATCAGATAAATCCTAAAACATACACTGTACTTTTAAGTAGGTCCATAATTTCTAATACATTTTGCAAGGCACATGCAGACTTCGTTGCTGTCCA
Organism: Pleurodeles waltl; assembly: GCF_031143425.1. Taxonomy (NCBI): domain Eukaryota; kingdom Metazoa; phylum Chordata; class Amphibia; order Caudata; family Salamandridae; genus Pleurodeles; species Pleurodeles waltl. The sequence continues at coordinate 464,684,073 of NC_090448.1, read as the reverse complement.
AAAATAAATTTGTCTCTGCAGTCAACCCCACAGAATTTACTTGTCCAAGAATCAATGTACACAAATAAATTCATGAAGAGCTTGCTTTAAAAAGCTAACGGCTCCTAAAGAAAGAAAATACAGAGGAGAAGAAAAGAAAAAAGAAAACAGAAAGGACAGAATGAAGAAAGCAAGACAAAAAAGAAGGAAGAAAGGACGTGGAGGGAAACAAAGAATAAACAAAGAGTAAGGAAAAAAATGCACATGAAGGAAAGAAAGAGAGACGAGAAAGAAAGTGAAAGAAACAAGAAAAAGATGAAGCGAGAGCACAAAAAGAAAAGAAGAAAGATTGGAAAGGGAAAAAGAGGGAGCCAACAAGAAAGAAAGAAGAAGAAGAGAGAAAAACAATGAACTATAAAGGGGAAAAGAGAAGGGACGGGAGAGAGAAAGACAGAAAAAGAAAGGAAGATAAAACAAATGAGAACAAAAGAAAAAATGGAGAGAGCGAACAGAGAAGAATGAAAGAATTGCAGAAAAGGAGCAACAAAAGCATAACTAAAGAAAGTTTGAGAATGAGGGAGGAAGCAATTTAAACATTATGACTGAAAGGAGCAAAGAAGGGAGCTGGAAGACAAGAAGGGAGAAAAAGAAAGGATAGCAAAAAGAGAGAAACAGAAAGGTGTGATTGAAATAAATAAAAGGGAGAAAGTAAGAAAGGAAAGAAGAAAGACTTATGGAAGCTAAAGCCAACATTCACTCAAACAAATTCTGAAAGCCACAAATCTTTCCCAGGCTTTGTTTTCAGTGATCAAGTGGCTTCAAAGTATTCCTCCTCAAGTGGAAGCCACTAGGTTCAATTTGAAATGTAACCATATTGCTGATTTTTTTATTCATAAAATTGAAGATATTTAGGGTCTGATTTATTTCTTGACATTGTGTATACTCCATTGCAACAGCAATAAAGTATACATAGCACCAAGATAAAGGTTCACCCGCCTGATTTTCACACCAACATCCCTTAAGTTTGATTATGGCGGTGACAAATGGCCATATGTCCATCCACCTGATTAGGCTAGGTAGACATCGAGACATATTTTTACTGTCCATCACCAACATGCAAACCCTGGTGGTAAGGAACAGCTAAATAGGAATAATGCTCCTCCTCACATGGGAGATAACGTCTGGCAAGGGGAGCAATATCTTTTTAATTTTAATCCCACTCCTGGATTTTCTTTCTGAAAATAAAAAAGAAAACTGTTTAGTGCCGGGCTCCATCATGTAGCCAGAGCCCTGCACCAAACAGCAGAGAACATTGACAGGAATTGCCGTTTTTAGAGATTGTCGGTCTTTCCCATATTAAAAAACACAAGACTTGGACTCCAAAGTATTGTCCAACTGTAGATGAGCCTCTCAATTGCATTTTCTCAGCAAAGTTCTCAAAAAGAGGTGTTCCAACAGCTGTCCAGTTTTGTTACAAGTAATATTCTTCTCAATGTGGCACAGATGGGCTTCTGTGCAGATCACAGCATAGAGTTTGTCCTAGTCTCAGTTTTAGATGACCTGAGATTATTAGCCAATTCAGAGATAGCCCTGCTGTGCTAGTATTCTTTGACTTAAGCATAGCCTTTGACACCATTAAACATTCAGTTTTCCTCACCATACTGCAGAACTTGGTATTGGTTGTTCGGCCTGAGACTTGCTTAAGAATTTTCTAACAAATAGATCCTTTTGATTGATGTTAGCCCCATTAGAATTTTTTTCGAGGCCCTGCTCATGTTGTATTCCTTAGGACTCAATTCTTTCACCATTACTTTTCAACTTTTGCCTGATTCCTCTGGCGCACCTGATTGAAAATTTTGAACTAAAATATTTTTCTCTGTGCTGATGACATCCAAGTAATTGCTAGCTTTAATAATGGAGACATCAAGTTTCCCTTAAATCTCTATACGTGTCTGGCCAGCATTCAACTCACGATAAGCTTCAACCATCTTAAGCTAAACTGAAGTAAAACGAGGATTTGGAGTATTTCAAAACCAACAACCCCTCTACCAATCAATTTTTGGCCTCTCAGTTTTGGCTCACTCCCCCTCAATGGGTCTGGCAGTTAAGAACCTTGTTGTGAAGAACCACGTCTCAATAACTTTATCTGAAGAAGGAACTACAGTGAACAAAACTTGCTTGTTCCAGCATCACGGCCTTAAACGAGTACTCTACCTGTTTATCCCTGCCCAGAAATCACAATTGTGTATGCTTATATTTCATCACATTTAGATTACTGTAACACTATGTACTTGGCAGGGGTGGCTCTTCCATAGGGGTGGAGGAGCGTTGCCCTCCCCGCCAGCAGCGGCAGCTGCAAACCTCTTCCGGAAAAACGATCATAAACTGCATTTATGATCGTTTTTGGGGAACGTGGCGTGGCCACGGGGATGACATGCACTGAGTGAGAGTGCTCAGCACTCTCCGTCAGAGCGCATCTGTGTTTGGCCGGCCGTCTTGGTCCGGACATGCACACAGGGGTAGTAGGCTGTGTTGCCGGGCTGGAGAGAGCCTGTACAGGCTCCCAGTCTTCATGGGAGCGCCCTGGCTGGGCGCTCCCAGCCAATCCTGATGATGCTGTAAGGAGGAGGCTGAGCATCATCACAGGAGCGTAGCTAAGTGGTTTTAAACAAATTATTTTGTATTTAATTTATTTAAACCCCCGCGCGCTTGTGCCACCCCTTTTCATTAGTGCGAGCCACGACTGGTACTTGGCACTACCTGCATTACTCTCCAAGAAAATGAAACAGATTTAAATTCAAATTTTTGCTTTTTGGCTATCTAGCAGTACTCAGCACACGTTTCACATTTCAGTCTTGTCTTGTCTTGACTGCACTGGTTGCTGGTGAAAAAAATAATTATGTTCAAATCATCATGGCAGGCTCACAAGGCAGTCAATTCACCCAACAGTTTTTATTTTAGGTCCCGTTTTAGGCAGTATCTTCCTAGTTGCACCTCAAGGTCAGTTTCTCATTGTAATGTAATGGTTCCTGGGGTTTAACAATGATTATCAGTAATTGAAGAATGAGTCCATACTAGACCTGGTTTTAACACCAAGATACCTTAGGAGGGTGGCAGATACACTCTACAAGAAAGCAAAAACATAAACAAGCATTGTTAGAAATGGGGTTTCTGTTTGGCTAGGGTATACACCTCAGCCAGGCAGAATCCACCCACTCTAGTCAGGGCAAGGGAGTTACACGTCCAAAATAACCCCTGCTCAGCCCCTTGGTAGCTTGGCACAAGCAGTCAGGCCTATCCCAGAGGCAATGTGTAAAGCGTTTGCACAACACACACAACACACGTGATGCAATATCCTCACCAAAAAGGAAACACAACACCAGATTATATGAAAATATACTGTATTGTACACAACACAATTATTAGACTAAACATCACATATCAGTAGTATCCTGCCACCTTAGCAGTTGTCAGAACATTACACATTAGTTACTCTGCAAACTAGCAGTAGTCACAAATAACACACAGGTTACTCAGTATTCTGCAACATAAGCAGTAGTCAGGAAACACGTTATTACACCAAAGCACGTCATAAGAATATGATAAACGCCCATAGTAGGAACATTAAAAAGCATGTGGCAAGTTAGAAAAACATATTAGCATGTCATGCCCATAACAGGAACATTTGCATACACATATGAAGGCATCCTAAACAGATAGGCAACATATAAATTAGCAAAGTCTTTAGAAAGAACTTAGATCATATGTATTGGTCCTTTAGGAAATACATGTAAAAGATGAGCTCCAAGTATGCTGCCAAGGGATTCTTCTCGTGCCCCGGGGGCAAAGAACAGCATGCTCGCTCGCGCTTAGGCCAGCAACTTCCCCCGTGCTGCAGCAGTGATTTCCTTGGCATAAAAACTAAACGCTTTTCGTAGCACACCAGCAAGGGGAAAGCGCTTCCAAGCGCTAACGAAATCCCCCACAGAGCACTTTTCCAAGCGCTAATCTCAGCCCAAAATGGTGAAGCACCCCTTGTGCTTCAGGGTGACATGCAGGGGTCAGGGGCCACAGCACCCTGCCCCTGGGGAGCAAAAGCTTGCAAGAAAAGGCCCACAGGTGAAGGGCCCGTCAACAGGTCAGCACAAGCAGTATGTAGCAAGTGGCAAGTCCTCTTTAGTGACCAAGCAGGTCACAGGTCAGCACAGCAGCAGTCGTCCATGGCGGTTCCTGGTGGGTTCTCCCAGCAGTCTGTGTCCAGTTCCAGGTAAGTTCAAAGAGTCTCCAAATTGTGGGGAAAATTCCCCTGTACTTATACTCAGTCTTACAATGTTTTGCAATGGTCAGGAGAGGAGGTTCCAGACAGTTACAACTGGTTCAGGGAGTGCCCCCTCTCTCTTTCAGCACAGGCTCCAAACATCAGTGGGGGGTTAACGACCCTATTGTGTGAGGCCAGGGCACAGCCTTTACAAATGTAGGCTTTCCCTGCCTCTCCCTTCTCTCAGCCCAGGAAGACTATTCAGTATGCAGATGCACCTCTGTGACACCTCCACCCTCCCTGTGTACAGGTTGTCTGAAAAGTATGCACAAAGCCCCAACTGTCACTCTGCCCAGACATGGATTGGAGTCAAGCTGCAAAACACCAGAGTCAGGGCGTACCTTAGGGGTTGCTTACATGTAGTAAAAAGGGAGTTCTGGGCCTGGCAAGTAAATTTAGATGCCAGGTCCCTGTGGCAGAAAACTGCACACACAGGCCTTGCGCTAGCAGGTCTGAGACAGGTTTGAAAGCCCACTTCAGGGGGTGGCGCAAGCAGTGCTGCCGGCCCACTAGTAGTATTTAATTTACAGGCCCTGGGTGTAACGATACCACTGTACAAGGGACTTATAGGTAAATTAAATATGCCAATTAGGTATAAGCTTTAGATCGGAGAGCACCTGCACTTTTAGCACTGGTCAGCAGTGATAAAGTGCTCAGAGTCCTAGAACCAACAGCGAGAGGTCAGAAAAACCAGCAGGAAGGAGGCAAAAAGACTGGGGATGACCCTGTGTAAGGAAAAAGTCCAACAAGCATGCACAGAGAGAAAAGAAAAACAGAAAAGGGAGAGAAAAAGGAAGAAAAAGGAGTAAGAAGGAGATAGAAAGGAGGACAGAGAAAAGGAGAAAAAGAAAAAAGAAGAGAAGGTATGAAAGAGAAAGTGACAGAAAAAGACAGCACTGGTAAAAAATACAAAGAGAAAAAAACAAAACAAAACAAAGAGAGAAGCAAAGAAGCCTTTGTTTGTTTTGCAGTGCGGCAAACTATTCCTGATAACATGCCCAGTAAGAGATGTACTTCAGCAGAAGGGCTAGTTGGCTAATAATTTACTTTTCCACTTTTTTCTGTTCGTTCTTCATCTTTTTTACTTTTTATCTATCCTTATATTTCAAATCATAACTTTAGGTTAAAGTAATTCTAATCCTTCTTTCTGGTTGCAAATATGAATCATATTGTCTGTGATGTTCATTAAAACTAAACGGTTTTTATACCAACTCTAAGTAAACCTGTAATTGTTATTGTCTTTTTTAATTGTCATTTTTTAATGTAGGCCTACGGCCACAACCTTTAGGGAGCATTCTTTCCTTTTCATGTGCTTGTTCTTATGCTCTTATGCTTCCCATAAAATATAAATATTCCTCGACCCAGCCTGTGAAGACCAGACCTAATGGCTTTGCTAATTATGTTTAAATGTGTACTCACAACCAACTCAATTGCATCGTGCCTGATGTAAAAAATGAGACTTGCCAAGCAAAAGACAATTTTATGTTGATATACCCACGTGGTGTGCTACAGATATACACTAACCATGCCATGCCTGCATTATTTACCTATATTCACCAAGCAACTGTCTACTCACATTTATTTCCTGTTAACTTCCTGGAACACTCGAGCAATGGTACACGTTGCTTCATAATATTGGTATCAATGCCTCTCTACCCTAGGGCAGGCGAAAACGGAATTGCGAAGTTAGGATTCATTGCTCTATTTCTTCGTTGTGTGTGTACTGAACACCTTCTGGCAAACGTGATCTTCTAGAACATCAAGGACTGGTATTTTTAAATTGTGAATGAAGTTCTAAAATGTTTCTCTCTTGGGTGAAAATTAAATTGTTGATGAAGTTGCCCTTTGCTTTATTATTTTTACTTCTAAAACATCTATAGTTGGATGTGGTGTTTTAATTGTTATTCTGAATTTTACAATCATACCCTTAGTAGAAATTAGCTTTTCTACATGGAGTAGCTTTAAAATATTTCACACATTATCAGTTTTATCAAAATACGTGGTAACTACTATCTAGCGTCAAAACATTTTAAGCGAAGACTGATAAAATCAACACAGCACATTTGCACTACATTTTCTAGACTGCAATTGAATTTAATGAGCTGTCACATTTTTTATCCATGTATTTCTGACAAATTGTTTCTTGAAATTCCAGAGACTATATCGGAACTCTTGAAAACCGCCCCATTGAAGATGAAGTAAAATGGTATGTCTGGAACATACTGAGCGACATTGAAAGGATTGGATTTGAGGCGCTCCTTCAAGACTTGTATCTAGACTTAGAGGTGCATAAACTTTGTGATTTGTTCAAAGCACAAAAGTTACAACAGTAATGAAGTTTGACATTTGGTCACTGTAGGAAAGTACCATCTTGCCTGGCATGTTACCCCCAATTTTACTGTATGTATGTTTGTTTTTGCCTATGTGTCACTGGGATCCTGCTAGTCAGGACCCCAGTGCTCATAAAGTAGGCCCTGTATGTATTCCCTGTGTGGTGCCTAACTGTATCACTGAGGCTCTGCTAACCAGAACCACAGTGTTTATGCTCTCTCTGCTTTTAAAATTGTCACTGCAGGCTAGTGACTAATTTTACCAATTCTGATTGGTGCACTGGAACATCCTTATAATTCCCTAGTATATGGTACCTAAGTACCCAGGTTATTGGGGTTCCAGGAGATCCCTATGGGCTGCAGCATTTCTTTTGCCACCCATAGGGAGCTCAGACAATTCTTACACAGGACTGCCACTGCAGCCTGAGTGAAATAACGTCCACGTTATTTCACAGCCATTTTACACTGCACTTAAGTAACTTATAAGTCACCTATGTGTCTAATCCTCACTTAGTGAAGGTTAGGTGCCAAGTTACTTAGTGTGAGGGTACCCAGGCACTAGCCAAGGTGCCCCCACATTGTTCAGGGAAATTTTCCCCGGACTTTGTGATTGCGGGGACACCATTACACGTGTGCACTACATATAGGTTAATACCTATATGTAGTGTCACCATGGTAACTCAGAACATGGCCATGTAACATGTCTAGGATCATGAAATGGTCACCCCAATACCATTCTGGTATTGGGGGGACAATTCCATGCATCCGCGGGTCTCCAGCATAGAGCCCGGGTACAGCCAAACTAACTTTCCGGGGTCTCCTCTGCAGATACCGCTGCTGCCAATCCCTCAGACAGGTTTCTGCCACCCTGGGGCCTGGGCAGCCAGGTCCCAGGAAGGCAGAACAATGGATTTCCTCTGAGAGAGGGTGTTACACCCTCTCCCTTTGGAAATAGGTGTGAAGGGCCTAGGAGGAGTAGCCTCTCCTAGCCTCTGGAAATGCTTTGAAGGGCACAGAAGGTGCCCTCCTTGCATAAGCCAGCCTACACTGGTTCAGGGATCCTTCCAGCCCTGCTCTGGTGTGAAACTGGACAAAGGAAAGGGGAGTGACCAGTCCCCTGACCAGCACCTCCCAGGGGAGGTGCCCAGAGCTCCTCCAGTGTGTCCCAGACCTCTGCCATCTTGGATGCAGAGGTGTGAGGGCACAATGGGCAGCTCTGAGTGGCCAGTGCCAGCAGGTGACGTCAGAGACCCCTCCTGATAGGTGCTTACCTTTCTCTGTAGCCAATCCTCCTCTGTGGGCTATTTAGGGTCTCTCCTGTGGGCATCTCACCAGATAACGAATGCAAGAGCTCACCAGAATTCCTCTGCACTTCCCTCTTCGACTTCTGCCAAGGATCGACCGCTGACTGCTCCAGGACACCTGCATAACCATAACAAAGTAGCAAGAAGACTACCAGCAACATTGTAGCGCCTCAACCTGCAGGCTTTCTCAACTGTTTCCTGGTGGTGCATACTCTGAGGGGTGTCTGCCTTTACCCTGCACTGGAAGCCAAGAAGAAATCTCCCGTGGGTCGACGGAATCTTCCCCCTGCTAACGCAGGCACCAAACTTCTGCATCACCGGCCCTCTGGGGCTCCTCTCATCCTGACGAGCGTGGTCCCTGGAACACAGGAGCTGGGTCCAAGTGTCTCCGACAGTCCAGTGGACCTTCTGTCCAAATTTGGTGGAGGTAAGTCCTTGCCTCCCCACACCAGACAGTAATCCTGTGGACTGTATAAACTGCAGCTGCTCGGGCTTCTGTGCACTTTTGCAAGACTTTCTTTGTGCACAGCCTAGCCCAGGTCCCCAGCACTCCGTCTTGCATTGCCCAACTCGCTGAGTTGAACTCTGACGTCGTGGGACCCTCTTTTGTTTCTCTGAGTTGACCGTCATCTTCTAAGTGCCTGTTCAAGGGCTTCTGCGGGCGCTGCCTGCTTCTGTGTGGGCTTTCCGTGTTGCTGAGTGCCCCCTCTGTCTCCTCCTCTAAGGGACGACCTACTGGTCGTCCCTGGGCTCCCAGCAGCACCAAAATCCTCAACTGTGACTCTTGCAGATAACAAGGCTTGTTTGCAGTCTTTCTGTGTGGAAACAACTCTGCATCCTCCAGCACACCGTGGGACATTCTCTGACCAAAGGAGAAGTTCCTGGCACCTCCCGTTGTTGCAGAATCTTCGGCTTCTTCCACGAGTAGGCAGCCGTCTTGCACCTTCATCCGTGGTTTAGTGGGCTCCTGCCCTGCCCCGGACACTTGCGTGACTCTTGGACTTGGTCCCCTTCCTTTACAGGTCCTCAGGTCCAGGAATCCATCTTCAGTGCTTTGCAGTCAGTTGTTGTCCTTGCAGAATCCCCTATCTCGACTTTACTGTCTTTCTGGGGTTGTAGGGTAACTTTACTCCTACTTTTCAGGGTCTTGGGGTTGGGGTATCTTGGACACCCTTAGTGTTTTCTTACACTCCCAGCGACCCTCTACACACTACACTAGGCCTGGGGTCCATTCGTGGTTTGCATTCCACTTTTGGAGTATATGGTTTGTGTTGCCCCTAGGCCTATTTCTCCCTATGGCATTCTATTGTGATTCTACATTTGTTGTACTACTTTTCCAACTGTTACTTACCTGCTTTTGGTTTGCGTGTGTATATTTTGTGTATTTTACTTACCTCCTAAGGGAGTATATCCTCTGAGATACTTTTGGCATATTGTCACTAAAATAAAGTACCTTTATTTTTAGTAACTCTGAGTATTGTGTTTTCTTATGATATAGTGCTATATGATATAAGTGGGATAGAAGGAGCTTTGAATGTCTCCTAGTTCAGTCTAAGCTGCTCTGCTATAGCTACCTCTATCAGCCTAAGCTGCTAGAACACCTCTATTCTACTAATAAGGAATAACTGGACGTGGCACAAGGTGTACGTACCACAAGGTACCCACTATAAGCCAGGCCAGCCTCCTACAGTCACCACTACTGCATGCTTCCACAGATGGTTCCTTCATGTGCTGAGCAGGAGGTTAAGCTTCCCAAGTTCCTATATCAATAGCAAAAGCCAACATATCCTTACTTACATTCAGCGGTCCACTGTTTCATTATGATGAATTTCTCAAAACTCTGGAGAGCTTCCATCTGACACTTGCCATATTTTTCAATGTGTTGACCTCCACCATACACAATTATTACAACACCTCTCTATCAGGAACCGTTGGGAAAGACTATTCTTGTTACACTGCTTTCATATGAAGGAATGTGAAATGTTTAGAGGGATTACAGCACTCAGTTTGTTAACCAGAGTGTTTGCCATTTGATTCTGTATGTTAACACCTGAAGCCCTCATGTTTTTCTTACTCAGACGTGGATCTGTCTCATATCGCTCAAGTTATACCTCGTCTGGCAGTATAACTAGAACCATATGTCACAGTGAGCACAGGCCCTAGTTTGCATATATCTGTAACACTTGGGACATCAAGGGGTAGATTTAAGACAGTGGCGCCACTTTCCTTGCACCCCTTTGCACCCCCCTACTGCCACCATGTGTGCGCCACATTTAAAATACGGCACACCATGGTGCAGGGTACAGGGCAATAGCATCAGAATTTTTGACGCTATTGATGTACTGTTCAGGAGCTAACCCTGAACAGTACATAGGGGCCCATTGTAACCAAAGGTGTGCCCCATTTTAACCCCTGCTCTGAACAGTCATTAAAAATGATAAAAAAGTGGCACAAATAAATCTTTTAGATTTCTTTGCACCATTTGTCGGCCTCCCTAACGGGGGAACGTCTCCCCCTTTATACATTATGCCTGGCGCAGGCATAATGCGGTGCAAGGGGTTACAAAGTGGCACAAAGCATGCATTGTGCCACTTTGTAAATATGGCACAGAGTTTTTGCCATAATAAATTTGCCACAATAGCGTCAAAAAAAGATGCTAAGGTGGCGACATATGGCTCAGGAGGCTCTTAAATCTGCCCCCAAATGGGGAAAACAACAGAGTGATGTAATGAATGCTTGAGTTATTCTCAGCCATTAGTGATCACTTGGCCTGCATTCCAGTCCATCATTTTTCACCCACTGTGCCATTCTAAACAGGGAGCAGCCATTTTTAAAAATCTTTCTTTGTTCTGCTTCAGTAGGAACAGTCCAGCCTGAACTGCCAAGTAAGGTACCCCCCCAGAAGGGGCACCCAAGCAACCACAGGCTGTTTTTTGCCTACTTAGGCCTTGTTTAGGGTTGCCGCCTGGTTGTGTTTTTTTTACTGGCACAACCAGCATTTTAATGTCCCGGCCTGTACAAAAATTAGCAAAATCACTTTTTCCCCTTAGCAATACATACTTTAAACAGTAAATATGAGAAAATATAACTGTAAAATATGTTCTACAGCTGCCAAAATTATCCCTGACCGACAATTAAAGTACACAAAGATAGGTAATGTTAAAAATGAATAACAAATGATTTTTTATATAGTTCTATTTAAGTACCATGTCAGATATTCTTAAATGTAAACAAATGGCTGGTATTTTTCTGTAGGAAATGTAGCAATCCTAACCTCGTTTGTGAGGCTTAGTTTGACTCCTGTGGCACACTGAGCACAAGATCCACATCTGGGTAAACATGTCACACCTAGAATGTCAAATGGAACAAACAACAAAGTGATGCAAGAAAAGCTCAAATTATTCTCAGCCACTCGTGATCACTCGTAGCTAAATTTCAGTCCGTTATCTTTTTGTTCAGTGTGCCATTCTAGACAGAGACCAGTCACATGTAAATCAGTTTTGTTACTAATCAATTCAGAACAGTTAAACCTGAACTTCCAGGCTGGGTCCTCTTCAGATGGGAATGCAAACAACCTCTTACTGGTTTTGTTCTTCTTAAGCCTTGTCAGTGAAGCACAGCTTGAATCCTGCTGCACAGTGAGCATGTGACTTATGTTTGGCCATACCTGTTGCACTTGGGAAATCAATTGGAACAAATGTGCAAGAGAAGGAATGTTAGAATTAATTTGAGCCATTACTGATCGTTTGGCCGTTTGACAGTCCATCACTGTTTACTGCGATCAGCGGAGAAGTATTGGTGGATTTGTTTAATGAGGCCAGACGGAGATGCCACGTGGAGATGCCCTTCAAGCTCTGAATCACTCTCATTTCGTATGCAGTGATGGGGCATCAGTCCTTAGACTTGTAGGATCCCTAATCCCAGCTCTTATTTTTCTGGAGTGAAAAAACAGGCATAGTCATCTGGCTTAGAAATGAAAGTGCACGTCACCTAATGACTTAGCTACTGCTTGTTTTTGTTTCCAACTGCAATATTTTGTACATGGTTTCACTTACCTTTGAAATCAAGAAAACTAAAGTATTTTTTTTTCTTTGCTCATGATCTTGATTATGCCCTAGTAGAACGGCGTTGTGGTGACTTCATTCTTTCCCGATTAAAGGATGTGATGGAATTGTTTCGACCATCATTTTACCGAGAAAGGTCACAACAAACATAAATCACTGGGGACGTGGGGGTAGGGGACGGGCTGTATAAAAATGCTGCCTGCGCTTGATTTTACTGACTGTGCTTACAATACACTTTCCTTGAGCGCCTCCTGTATGGCGAAACACAAGATTTGATTTACAATATTACAATTTCAAACATGCGGCGCTACAAAAACCACTAAACGCAGAGGCTGGCCCGCCCGTAATTCTGCAGGAGGGAGCAACCACGTCGAGCAACTGCTGAAATACTGCCCAGTCTGCCAAATAAAGATTGGATTAGATTTAGAACACAGTCTGTGATATTCAAAGCTGTCTATAAACAGCCCTGCGTGCGTCTTCGGAGTTGACGTGGCCTATTCCGTCTCAATGTAAGACGACACTGGACAGTGAGACCTGCTCAGCCTAGCATCACGTCGCCCGCCGCCGTGTGTGCCACAGGGTGACCACCTGGCATTGAGGCAAATTCTGGACAGGACTGTAAAAAATTCTGGACAAAGGGTCAAAATTCAGGACAAAAATTCAAGAACAAACGTCAGTTCTACAGACACACGGAAGTTAGGCCATGCCTCACTATGTTGTCAGTGCATTTTTTTTATTTTTTTTTAAACACATCACTACTTATTCACTGTCGTCTTTTTGTGATTGCTTCCTGTTATGCTACATTCAGGGGTCACATTATGTCCTTGTTCCGTAGTAAATGAATGCCCTCCAGTACTGCAGCAAGGTCATCACCCCTACCCATATCTACCCTTGATGAGAAAGTAACAGCAAGATTTTGATTATGTATTTGAACATTTTAAAACCCTTGGCAAACAGTTTGTGACACATTAAAGTAATTAACTGTATGTTAGTTTAAACAAATAGAACAAAAACATCTGGCTTACCCCAATTGCCCATGGACTTTCACCCTAAACAAAAATCAAAGAGGCAGTGCAGATGGTGTGGGCGACAACCTCACACCTAATGTCAGGATGTGAGGTACCCACAACTTGTCTGTAGTCTCACAGCACTAGAGTGTATGTATGGGACTCTACATTTATCTCAGAAATGGGAGCCCGGCCTACCAATCAAAGATAATAAAAGAGGGGGATGAAATCGAGATCAAATGAGAGATCCACTGCAACTGATTCAAAGGGTTGTTGCTAAAAACTGGATACATAAGGAAGAGAAGAACAAGGTGGGACAATTTCTAAAATCAGACAAGATGGGTCCACCAAGACTAACTGAAGGTATTGGTTCCTAGGGAGTTGTCTCTGCACACAGGAGAGAAACAGAAGAGGCAATGTCAGGTGGTTAACCCGTTCTGTGCCCAGGACGTAATGGTTACGTCCTGAGGCACAGTGCTGCTGTGCCCAGGACGTAACCATTACGTCCTGTGCACAGAGCGAGCGCTAGCGCTCCCTCTGTGGGGTTCCTCCCCACCCCCCAAAGTCAGGGACGGAAGGGGAAGCCCTTCCCCTTCCACCCCGACCCTCCCAACCCCCCCTGTGACGTCAGCGTGTGAGCGCGCGCTGATTAGTCACAGGGTCTCCCCCGAACTTCCAGCGCGATTGAAAGAGAAATGCAAAGCATTTCTCTTTCAATCCCATGGGGGAGGCCCGGAGGGGCTTCAAAGGGAAGGAAATGTATTTCCTTCCCTTTGAAGTCTCTCACAGGGTTTCAAAAGCCGGATTGCTTGCAATCTGGCTTTTGAAACCCCACTAAACACCAGGGATTTTTTTTTACTGAAACTGTCAAAAGGGAGCGACCCCTTGGGCAAGGGTCGCTCCCAGGGGGGGCATTTTTTGGGGAAGGCCTTTTCTGCCCCCCTTTTTTTTCTTTTTGTTATGTTTTCTTTTTTTTTTTAGGTGGGGAGCGACCCCTTAGGCAAGGGTCGCTCCCCTAGGGGGCAAATTATATTTAGGCCATTTCTGCCCCCCTTGGGGGCAGATTGGCCTATTTTGATGAGGTCAATCTGCCCCCAAGGGGGGCAGAAACCATTAGACACCAGGGAGGTTTTTTTTTTGCGTGAATTTCACGCAAGCGGAGCGACCCCTTACGCAAGGGTCGCTCCCTGGGGGGGGGAATTATTTTAGGCCATTTCTGCCCCCCCTGGGGGGTAGATAAGCCTATTTTGATTAGGCTGATCTGCCCCCAACGGGGGCAGAAACCACTAGGCACCAGGGATTTTTTTGTTGTTTTTGTTTTACAGGTGGGGAGCGACCCCTTCGACAAGGGTCGCTCCCCTGGAGGGGCAAATTGTATTTAGGCCATTTCTGCCCGCTTTGGGTGCAGATCGGCCGATTTTAGGTCAATCTGCCCCCAAGGGGGGCAGAAACCACTAGGCACCAGGGATCTTGCTTTTGCGCCGTCACGCAAGTGGAGCGACCTTGTAGGCAAGGGTCGCTCCCCTGGGGGACAAATTGTATTTAGACCATTTCTGCCCCCATTGGGGGCAAGTTGGCTGATTGTAGGTCAATCTGCCCCCAAGGGGGGCAGAAACCACTAGGCACCAGGGACCCACACCTCTGTTTTCTTTAAAAAATGTGGATGTGTCCACGTTGCGCTTTGGGGTGTTTCCTGTCGCGGGCGCTAGGCCTACCCACACAAGTGAGGTATCATTTTCATCGGGAGACATGGGGGAACGCTGGGTGGAAGGAAATTTGTGGCTCCTCTCAGATTCCAGAACTTTCTGCCACAGAAATGTGAGGAACATGTGCTTTTTTAGCCAAATTTTGAGGTTTGCAAAGGATTCTGGGTAACAGAACCTGGTCCGCGCCACACAAGTCACCCCATCTTGGATTCCCCTAGATCTCTAGTTTTCAGAAATGCACAGGTTTGGTAGGTTTCCCTAAGTGCCGGCTGAGCTAGAGGCCAAAATCTACAGGTAGGCACTTTGCAAAAAACACCTCTGCTTTCTTAAAAAAATTTGGATGTGTCCACGTTGCGCTTTGGGGCGTTTCCTGTCGCGGGCGCTAGGCCTACCCACACAAGTGAGGTATCATTTTTATCGGGAGACTTGGGGGAACGCTGGGTGGAAGGACATTTGTGGCTCTGTTTTCTGTGATATGTCCACGTTGTGTTTTGGGGCATATCCTGTCGCTGGCGCTAGGCCTACCCACACAAGTGAGGGGAACATAGAATAGCAAAACAAGTGTTATTGCCCCTTGTCTTTCTCTACATTTTTCCCTTCCAAATGTAAGACAGTGTGTAAAAAAGACGTCTATTTGAGAAATGCCCTGTAATTCACATGCTAGTATGGGCACCCCGGAATTCAGAGATGTGCAAATAACCACTGCTTCTCAACACCTTATCTTGTGCCAATTTTGGAAATACAAAGGTTTTCTTGATAGCTATTTTTTACTCTTTATATTTCAGCAAATGAATTGCTGTATACCCGGCATAGAATGAAAACCCACTGCAGGGTGCAGGTCATTTATTGGCTCTGGGTACCTAGAGTTCTTGATGAACCTACAAGCCCTATATATCCCCGCAACCAGAAGAGTCCAGCAGATGTAACGGTATATTGCTTTCGAACATCTGACATTGCAGGAAAAAGTTACAGAGTAAAACGTAGAGAAAAATTTATTTTTTTTTCACCTCAATTTCAATATTTTTCTTTTTCAGTTGTTATTTTCTGTAGGAAACCCTTGTAGGATCTACACAAATTACCCCTTGCTGAATTCAGAATTTTGTCTACTTTTCAGAAATGTTGCGGTTTCTGGGAACCAGTGTTGGTTTCATGCCCATTTCTGTCATTGACTGGAAGGAGGCTGAAAGCACAAAAAATCGTAAAAATGGGGTATGTCCCAGTAAAATGCCAAAATTGTGTTGAAAAATTGGGTTTTCTGATTCAAGTCTGCCTGTTCCTGAAAGCTGGGAAGATGGTGATTTTAGCACCGCAAACCCTTTGTTGTTGCCCTTTACAGGGAAAAAAACACAAGCCTTCTTCTGCAGCCCCTTTTTCCCATTTTAAAAAAAAAAACGAAATTTTCACTGTATTTTGGCTAATTTCTTGGCCTCCTTCTGGGGAACCCACAAAGTCTGGGTACCTCTAGAATCCCTAGGATGTTGGAAAAAAAAAACGCAAATTTGGCATTGCTAGCTTATGTGAACAAAAAGTTATGAGGGCCTAAACACGAACTGCTCCAAATAGCCAAAAAAAGGCTCGGCACAGGAGGGGAAAAAGGCCTGGCAGCGAAGGGGTTAAAGAAGCAACACCCATCCACCTTGGCAAACTCTTCTGGTGCAATGGTCCGCTGTTCGGGCTTGTGAAGGGTGAGCAGGGGCCAGACCCCTTGCAAGGTCGTGCAAGGCAATTGTCCGCTTTGTCCATGTCTTTAAATGGTTTTGAAATTGAGCAAAAGCCAAACTAGTGATCTGGGTTACAATCTTCAAAATATTTGGGTTTTAATTTGCACGTACAAAATGTAAGAATTGTAAAATGTAATTCGTGTTTCTTTAACATATGGCCTGGTTTTCCCCTTTATATACAATTAGATAGCAGATTGAACTGGGAACCAGTTACCTTTTGATACCTAGTCGTTAATATCTACCATTCTCCCACTGATTTGCAGGATGGAAATCTCAACAGAGCGTCATAGTCCCTCCAAACCCAGTTTGCTTGTTGGTCTTCTCTTCTGCTTTTTGTAGTGGGCCACTTGGCACTAGTGAAGATGGTGTGTTACCCCAGTGATAGTATTATTTTGCAAATCTTCCCCTGCTCATCCTTCATCAGACATGCCACACATCTGATTTGGTCACCGCTAAATAACTCTTTCCACTCTAAAGCTACCCATGACTGCGGGTGGATTAGGCCTTCTGGACTTATAACACTATTATTCAGCTGCACAGGTCCAATGGGTGGCTTGCTGGCTTTCTGCCCACCCCACTGCATGAGATGGGGTTTACTAGTAAAGACTTATAAGGAAGGCTTAATGCACTGCTCATTGTTTACTACTGACCATTCTACGGATCACCATCTGGGGTTATCATGCACAGCTTTCTCTTACTTTGCTTGAACCTGTAAACTCACTGACACGAAGAAACTCTATGCTCCTCCTCTACCTTTGCTAAGCCTTCCCACATGCACAGGACGGCTGTGCTCAGAGCAACTCCATCAGTGGCATGCTGCAGGTATCTTAAAATTGGAGGATTTGTTTCTAGAGGGCGAGCTACTAAATTTCCAAACACTTGTGGCAGTCTACCAACTTCACCCCAGTCAACTCCTTACTTACAACCACCTTAAATAATCATGAAATGTCCTATTTCATGTCTACCACTTAGCACTAACCCTACATGAGGTGTGCCAGAAGCTCTACACCATAATAACTGGTGGCAAACTGATAGAATGGGTGTAAAGACCTTTCCTGCAACATAGAAACCACTCCAGGTCTTCTTGTCATACTACGTGGGTGATTGATACGGCCAAACCTCTGCAAGATATGGACTGGACTAAAATACTGGACTTTCCCCACAAAGTATCCCACAGCTGTCACTTTAAGTACATTCGTAGTGCTTCCTTGTGAATGCATTCCACCTGTTGCTTGCCATTGGCCTTGTGGTTTGTAACTCACATTTTGTTGCTTTCAATTTGCTGGCTTTATTTGTTTTAGGCTATGCAGCTTGAGTTTGACCCTTCCCTTGTTAAAACCTTATATACAATATCCTTCATAGTGCTCTCTTTCTGTCTGTGAAAAGGCCTGTAAATCTTGTTCTTATCTCGTCACATTTGCTGCGCATTAAAAGAACAAAGTCAAATGTCAGGCTCTGTCCTTGGTGGGATCTTAGTGTTTACTTTTCTTTCTCTGACTTCAAAGTGAGAGGGTTTATGCGACAATCTTGCTGGAGACTGGGGTTAGGAAAGAGTTTTTTCTATCACATGACAACATTTAAATAAACTTCAGAATACATCAGAATTAGGGGTACAAACAAAGCATATTTTTGTTAATTCTGAACTGTGGTGGCAACAAATACCTTTATATGATTAAAACAAATCATTGCATTAGGTTCATGCAATTTCCACACATCATCGCCTGTGCACAGTATAGTTTGATTTGAAAAACTGTATTATCTCTGCAAATGTAATGGTCATTTCAATCAAAAATGTGCTGTCAGTAATGGCAGTGTGTTACCACACCATGCATACTCCACTCTGCTCTGCACCACTCCACACCAGTACACCCTACTCTGTATCACTCCACTTTATGCCACTCCATGCCACTGCACTGCACTCTTCTCCATTCTGAACCACTCCACATTATGCCACTGCACTCTATGCTGCTTCACGCTATGCCTCTCTACTCTACTCTGTGCCACTCTACGCCAATGCACTTTACACCTTTCTACACCTCTGCTCCTCTACATGCTATACCACTCCAGTCTAGGCAACACCAATCTAGTCTGTACAACTCCACTCTATGCAACACTGCACTGCACGCCATGGCACTCTAAGCTAATGCACCCTATTCTAGTGCACTTTACTCTGTTGCACTCAACTCTATGCCCCTGCACTCTACATCAATACACTGTACATCACTCTAATCTACTCTGCACCTCTGCACACTATGCCACGGCACTCTACACCACTTTACTCTATGCCATCACACTCTATGCAACTCCACTCTACCCTGCACCTCTCCACTCTAAGCCACTTCACTCTTCTATGA
Organism: Pleurodeles waltl; assembly: GCF_031143425.1. NCBI lineage: Eukaryota > Metazoa > Chordata > Amphibia > Caudata > Salamandridae > Pleurodeles > Pleurodeles waltl. The sequence continues at coordinate 464,665,290 of NC_090448.1, read as the reverse complement.
AACAATCTACTTTATGCCACTGCACTCTGTGCCACTGCATTCTATGCCACTGCACTCTACCCTGCACCTCTCCACTCTATGCAACTGCGCTCTACTCTGAAACAATCTATTCTACCCCACTGCACTCTATGCCACTCTGACCACTGCACTCTAGTGCAATGCACTCTACACCACTGCACGCTGGCATTCTACTCTGCAGCACTGCACTGGCTGCCACTATACTGTACACCACGCTACTCTGTACTACTACATTCTGCACTAGTACACTCTATTCCACTGCACTCCACGCCACTCTACTCAGCCCTATGCCACTCCATGCCACTACACTCTAAACAACTGCACGGTATGCCACTGCCCTTTACTCTGCACCACTGTACTCTATGCCACTGTTCTCTGTACCACTCCACACCACTTCACTGATACTCTACTCTGCAACATTGCACTCTACACCACTCTACACTACTGCATTCTATGCCACTGCACTGCACTGTGCATCACTGCACTCTATGCCACTGCACTCTAGGCACTATACTCTACTCTGCACTGCACCACTCTACAATACTCTACTCTGCACCACTCTACGCCACTGCACTATATGCCACATAAGTCTACTCTGCACTCTATGATACTGCACCACTCTGCATTACTGCACTGCCTGCCACTCTTTTGTATGCCACTCTACTCCACTGCACTCTATGCTACTCTTCCCCATGCCACTCTATGCCACTGCACTCTGCGCCAATGCACTCTAAACTTCTGCACTGTATGCCACTGCCCTCTACTCTGCACCACTGTACTCTATGCCACTGCTCTCTGTGCCCCTCTACTCCACTTTACATCACTGCACTGACTATCTACTCTGCAACATTGCACTCTCTGCCGCTATACTGTGCACCAATCTACTCTGTACTACTGCATTCTGCGCCACTGCACTCTATGCCACTCTACTCTGCATCACTCCACTCTACGTGACTGTACTCTACAGCATTATACTCTACTCTGCACTGCACCACTCTACACTATGCCTCTGCACTTTCTGCCACGTGAGTCTACTCTGCACTCTATGGCCACTGCACCACTCTAAACTACTGCACTCCCTTCCACTCTATTGTATGCCACTCTACTCCACTACACTCTATGCCACTCTACTCTGCATCACTCCACTCTACAGCATTATACTCTACTCTGCACTGCACCACTCTACACTATGTCACTGCACTTTCTGCCACATGAGTCTACTCTGCACTCTATGGCCACTGCACCACTATAAACTACTGCACTCTCCTCCACTCTATTTTATGCCACTCTACTCCACTGGACTCTATGCCACTCTATTCTGTAGGAACTCTACTCTGTCCACCCCACTCCATGCCAGTGCACTCTAAACCACTGCACTCTATGCCAATTCACTCTAAACAACTGCAATGTACTCTGCACCACTGGGCTCTACGCCACTGCTCCTATGCAACTCTACTCCAGTATGCCACACCACTATGCCAGTAACTTTTAGCCATGTTGAACAGCAACCACTCTGGTGTATAGCATGGCTAAAACACATTGGCAAAGCCAATAACTCTTGCATAGATGAGACCTATTGGCTTTGCCAATGTTTGTTAGTACTATGAGGTGCTGAGGTCCCTAAAAGAACTGTGAATATGCAAGTCCTTATTTTAAACATGCATTCGACGCCTCGTCAGGTTAGTAAGCGCTGTATAAATACAATTACATCATAATATAGGCTGTTACAAAATGCGCAAATACATTTTGGTTAAATAAAATAAAAGTGCTTTTCAAATACGGATTTAAATAATATACAGTTTGTACCTAGTACTAACAATTTTTTTAACACTCCATTAAAACCACACACTCCACAGCTCAACTTGGAACACCATTACAGAACATCTCTAAAAGAAAATAGCTTTGCCATCAGAAAGCTTCAAGTGGCTCCTTTGGTGAAAGATAATGCAGGTTTTCAAGCCCCTTTGCATTTGCAGATTTACTAGTTGCCCACATTTGCATTTCTTTAGGGAAGGAAACAACCTGGCAAGAAGGTCTGTTTCTTATCTGTCTGCCACCCCCCCTCCCTACCTCCTTCAGATCACAGGAGACTCCCTGCCTTTCAACCCAGTTGGGGAAACTAATCTGCCCGTAATTTCGCACTGCCGTCCGTTGTTGTTTTGGTGAAAGGCTAAAATTCGGACAGTCCGTGAAATTTACGCCAGAAGACCACAGCATCACACTTAAAAACTGCAAACATTTGGAGGCTTCTGTGTTTGGTGAGAGCTTCCTTGTTCTGTATGGACCCAGTGGTTTTTATTGGTCCTGTCCACTGTAGGTTTGATTCATTACAGCAGTACCCAGAATCCTCTCCGGGTCTGGACATACAAAGACTAATGCCTTTCTCTCTCATTCATACACGCACTCCTGTGTCTACGCGCTCAGTCTCTGCAGCTCTTACCTTAGATTTTGTAGAAACAAAACAGGAAAACATTCACAGTTGTTTCTACCCGTGCTTAAATGTTGGTGTGGGTGGAATTGCGAAATTATTTTTTTCGTTAAAGTTCATGAAATCTGATGAAAATGGCATGAAATGTCCAGAAATTTCACAAAATGTACTTGTTTCTATCACGCGTAAGAACAGGTTTACCTCTTGTTAATAATTCACGTGAGATTACGGCCGGAGAATGGCTAGTGGAAACAATGTCTCCCACAAAACATGTTCTACTCAACCAAGAGTACCACCGGCAATAGTTGTGCATTTTTTGCAAGGTTTTGCGTGAGTTAAAACAGTTTCATCTGGGGCATACTTTAAAGTTCATAACTTTCATTTTCACTCATGGTGTACTATTGGCTTATACAACTGACCATTCTCTTTCCTCCGCAGCCTTATTTTAAAAAGCTTTCTGAGAAAAATGGACTTTGCAGTAATGGAAATGTTCTTCAAATTGTTAAAATATCAGACGAATACATTCCAAAATTCACAACTCTCAAAAGTTGCTATTATCAGGTAAGAGCAGAAGTTGGCGAAAGTTGTGATGTTTTTAGAGTTTCTTGTAGCCTACAAACCATTAAGACTAACTGAATAATCACAATGTGGACATGTTAGTCGGACGAAAATTAGGTGTTTTAAATCATGCTTTGCAGGTCTCCAGAAAGGTTACTGGTTGTTTGCAGGGCTTAAATTTCACCAATTTATTGTGTTTTGGGATTTTCAAATAGTGAGAACCAAAGTTTACAGTTACATTTGTAAACAAAGTTTCATACTTAACGACCTGCTTTACCTAGTTTTCCACCCAGACAGAATTTGACCATTGGTCATTGTTTTTTCTAGCATATTTTCATACCGTGCTAGGTTTGTGGTCCAGGACATAGAGGTAAAAAGCACTCACTGAATAATTTGTTATTATTTAGCTTTTAGAACAGTTTGCACAGGCATTTTATTTTGTGTTCGTCATATTTTAAGAAATAATTTGCAATTGGGCACAGGCTAACACAGGAAATGTATTTCCTTTCATTTTTGTCAAAAGGAAATTGTGGAAACTATTCATCTTTATTTGGTCAAAGAATACATTACTCGTATAATGAAGAAGAAAGTCAGCTTCAAGAGCCCTGAACAGCAGAAGATTCTTGCAAAGCAAATGTTTGAAAATGCATCTATGATCAAAGAATGCTGCATGACCCATGTAAGTTTCATCCAATTGTATTTAAGGTCACTAAGGGGTAGTTGAAAACTTTGAGTGGTGCAGGCTCTTGTGAGCGTGTCTGGCTGCAATTCAGGGCTGAATGGCTTCCAGTTTTGTGAAAGAGAACCGGAGCAAGACTGAAGTCTAGATAGTGTGAAATTGTCAGCCTGTCTGACCCAGCACCCTGTGGCCTGAATTCTAGGGTATAACCCCTCTCCCAAGTTCCAGGGCCCAAAAACCTTGGTGTCATCTTTGAGCAAGATTATTTGAGGACAAGGTCCAGAAAGAACGGTCTTCCAGGTTTTGTCTGCCAAGAGCACGTGTTCATTATCAGTGCAATTATTTTCTTATTCCTTGACCGAAGCAATCCAGTCCACATGGGTTTGTCTGGTGTATGTGTTCGTATTGGTATAGCACAAATCTAGCTGAGTAGCAATCATTACAAATTATTGGGGTGTTGGAGACAATACGAGTGTACAACAATTTGTTATTCACAAATTTGAGTTACTCACTGACATTACAATTCAAATACGTACAATTTTATCATATTTCACACTTACCTAGGAATTTACGCACACAGAGATTTGCCCAGAATCACATGATCTTTAGTCAAGTGCCAGCCCCAGGACTGAAACCCAGATCCACAGGCTCTAAAGTGTGCAGCTTTGCCATAAGCCTGCATCTCTCGACTCTGGAGCAGAGGGAAGGAAACCTGAAGAGGTTGCAGAACGTAGCAGAACATTTTTGCACGTGGGCTGTGGAAGTTTACTGATGGAGCAGTATACCAGCATGCACGGCATTGGCTGCTTATAAAACAGCGAATCTAGTTTAAGGTGCTCTGCTTTGTTTAGCAAGCAGGCTTCAGATCTTGATCTGTTCTAATCTGATCTTCTCAAGCGTTCGAACCTGCTCCATCACCAAAGTCATTTTATCCGAATCTTGCGACATAACCATTACTGTTCCACAACATTGGAATACCCCCAACATAGTTTTCCCATATCCATATTGATGTTTCAGAAAGCCTGAAAACCCTACCTTTTCTGTCAGCCTTCCTCTGATTCAGAATACCATCTCGGTTGCACTTCACACACTGTTGGCATAGGATGATAAATGAGGCCTTTTGTATCCATTAGTGGACGTCTCAACTTTGAACAATGACTACTTTCAAAACTAATTTGTGATCCATACTAACTTCATTCTCAAGTGTCATGAGGCGTGCTCTATCTGTCCTAATCTGAAGGAAAGATGCTGCAATCCCCTGGCTTACTCATGCCTTGAACAGAAGTCATTTTTCACTGCCAGCTAAGGATTGTCAAGTCGAACTTCAATTAGTCCACTGGTCATCTGTTGGAGTTTTTTTAAACCAAAGGTCAAAGCAGGCGTGTTGTTTAAATACTGAGAAGCAATAGTGAACCAAAACTAAAAGAAAATGTCTTAAGCAAGGTCATGAATAGTAATTTCTTTAGAGACATTATAGCTTTCCATTTCGGATAATCATAACACTCAAACAGAAGACGTGAAAAAGCCAGTACTTGAAATCGCCTCTCCCGCTACCAGACGCACAGAAGTAGTAAATATACTTTGAATATTTTAATCTAGTCATCATCAAAGTTGCATACCTTTAGTTTCATCCTCAAGAAATATAACGAGAGTGGTTTATTAAATAAAAGTATGTAAATTGCTGTAAATCATACGCTGACAAAAATGCTCGCCAGCCAGTTCTGATAAACCTACTAAGTATTCCCACTTTCATGTGTTCCGTAATAAACATCCGCAATTAAGCAAGGTCTTGAAAAGGAGGAACGCTGTTTCGCAAGTGCTATGAGGGAGGAGTTCTCTCTCTCATTTCTCAATCATGTACAGAATAGGCTGGCAAAAATCCATGGCTGTAAATCATTCTGTTCTTCTAAAGCTCTTTAGTTACGGTGCTACAACCTTCCAGGAAATGAAACTGGCATGACAGTGCATTGGCTGTTTTTTATGACCAAGTCAGCAAAAAGGTTTAGGAATAAAACCTCATGTTTGTGAGAATCTTTTTCGAGGGCCTCCCAGGACATTCATACGTCCATGGGCCCCTAATGTTTAAGTGAAGTCGTTTTACCTCTCGTGTCCTGTGTGCTTTATATCAAGGACCCTCAGACTTTGAACCATTTTAGCGCTTGACTCTCAGGCTAGTGAAGGAGACAATTCGAAAGGCTGGCTCAGGAAGGTGTTGTGGATCAGAAACTCAGCAACACACAACGCTAACACTCAGTAAATCAATGCCAGCCAGTGGTTTTACTTAAAACTTTAAAATAAGTTACTGCACATACAAGTAAATCATTTGCATTAAACTACAGAAATACACAATAGTTCTAATGAGATTACCAATTTATAACCCCTCCTAAAGGGAGCTTGAGAATCAGCTTGGTGCAAATCTTCTACCATAAAGATTTGTTATAAAATTCAACTGAGCTCAAAACCCCGTCAATTTGCATGCCTTTAAATTGTAACCTAGAAAATCAGCAATAATTCCTATACAGGGCTATTAATTTTGACATTAGCTTTCAGCTTCAAAGGTTAGACATATGGGTTTTGTCAAGATATTTACAATTTAAACTAAGGCCACGCTGTTTCTGACAGTACATTTCCCAATGGCATAGACAAGCATCCTCACTTTCAATTCACCATAAGGTAGAGACCTAGAGAGACCAACCATTTTCTAGGCTGACTTTAAACAATAGCATGCACATTAATGTCTGGCCAGACCTAGAAAACAAGGTAAATATTTATGGGAGGTCTCTTTTAGCCAGACTTAATTTCTTTATTCGAGGGTCAGGAGTTCTAGCCAACAGTCGAGTCATTACTTATGAGCCCCTGGTTGCTTTCCTTTGAACTTTTCTTTTACAGCATCTGTACTGGGCTTTATATTTCACCTACTGGGGTTTAATAATTCTAGCACTGATGCCCTCTCTCTCCATGGTATGGCACCAAATGAACAAGCATTTCAGGCGACACGATTGACTACTAAAGGTGAGTAGTCTTGTTGAACCCACCATAAAAAACAATGTTTTGTCGTCTGCAGGGGGCAGTAAGGCCAGCTGTTCCACTCTCCCCATGTGCTTTTTCTTGTTTCTTGAGGCACAGCGAGTGGTAGTTAGATCAGGAAGAGCTTCAGGGGGGTCTCCTACTTGTAGCTAATGTGGTGAGGACTGACAAACAACTTCTTTTGTCCCTACGGCTCATGAAGGACACTGGTGGTTTCCCCCACAACTACAAGAGACAAATGACATAAAGTGAAGGATTGCATAAAGGTAGCCTGGGAAGCCAAAAGAGAGCAATTCTCTGGTAATAAGTGATCACACCCAGGATGTTTTTCTGTTGGCACATGCCCATGGCCCATGATGCCCACTGGAATCATAGAAGGTGCTGCAGCCAACATTTGTTAGCATCTAGGGATCTCCTGTCCTGAAGATTTATTTGAGGATTCCTTCAGGCCTTCACAGCCTTTAGCACCACTACTTCCTCTCCTAGTAAAAACAACAGCTTAGCTGTAAAAAGCTTTGGGCTTTCCTTCCTGCCCAACTTTTGTGATCTTCTCATCTGCAGCTCTTCATCAGCAGCATCCATAGGCTCCCAGTCTTTTACAGAGTGATTGCGAGTAAAGAAAGAGTCTCCATGCTCACTAGGCACGCCAGCAAGACCTGTCCAGCACTAGCCTACAGGGCTCTATCTTAGAGCTAATACCTCTACACTAGGTCTGTGAGTGAGTCTGAGAGGAGGGGCTCCAGCCCTACAAAAAGTGCAAAATATTCCAGGAGTATGAGTCGGAAGTGTGTGCACCCCTCTGGTCCCTAGCATGGGTCACTGTGTCACTGCTTCATCTTCAAATCTTGTGAGGCTCCGTCTCGGCTTTTCCTGCCCTCATAGGGTCTTAAGAAGGGGGTAGAGTGTTCAAAGACTGGTAAAGCATCACTTATACTAAAGAAAGCAGATTCGTTTGTGACCTGTAGCAGTTTAGAGTTCTGGGTAAAATACAAGATGGTAGTCCTTTCCAAAATCAGAACACATCATCACATTATTTTCCAAGTGGTCATCTGCTGGACACCAAAGACAGAAGCATGAACTTTCCAGATTGTCAGAAAAGGAGTTTCCCTTACCTTATTAAAGATGTACTGAAATATTGATATGTAATGTGGTTGAGCACAGTAATTAACACATTTTGTACGAGGTAAATCTGGACTTAGATGCGAATTCCAGCCACATCAAATGGTATAAAAGATTGAATTTACATAAGGTAATTCTGGCCTGAGATAAATTCCACGTAGAGGAAGCTGCTTAGAAAGTTTGTAAAACAACTTAAATGTAATTTGATCAAAGTGAAAATGCCCACACATTTTACAGTTTACCAAAAGGAATGGTTCACTTCCTGTCAGTTGAGAAGCTTAAACTGGATCCCTTCTGCTACAGTACTACATGAACACAGATGCCATAGTCTTCTTTGTTCAACCTTCACATGTGGATAAAGATGTGACACTTGACATTGAACCTGGCCGGTACCCCCTACCCTAGCTGCCTACAGAAGCTGACCTTGTTTAATGGTGTGCATTGGAGGTTACAGCTCCAAAACATTGTAAACCATTTTAAATCTAGTATTACATTGCGGGACACTTTTATGGGGTTCTCACTCTAAAGAAGTGGTCCAAAAACATAGATTTAAAAACAAAAAAATAAGGGGTTTTCACAGGCAAAACATCTCTCCTCAAATGCATTCCTAACTCCCATGCCCACGTGTTCTTCAATTACGTTTTTGCCTTTTTGGTATGAAGCTATTATTCTTCATTTTCATTTTAATTCCTCGTCATGTCTTTCAAATAGCAAACAGCATACAAAATACACGACCAAATTGTCACATTTAAAATTCTTCAAGGATGTGTTTTCAAATACAGAAGAAATGTTGAAAAACCCAAATCTTCACAAAGATTTCAATCCATGGTGCAGAGGAGAGCACCTTGGGAATTTCACATCGGAGAGTTTCAAAATTGAAAGGTAACATTCCCCACCACCCAAGATTTCTACTCATTATAGAGTAAACTTAAGCCATTGTCTTAAAGGAAGAGCAAATAAGGCCACACATATCTGGAAAGTAAGCACTACAAATTAAAGGGTTTTAGGAGTTTGCATCAATGAAGCAATGTCAGTGCTTTAAGCTGTACCGTTAGGCCAGCAGGAAGGACCCCTTTACATGTTTTTTGTCTTCATATTTCTGTAATCCAGTTTTATTTTTTCGATTATATTCTCTTCCTTTCTTTTCTTTCTTTATTATTTGCCTTTATTCCTCTCCCACTCACTCTTTATGCTAGCCTCTTTCCTCATCCCTTTGCCCTTCCTCTTCTTTTATGTCTTTTCACTTCTCTACTGCTCCCAAATTTCACCACCTTCAGTGTATATATTTTATAAGGATCCAGTCACAAAATAAATCGAAATAAGCACTGGCAGAGCCAGTAGGTCTAGCATTAGCGGCCTTGTATTTGGCTTTGGCTATTCTTGTTTTGTTCTGCCATGGTTTCTTGAAAAGCTTATTGTCAGGGAAGCAACTGGGTCATTATTAGTCTACAAAAATAAGTGGCTAAAGGCAAAAAATGTCATTGGTTTAAAAAAAGCACAAATGACCATAGTAGTCCCAGATTCTGAAAGGAAGTACTTTGTGTGTTGATGTGCTCCTTGTGAAAGGGCAGCATGCTCTAACTCAAAGTGAAGTCAGCCGGTGACTGAAGTGTGGTAACCTACTGCCCCATGATGCATGATGCAGTAGCTGGAAGAAAAATGTCAATTACATAACAGACTAAAGGATGAAGTCTGGTTGAAAACACCTATAGGTATGTGCCTAATCATAGTAAAATCAAAAGGTCTTGGCTAACACCAGACCTAAAAAAGCCAATCAGTTTGACATTGGCTGCCAGCCTCCTGCCTTTGCTAATGCTTTTTGTAATATTTGGCAAAGACAGATAGAGAGACTTGCAAGGACAGAGAGGCTTATAAAGACATATAGAGTGACTTGAAAAGACAGAGAGGGTTGTATAGATCGATAGCTAGTGTTGTATTGATAGATCGTGTTTTGCGCAGAGAGATAGATAGATAGATAGATAGATAGATAGATAGATAGATAGATAGATAGATAGATAGATAGATAGATTTACAAAGGTAGATAAACAAACAGAGTTGCAAAGGTATATAGATAGAAAAATATGGTTGCAAAGATAGATACCTAGAGCTAAAATTAGTAATATAATATTTAAATTTCAAATAAACAGGACACTGGAAGCACACTAGAAAGCCATGCAAGCTTAATTGGCTTATAAATATAACCACATACACATGCACTAAATGCTAGCTAGAATGCAAGCAAGCAGGACATGTAGACTAAATTATTTTACAGATATAACTGTAGTCCTCAATTAAAATATGCAGCACCATGGCATACAGGAGTGCAGTTTTAAATGCATTTCACTGAGCACACCCTAAAAAACTAGCTTCACGAAGAACAGTTTCAAATGGACATATTTTAGTATGCTGTGAAAAAGCATCAGGCAGATAAAGGCCACACCAAAAGAAAGTTACAACACCATTAGCGGAAGACAGGAACATATAAGGCTGGATTGTGCCCTTTGCTCATCATGGACAAAAAGACTGTCACTGAAGGGAACTATCTTTAGTAAAGATGTGCTTCTTGTGAAAGGCCAAAATGCAGTCACTCAAAGTGAAACTATCCACTGGCTGAAAAGGGCTAAGCCACTGCCCCATGTTCTAAGCATGTAGTGGGCGGTAGCAAAATGTGCATGACACAACAACAGACCAACGGATGAATACAGATGGCTGAAATTCCCTTTATATGAGTATATTATATACATTTTTTTTAAATCAAAGGTCCTGGCTAATGCCAAACCTAAAAAGTACTGCTGCAGCAGTTTCCTCTTTTGGCTTCTTTTGTTGATTAATTACATTTCTATTTTCTTCTACTGTATGTTAGTTGCAACATCCATGAAATCTAACACTAATCTAATCCGACTTGTCAGACTTGTACTTGACATCACTGATCTATGTTACACAGCAAATTTCCCCTGCCAAAACCTATGAGTGATTTCAAATTTTGGACGGTTATTCTGTAAATTTCTAAATCCCGTTTTAATCAAGTTGTATTAATAATCTACTCAGTCACGTCAACAAGGTGTGTCCCTCAAATTTGGGCTAAAAGTGAAATTCTTATTTACTCTGCACTTAAGTCTTGGAATGCTAGATAATGAATTCGTAATTTTATGGTTCTTGTGTCACTAAGCAATACGTTTTTAGTCAAATTACACTTTATAAATAAAAAATTACAACTGAAATTACAAAATGTAAAAATACAAAGGAATCATAACAAAGAGGTACACTTCTAAATTGATTTTATATCTTTTACTCAAATATTTTGTTGCTGATTGTTTTTCTGTTTTTTAATATATTTCAGGGATCTCAGGCAAGATATTTAAATGATGCTATCCCCAAATTGGCAGAAATCGTCAATCTCCAGGACATAGATGCTATCAAACTCGTGGTTGCTTCACTTGCACATGAATACCCTGATATAAGGTGAGTATTACACGTTTATTGAAACTACACAAAGAGTTTGGTGGCCTACAAAAATAATTTCATGTATTGCTTCACACCATTTGTTTGAGTTAACACAAATCGTCTGTAACCTACTGTAATAATTGAATTTGCTCAACATGGAAAGCTCAAGAGTACTCCATCATTACCCCTGATGTGATACCAACTCTTTTATGCTTATGCTTTACTTATACTTCTGATTTTTAAGGTGAAAGTGGAATCTATTTTGACTAACATCAAACCATTAAGGCACAGGGTTTTTGTTTTGCATTTTACTCCACCGTGGAGTTTAACCTGCTCCTCTGTATATCCATTTACTCCCACTTTATGCAGCAAGAGGACTAAAATCTACAACGAAAATAGAAATAGTATACATATGTATTTTGTGAAGTAGTGAAGCTAGAGCAAAGTTTGGTTTCCCTGGATTTAAAAAACTAGTAGTTTCACCATTTCACGGAAATTATGTTTTTTTGTGAATTTCTGTTGTTATTTTAACTCAGAGTACAGTATCATTACCACACCTCTGTGTTCTCAGGTGTAGGACTCCTTACTATTTACTTCAGCTCCTCCAAATGCTGTGACCAGCAGGAAAGAGATGCACTCATAGGTGCTGTGATTTAGTCTTGTTTACTGTTGTTTATTGCTGAGTCATCAAATCCACCATGTGTACCTCATGCATTTCAGCTACAACAAGCCTTGTTCAGAGGTAACGAGTGCAAATGCAAGAGTCCCATTTAAAGTGCAAAGTGTAAACCTAAATGACCAACTTCCTTAAAATATACAAAGTGCAAGTTTCCAGGTGCACATTACTGAAATGTGTTCTTAGTGTTTATAAACAATGATCATAAACTGATAATACATATGTTAATGTTCTATATAAGCTCATTGATCATCACAACCTCATGGCCAGACATCACTGTGCATAGTTTCATAAAAGTATCTGTATCGACTAAAAATTCAAGTCCATGTGGGAATACCCAAACCAAACTGGGGCAAAGCTCAAATTAATAATACTAAAAAAGTGCAATGTCAAATATCCTGTTTGTTAATGTTCCATCTAAGCTCACATACAAGACGAAATCTTGTATTCAAATATCATTGCAGAAAGTTTCCTATCAGTGGCAATGTCGAGTACTAAATCATGCTCAAGTGGGCGTACAGCAAATCAAACTCTGGTAAAACTTTGATTGATCACATTCAGTAACATGTCCACTTCTAAATTGTCAGGTGTGATGGCAACAACATATGATTGGTACTAGGAACCCATGAACAATCTATTAGATTGACTTTAAAGTTGATTCAGGCCCGAGTTGACAGACAGCTAGGACTTAATGTTCTTTGGGAGAATCCAGCTAAAGCTCTATTAGGCCCAAGTGGCTTTTGATAGACAATTACCCTGCTGCTAGTGCAAACCTTGATAGGAGATTTAGGCCCTCATTACGACCCAGGCGGTTGGTGATAAAGTGACAGTAATACTACCAACAGGCTGGCGGTAAGTACCGCCAAACTATCACCATGGCGTTGGTATCTCCGAAAGATGGCCAATGTACCACACCGACCGCTAGGGCGGAAACAACAGTCACCAGGCGGAAGACAAAGTTCCACCCATCATATTATAACATGCCAAACCACCACCTTTTCTGGGGTTAGTACCAACCACATCAAAAGCCTGGTGGAAACAGAGCTCAGAAGTCAAAGGACACTCCATTTGAGACACAGGGAAGAACCACGCCGTCATGGAACCAGAACTGCAAGTCTTTCCGATGATCTTCTACGTTATGCTCCACACGAACACCAACGCGGGTGAAGACGACGACAGTGAATACAGCCGCCTAGCACACCAGGGAGGGAGGAAAACCAGAGTGACACCCACATGCACAACACACACCCCACACACACACACCATATACACAACCAGCTGCACAAGACAACAATTTATCCCCGAAAATTGCCTGAATATTGCAAGGACAACAGGAATTGACGAAAGTGATTGTAATAAGATCAACATCAAAAATAATAAGTCAATGTGGCAATGCAACAGATATGTACAAATGTACAAAAAAGGGACACTGCCCAGTCCACAGTTCACAGGGGCCACATGGCCACAGGGCAAGGTCCAAGGCCCCACTCAATCCCTGCACCAATACGGAGAGAAAACTGCAGGGGCCTAAGTTGTAAAATAGGCAGGCACCTCAGGGGGATGGGGGGCACCTCAGGTGGATGCGGAAACAAGACAACTGGTTCTGGAGGGTGCAACATGCCCTGCGTTTGGTCCTGGGGAGTGATGAGCCACAGTCTCTGGAGTGGGTGACTTGCCCACTGGTTCTGGAGGAGGCAACATGCCCTGTGCTTGGTCCTGGGGAGTGATGGGCCACAGTCTCTGGAGTGGGTGACTTGCCCACCCTTTCTGGAGGGGGCAACATGCCCTGTGCTTGGTCCTTGGGAGTGCATAACTACAGTCTCTGGAGTGGGTTACTTGCCCACTGTTTCTGGAGGGGCCAACACGCCCATTGCTTTGTCCTGGGGAGTGCAATGCCACAGTCTCTCGAGTGGATGTCTTGGCCACTAGTTCTGGTGGTGGCAGGCTGCACAGCAGCCCATGGAGGCTGGATCATATGGCGTCCACAGGTGGTGACTGCTGCACTGTGGTGGTGGTTGTGGGAGGCTCCTGCTCAGCCAATGCACCCTCTGATGGCTGCACTGTGGTGGTGGTTGTGGGAGGCTCCTGCTCAGCCCCTGCACCCTCCGATGGCTACAGTGTGGTGGCAGTTGTGGGAGGCTCCTGCTCAGGCCCTGCACCCTCCGATGGCTGCACTGTGGTGGTGGTTGTGGGAGGCTCCTGCTCAGCCCCTGCACCCTCCGAGGGCTGCACTGTGGTGGTGGTTGTGGAAGGCTCCTGCTCAGCCCCTGCACTCACTGATGGCTGCACAACCATGGCTGGCTTTAGGGGCTCTGTGACAGCTGCTTGTGCAGGCTCCTTCCCCTTCTTCCTGGCTGGTGTGGGCTCCTTCCCCTTCTTGCTGGCTGATGCAGGCTGGTGCAGGCTCCTTCCCCTTCTTGCTGGCTCATGCAGGCTCCTTCCCCTTCAGTATTTGTGGCATGGAATAATTTCCACCACAAGTAGGTGCTGCTGAAACTGGGCCCGTGGACTGTTTGGCTGAGGTGCTTAGCTGGGTCCTTGATACCTGGCCATACGTGCAGGACGGGGGGAGGGGAAGGGAAGAGGTCAATCTGGGAAAGGAAAAACCTTTTAGGGACATTGGGATGGGAAGAGGAAGAAGTGATGGGAGTGGAGGATGAGGGAGTGGTGATTGGAGGTGTTGGTCTGCTGGATCTGGGTTCAGGTGTATGGGTTGTATGCTGTTGTGAGGTGGATGGCTGTTGGGTGTCTGAGTGCTTGCGTTTGTGTACTTTAGGAGTGGGGGACAGACACGGTGGGAGAGAACACAGGTGACGTGTGCATGGATGTTGTGGAGGTGTCTGCCAGTGAGGTGTGTGTTCTGCTTGGTGTGCTGATGATGCAGGTAGTGGATGATAATGTAGTACATGCAGGTGTGAGTGTGGACGTAACTGGGTGGGAGATGGAGGAGAAGAAGAAGGGGGAGACAGTGGAAATAGTGGATGTTGTTGTGTCTGCAACTGAATGGTGTTTGTGTGAGTGCCTGTGGAATGAAGTGTGGTGCTTGTGTTTGCCTGTGACATTCTTGGGTATTGTTTTGTGTGCATGCTCGTCTAGCTGTGTGTTTGGGATGGGTTGGGTTTGAGGAGAATGGGAAGTGGAAGTTGGAGGGGGGACGGTTGAAACAGGGACAATGGCTGCCATGAGAGAGGAGGCCAGAGCCTGGATCGATCTCTGTTGGGCCGCCAATCCTCTGTGAATGCCCTACAGGAATGCATTAGATTGCTGAATCTGGGCTGCCAGCCCCTGGATGGCATTCACAATGGTTGATTACCCTACAGAGATTGATCTCAGGAGGTCAATAGCCTCCTCACTCAGGGCAGCAGGGCTCACTGGGGCAGGGCCTGAGGTGCCTGGGGCGAAGGAGATGCGCACCCTCCTGGGTGAGCGGGCACGGGCAACTCACTGAAGGGGCTGCTGGGAGGGTGGTTCTGATACAGGGGTGGTGGCTGTAGCTGGGGTGGTCACAGAGATCTCCGCCACCACCAGGGAGCTCCCATCGGAGGAGGTATAAGAGTCTTTATTGTCCCCTCCAGTCTCCGCTATGGTGCTCCCATCGCCCTCCGTCCCACTGGTGCCCTCAGCGTCGGTGGACTCTGCCACCTGGGTCCTGTGGGATGCAGCTCCCTCCGACACTGGTGCCTCTGCTTCTCTGCCAGACGATGCTAATGCACACATGGACAGGATGACAAAACAAGAAGGGGATACACTGGGTCAATGACTTCATCAACACCACTGTTGGCGTACACAGCACTCTCACACACAGGGAACAGGCCTATGCACTATGGATTGCACTACCAGTGATATTGCTAGCCACCAAGGCTTGAGGAGGAGCACACACCGCCAACTGCAGCACACCTGGGACCCACTCAGCCTTGACCAGTAGTGAATGCTAACAAGCTAGGTAGGCAGTATTTCCCCTTCAGACCCTTAGCCACCAGCGGACCTACACTGCTATGTCTGGCCTGGCCTAGGGGCACCCACTGACCCACACCCACCACCCGAATACCACCCCTACAGGTGTTTCCTTCAATGATGGCCACTGTACTCACCCCCTTGTGGCTGCTGTGTTGCCCTCAAGCGCCCATCCATCTCTGGATAGGCCACCACCACTATGCGGGCCATTAGGGTGGTCAGTGTTTGATGGGCACCCCTTCCTCGTTGGAAGGCCATCCCCAGATGGGCCTCCGCAGTCTTCAGTGCCCATTGTCTCAGGTCCTCCCACTGTTTGTGACAGTGGGTGCTCCGCCTGCCATAGACCCCCAGGGTCCGCACCTCCTTGGCGATGGCACAACATATACCCTTCTTTTGATGGGCGCTGACCTGCAGAGGCAATACAGACAGAATAACACCATTAGATAAACAGTCCAGCCTGTAACACGAATGACCCACCATGCCTGTTTCCATCACTATTGGCACACAGATAGTCCAGCACTCAACGTGTACCCACCCAAGAGGACATACCTCTCCCCTTACACGATGCTTTCACAAACACCTCCATGCATTCATGCCACATGCATCGTGCCCACAGTGTACTCACCTGTTGGTCTGGAGGCCCATACAGCAGTCCTTACTGGGGTAGGACCCCATCCACCAGTCTCTCCAACTCCTCTGGAGTGAAGGTTGGGGCCCTTTTCCCGGTCACACAGGCCAAGGTAGGTTCCAGACACAAGTCACAGCAGCACATGCAGTGTAGGTTCTCTCCTATGGAAGGTCAGGAAACAAGTGAGGAATCTGATAGGAAATGGCGGTCACGTCCGCGGCGGTGCATACCATCACCTCCTCCGTAGATCAGCATTGGCCACTGTACCCCATCGGGCCTAATATTAACCAATGAGGAATAACACGGCGATTCCCAACTGCCTCCCGCCACGGTGCACAACTTCAGCGGCATTACCTCACTTTCACCTGTCCCTCCACACAGGACAGGGGGACACCATTTCAGGGTGGGGCAGGACTATGGAATAATGCTGCGTCACAGGATAAATAGGCACATACTTGACAAATCACACTGTCCCATAACATGTTTACAGATTGTGGACTACTGTTGTGGCTCCATTGTTCAGTTTGTGACAGCCTCCTCACTCTTTTGTCCCTTAGGTAACTACCGCTGCAGATGAATAGGAGATGGAGACATACCCCTGTGTACAGACCCCCGGTGGACTTGGCTACACTGGAGGACAGGCACATTACCCTCACCTATAGACTGGACAGGGCCCCAATCACAGAGCTGTGCACCCAATTGGAGCATGATCTGATATTTGCTATCCGTTATCCCACTGGGATCCCCCTCTTCTGCAAGTGCTATCAGATCTCCATTTCCTGGCAACTGGTTCATTCAAAGTGACAGTGGGCTTGGAGGCAGGAATGTCACAGCCAATGTTCACAATAGTGCTGACAAGAGTGTTGTCTGCCCTCATAAAACACATGTGCAGCTACATTGCATTTCCCCAGGTTGAGGATTTGGCCACTGTGAAGGCCGGGTTATATGCAATGGGACATATTCCCAATATAATAGGGGCGATTAATGGAACACATATTGCATATGTCCCCCCCCGGCCAGAATGAACAAGTGTTCAGGAATCGTAAAAGTTTCCACTCTATGAATGTGTAGATGGTGTGCTTGGTGGACCAGTATATCTCCCACGTCGATGCCAAGTATCCTGGGTCAGTGCATGATGCCTTTGTCATAAGGAATAGCAGCATCTCAAATGTGATGGCCCAACTACAGAGGCACAGGGTGTGGCTAATAGGTGAGCCCTGGTTCCCACCCAGTATATGTTGTTGTATGCCTTAGGTGTTTGCCACTTGTGATAGTGTGTGGCTAAATGTTGTCCCTCAATATTTGCAGGTGACTCGTTACCCAAACCTATCATTGCTGCTGACCCCTGTGAGAAATGCCAGGACAAGGGCAGAAGAATGTTATAATGAGGCACATAGGTGAACCAGAAGGAAAACTGAAAGGACCTTTGCCTCCTGAAGGCCAGGTTCCGGTGCCTCCATTTAACATGTGGATCCCTGTGCTACTCATCCAAGAAGCTCTGCCAGATAGTGGTGGCATGCTGCATGTTGCACAACCTGGCCCTCAGACGCCATGTCCCTTTTCTGCAGGAGGAGGAGACTGGAGATGCCCCTCTGGCAGCAGTGGACCCTGTAGACAGTGAGAATGAGGAGTCAGAGGATGAGGATGTGGGCAACAGAACATCTGTAATCCATCAGTACTTCCAGTGACACACAGGTGAGACAGTGCAACTTTACATTTCTATGACTTTGGTTGTATTCTGTGTGGCATTGACATGCTGGTAGTTCCCACTTCTATGCCCACTTACTGTTACCTCTGGCTATTCATTTTGCAGATGTTGGTGATTTGACAAATAACCCTGGTGTGATCACAACAGCCAGCTACAGTTCCTTGATTCTATGCTCATTCTATGTACAGTTCATTTGCAATGGTTGTATCTGTTTCAATCAATACATATTTGAAATACATGACATACTCGAAATCGATTTTTATCCAAGGCTGTTTATTATAGTGCTAATATATAGAGGGGGAAGTGCAATGGGATGGGGTGATGATGGAGAAAAGTCCAGGGTATTGTTTCAGTCTGTTCGTAGCACAGGTGCATTGTCCAAGGGGACATAGGAAGGGGAGCAATGGCAGTTCAAGGTGGACAGGGTGACTGAGTGGGACACAAGGGGGACAATCAGGAGAGTCTCATTTCCTGGCGGGGGTCTTGGCAAGTGTCTCTGGCTTCTGTCTCGATCTGCGGGGTGGTTCACCTTCTGCAGGGGTAGGGGTGCTGGCTGGCTGTGGGTCCTGTGGTGGGGCCTCCTGGCCACTAGCGGCAGCAGAAGTGGAAGGCTGTTCAGATGACTGGCTAGTGGCAGGGGCCCGCTGATGTGACACTGCCTCCCTCATAATGTTGGTCATGTCTGCCAGCTCCTCTGCTATGGAGATCAGAGTGTTGTTGATGGCCTGCAATTCCCCCTGATCCTCTGCTACTTTCCCTCCTGCAGCCGCCTGTTCTCCTGCACATTGTCTAGGATCTGGCCCGTCGGGTCCTGAGAATGTTGATAGGCTCCCGGGATCTCAGAGAGTGCCTCCTGGAGAGTCAGTTCCCTGGTCCTGTCCTCCCCCTGGTGCACAACAGTCCTCCCTGTGTCCCTGTTGGCCTCTCCCTCTGTCCCCTGTAGCGTGTGCCCACTGCCACTGACCCCAGGTCCCTGGTTGTTTTGTGTGCGAGGTGTGGCCTGGGGTCCCTGTACAGGTGGGCACACTGATGACTGACCTGTCCCGGGGACACAGGTTTGGGGATGCTGGGTGGGTGCTGTGGTGCTGTTTCCTGATGAGGAGGCTCTGTGGTGGTCTGTGACTGGGCTTGGGTAACCGGCTTTCCAGTGGTTTATATTGATGGGCCAGGTAGATCATCCAGATCCTGAAGACCAGAGTTACTGTCATCACTGTGGGTCTCTTCAGTTGGGGGACTGGATAGGGCTGGCATCTCCTCTCCAGTGACATTGGCTGGGGTACCTGTGGGGATGTAAATGATGTGTAATGGTAAATGTGTATGGCATATTGTACATCCCTGGCTTCCCCTCTATGGTTGGTGTTGCCCTGCCAGCTTTTACTTGTGTATGTTGGTGTATGGTGGGATTGTTAGTTCTCTATGCTGTGCATGTTTTAGTGATGAGTGTCCATGCAGGGCTGTGAGGGGTGTCCATGCATTGGTACAGCATGCAGAGCTTGGCATTGGGATTAAAGAGATGTGATGGTGGAGTGTGTGGGATGTAGTGGAGTGATGGGAGTGAGGGTATGTGATGGCATGCAGGTAAGGGGATGATAGTAGTAGAGAGTTGACTTACCTGAGTTCAGTCCTCCTCCGGCCAGGCCCTCAGGATGCAGTATTGCCAAGACCTGCTCCTCCCTTCCTGTGAGTTGTGGGGGAAGAGGTGGGGGTCCACCGCCAGTCCTCTGGATAGCGAGCTGGTGTCTTGCTGCTATGGACGTAGGTCGTTCCACCTCTTCCTGATTTCGTCCCTTGTTCTGGGGTGCTGTCCCACAGCATTGACCCTGTCCACGATTCTCCACCATAGCTCCATCTTCCTGGCTATTGATATTTGCTGCACCAGTGCTCCAAATAGCTGTGGCTCTACCCTGACAATTTCCTCCACCATGACCCTTAACTCCTCCTCAGTGAAACGGGGATGCCTTTGTGGTGCCATGAGTGTTAAGTGATGTGTGTTGGTGAGGGTGTGTTGGGTAATGTGTTGTGGTGTGTGAAGTGGGGTGTGTGAGGGATGTATGGGTGTATGTGGTGTGTGTTTGTAGTTGTGTCAGTGGTCCTGCTGTCAGTCTCGTGCCAATGATTTGTAATCGTAAAGGGTTGTGGGTAATGTGTGTGTGTGTTTTATAGTGTGTGGTGTGTGTATGGGTGTCAGGTGTGTGTTGTTTGCATCGTCCAGTGTGGTGATGTTTTGTCTGTGGGTGTCCATTGTGAGCACGGCGGACTGTACCGCCAATGGTTTACCACCGTTGAATGTCCGCAGTGGTGATTTGTGATTCATAATGTGGTGGGCGTTGTTCTGTTGGCGTAACGGTGTGGGTTTTGATACCACCACTTTATCACTGACCTTTGGGCTGGCGGATTTGTGTCTGTGGACGAATTTTGTCGGATTGGTGTGTGTGCGTTATAATATGGTGAACGGATACCTGCCGCCGTGGTAAGTTGGCGGCAGTCAGCGTGGCAGTAAGCAGGATTAGCCTCCAGGGTCATAATGAGGGCCTTAGTCTTAAGTGATACCTTCTTGCGCTCATCTATGAAAATTACCCCCAATTATAGCGCAAAACAAATTCTGTTGGAAACACCGTGCAATTTCTAACAAATGCCCACTTACAATCATCTAGATCAGCTTCATGGTCATCTGCAATAAAAAATAAAATAAAAACACTCTTAAATGTAAAAATTGATAAGATCGAATAAAATTGATTCCTGATATTAAACAAGCAAGATTGACCAGTAGATAGGAATTAACCTAGATGTACTGCCAATTGTTCATTATAATTAAAACCCTTCTGTGTCAGTGTGTTCAATTCAACAATGTCCTGGACTCTATCTATGTAGTTTAAGTGTTCATACTTTGCTTCTCAAATTAGGTGTCACCTGAAAAATGGCACAAACTGAAATAAAGCACTCCTGACAAATGTACCAGGTTGAAAAGCCTGGCAACAAGTTGCTGTTTGTCATAGTTAGATTAGTAAAAGCTTGCATATGTTGAGGAATACAAGTTTTCATCTGGTGAATTGTAATGCCAACGTATAGCTTGTCACATGGTCATTTCAAAACATATACTGTAAAGGTGGTGTTAGACTTGACATCCTTGGCGTGGTCTTCCTTAACTTTTTTCCTCTGCTTCCCAGGTTGTTGATATGTGCTGGAGTCTGTTTTTGCTGTTTTTGATACTCTGGGCACTGCTAACCAGTGGTAAAGTGCAATTGTTCCTATGTGAAATGTATGTGTAATTGGCTATCCCTGATTGACATATTTGATATACTAGTAAGTCCCTAGTAGAGCGGACTAGAGGTGCCCAGGGCCTGTAAATCAAATGCTACTAGTGGGTCTGAAGCACTGTGCCACCCACATTAGTAGACCTGTAAACATGGCTCAGACCTGCCACTGCAGTGTCTGCAGTTTTAAACTGCCAATTCGACTTGGGAAGTGTACCCACTTTCCAGGCCTAAATCTTCCCTTTTCATATATGTAAGACACACCTACAGTAGGCCCTAGGTAGCCCCATGGGCAGGGTGCAGTGTATGTTAAAGGTGGGACATATACTAATGTGTGTTACATGTCCTAACAGTGAAATACTGCTAAATTCAGTCTTCACTGTTGCAAGGCCTATCTCTCTCATAGGTTAACATGGGGGCTGCCTTCAAATATTATTAAAGTGTAGATTCATTTTGAGAGCAGATAGAAGTATGGAGTTTGAGGTCCCCGAACTCACAATTTAAAACACATATTTTAGTGAAGATGGTTTTTAGATAGTTAGGTTGAAAATGCCACTTTTAGAAAGTAGGTATTTTCTTGCTAAAACCATTCTGTGACTCTGCCTGTTTGTGGATTCCTTGTCTGGGTCAGTTTGACAGTTGGGCTGTTTGTGAATCCCCTCTAGATGATGAGACAAAGAGAGCTGGGGTGTAGCCTGCATATCCTGATGAGCCACCTTTGATAGAGTGGAGAGAGGAGTGGTCACTTACACCTGAATGGGCTGTGCCTGCCCTCTCACAATGTAGTCTCCAACCCCCTGGTGTATGTCTGGGACCAGGCCTGGGCAAGGCAGCATCTTGTGAACAACAGAGCATTTTCTTTGAAGTATGCCTATTTCAAAGGCAGAAACAGGTATAAGTATCGGACCCAAAACCCCTGAAAATTGGATCACTTCTGAATTCAAGAGGAACCTCTGCCAAGGAGAAGAGCTAAAGAGCTGAGTAGTTCTGACCCTGCATGTGGCTGTGCTTTGTTGGGCTATCCTGCAATTGCTGCTTCTGTGTGTAAAAGGGGACAAAGACTGGACTTTGTTGTATATCCCTGCTTGTGAAGAATCTCCAAGGTCTTGAACTGAGCTTGCCTCCTATTTTGAAGTATCAGCGCAATCAAAGACTTCCTCTGCCAGCACTTAGACTCTCTGCTGAGACACCTGCCATGCCAAGTGGTGTCCTATCCAGTCCTTGGGCCCTTGAAAGGTGAAGTTGGCAGAACAAGAGCTGAAAATTCACGCTCAGAATGCTTTGCGGGGAAATTTTCGATGCACCATTTACAACGCAGCTGATAAATGACGTGCTGCAGGCTTCGCAGCTAAAATCGACCCTCCAGCTGCATCGCGGCTGGGAGATCAATGCATCGCATCTGGATAATCAACGTGCAACACCCCCTTGTGTCTGCTGATAATGACGTGAACTCAACGCAGCATGGTTTTCTAACACTGTGGCTGGATTTTCCACGCATCGTCGTCATCGTAGACCTGCATGGATCCGAGATGCCATGTCCAGAAATCGACGCATCGTGTTCTGGCGAGAGAGAAAAATGGCTCATCGCTGACCTGACCAGAGAAGAAACGACGCACGGCCTCACTTCTCAGTAAGGAATCAACGCATCTCTGACTTTTCCTTCACACGCTCGCCTGTGCAGCTTTATTGTTGATATAAACCAAGTACGTTGTGCAAAATTATAGTTTCCATTGTTTTCTATGGAGTAAAACTCTTATTCTTTTAAAAATTCATATTTTAACTTGTGTATGTTGCATTTTTGTTGTTTTGGTCTTATTTGATTTAGATAAATAGAACATATTTATGTAACTGGATGTGGTGTCCATTTTGTAGTGTTTTCACTGTATTACAGTATGTGTTGGTACAAATAGTTTACTCATTGCTTCTGAGTTAAGCCTACTTGCTTGTGCCAAGCTACCAAGGAAGTGAGTGGGGGTTAATCAGGTGTGTTTCTCCTTTGCTCTGACTCGAGTGCGGGTCCTTGTTTGGACAGGGGGTAACCGGACTGTCAAACAAAACCCCTATTTCTAACAGGTGGTATTGCAAGACAGAAATTTGCTGGGTGGAAATGTGTCATCTATTCGTACAAAACTTGCAGCACCCACACCAAGAAGCCTCTTAATGTGTTGGATGATGTTTTTCACTGCTGGTTTGTACTCTGTAGCGGCATTTGTGTTCAGGTATCTTTCAATATTGGCTGTGTCTAAATGTGATGTTGGGATATTCCCCAGTGAAATTGGCCACTGTCTTCTCTTTTAAAAAAATCTTTCAGTGTTTCCTCAAAATTGCCCAGATGTTATTAGCTTTGTCATTGTACATGATGTTATATCCAACATACTTATCCACAACGTTGGTACTTAGAAAAGCCATAGGTGCATTAAGCAGATCTTGCCTGGACACCTTATCCACGTTTGTTACTATGGCTTGCTATGTTTTTTCAGATTACCTACTTCTTTTCTTAAAACATGCCAACAAGCTGGATTTTTCTTTCTCGTATCTTGATCAGTGCTACTGTTGTGTCTGGCACAAAAAACGTTCATCATTATGGATACTGTGTATAAGAGCGGGTAGGTGACTAGGCATGTAGCATCAAGTTGGCAGCCACACGTTTTCTGAAGAGACTGATACAGAGTTGCAAAGTAAATGGATCTCGAGGTCAAGAGAATCCACTTTCTTTATGCTGATGTTAAGAGTTAAATGTAGGTTCAACTTATTATCATTTAACCTCTCCACAAATGTTTTAGCCAGTCGTTGTGAACCTCTCCAAATAACAAAATGATTGTCTACATAACAAATCCAGAGTAAAACATGTTTACAGTACAACTCCAGGTTTCTAACAAGCTGCTCCTCCCACCAGCCAAGGAATGGAATAGCATAGCTGGATGCAAAGCAGGTCCCTATCGCTCTACCATGGATTTGTCTGTACTAAACTTTCTTGAACACAAACAATTGTTAGATTGACAAAAGTCAATCATTTTGACTAACATCGTAGTATAATATAGGTAAAATACTAACTTTACCCTCAGAAAAAGGCTACATTCAATAATGTCAAGGTCATGTTTAATGCTAGTTTATAGGTTACTAACATCCAATGTAGGAGGAACCAAGTCACTTTTCCATGTAATATCTTTTATATTGAATTAATGAATGTACCAATTTAAAAAGCATAAAGCCTCTCCAAAGGAGTGTCCCGGGGCCGCTCTGCATGAATCAGATCAGCCACTCACAATAGGTAATATGAAAAGAGATGTGTTTTTAGATCTTTCCTTAAGCAAGCTTCACACTGAATAGTTCACAAAGAGAGTGGAAGTTTGTTCCATGCCTTAAATGCCAACACTGAAAGGAGTGACCTCCAGATCTGGGCAAACAAGCCTTTGCAATCTTCGCAAACAGAGCTGAGGCAGATCAAAGAACTCTAGCAGGAGTATAATGAAAAATTCTCCTGATATAAGAGCTAAGGCCTTGGCTGAAAAAGCCTTGATGGAAGAAAATTAAGGCATTAAGGCTTTGAACAAGACCCTTTTTCTTAATGGGTAACAAGGGCAGGTCCTGCAGATAAGGAGAAACTGAAACCCTCCTTGATAGGTCCAAAATAAACCCGGCTGTCACGTTTTGGACTGCCTTAAGTTGCCTGATCTTATAGTTGGGCACCCCAATATACAGGCAACTAGAGTAATCAACCCTCTGTGGGATCAGAGAATGGACCACTGCCCTGCAGGACTTGACAGGAAACAAGTCCAGGAATTTCCTAACCAAACAGAGCAGACCAAAATATGTGCTGGATGCTGAGATTATCTGTGTCTCCATAGATAACGATTCTTCATTTCTTACTTCCAAATTCTTATCTGTCATGGCCAGGGGAAGGGGGAAGAGTATGGAAATCCTGAGACCTATTATGATTGGTCTAGATGCCTTTACCGAGCGGGAGAATCTCAGTTTTGTCTGTGTTGCATAGGAGGAAACCTTTCTACATCCAGCTTAAAAAATCCAACAGACATGAAGCAAACAGGATTTTATGGGAGGTCAAATGATAAAAGGTGAGAAGCAATTGTGTGTCATCTGTACATGATATTGTTGCCACCCCATGAGATTTAATTAGAGTGGCAAGTGAAGCCAGGTAAACATTTACCAGGGTGGAGCTTAAGGAACAGCCCTGTGATACTCCAGAGGTAAGTGTCTTCAATGATGAAGATTGAGGTGCTAGCCAGATCTCTTATATTCTACCCTCAAGGTGAGTCTTAAGTTAAAGCCACCCTGAACCCCCAATGCCTATATTTGCAATCCTCTGCAAGAACACATGATGGACACTCTTCCCCTCATCCAGTGAAAAAGCAATGGTCTTAGACACTTCAAGGACGGCCATTTCCATGCTATGATGAGGTCAGACTGGATGAGATGGAGAACCCTGCTAGTTTCTAAATATTCGGATAATTGGGTGTTAACCACTTCTACAATTTTTGTAACCAAAGATAACAGTGAAATAGGCTTGTAGATGGAAAGAAGGTTTGGATTCCAAGACTACTTTCTTAACAGTGGGATTAATTTAGCCCTTTTCCAGCATGCAGGAACAGATGCTGTTCCCTTGAAATGATTGAGAAACACAATAAGCACTGGAGAAATAGATGTAGCGAACAACGCAAAAAAAAAGATGGCGGCACAGGATCCAAAGGTGTGCCTGAACAAAAGGTGATCTATAATGCCAAACAGATATCCATCAAAGAGATAGGCCCAAACTTATTTAGCTAAAGGTGCCAGTTGATTTAATACCATGGTCCACAGTTTGCCATTGATCTCTGCCACAAACAGGCATGACCAAGCATCATAAATTTCAAAAATCTTATCTTCAAAAAAGAACGGGAGTTGCTCACACCAAGTATTCAAGGTCTTAATGGGAGGGGGTTTCAAGATAAAGGATGCAAATAAGCTTTTATGATTTTGAAAAATGTCAATGGATTAATTATTTACAGCGTCAAATCAGGATGGACGTGTAGAGGGAACATTTGGTAATATTTATGACCTTATGTTATTCTTTATAGTTTATTTATATCTGACTTTTTCCCGCAGAACTATACTTCTGGTGCTACTGTCTCTCACGTTGTTTGCACAGTTTATTTTGTAGCCCAGAGCACAGTTGAAAGCCAGGGGTCCGCAGGGCCACTGGATTTACAGTGAGTTACCTTGGTGGGAACAAGAGAATAAACTGATCCCAGCAGCCACTTATTGAATACCATAGCATCCTCATCCATATTCCTCAAGAAACCCTTTTAGGAGGATGCACCAAATAAGTGCATATTGGCTTCCTTCATTTTACTCCAGAGCTTCACTTCATTTAGGCCATGGGTGGTAGATACAAAATTTGTTGTCACTGCCTCTCAATTAAACGGGATCATACCATAAGAAGGAGAGGAATGCAATAAAGGAATGCATAAAGGCCGATTAGAAAAAATAGGGTCAAACATGTGGCCACTTCAATAAGTGGGAAACTTAACAAATTGGGATAGATTAAGAGCCAGACGGGTTTCAACCAAGGCCCTTCCAGCATTAACTATGGACATATCCACCTATAGATTAAAATCGGCAAGCACAGTCATTTTAGAATACTTATCAGTCATAGTACTCAGTTCATCGTCCCATGATTCCAGGAAATCAGTGGTCGGACCAGGAGGGCCGTACACAAAAATCCCTGAAAAGGTGAATTGAGGAGCAAGTGAAATACAGAAGCCCATGCCTTCAGCATCTCTCAAATTAGAGAGAGGATACTAACTAGACTTAAAATCCCGATGAATCACCGCAGCAGCCCCTCAGTTTTTAACCAATCCGATCCCTTCAGTATACGGCAAGTTCACAAGCTATTCCATGACAAATATCCAGACCTGACTCTTGCCATAGCATTGGTTCAGGCATCTTGATTGGCATACTCAAGCAACTGTGTGATAGAAAAAGCGTTTACCAATGCTGCTTTAAAAATAGATTGATGTTACTGCCTGCTATTCTGAGTATCCAGTGGTTAGTACCTAAAGGCTATTCTTGATGAGCAAATCAATTAACAGTACAGAAGAAGATTAAATTAATGGCAAAACAGACATATACCAAATCAGACAGCAAAACTGACTTATACCATACACAATATGGCGTACTTATATGACATACTTATACCATAAACTTGCCATCCTCCAGGAGATGCCTCCTAGAGCCAACTTTAGAAGGTTTCAGTGCCCAAAGTTCATCAATCGACAAGCAGCTATAAGACGCTAAAACTAGACTAGACCTGCCATTGTGGCTGTTTCTGGATGCAAGCCAGGTATGGACGGGTGCAGACACTCAAGTTTTTGGCACTCCTTGTGTGCTTTAGCAGGGCATCCATGCTGCAGCACTCATTAAATAGGCTGAGAAGTGAGTAGGAAGAACAGTTAGAGCTCAGGCTAGCTAAAATGCCACCTCTTGATGTTCTACTCAGCCAAAAAAGAACACTCTGCTCTATAATCCCACCACAGAAGCGAGTAGTTCACTGGGGAACAGAGCCACTGATGAATAAACAGCAGAAGACCCACTCAGAGGCAAAAAGTAAGTGCCAGAGTAATGCCTCAATTCACTATACATGCAACATTGGTTTCACTATCTCATATTTTCTTGCTAATACTGATAGAGCAATCAAGTCAAGTCGCCTTGAGGAAATCTCCGCTATCTTTGATGTGTGGGGGAAATGCAGTAATAAATGGTCTATGGAAAAAATCTATGTACTCCGAAGTATTTTGTGACAAGCTTTCTCTGGGTGAAACAATAGGCTTCCCCAGAGGATTCTGTTGATCCTTATGTGTTTTGGGTAGAAGATATACAGGGAGTGCAGAATTATTAGGCAAGTTGTATTTTTGAGGATTAATTTTATTATTGAACAACAACCATGTTCTCAATGAACCCAAAAAACTCATTAATATCAAAGCTGAATATTTTTGGAAGTAGTTTTTAGTTTGTTTTTAGTTTTAGCTATGTTAGGGGGATATCTGTGGGTGCAGGTGACTATTACTGTGCATAATTATTAGGCAACTTAAGAAAAAAAAATATATACCCATTTCAATTATTTATTATTACCAGTGAAACCAATATAACATCTCAACATTCACAAATATACATTTCTGACATTCAAAAACAAAACAAAAACAAATCAGTGACCAATATAGCCACCTTTCTTTGCAAGGACACTCAAAAGCCTGCCATCCATGGATTCTGTCAGTGTTTTGATCTGTTCACCATCAACATTGCGTGCAGCAGCAACCACAGCCTCCCAGACACTGTTCAGAGAGGTGTACTGTTTTCCCTCCTTGTAAATCTCACATTTGATGATGGACCACAGGTTCTCAATGGGGTTCAGATCAGGTGAACAAGGAGGCCATGTCATTAGATTTCCTTCTTTTATACCCTTTCTTGCCAGCCACGCTGTGGAGTACTTGGACGCGTGTGATGGAGCATTGTCCTGCATGAAAACCATGTTTTTCTTGAAGGATGCAGACTTCTTCCTGTACCACTGCTTGAAGAAGGTGTCTTCCAGGAACTGGCAGTAGGACTGGGAGTTGAGCTTGACTCCATCCTCAACCCGAAAAGGCCCCACAAGCTCATCTTTGATGATACCAGCCCAAACCAGTACTCCACCTCCACCTTGCTGGCGTCTGAGTCGGACTGGAGCTCTCTGCCCTTTACCAATCCAGCCACGGGCCCATCCATCTGGCCCATCAAGACTCACTCTCATTTCATCAGTCCATAAAACCTTAGAAAAATCAGTCTTGAGATATTTCTTGGCCCAGTCTTGACGTTTCAGCTTGTGTGTCTTGTTCAGTGGTGGTCGTCTTTCAGCCTTTCTTACCTTGGCCATGTCTCTGAGTATTGCACACCTTGTGCTTTTGGGCACTCCAGTGATGTTGCAGCTCTGAAATATGGCCAAACTGGTGGCAAGTGGCATCGTGGCAGCTGCACGCTTGACTTTTCTCAGTTCATGGGCAGATTTTTTGCGCCTTGGTTTTTCCACACGCTTCTTGCGACCCTGTTGACTATTTTGAATGAAACGCTTGATTGTTCGATGATCACGCTTCAGAAGCTTTGCAATTTTAAGAGTGCTGCATCCCTCTGCAAGATATCTCACTATTTTTGACTTTTCTGAGCCTGTCAAGTCCTTCTTTTGACCCATTTTGCCAAAGGAAAGGAAGTTGCCTAATAATTATGCACACCTGATATAGGGTGTTGATGTCATTAGACCACACCCCTTCTCATTACAGAGATGCACATCACCTAATATGCTTAATTGGTAGTAGGCTTTCGAGCCTATACAGCTTGGAGTAAGACAACATGCATAAAGAGGATGATGTGGTCAAAATACTCATTTGCCTAATAATTCTGCACTCCCTGTAGAATAGGTATGGTAGGATGTTTACACTTCAAGTATTTATCCTCCTCACACTCAATGAGACCACAATCTCGCCATTTGCTATTAAATCCCAATATTTATTACGGGGTGCCAGTACCTCACTGCTATTTACCTTTGTGTAACAATCTAGGTTACTCAATTGGTTCAACCGTCATTCAAGTACATTTCTTTAGAAAGCGCATTACTTTCTTTGTCAGAGGACCTGATAGCAATTCCCAATCTTAGTAATCCTTTACATTCTCTTATATAAATATAATCATTTTCAAATAAATATTTAATTCATTTTGTAAATGTATTAAATTAAAAGATTTATTTACAAAGAAATCCCACCAGGAGTGGAACATTTGTATCTACTTATTATGTTTTAAACTTTACAAAAAGGGATGTATAGAATTTATTTAAATGTATTTATTTATGTTTTCAAACACTAGTTACATTTATTTTTAATTAAAATATTTATTAAAATAGTTTACCATAAAATAATATATAATATTAATAATATATTTGTGTATTTATTTATAATGTTTTAATGTTAAATACATATATTTCTATATTTAAGAGCTAAAAAAGATTAATAATAAAGATTAATAAATAAATAATCAATGTAACATTATTTCCTATGAGGTTTTGTTTTAAGTCCCTGCCTCCATTTTCTGTGATATGAAGTTACAGAACAAGTGTTTGGCCATGTGAGCTGCTGAACGTACTTCTACTCTGAGCTGCAGTGCATTTTCTACTGTTTTGTGTCCTTTATGGTTGTTGTAACTTTGGTTCTACCCCCCAATTTAGAAGGTAGACATTTGTAAGGGTAAATGTACACACGTAGGTAATTTTACCTTTGGGAATGAGTCCCAATATCTTTACAATTTATTATACTGCAAACATTTTTTCAATTGTTTACCTTTTTATTTCAATTCTCCAACCTATCCCCCCTCAAGCTTTGTTTCGATACCTCAACTGATGAGGTTTCTTTCATCCATCCTTTTTTAACCGTTTATTTTTCTTCAGGTCATCGTCTTGAGTGACTATTCGACCATTTGTTAAAATAATCATTTTTCAAAATGCAATTAATCTATTTCAATTTACTAACTTGGAATTCATCAAGTTATTAAATTATCAAAGTCGCATAAATGCCTATCATGCTAGTACTTTAGTTTATTATAACTCTCATTAAGTATATATGTTCCTCGCCAACTGCTCAGACTTTTTTTAAATATAACTTGTGTTCTTACAATCCTTTTATAGCAAAAGTCAAGTTGGAGCTGTCCTATACGTCAAAGGGAACCTAAAAAGTAGTGATCTGAAGTCAATTCTGAACATTCTGGATATTGGAGAAATACTGGACGATGATACACCAAAGCTATTCTCATATATAAAGGTTTCCTGAGGTTGTACCATGAATCAATGCGACATTTGAGCCTAAACATCAACAGGGCACTGCTTGCAAGTGTACTACGATTGTAACTGTGACAGTACACAAGAAATATCCAACACTTGCCATTCGGAACGGCCCTGAAATCCTTTTCATTTTCACCATTGCTCTATCTGTGCTTAGGTGTCTCTTTCTGTGGTGTTTATAGCTGTAAATACCAAGTGACTGATTGACTGAAATTGCTTCCCCAAAGAGCATTCCCTGCAGTGTCAATTGGAGTCTCAGTGCTACTAAACAATGTTTCGGAGCCATAAGTGGTGTAGATTAGGAGAATATAGAATGTTTTCTTAGCTAAACAGTTACATATAGCTAGTTTGTGGAAATGTGTGCAACTGGTATATTTTCCGTTGATCTGTAATTACATCAAACACATCAGCATCTTACAATGCATCCAGTCATAGTGCTTTGAGACAGAGTGATTGAGTGTAGATGTCTTTAAAGCCAATACTCATACTGAGTTGCCTTTGGGGGCTATCATAGTGTAATTAGTTGGTTTGTTTGGCATGTATTAAGGATAAAGGTTTGTTCTAGAGCAAAGAAGCCTTCAAAAATATTTCTCTAGCCTAATAGTAAAGTGAGTGACAACTACTCCTGTTTTCCAATTCGCATGAGATTCTCTTGTCTAAGGGTACTAGTACTGTCAAAAGTGAACCCTGAATGTGCCTTTTCTTTTTAATTTAAGAGCAGCAGAAAGACAAAATGGAGGTTCATGGAAATGCAGTACCATTCATGCTATGTGAGTGAGCAATAGAGCCTTCACCAATCTGGGAAGTAGATTGTGGGAGTCTTTGCTCGTTGGCCATACTGTGTTAGAGAACCTGATGCAGTTGTCCAGGCAGTGGTTGAAAATACCTAGCTGCCGTGACAGGGACCAATATAGTTCTAAACGAGAAAATGGGCATAAAGAAAAAAGTCAGAATCCAGAACCATGCGATGATGCCATTAGTAGCTGCCGAACAAGAAACTGTCTTTGTACATTTGCCAATGGCCCTCTGTGCTTCTTGCCCCTATCACTACCCATCTTTCTACCTGTGCCCCATTTAGGTGGATACACCTCACTGGGTTGGAAAAAGGAGGATTTAGGGCAGGATTCTGGGTAAAAACTAAGGGATCCATGTCAGTAGCTGTCCATTCTGTTTTCTTGCGAATTAAAGATGCTCATGAGCTTTAGTGAGTTTTTAAAAACTGAATAAATAACCCTTTGTTTAATACTATACTCAACAGGTCCATAGAGGAGGGACTAAGTCAACAGCACAGTGCGATGCAGTGTTTCTTTTTTTGTGTTTTTGTAACTGCCATGTTTCTTTGTAAGTAGATCTACAGCATATGCAAATGTTTTTAGAGCATGAGACGCCAGAGAGTCTATTTTGCCATGTAAATTAGATGGCAGGTCAATATTTACTTTTCTTACTAACACTTTCATACTAGTAAAATACGAATGTGTGTCCGTGATACGTGGTACGTTGGAATAATGTAGTTGTTTGTAAGCTATTTTTATTTTTCTACAGAAATAGGTACATTTTATATGGCATGTTTATTTAAAATGCTGCACTTTGTACACATAATGTCTATAATTAGTTGTTGTCTTTTTCCGGTTACTAATGTTTGACTTTTTTTTTAGCAATGTTAGGGCATTTGCCACTAGGAGGACTCCGAGCAGTGTGGAGGCAGGAGTTTGAGCTCATCTGTATCAAATTGAGCAATGTTCCCGTGAAATGTACATCCTTTCTTTATACCGGTGCACATGGTAATCCTTGACAAGGGATAGTAATAGGTTGTAAAACAGAGGAGAACAAATGACCCCTTTGAGCACTGCCATGTTAGATTTTGCAGATCCAAATCTAAAATGCTGCCTCTTCTACATAAGCTATAAAAAGATTAAAAAAAGACTCGAAAATCTAACAAAGCCGCCTGCCAACCATTTATGGATCTCTAAGTGTAATGAAAATAATACCTTATTTTTATATGGCAGTGATTACCACTGTTGAGCCACTTCTAAGTGCTGTAAATAGAGGTGCTGCTATTAACCACATTCATGAACATTAGTTTGCTGACTTCAGAAGGATCAAACGCTGAAATGGCTTTGCTGAGGGTTGCACTTGTTCCCACAAATCACCACATATTTCAGGAGCAACCATTTAGCTCAAAGAACGGTCCTGCTGGCCGTGTAGGCAGCAATTGGGTTAAGAAGGTTTCCAGATAGCACCAGTTTTCATACAGCTACAATGCATCACCCACCACCCACTACCAAGGGTGCCACTAAGAAACAAAGTCGTTAAAAAACTGTTTTTAAAGGCCAAAAGACATTGGGTTTCTCTCAAGCAAAAGTGTTTCCAAAGGTAGGCATTTCGTCCTTAATAGCCCTGGGAATAACCCAAGGTGCAGAGAGACTACGCAAACTGTGCACTGGTTATGGCTTATGTGTGAACTGTACTGGAATGCATATTTATAAATATTGTGATGCTTTATGATAGTCCTCGAATAACTGATTTCTTAAACATATCCTGTACTCATGTGATGATTACCTAATTATTAGACGAATCTAAGATCCACCAACAACATTGGGACACCATCCCTTATAGAACCCATAGTTACTTGGAACATCCAAGGTGCATATTTACAAGCCCCTAGTGCCACAGGAGCATCAATTTTTGAGCACTGTGCACTGCGTCGTATTTACAAGGCAGTGATAAGCCACTTTTGTGTTTTAACGCCACCTTGTAAATACGGTCCTTTAACACACAGCTCTTTGTGTGTAAGGGACATGGAATGGGTGGTGCTGTGGGCATTCCACAGTAACACCCATTGAATTTTGATGCTGTCCCAGATTTACGAGAAACCTGAGGCAGCCCCAAAATCAAACGCATTCTGCAGCACACATAGAAGGAGCAAATCGCCATTAAAGATTGTTTTGTGCAGGAAGGTGTCCCTTTCTGCACAAAAACAGTCTCCCCTCTGGGCATGCTTGGTGATACAGACCTTTTGGGCAGAGGTCACAACATGAGTCAAACAAACCGTGGGGTACCAGCATCAGGTAACTGGAAATTGGATTCTACTACACATAGCAGAGGAAGAGCCAATACCCAGATATGGTAGGATATGGGCGATGCTTGCATTTGGGGTGGCCAAGCAAAACATTGAGACTCTGGGGTACCCAGCCCCCCCAACGGTGCAGCAGTGGGAGTCAGACCTGGACTGGTGTCAAGGGGCAGAGAGGGTGGTGTATCAGAGCCGGGGGTGTCCTAAGAAATGGGAGACAATATGGGGACCCTGGATCCCAGCAAGTGGGCACATGAGGCCTCAAACATCGCACCTGTTCTCACTGGGTGATGCAGGGGATAACCAATATGATATGATAAGATATGGGGGAAGGAAAAGTGCCTGGTCCATAAAAGCTCCAAAAGATGTCAAATTTGGGTATGCATGGCAAATGAAACTGATGTAAACCATAGCGGCTATGCTGAGCTGAACTGCCATAGTTATTTATGTACAATGTACCTTGAGCTGTGTTAAATAAAAAGAATCTTAAAAAAAAAAAAACAGTTTCTCTCACAACACAGCCATCCTTGCACCATGGCGCAAGGGTGGCTGCATTGGCACTGGGCAGCTAATTTGGTGCTGGGAGAAACACAGGGATGCGCCATATTCTTTTAAATATAGTGCATCCCTGCATTTTAGAATTGACGCAGCACAGCGCTGCCAATTTTGGCTCAGCGGCCACACTGCGCCACTTCTAGTAAATATGCCCACAAATTTGCAAACCACCTGGAAGGACTTAGGGCCTAATTACCAGTCTGGCGTTCACTAGACCACCAGACTTGCGGTGGTGCCGCCGCTGCTGTGGGGGTCCAACTGCCACATTACAACCCCTGTGGTCCAACCACCAGGGTATCGCCATCTCCACTGGGATCGGTGAGGCCTGACAGGCTGACGACACATGCAGGTTGTACTCACAGCCATGCTGATTATAACTTTGTTCTCCCCCAAGCTTTTCATGGTGTTTTCACCACCATGAAAAGGTTGTCAGAGAACAGGTGCAGGGGGGCACTGGGGAAGCCCTGCACTGTCCGTGGCATGGGCAATGCAGGGGTTCCCCTGCCCAGCACCCTCCTAATGCGCACTGTCTGCTGTGCAGACTGTGCACATTACAAGGGTGCCGGTGACCCTTCAGGCGGCAGAATTGCCACCGGCTTGATTACAAGCAGGCAACAATGCTTTTGCCACTTTCCCGCTGGGCTGACCGGCGGAAACCTTGGCTTCAGCCCGTCAACCTATCGGTAAAGTCATAATGGGGCTGGCCCAGCGGTGTCACCCTATCAGGAGCTTGGCAGACGGGTGTTCCCATCTGCCAAACTCATAGTCAGGACCTTAGTCTGTAGTAGTTTTCAGGACTTTGAATGGTAGCCATTGCTCAGGTCGAAGGTTATCCAGAGCGATCGTGGACCTTTGACTATTTGACCAGAATTAATGTACCCACATATGATCTATGTGTATGCTTGAATCTTTGTGCCTGGCAACAAGAAAAGAATCCTGACTAACTTTACTCTTTGAGTATAAAAAATTCGAACAATGGTAGAAACATCGAACAGGATATTTAAATGAATATGGGACAAACAAATGACTCTTTTATTATTATGTATTCAGTTTTTGAATTAGCAATTAGAATGGGGTGGATTAACATATATGTCTAAGACAAACCTGTATTTTGAAGATATTTATAAGGTTGAGAGCTCTTTTGAGTTGTCCCAGCGGTTACTGGCAGTCATGGCTCGCGCGGATAACAGGGGGTTGCGCCCCGCGCGTGGGAGGGGGTGAGGGGACATTTAAAACATTAAAAAATAATAAATTTAAAAAACGTACCTTTGTTCCGTGCACCACTCCTCTCCTCCGTCTCCTCATGGCTGCAGGCACAGGCTCCCAGCCTGCCCTGCTGCCAATCCTGACGCTGCTTGAGGCAGGCATACCGGGAGCCTGTGCAGGCTCACTCCAGCCCAGCAACCGTGTTACTGGGCTGGAGAGAGCCGTGTGTGCATGTGTGTTCGGCCAGCCTGAGATGGCCGGTCAAACATACATGCACAGTGAGGGGAGTGCACAGTGCACTTCCCTCACTACTCGTCACCCTATATGCCCCCTTTAACAAGGAAAGGATAATAAATATAGTTTATTATCCTTTCCTTGTTAAAGATTTGCAGTGGTTGCTGCTGGCGGGGGCAACTCTCCTCCGCCCAAGCGAAGGAGCCGCAACTGGTTACTGGGCTAAGACTGCATCATCCAGAGCTGTTTATCACTTGTGTCATGGGTATAAACTTACTATATGTTTTAAACCTGATCTCTAAGTACACCCCTTCAGCGCTTGACTCTTAAGAGTAGTGAAGTTGAAGCTGTGTAGTCCACGGCTTATTCAGAGAGGTAGCATGGATAAGAGACTCAGAACTCAATTGCCACTGGTTGGCAAATTATATATCACTGCCCAGCCAGGAGTTTGATGTGTAAAAATGAAAGTA
This sequence comes from Pleurodeles waltl, assembly GCF_031143425.1. Lineage (NCBI taxonomy): Eukaryota > Metazoa > Chordata > Amphibia > Caudata > Salamandridae > Pleurodeles > Pleurodeles waltl. The sequence goes on along the minus strand of NC_090448.1, from coordinate 464,628,406 downwards.
CTTCAATCTTATCACTCACAATAAAAAAACATAGATTACTGTCCACAGTAAGAGGGCGGTTATTCAGGCATTAATGGGAGCAGTACCCTCACTATGTTAGTGGGCAGTCTTTTCTAGTGTGGTATACTGCCCCATGCCTCCATGTGGGGAGAGCGTTATGATGCTTGAAAGTGGATATTGCCCGGTAATTTGGTCACAACCCAAATCTTCAAAAATACACTTGTCTCCCCCCTGTGGGAACAATGTCCCAGTGCCTTTCACAGTGAAGTTTGTGATGTCTCTGCACGGGTACTGCCTGTGTGTGCCGCAGGGAGTGGATGTCACCCTGATCCGATTGTGTGCACTAGACATTACGCCTGAGGAAATTTTAAATTGAACAGCAGTAATTTACATAATTTGGGAATTTCGCTTTACATTTGTTAAGTGAAATTCCCAAAATTACTCCATGGCACCACTTTGCATATTTATGCAGGCATTTTCAGTAAAAATATACAGCAAAGTATACGATTTCCTGTACAAAATTAACAAGAAACACACACAAATACAGTTGCTAGTGGCTGTTCCTTGCAGTGCTTTGTGTAAATGTGTCCTTGCTCCAAAAAGTGACGTCAGAACGCATTTCTGGCTAAAATATAATGCTAAAATGACAGATTTAAATGTCACGTAATTATCCGTAATTTTATGTATTTTTGCCAAAATGTTGCATAATTATGTGAAAGCAAATTATACAGATTTTGCACACTCTTACTACTAGGGATGGTACACAAAGTGAGGATATTTTAGTGAAGGTGTCGGCTCAATCAGCAGAGTTTAGGCTTCATGCTGTGTTCTGCCCATAACTACAGGTAGGTCAGAGCAGTGCTACGACAAGTCTGGTGGAGGTGTGCCGGCAATCAGAGCACACTGTTGCAGAGTTCTTTCTGCACGGGTCCTCCTCAGGCCCAGTCTCAAATCTTTCCAAACAAACTGGTGCCCACCTCAGGGCATAGTACTTAAACTCCGACGAGAGTGAATTGTTCTCATCACATTGAGGTTTTTGAAAATCTGAAATTCTGACCATGTCAGTGATTGCCCAATTGCAGGAGCCTCAGTTCATTAGGTCTTCTAGGCTCAAAGTCTCAAAGTGGAATTCTCTTTGGCATAAATTCCAGGACATGCTCTTCACTGTCAATGTCACCTTCACAAGGAAGACACATTTGGGTGCACATTTATACTTGTTTTGCGCCGAATTTGCGTAATTTTTTTAAAACGCAAATTGAGTGCAAAGCTAACTCCATATTTATACTTTGGCGCTAGACCCGTCTAGTGACAAATTTATGGAGTTAAAGTCATTTTTTGGACGTGGAAACCTACTTTGCATCAATGAGATGCAAAGTAGGTGTTCACGTGCAAAAAATGATTCTATGGCCTTAGCGCCATATTTATCCCCACGTGCTAAAATCACGCACGGGGAGGAGGGGTCAAATAATAGTGCACCATTATTTAACTCCTGGGTCAGGGCAAGCGTTAGGGACGTGGGCTTATTTCCATGATGGAACGCCATGGAATAAGCCCACAGGTATCCTCCCAGGCCCCAGGGATGGCCCCACCCACACCAGAGGGACAGCGGAGGATGGGGGACCCCATCCCAGGTAAGTACAGGTAAGTATTTTCTTTTTTTTTAAAGTTCTATTGGGGGCCCTGAAATAACCCCCCCTACATTGCACTGGTTGCAATGACCATGCCCAGGGGACTGTGCAGGCCATTGGGGTGGTGGGCATATCTCCTGTCTTTTCGAAGACAGGAGTCATGTGGTATGGTTGGTTTTGTGTCAGAAAATGATGCTAGGCTGGTTTGAGTCATTTTTTTTTACTCTAACCTGCCTAACGTCATTTTTTGGTGCAAAACCCCTTTCTTCCACACCACCAGCCCCTCACGGCTAACGTCATTTTTTTTTACTCTAGCCTACACTTTGCACCGGCTTGCACCATTCCATAAATATGGTGCCTAGCTGGTGCTCAGAAATGGTGCAAGCTGGTGCAAAACGTTTTTGTGGAAAAGTGCGTTACTGCAGTTTTGCACCAAAAAAATATAAATCAAGGTCTTGGTCCTTTTAACCCTGACTGCAGCCTCTGGATGCAGGTCAAGCCCACGTTGGTGTGTCGGCCTCATCTCAGCTCCTCAGATCTTCTTCTGAGAAGCATCTTCTTCATTCAGTGACATGTCCAGTGCCCATACTGAGCATTCACTCTGCTCTCTCCCTCAAAGTAGGATGAAGGCAGCTCTTCTGGAAAGTTCATTGAGTTGTCCCAAGGGTATGGGTCCCGAACCTTGAAAGAGGAGCTGGCTTTCAGTATCCCAACCATGGAGCTCATAGAAATCTCTTAGTCACCATTGATATGACAATAGACTTTTGGTCAGGAAATGTTGGCACACTGATGGAAGGTTCTGCCTCACCTTCATATCAAAGTGGAAGGCAGTCTTTGTGTATTCCAGCAATTCAGTTCTGTGAATGGGTCTGGACAGTTCTGCACTTTTGTGAATTCCATGCAGACTCGTTCTGCCATAGTCTCTCTGAAAAGTGAAAACAGTTTTATGAAGTGGCATTTTACCACTTCATAAAACTCTGAAGGGCCCACTATTAGATCCAATAGTGAATGTAGTAAAGGCAAAGCTTTGACCAACAATACGTTATAGAATGGTAGTCATGCATGGCACAGATGCCCCTCACTTGATGACATTCTAACACACATATAAGCAGCTGTTCCATTTGCAGAGGTCAGACTCTCTTGTACATGCTCGATTAGAATTTAGTTTATCAAACCACGTTATAGCAAGGCAATTGGTCTATTTTTTTTTCTATAAGCTTAAATCAACGAAGTCCGACTCATACAGTTCTTTGCTCTGGGATGAATTAATGAAAGAGCCATTCCGACACTCCAGCTCGCCTTTGGAAAGAGCATTAACAAGTTTGGAAATGAGGGACCTTTAAAATGCCCCAATTACTCTACCAGTTTTTTAGAAATATCTTAGTAGGAATATGAGAACACTGTCGTGCCCACAGGATCAATCAATTTTAACTAAGCGATCCCACGCTTGGATGGTTGTAAATGAATATAATGTCTTAGAAGTTCAGAATATTTCTCTGCCGGGTATCAGAGTCACATCAAGCATAAATTCATGCAATATTGACTAGGTGACTTCCCAATCTCCTATTTCTCAAAAAGATCTAAGGAAATGGAATATAAATTATGTAGCTTATGCAAAAAAGCAAACATCTAGTTAGTTCCTTTAATTTGGATATGCTCAGACCTCATGAGAGAAAGACAGAGCCTTTCGTGGCATTTTTTTTAATGAAAGGCAACTTCGATCATTTCAACAAACTACCTTCGGCACTTTCCAATCGAATGATCCCATTTTAAATATAAATGTGGTGAGATCCTTGATGTAGATTGAAAAGAAACTAATGGTATAATTATTGTGCATAGATGATTGATGGCCCTGTAAATGTTAACAATGGGAAGAAAAGATGCTTAAGGAATGACCCCGATTGATGAAATATATGATGTTAACCGACAAATGTATAAGGTGCTCGGTGTGTCTGTAGATTCCAGCTGTAGGAAAGAAAGATGTCTGAGTTAATATTTTAATTTACGAAAATTATTAGGAATGTGTTTTATTATTGTTTAACGTATGCGCTAAGCATTGTCACGTTATATTTATTTTTATGGTTGTATATAATACATGCAATGTTTTAAGTAACTAAGCATGAACTAAAGATTAAATATATCTATTTTCTTTTACCATTATAATTTCTAAACCAGTTTAGGTAGCTGAAGAAATCATACAATGCATACTAAAGCACCTGTGAGGGTGGATTGGGCTTTTCAGGTTTAATTCAACAGTGTCCTTAAAGATTTACATGTGACTTAGAACCTCACACAGTGTGCTTATTAAAATCCAATACAAATAACTGACTGTCTTGGATAAGCTCCTAATTACCGGTTTAAGTCTGCAGAATGCTGCATCATAATACACATTTTATTTCAAAGGTTAGTTGAATGAAGCCTATCAGATGTTGTTTTTAGGGTTGAGCCTGCGTTGCATGCGCTCGCGCATGCGTATCGCAGCGAGACACATTTGTATTTAGAAAAGGGCTCGGACCCCTGTCAACTTCACGTCAGTGTTTTTTATTGGTTCGTGGCCTTGCCTAATAAAATCTGCTTGCTTTCATTAGTCGAAGGCAAGCATACGTCATGCCTTTTCCGGTGGCTAGCCCTCCTCGAGCACAGCGACCAAGTACAGAAAACATGCGAGGCTCGCTGTTTTCCATCGGGCTCGTGGACTACTTTTTCTCTAATTTAGGAGCCCGATCTCGCTTGGCAGAAGTCGAGCGCTTTACATAGTTAATTTCACTTTTTCGGGTTGTGTACACAAATGCACTTTTGCCCGATAGGTGAAAAGTCGGGTTAGGAGTTTACAGCGCGATCAGCTCTAACATGAGCAAACGCGAGACCCGTTGCATTGTAAATGCTTGTTTAATGTTGCAGGTGCAGAGGCACACCCCGTTGTTCTTATTTTTTAACGAATACAGGTCCCTATGTACGAAGCTATTTAGCATTTCTTAACTGACCGAATTGCTAATAGCCTTTCCTAATGTACAAAATTTAGAAACGTGGTTGCAAATTGTGATTTCTATCCCATACCAATCAAATTTTGCAATTATCAAAATAGGAAATCGCAAATAGGGATTTCCTATTTGCGATTTCCACGCCGCATGTACATAACATTTCCTAAATGCAAAATGGGCATTGAGGAAATGCTATTACCATTTAATTCAATCTGATGATATCCAGGTGCAAATTTAAAGAAAGGCACCCAAAATGCAGTTTCGCCATACCATAGCTCGTGCACTAACCCCGAGGGCATAGCAGTGTTTTACACGAGCACCACTTTCTTTTTAATTGGATTTAAGGAAACCTTAGGCCCAGAGGTATGTATGTATTTGCATTTCCAAATTTGCAATTTTCTAATATTGATTGCAACTCCGAAAATTGCAATTTTCGTACATTCCAATTTGCTTTTCCTAAATAGCGATTTCTTAGGATTCGCTACTTAGGAATTGCAAAATGGAAGTTTCATGCATATGGCCGATAGTGCTTTTAGTGAAAGGGTTGTTTTACCTCCTATGCCTAACATAGCTCCAGCAATGTTCCGTTACTAATTTTAACCGCTGAGATAAGGCCTGATCTCCGGGCCAAATGTCATTCTTAGTTCTCCTTCTCAGATTTGCTTTTGGCAGCGTAATGTGCAAAGATGTACATTTTTCCATGTGTGAGAAATTGATATCCAAAGCATCTTTATATTCTCCTAAACATGGGTCTAGCAAACATCAGGAGTGAGTGCAGGTAAAGCAGCTTTACACTCGACGAACCATGATGTATTTAAAAAAAATCAACTAACCAAGGTATCTTGAACATCTCTGTAACCAACAGTTTCTTCAACATATGCATGCACAGCTTTACTAGCCAGCAGAAATCAATATTACAGGAAAGATGATGAGGTTAAATGTATAATAAAATAAGTCCAACAAAAATATCCTGCAGAAATCCTTTGTCAAATCTAGCATTGACCAAGAGTCACACTCAGCCCAGTAGTGCTTAACTAAGTATATAGAGGAGTCCATAAGATACACATACATATTTACAAAAAAAGAATATTGCTGATGAATGTTGATAATGTTACATTGTCACTAGGACTATTGAAGCTGTTTCCCAGATCAGAAGAGAACCCTCAGCCTTCAAAGGGGCTCAATATCGAGAGCAAAAGCCACCTCTCACCCCGTGGCTGCCCCATTACCTTTCCTTCGTGAACCATGAAGGAGGAGCCACCTGCTTGACCCTGAAGCCATAATCGACTGTGACTGCCTCACTGCACCGCTCCTGCAGATCACAGTAAGACAGTGCATCTCGCGTACTGCCAGAGCTCAGGAAGACACACTGGGCTCCAGAACACTTCTTCCGGTGGCTTTTGGGTAACACTGGAGCAGGGCCAGCAGGCTTTTTGAGACTCACATGAACCTTGCATATTAATGCCATAATGATCTGAACTTTCAGGACCAAAGTAAGTCTTTGTTGTGCATTGCTAGTGCAGGTAGCACCTGTAGGGTCACCTCCAGTAAACTGCCACAGACACATTTGTTAGTGTAGATGAGGAAGAAGGAGGACCTGGGGGAATACTGTCTAGGACTACACTACAGCACAAGAGCTGAAGCGGTTGTACTTGAGACAGTTGTTTAAAACCTATGGTGAGTTGTGCTCCAGGGGCATCAGGCATTTGAGGCCACTAGCCCCACTGTTGGGCCTAGTAGACCATGCTTGCCCCTTGGCCCTCTGAAAGGGGTTGAGACAGGCTGCATCTTTCCTTTTTTACTTAGTTGATCATTGTTAGAAATTGGGGTCTTTGGTTGACAGTCAGGTTACCCCCTGTTCAAGCAAGGACCCTCACTCTAGTCAGGGTAAAAGAGAATCACCCTCAGCTAACCCCTGCTTACCCCCATGGTAGCTTGGCAGAGCAGTAGGCTTAACCACAGAGTGCTAGGTGTAAAGTATTTGTACCAACACACACAGTAACTTAAAGAAAACACTACAAAATGACACTACACCGGTTTAGAAAAATAGGAATTATTTATCTAAACAAAACAAGACCAAAACTACAAAAATCCAACATACACAAGTCAAGTTATGAATTTTTAAAGATTAAACTCAAAAATAGCGCTTAGAAACAAAAATGCTTCAATGAGATGTTAACACAGCGTCGTGACGGAGTCGTTCCCAACAAGCCGACACCAGCGGCGCCGGACACGGAGTCGTGTAGACCCCCAAGTACAGTACCTTTGGTGTAGAGTGAAAACAAGCCGAGGCGCGAAGTCAGGAATCGCGGCGTCTGTGCAAAACGTTGAATCCGTGCACTTCAAGCGGCGTCAGTCACGACGTGGTGCGGCGACTTCCACGGAGTCGCGGACTTCAGCGGGGCTGCTGCAGCGACGGGCCTGCGAAGAGTGTCGCGTTCCAGCAAAGGTCACGGCGTCAGGTGCAGGCGGCGTCACTGGATTCAGCAGCGGCGTCGGTCCGAAGTCAATTTCCTTGGATTTCCACCAGCTTTCCTTTCAAGGGCCCAGGGACTGGGTAGGGCACCACTTGTCAGAGCAGGAGTCTCTCCAGAGACTCCAGGTGCTGGTAGAGAGAAGTCTTTGCTGTCCCTGAGACTTCAAACAACAGGAGGCAAGCTCTAAATCAAGCCCTTGGAGATTTCTTCACAAGATGGAAGGCACACAAAGTCCAGTCTTTGCCCTCTTACTCTGGCAGAAGCAGCACTGCAGGAAAGCTCCACAAAGCACAGTCACAGGCAGGGCAGCACGTCTTCCTCAGCTATCAGCTCTTCTCCAGGCAGAGGTTCCTCTTGGTTCCAGAAGTGTTTCTAAAGTCTGTAGATTTGGGTGCCCTTCTTATACCCATTTTAGTCTTTGAAGTCACCTTTCTTCAAAGGGGACTCACACCTACTTGTGAAATCCTGCCTTGCCCAGGCAAGTCATCAGACACACAGCAGGGGGTTGGAGCCGGCATTGTCAGAGGCAGGCACAGTCCTTTCAGATGAGAGTGACCACTCCACCCCTCCCTCCTAGCAGAGATGGCTAATCAGGAAATGCAGGTTACACCCCAGCCCCCTTTGTGTCACTGTCTGGTGTGAGGTGAAAAACAACCCAACTGTCAAACTGACCCAGACAGGGAATCCACAAACACTGCAGAGTCACAGAATGGTTTAAGCAAGAAAATGCTCACTTTCTAAAAGTGGCATTTTCAAACGCACAATCTCAAAATCAACTTTACTAAAAGATGTATTTTTAAATTGTGAGTTCAGGGACCCCAAACTCCACATGTCCATCTACTCTCTAGGGGAATCTACACTTTAATCATATTTAAAGGTAGCCCCCATGTTATCCTATGAGAGAGACAGGCCTTGCAACAGTGAAAAACGAAGTTGGCAGTATTTCACTGTCAGGACATATAAACCACATTACTATATGTCCTACCTTATCCATACACTGCACCCTGCCCTTGGGGCTACCTAGGGCCTACCTTAGGGGTGCCTTACATGTAAGAAAAGGGAAGGTTTAGGCCTGGCAAGTGGGTACACTTGCCAAGTCGAATTTACAGAGTAAAAATACACACACAGACACTGCAGTGGCAGGTGTGAGACATGATTACAGGGTTACTTGTGTGGGTGGCACAACCAGTGCTGCAGGCCCACTAGTAACATTTGATTTACAGGCCCTGGGCACCTCTAGTGCACTTTACTAGGGACTTAACAGTAAAACAAATATGCCAATCATGGAGAATCAATTACATACACATTTTAAACAGGAGCACTTGCACTTTAGCACTGGTTAGCAGTGGTAAAGTGCCCAGAGTAACAAAAACAATAAAATCAGAGTCCAGCACCCATCAACAACCTGGGGAACAGAGGCAAAAAGTTAAGGGAGACCACGCCAAGGATGAAAAGTCTAACATGTGTCCCCCCCAGCTAAAAGTGGGGAGCAACTACCCAACCTCATGGGAGTTCTCATCACTAAGGCGGAAGAACCTGGACAGACCATCAGCATTGGCGTGCTCTGTACCAGGACGATGTTCCACCGTAAAGTCCATCCCCTGTAGGGAAATGGACCACCTCAACAGTTTTGGATTCTCACCCCTCATCTGCATTAACCATCTGAGGGGCCTGTGGTCGGTCTGAACTCGGAAGTGAGTCCCAAACAAGTAGGGTCTTAGCTTCTTCAGTGCCCAGACCACAGCAAACGCTTCGCGTTCTATGGCGCTCCACCTACGTTCCCTGGGTAGTAACCTCCTGCTAATGAAGGCTACGGGTTGATCTAGGCCCTCTTCATTAAGCTGTGAAAGTACTGCTCCAATACCATGCTCTGAGGCGTGTGTTTGCACAACAAACTCCTTGGAGTAGTCAGGTGCCTGTAGCACAGGTGCTGTGCACATGGCAGCCTTCAGGGCATCAAAAGCGTTCTGGCAAGCCTCTGTCCAGATCACTTTCTTGGGTTGCTTCTTAGAAGTCAACTCAGTTAAGGGGGTAACAATGGTACCATATCCCTTAACAAACCTCCGGTAATATCCTGTGAGACCTAAAAAGGCTCTCACTTCAGTCTGGGTCTTGGGAGGCTCCCAAGCCAGAATCGTGTCAATCTTAGGCTGTAGGGGTGCCACCTGGCCACTCCCCACCTGGTGTCCTAAGAACACCACAGAACCCTGCCCTACTTGGCACTTGCTCGCCTTAATAGTGAGGCCTGCCTTCTGCAGGGCCTCTAACACTCTCCAGAGGTGTTGCAGGTGTTCCTCCCATGTGGAACTAAACACAGCAATGTCATCCAGGTAGGCGGCACTGAACTCATCCAGTCCTGCCAACACCTGGTTGACCAACCTCTGAAAGATGGCAGGGGCATTCTTCATCCCAAAGGGCATCACATTGAAGTGGAAGTGCCCATCTGGGGTAGAGAATGCTGACCTCTCCTTTGCCCCCTCAGTTAAGGCAATCTGCCAGTACCCAGATGTTAAATCAAACGTACTGAGGTACTTGGCAGCTCCTAACCGTTCAATGAGCTCATCAGCTCGGGGGATGGGGTGTGCGTCAGTCTCGCTGACCGCATTGAGACCCCGGTAGTCCACACAGAACCTAAGTTCTGGAGTGGCACCAGGAGCAGCAGCCTTTGGGACCAAGACCACTGGGGTGGCCCAAGGACTGCTGGAGTGCTCAATAACCCCTAGGGTTAACATTTTGGAGACTTCCTCCTTAATGCAAGCCCTGACCCTATCAGTCACCCTGTAAACCTTATGCTTAACAGGTGTACTGTCCCCAGTGTCCACATCATGTGTGCACAGGTGTGTGACTTCTGGGATCAGGGAAAACAGCGAGGCGAACTGTCCCAGCACGTGGCGACAGTCCCTCTGCTGTTCCTCAGTCAGGGAGGGGGAGAGGATCACTCCCTCCACAGACCCATCCTTCTCTCCTGCAGACAGGAGGTCAGGAAGAGGCTCACTCTCTTCCTCCACCCCGTCATCTGTCGCTAGGAGCAGGGATAGCTCAGTTCGCTCAAAGTGTGGTTTGAGGCGGTTGACATGTAGGACCCTCAAAGGGTTCCTGGGGGATTGCAAGTCTACCAGATAGGTGACCTCGCTCTTTCTTTCCACCACCTCAAAAGGCCCAGTCCACTTATCTTGGAGAGCCCTAGGCTCCACTGGTGCCATGACCCACACTTTTTGTCCAGGCTGAAACTCAACCAGAGTGGCATTCTGGTCGTACCACCGTTTCTTATCCTCCTGGCTTGCTTCCAGGTTCTCCTGAGCGAGACTCCTGAAGCGGGCAGTCTGGTTTCTTAGTGCCAGCATGTAGCTAAATACATCCTGGGGTGGTTTACTAGGAGCTTTCTCCAAAGCCTCCTTCACCAGACTGAGCGGTCCCCTCACAGGGTGGCCATAGATTAGCTCAAAGGGGCTAAAGCCAAGTCCCTTTTGAGGCACCTCCCTGTAAGCGAACAGAAGGCATGGCAAGAGGACGTCCCACTTACGCCTCAAGGGCTCTGACAGGCCCTGAATCATGCCTTTCAAGGTGCGGTTGAATCTCTCAACCAGACCATTACTTTGGGGGTGGTAAGGGGTGGTGAACTTGTAGGTTACCCCACACACCTTCCACAGAGACTTCATATAAGTGGATATGAAGTTTGTACCTCTATCAGATACCACCTCCTTGGGGAACCCCATGCGGGTAAAAATCCCCATCAAGGCACGTCCCACCACAGGGGCAGTGACCGTCCTTAGAGGAATGGCTTCTGGGTACCGCGTGGCATGGTCCACCAAGACCAGGATGAACCTGTTGCCCATGGCTGTCTTGGGATCCAGAGGCCCCACAATGTCAATTCCTACCCTTTCAAAGGGAGTACTGACTACAGGTAAAGGTTGGAGGGGAGCTTTGCATTTCCCCCCACTCTTGCCACTTGCCTGACAAGTCTGACAAGACCTACAATAAGCAGCTGACTGCTTGTGCATCAAGGGCCAGTAAAAGTGGGAGACAAGCCTCTTATAGGTCTTGTCCTGCCCTAGATGTCCTGCCAAAGGCACATCATGAGCCAAACCCAGTAGGAAGGCCCTGAAGCACTGGGGTACCACCAGCATACGAGCTGACCCAGGCTCAGGAACCTTAGGCTCACTGTACAGGAGGCCATCCTCCCAATAAATCAGGTGAGTACCTGGCACCTCGTCAGTCGCCTGGGCTGCAGCCTGCTGCCGCAGCCCCTCAAGAGTAGGGCACTCCTTCTGCGCTGTGCAGAATGCTTCCCTGGTGGGTCCCCCTTCCTGCTGCCACTGCGACAGCTCAGGGACCTCCCCCAGTTCAGCCACCTGCGCCCCTGTAGGTTCCGGGGCGTCACCCTCAGGCTCCGCCTCCTCCCGGACCGTGGGAACCTCGGGGGACGGTTTCCCGCGCCCCCTGCCCTTCCTCTTCTTGGTGGTCCCCTGGGCCACTGTTTCAGGTTCCAGGGGCTCCTGACTACCCTGATTGGCTGCCATAGACCGGGTAGATACACATACCCACCCAAGCAGACCCAACATCTCCAAGTGAGACCTGTGTTCCACCTCCTTCCAAGGGGAATCCTCCAGGTCGTTACCTAGCAAACAATCAACAGGCATGGTTGGACTCACAGCTACTTTCCAGGAACCTGAGACCCCCCCCCATTCAAAGAGAACCTGCGCCACTCTGCAGAGGCGCTCAGAGTTGTCTACCGCAACTACTTGGTGAAGTACCCGGGGATCAATCTGCTCTTCAGACACCAGGTGACTCCTCACTGTAGTCACACTGGCTCCTGTGTCTCTCAGAGCCTCCACCCTCTGTCCATTGATGGTCACCCATTGCCTGTACTTCTTAGTGTTATCAGGCACTAGGTTTCTCTGGACCATCTCACTGTCCCCTAGTGAGACAAGGGTCATTTCTGCTGGTTCCCACCCACCTGAAACCAACTCCTCCCCAAGCGCTACACTGGCCAAACCCTGGGACGGTGCACCAGTGGGTGCCGGTGTACTTTTGGGGCATTTGGGGTCCCCCCTCACATGACCCACCTGGTCACATGCATAGCACTTACGTGGGGGACCACCTGCCACTGGCTTCCCTTTGGACAACCATGGCTTCTTTTCACTGGGCGGTTGGGAATCCTTACTCTGGGAATCAGTTTGGGGCCCTTTAGAGAACTCCCCCTGTTTGCCCTTACCCCCCCCTTTCTTCTGAGAGGGACCCTGCCCACCCTTGGCGTGGTCTCCCCCATACCTCTTTTGGACCCTGGTGCTCTCCCAGCGGTCCGCTTCCTGCGCAAGCTTCCTGGGGTCAGTCAGCTTGCTGTCAATGAGGTGCTGGCGCAGCTCTGGAAAACATAAACTGTACAAGTGCTCCCAAGCGATTAAATTGTAAAGCCCCTCATACGTGTTTACCTTACTGCCCTTCACCCAACCATCCAGTGACCTGCAAGAAAAATCAACACATTCCAACCATGTTTGGGATTCCTTTCTCTTGTAGGATCTAAACTTCTCCTTGTACTGCTCAGGGGTGAGACCATACCTGGTGAGTAAGGCCTCCTTCATGACAGGGTAGGTGAGACTCTGAGCATCCCCTAAGGCCGTCAGTGTGTCCTTCCCCTCTGCCTCAAAATGCTTCCACAGGGCTGCCCCCCAATGAGCTTCAGGGACCAGGTTCATGTGGAGAGCTGACTCATAACCCTTGAACCACAAGTAGATATCATCCTCCCTCTTATAATCCCTCACAATGTCTTTTGGGATGGGTACCCTTCTCTCAGGCTGCACTGTAGGATTGCTGCCACCATCTCTACTGGACTGGCTTCTATGATCCATCTCTTTCAAGCTAAGCTCATGAGCCATTGCTAACTTCCTCTCCTCAAGGGCTAGCCTCCTCTGCTCCAATTGGTACTCCCTTTCTGCCTGTCTGTCCTGTAACTCTTCAGGTGTCAGACCCTTGGAGGATACACTGCTACTTGCCCTAGAGACTCTTTCCCTGGGAATAACAGGCCCCCCCAATATACCATTATGTACTGATTGCTCTCCCTCCTCATCCTCACCCTCCTCCTCATCCTCAGTGTGCCCTCCAGTGCTTCTGGTTGTCACCCAGGCCCTCAGCGCCTTTTTCAGCTCATCCTTCTTGGAAGAGCTCTTAATGGGACAACCAAAATTTTTACAAAACTGCTTTAGCTGAGCCTTGTTATAACTATCCAATTGCTTCAGGTCAAAAACAGCTTCAACTGGTGCATCTCCAAGTAGAGACATGATAAAAGGTTAAAAGAGTGCAAAGTTCCAAATGCAGAAAAGCAAGTTCTCAAATGAAGTTCCAGAAAAGTCAATCACCGGATCAGCGAAAAAGGAAACTGAATGCAGAGCAAAAACAGTCCAAATAGAGAAAAACAAAAATCACAAGACTAGTAGTATGTGGTCACGTAGTGGTCTGAACTCAAAACAGTAGTGTACACTTAATCACTGTATGTCAAGTACAAATACAAGTCCAAATCCCAACCGCTGATCACCAATGTTAGAAACTGGGGTCTTTGGTTGACAGTCAGGTTACCCCCTGTTCAAGCAAGGACCCTCACTCTAGTCAGGGTAAAAGAGAATCACCCTCAGCTAACCCCTGCTTACCCCCATGGTAGCTTGGCAGAGCAGTAGGCTTAACCTCAGAGTGCTAGGTGTAAAGTATTTGTACCAACACACACAGTAACTTAATGAAAACACTACAAAATGACACTACACCGGTTTAGAAAAATAGGAAATATTTATCTAAACAAAACAAGACCAAAACTACAAAAATCCAACATACACAAGTCAAGTTATGAATTTTTAAAGATTAAACTCAAAAATAGCGCTTAGAAACAAAAATGCTTCAATGAGATGTTAACACGGCGTCGTGACGGAGTCGTTCCCAACAAGCCGACACCAGCGGCGCCGGACACGTAGTAGTGTAGACCCCCAAGTACAGTACCTTTGGTGTAGAGTGAAAACAAGCCGAGGCGCGAAGTCAGGAATCGCAGCGTCTGTGCAAAACGTTGAATCCGTGCACTTCAAGCGGCGTCAGTCACGACGTGGTGCGGCGACTTCCACGGAGTCGCGGACTTCAGCGGGGCTGCTGCAGCGACGGGCCTGCGAAGAGTGTCGCGTTCCAGCGAAGGTCACGGCGTCAGGTGCAGGCAGCGTCACTGGATTCAGCAGCAGCGTCGGTCCGAAGTCAATTTCCTTGGATTTCCACCAGCTTTCCTTTCAAGGGCCCAGGGACTGGGTAGGGCACCACTTGTCAGAGCAGGAGTCTCTCCAGAGACTCCAGGTGCTGGTAGAGAGAAGTCTTTGCTGTCCCTGAGACTTCAAACAACAGGAGGCAAGCTCTAAATCAAGCCCTTGGAGATTTCTTCACAAGATGGAAGGCACACAAAGTCCAGTCTTTGCCCTCTTACTCTGGCAGAAGCAGCACTGCAGGAAAGCTCCACAAAGCACAGTCACAGGCAGGGCAGCACGTCTTCCTCAGCTATCAGCTCTTCTCCAGGCAGAGGTTCCTCTTGGTTCCAGAAGTGTTTCTAAAGTCTGTAGATTTGGGTGCCCTTCTTATACCCATTTTAGTCTTTGAAGTCACCTTTCTTCAAAGGGGACTCACACCTACTTGTGAAATCCTGCCTTGCCCAGGCAAGTCATCAGACACACAGCAGGGGGTTGGAGCCGGCATTGTCAGAGGCAGGCACAGTCCTTTCAGATGAGAGTGACCACTCCACCCCTCCCTCCTAGCAGAGATGGCTAATCAGGAAATGCAGGTTACACCCCAGCCCCCTTTGTGTCACTGTCTGGTGTGAGGTGAAAAACAACCCAACTGTCAAACTGACCCAGACAGGGAATCCACAAACACTGCAGAGTCACAGAATGGTTTAAGCAAGAAAATGCTCACTTTCTAAAAGTGGCATTTTCAAACGCACAATCTCAAAATCAACTTTACTAAAAGATGTATTTTTAAATTGTGAGTTCAGGGACCCCAAACTCCACATGTCCATCTACTCTCTAGGGGAATCTACACTTTAATCATATTTAAAGGTAGCCCCCATGTTATCCTATGAGAGAGACAGGCCTTGCAACAGTGAAAAACGAAGTTGGCAGTATTTCACTGTCAGGACATATAAACCACATTACTATATGTCCTACCTTATCCATACACTGCACCCTGCCCTTGGGGCTACCTAGGGCCTACCTTAGGGGTGCCTTACATGTAAGAAAAGGGAAGGTTTAGGCCTGGCAAGTGGGTACACTTGCCAAGTCGAATTTACAGAGTAAAAATACACACACAGACACTGCAGTGGCAGGTGTGAGACATGATTACAGGGTTACTTGTGTGGGTGGCACAACCAGTGCTGCAGGCCCACTAGTAACATTTGATTTACAGGCCCTGGGCACCTCTAGTGCACTTTACTAGGGACTTAACAGTAAAACAAATATGCCAATCATGGAGAATCAATTACGTACACATTTTAAACGGGAGCACTTGCACTTTAGCACTGGTTAGCAGTGGTAAAGTGCCCAGAGTAACAAAAACAATAAAATCAGAGTCCAGCACCCATCAACAACCTGGGGAACAGAGGCAAAAAGTTAAGGGAGACCACGCCAAGGATGAAAAGTCTAACAATCATTTTGTCACCTGTTACCCTTTATGGGAAAGCAGTTTATCGGGGGTGAAGGAACATCCATTCGTGACCTCAAAACCGCAGGCTGCCATGGGTATTGGAAATTAGAAGTAGGATTTTTACCAACAATTTTTTCTTCTCTGAAGGTATAGCTTCTTGGAAGGTACTGCACCAAAGGGCTCTGATTAAGTGCTAATCTGCCCATAAATGTTGTTCTGTATGGTTGGCTGGCTCATTATCAAGCCAAGAATATCGAACTGCACATATTTTGATTCCAGAATATCGACTACTGACATATAGGGGGTGATTCTGATTCTGGCGGGCGGCGGAGGCCCCCCGCCAGAATTCCGCCCCCATTATACCGCTCCGCGGTCAGAAGACCGCGGAGGGTATTATGAGTTTTTCCCTGGGCTGGCGGGCGGTCTCCAAAAGACCGCCCGCCAGCCCAGGGAAAATCTCCCTTCCCACGAGGATGCCGGCTCGTAATCGAGCCGGCGGAGTGGGAAGGTGCGACGGGTGCAGTGGCACCCGTCGCGTATTTCAGTGTCTGCAAGGCAGACACTGAAATACTTTGCGGGGCCCTCTTACGGGGGCCCCTGCCGTGCCCATGCCATTGGCATGGGCACAGCAGGGGCCCCCAGGGGCCCCGCGACCCCCCCTACCGCCATCCTGTTCATGGCGGCTTTCCCGCCATGAACAGGATGGCGGTAGGGGGGGTCAGAATCCTCATGGCGGCGGAGCGCGCTCCGCCGCCATGGAGGATTCCCCCGAGCAGCGGTAAGTCGGCGGGAGCCCGCCGACTTGCCGCTTCTGACCGCGGCTGAACCGCCGCGGTCAGAATGCTCGTGGGAGCACCGCCAGCCTGTTGGCGGTGCTCCCGTGGTCGGTGGCCCTGGCGGCCACCGGCCGCCAGGGTCAGAATGACCCCCATAGTCAAGTGGAATGGCATGGCATGGCATGGCAAGCAAAATAACTGATGGATTAAACCCAGATCTGTGACCGGGGATGAATGTTTGATTTGCTCTGCGTTCCGTCCATCTTCTGTTGTTTTTGCATTTGTTGACCCAAGTGGGAATAGTATGGCCAGACATGGGTCCCGTGCTTGCTATGCCACCAGACTCAAGCTAGCCTGGTTGATGAAGGGTGATACCCTGAAACCGGTCCCAGAATGCTTTTTTCTGGTCCAGGGAGGACCTAGCCTGGCAGTTTGGGCTGGACTGTTCCCCTGGGGAACAGGGTCAAGACTGATTCGCGTATGGCTGGGTCCAAGCTGGAATGGCAAGGCAAGCAAAAAAACTGATGGATTAAACCCAGATCTGTGACTGGGGGTGAATGTTTGATTTGCTTTTCATTCCGTCCATCATCTGTTGTGTTTGCATATTGTCAAGTTAAGCACACACAATAATATATAAATTTATTTTTCTCACTATTCCTAACATCACTTCTACTTAGCTTGACAATATACTTATAATAGATATTGTGGAGTCAATATAAGAGCAGATCTATATTTAAACTTCACTATTATGGTAAAACAAAAAATAATGAGTACACACACAGACGACCTAGCTTAAGCATGCACTTCCTTTCCATTCAGAGATGCTTAGATGGAATTAAAAGTGACTGACCAATGATGATTGAACAATGGTGTTAAACACCAGTGCTTTGGAAGCAACACATACTCAGAGGTGCTGAGCATAGAATAAGTAAGCTTTATTAAACAGCTGAACCTGTCTTTTTGTGGTTTTCAGTTACTTTGGTTTGGGCCTCAAAATAGTGATTTGTGGGAAAAGGAGAGGAAAACATGTGGAAGAGTCTAAATTAGGTCCAGACAGAATTTAAATTATGCACCACGTAACATAATTATACTGGTGTTCACATTGAAATTATAGTACAGCAGTGCAGGAACAATGTGAACAACCAGAACACGAGCAGCTGTTGTTCACTCTAATTGTGTTGTTTCTGCTTTCTTTAGCACAAAATGAGTCCCTGCATCAAAAAGGACTCATTTCATGCTAAAACAGAGCTGAATGACAGATTTGCATTTTGCATAATTAAACACAATTTCACATTTTTTTCATAGACATTTTGCATAATAACGTGAGTGCAAGTTGCTTGAATCTCCCACACCATTAGTTTAAATCACTAACACCCTCATGGCTCAGTGAAACATTCTTGACACTCTGCAGGTGTAATCTCTCTGAGACTGCCAGTACAGCGTCTGTGTTAGAGATGTAAAAGTGAAGACTACGTTCTAGAACTCTGTGATGTCATTGTGGGCTTAGTTTCTTAAAAACTGATGTCTTCCTACAGCTAAGATCATTGCAAATATAGGGTTTTCATTATTTTTATGCTGATATGTCAACTTTATCTTCATTGTATCCTCTCTTCATTACAGATCTGACATATTAGGACCTAGCAATAAATGTCCATAAACTTAAATTGAAGGCTCCATTGGTGTTGTGCTTGCAATTAAAAACATGTTTTGTGTACTAAAATAACTGAACCTTATTTCTATTCCTTAGGATTTTTCTGAACCAACTTTTATTGACAGATACAATGCACATCACAATACGATGGAGTACATATATGGGTATGATTACAATTGTCATTAAGGGCCTGATTTAGATCTCGATGGAAGGGTAACTCTATCAGAAACGTGATGGACATCCCGCCTGCCATATTACGATCTCCTCAGGATATAAAGGGATTGTAATATGGCAGATGGGATATCCGTCACATTTGTGATGAAGTATTCCCCTCCACCAAGAGCTAAATCAGGCCCTTAGTTTGGGCTCAAAACTGAAGTCAAGTTTAAGGATGAGATCAGGTTTACGGAGGACCAATGTGGCCCAGTGCCATAGGCCAGGGTATTTGTGTGTATTCATTGTAGTGTCATTTGGTCTTTAAGGGAAATAAACAACACCAGCTATCTAAATAAAAACTAGTCCCCATTTCTACCTCCTTGGAAACTTAAAAATGCAGCATTATCAGACCTGGAAGTCTAGGGTGCAAGTATCTAATTTCAGGTCTGTGGAGTCAGAGGGTTGGGGAAAGCAGTACGCAAGAATATGGTACCATGGGGGGGGGGGGGGTGATGTGATGGAGGGGGGACTGGGACATTTGGGTGGGAGGAAAGGGATGGTTGTGTGTGGTAGATGTTGAGTGTCAGTGTACATGTGAGTGGCTAGGGGGCAGGGTGTTGGCTCTGATCTGGAATGTGAAGTCATTGAGGATCATGTCCCAGTAAGTTGCTGGGAAAATTTCTGCATCTCTTATTGTTCCTCCTGGCAAGGTGCAGTGCTCTCTGCTTGCACCCAGTTAATAACTTCACCATGCCAGAGCGGAACAGAGGAGGGAGTGGCCGACTTTCACTTCATTGCTGTTGCCCTCTTGGCCAGTAGAAGTGCAAAGTCAGTGAAGCAGGTCGTAGCTTTGCCAGTTGTAGAGCTAGGAGTCACGCCTAATAAGCACGTCTGTGCAGTGTCAAGACACTCATTGCCCATGGCTCACAAGATGTCAGTGAGGATAATGTCCCAGTAGCGTCGCAAGGGCCTGTGGGTCCAGAACATGTTGATCATGTCCCCAGCTCTGCCCAACATCTAGGATACTCTGCTGCAATGAGTGGATAAATGCAATGTAAGTGTCAGCTGTGTTAAGTAGGCCCTATCAAGAATACAGAATTGGATATACCTGAATCAGGAGTTGTGGAGAATCTTGCTAGGATATTTCAATGTCTTGAACCATTCCGTGTCATGGAATGGCTGTCCCAGAGAATCCTCCCACCTAGATCTCAGATAGAAACATGTCATTAGACACCTACCATGGCCTATTGAGTGCAGCTTGTGGAGCAGCTGGTGTTGGCCCAATTCTATGCCCCAGACCCCAATGTTGCTGTAGTGTTGCCCAAAGGGCCCTGTAGGTTATGGAGGTTCCCTCTTGCGATTTCTGGAGATCTCAGAACTCCTGGAAAGGCATTGGCATATCCTCAGCAAATAAATTGGAGTGTGTTTTGATGCCATACTCCTCCCACAGCCCCACCTAGCAGCCACTCATCCTGTATTCCCCAAACTGTAGACCCTGGACCGATAGCAATGGGGTGTACGCTCTTGTGGGTCTGGCTCCTGGGAAGACCCTTCACAGGCAGTCTCGAGCTGTGTGTAAGACAAGTGGGTGGGGGACCTCTAATCTGGTGGCTCATGAGGTGTCACGTTGCCAAAAGGCCCTTGCAGACTTCAGCTCAAAAAATTCCTGTCACTTCCTTGTGTTGGCCCGCCAGCCAGAGGGACACCCACTGGAGCTAGGCTGACAAATAGTAGTGTGCAAAGTTTGGAACTCCCATGCCCCCACCCCCAGAGTGGGTAGTTGTAATTTACCTAGCACTGCTCTTTTTTGTCCCTTGCCCCGTATCAGGTCAAGCAAAATAGAGTCTAGACATCAGAGGATGTGTCCAGGGATCAAAACCCAAAGCTAGGCTAAGTAGTGTAACAGCCGGGGTCTCATCACCATTTTGGACAGGGCCACGTGGCCCCCTACTGACAGAAGTAGGGTCACCCAGAATGAAACCTGGGATTGCAAGAACCCTGTCTCCCTGCTGCTGTTTCCCTGTATGATAAATTGTAATCCCTAAGTATTTTAAAGTTTGTGGAGCCCGAGTGAAGTTATCAGTACCCATCTGAACTTGCAGTGCTGGGAGATGTTCTGTAAACAGGAAAAAAGGGATTTAGGGCCAGATGTATGAATCTGGCCCCTTGCGATTCGGTAATTGCGATTTTTAAGAAATCGCAATTACCGACTCGCAAAGGGCCATGTATCACATTTGCGATTCGGTAATTGCGATTTCTTAAAAATCGCAAATGCAATTACCGAATCGCAAATTGCGATACTGGCCCCATTCGCAGCTATGGGCCTATTGGCCCATAGCTGCACATTTTTTGCATTTCGCAAATTGCGATTTCGGAAACAGAAATCGCAATTTGGGAAAAGCAAAGGGCCAGGGTGCTGGGGGCCTAAGGCCCCCTCTCCTGCACCCCATTTTTTTTTTTTTTTGCACATGTAAAGTACACACATGCCAAAAGGGCATGTGTGCTTTACATATCTAATTAAAAAATGCAGTTGTACTGCATTTTTAAATTTTGCACCAGGTTACCACCTGGTTGCAGGTCATGGTATTTTGCAAATGCAAAATACCATTCTGCGAAAAATCACAATTTGCGATATTTTGCAGAATTGCTTTGTGACCTGGATTTTGCGAATCGCAAATTGCGATTCGCAAAATCCAGGTCACAGTGCCGAAAATCGAAATTTTTGCGATTTTCATTTTTTGGTCTGCGAATGCAGTTGATGCATTGCAGACCCTGATTTTGCACTCGCAAACGGCCGATTTCGCTGTTTGCGAGTGCAAAATCAGATGATACATCTGGCCCTTAGTGTAGTTTACTTTAAGGCCTGAGATCTCACAAAGGGTGGTTAGGATGGAGGAAAGGCAAATCAGTTCCCTATTGATGTCTCATAGATAAATGATCAGGTCATCCCCATAGAGGGAGTCAGTGTTTGTCTGAGTTCCTAAGGGGATACTCCAGGATCTGCCCCTGGCTGCAACCACACTGCCAGGGCTTCTATCACCAACACAAACAGTATAGAGGAGAGCACAACCCCTGACGGCTTCCTCTGTTAATGGAGTAGGCACCCGAGATAAGGAGACCCATCTTTGCTCTGGCCTGGGATGGAAGTATATAAGGCAGATCCAGCCAAGGAGGTAAGGGACATATTTTCGTTCCTTAGTTCTAGATCTGTTAATATAGTAGTTAGGTCGAAGTTGATATGGGTAAAAGACATTTTAACTCTTTATCCATCAAATTTCATCCATTCCCTTAAACTCATGACTTATTGTGACTACACTCTAGTACACAAAAAAGTAATATTGTAAAGCTTGAATTAATTTCATCCAGTGATAATTACTTGGGCCACCTCCGATTCCATGGTTATTTTGCACATAATGGCAGTTTGGATCATGCCATATGCAAATCAGACTCGTCTCTGTTCCTAATGGAACAGTCAAGTCCAGCCTGAACTGCCTGGGTCAGGTCCCACATGCACCAGAATTCTAGCAACTCAAGACCAGCAGTGCCCTTAATAGGGCTCATCAGTTGAGTAAAGCTTTGTTCTAGTGGCACAGTGTGCACATGACCCAATTATGGACACACCTGTCCCATCCAGGGAGTCACACTGAAGTATACAAAATAGTGGTGGATGGAATGCTTGAATTAACCTCTGCCACTGGTAAAAACATCGGCCTGGATCGCAGTCCATGGTTATTTTGCACAGAATGCCACCTCAGTTTGGTTACAGCCATATGCAAATCATCTTGTCGCTGCCCGATAGGAACAGCCCAGCCTTAACTACCAGGCCAGATCTCTGTGAAAAGGAACACAAGGAACCAAAGATCCGTTTCACCTATGTTCGGGCTCATCAATCAGATATAGCTCGGTTCAAATAACACAGTATGCACAGGACCATGTCTGGGCATACCCCGTCACAATGAAGTGTGCAAAAAAGTAATGAATGGAATATTTGACTTAATCTCAGCCAACGGTATTTCCTTGGGCTGCATCCCAGACCTCTTTCTTATTTTGTACATCATACTACCTCAGTTTGACCCCACCATATGGAAATCAGTCTTGACTCTTCTCCAGTGGGAACAGTACAGCCCCAACTGTCACCGTGCAAATTCTTCAAATTCTGCCTTTCTTTTCTGTGAAATCTCAGGATCCACTTTCTGTCAGGAAATGTACAGCTACCTGAAAAGTGTGATGGACAAATATTTTACCATCATTGGTCTTTCTGCCCTAAAAGCAAACGACTGTTGCCCCCTCCCGGTGAAGTTTTTCATAGAGCTGGCTACAAGAGATTGATGACTTTGATCCACAGGCCATCAATATGATGGGAAGACTTACCACTACATGCAAAAGAACTCACTCAACTCTAATTTGTGAAAAAACATGTTTTTGAACATTTAACTGTAATGCACTTTCTTATTTTCATCTGTGGTCCACTTTTCAACCCATCAGCATGCTGCCAGTGCTTAGTATTAACAAGCATTTGAAATGTCAATTGTGTCTCGGCTCTAAAAGGCCAATTGATTGGCTTTGTCTGTCCTTTCATCCCAATGCCACTGTGAACAGAAATTAAAACATATGCACATGCATGGCTGCCACGTTTTTACTGCTTTCCTAAGGGCCAGAAGGTTGGAGGAGGATTTAATGGCAATTGGTAGATTATTCCAAGCAAGCATTGCTCCCCTGAATAAGCTTCTGCCACTCTGTGCCTTGCACTTAAAGTTGGGAACCACTGCCAACCTCGCCAAGGAAGACCAGAGGGTCCTAGCTGGAAAATACCATTGGAAGCTTTGTGTGAAAAAAGATGGGCCTAGATTATTAACTGCTTTGTAAGCAAAACAGAGTGCTTTAAAGACAGTTCTCTGTCTTAGGAGAAGCCAATGCAATTTCTTAATATGGCTAGAGACTGAAACATATTTGGGCATATTTATCAACAGCCGTGCTGCAGCATTCTGCAGAATTTGTAGTTTGTTCAATATGTGCTGTTGAGCCACTAGGAATAATCCGTACCAGTAATCCAGTTTTGCCATGACTAAAGAGTTCACCAATAATTTATGTAGGTGCTAAGGCATATAGGCGAGGATCTTTTTTAGTGACCTAATGATAAGAAAGGCAGATGAGGTCACCGCATTGACATGCTCAGTGAAGGACAATTCGCTATCAATGAGGACACGTAAATTTTGAGTCTTCTACATGGGTGCCGGGAGAAAGCCCAATTCCTGTTGCCACCAGGAGGGGGTCCAGAAAGAGGTCTAGGACCCAAAAAGCAACACCTCAGTCAGACCAGCGTTTAAACTCAGACAGTTCTTATTCATCCAGGGGTAAACATCCAGTGGCCACATGTAGCAAAGTCCGATATTGCGACTCGGAAATTGCGAGTCTGTCCGACTCGCAATTTCCGAGATACAATATCAGATGCAGAACGGTGTCTCAGACACCGTCTGCAAATCGCTATGGGGTCGGAAAGACCCACCTCATCAATATTAATGAGGTGGGTCGCATTTTGTGACCCCATAGCAAGTCCCTGCACTCACAGGGATGGTGGCCTGCTGAAGTCAGCAGACCTCCATGTCTGTGACTGCTTTTTAAATAAAGCAGTTTTTTTTCATTTTGCAGCCCGTTTTCCTTAAAGGAAAACGAGTTGCAAAATGAAAAACTTCCGAAACCATTTGGTTTCGTTTTTTCAGAGTAGGCAGTGGTCCATAGGACCACTGCCTGCTCTGAAAAAAACCTTTTTGGCGACATTCACAAAGGGGAAGGGGTCCCATGGGGACCCCTTCCCTTTTGCGAATGAGTTACCACCAGTGTGACACTGGTGGTAACTGCGAGTTGCTTTGCGACCGCATTCGCGGTCACAAAGCAATTCTGAATTGCGATGCGAGTCGCAAATAGGAAAGGAACACCCCTTCCTATTTGAGAGTCGCATTCACAATTTGCGAGTCGGTACCGACACGGAATTTGTGGATGAGCATCGCTTTAGGCTGTTTGCATGGCGCAAACTGCGATTTTCGCAGTTTGCACCATGCAAACGGCTTCCTACATCTGGCCCCAGGTGTTTTACAGTCGCAAAACTTGGACTCAGCCCTCATGTCATTATCGGACAGAGTGACTATGATTTGAATGTTATCTGCATATGAAGTAAGGACAAAGCCCTGGAATCTGATTATGTCAGCACGAGGGCTGATATAAACATTGAAGAGGGTGGGGCTAAGCGAGAATCCCTGTGGGACCCCGCATGGAAGAGAAAATGAAGCTGAAATGAGAACACACAGATTTCCCTACTGCTCCCAGTCAGTGAGATCACAAGTTGCACTCCTGACTCCAATTTTTGCAAGGCGCTCCATCAGCAGCCCTTGATTAACCA
The DNA here is from genome assembly GCF_031143425.1 of Pleurodeles waltl. Lineage (NCBI taxonomy): Eukaryota > Metazoa > Chordata > Amphibia > Caudata > Salamandridae > Pleurodeles > Pleurodeles waltl. The sequence goes on along the minus strand of NC_090448.1, from coordinate 464,603,682 downwards.
TATCAAAGGCTGCCGACAGATCTAGCATAATGAGAACAGCTCTACCACCTTGATCAAGCAATAGTCTAATCTCCTCTGTTGCCTTGATCAGTGCTATATCCATTGCAAAAGCTGAACTGTGTATCGTCCAAGATGTTATTAGAATTGACAAAGTCCATCAATTGTTTGTTGATAATTTGTTCAACGATTGTTGCCGGTAAGGGTAGACGGGTTGTAGGGCGATAATTATAGGTGTTTTTTGGATCCAAATTAGGCTATTTTATAAGGGGGAGTATTGAAGCTTTCTTCCATACTCCTGGAAACGAACCAGTCTTAAACATGAGTTGGAAAATATTGTGCAGTAGTGGAGCAATGTTCTTAGCAGCCAATCTCGCTACTCTAGGAGTATAGGGGTCTTTAGGAGACTCAGATCTCACATTGGTTAATAGGATTATGATTTCCTCCTTAAAGGTTAAGGAGAACTGACTGAGTTGCTGGTCAATCTCAGATCTTATTGTACTGCCAGCACCAACACCGTGGGTTGGCATTAAGATAAAAAGTTGTCATACACAACTTCCATTTTTTGTCAGAAGAAGATGGCCATAGAGTTGCAGATTGATATTTGAATGCATGTTAGATGGGAAAGTGGCTAATTGGGTAACCATTTAGAAAATCTCTTTGGTCGAATTTTTTGCAATCTCAATTTTATATGTAAAATAAGCGGCTTTCTGCTTTATGATTGCAGCTTTATAGTCTGCTAGACATCTCTTGTATTTACTTTTTTCACCCTCATTATAATTGACTCTCCTTCTTCTCTCTTGGCAGCTACAAGTTTGTTTTAGAGCCCTGAGTTAATTGGAGAACCAGGGGACCGATGGACTACCTCTCTTTGGTGTTATCAATTTTACTGGTGCCTGTGCCGTGGCGGCTGCATCAAGCCACTTTGTGTAGTCAGAAACAGCTATATCAATGTTATCTGTAAAGGGAGGTAGTGAGTCTATAAATACTTTGTTAAAACTGTCAGGTTGGATTTTACTCCAAGCTCACACAGGTATCAACTTGGGGGAGCCTCTGATCTGGACTTTGAGAGAGTAGTCCTTATATCAAATAAAATGGCCCTATGATCCGTCTAGGTCATATAAAGTATTCTAATGTTGCCCAAATCAGTATTATTTGTGAAGATACCATCTAGGCGTGTCCTGCAGAGTGGGTGGAACCATCTATGATTTGTGGAAGACCTAGGCCTAACATGGTCAGTAAGAGGGATGCTGTCTCATTATCATCTATGGCCTCCAGGTGAAAGTTAAGGTCACCCAATACTGTATAGTTTGAGTCCAGGATGTTAAATTCAAGAAGATTTTATATTTCCTTTGCGAAGGCATGTCTAGGTCCAGGAGGTCGATTAATAACCATACCACCAGAGGACTGATTATTAGTACGTTTTATAGAAAAGACAAGAGGTTCACACATGGGTGGTGCTACTGAGTGGCATTTTATTGCTAACTCAGTCCTATATGTATGGCAGTAAGGCCTCATTTGCCCTGTCTATCCAATCTTTTGATAGAGTTCACAACTGAAAGAGCTTCTAGGATATCAGGGGTGGACACTGAATCAGCCTATGTTTCTGTGGCAAATACCACTGCAGTATTAAAAGTGTTCAGAGGTAGATGGAACCCTGTAATATGTTTACCTATCAAGCAAGTGTTAATTAATAGGCCAGTGAAGTTATCTCTAATTAGTTTTATTAGGGACTCCGAGTCTGAACCTAAAGTGGCCGGGGGTAGTGAGTAGAGTTGTTGCGCAAGATTGTTGAAACAATTCTCGTTTAAGCCAAAATCGTCATGCTGGCAGAAGCATTTGTCAGGGGTAAGATTTCTTCATTCTTCTTAATTGTGTAACTTACAATGTAGCAGAAATTGTATTGAAAAACAGGACATACAGGGACCAAATTGGGGTCTGCAAAAAAGAGTTAAATGTGCAATAATCACATTATGCCATATTTCAAACCTTCCGAAATGAAGCAACACCACATTACATCATGGAAAAAAGCTAAGGGATGGTGGTGCTTACTCTGCATATGCATGCGAACATCGTGTTCAAAACACCATTATCACTAGTTAAAGCCCATTTGTGTGCATAGAAGCCTTTATATGTGTTTATAATGTTGAGGAATGGGCGAAATTGTGAATTTGTTTTCTTGAGTAATGGGTGCAGTTTTCATGAAAAATAAAGGCCTTGTTCCAATTTGGCAGCCTGGATACTGTCACAAATGTGACGCATGCCCCATCTGCCATATTTTAAGTGCATTATAGCCTATGGACCTTATAATACAGACTGGGTATCAGTCACGTTTTGACAAAGCTGGCCGTCTGCCAGACTTTAACAAAAGGCCAGTGTGAAAACTGTAAGGGCCAGATGTAGGAAGGAAGCAATTTGCGAGTTGCAAATTGCGAGTCCTTCCGACTCGCAATTTGCAACTCGCAAATTGCTATGCAGTACGGTGTCTCAGACACCGACTGCAACTCGCTATGGGGTCGCAATGACCCACCTCATGAATATTCATGAGGTGGGTCGCAAATTGCGGCCCCATAGCGAGTATAGGCACTCGCTAACATGGAGACCTGCTGTAGTCAGCAGGCCTCCATGTTAGCGACCTGCTTTTCAATAAAGCAGTTTTTTTTTTTTTTAAATGTAGCCCGTTTTCCCTAAGGGAAAACGAGCTGCATTTCAAAAAATCCGAAACCTTTTGTTTCGTTTTTTTCAGGGCAGGGAGTGGTCCCTTGGACCACTCCCTGCCCTGAAAAAATATTTTGGGGTCCATTCACAAAGGGGAAGGGGTCCCATGGGGACCCCTTCCCGTTTGCGAATGGGTTACCATCCACTTCAAGTGGATGGTAACTGCGACTCCATTTGCGACCGCATAAGCGGTCACAAATGGAATTGCATACCATTGCGAATCGCAAATAGGAAGGGAACACCCCTTCCTATTTGCGATTCGGAAATGCATTTTGCGAGTCGGTAACGACTCGCAAAATGCATTTCTGCATAGGAAACACGCATTTGCGAGTCGCAAACGGCAAATTTTGCCGTTTGCGACTCGCAAAGTGCTTCCTACATCTGGCCCTAAGTGAGGGTATGCCTTGTATTCAACAATCTCTTAAGATACTGGTAAGAGGTTGATTTGAGCAGAAGATGCCTCATGGCAGCAGTACACAACCGTTTCAATATTCCTGCAATACATTTTCTGTTCAAACCAGTCTCCCATGGGCAAAAAGTTTTTTTTTAGCTCACCAATTCTCTAATGGGGGCACTTTTATATTGGTGCCTGGGTCTATTTTCTTCCCCAGTCTGATCCTATGTACATTTACTAGACACAGTTTTTCTTAAGGAGATAAATGTGCACTGAATTCCTGGCATTGTACCCAACGCCCCCCCAAAAGCCACCCACCCACCCGGCGGCCTTCCTATCCTCCAGCCGAGTACACTTAAACGTCTAACTCGGTCAGTGTTTGTAACGGATATTCACTCTCATTAGGAGGACAGGAATGTAAAGTTAGCCTTTTAGCTCTGTGGATCATGTCAGCTTCCACAAATTTGCTTGTGCGTATTGAAGAAACCTCAACGTGCACAACATGGAGGACCCTTAGGATAACCGTTGTTATGATAATTACCAGAAATAGGTGAAACATTAATTTCTTTTGTACAGCTACTTAACCAGGTACTAAATAGTTAACTAAACCCATTGAAAACTGCCCGTTGCCCGCCTTGGTGACACTGTTTTTGAGTAATTCTCACTTGTTATTATGTTTCACACTTCAGCTCTCTCCCGACCATGCCTGCGGAGAGGGCTAATTTTGGATTGGTGTAGGGGTAACGTTTCACGCATGCTTGGCAAGTTATGCTGTCAGTTCACAAGTTCAACAGCACGACCTTTAATTAACATAGACAAATGGGTTCCTGTAGGAAAAATTGTACCACACAAAACCAGGGTAGGAGTTTCAGACAAGAGGGTATGTACACAACCACATGTGACTCAACAGCTAACTTTATTATGTACTAAGTAATGACCAGGGCTGTGCAAAATGTGCGCAATTTGCTGTTGAGTAATTATGCGAAATTTCAGAAAAATTATCTGGACTTATATTTTACCTCAATATGCTTTCTCACGCACATTTTAGATGTGAGGATGCATTTCACGTTAAAAATGTGGCAATATAGACAAGCGCGGTAAACAGCAGCTGATCATGTTCTGGTAATTCACATTGTTCCTTAGCACTTGTACTAAATTTTCTCACGTTCAGCATAGCATAATATCTGGAATTTTGCATTTCAAGTTTAAAAAAAAATCTAAAGTATGATACTATTACAATTCCTAACTATAACTTCACTTTAAACTTTCTGTTTTTCTAAAGTGAGATGTCCATTGCGGTGTTCGGCATGGAGTTGGGCATGGCGTCCTGCCGCAGGCTGTCATGCAACAATAAAAAGGGTGTCATTTTAAGTAGGGCAAAACTACTGGCTTTGCCAAAGGATCGGAACACTAAAATCGAAACTGGACCCATTGGCTTTATAAAGGGGTCAGCACATCAACATATACAAAGGTGACCTATTGGATTTATCAAAACATTCACCAAGAACTATAACCAAATACATATTTTATAAATTCAAATAATTCAATTTAACATGCATTGGTAAGCCAAAAGTTCTGGCACCAGTTGCCAACCTTTTGGCTTTGTCTAAACTTTTTTCTTTTGTACGGCTTTTGTAAAAGTTTACTATAATTACCATTTTTATGGCAGTGCATTTCGCAATAATGTGCACCGTTGGTGCTAAAGATAGGTGCAATATGTGAATAATTACTAATGTTTAATGTGTTCACATTTGACCCTCTCTATTGCCCTTTGAGCAGCATCATCTCTACATCATTCAATACTCGTTAATAACTGGACAAGCGAACACCTCAGTATAAAGCAATTAAACTCAAAAGCAGTCAGATTTTGTGAGCTCACAATGGTATTTAATGGAGAAAGCCTTTGGGGTAGATTTAATAAAAGTGGCGCTGTATCTAATGCATGCCACTTTTCTTGCGCCCCTTAGCGCCCCCATAACGCCACAATGTGTTCGCTGTATTTAAGATACAGTGCACCATGGCGGTAGTTAGGGAACCAGCATCCAAAAATGTTATGCTAGTTTGGCGCTTTGCAGGATTAGCATAAAAAATGTTGACGCTATTCCTGCAAATCACATTGAGGCTCATTATAAATAATAATGTGCCTCCTTTAAATGCCTGCTCTATGCACACTTCAATAATGCCACAAAAATGGTGCAAAGAAATCTAAAAGTTTTCTTTGCACCATTTTTTTGGTCCTCCTTAACAGGGAAGTGCCCCCGTGCATACATTATGCCTTACACAGGAATTACAAAGAGGCGCTATGCATGCATAAGGGCACTTTGTAAATCGGGTGCAGTGATTTTGGCCTTGTGGGGTCATATTAGCATTAAAAAAAATGATGCTAACGTGGCGCAAGGAGGCGCTAGGCCCTCTTAAATCTAGGCTTTAGTCTTGATGACATGCCAGCCTGCCACTGACAAAATAGAAAACAATCTGAGGAGAACTTCTGACCTCTGAAACAAATGGTCCTAACAAAAAAAGAAGAGCAATAAGTGATTTCTGTGAAAAATGTGTTTAGAGACCTATCAGGTTGTGCTTGGTCTGGACACAGGATGAGCTTCCTTTTTAGGCTCATTTTTGTGATGGTACATAATTAAGGTTACCACCTCTGTTGACACAAAAAAATATCGGCCAGTCAAATCTGATTGAGCTATCCATTTGGCTCCTCAAAAAAATATATGGACATATCTGTCCCATTGCAACAGATGTTTATCAATGAATCCCATAAATTCACACAGGGAGTGCTGACAAATACATTCATTCGTATAATCCAGGTCACCAGCTTGCAATACTCATGTCACTGGGAAAAGGGGATTAACAGCTCTTTCAAAACACAGCGTATTCGCCTTTGTAATTGCCCTTCATATGCAACTCTGCAAGGACGGAGACCTCCAGACACTGCCCATTTGAGTGCTCTCTGATTAATGGGTGATTTATCTCTGAAATCTGAGCTCCTTGATCTGGCTGTTTGAAAGCAAGATCCTCCCTGAGAAACACATGAGACAGGACTGTGGGGAAAAGCCCAGAGCCTATACTGCATGAAGACAGGGGTGGCTCGACTAAAGATCAGCAGTGATAAACCTTTAAGTAGTGCACTCTAGCGGGGCACAAGCTATCCAGTGTAAATGTTACACCTGGAGAAACCTATCCACGTTGTGTAAACCTGACTTGCAATAAGTCTCCATTAGCAGACTACGAATGAAACACATTATTATAATAAATCATTACAAAGCTGCCCGGGCCATCCTGTTGTGTTGCTAATAAAAATAAAAAAAAACTACCATGAGAATTAAATGAAATTTAGTTGGTTAATTAAAGCAATTTGTGTGTAGAAACTGTTGCTGCATTTCTCTGTATTACTCAACAGAAACGTTTGCTGAACCACATCTGTACTGTAGTGGACTAGTTTTTAAGTGGATTTGCACATGTGCAAGACCAATTGATAAAGAGTGCTGGCTTAAAACCTCTGTAAGCTAACTCTAAAACTAATAATAATGATTGTCACAAAATATTTTTAATAAAGCGTTTAAAAAAAAACATTGAACATGTCTTTGAATCTTAATTACCAATTTTCGCACCACAAAGGGCAGCCATACAACCAACCAAAATGGGTCCCTGCATTATAGCTAAAGAACATGATAAGCTTTCCTGGTGTCATGGATTCAGTGATCCAGGAGACTTGCTGTATTTTTCTTAATGTTGCTTGGGGCTGCTGTGCTCCCTGAAGCCCTCCGCTACTTTATAAAAATGGTTGGTGATGCCCCTGCCCCTTCCTAGAGACCCCCACTAGGATCCAAATATATATATTGAATGATCTTGCAGGGCATTACAGGGTGCACCTTAGTTTGAGCAGTAAATAATAGATCAGCCGATGTTGACGCTCATTTATTATTGCTTTCTATCATTACAATTTTTTTGGATAGGTGTTCCGGTCCCACCTTTAATACCCACACTTTGTAGTAACTTTACAGGTGGAGTGGGAGCCCCAAGACCCCCAAAACAACGTAGGATGCCAGCAGAAGTTAGGTATTATTTTAAAGTGGGTGCCCAGTGCCCTTCCAGAGCACCCACAACATGCCAAATGCTGGGAACCATGGGGAGGAGCCCCAAGCCTCTGCACCCCTGCAGGATCCCCAACCAGCACCAAAACTGAGTGTCAGCAGGTATCGGCCAATATTTTAAAGTGGGTGCACATTCAAGGCACCCACAACATGGCCAAATGTTGAGGGCTGCATGGGGAGCCCCAAGGCCTCCACAAACACTGCTGGTTCTTTAGCCAGCAACCACACTGGGTGCCAGTGGAAGCAGGCTCCGTAGCTTTGCTACTGCCTGGCTGGAAGTAGGTATTACTCTTCGCCTGCTGGGCAGGAGCTAACTTGTGTTACCTGCCCAGGAGAGTGCAGAACCCTCGCCAGGCCCAGGGAGAGGAAAGTATCACTACAATGCCCCCTTATGTGTTTGTTTTTACTTTTTACCAGGGCAAGGAACTGAGTCCCCAGTTCCTAAAGTGACAGCCACCACATCTTTGTTGATGTGATGGCAGCCAACGAGGTCTTATCATTAGATCTGCTGGATCCACAGCCTTTCTATACACTTTTGAATATAGTTTTGAAACTTAATTTGTCAAAAACAACTGAATGGATTTGCACCACTTCACGAAAAGCATGCTATCAGGGTCACAATCTAGCTTTCTGTCAAATTTGATCTAGTTTCATTCAGCTATCTTTATGGTATCAGTGTTCAATTATACTATAGACAATTGCATTGGGAAAATTAGTTTTGGGACCCCTGTCACCCTTTTCTTGGCCCGCTTCATGGATCACTCCAAAAATTTCCAGGTAAAACTTGAGATGGTGGAGACTTCTTTGAGAAGTTTCATGAGGATTTGTCAAACAACGCAAAAGTTAGTAGCAAACCAAAATATCGATTTTCTATGGAACCTAGTGCTAGTTCTAATTACAAAGTAGCAGTTGCTACTAGGTAAAAAAAAAAAGAATGACTCAGACAGAGTGTTTTACCCTTGAGTGGGTAGTGGATCCCCCCCTGGAAGTCTCGGCACGCAAGGCACCTTTTCAGCCTCAGTGTACAGGCCCTGAGCTGAGTGGCCAGTCTCAGGTGACCACCCATGTACTACAAGGGAAGAGAGTGAAAAAAGACTGCTAAACTCTTGGGGCTGTTTCCCCCACTCTGAGAAACTTCACAGACCCCTGGACGGCCTGTGGCCTGGCTCTTGACGCTGACAGCTGTCAAAGGCCTTTGTGGGTTGTTGTCCTTAAAGGCAGAGTTTTCTTTGTGTTGGTGAGTGGGACAGAAGTCTGATCCAAAGGGTAGAATGTACCACCTCACTTTGTTGGCCATGATGGTACTAGTTGCCTGCTACAATACATCTGTGAGCAAGTTAAGTCTAGGTGCTGTGCAGATGGGGCCCACAGGTGAGGAGAAGGATTCCCCCATGGGTCAACTCAGTGGCTCAGGAGAACGCAGACAGAGGGATCCAAATGAATTCGGAAGGCCTGTAACTGACAAATGCCTCTGCAATAGAGAACCATAGTCCATGTTCTACCACCTAAGCAGGGAAGCCCATCAAGGTATTGCTTAGTCTACCCTGGCTTAAGGCTGACAGCCCTCTTTGCAGGGTCACTCCCAAACGTTTTGCTTTCACTCTTCCTATTTTTGTGATGAATTCATTTTTGTTGGACTTAGGATTCTGTGCATTTTACTACTGCTAACCAGTGCTAATGTGCATACACATGGTAAGATTGGCTTACAACTGTTTGGCATATTACTTGTATGTCCCTTGTACAGTGGTATACCATATTTCCAGGGCATGTAAGTTAAAGGTGAATATTAGGCCTGCAGCACTTATTGTGCCACTTACTAAAGTAGCCCCTTAAAACTTGTCCCAGGCCTGTACATCCAACGCGATGTAGTTTTAAACTGCCAATTCGACTTGGCATATAAGCCCCTTGCCAAGCCTTAAACCCCCCTTTTATTGCATATAGGTCACCCCTAATATAATGGTAAAGTTGGATTTTAAGTTACAATTTTGAAAATGGCACTTTTCGAAAGATGGCATTTTCCTGCCCTAAATCATTTGGTGCCTGCAGCCTCCCCCGAGTCACATGTCTGGATTTAGTTGGCCGTTGAACTTTGTTTACTCCTCCCAGACAGTAACACAACAGAGGGATTAGGTGTGCCTGAATAGGCCATCAACTGGTAGAATGGGACAGCATTGGCACAGCCCCACTTGCAACTGAATAGGCTGTGCTCTGCCTTCGCACAAAGGGCTTGTCACAACTGCATAGTTCCTGCAGGCAGTCTGAAATAAGTGTAGGGGAGTAAGAAATTCCAAGGACTTCAAACAGAAGCCTCTAGAAACTTCTCCTACTTCAAAGAAGGCACCAGGTATAAAAAGAAATAGGGGCCCTCAGACCCACTCTACAGTTCACTTTCTGGACCTGCAGAGGACTCTCAGAGCACTGTCTGCTGCTGTGGCCTGTTGTGTATTCCAAAAGACTGCTTTGCTGCTCCTGGAAGGACTGCATTGCTGCCTGGGACCGTCCTTGAACCCTCAGAAGCCTGCCCTGCTGCTTGAGTCCTGTGTCATCAACTGTACCCAGGACTACCAGAGAGACTCCAAGGGCCCGTTTTATGGTCCCCTGTTCAGAGTGTCAGGGACAGAAAAGGTTCCTAATATCTTAAACCCACAACTGGACTGAGTGAGTCCTAAACCACCAAGTGGTGCTCCTCCAGTCCTGGACCCTTGGGTGTGATGTTAAAAGTGCCCAGATAGCAGAAATCCAAAACAAAACCTTTTGGCTAAAAACTGATGTGAGAACCGAGGGACCCTTGGGTGTGATGTTAAAAGTGCCCAGATAGCAGAAATTCAAAACAAAACCTTTTGGCTAAAAACTGATGTGAGAACGAGGGAAGACCGGGACCAACATGCTTGTCTATTTGCCCAAGGTGCATTACCGATTGGTCTGACTTGGCGGTAGCTCCCGCAGCAACAAATCCTTTTCAGCAGATCTGTGCCTAAGGGATACCCAACCTCCTAGAACTCCTGTTGGCTACAGCCTCTTGCCTTGTCCTGCTTGAGATTTTTGACTTCCAAAAAAGACACTAATGGCCTCATTATGAGTTTGGTGGTCTGCAGGCCATCAAACTCCTGGCGGTCCGATCCCCAGATTACGACCCTGGTGGTTGGACCACCAGGAGACTGCCACCACTGCTGGGATCATGGATCCCAATAGGGTGGTGGCAGTTGAAATCGTGGTCAGTCATGGCGGTGCCCATGGCAGCACCGCCGTGCTGATCAGAACTTCACTTTTTGTCAGCCTTTCCATGGTGGTTTCACTGCCATGGAATGGCTGGCGGAAAATCAGTGCTGCTTGGGAGCCGAGGCCAAAGCCACCGCACTGTTATGTCATAATGTGATTTTACAGCCAGTCAGCCGGTTGGAAACATCATAATACGATGGGGGTGAGGCATCTGGGTTGGCAGTGGCCTCATCCATGTGGCTTTGGCAGTCTGGCGGTCAGACCGCTAATGTGCTAATGAGCCCTAAGTCTGAATGTAGAAATCTTCACTACAACTTCGTTCAGTGGCTCCCCGATGATGGCAACTTCTCCCTGGACACCACCTCCAGCCTTGCCCCACTGGACTTTACCTTCTCATAACTTTTTCTTCAAAATTTCTTCTAAGTCTGAAGGTAAGTGCAGACAGAGCCCTACTCACTTCTTGTATGTCACTTGCACTCCATTGTGGTCGGCCATATTTTTTAACTTTGACCCAATTTTGAGCGCCTATAAGTCTGCCATTGGAGCTTAGATCTGGTAGGCACTACATTTTATGAAAATTTTAAATATGTACAACTCTGGTTCTACTGATTGGATTTTTGTCATTTTGAAGTCAAATACATTGTCAAATTTTACCCTAATTTTCTAAATTGGTGTGGGATTTTTCTTACACTGTGTTTTCACTTTATTACTGTTTGTGTGCTGCATAAATACTTCACACATTGCTTCTAAGTTAAGCCTCACTATTTTTTTTTGCCAAGCTACCAAGGGCTAAGCACAGCTTAATTTAGTGACAGGGATTGTGGCTGGTCTCACAACATATATATAACATATATATAAAATCTCACTTCACTATTGTACTTGATAAACAAGAGATGTGTCTCTCATAAGGTTTTGGGAAGTGCGTCCCTGCCCTGAGTGCCCAGCTGCACTGACATCTGGATCTGTAATGCTGAATTTTGATATCATAGGCAAACACACTTATTATGTGTGTGCACCATGACATAGGCCTGTCTTACAAATTACTGTCTGGTTGGACTGGTAGGGGCACCCAAAGTGCTACCTTCATTGTGGTGGAAAGGTACCATCTTCACCAGGAGTTAAGCAATACAAGCGCAGTGGTGGAACCATAGGGGGTTATTCTAACTTTGGAGGAGGTGTTAATTCGTCCCAAAAGTGACGGAAAAGTGACGGATTTACCACCATCCGTATTACGAGTCCATTATATCCTATGGAACTCGTAATACGGCTGGTGGTATATCCGTCACTTTACCGTCACTTTTGGGACGGATTAACACTCCTCCAAAGTTAGAATAACCCCCATAGTGTGTAGTGATCAGACAATTATGTCAGCAGTGAGCATCACTAGAGAAGGGGTTTGCCTACGCCCTCATGTTAGGAGCCAAGAGAACTTGCTTTGTTTAGGAAAACTGTATGTGCTTCAATAAAAAAGTGCTTTCTCTTCAAACATCTGTGAACATTTTGTTTATTTATCCAGCTGGTCTTTTAGTGGCACACACATGACACTGGAATGCTATTTAAGTCACTTAACCAGATGATGTGTGTTGTTTTTCTCCAGCAGCAGCAAGGATGGTAGGAAGGCAGTCATTAACCTGAGGAACCAGGAAAGATTTGACCCCCACCCGGGGTCTCCTTCCCAGCGGTGGAGGGACACCCTTTATGTCCTCAGGGTCAATTTAGCAGAGAGTTCACAAATCAGACGGAGTCACCAACTGGAGGAATAAAGAGAAGTTTATTACATGGATTTACAGAGTCCCAGGACAGTCAAGTGACTATCCTACGGAGGCTGCCCCTTCACTCTGGGGCACCTAACTTTATATACACACAAAACTGCTTAGTCAGAGGACAACTCCACCCCTATCGTATTCAAGGTCCTCTGCGGCGTTCAGAATATTTCAGGGATACACGTGTGGTGGGAGAAGATACAGATGCAGCTGGCAGGAGGTGGCAACGACCTGTACAAACTTGTTTTGGCAGTTACTGATTAAGTACGACAATTCTCGGAACTGTAATTGGAAAAAGTAATATGGCAGCGATAAGCAGATTGCAGCCCAAGGCTGCGAGCACAAGGTCAATCATCAAAGTTCAGGAGGTTTGGCGAGCACATGGTAACATAATAAAGATAAACAGATGCCTAGCAGCTATGGCGTATGATTAACTTTATGTACATTTTCTCAATCCCTCCTTTTGCCATTGTGAGGCAAGTTTGAACGTCATTCAGTGTCTATGTTAATGGACATAAGGTATTTTATCGCCTGCTCAAGGGACAGCATAGCCGTGTGTTGAGGAGGGCGAACAGGTCAGGGGGCAAGGGATGCCATACAGCAACTGCACAAAGCAGGTAGGCACTGTACACAAAGACAACAGGTGAGGAATACAGCAGCAAGCACAAAAAGGAATATTAGTATCTTCCAGCCCCATTGGGAAATCAAGCCCCAAAACCAGTCGGTCAAGGACCATGTTCCTTCGTCTTGGTGTATTGTGGAAGCTATCATATGCAACCTTTGAATAGCTTTATACACTGAAGCGGCATTGTCTGGTATATAAATGCAGCAGCTCGATCCGATCAAAGTACAAACTCCACCACGGTCTGCCAAGATAATGTCAAGAACCATTCTGTTTTGAAGAGTAACAAGGCGGTCAGCAGCGAGCTCTGCAGTGATGTTACTCAGAGCTCCTGCTGTTTCATTTATTGTTGCTTCCACGATTCGTGTGAGATGTCTGATATCCCTACTGTTCATCATAGGGCCCAAAAATGGAAGGACTCCATTAAAGTAGTCCAATGCTTCTTGTGCTGAGGTATCTTCTGCAGATATTACCCCTCTCCGAGTCCTGTGGTGTTGAGGGCCAGCTTTGTAAGTTGGTGGTAGTAACCAAGCAATGTAACACGTGCCAGTCCAGGTGGGTACCAAGGAGGTGTAGGCATTATTACCACAAACAAAATACGAGTTTCGTGATGGTATCATGGTAGGCCAATTAGTTCCATTCAATATTACTGTAGCATTACAGTTACTGGCACCTACACTTCTATTACCACTTTTCTGAAAACAAAGTGGAGCCTTGACCTGTGTTGCAAAAAATCTTCGGCCAATCCGGGGTGTGGTATTAAAGGATAAAAAATATATGTCAGTAGACCTATTTCGTCAGTCAGCATATTCTGACTTTTCTTCCTTTGTTCCATAAACTCTCGTTCCAGTGGGCCAGCATAACCGGTAAAGGTGAGTGACCAATAGTCCGGAATTAGTAGCATCCATTGAGGTAGCCCAAATGGCTGATAGTTCATACCAGGCGCTGCAGGAGCCATCAAAAGAAAAAGGGAATGCAATATATGGAAACCTTCTTTGCATGGAACTCGGTAGCAAGCCACATATCCAACAATTTGTTCTATTTACAGCCAGCTGATGTTGATGTAACATAGATATGAAGGTATTGTTTTCATATTCCTTACGTCGTCCTTTCTCATGGGGTGGTAAGGAAACATGGCTGTGTTCTGGAGGCAGTGGCGTATTTGGTGAGACCTCTGAGTCAGAATCATGTATTACCCACCCAATGCAAGACAGAAGTACCAAAAATAGTATTGTTATGGTGAGACAAGCGATACATGGGCCTAATAGTCTTTTTAAATTACTTATTTTCTTCTTTTTCCTCTTGTCTTCTTGTATAACATCCATTTCTCTTTATTGCTTGTCCCACTAGCAGTTCAGTCCAACCTAGGTGCTGCCCGTGACTGGTGGTTGCTTCACTGTGGGGTGATTCCAGCAGTCCTATTGACACATTCTGGTCCGCCCCGACAGTCAAAATCACGGCCCTGCAGCTATCGTCAGACTTAATACAGGGGACAAGCAATCAGTTCATTGTTCAGTGTGACCAAAATCTGAGGGAACCTCCTGCAGTGCATTGTCGTTCTGTTTTTTATCACTCCGCGTAGTGTTGCTGAAATGGTCCTCAGTCGTCGGGTAGTCACCACTTTTTATTTCATCAGAGGGTACGAGTAGGGGTACTTTCTTACAGTGGGATGCATGTATCCAATTCTTAGCTCCCTCGACTTAAACTGCTGTTCGAGTAGCAAGGAGGACTTGTCGCGGACCTTTCCATCGAGGTTCGAGACTCTTTTTCCGCTGGAAATTCTTTGTGAGGACCCAGTCTCCAGGTAGTATCTTGTGGCCTGGATCAGTGGATGCAGATGGGAGTGCTTCACGCACTTGTTGGTGAATAGAACACAAAGAATTAGTGAATTCATTTAAATAGTCCATCAAAACAGGATGTTCTAGTTCTGAGTACTTGTGAGGTCGAGGGACCCCCCAGACATTTGCTGGCCTACCCATCACTATCTCATGGGGTGACAACCCTGATCTAGAGTGAGGCGTCATCCTGACAGACATTAAAGCCAGGGGCAACGCGTCCGGCCACTGTATACCGCATTCTGCGCATATTTTTGACATCTTCAATTTAAGTGTGCCATTATATTTTTCAACTAGTCCTGCTGCCTTGGGGTGGTTAGCTGCATGAAACTTCTGGCGGAGGCCCAACCCTTCACACACCCTTTTCATCACCTGCCCTACAAAATGACTCCCATTATCTGACCAGACACACCTTGGGACCCCAAACCGTGGGAAGAACTCCTTCAGAAGTACCTTTGCGGTGGTAAGGGCAGTATTATCTTTAGTAGGGTAAGCTTCTACCCACTTACTAAACATACAGACCACAACTAGGACATATTTCAAGTTGTTACACCTTTCCATCACAATATAATCCATTTGTAGTACTTCAAAGCGATACGTTGGTGGGGAAAAATGCCCAGCGGGGACTGAGGCACCCTTCCCTATGTTATGGTGTAAACAAATCATGCAGGATTGAACCAGTTGGTCAGCTACTCTTCTGATATTTTTATTAGACCAAACCGCATCAAGCAAATCACAAATGCTTTTCGCACTAACGTGTGCTGGACCATGGGCCATAGTCACTACTGGCAGAACGAATGCATCGGGTAACATCCATCTTTCCCTCTGTGACAGATCTGTCCAGCACAGTGTATTTTCATCTAACTTGGCCTTCCCTTCTTCCCATTCCTTTCTCTCCTGTTCAGTTGCCTCATCCTGTATCTTCCTGACACTCTCTACCGTGTTCCCAAATATTTCATGGGGACGAACCTTCTCTGTACTATCTACCACATACATGTGTCCTGTCTTTGCATACGCTGTATCTTTTGCAGTTTGATCGGCTAGGGCATTGCCCTGTCCAGTTTCATCTGTCACCTTTTTGTGTGCACTACACTTCATGATAGCCATTGTTTTGGGCAATGCCAGAAAGTAAGTTAGTTATAAGGGTCCCATGTTGAATACGTCTCCCATGTGAAGTGAGGAATCCTCGTTCTGCCCACAAGCGACCAAAATTGTGTGCTACGCCAAATGCATACTGACTGTCCGTGTAAACATTCACATTAAGGGGGTCATTCTGACCTCAGCGGTAAAAGGCGCTTACCGCCGGTCAGAAGGCCGCCACAACACCGCCGCGTTAAACCGCCACGGTCATTCTGACCCTCAAGAGGCAAACCGCCAAAAACCCGACATCCACAAAAGTCCACCACACCAACGGCCAGCGTTAAACTGGCGAAGACCAAACCTCCACCGTCACGCCAACAGAAATACGCCCATGCCATTACGACCCACGAATCCACGCGGCGGTCTTTCAACCGCGGTATTCCATTGGCGGTACACACCGCCGCGCTCAAAATACACATACAGCTCCAAAACACAGCCACATTGAACAATTTGAAATACACACACCTGGGACATATACACACAACACTCCCACACACCCAATCAACTATAAAACACACACCCACATCACCCACAAACCCCTACGACCACAAATCAGAGATGAAGCCCAGAGAGAGACAGCACAGAATAGAGAACACCATCACACAGAGGCACACTACACCATCACCCACACAACAACCACGCACAAAACACCACACACCACTACACTCACCACACTCATCACCGCAAACACCACCCCACACCTCATCCACACCACCCCATGGCACCCCAAAGACACCCCAGGTTCTCAGACGCAGAACTCAGGGTCATGGTGGAGGAAATAGTTCGGGTAGAGCCCCAGCTCTTCGGGACACAGGTGCAGCACACCACCATTGCCAGGAAGATGGAGCTATGGCAAAGAATAGAGGACAGGGTCAACGCTGTGGGACAGCATCCACGAAATCGGGACGACATCAGGAAGCGGTGGAACGACCTACGGGGGAAGGTGCGTTCCATGGTATCCAGGCACAACATCGCGGTGCAGCGGACTGGCGGCGGACCCCCACCTCCTCCCCCAGAATTTACAACATGGGAGGAGCAGGTCTTGAACATCCTGAGGGCCTCGCAGGAGTATCTGGAGGAATGGACTCTGGTAAGTCTCATCTTCACTACTTCATCCCCCCCACCCCACCAGCATGCCAACTCATACCCCCACCCTCCCCCCCACCACCATCACACATCCTCATTGCTAATGTCTCACCATCACAACCTACCCATCGCAACACCAAACCCTGCATGCCACCACAAACCATCGACAGCCATCACCTAAGCATGCCCACTGCACATACCCATCCCCCCCACGAACCGCCGTCACAACAGCCCCCACAGCCCCCACAAAGGAATGCCAGCACTGGGGTACACGGGCACCCACCCATTGCACGCTATGGCACACACAGAAGCAATAACCATACTCTTATACCCCTGCTGGACCCGAACGCCAGCACACCGCCCAGGAGGGTCCAGAAATGTCCATCCCACCCCCAGAAGATGCCCCCAGTGATGACAGCAGCTCTGTCTCCCTGGACCCAGATGACCAGCCCGGCCCATCGGGGACCTCGGGACAGTCGGTTCCCCTCAGACAGCCACAGGCTACAGCAGACCTACCCCCCTCTGGGAACACCAGCACAGCACCCACCCAGCGGGCCCATGCCTCTGTCTCCAGGACACGTCAATCAGCGGTGTGTCCACCACTACAGGGCACCCAGGTTAACCCACCACCCCAACAACAACAGGGACCTGGGGGCAGTGGAAGTGGGCACACGGTCCAGGGGACAGAGGCCCAGGGAAACAGGGGAACTGGGAGGGCTGCTGTGCGACAGGGGGGGACAGGCCCAGGGAACCCACTCTCCACGAGGCCCTCACCTCCATCATGGGAGCATACCACCACTCCCAGGAGACAATGGCGACGGTCCTGGCCAGGTTCCAGGAGATCCAGGTACTGCAGGAGGAACAGTTTATGGGGTTCAGGGAAGAACTGAGAAACATTAGTTCCGCAATGGGCACCATCGTTGTGGCTCTCAACCAGATTGTCACCACATTGCGGGACCATGTGGCACCACAAAGGGCCCCTGTAACTAGCATGGACCAGGAACAGGCTACCACCTCCGCCGGCGCTAGTGGACAGGAGGCCCCGACACAGGAACAACCGGCCACCAGAACCCCACCTCCTGCAGAAGAAGAACCACCCCGCAAGCGGGGCCTGAGATCTAGGAAGAAGACAGAGTAGGATGCCAAGACCCCCGCCAGGAAAGGATACCCTCTGATGTCATCCCACTGTCCCACATTGTCACCCTGTCCAACCTTAAACTGCCCCTGCTCCACCTTCCACAGGCATATGGACAATGCACCTGTGAGACTGAGAATCTGGACTCTGCCATGGACATTCCTCCACCATCACCCATCACCGATTTTCAACCATGTCCCAAAATTGAGCACTTTAATAAACACACTTATTGCACACAAATAATCTGGAGTCTGCCTGTATTTTTGAAAATATGTATTAGACATAAACGTGCCAAAACGACCAGTTACATTGTGATGACAACATACCACTGTCACACAGTTGTAGTCCATGGGCAAACAAAGCAGAGGTCACGCAGTGGGGCCCACATCTCTGAAATTGGAAGGGAAAGTCACAACTCTGTTAGCATACACTGGGTGAAAAGGACAGACAGTAGAGAGGCAGGAGACTGTAAGTAAATGTAAAATGCTGGTGTTGATTCTTACCTGAGTGTTATTGAAAATACTGCTGTATCACTGTGTCCCTGTTGTCTGTGTCGTCCTCTTCGTCTTCCTCCTCCTCACTCTCCGCAGGCTCCACAGCTGCTACAACACCACCATCTGGACCATCCTCCTGCAGAAAAAGGCACCTGGCGGCGCAAAGCCAGGTTGTGAAGCATACAGCAGGCCACGATGATCTGGCACACCTTCTTTGGTGAGTACATTAGGGATCCACCTGTCATATGCAGGCACCTAAACCTGGCCTTCAGGAGGCCGAAGGTCCGCTCGATCACCCTCCTAGTACGCCCATGTGCCTCATTGTACTGTTCCTCTGCCCTTGTCCTGGGATTCCTCACTGGGGTCAGTAACCACGACAGGTTGGGGTAACCTGAGTCACCAATTAGCCACACACGGTGTCTCCGTAGTTGTTCCATCACATAAGGGATGCTGCTATTTCGCATGATGTACGCGTCATTCACTGACCCAGGGAACTTGGCATTTACATGGGAGATGTACTGGTCAGCCAAACAGACCACCTGGACATTCATGGAATGATAACTTTTTCTCTTCCTGTACACCTGTTCACTTTCACTGGGGGGTACCAAAGCCACATGTGTCCCATCAATGGCACCAATGATGTTGGGAATATGTCCAAGGGCATAGAAATCACCCTTCACTGTAGGCAAATCCCCCACCTCAGGGAAAACGATGTATCTCCGCATGTGTTTGAGCAGGGCAGATACCACTCTGGACAACACCTTTGAAAACATAGGCTGAGACATCCCTGATGAAATGGCCACTGTTGTTTGAAATGACCCACTTGCCAAAAAATGGATTACTGACAGCACCTGCACTAGAGGGGGGATCCCTGTGGGTTGGCGGATGGGTGACATCAGGTCTGGCTCCAGCTGGGCACACAGTTCCTGTATAGTGGCTCGGTCAAGCCTGTATGTGTGAATGACATGTCGGTCCTCCATTGTCGACAGGTCCACCAGCGGTCTGTACACTGGAACATTCCTCCATCTCCTCGCAAGTCCCAGCGGACGGTGCCTAGGAAGGACAACAGCGAGCACAGAGTCAATCAACCCACAGGTACGTTCCCACAGCTTGCACAGTACACGATTCTCTATGCATTGAATGGCTTGTATGAGTGTCGATGCAAGGCCTAGGCATGTGTCACGCAGTAGAAATTAAGCCATGTGGGCCCTTGAAATGGCGGCTGCCTGACCTGTGAAGTGCGACAATGGGATGTGAGGTCAATGCGCTGGCGTGGTACACCGTGGCGGAAGGCGGTCGAAGACCGTGGCGCTAAGCCGCATTGGTTAACATTGAACCCTATGCGCTTCAGGAGCCAATGACGAAGTGCGCCGGCGGTCACGGGACGCACCGCCGCGGTACGCACCGCCGCGGACGTGACCGCCATTTTCTATCTGCTTAATCACTCGAGACCTGATCATCCACAGGAGAGGACCTATACTGCAAGTGCTGCTGTGACCTCGGTCTGGAAGATACAATGGCTGCTGCGACTGGGGAAAGGGCCCCTGCCTTCACTTCTGAAGAATTGGAGAAACTCGTGGATGGGGTCCTCCCCCAGTATGCGCTACTCTACGGGCCTCCAGACCAACAGGTAAGTACACTGGAAGCATGCTTTGGGGGCAATGCCTGTGTTGAGTCGGGTGGATGAAAGATGGTGGGGAGGGGAGCGATTGAGGCATGCATCAAACGACGGATGAGAGCATGTGCCACATGGCAAGGGTGGGGATGGGGGGCCACTCACATCGAGCATGCAGAAAATTATAATAATGTCATTTCTCCACCTGTACATGTGACATAGGTCAACGCCCATCAGAAAATCGACATTTGGCGTGCCATCGCCAAGGACGTCCGGACCCTGGGGGTCCACAACAGACGGGGCACCCACTGCCGCAAGAGGTGGGAGGACATCCGCCGCAGGAGCAGGAAGACCGTGGAGGCTCTGCTGGGATTGGCCTCCCAACGTAGGAGGGGTGCCACTCGTCAATTGACCCCCCTGATGTCTCGGATCCTGGCGGTGGCCTACCCAGATTTGGATGGGCGCGTGAGGACATCACAGCAGACACAAGGGGGTGAGTACCAGCACATTCTGCTATCTTAGCGCGCAGTGGAGGTGTCTGGGTGGGGGAGCGGGGCTGTGGGTATCCCTAGGCCAGGGCGATTTCTGTGGGCTAGGCCCCTCCGTAAGGCATGGCCCTGTGACCCCACCTCTGTTGGGTGCCAAGTACAGCTATCCATGGCCCTGTGTCACCTATGTGTGCAGTTGTCGTCCATAGGCTTGTAGGCCAAGTCCCAATGATTGAGTAGTGTACCCCAAGTGCGCGGCGTAGTGCAGGGGGCTTCTGTGTCTGTCCTCTCCGCCAACTGTGTTGCCAATGCATGCACTCAACATGTCTTTATTTCCCCGCCCCCCTTTTTTGCTGCTCTTCCTGTTCATGTGTGCATTAGCATCATCAGGCGGAGGAGAAGTGGCATCGGAGCACGAGGGAGCTGCATCTCACATGGCCCTGGAGGGCCATGCAACCGACTCGGAGTTCACCAGTGAGACGGAGGGCGAGGGGAGCTCCACAACGTGGACACGTGGAGACATCAGCGACACAGACACGTCCTCGGAAGGGAGCTCCCTTGTGGTGGCTGCAACATCCGTGCCCACCGCAACAACAGGTACAGCCGCCACCCAGCGCACCAGCTCCACCCTCCAAGCAGCCCCTCAGCGTTCGCCCCTTGCCCGCTCGCACACGAAGGCGGGCATCTCCTTCGCCCCAGGCACCTCAGGCCTTGCCCCAGTTACCCCTGTTGCCCTCAGTGAGGAGGTCATTGACCTCCTCAGGACGCTCATTGTTGGGCAGTCTACCCTTTTGAATGCCATCCAGGGGGTAGAAAGGGAGGTGCACCGGAGCAATGCATACCTGGAGGGCATTCATTCGGGTCAGGCTGCCCATCAGCGATCGTTCAACGCTCTGGCCTCAGCAATGACGGCAGCCATTGTCCCTGTCTCCTGCCTCCCTCCTCCAACTTCCTCCACCCAGTCACACTCCCCTGTTCCTCTGCCTATCCCAGACACACCTACAGACCAGCCTGCACACACCTCAACACCCAAGGCCAGCTCATCCAGACATAAGCACCACACATCACACAAGCATTCACACAAGCAACAGCCACATGCAGACATACCAACAGCCACTGCCTCCTCTGTGTCCCCCACCTCCTCGTCTCCCTCCTCCCTCCCTGTGACGTCTCCACTCACACTTGCATGCACAACATCATCAGCCACTACGTCCATCACCAGCACACCCACCAGAACACTCCGCACACGTGCAGTCACCACCCCCACTGCCATTTACACGTCCCCTGTGTCCTCTCCCAGTGTGTCTGTCACCCCCTCTTCCAAACCACACAAACGCAGGCAGCCACCCACCCAACAGCCATCCACCTCACGACAGCCTCCGTCACAAGCACCTGCACCCAAAGACACCACACTTGACTCTCCTACAACCACATCCTCTTCCTCCACTCCCATACCCACTGCACCTACCCTTCCCACTGCTCCTAAAAAGTTTTTCCTGTCCAAAATTAACCTCTTTCCATCACCTGACCCACCCCCTCCATCTCGCAAGAGTCCAATCAGCACCTCAGCCACCACAACCCCTGGACCTAAAAGGACCATAGTACAAGGATATTGGAGTCCACCACCTTCAAGGGCAGCTACATCGGTCAGCAGTAAAGGGACAGCCAGCCCACCCCCTGGGAAAAAAAACAAGAAAGGCAAGGCCTGGCGCGAGAGGCCAGAGACGGCAGCCTCCAAAGGCACTACCCTGGCATCGTCAGGAAGTGGGGTGCCACCTGGCACATCTACAAAGGGAGGCAAGGGCCACAGAGAATCACGGAAGGATGGCAAGGGCAGCACGGCCGACAAGTCCGGCAGCAAGCGAGCTGCCCAGGAGGGCCCCACCAGCCCCATTCCGGGTGTGAAGGAGGACACCCACGGGCCCGGGACTCCAGCACAGGAGGGCCCCGCAAGCGATGTAGGAAAGTACCATCTTGCCTGGCATGTTACCCCCATTTTTCACTGTATATATGTTGTTTTAGTTGTATGTGTCACTGGGACCCTGTCACCCAGGGCCCCAGTGCTCATAAGTGTACCTGAATGTGTTACCTGTGTAGTGACTAACTGTCTCACTGAGGCTCTGCTAATCAGAACCTCAGTGGTTATGCTCTATCATTTCTTTCCAAATTGTCACTAACAGGCTAGTGACCAATTTCACCAATTTACATTGGCTTACTGGAACACCCTTATAATTCCCTAGTATATGGTACTGAGGTACCCAGGGTATTGGGGTTCCAGGAGATCCCTATGGGCTGCAGCATTTCTTTTGCCACCCATAGGGAGCTCTGACAATTCTTACACAGGCCTGCCACTGCAGCCTGAGTGAAATAACGTCCACGTTATTTCACAGCCATTTTACACTGCACTTAAGTAACTTATAAGTCACCTATATGTCTAACCTTTACCTGGTAAAGGTTGGGTGCTAAGTTACTTAGTGTGTGGGCACCCTGGCACTAGCCAAGGTGCCCCCACATTGTTCAGGGCCAATTCCCGGACTTTGTGAGTGCGGGGACACCATTACACGCGTGCACTATATGTAGGTCACTACCTATATGTAGCTTCACAATGGTAACTCCGAATATGGCCATGTAATATGTCTATGATCATGGAATTGCCCCCTCTATACCATCCTGGCATAGTTGGCACAATCCCATGATCCCAGTGGCCTGTAGCACAGACCCTGGTACTGCCAAACTGCCTTTCCCGGGGTTTCACTGCAGCTGCTGCTGCTGCCAACCCCTCAGACAGGCATCTGCCCTCCTGGGTCCAGCCAGGCCTGGCCCAGGATGGCAGAACAAAGGACTTCCTCTGAGAGAGGGTGTTACACCATCTCCCTTTGGAAAATGGTGTGAAGGCAGGGGAGGAGTAGCCTCCCCCAGCCTCTGGAAATGCTTTCATGGGCACATTTGGTGCCCATTTCTGCATAAGCCAGTCTACACCGGTTCAGGGACCCCTTAGCCCTGCTCTGGCGCGAAACTGGACAAAGGAAAGGGGAGTGACCACTCCCCTGACCTGTACCTCCCCTGGGAGGTGCCCAGAGCTCCTCCAGTGTGCTCCAGACCTCTGCCATCTTGGAAGCAGAGGTGCTGCTGGCACACTGGACTGCTCTGAGTGGCCAGTGCCATCAGGTGACGTCAGAGACTCCTCCTGATAGGCTCCTTCAGGTGTTGCTAGCCTATCGTCTCTCCTAGGTAGCCAAACCCTCTTTTCTGGCTATTTAGGGTCTCTGTCTCTTGGGATTCCTTAGATAACGAATGCAAGAGCTCATCCGAGTTCCTCTGCATCTCTCTCTTCACCTTCTGCCAAGGAATCGACTGCTGACCGCGCTGGAAGCCTGCAAAACTGCAACATAGTAGCAAAGACGACTACTGCAACTCTGTAACGCTGATCCTGCCGCCTTCTCGACTGTTTTCCTGGTGGTGCATGCTGTGGGGGTAGTCTGCCTCCTCTCTGCACTAGAAGCTCCAAAGAAATCTCCCGTGGGTCGACGGAATCGTCCCCCTGCAACCGCAGGCACCAAAGAACTGCATCACCAGTACCTTGGGTCTCCTCTCAGCACGACGAGCGAGGTCCCTTGAACCCAGCAACTCTGTCCAAGTGACTCCCACAGTCCAGTGACTCTTCAGTCCAAGTTTGGTGGAGGTAAGTCCTTGCCTCCCCACGCCAGACTGCATTGTTGGAAACCGCGACTTTTGCAGCCACTCCGGCCTCCGTGCACTTCCGGCGGAAATCCTTTGTGCACAGTCCAGCCTGGGTCCACGGCACTCTAACCTGCATTGCATGACCTCCTAAGTTGTTCTCTGGCGATGTGGGACTCCTTTGTGCGACTTCGGGTGAGCACTGTTTCACGCATCCTTGTAGTGCCTGTTTCTGGCACTTCTCTGGGTGCTACCTGCTGCTGAGAGGGCTCCTTGTCTTGCTCGACGTCCCCTCTGTCTCCTGACGCAATTTGCAACATCCTGGTCCCTCCTGGGCTACAGCAGCGTCCAAAAACCCTTACCGCACGATTTGCAGCTAGCAAGGCTTGTTGGCAGTCATTTGGCGGAAAAACACTTCTGCACGACTCTCCACGGCGTGAGGGATCCGTCCTCCAAAGGGGAAGTCTCTAGCCCTTGTCGTTCCTGCAGAAACCTAAGCTTCTACAGTCCAGTAGCAGCTTCTTTGCACCCGCAGCTGGCATTTCCTGGGCATATGCCCATCTCCGACTTGCTTGTGACTTTTGGACTTGGTCCCCTTGTTCCACAGGTACCCTCGACTGGAAATCCATCATTGTTGCATTGCCGGTTTGTGTCTTTCCTGCAGAATTCCCCTATCACGACTTCTATGTCCTTTGGGGAACTTTAGTGCACTTTGCACTCACTTTTCAGGGTCTTGGGGTGGGCTATTTTTCTAACCCTCACTATTTTCTAATAGTCCCAGCAACCCTCTACAAGGTCACATAGGTTTGGGGTCCATTCGTGGTTCGCATTCCACTTTTGGAGTATATAGTTTGTGTTGCCCCTATCCCTATGTGTCCCCATTGCATCCTATTGTAACTATACATTGTTTGCACTGTTTTCTAAGACTATTACTGCATATTTTGGTATTGTGTATATATATCTTGTGTATATTTCCTATCCTCTCACTGAGGGTACACTCTGAGATACTTTGGCATATTGTCATAAAAATAAAGTACCTTTATTTTTAGTATAACTGTGTATTGTGTTTTCTTATGATATTGTGCATATGACACTAAGTGGTACTGTAGGAGCTTCACTCGTCTCCTAGTTCAGCCTAAGCTGCTCTGCTAAGCTACCATTATCTATCAGCCTATGCTGCTAGACACCCTATACACTAATAAGGGATAACTGGGCCTGGTGCAAGGTGCAAGTACCCCTTGGTACTCACCACAAGCCAGTCCAGCCTCCTACATTAGTTGTGCAGCGGTGGGATAAGTGCTTTGAGGCTACTTACCACTCTTGTCATTGTACTTTTCATAAGAGAAAAATATACAAAACAAGTTCAGTGTGTATACACATAACCAAAAAGTTTTGCATTTCCTCTTTTCACTCTTTTCTAAGTGCTGAAAAGTACTTCTAACTTTCTAAAAAGTTCTAAAAAGTTTTAAAAGTTTTTTTCTGTCTTTCTAAAAGTTCTGAAAACTTTTTTCTCTTTTTCTATCACTTTAACTCTCTCTAAAAATGTCTGGCACAGGCCAAAATGTTGATCTGTCCAAACTTGCATATGATCACCTTAGCTGGAAAGGAGCAAGGAGTCTCTGCATAGAGAGAGGTTTGAGTGTAGGGAAGAATCCTTCCTTGGAATTGTTACTTAACATGCTTAGAGAACAAGATAAGGCTAAAAGTGCCCCATCTGTTGAAAAAGTAGCTAATGGTTCCCAATCTGATCCAGGGACTCCCCCAGGAAAAGATTCAGGAAAGAAACTTCCAAGCCTGCCCATTACTAGACAGTCTAGCATAGTTGGTACTGATGTTGAGTCACACCATACAGATAGTGTTGTCTCACATCATAGCAAGAGCATTCATTCTCATCACAGTAGAAATGATGTTTCTGTTAGCCAAGCTGTTAGGGTGCCCTCTGTAAGGGACAGGTCTCCTTCTGTCCATTCTCATCATACTTCTGTTTCAAGACATGTCCCTCCCACCCACCCTGATGACAGATTGTTAGAAAGGGAGCTCAATAGATTGAGAGTGGAACAAACCAGACTGAAGCTCAAGAAGCAACAGCTGGATTTGGATAGACAGACTTTAGAAGGAGAGAAGGAGAGACAGAAACTGGGTTTAGAAACCCATGGTGGCAGCAGCAGTATTCCCCATAGTCATCCTGCAAAAGAGCATGATTCCAGGAATCTGCACAAGATAGTTCCCCCTTATAAGGAGGGGGATGACATTAACAAGTGGTTTGCTGCACTTGAGAGGGCCTGTGCTGTACAGGATGTCCCTCAAAGGCAGTGGGCTGCTATCCTATGGCTATCATTTAGTGGAAAAGGTAGGGATAGGCTCCTTACTGTGAAAGAAAATGAAGCTAATGATTACAAAGTTCTTAAGAAGGCACTCCTGGATGGTTATGGCTTAACCACTGAACAATACAGGATAATGTTCAGAGAGACCAAAAAGGAGTCTTCACAAGACTGGGTTGATTTCATTGACCATTCAGTGAAGGCCTTGGAGGGGTGGTTACATGGTAGTAAAGTTACTGATTATGATAGCCTGTATAACTTGATCCTGAGAGAGCATATTCTTAATAATTGTGTGTCTGATTTGTTGCACCAGTACTTGGTGGACTCTGATCTGACCTCTCCCCAAGAATTGGGAAAGAAGGCAGACAAATGGGTCAGAACAAGGGTGAACAGAAAAGTTCATACAGGGGGTGACAAAGATGGCAACAAGAAGAAGGATGGTAAGTCTTCTGACAAAGGTGGGGACAAATCTAAAAATGAGTCTTCATCAGGCCCACAAAAACACTCTGGTGGGGGTGGTGGGCCCAAATCCTCTTCTAATCAAAACAAAGAAAATAAACCATGGTGCTATTTATGTAAAATAAAAGGCCATTGGACAACAGATCCCAGTTGTCCAAAGAAAAGCACCAAGCCTCCTACCACTACAACCCCTACTGCTACACCTAGTGTCCCTACTAATAGCAGTGGTGGTGGGAGCAAACCTACTAATAGCCAATCCAAGGGAGTAGCTGGGCTCACTATTGGTAACTTAGTTGGGGTTGGTCTTGTTAGGGAGACCACAGAGGCTATTATAGTCTCTGAGGGGGTATTGATTTAGCCACCTTAGTTGCTTGTCCCCTTAATATGGATAAGTACAAGCAGCTACCCCTAATAAATGGTGTTGAGGTTCAGGCCTACAGGGACACTGGAGCCAGTGTGACTATGGTCATAGAGAAACTGGTCCACCCTGAACAACACCTACTTGGTCACCAGTACCAAGTAACCGATGCTCACAACAACACACTTAGCCACCCCATGGCTGTTGTAAATCTTAACTGGGGGGGGGTTACTGGTCCAAAGAAAGTTGTGGTAGCCACAGATTTACCTGTAGACTGTCTACTAGGAAATGATTTGGAGACATCAGCTTGGACAGATGTGGAGTTGGAGGCCCATGCAGCAATGCTGGGCATCCCAGGGCATATTTTTGCTTTAACCAGGGCTCAGGCCAAAAAGCAAAAAGGACAGGGAAGCTTGGATCCTGGAACAATGGACCAAGTGCTCCCTAAAGCTAGGGCTAGTAGAAGTAAAGCACTTCCTACTATCCCTCCCTCTACAGTGGATTCTACTTCTAAGGAAGAAGAATTTCCACCCTGTGCAGAACCTACACCAGAGGAGCTGGAAGCAGACACTGCTGAGCTTTTGGGTGAAGGGGGGCCTGCCAGGGAGGAGCTGATTGTGGCACAGCAAACCTGTCCCACACTAGAGGGTCTAAGACAGCAAGCTGTCAAACAGGCTAATGGGGATGTCAGTGACTCTCACAGAGTTTACTGGGAGGACAACCTCTTGTACACTGAAGCAAGGGATCCTAAACCTGGAGCTGCCAGGAGGTTAGTGATTCCTCAGGAGTACAGAAAGTTCCTCCTAACTCTAGCCCACGACATTCCCCTAGCTGGACATCTAGGACAAATGAAAACTTGGGACAGACTTGTTCCCTTGTTTCATTGGCCTAGGATGTCTGAGGACACAAAGGAATTTTGTAAGTCCTGTGAAACCTGTCAAGCCAGTGGCAAGACAGGTGGCACTCCAAAGGCCCCCCTTATCCCACTGCCTGTGGTTGGGGTTCCCTTTGAAAGGGTAGGGGTTGACATAGTTGCCCCCCTTGACCCTCCTACTGCTTCAGGCAATAGGTTTATCTTGGTGGTAGTGGACCATGCCACAAGATATCCTGAAGCAATTCCTTTAAGGACCACTACAGCACCTGCAGTGGCAAAGGCCCTCCTGGGAATATTTTCTAGGGTGGGCTTCCCAAAGGAAGTAGTATCAGACAGGGGAAGCAATTTCATGTCTGCATACTTAAAGGCCATGTGGAAGGAGTGTGGTGTGACTTACAAGTTCACTACACCCTATCATCCACAAACAAATGGACTGGTGGAGAGATTTAACAAAACTCTCAAAGGCATGATTATGGGTCTCCCTGAAAAACTCCGCAGGAGATGGGATATCCTGTTACCATGCCTCCTTTTTGCCTACAGGGAGGTACCCCAGAAAGGAGTGGGCTTCAGCCCCTTTGAACTCCTCTTTGGTCACCCTGTTAGGGGTCCACTAACACTTGTCAATGAGGGTTGGGAACAACCTTTAAAAGCTCCAAAGCAAGATATTGTGGATTATGTACTTGGCCTCAGATCAAGGATGGCTGAGTATATGAAAAAGGCCAGTAAAAACCTTCAGGCCAGCCAAGAGCTCCAGAAGCAATGGCATGATCAGAAGGCTGTTTTGGTTCAGTACAAACCAGGGCAGAAAGTGTGGGTCTTGGAGCCTGTGGCCCCAAGAGCACTCCAAGATAAATGGAGTGGACCCCACACAATTGTTGAGAAAAAGGGAGAAGTCACCTACTTAGTTGACTTAGGCACTGCCAGGAGTCCCCTTAGGGTGCTCCATGTCAATCGCCTGAAACCCTACTATGACAGGGCTGATCTCACCCTGCTCATGGCAACTGATGAGGGACAGGAAGAAGACAGTGATCCTCTACCTGATTTCTTCTCTTCCACAGAACAAGATGCTCTTGTGGAAGGTGTAGTTTTGGCTGATTGTCTTACTGCTGAGCAGAAAGACCATTGCATAAATCTCCTGGGTCAGTTTTCTGAACTCTTCTCTACTGTGCCAGGTACCACTTCTTGGTGTGAGCACACTATAGATACTGGAGACAGTTTACCTGTCAAAAGTAAGATCTATAGGCAGCCTGACCATGTCAGGGACTGCATAAAGCAAGAGGTGCAGAAAATGCTAGAACTGGGAGTGGTTGAGCACTCTGAAAGTCCATGGGCTTCTCCTGTGGTACTTGTACCAAAACCCCATTCCAAAGATGGAAAGAAGGAAATGCGGTTTTGTGTAGACTACAGAGGTCTCAACCAGGTAACCAAAACTGATGCTCACCCTATACCCAGGGCAGATGAGCTCATAGATACACTGGCATCTGCCAAGTATCTAAGCACTTTTCATTTGACTGCAGGGTATTGGCAGATCAAATTATCAGAAGATGCTAAACCTAAAACT
Source organism: Pleurodeles waltl (assembly GCF_031143425.1). Taxonomy (NCBI): domain Eukaryota; kingdom Metazoa; phylum Chordata; class Amphibia; order Caudata; family Salamandridae; genus Pleurodeles; species Pleurodeles waltl. The sequence continues at coordinate 464,573,822 of NC_090448.1, read as the reverse complement.
GCATTTTCAACCATTGGAGGACATTACCAGTTCACTGTAATGCCTTTTGGATTGAAAAATGCACCTGCCACTTTTCAGAGGTTGGTGAACACAGTCCTGCAAGGACTGGAAGCTTTCAGTGCAGCATATTTGGACGATATAGCTGTCTTTAGCTCCAGCTGGGATGATCACCTGGTCCACCTATGGAAAGTTTTAGAGGCCCGGCAAAAGGCAGGCCTCACTATCAAGGCTTCAAAGTGCCAGATAGGGCAGGGTAAGGTGGTTTATCTGGGACACCTTGTTGGTGGGGAACAGATTGCACCACTTCAGGGGAAAATCCAAACAATTATTGATTGGGTTCCCTCTACCACTCAGACTCAGGTGAGAGCCTTCCTAGGCCTCACTGGGTATTACAGGAGGTTCATTAAGAACTATGGCTCCATTGCAGCCCCTCTTAATGACCTCACATCCAAGAAAATGCCTAAAATGGTATTATGGACAGCAAACTGTCAGAAAGCCTTTGAGGAGCTGAAGCAGGCCATGTGCTCTGCACCTGTCCTGAAAAGCTCTTGTTACTCTAAAAAATTCTATTTCCAAACTGATGCATCTGAATTAGGAGTAGGGGCAGTCCTATCACAACTTAATTCTGAGGGCCAGGATCAACCTGTTGCTTTTATTAGTAGGAGGTTGACCCCTAGAGAAAAGCGTTGGTCTGCCATAGAGAGGGAGGCCTTTGCTGTGGTCTGGGCTCTGAAGAAGTTGAGGCCATACCTGTTTGGCACTCACTTCATTGTTCAGACAGACCACAAACCTCTACTTTGGCTAAAACAAATGAAAGGTGAAAATCCTAAATTATTGAGGTGGTCCATATCCCTACAGGGAATGGACTATACAGTGGAACATAGACCTGGGAGTAGCCACTCCAATGCAGATGGACTCTCCAGATATTTCCACTTAGACAATGAAGACTCATCAGGTCATGGCTAGTCTTATTGTCCTTCGTTTGGGGGGGGTTGTGTAGGAAAGTACCATCTTGCCTGGCATGTTACCCCCATTTTTCACTGTATATATGTTGTTTTAGTTGTATGTGTCACTGGGACCCTGTCACCCAGGGCCCCAGTGCTCATAAGTGTACCTGAATGTGTTACCTGTGTAGTGACTAACTGTCTCACTGAGGCTCTGCTAATCAGAACCTCAGTGGTTCTGCTCTCTCATTTCTTTCCAAATTGTCACTAACAGGCTAGTGACCAATTTCACCAATTTACATTGGCTTACTGGAACACCCTTATAATTCCCTAGTATATGGTACTGAGGTACCCAGGGTATTGGGGTTCCAGGAGATCCCTATGGGCTGCAGCATTTCTTTTGCCACCCATAGGGAGCTCTGACAATTCTTACACAGGCCTGCCACTGCAGCCTGAGTGAAATAACGTCCACGTTATTTCACAGCCATTTTACACTGCACTTAAGTAACTTATAAGTCACCTATATATCTAACCTTTACCTGGTAAAGGTTGGGTGCTAAGTTACTTAGTGTGTGGCCACCCTGGCACTAGCCAAGGTGCCCCCACATTGTTCAGGGCCAATTCCCCGGACTTTGTGAGTGCGGGGACACCATTACACGCGTTCACTACATGTAGGTCACTCCCTATATGTAGCTTCACAATGGTAACTCAGAATATGGCCATGTAATATGTCTATGATCATGGAATTGCCCCCTCTATACCATCCTGGCATAGTTGGCACAATCCCATGATCCCAGTGGTCTGTAGCACAGACCCTGGTACTGCCAAACTGCCTTTCCCGGGGTTTCACTGCAGCTGCTGCTGCTGCCAACCCCTCAGACAGGCATCTGCCCTCCTGGGGTCCAGCCAGGCCTGGCCCAGGATGGCCGAACAAAGGACTTCCTCTGAGAGAGGGTGTTACACCCTCTCCCTTTGGAAAAGGGTGTGAAGGCAGGGGAGGAGTATCCTCCCCCAGCCTCTGGAAATGCTTTTATGGGCACATTTGGTGCCCATTTCTGCATAAGCCAGTCTACACCGGTTCAGGGACCCCTTAGCCCTGCTCTGGCGCGAAACTGGACAAAGGAAAGGGGAGTGACCACTCCCCTGACCTGTACCTCCCCTGGGAGGTGCCCAGAGCTCCTCCAGTGTGCTCCAGACCTCTGCCATCTTGGAAACAGAGGTGCTGCTGGCACACTGGACTGCTCTGAGTGGCCAGTGCCATAAGGTGACGTCAGAGACTCCTCCTGATAGGCTCCTTCAGGTGTTGCTAGCCTATCCTCTCTCCTAGGTAGCCAAACCCTCTTTTCTGGCTATTTAGGGTCTCTGTCTCTTGGGATTCCTTAGATAACGAATGCAAGAGCTCATCCGAGTTCCTCTGCATCTCTCTCTTCACCTTCTGCCAAGGAATCGACTGCAGACCGCGCTGGAAGCCTGCAAAACTGCAACATAGTAGCAAAGACGCCTACTGCAACTCTGTAACGCTGATCCTGCCGCCTTCTCGAGTGTTTTCCTGGTGGTGCATGCTGTGGGGGTAGTCTGCCTCCTCTCTGCACTAGAAGCTCCGAAGAAATCTCCCGTGGGTCGACGGAATCGTCCCCCTGCAACCGCAGGCACCAAAGAACTGCATCACCGGTACCTTGGGTCTCCTCTCAGCACGACGAGCGAGGTCCCTTGAATCCAGCAACTCTGTCCAAGTGACTCCCACAGTCCAGTGACTCTTCAGTCCAAGTTTGGTGGAGGTAAGTCCTTGCCTCCCTACGCCAGCCTGCATTGTTGGAAACCACGACTTTTGCAGCCACTCCGGCCTCCGTGCACTTCCGGCGGAAATCCTTTGTGCACAGTCCAGCCTGGGTCCACGGCACTCTAACCTGCATTGCACGACCTCCTAAGTTGTTCTCCGGCGACGTGGGACTCCTTTGTGCGACTTCGGGTGAGCACCGTTTCACGCATCCTCGTAGTGCCTGTTTCTGGCACTTTTCTGGGTGGTACCTGCTGCTGAGAGGGCTCCTTGTTTTGCTCGACATCTCCTCTGTCTTCTGATGCAATTTGCGATATCCTGGTCCCTCCTGGGCCACAGCAGCATCCAAAAACCCTTACCGCACGATTTGCAGCTAGTAAGGCTTGTTGGCAGTCTTTTGGCGGGAAAACACTTCTGCACGACTCTCCATGGCGTGAGGGATCCGTCCTCCAAAGGGGAAGTCTCTAGCCCTTGTCGTTGCTGCAGAAACCTAAGCTTCTACAGTCCAGTAGCAGCTTCTTTGCACCCGCAGCTGGCATTTCCTGGGCATCTGCCCATCTCCGACTTGCTTGTGACTTTTGGACTTGGTCCCCTTGTTCCATAGGTACCTTCAACTGGAAATCCATCGTTGTTGCATTGCTGGTTTGTGTCTTTCCTGCAGAATTCCCCTATCACGACTTCTACGTCCTTTGGGGAACTTTAGTGCACTTTGCACTCACTTTTCAGGGTCTTGGGGTGGGCTATTTTTCTAACCCTCACTATTTTCTAATAGTCCCAGCGACCCTCTACAAGGTCACATAGGTTTGTGGTCCATTCGTGGTTCGCATTCCACTTTTGGAGTATATGGTTTTTGTTGCCCCTATCCCTATGTGTCCCCATTGCATCCTATTGTAACTATACATTGTTTGCACTGTTTTCTAAGACTATTACTGCATATTTTGGTATTGTGTATATATATCTTGTGTATATTTCCTATCCTCTCACTGAGGGTACACTCTGAGATACTTTGGCATATTGTCATAAAAATAAAGTGCCTTTATTTTTAGTATAACTGTGTATTGTGTTTTCTTATGATATTGTGCATATGACACTAAGTGGTACTGTAGGAGCTTCACTCGTCTCCTAGTTCAGCCTAAGCTGCTCTGCTAAGCTACCATTATCTATCAGCCTATGCTGCTAGACACCCTATACACTAATAAGGGATAACTGGGCCTGGTGCAAGGTGCAAGTACCCCTTGGTACTCACTACAAGCCAGTCCAGCCTCCTACAAGCGAGAAGTCGGACGGCCAGTGAACTCCATATATTGGCCGGATATGGTGCCCTGGAGACACATGTCAAGAGCCGCTGAACAGGGCCCTTCAAGACAAGCACCGCTGAACAGGGCCCTTCAAGACAAGCACCGCTGAACAGGGCCCTTCAAGACATACACCGCTGAACAGGGCACCGCCGTCTCAAGAACTGCTGAACAGGGCCCTTCAAGACAAGCACCGCTGACCAGGGCACCGCCGTCTCAAGAACCACTGAACAGGGCCCTTCAAGACAAGCACCGCTGAACAGGGCCCTTCAAGACATGCACCGCTGAACAGGGCCCTTCAATACAAGCACCGCTCCGCTGGGCCCTTCATCTCAAGCACCGCTCCGCTGGGCCCTTCATCTCTGCACCGCTCCGTTGGGCCCTTCATCTCAAGCACCGCTCCGCTGGGCCCTTCAAGTCAAGCACCGCTGGCCCATTGGCAGAAGGGGCAGGCCCGGATCTGTGTCGGGCAGGGCTGCACAATGCACTCTGGGCACCATGCCTCCTCCAGTACCAGTGGAGTCTGTAATCCACTTGAGAGACTGTGGCTTTGCACTCCCCAGGATGGCACAGTGGGCAAGCCACCCACTGTAGAGACTTGTGAGACTGTGGCTTTGCACTCCCCAGGATGGCACAGTGGGCAAGCCACCCACTGTAGAGACTTGTGAGACTGTGGCTTTGCACTCCCCAGGATGGCACAGTGGGCAAGCCACCCACTGTAGAGACTTGTGAGACTGTGGCTTTGCACTCCCCAGGATGTAACAGTGGGCAAGCCACCCACTGTAGAGACTTGTGAGACTGTGGCTTTGCACTCCCCAGGATGGGACAGTGGCCATGGAGGCCCCTTGTGGATCTGGCGTCGTGGACTCATGTGGCTGAGGTGCCTCCCCTTCCCTTCCCCCTGAGGTGCCTGTAGTTTTTCTATCTGATGCCCCTGCAGTGTTCTCTCCAATGGATTTGGGTCTCCTGTGTGGGCTTTGCCCATGTGTTGAGGCCCATTCGCCCACGTACAATGACTGAAACCCAATTTGGACAGGACAATTTACATTTGTGTATATAGTTATAGATGTTGGAAAACATTTTTTACTTAGCCTTACAATATATTTGAATTTCATGATCATTTTATTTTGTCTTGGCATTCTTCCGGGGGGTTTGGAGGGTGTCACTCTGAGTTGTTGCTCTGCATTGATCTGTAGGTAGTTGTGGGTGAGGGTGGGTGTGTCGCGTATGTGTGTGCCCGTAATCTTTTCTCCTCCCCCCTCCCCTGTGTCGTAGGTGCAGTACTCACCGTTGTCTTCTGCGCCGGCGTTCGTGCTCCTGGTAGAGGAGCAGGTAGACAATAGCTGGTAGGATGTGTAGTTCTGGTTCCATGCTGTCCAGATTCCTCGTGGAGTGTGGAGAGGTGAGCGTTTTCCCGTTCGTAGTCTGTTTCCGCCGTGTTTTAATCGGCGGGGCTCCCGCCCCCCGGAAAAGGTGGCGGATTGGTGAGTTGTGATAGGGTGGGCGGTACATTGTCTCCCGCCTATCTGTTGGCGGTGACCGCCGCGCTGTTTGTTTGTCCCGCCGTGGCGGTCGGAGTGTTAAAGTGGCGGTCTGTGTTGGCGGTTTCCGCCAGGGTCATAATTCCATTTTTTTGACCGCCTGCCTGTTGGCGGGTTGGCCGCCGCTTTAACACCGACCGCCAGGGTTGGAATGACCCCCTAAGTCCTTTACTTAACTCACAGGCTCGTGTTAGAGCTATTAATTCTGTGGCCTGAGCAGAGTTATGTGGTATTCTAGCTGTTTCAACTACAGTGGTAGCTGTTGTAACTGCATAGGCTGCAGAGGTAGTGCCATCGGGTAGCTTGATGCTTGAGCCATCTACGTATAATATGCCATCAGGGTCTTTCAGTGGAGTGTCCTGTAAGTCCACTCTCCCTTGTGTTTCATCCTCCGTCCGGAGAATGCAGTCATGTATGTCATCATAAGAATCTTCTGTTTTTTCATTAATTGGCAATAAAGTGGCAGGATTGAGCATGTTGCACCTTTTTAATGTTATATGACTAGCTAAAAGTGTCAGTTCATAAGTAGTTAATCGTGCATTAGTAAGATGCTGTGTTTTGGTTTTGTTTAATAGTGCGTCAACAGTGTGTGGGACCAACAGGGTGAGGGGTGAATCCATGACTATCCCGGCCGACTGGCGCACTGCGACCGCTGCAGCGGCTACTGCCCGTAGACAGCTCGGGAGTGCACTGGCCACTGGATCCAGTAGGGCCGAAAAATAAGCACAGGGGCGTTGTTTGCCGCCATGCTCTTGGGTTAACACTGATAGTGAACATCCATTTCTCTCGCTCACATATTACTGAAAATCTTTGCGATAATCAGGCGTACCCAGTTCAGGTGCTGTGCAGAGTGTATTTTTCAATTCATCAAAACCAGACTGAAAATCATCATTCCATTCAATTTTTTCAGGGCAATCTTTGTGGGTGAGATGCAAAAATGGCTTTATCAAAAGAGAATAATTAGGAATCCATTGACGACAGAAGGAGGTAATACCTATAAAGGCCATAACGTCTCTCTGTGTCCTTGGATCCGGTATGTCTCGTTTAGCTTGCATTCTCTCAGCTGTTAACGTACGTCCCTCCTTAGACAGGAGGTGTCCTAGGTATATAACCTCCTGTCTACAATATTGCAATTTGGAGAGGGAGACCTTATGGTGATGGTGTGCAAGATGTTTCAATAAGGCTACAGTATCTGTTTTACAATTTTGTTCTGAAGTGGATGCTATTAAAAGGTCATCCACATATTGAACCAGCGTCGAGGAGCAAGGAAAAACAAGGGCATCTAATTGACCCTTGAGGGCCTGGCTAAAAATGCTAGGCGATTCAGTATAGCCTTGTGGAGCGCGACAGAACCGGAAACTGCGACCACCCAGTGAAAACCCAAAGATTTGTCTACTATCTGGATGAATGGGAATGCTAAAGAATGCATTCTTAAGATCGATAACAGAGAACCAAGTAGCAGAGACAGGTATCATTGTTAATAATATCGTAATGTCAGGAACAACAGGGAACTGGGGTATTACAATCTTATTGACCGCCCGTAAATCAATAACAAATCAGAGTCCTGGAGACGCAGTGCCATCAGATAATTTTTTATGAACAGGAAGGACAGTACTGTTACAATCATTACCACGCGTTTCTTCAATGACACCCAAATCAATCAACTGGGTCACAATATTTTTGAGTTGTTGTTCAATGTGTTGGGATAATTTGTATTGGGGAAGACGAGGTAATTTGGCATTGGCTTTCAAGCGTAGGACATACGGTGGTATGTCCAGACATCCAACATCGTCCTTATGTGTGGCCCATAATATGTCTGGCAAATCTCGAAGTTCGGGTGGAAGTAGTTTTGACAAAAATTGTGACGCGGAAATATTTGGACCTAGAGTGACATGAACTCCATCCGGAGAGCCATAAATGGTGTCGTACAATTTCTTTAATAGGTCCAAACCCAATAAATTCTCACTACAGGCCGAAGTAAGAATGAGAGGGGAGCTAATGGTGTAAGGACCTATAGCAACATGCAGCGGCTGGGAGACGGGGTTAGCCACCGGAACACCAGAAAAACCCATAGAGACATTAATATTGCCAGACAGAGGAACCCCTTGGACCTCTTCCTGTTTAACAGAACTTTTGGTGGCCCCAGTATCTGCCCAAAAATAATGTGGAGTACCGTCTAATTGTACCTCAACGTGAGGGCCATTCTGCCTAACAGGAATAGAAACTGGTCCCACCCCCCTCTGTCGATTGCTGTCTTAGTCAAAGGAGAACCCCTGACCTTCATACGCATCATAGTCGTCATTAAAATATTGACGCTGGGATGAAGCATCAAAATAATTCCGGCGGGGGTACTGGGGGACCGTGGAGGGGCCTGCTGGCAGGGTCTGTCTGCAGGACCAGACCTACCGCGTGGTCTGTAGTCCTGTTGCGGTGGGGGCATGGGGCGGCCTGTGGAGTTGTCCTTATTGGGGCAGTCATTCTTCCAGTGGCCCTCCTGCTTGCAATAGGCGCACTGATTGTAGGAGAGGGAAGAACGGGGAGGGCGTTGGGACTGCCTTCTGTCATTGGGAGGTCCTTGTGACCTTGATCTGGACTGCTGTTGACGGGGCTGAGAGTAGGCCTGCTGAAATAACACCTTCGTTTTTAACTCCTTCATTTTTTTCTCATTCTTTTCTTGTTCTTCTATCTCCCTGTTCTCATAATTTTGGGCCATTGTCAGTATCCCAGTGGCAGTAGAGACTGGCCACGTACTTTCACACAATTTCAATTTTCCCTTTATGTCTGGTAATAAATTGTCCACGAATTTGTCAACAAAGAGTCTTATCCCCCCTTCAGTAGTCATGTCTTGGCCGCTGTAATCAGAAAAGACACCCTCAAACCTTGTATAAAAGTCTGAAACACCCTCGTCCTTTTTCTGTTTACAGGCGGCCAATTTATCCCAATTTATCCTGTGTGGTGCAAGTATGGTCTTCATTAAATCCAAAATACGCAGTGGGAGAGCCAATATAAGTGGGTCTGGTTTCGCTCCCCCAACCCTGTCTCTTTCTGCTGCTTGCAATTGGTCCCACGTGCCCCCTAGTTCAGCATGGTCGTGCTTCTGTATTTTTGACCATACTTCCTGCGGGACTACTGCTGCCATTAACATGTCAATATCGGACAACGTCATAGTACATGATTCAAGAATTTGTTGCAATTCTTTATAATATCCTGCAGGGTTCTTACGGGGGTCAGGTAAGGCGGCTTTTAGGGTATATGTTTCAGATCTTTTCCATGGGGTGTGTACCCACATTTGTTGAAAATGCCCTGCGGTAATAACTTGGCCAGCGTCACCCGTCACCGGTTCTCACCAAACCGGCGGAACCTCTCTCATGGGAAACATGGATGCCCTTATAGAAGGGCTACATGTCCACAGGCGGTCCCTATATACAAGAAGAGTAACAACATAATCATGTAGACCAGAACCAAATGGCAGCCCAGTAGAGGCGCGTTTTCGGAGGTCCACCAGTCCTGCGGGAGCTGAGGAACCATCATCCTCATATTCTTGTATTATAATGTTGCACATAAGGGTGGCTGCATGTAACTGAACTAAACTATCCCATTGTTTCATAGTGTGGACAATGTCCCTGACCCCATAGTCATTCCAATTAGTCATCCACCTCCGTGTCATTTCTTCAATGACATCTTCCTCTTTTGAATTAGAGAACAAGTGTCCGCGCAGGGCGCTTTCGCGGGGTCATGGGACGGGGGGGTATGTGTGGTGTCTAAACAGGAGTCAGGGGTGGGCCAAACGGGGGCCAGTCGAGGGGTGGGTACAGTCGGGCGGGGCGTATCCTCTGTAGGTCTGGTGACAGGAGGGGTAGTGGTGGGTGGCGGAGCACTTGCCTGAGATCCAACCGGGGGTGGCACAATGGGGGTCACCTGGTGCAGGTTGAGGATGTAGTGTAGGATATATTGGTGGAGTATATAACGGGGGTTTATCTAACATATCATTTAAAAGGGGGTCTTCCTCTTGTGGCTTATCCACTACTGTCCTGGAAGGGTAACACTTATCAGTTTGTAAGTGAAGCCTTCGGTCATGTTCTAAAATTTTCTGATGATGTTCAGCTACGTCAGAATCATATACCTTTTCAGTCACCGTCCTGGTCTTATGTCTCTGTAATTCTTTCTCTGCCTTCCTACGTCTTTGGTCTGCTTCTTTCTGCCAAGTCCGTAGTGAATCAAACATCCCTGGTCTACTTTTTGTCACAAAACAAACGTTCCTGTAAATAGTGTAATTTATCTTTATCAAATGTCCCGTGAATAGGCCATTGGAAATCAGAACTACCTTTGGTTCTTTTTCTCCATATATCAGACCAGATAATCGGACCTATGCCATATTTAACATATATATCATGATTCAGAGTCCCGGCCGGAGGAGCGGGGCATGTTTCCTCCAGGCGGGAGTCGCTACTGCAAAGACAACAACACAATTTCCTGAAACAACTGAACGCTGTCATTCTTCCAGTATATTTTTAAAAAAAAAAATCTTACATCAGTGGTTTGAATACACCAAATGAGTGGCAAATATGCCTTTTGCTTCCAATATACTTAAATGACAACTGAGGTCAGTCTTACCACTGACGTCGGTCTTTGCAAAGAGCAATAGAAACCGTACAATACTCACAGACCTATTTTAGACAGGAATCTTTCAACTCCCGTCCTTACCTGACACTTCTGTTATAGTCCAACAGTTGGGGACTCCAGTAGTTCACGGAAAACAGAGACCCGAATTCAGACAGCGCCAGGAGAAGTCGAGCCCGCTGGAAGACACACAGTGGAGATCCGCAGGTCCACAACAGAGAACAAAGCTCAGAATCTGGTGTGGGGCGCCTCCCTTGGAAATCCAATCGTGAGTCCTCCGTCACCCGGTCGGTCCCCTGGATGCCTGACTCGGGTCCCTGTTCGGGCGCCAACTGAGGAACCAGGAAAGATTTGACCCCCACCCGGGGTCTCCTTCCCAGCGGTGGAGGGACACCCTTTATGTCCTCAGGGTCAATTTAGCAGAGAGTTCACAAATCAGACGGAGCCCCCAACTGGAGGAATAAAGAGAGGTTTATTACTTGGATTTATAGCTCGAGCTAATACACAGTCCCAGGACAGTCAAGTGACTATCCTACGGAGGCTGCCCCTTCACTCTGGGGCCTTATATACACACAAAACTGCTTAGTCAGAGGACAACTCCACCCCTATCGTATTCAAGGTCCTCTGCGGCCTTCAGAATATTTCAGGGATACACGTGTGGTTGGAGAAGGTACAGATGCAGCTGGCAGGAGGTGGCAACGACCTGTACAAACTTGTTCTGGCAGTTACTGATTAAGTACGACAATTCTCGGAACTGTAATTGGAAAAAGTAATATGGCAGCGATAAGCAGATTGCAGCCCAAGGCTGCGAACACAAGGTCAATCATCAAAGTTCAGGAGGTTTGTCGAGCACATGGCAACATAATAAAGATAAACAGATACCTAGCAGCTATGGTGTATGATTAACTTTATGTACATTTTCTCAAACCTATGTGGATTTTAAGGTCTGACTTGACATTGCAACTGTCACCTGACCTTTTAAACTACACCAATATTACTGTACAGTTATTTGCATCCACAAGTGTGGCCTACATGTTCACTAATTTTAAAATTCCACTGCTGTGTGCTTAACTCACCCCTTGGCCTACACTGGTTTAGTGTGAAGTGCTGAGCTACACAAGTGTGATGTCTCTACGCTGGGTGTATATGCGCCTATAAGGGTACAGCACAATAATCGTGCAGTACTGTACAGTGTGTGCACGTTAAATGTATGTGCTGGGGGTACATATGCCTCTGAATGGCACAACACATGAATAATGTAGTGCTGTGCAGTTTGTGCATGCTGAATGCATATGCAGGGTGTATGTGTATCTATAAATGGTACAAGACACAAAGTATGCAGTGCTAGGTAGTGTGAGCATGCTAAATGTATGTTTTGGGGCTATGTGCACCTATAAAGGATAAAACACATGAAGGAAACAGCACTGAGCAGTGCATACATAGTAAATGCATGTACTGGGTGAATGTGTGCCTGTGAATGGTTCAGTACATGGAGATTACAGCGCAATGCAGTGTGTGTATACTGTATACGTGCACTGGGTGTAAGTGTACCTGAGAACTGTACAATCCATTGGGGGACTCTGGGTTCCATTTTTTGAGCCCCAGGCCTTCATGGTGAGGATGTAGAGAAATCCCCACAGACAGATTTGTATATTGCTGTATTCATATAAGCTGGGTGGGATACACATTGGAGAGGTGGAGGACCATGCTTCCCCATACACTTCAAAGGGGGCTCTTTGATTCTATGAGAGGTCACAAGGAGGATCTTGGGCACATCTCAGGAAGGAGATGGGGCTGATATGAGAATAATAAAGAGTAGGGCTCGGGCCCTGGGCTAACCTTTTGATGGACATATCAATGTGGCTGATCTCCAGTTGTGAACGCAAGTCACTCCCATGACCTGTATCATGGGACTATCAGCTTTGGACTCCCTCCTGCTTTGACAGACTGCTTTTCAGACAAAGAGAGAGCAGGGGAGTGGGCACTTCAAAAGAAGCAAACTCCCAACATTAACATGAATGTGTCAGGTACTAAATAATATTTGGTGTCTGCTAATGGACTATAAAAAGGGAGGGGAGTTAGAGACCCCAAAAATTGCCATCTGCCAAGCAGAAAGACGGATTGTGCGAGGAAGAGAAGGTCTGCAAAGACTTCAAAGAACTGGGAATCAAGGCCTGCTAGAGTCCCCTCCGGGGTTAGAGGACAGAATTCACGGTCACCTGCCCTGGAGAACCAGCACATTCCTACTTACTAAGATGAGTGTAATTTTTAAACTTTAAAACTTTAACCTTTAAAATTTGTAACTCTCTACATCTAAAATATTTAACAATTTATTAGTCATGTAGTACCATTGTAGTAACATGAATAATATTTTTACTAATTTATTGTAAAGTTTAATAAACTATTATAATTTTCCCTATACTTTACAATAGGCGGTCTCCACCCCAATTGTGGAGTCTCCGTAAAGTCTAAAGAAAAGTGAAAAAAGTGTATGTAACTAAAAACAAATTTGCAGGTATATTCTTATGTTAAATATTAAGATAATTATTTTAAATGTAGAACAAATAAAAATGCTATATCACTATTAACATATTAAATATTTAAATAATATCAATACATTAAACTAAATACAAATATTTTTCGTAAGTTTAAAGTAAACATTATATTCCCTCAAAAAAGAAAAAAAAATATGCATTCATAATTATTGAAAGTGATGTTTGGGAATTGTTAAAAGTAGTTCAATTATGTTTTAATAACAGCTATTTTTACTTTAATTTATAAACTCAAAAAAGTTTGTGAAAATATTTTATAATTAAAAATAAATATGATTACATTTTAGATTTAAAAAAATTAAATGATATTTATTTATCTTCATAATAATGTTAAATAATTGCATTTATTTTAACATTATTTTCTATGGGGTTATATTTTAATTCTTATCTACATTATGTTCTATGGGGGATTGCAGTACCAATGACTGGCCATGTGTGGTGCTGGACTTACCCCAGCTTTGATGTCAAGTACTTTACTACTGTTTCGAGTCTCTTTCTGGTTGTAGTAACTTTAGAAATGCAGTTGAGGATAGCTTTGGGCTCATTCAATTGCAGTTTGTGAATAACAATGGTCTTACTCTTTTGTGGGGGGGATGTATGTCCCTTTCTAAACCTTCCCTTTAACCTCCTTGAACTCCATTATTAATTCTCCTTAAACTGCTCCCATTTCAAAGTACGTTTGCCCCCCTTTGCGGCCAGATTAAGATGGTTGCAGCTGCAATTCCAAGGGTAAGTTGTTCCAGAGGAAAGCAGCCTAAATCACGAACCTTCAACCTCCAGTTTTAACAATGGCACATAATGATTGGAAAGACTATGACACTTCTTTTCTGTAGTGCTGCTCAACTAAAGCAGAATAATTTGTCATTAAGCAGCATCTTCATCATTTCGTTTGGCATTTATCGTCATTCTTTTGGTTATTAAATGTTGTAATCAGTGGTCACACATAAATTAAGAGTTATTTCCAGATTCTAGACTAATGATTCAAACATATCCCTTGCACCTTCGCCTCAGCAGCTCTTAGACAGCAAGCAGTCGGCGAATTTGGTATAGAAACACTGATGTGCTTCTTTAATGGTAATAAACTTGTAGGGATCTCGATGAGCAATCAAACTATAGATCGATTTCCCCATATTTAATGATTCATGGAGGTTTTCTTTTTTGGCCCAGTTCAGCACACTATCGAACCCTGAGCTGAAGCAGTTTTGCCTTCATTTACAGAATATTTGATTCCTATGGTTTGAGGCCACATATTGGTATTTTTAGTTGATGTCATTAAATGCCCAATTTCGAGTTATTTGATGTTTTAATGTCTCCTCGGACTCATTTGCATTCAACACCTCAAACATTCCATTCTCCCCATAAACATCTGGATGTCCGGCATCTGGATGACCCAGCAAAACAAAATGTCTGCAAATAGCAAAAAAAATAACAAGCAACAATTATTCCAAGCCAGACTCAATAGCAGAACATGGACAGATTCAAACCTCAGCTTTCACCCAATGCTAAGTCATTTGGATTTACACTAGACAGTGACAACCTGGTCAAGGAACATAGCGAAAAAAAATCAAGACAACCTGAATCTACTAAAAAAGTAAAACCTTTCCGTCAAGAAAGTGTCTTCAGAACTGTGGTGTAAACAGTCTTTTGTTTTCCATTGGGATGGCAACAATGCTCTGATTCACAGCCTCTCAGACTCCACACTGTTCTTTCCTATGGGCATCCGACAAGTTGCAGCATACGTCACCAAGAGCCTGAAAAAATATGACTATATCACTGCCACGCCTGACACAACTCCACTGACTCCCATTGCTGGCCTGCCCCATCTTCAAAACCAGCTGCATAAATTACAAAACCATTATAACCAACACCCTTGCTTATTTTGCTTACAAGCTTACCATTTCCTTTGGCTCTTGGTCAGACAGTTGCAGCTGGTCATTTTAGGAGGGAGAGGGGCGAACGGGACACAGGTGCACACATACACACTTGCACCCATTCATTCACGCACACACACACATCCATTTACAACCTTCATTACTGTTAGACTTGGCATCCTTGGCATGGTATCCCCTAACATTTTGCCTCTGTTTCCCAGGTTGTTGATGTGCTGGACTCTCTTTTTGCTGTTTTTGTTACTCTGGGCACTTTACCACTGCTATCCAGTGCTACAGTGCAAGTGCTCCTATACACAATGTGTATGTAGTTGGTTTATCCGTGATTGGCATATTTGATTTACTGGTAATCTCTAATACAGTGCACTAGAGGTGCCCAGGGCCTGTAAATCAATTACTACTAGTGGGCCTTCAGCACCGGTTGAGCCACCCACAATAGTAGCTCTGTAAGCATGGCTCAGACCTGCCTCTGTAGTGTCTGTGTGTACAGTTGTAAACTACCAATTTGACTTGGCAAGTGTACCCACGTGCCAGTCCTAAACCTTCCCTTTTCTTACATGTAAGACACCCCTAAGGTAGGCTCTAGGTAGCCCCATGGGCAGTGTGCAGTGTATGTTTAAGGTAGGACATATACCATATATATGTCCTAACAGAGAAATACTGCCAAATGTGTTTTTCACTGTTGCAAGGCCTATCTCTCATAGGTTAACATGGGTGCTGCCTTTAAAAATGATTAAAGCGTAGATTCCCTTTGGGAGCAGATAGATAGGAGGAGTTTGGGGTCTCTGAGCTCACAATTTAAAAACACATCTTTTAATAAAGTTGATTTTAAGATTGTGTATTTCAAAATGCCACTTTTAGAAAGTGAGCATTTTCTTGCTCAAACCATTCTCTGACTCTGCCTGTTTGTGGATTCCCTCTCTGGGTCAGTTTGACAGTTGGGCTGTTTGCACCTCTCTCTAGACAGTGACACAAGGGGAACTTCGGTGTAGCCTGCATATCCCGATGAGCCATCCGTGCTAGGAGTGAGGGGTGGAGTGGTCCCACCCACCTGAAAGGGCTGTGCCTGCCCTCACACAATGCAGTCTCCAACCCCCTGGTGTGTGTCTGGGGCTTGGGCAAGGCAGGATTTCACAAACAAGAGAGACGTTCCTTTGAAGTAAGCCTACCTCAAAGGCCAAAATGGGTATAAGAAGGGCACCCAAAACCACAGTCTTTAGATCACTTCTGGACATCGAGGAACCTCTACCTGGAGAAGAGCTGACGAGCTGAGGAGAAGTGTTGCCCTGCCTGTGACTGTGCTTTGTGGAGCTATCCTACAGTTGCTTCTTCAGCCTGGTGAAAGGGGACAAAGACTGGACTTTGTTGTGCATTCCTGCTTGTGAAGAAACCTCCAAGGGCTTGTCCTGAGCTTGCCTCCTGTTGTTGAAGTCTCAGGGTAATCAAAGACTTCCCCTTCCAGCACCTAAACTCTCTGCGGAGACTCCTTCCCTGCCAAGTGGTGCCCTATCCAGTTCCTTGGGTCTAACAAGTGAAGCTGGCAGACCAAGATTGAAAATCCATGCACAGACCGCTGTGCAGGGAAATTTCCAATGCAACCTCAGAGAGCGGCTGAAGAAACAACACAGTGCTGGCTCCGCGGCTGAAATAGATGCACCACCTGCAGCATGGCTGGGAGATCGATGCACGGGGCTGGAGAAATGACACGCTGCATCGCTAACGGAGGCTGGTAACATCGCAACCCCCACAGCATGGTTTTGCTAATGCCGTGCAGCAGGATTTTTTTTACGCAAACCTTGCTGGGTGCGGAAAAACAACACAGCGCCTACCTGGACCCCAGTGCTGCCAGATCGACGCATCGCTCTCCTGCGGAGAGGAAAAACGACATATGCAGACACACGTCTCGCTTGCGGGTGAGAAATCGACGCACCACTTACCTTTTTCAACTCACCCGTGCGTGTTATTTTGACGCAACCCAGGTACTTTTTAATGGTAACAGTGTTTTCCCTGTTTACAAAATGATATAAGACTCTTTCGCTTTTAAAATTCATAACTTGACTTGTGTATGTTGGATTTTTGTCGTTTCGGTCTTGTTTTGTCTAGATAAATATTTCCTATTTTTCTAAACCTGTATTGTGTCATTTTATAGTGTTTTCACTGGATTACTGTGTGTGTGTTGGTACAAATACTTCACTCCTAGAACTCTGAATTTAAGCCTGTCTGCTCGTGCCAAGCTACCAACGGGGTGAGCGGGGGTCAGCTGAGGGTGATTCTCCTTTACCCTGACTAGAGTGAATGTCCTTGCTTGGACAGGGGGTAACCTGACTGCCAACCAAAGACACCATTTCTAACCATTACCAAATATTCAAACATACAGAAACGCATACAGAAACGCATGAACCAAACATGAATGTAAAAAAAACTATCACACTTTCCTGCAGCTCTGCCCCAGAGGTCCCAGGAGGATTGGTACTGCTGCCCTCCCTCATTGGCTGACTTTCACCACACCCCACTCTGACGAGGTGTCACTGATTGACATTCGGCCTTGGGTGCTTCAGGGCTTAAAACTGAAGCACTGAGGTCCGGCGCAATGAGCGACTCTGCCCATTATCACCAAGGGGGAGGGCCTTGAGGATGATTTCTGAGCTGAGGAGGTCACGCCGACACGAGCTGTGACATCCTCAGCCCAGCAAAGTTCAGTTTAGGCAGCCATGAGCCTGCACATTTAGCACCTCTAGCTCCTGGCTGCCTGACCTGAAAACGAAGAGTCTATCAGGCTGACCTTTGCTCAGCCTGACAGACACTGTTCTTGAGGGGCTCAGCCTCTATGAATGGGCCACAGCTGTGGCCAAGACACCATTAGATTTGAGACCAAAAAGTATAAGAAAGAAAAACAAGGTAGGGGTTCTGTGTGTTTTAAAGACAATGCTAGAAGCTGTAAGGTTGCATGGCTTCCATCCTCCAGTAGACATGAGTCAGGACTGTGCTCCTTTGTTAACCCAACCACTTATGGGCAATTCCCTGAATATGTGACTCATCAATTTGGCAATCCAACAAAAGGTTAAAGAAATGATAGAACTTCTACTGCAATGCACAGGTACTCGAGCTTGTGCAAATTCTGGAGGTATGTTGACATCGCCTAACAGGAGAATGCAGAAAGCATAGCCAGGCTCTCAACCTGAATGGCCCAACCCCAAATGCACTGATTATCACAACTATTAAAATACAATCCTCTGGGAATTGAAATTTAAGAGCTGTAATTTTTAATCCTGAATCCGTGTTCACCAGTGAAAAATGAGGCATACCATATAGATTTTGGTGGACTCGCATGTCTTGGTATTTTTTAGGCATTTGTTTGACCTGCTGAACTTTACCTGGGGAAAATTGTGAGGTGGAGATTTTTCTGCAAAACTCAGAATTTCAGTGTTAGCAGGAACAGGAGTTCCCACAAGTATCGGATTTGCATGTGCAACACATAATGAGATCCAGATCTTAAAAGAAGGGCATCTGTGCTCTGCACCCAAACAGAACAAGCATTCGCAATACAAAGGGTCTTGAGTTTGCTCGAGTTAAAGCTATTACTGTTGTAAACTCCTAACCAGACTTTTCTTGCCACATAAACTGAAAAGTAAAACAGTTTCACATAAGCGAGCCAAAGGCCGCCATGAGTGCAAAGCAAACACACAAAAGGAAACAGAAGTTTGCTCACAGTGAAACACATTGGCACAAGTACAATTATCTATGTAACCAGCAAAAGTGCAATTATCCATATAACCAGCAAAAGTGCAAATATGCATGTAACAGGGTCAATGTCATGCAAAGCGCTCCACTACAGCCCAGCGAGATCACGCTAGCTACGAAATAAGAGAAAAAATAGTGCAGAAATCATGCAAAAAACCTGGAGTCTCGTATGTTTTTAGTAGTTATCCAGTGCGCACGAGGCGGGCTAAACATCGGAAAGGCCATGACCTATGCAGGCCTTTCACTAATTAAATCAAGCTAATTTTAAAAGGCAAGCCCAAAAACCAACCAAACTGATGGGCTTGACATGGGCATGGTTAAAAGCCCACGGAGAGATTACACCAGGGACAGAGAGCTCTGCGCTAAACCCAAAAAATGCTGTCATTGCTGGTGCAAGCAGAAGTAAATTCTTACTAAGGGTGATGCAATCAATGCACGTTTTTGAAGAAAGTATTCACACTCAGTACCAGACGTAGGTCTCAGAGTGGGATGGAAAAATTCACAGTGAGTGATAGACTGCCACAGTACCCCATATTGACTCTCACCATATTTGGGTAGCAGAGTGCAGAAAGAGTCACGTGACTCAGGTGCACTAGAATGGAGCTGCAAGGCACTGCCCTTACAGACAAATGGACAGAGTAGTGAGATATGTTCAAGAGACACTGCACCGATGTTTGGGAATCTGCTGTTGTTGTAGCACAGTGATGATTCAAAGTCTGCTCAGGAACAGTACCATTGGAAGCCACCTGTATCTCCACGGCATTGATCTAGCTCTACTTGGAAGGCTGAGTTGGTTTTGTTGGGAACGGACTGTACAAGGGTTTTCGGTGCCTTGAGCAAAGGTAATATTGATGATTTTATGTCACCCCCTACCCTCTGGCAACACAGCCATTATGCAGCAGGTTATAACTGAGTTGTTTATGCAGTTCGGAGCTCCAGTCAGCAAATTCTGCTGCCTGATGTTGCTGGCTCTGCAGGAAACTGACTTACCAGACCTTATGGGCATTTTATCCAATTGTCGGTGTTAGAACTTACAACTGCAACATCGGGGAGATATCAGCAGAGCGCAATTAAAAAATCATTCACTGATTGATTCTCTCACAAAGAAGATAGTTCACTTGTGTGCTCACTACTCACCTCTCATTCACTCACTGATGTACTCAGTCAATTATTCACTCACTCGCTGGCTCACTTACTCACTTTGTCACTTACCGCATAATTTAAACCAAATTAAACTGACATGAACCTAGCACACTCTAGTTTTAGGTCGCGATCACAATTAGGGTAAAGGAGAATAAGATATTTACCAGACCCGGTAAAACCCCCCATAACTTAGGATGCAGTATTTACTCGGCCTATGGAACATATTAAGCCTTGATTATCATTACCTCATTAAATCCCAACACTATGCAAACTAAGGTTTGCAAGATTGTCATAATTGGAAGTTTCTCAGTAAAATCTAACAGATTTGTCACCCAATACATTTCGGCAGGTCAATCCTATTGTATCTGATACATACTGCTGCCATTATACAGGATTTGTGATTAATGTATTTGCAATCAAACTCTAAAATGGGAATATCATGCAGCCTTCAGTCATTCCGCAGCACATTCATCATGCCCTGGCAATTTACAGGCATTTTGTTCGTGGGAACCTTCAGCAAGTTTCACCTGCAGAAAATGAACTGGGGAAAACTGCAGGCATGCACAGTTTATCACGCCTAGTAAGTACCGGATGCAGTGAACTTTGCTTTACATAGAATTACGATGTCTGTGCAAACTGGGGTTTGTGCTGGGCCCAGAGAATTGTGGCACACTTGCTTTAGGGCCTTACTTTTCGAGTATTTTATCTTCGTTGATTGCCATGATTTGTATAATAACGCCATGTTTCTAGCTAAGTTAGTGTCTCTCAAATGTGATTGATACACGGAGAATAAAGATGACTCAGATAAAAAAGATATTACTTTAATACTGATCATCAAAGTACAAAATAATACAAAAAGAGACATGAAAATAAATACATCCATTCTTTGGGAATGATGATACATTTTAAATACATCTTACAAATATAACGTTCAGCCTACCTGAATAACTGTTCTTACGTAGATAAAAAGCAGTCATTTCAATATTTGAAGAAACATATTAAAACTTTCTATAAGAAAGGATTATTTGAACGATTTATTTACGGTCCTAAAATGCTGAAATACTTGCACACTTCTCATCAATATAAATATATACGTACAATGATGTTGAGAAAAATGTATACAGACGAGAAATCTACCTTATTATAATGCTTTCTTGATGCCATGTTTTTATATGTGAATGTACAGCTTAATGAGCTGCTTGACTGTAATTTACCTGATGGCCAACAACATATAATCCTGTGTGCAGACTGGGCTCTATGGACAACAGAATATAATCCTATGTGTGGAGTGGGCTTCATGGCACACAGTTGCATCTTTCTCGTTGTCATACACAGTTTGTTCGATTTCTCATAAATCTGAGACAGCGACAAAAGCAATGGGTGGACCGCCCATACCAACACCTCTTGCATGCTCCTCTGCCGCAGAAAACTGTGAGGAGGGACCCATATTTACAAGGAGGCATTAAGCCACAAAAAGTGGTGTAACGCCTGCTTGCAAATATGGTACAGTGAATAGCGCTATCGGAAAGTCACTAAAAATAACACTCTGGTGGCGTTAGGGCATTGTAAATCTGGCCTTAAGTGCATTTCAACCAACAGAGAACAAATGGCAGCAGGAAGATGTTCCTAGATTGAAAACAAAAGAACCTTAAGGTTCGCCATTCAGGTTTAGAGCATATATTATTTTGCTTATTTATTTATTTGCTATTTTATTAGGCCTTCTAGCACGCAGATAGCACTAAGACCCCACTAATCTACTGCAGGCAGCAAGATACAACATTAACAAAGATGGAATGTTTTGGGGCCATTTCTAAAAGCCAACTGGTTCTGAATTTGTCTTAGGTCTCATGCTAAACTATTCCAGTCTCAGTGCCAGACACAGAAATGATCAGCCTCCTATTGCTTCTCTTTTGTTTCTAGATATGGAAAACAGAACAATGAAGTCGAACGTAAAGAGTGATATGACAACCTATATGGCCTGATATTGAATTAGGTGGAAAATGTGAAGTTAAACACATTAAATCTATACCTGTCTATGTATATCTACCTTGACAGCATGTTGGCAGTCGATATTTTCGAGTCAGTGCGAGGGCAGGTTGAATTTATGGATCTTGATATTTTGATATACAACCAACTGCAGAAAGTTGGAAATCCGGAACATCATACACCGGCAAAATGTATTTCACTGTGCTTTCCCTGTTACTACACAACTCTAAATCAGACTCCTGCTTTAAAGCTTTTGACAGGCACTTTATAATCTTCATTATGTATAAAGGGCACCCCGTAATGATGGCTGCCTTCTGATCCCACAAGGAAGGAAGCACTACCTTTAAAAATCTACATCTGCTAGCACACAGAAGGGTGAGTCTAATTTGCACTGCTGGGTAGGTGCCATCTCGTCATGGATAAGAAGTCTGTCCCTGCTAGCCCATATGAATCATTCATTAATAACTAGGTGTTTGGTACAAATTTGGAAAAACATTATCACATGAATGGAAAAGGAAATATTCATGTGGCACTTTCTTTACCTTAGTCACACAAGTAGAAAAAGTCTTTGGGGCCTTGAAAACAATTTCTCCAGAAGAGAATGTTAGGCCCTTCCCCAGGTAAGATTCCATATTTCTACAGACCAGATTTTTCATAAAAACACATTTCTAATATGTATTGAGCACAATACCATTCACACTTTTACACTTCTTGTCTAGGCAGGTCATTTGCTTCACAAGTAATGTCACTGATAGACTCACTCACATGCTTGCTCTTAATGGATTGTGACGGATTGTAATAGAAATTGTCAGCGGTTTATGTAAGTAAATATCTAAAACCATGCTCCAGGAGTAAATTGACACATAAAACAGTTTAGCCACGTGCCTAAAAGCATCAACGCTCAGAATGTTCCAGTGTAGCTGATCTGGTCTCAAATACATTTCAACAGGAGGCAACAATCTCCAGTGTGTCTTTTCCTAGAGGAGCCTCATTAAAGGGTCTGGACACTTTCTTTCTCAATGTTTCACGGAAGTCGCGTGGGTTGGGGGATGTAACGTGTATGCCAATGCAGCAAGCAAAGGGATCCTTGAGCGATAAATCTATTCCTGCGTCTTCCATGTAAAACATCAATAACAATTTTCCTCAGATTTCGCTTAAATGCGACTCTTACACAAATCCAACTTCATGTCCCCCCAGGGATCCAATGTTGTGAAACAAGGTGTGGTGAGTTATGTGGAAGAGCACCGTGTTCAGAGGTCACAGTAGAGTTCCACACATAGCATTCCTCCTTTAGTTCGATCAAAATGTAATGTTCCTGTCTGGTAAAACCTCAAGAAGCTGCTATAAGAGAAAATAACTTGGGCGAGTCCTTTTCCTGGCCTTCTCTAAAGTCCTCCAGGATGTTCATGATATATTTCAATTCACTGTTTTTGAGGTTCCCTTTGATGTACAAGATTGCGCCGACTTGATGTTTGCTGTGAAAGAAAGGATGTAGACATAGTTAGACGTGCGTTGGCTGTTACAAGCCTTCTCTATCACAAATGACTTGATTGGGCCATTGCTTCATTTTTGCTCATGGGTGCTGATGGCAAGCACTGGCGAGAGAGGGGTTACGGATGCCCCCCGGGTCCTCCAACACACTCACTGTTTTCACTCCCCCTACAACCCCACGCATCCCGAGGAGAGGCAGAAATGAGGGGGACTGAGGATATGGATTAGGCCACAGTAATGTAAATGGTAGTAGGTGTATACAAGTGTTTTGTAGCCACTGCTGCTCAATTGTTGTGATAGAGTTCTCCACAAAGCAATGAATTAATGCAAATGCAGGCACTTTACATCAAACCACGACTTTTACATGAAGCAATACACATCACATCAAGACAGTATTTCACATCAAGGAAGACATGTCACATCAAGCGAGTCATTTCGCATAAGAACAGTATTTCACTTCATGGCGGTATTTCACATCAAGGAAGACATGTCACATCAAGCGAGGCATTTCGCATAAGGACAGTATTTCACATCGAGACAGTATTTCACATCAAGGAAGACATGTCACATCAAGCGAGGCATTTCGCATAAGAACAGTATTTCACTTCAAGGCGGTATTTCACATCAAGGAAGACATGTCACATCAAGCGAGGCATTTCGCTTAAGGACAGTATTTCACTTCAAGGCGGTATTTCACATCAAGGAAGGCATGTCACATCAAGAGAGGCATTTCATATTAAGACAGTGTATCACATCAAGACAGTGTTTCACATCAAGAGAGGCTTTCACTTCAAAATAGGCAGTTCACATGAAGGCAGTCATTTCACACCAATGAAGGCATTTCACATCAAGGGAGACATATCACATCCACACATCAAGGAAGGCATTTCACACCAAGAGAGGCATTTCATACCAAGACAGTATTTCACATCACGACAGTACTTCACATCAAGAGAGGCAGTCACTCAAAAAAGAGGCAGTTCACATCAAACCGGTCATTTCACATCAATGAAGGCATTTCACTTCAAGGTATTATTTCCCATCAATAAAGCATTTCACATCAGAACAATATTACATATTAAGAACTGCTGGTTACATCAAGACATTATTTCACGGCGAGAGACTTTCACTTCAAAAGATACGATTCAAATCAAGCCAGTCACTTCCGATCAAGAGAGGCATTTCACATCAAGCAAGTCACTTCATGTCAAGGAAGGCATTTCACAAGATAGTATTTCACCTCAAGAGAAGCATGCCAAAGCAAGCAAGTCATTTCATATCTGGGAGGCATTTTACAAAGCAGTATTTGACATTTAGAGAGTCATTTCACAACAAGACTATTTCACATCAAGGGAGGCTTTCTCTTAAAAAAAAACATTTCATATCAGTGGGCCATTTCACATCAAGACAGTATTTCTAATCAGAAAATGCTTTTACTTCAAAAGAGGAATTTCATGTCAAGACAGTCATTTCACATCACAGGAGGCATTTCATATTAAGCCAGTATTTAACATTCAAGCATGTAACTTCATATCGTCGAGGCATTTCAAAACACAACTGCATTTCACACCAAGGGTGGTTTCACAAAAATACAGTATTTCACTTAAGGTATTTCACATCAAAGGGTGCATTTTATATCAATACATTATTTCAAACTACTTAAAACTAACAGGTTTGTGGGCTTTTTCAATCTGTTTTGGCAGTTTTCCTCTCTGAAAATGACTGTAAATTAACTATTGTCAAGGAAAGGAGTTGTTTTATTTTCATCCTTGGAATGGAGAAGTAACACCCCCCAAACTAAACGGGGAGCGAATATATGAGTAAGGAAAAAGTATGGGTAAGGGTAAAGAAGCAAATATAAATAGCCACAAAGAGTGTGAGAGATAGCTTGTATGTCGGATCTGCCAGTGCTGGGGGCGGGAGCAAGAACAACCAGGAAACTGAAACGTGAAAGGTATTAACTATTATTTACCCACTTCAAAGCATCATGCCCTCATCAGAAAATGTGCACTAAATTGAAAAACTGAGTGCATTGAGCCATTAAAGAGGACGTCAGTAAAGCAAAGTGGTTTGCTCAGCATTCCACATTTTTGCAAGTGGAAAGCCATCAATGCCCCTAGGGAGAACTAGGCATGTTTAACACACCGTGAAATATATCTTTTTTTATGTGTGTCCCTTCAGGACCTCATATAATGCTTTTTATACACTTATTTAAGACTCGTGCTGTGAAGTGCACATTTGGTGAAACTGTTTGCAGGTTTCCTTAGGAGGAGAACTCCTACCCAATCTCCAAATCTTCATAGAGTCAGTCAAGTTTGCTCCCTTGTTGCAGCGGTTACGTGGCCCTGCAGCAAGAATCCCACCCGCAGAAGTTACCACAGACGTGATACACATGGACCATTAAACACATAGGCCCTAATTATGAGTTTGGCAGGTGGAAAAGGCCGCCCACCAAACTCCCGCGGTCAGGTTACTGCATATGCAACATCCCTCCCGCAGCCCCTACTATGAGTTTCCCGCTGGCGCAGCTGGAAATGCATAACAACATTGACACCGGCTCAGACACGGAGGCAATGCTGTTGTGTGTCGGATGCACCAGCACCCATCGCGCAAATCACTGTCTGCAAAGAAGACAGTGATTTGGACAACAGGGCTGACTGGGGGGGTGTACTGCTCATGCCAAGTGCATGGGCAATGTAGGACCCCCGTCTCTGTCAGTCTGTACATGGTGGTGAAACCTGCTGGTTAAATGCTAGTACAGGCTGAATGAACACCTACTTATAGCATGGGCCAACTTGGCCATCCTGTGTCACTCTGTTCCCAAATGAACAACAGCCAAGGGAGTAGTGAGATCATTTCTATTTGGAAATCAGTTACCTCCTCCTTTAAGGTGGAGATAACTGGTCAATGAGACTCACAATTAATTAAAATGTGGATTGGATTGCAAAATCCATTTGTGGAGTCAGGGATGGTTTTCCAACTTGCAATATGGGTTTCATACTTTGAACATAACACGTTTGCCTTCAAAATCCTGAGGATTTTGAAAGTTGCGGGTTTGTGAATGCATAAGTGTTTAATACATTGAGTCCAAAGTCTTTAAATTGAGAGCACTGAGCAACAGCGCAAATGTACACATTTAAAATTTAAAGCATTAGGATTTAGAAGAACTGAAAGGAGTATGTGATACGAATGTAGACACCATAGGAACACATTGGCAAAGCATGCACATTGATAATCCTGTAGCTTTACTGGAAATGATCATAAATCTCACCTTATATCAGGGTACTGGTAAGCAAGTGAGGCAACTTCGGTTCTGATAGCATCTATGTCCTGGAGTTTGATGATTTCAGCTATTTTTGGGATAGCATCGTTCAACCATTCTGCCTTTGACCCCTGAAACACAATAACATTTTGTATTGTATTATATATTCTTTACAATTTACATTTTGAATTCTTTGTTGCAAATAGTAGTTATACCATATAGTCCAACAATAAAACATATTGCATCAACTCTCTCAAGTCCACTATCAAAGAATAATTATTTTAATCTCACTCTTCCAGAATTAACCCAACCCGCATATGTGTCTGAAACCTTGATGGTAAGTATCCAATAGCAAGTTAATCATTTTATTTGGCTATTATAAAGAAAAACGGGTTGTAAAATGCTGTGAACTACAGGTCCACATATGGCAAGGTTGGAGGTTTCCAGCAACAGAACCATTTTCTTACACGTCTGATCTTATTGAAAACAAAAGAGTGTATATATATGTCAAACCAAAGCCCTTTCAGGGTTAAAGTGACTCATAAATTATGCAAAAAACAAAGGAGAACTCTGGGAGGTTCCCAATTTTAGGTGGAGAGCGGCACTAGTAAGGAGCAGCCTGCAACACCAGCGACACTCTAGATTTTCTCACCTCAAATGTCTGCTTATCTAGCAACGTTTTTAAGCATAAGATCAGCACAGTGCTATCCTCGCCGAGCTAGATAGTGACAAAGTCTTTTGCCATTTTGACAGCAAAATCTTTAAGCATAGGATTGACACAGTGTCATCCTCGCCGAGCTGTAAAATGACAAAAGCCATTTACCACTCCAGGCACAGTATTACAGCTTTGGACTGGTCAAATACCATCCAAGCCAACCTGGAATGAGTAAAGCAACCCCTGACACGTGTTTCGCTCTCATTAGAGCTCTTCAGAGGGGTTTAGCTTTGTCCCGGCACAAGGGAGCACCCAGTATAAGTCAAACCAAAGCCCTTTCAGGGTTAGAGTGACGCATAAATTATGCAAAAAACAAAGGAGAACTCTGGGAGGTTCCCAATTTTAGGTGGAGAGCGGCACTAGTAAGGAGCAGCCTGCAACACCAGCAACATTCTAGATTTGCTCACCTCAAATGTCTGCTTATCTAGCAAAAATTTTAAGCATAGGTTGTAATTGGCTACCATTATTTCTTCTGAAGTTCACCTGTAACCCCACCTTATTGCTTATGTGCTGAATATTGAAGAAGAGTATAACTCAAACAATGATGGAGACTGTAATAAATGCACATGGCCGAAAGCGAAGCACCCAAAACAATCTTGTGAGGAAGACCACACAGAGCAAAAAGGAAGCATTCAAAAGATAACCCTTAGCTGATAATGTACTAGCACAGGCAAAGTTTACAAACCAGTCTTTCAGAGATG
This sequence comes from Pleurodeles waltl, assembly GCF_031143425.1. Classification (NCBI taxonomy): domain Eukaryota; kingdom Metazoa; phylum Chordata; class Amphibia; order Caudata; family Salamandridae; genus Pleurodeles; species Pleurodeles waltl. Next base: position 464,546,165 of record NC_090448.1, on the reverse strand, counting down.
TGAGTGAGTGAGTCAAGGAAAAAAGACAATTAAGAGGTAAAGAAATTATAAGGGTCAGATCCAGCATTCTAACACAGTTGACAATTTTTAACTACTAGAGACAAGAGAGAAAATTATAGACTAAAAGAAATAAGATCAAGAGTGTCTATGAATGTTAGTGAGGACAACAACATAAAAAAATTGATTTGATAATCAGCTCAGCTGAGTGTGACACTGCTATGATATTGCATGTGCCAGATTTGGTCATGGCTCATTCAACACTGCAGAATATGGACGAAAGAAGGAGAAACAGAGAACGAGCGAAGTGAACACAAAGAAACACACAGAGAGGTCAGGAGGGTCAAATTCCATTTCCCCTTTGCTAGAAAACTTTAGCCAGTGCTTGAGAAGGACAATACAGAAAAGGAGAGGATGGATTCATTTGATTCTCCCAAGATAAAATGGCACAAAAGTTTTTTTTTAAAACACACAACAACATATCTTGGTTTAGCATCAGCATTACAGATTAATCAATCTCTTGGGAAAGGTAACAATGTCTGAAAAAAAGAAAAGCATCCTTTGTTGGGTCTTGAGTGGGATTTGGGGCTTGTGAAAGAATGAGCTACAAATGAATTTGGTTGACCTGATTTGCAGATGGGTGCTGGACAGGATTTATCTCTGAGTTCAGTCTCACATAAGTCTGATCAGCCTTGCATAGCTCTAGACAGATGAACACAAAAAGTATCAAATCAAAAGAGTCCTCCAATGGCTTCATCCTGGCTCGAAGACATCAATTGATATATTCTGGTAAGGGTGCACTTTTTTGTTTGAACTTTAACTAGGTGCCACTATGCTCAAAAACAGTCAGTGTGCCCTATTACATATAATGTGCTAACTCAAGGGCGCCTGCCAAATCATACTGCCCTAGAAGCTGTGCATTAATGAAAAATGTACCAGCTTTTGAAGAAGCCTGACCACATTTCACAGTGCAGGGGGCTCCCAGCCTGCACTTTCAAGGGGGAGAGGAATTCTCCTGCAGACAGGTGCAGTGAGTGACTACATCTGCCCTCAGGGGAATATCTGGGGGGATGCTGATGTGTTCCTCCTCACTCCCTTTCAGAAGGCTGCCCACGGGGACACTAATTGCGAGCCAACTCCTTGTGGAGCACAGCCAGTGCATTCCCTGATGGCCTTTTTCTCTCTCTCCACCCATATCCCTAATATGTCAAGGGCACAGAAGCAAAATGCTTCCCTTATTAGCATGTGGTCAAGCACTATGCTAATGAGAGGAACATTCCCATAAGGCAGTGTCAACTGTACCTGTGGGCTGGCCTTATTTGTATTACAGAAATGGTCCCAAAAGCTTCTATGGTCCCTTCTGCAGTGCCCTGGGGGGGTTCAGTAAATGGGCAGACAATCTTGTTCCTTCCCCATAATACTGTATGTAATATAGCCTCTGATTGGAACATTCTTAAAACCCAGTTCTCCTGTTAATTCTCAGGAACCGTGGTCAGTGCTGAGTGAAGAGGCACAGGCATTCTTGGACATAGCCTGCACTTGTGGGCTAGCTCGTACTGCAGCATCTTTGAAACGTCCGTTTCATATAGGTAGGTGAAATCACTTTCTCAGGGTGTCTTTCCTTGACTTCTAGTGTGGTTTGCTCAGGCCTCCTGTGTTTCCTAATGTTGATCATTCTAGGGTTTAGAGTATTTGGAGCTGTTGCTGTCTCTAAGTCTATGTCTAAGTCTATGAATATGATGTGCTACAGTATTGCTCCAACCTATGTGAGTTCATAACCTTCATGATGGGCTCTCTAAACTCAGTTCCTAGGGACATATCTCCTTGACGATGGTGTAAATAGTGAGGACTGATAACACTTATCTCTTGGCCTTCAGGGGCAATTGCTGGATTGGTACTCTTCTGTCTCCAAGGCTATATAAACACCAGGAATGCACAAAGAGTTCAGAAAGGTCTACCCAGACAGCAGACAGGCAGTTCAATATGGCAGACCAAAACCTTTGATGATCTGATCTGAGTGCCAAATGGTAATTCCAGAAAAGACTGCAGGGGATGGTGAACAGCTCTTCTCTTCCAAAAAGCAGGGGTCTCAGTTAAACTCTTTTATCGAAGGTCATTTGGCCCAACTGGGCATAATGAGGAAATGTTTTAGTTTGATGTGGGGAGTTGTTAATTCTAACTTAGAATACTACTCAGCTTTCACTCAGCAGACCTTTAACTACCTTTACAAAAATAGGATTCACCAAATTGTCATTAGCTTTGCCGCTGTCCACAAGGTGTTCTGTTGAAGAAAATATAGATTGCAATATTTTTCTTTGTCGCATGTAAGTATGATGAATGGAATATGCAGAAACTACACAAAGGAAACTACCAAAATGAAGAATCTGAACAAAATACACTTTAGCATGGAAAGCTACGAAACGCAGGCAGTACACACATACAGTTCTGAATTGCCCAAACACTTCTGGAGTACAATAATTTATATGTTTAAACTATATGTCATTGCTTACAGTTACCTACATTAATAGACCCTTAGGTAGCTCCCCTTCTAGAGGTTGATAAAATCCCTCATCTTTGCAACTCCCCTACTAGGGAACAAAATTAGTTTTTTTGGTGTTAACAAATCAAATGCATATTATATGACCTTTGTTTCACTTGCTTCTAAAATACTTTAAATATCCATATTACACTTACGTAAGTTATGCAGCATTCTTTTATAAGAGATGCACTTTCAAGAATTTGATTTGCTATGGTTTTCTGCTGCTCCGAACTCTTCTGGCTCACTTTCTTCTTCATTATTCGCCTGATGTATTCTTTAACCAAATAAACGTGGATATTCTCCATAATTTCCTAGCCATAAACAAAAAGCAATACAAGTCTTACACTAAGTTTGCCAATAATGCATACTTAATTTGTAAAATATAAGATTAGCAAAAATAATTTGTGTGAAAATGGTTTGTTGAATAAATATTTCAGATGTCTAAAACGATAAACTTGGCTTTCTTTGTAGCACATTTTCTAGTAAGACAACTTGACAGACCTGTGGATGTGGTCCATCTCAATATATTCTATTAAGCACTTCACTGTTTTTCAGTAACACCAGTCCCAGCGCTAAAGCTCTCCCCTGCTGATAGAACTGTGTGAAATAAATGCTCTTAAATGAATAGGATATTTTAATGTGTTTAAATCCTAGCTTCCTGTCTAGGCTTTCTTGTTAATACATTTAAGCAACTGCACCTGTATGCTTAACTGGTGCCTCTCAATAAGTATCCACTGAATAGACAAAGCATGGTTTAAGGATGTCCAGTTTTTAGTGTTTCACAGCTTTTTTACATTTGTGCATTACTTTCCAAGCCAAAAAATCATAAAACCAATCCAATATGTGAACAGTCCTCACACAGCAATATAATCACACATTTCACCTTGTCTCACTTTACCTGGTAATAGCAGTCTTTAAGAGTCCTGAATTTTAGCATGTAGGTTTCTGATATCTTAACAATGTGAACCATAGTTCCATGGCTGCATAGACCATTCTTCTGTGACAGCTTTCTAAAATTAGGCTGGGGAGAAAAGACAAACTATAAACATCGAATTTAAACATAATAAATAAAAACAATAGGATGAACTTTGCACCTATCACAATGGAACGTAAATTTTTAAAGGAGTTATAAGCAATTTTTTGGTCAGCAGACACTTAAATTGCCTTGTTGGCCGCCAAGAAACTTTGATGCACTGGCTATTTCTAGTGTTGTCTCTCATAACCCTACAACCACTATGAAGGCAATTTGCTAGCTCCTTGATTACTGTAGGTAATTTGTTGACTCCACATCTGGTTATTTCGCCCTACTTTGTAGACGCCTTACTGGCGGTGTCACCCTATGATTTCAATATATAGACTGAAGATTCCTTTCTTCTGCAAAATAATTGAGGGACCTGTTAGAGCACTAGATCCTTCTCTACTAGTGAATGGCCTCACCCACAATGTGGGTGAGTGTGTGTGTCTCTGTGTATGTATGTGACGCTGTGTGTGTGTCTGTGTTTGTGTGTGTGTGTGTGTGTTTGTGTGTGTGTGTGTGTGTGTGTGTGAGAGAGAGAGAGAGAGAGAGAGAGAGAGAGAGAGAGAGAGAGAGAGAGAGAGAGAGAGAGAGAGATGCAACCATTGATATACAATGTGGAAGAGAGGAAACTGGTCCAGTACACGTGCACAGAAGGTAATCAGTGCAACATCTAGGCCTGATGACTGTCATGTCTGCAAAATGATAACAGTGGAATTCGCACATGTAAGCACATTCGTTTGCTGAAATATCTAATACATATAAGCATATCATAGAATAGCATAAACCGATGCAGTGGTGATATTTGAGTGTGGGTTTCATTACAAATTATACACACCTTTAATTCTAGAAACAAGTCTTCAAGCAATGCGTCAAACCCAATCCTTTCAATTTCGCGAAATGTATCATACAAGTTAGTTTTATCTTCGTCTTTAAAATTGTGGTTTTCAAGACTTCTGATGTATTGTCTGCAACGTGATGAAAAAGATTGCTGATCATTACAGGTATAAAGTACAGGTTGCTCAGTCAATAGTAAAACAACATTAAAAATGATTTATGTTTTACGGAATCCTGGCTAAATGGTATAGATAAGGTAAATAATTGGAAAGATGTAGTCCATATATGCAACGTTTTGAGAAATCACAAACATGATTTTCACAATTATGGAGTTCCCTTGGCAGATCTAATAAGTAAATTGTGAAACAAATACTTGAAAAAAAATCCTATTTTCCAACCAGTTTACGAGTCTGACATTGCCAAGTGCAAAGAAAGTGTTCTGTATCTGAAATTATTTACTAAAGAAGTGTGCTAGCACATTTCGTGCATTAGTGCAAATGAGAGTTTTATGAAATTCAGAAAATGGCACGTCACAAAAAGTCATTTGTGGAGAGTTCCTGGGCACATCTTCTGACAACTGCACAACCACTGTGTGAATTGGTGCCTATAGGACTTACCTTTGGCCATGGTCCGCAGTACATTCTCGCCTTGAATGTATTCTTGACAAGGCTCTCAATAGGGGTATAGATAGCTAAGCAGTGCAGTGGGTGCACTGACACCAGAATAGAGTGGTTTTAAGGCCCAGATATGAATGTCTTTTACCTTTCAACTCCCAAGGAGCAGCTTTTAAAATGTTTGTGTTAAGGTCCATAGCACCCTTGCAATGCCACTGAAGTAACTCTGATTCAAAGGTAAGAATAGTAAGGGAGTAACCACAACAATGGTTGGGGTATTGGGAAACAGAATTCTTCCACTGAGAAAAAAAAAGAATTGTGAAGGGAAAAAGTTAGCTTGAGCGACTGTGCTATGGTTAAGCATTTACACATTACTAATCTCTGAAGAATGTCTGTGGGATGTTGATTGCTATTTGAAAAATAACATTCCAGGTTAGAGCATCGCACATAAGCCATGCTTTCTTCAGTTTTGCACCACATACTGTGTCAGCTGGACGCAAGTGTGTAGAATCAGGTAATATGAGAGTCACTGCTGCTGCACAGTACCCATGGGCAACCTCTCTGCATTTGTTGGGTCCCATAATTCCTGAGCAGCGATCTCAGAGGCTACTCGTAAGGTGAGCCTCTGGGCATACCTATTTTTTGATATTCTTCACCTATATTTTCGGTATAAACAAGATACAAAGAAAACGGACATGCAAAGGTTGTGTTTGTGAAAAAGTACTATTTTTGGCGTAATTATACATGCCAACATTTTAAAGGTGGAAAGTGGGAGATTTTGAACAAATAAATCTGTGTGATGTATTTTAACGATTGATATAATGAAGCAGAAGCAATTTTAGATAGAAAACAGCTAAACTTAAGTTATTATGGTTTTAAAAAATCGGTAGTTTCCTTCCTGAATCAGAGGGCAGACGCATTTTGGCGTGTGGAGGATGAGTCCCTCAGGTTGACAAAGTAAATTACTCCATCGCCCTGATGGTTTCTCCACCGACCAAATTAAGAAATGGCCGCCAAGCTAGTCATCGTTTCTTAAGCATTGGCAGAGACCGCCATCACAGCAGTTCCTGTCAGAGATTTGATACGTTTGATACAGAGTTCCGCCAACATGACAGAGCCGTCTTTTAAAACTTTTTTGTTATTTTTTAAAAAAAAATCCAGAAGCTGGGTTTTCTTTAGAAAATAATAATAATTAAAAACAACAATGCCCCCTCGCAAAGGGAGTCAAGCAAGATAACACAGGGGAATGAGGTAGAATAAGCAGATTTAAAAAAAAAAAAAAATCTGAGTTGATATGGGACTTTTGGTGGGAGGGACATGAAACCATGGGCAGTGTAAGGGGGAGAGGTACAAGGACAGTGGAGGCACGGCCAATGGTGAAGAATGATGTGGATGGGTCATAGAAGTTTACAAAAGTCCAACTAAACAAGGGAATGTCAGGAGGAGGAATAAAAGGGGGGCATTGTCCATAAAAGATTGCCTCCTACGTGGAGTGTCATGGAATAAAAAGAGGAAAATGAAAAAATATGGGAATCCTGGGGGACTCCCTGTGGATTTATGGTGCATATGTAGAGTTGTTTTGCTGAGTCTGTCCCCCTGCTAAGGCATTTTCTGCGTGTCGTAATTTTTAGGTCACCTAAGCAGTAATCTAACAAATGGTTGATCCCTGGAGAGGTTTGCTGTAGCTGTTGCACCAGTCCATAGTACAGCATGTGGCGACAGCCATGGATTGGATCTCATTTACGTGAGGCGTATCCCTTGACATGCATCTGCAGACAATGTATTGTGGTATATATTGCTATAACAAAAATGTAACTGCAGCATTGCATGCAAAACCAAACTGCAGGCAAGCACTAAAAGGCAGTGCATTTCAGTGTCTGTATTACTTCATTCACCTGCCACATATTTCCCCCTAATTACATCTAGCACCGTTTAGGGGATGTATCCACAAGTGGGATTGCAACACAGAAAACAGGCTGTTACATTTGCTCAGTTTTCAAGGGTTTTAACGATTGTAAGGATATTAGGTTTTTCAACTCTTTTCTTCTTTTTTGTACTTAAAAAGCAACATATATGTCAAATATATATATTGTCAGTGACAACGCAATTCATCCCAAATTGTAGTTATGGTGACATTGGATGAAAAGGAAGAATTCAAACACCAACCTGAACATCAGCCTACAACGTTTCTGGCTATCAAAGTGAATGATTAGTTCAGTATTTAGCTCTGCATTGTCCATACGCACGAACACCAACGTTTTACCTGTAAGCATACTCTTCATATACCGTGTAATCAAAAATGCATCTAGAGAGTGAAGCTTACCTATAGTTGTCACAGCTATTGATATTGGCAATCACAAGGGGCAGAAAATATGTGTGCTTCTTGTTCGCCTTTACAAATTCTTCAAACGTTGTCTTATATCTGGTAAAGGAAATTAACATATGAATTAATATTCGGTCAATTAAACTAGGAATGCCTGTTCTTTACGAGTATTTTCCAAAATCAAATCGATTGTTGTGCGTGAGGACAGGACCATCAGAAAGAAAACAGCTTATATGTGGTGAGATATTGATAATCAAACAGCAAAGGTGTTGCAGAAATGATTCTGCATTTTGTGCATAGGAATATACATTGGCCTCATGCCTTCCGGACATACAAGTCAAAGAATGAGTGAGTGAGTGTATTGTTGTGCAAACCCAAAGGTACAGTCATCAATATCCAGCTGAAGTGAAATGCTTTCCTCCACACTCAAGCCTCTTTTATTTTATGAATCGGTAGAGGCCTGATGTATCACAGGGTTTTACTGTCTGTGAGGAAATGCATTTATAAATGAAGGCGAAGGTGATGTGTGTTGGCAACATAAAGCACAAGAACAAAGATAGGTTATTTTGAAATTGTGACCAAACACTAATAGATGAGTAGACATTTTCAATGATGCAGTAGAAAGTTGTAACTTTATAAACTACACAGAGAGGCAGATAGCAGCAGGCTAATCCTAGTAATAACTCCGGATTAAGACTTTGCTAGAGAGAAGAGGCCGGATGGAAGCATAGTGTATATCCATACCAGGTATGATACTGGGCTGTATGGTGGCTAGGATGTTGGTACCTGTTGGAAAGTGGATTATTGATAAGGGCAGGTAAGTAACTACACTTAGAAATAGGCCACTAACTTCTACTTAGGTCCAGTTAGGTCTCAATAAATTAAACCCATCTTAACCCTTGGTAGCTTGGCAACGAGCGACAAGGCTTAAGTTAGGAGACAAGTGTGTAAAGCATTTAAAAATCACAAAACAGTAAATAAGTAAAATACAAAACACAATAAAAATCCAACACCAATTTATAACAAATAGAGTATATTTTTATCTTTAAAATGACACAAAAAAGAATAAAATCAGAAAAGGGGCAACGGAGAGATGAATTTTTAAAGAATTAGGCCCTCATTACAACAGCTGCCCGCCAAGGTTGGACGGAAGCACCGCTAGCCTGTTGTCGGTGCTTCCGTCGAAAAAGTGGGTTGTAATGACTCCCTTAGTGTTTTTTAGCACCTAGAAACAAAACGCACCAATCTTGTCACACCTCAACCAGGGCAAAGACAAAGTTTAAGGCCAACCGCAATGGAGCCCTGCTCGGCTACAGCAAGCGGGATGCCTCGGTCAAAAGTTTACCTTCCGACATAGTCATTTTCTTTAAGATTTTCTTCAGCGGGACGAAGGCGCCAGTCCGATCCGACCTCCCTAGAGCACTTCCTCAGATACGCGTCACGGGAGCCCTCAGTGAAGATTTCCATGTTCGGACTTAGGCAATGTTTTGAGATGAAAATCCTTTGACCAGGCTAAACCTAAATCTTGATCTGACATCCCTAGAGCCCTCTATGGATACACTGCTCGGGAGGTACCGGTCAACTTTCTACATTCAAATTTAGTCACTTTTTCGGAGATTTTCTTCAGCGGGATGAACCTGCAAGTCAGGCCGGTTCGCGGTTGAGGCAAGCCGGCTAGAGTTGCTGCGGCAGGTCGGTCCCTCTTAGGAGCTTTTTCCAAAAAGTTCTCCAATCTTCTCCAAACTTCTGGATCTTCTTCCAAAAGGTCTTTTAAGGTTCTTTTGAAGTCTACAGCTCACCCCAAAGTTCTAGAAGCTCTAAGTGGCTCCTTGAGGGGTGCGGACTACAACTCCCAGAATGCACCTGGCTCTAACTCCAAAACGGCCACTGGAGAGTGGTCAGCTGGTCAGTTTCTTCAGGATCTGATGCAGGGGATGCTGGTTAGTTATTTTTCACCTGTAGCAAACTGGGAGTCCCTCCTTGAACCAGTTGAAGCCAGGCAAAGTCCTTCATGTGGTGGAGCCCAAGTGTGCAGCTGGTGCAGTCCATCAGAGTGCAGTGTCCAGGTGAAGGTCAGGGGTCCAGCAGGGCAGTCCTTCTTCTCCTAATGTTCTTCATTGTAGGGATCGGGTAAGGATCTGAGTTGTGGGTGCAGCGCTGCCATATTTATCCTTGCTCCCCGGTGTAAGTCAGGGGGGTCCTGGTTCTCCAATCAGATGCAGGGTCCTTCCCCCTGTGATGACCACTTCCTGGGAAATGCAGCAAAAATCAATCCCAGGGAGCAACATTCTTCAAAAATCCATCATGGCTGAAACTGATTTTTGGAGGTTACATCTGGCTGAGCCCACACACTGGTTTGGCTAAAAATCCTAAACACGCCCCTCTCCTGCCCTCTCCTAATCTAATCAAGAGGGCACCTAATTGTCTGGGGTTGCAGGATGTGAGGGAGGTTCTGGGTTGCTCCAAATGTAATTCCCTGCCTTTGAAAACCAGTTTGGCAGCCCTCCCCCCTTCCTGCTTTCCCATCTGCTGAGGCAGTTCTCCTCCCCCAGGCACGTCTTCTATGTTCAGCCCAGGCCACGTCACAGCTCATCAAGGCAGCATGGCCAGGCTGCCAGAGGCTGCCCAATCAGAGAGGAGCAATATATAGCTGAATTTGGCAACTTTTTAAGTAGAGTTTAAGACTCTTTACCTGAACTAGTTATATTAAATCCAACAATTGTAAGTTGTGGTTTTTATTATAACAATTAATTTGATACCAAACTGGATGTATCTGACACTTAAGGGGACTTTGTTAATTAAAATACTGTATCCCCATTTCCGCCTATGGAGGCCATTAACTACAGCGAGGGGAAACCGAATTTGGCTGTTTTACCTCACCAGGGCGTATAAAACTATTTTTATAAGGTCCCTGTTTATAGTTACTTGCCACCCAACCTTAGGGGCACATAGGACACACCTTAGAGGTGACATATATGCAAAAATAAGGTAGTTTAAGACTTTGGAAGTACTTTTAATTCTGAAGTCGAATTTGCATTTAACTTTAATTTAGATTTAATTTAAAAGCAGCCAGCAAGGCAGGCCTGCCTTTAAAATGACCTGGGCACCTCAGCAGTGCACCTATGGGTGCACTACCTATGCTGGGGTCCTTAAACCTACATGCCCTACCATAAACTAGGGACTTATAGGTAGGTTAGCATAGCCAATTATAATTAGTCTAATTTGCATGCTCATTTTACACAGAACACAGGCCCTAGGGCTGGTCAGCAGTACCCAGGGCACCAGCAGAGTCAGGAAAACACCAGCAAAATGTGAAAAATGGGCGCAAAATGTTAGGGGGCCTCTGCAATCAGCCCTGTTTTCTCACAGTACCGGTTCTGAAAGTGCCTCTTTTGGCAATTTTGCTTCTGTGATCGGATTTATGAAAGGTAGATCTGAGTGTGTTCCTAGAAAATTTGTTTTGATAGTGGCCTTCCGGGGAAAAACAGTAGTAGCCAGGGGCACTGCCCCTATTATTGGCCCTGTAAAGCTTTAGCTTCTATGGTGATCTGCGTGTTTCTGTCTATTTCAACATTCATGTAATGGAAGCAATGAGTGTAGAATTTAGGATAGAGCAGAGACACACAAAGTGGCAAACAGAGTGGAGACAGGTGCCGTTTTAGCACGACCTGCTACCATATCAGGAACAACACTTGGGTTGTGAGATGACCATATAGATGACAGCATATATTTTGAATGTCTCTTGGTGTACTCTGCTGCTTCAGAATCTTCAGTGAGAGAATCTTGTGAAGTTGTTTCTATTTTTTTTGCTATTAGGCCTCCGAGAAAAATTTGACATTCCTACAGGTACGGACCCAACTGCTGGTGTGATGAAAAGCATACCTATCTGATTAGTTTTTTTATTTGCAGGCCATTTAAACTCCTCCTTAACATTCAGGGCCTGTAAGCATAGGTGTGCATGTGCACGGTCTTCCCTCAATAAAGAGAACAAGTGACACTTTTCTACATTAAGCGATCATACCTTTTTAGAAATGTGGCAAGTTGTTCTACCAGTAGAGGCAAAAGCTGATTCGCAAACTGAAAAGACACGTTCTTAGCTCCTTCCATCTGTCCATTGAGCATCTAGAACAAAATGTAATCACATTCACAGTTAACTCTTAAGACGATGGCTCAAATGAAATCCATAAGCATTTCTCATAATACTGTGTAACACGAGAAAAGCAGCACAATGGACAGGTAGCGGCACTGTGGTAAATTCAGTCCAACCAGGAGGTGTTTGACCAATGGGAAAATCCAACACAACATTGTCCCAGTTCTGACACTTCACAAGAAAAGGCTGATAGTTGTCTTACTGCAATGCATGTTAGAGAAGACAGCCCTAATATAAATCAAAGTGGCTGACTGTGCGCTATGCAAATGCCAATTAACAATAAAACATTGAATTCTACTTGAAATTAATTTTTTTAAATGCTGAACAACTTTCCATATGCACTTGTTTACAATCCAACATTTAGAAACAGACTATATGGTTTAGGTATGGGTAGTTCTCATTCAATTATCTTTAGTGGTTATTAGGAATATTTGGTTAGGGCTCTCTTCTGTGTGGTACTGATGTGCCAGCCATATGATTGATGTGTCTCTTCTGGATAGTAATAGAGGCAACAGGGAGGCCAAAAATGAGCTCTGTGTCACTAGTGTTCGCAAGTGAAAAAAGCGTACGAAAGAACTCAAACATGGCTGAAATTTAAAAATCACCCATGAAGTTCGGAAAAGTTGATACACTGTTCACTTCACCCCATTTGCTCACTTTACCAAGTTTGGCGTCTTTTTTCAACTTTGTGGGTGAAGGTTTCTCAATAAATGATAGTGTTGGTAAGAGAGCTTACTTCTAATAGACTTTTTTCAAAGTTGTATTCCCACCAATCTCATTTAGTTAATGTTTTCTCTCACCATTTGTTTCTCTCAAAAGCTTTGCAAATTTGTGAAGTTTAGAAAGATTCCAAACAAAAAAAAAGGTACTATGGAGGAAAATATTTGCACCTCCGCACACTCCTTCATCAAATGTCACATGATTATCATCGATAAGCTAATTTTATTGCAGTTTATTCACATTCCTCAGAATACAAAGACCAAATTCACAGCGGTTTTAGCAAAACAAGTTGAAAAGTTGTTTCAGTTACGGTTAAATAATTTTCCAAGTATTTCGTTTTACATTGGGACCTTCTGACATTACCTGAATTATATCGAAGGGCAGTTCACTGTGAAAGACCGTATTCAATATTGTTGGTAGCTTCTCTTCATTCCAAAATTTTACTTCATAGTCAAAGCTTTTTTTCATTAGATCTTCGACTAATGACTTTATGGATGTAAACAAAATGAAATCACAGATCAGCAGGCATTAGCATAATAAAAGACACACACAGCCAAATAAAAACTCCCACTGAAATCTAGTTTACGATGGTAAGACACATATCATGACCTAACAAACACATTTCACACAAGTCTTAAAAAGTACACTAAAATACACAAGTGCTTTCTTTATTTTGTTAGTGTAATGCAGGTAATAGAAACACAAGCATCCCTAATTTGACTTTTGGCAAGCAAAGAACACTTGAATAGCAGAGTTGATCAAGCACATGTTGAAGAAATCTTATTGGAATCTTCATGTCTAAATCTCACTTTTACGAATACATTGTCAATAAAAGAATGACCTTCAGGTGAGTCATGTTAAGGTCTAATATTATGATCACAGACACAATCCATTTAAGACGTTATTTTATATACTAAGGCTGTGGTTATGAGTCATCCAGGGCTGAGTTGCGGTATAGAAACCTACTCCACTTGATCATGAGTGCGTCATTCTTCCCACACCCAGTTTTCCTCAATGTTGGAACACTGAACCTGTTTTAATGGATGGTAATTCCGCCTAGCAAATGCCGTGAGGCTTTGGCTTCAGCAATAGGCAACATTCGGCCCCAGTATTGTTTTCTGTCAGGGAGGAGCATTCAATGACCCCCCCCCCCCTCCCGACATTCAGTGTGGTCTTACAACTTTTAAAACCGGGTCCATACTGTAATTCTCCTACACTAATATGGCACATTGCATCAATTTCCCAATGGAATTCATAAGTATTTGTCACATTTGAGAAATGTGGATCATTCTGAAAGATTATGCATTTTGCCATCTTACAGGAAGACAAGTAAGTTTTTTTTCTAGTCTAATACAAATGATGACCACCAGGATAATATTCTATTCGTTATGAATTCCAGTGTTGAAGGCAGTACAATCCCTTGAACAAAAATAAATATTACTTGCTTAAGAATTTTAAAATTGTTTTTTCCGACGTCGCTGGATTTGTTTCATGCAAATTTTTCATTGCAGCAAACTGTATCCATATTAGATGATGAATAGAAATATATTTCGCTGTTACTTTTACAAATAAATTCTCATGGTCCTAAAGTACATTGGGCCTTATTACAACTTTGGAGGACGGTGTTAATCCGTCCCAAATGAGACGGATATACCACCTACCGTATTTCGAGTTCCATAGGATATAATGGACATGTAATACGGTAGGTGGTATATCAGTCACATTTGGGACCGATTAACACCGTCCTCCAAAGTTGTAATAAGGCCCTCGCCTCTGTGTGTCCTTATTTCACCCTTATGTTGAATACACTACCTCTATTCAAAGTTAAGCTTGAACTCCTTTCATTTACAAATCGTATTTCGGCCTATTTTCCAGTCACTGCTTGTACGCAAAATCAGCCTTTAAAAGGCTCTCCTATTATACTTCCTCATTTTGCTCACAAATAAAAAGATCACCATAGTACTAGACCAAGTACTAATTTAAATCCTGCACTTCATGTTTTAGATCTTATAGGTAAAACTATAATAGTGCTGTGGCAACTTAAGTATTACATTTAAACTCAGACAGGGGTAGGTTCAATTCTCTAATTGTCAAACTGTGCCTATCTGAAAGTCACTTCACCCACAAACATATGGAAGGCTCCTTTGAGTTGAGTAGTGGAGGAAGGGGTGGGAAGTCTTTTGACCCTGCAACAACATGAGATCTGAGAGATAGTGGTTTGCCATGCACGTATATTGTTTCACTGTATGCATGTAGCTAAGGTAAACAAAAGAGAAGACATTGGAAAGTTCTACTGATGATGTAGTTGATGTATGGTCAGTCCAAGATCGGATAATATGTTGTTGGATGATGCCTTGGCATTGAGGAAGGTTCTAGTAGTAAAATGTTGTGATATTAGAAATGGTTAAGTCCAGCTAAGACATGAGGGAGTTCAACCATCCTATAGGTTCACATGGAATGAATTTTAAGAGCCTCACTATGTCAGCACACTAAAGGTAATAGGAACTCCAGCGAGGACAGTGTTAATGCAGCCTATGGGTGGAATGAGCAATTACCAGAGTAAATTAGTAATATCACGTCCACTTGCCTCGGACATACCTAATTTCGGTTCAGACTTTTATCTTGAGTTTTTGGCTGCTACTAGCCCCGTTGAAATCAAGTGGCAAATCATAATTGCAGCTAAAGTGTGTGGAGAGTTTCTCTTGCTTAGTCCTACTCCTTTAATGGGGCAGGGCTAGTGTTTGGTTTGGGGAGTATGACTTAGGTTGAAAAGTAGTAGGGTGAGTGTGAATGCACCAGCAATATCTCCACTGCACCACTAGAGTTGTTTCTTCATTGATGAGTGACCAAGTAAAAGGGCTGGATTGTACCTACTGCTAGAGTTAACGATACGCCGGGCTCCTATAATTCAGGGGTGGGGAAAATCCAACCCTTTAGGACATTCCAAGTTGAACCCATAGGGTCCACTAAGTAAAGGAGAATTACTGGTGGAACGGGAAAAAGGGTCCAATTCCCTTGATATTTCTTAATTTTGGGTTGGACATTTATGCACAGATTCCAACTGCTTTTAGCTGCTAAAATCTTTAGGTGAATGTTAAGAGACATGCAGAGTTTCGGCAGCTCTCATAAATTTGATGAGGGTTGCCACTCTGGAATTAAGAGGCTACCTGTAATGAGGGCCCCAGTCGGCCCTGTTGCCTACATATGAACGTTCCTTTACTAGTTAACTGAAACTTAAGGCTTGCTAGTTCTTTTTTACCTCTACAGCACACATCGAGCCAATCAATCCATACAAAGGTTTTAAACAGTAAGGGTTTATAATTTTATTGCTAATACAATGGTTTCATCCAAAATGTTGTATTATACTCTGTACAGCGGTAGATCATTGTTGCTGCAAATTATTTGAGTTTGTGGACTCTTCAACAAATGACAATATATTCGAAGGGAGTGATTACTTGACTTGAATCTCAGTGCATGCCACCACCCCTTTGGCTAATACAAAATGTATGTCACCTCTCTGTACATATCAATATTTTTATCAACAATGTTATGGCTCTTTAGGAGAATTTCATTGAACATAACTATTAAAATGCCTGCCAATTAGGTCTCTATGATGACATCTTGAAATAGGAGGTGAATATAGAATACGTGGTTGAAGGCAGGAAGGGTTATTAAATTCCTATATTTGTAAATGAGTTAATTTCAGGTGGAGATTCAGACCACAGATCAAACGCAATTTGTTTCTAATCCAACGTGCCTTGAGGTTTAGATCATTCACCCTTCCACTTCCAGCTCCAAACAATTACAACCCCTCCGCCTAGAACCTGATTCACTAAAAAACAGAATCCATTCGTAATCACTCTCAGGTAATATCTACTCCAACCTGAAGACTGTCAGAGTAGCATCACAGTGCCTTACAACAGGATACACCTCAGATCACTGCCCACCTGAACTCACAGATTAAAGTTAGCACCGCCCTCTCTCTCATCTCCCTATTAATTTTTGCTACATATCACTTTATGCATCACTTGTTATTATTTTTCAGAACCTCTGTGCACTACATTTCTGGTTAATAAATGAAACACAAAAAATAATTCAAGCTTTGACCACAAATTCTGGGAACACTCTAATTTACATTTCCCGTTTTTGACATTCTAGACAGGGGGCGAGTTTTGTCTCACGATAGATGGGCTAGCCTGTGGTCTACATTCTGAAGCCAAAGAACAGTAAGCCTAGCCATTAACTGACCATTTGAATAAGATGATTCCGGTACCTTCCAACTTTCTCTATTTCTTGTAATTCCTCTTTCATAAGATGACTGCAAGCATCAACAGAAATAGTTGTTAAACTGGTGGACCTTTTTCAAACCCATCTTCCTAAAGGCTTCCTTTTGGTGTAGTGTGTCTGCTGCTTCATCTGCATTCATTCTGGCTTTGGTAGAGGGGCATGCCACTCATGACTGTCACTCCAATGGCCTCTACTCCAATCATATTGACTGCACACTATCTTTTGCACACAACAATGCTTGGTTGTTTTACTATAAGCTGCACAAGAATGATAGTTGAATTAAGCTGACATTAGCATTTCAGAAATCACTAGACAAAATGCCTCCTGGTTTCATGAATATTGTGAACAAATCTCCTTTTACAAACAATAATCCAACAAATAACAAAAAAGTAAAAATAACTCCAGCCTGTCATGTTAGCATACACTGCTTTAATATAAAATAAAGGGACTCACCACAACATTTAAAGCATACTGGTTTTCGAGATCTGAAATCTTTTCTAGTGGCAATAGGGGTCCCATTTTCTCCCAGGTTATATTGTGAACTAAATCAGCATGGTTCATTATTTCCCTGAAAATGAAATATATTTAGAGTTGCAGACTCAATTAGGCAAAATATAAAACATTCGAAGCAGTATGTATTAGAAATAAGATTATGCCACTCACTACAATTTGTCTGCAATACGACTGTCGCCCAGTGTTTTCAAATTTACCATATAGATTTTGCATGTAAACCCTTTTGTGAAGGAAGCTCCATTTCAACTCAAAGTAAACATTACATGTTTAACTTCTGCCAACGAAGTATACCTAACTATTAAAAGCCTGCCCAAAGTGGCCCTGTATCTGTAAATGTCCTGCTCTGGTCTCACTCCTGATATTATTATTTAGTGTCAGTGCTTGACAAAAACACATATATGGTTGTCCTCCTACCTTGCCTACTTAACATAAGGTCTTCTGACTGACAAGCAATCACAGTGATTATAGACCATTTCTATATGAAGACCTTTTAGTTCTTCAATCAAACTACCTGGTGGAGATGACTGGCATTCTTTTGGAGATAGGTGCCCAGAATTATAGAATTTCCTAAACTTAACCAACCGGCTTTGAGTAGGTCAGATGACATTTAAGAAAGGAACAGCTCGTTATGTGGAGCTATGTGTATATCAAGACATTAAAGGATTATATGATAATTGAGTGTGTAGATGGTCTGAGAAATTCTTTGTGTTTTTGGGGTGCTATTGATTTTCACAAGTTTGTCTTTGGAGATGGGAAAGGAAAAATACGATTGCAACAGGTTCTCCAGTGGATTAATTGTCGCATGTGATCAGAGTGATGTTTTGTTTGAAGAAGTTAAACTATGGAGTTTTGTTTCGGTGGCTGCTTTAGCAGTATGTTTGGTGGTATGATTGGTCAATGGTGAACTGTTGTCCTCAACAGTTGTAAATAAGATTCTGAATTTGCTGCAGAATGCTAAATTGAACAGGGCAAAGTCAATGGTCTACTTTTGCATTGTTGATTATATCTGGAATATGGGCTGAGTTTTTGCCACTTGCATTCTATTTTCCTTAGGCTCCACCGTGTTTTACTGATCTGTGAACCATACATTAGTTGAGCTCGCTTGCACTGGAGATGACGATCAGGCAAAAATCAAAATTATTCAGGAAAGTTTCGAAGTCTGAAAGAATTTGATTTTGCAATTTTCCAAGTGTCTTTGATATGGCCAGGAAATATAATATTGAGGAAAGACGTTAAGCTTTCAACAAAGTATACTTTAGGGTAGCTGGTGAAATTCATGTTTAATTTGGTAGATAATAGATGACACAGATGTACGATATAATAGATAAAATGATTTTAGAAGCTGTTTGAGGGTTTTAAAAGTGGAGAAGGATATAGAGGTGTTTGAGCATGAAATATTATTTTTGTAAATTATAGGTAACTCTCCTTCTGTATAGTTTTGCCTGTTCGCGCTTAGTTTTTGTCAGCCCATGCTAATGTGAAAGAAGAAGTAATTTAACAAAAAGTCTTTGAATCCGATGATGTCAATGTAACTGTGGTGTGCATCAGATGATCTGCTGGATCTGCTGTTGTGACTCATGTACTTGGGGCTGAAGTTGTTACTTCTTTATTCTAATGTTGTATGTCTTGATAGGAGTTATTGTTCCAACATTTGTGCTTGTGGGAGTTCTTTTGGGGGAGGTTCTTGAAAATGTTAGAGTGGCTTTCCTCTCTTTGATTAATTATAAGTATTATATGTTTCGGCTATTTGCAGACACGGATTGTCCTATCATTTATGACTGGATTAAAAGGCCCAGAGGAGAGCAGGAGTTACTTGTAACAAGAGAAAGTAGCAATTTTAGAAGGTTGACATGAAGTATTGAAAAGTCACCTAAATACCACAGACCCTTGACAGTTTATTCATCCCCAATAAAATAAAAGTGTAAAATCTTACTTTGGATAGATGCACTGCACCCAAACCAGTAGGTGACAAGTATCATTCTCATCCAATCCGTAGTCTGTGATGGTGTTAAGTTGCAAAGAGAAATGCTGGATATAAAAATGTGCATAGGTGTTACACACATCAAAGTTCTCTGGGTAAAGGGGTTTAATTTTTTTTACCACAACACATAAATCTGATTTCATTGTCTTGCCCATGTGTTCTAACTCATCGGAAACTGATGACGCGGCTTGGTCGCTCGTGGTTTGTGGTAATTGACACATTCTTTCCTTAACTGACTGCTTCACCACTTCTTCCCATTTTGCCATCCATTCCCTGGACTGTGGAATAAGTGCTGATGTCTCGGAATCACTTTTCTTTTCCTCATTGACTTGCTCTACAAGTGCATTCACAGCCTCTTTGAGCTCTGCAGTTGCTACAGATTCATTTAGATTCTGGCTGGACAATGTTCTCACAGATTTGTGGAATATTTTTGACATTTGTTCCCATAGATTAGTATAAAGTCGTGTTACTTTTTCCTGTTGGTTCTTTAATTCCTCAATGCTGTTGCAGATTGTATGGCAAAAAGCTTCATGTTGCAGAACAGTCAGTTCTTTGACAGCATTATGGAATCTTCCCGAATTAATGGATCTCTCAACCTGTTCAACTGCAAACATGAAAAGGCAAATATTTTAATCTGTAATGGCATTCCTTTATATTGGATTTAGAATAAAAACTACCAGAATTAAAAAAATTTTTTTAGCAGAAGTAATAATGCTTAATTTTTAGAATTTCAGCCTCGCCATATTACGTCAGTGACATCATGACAGAGCAGCAAATCCCAATTTATTTGAGGAACAGACTCCCCAATCCCACCTAATATCAAACTACGCCCCCTGCAGTGTTCCTAACATGGCTATTGGTATCAACTCCAGTATCGTAGACTAGAATAAGCAGGTTTTAGTTCTCATAAAATGAACAATTTTTAAACATGACATGCAAATATAGAAAAGCAAACACTTTCCAAACTGTGTTGTCTGCAGCTTTTGTGCTGATGGATAGGGTTACTAAAGTAGTATATGCACTTATGACAGCTTGATCATAGCAAATCCCCTTCTGCGCCTGTGCACACAACAGAACTACAATACACCCCAATCCTGAAATAATCTACAAGTTTCTATTTGGAGCATGATGATTGCAGCATACAGTATATGTACGTATATAGAAAGAGAGGGAGAAACAGACACACAACGATGAAATGTGGCCATCAAATGGCAGAAGGCTACAACAGCCGTTATTGATTTAAAAGTTTCTGATCATATAGTGTACCTAAGAAATTAAATTTTTAAGGATGTTCCATCTTTTGTAATTATATATATATATATATATATATATATATATATATATATTGTATTATATAATGTAATTTAATTCTTGAGAAAAATATAAAACATTGTTCTTAAAAATTGCAGATGAATTAATCTAGATACCACGATGTAAATATTGGTCAGATTCATTGGCATATTCTCAAAGAAAGTACTTCATGAATTAAATATGCTATGGGCCATCCAGCACTAGAACCAGATTAAGTATTTTTACACACAGTGTAGAGCTATGTGAGCTGACCATTCCGGAATTAAGGCTTTGATGAGAAGTTGCAAATAAGGCTTTATGCAAATATGTATGTAGATTGAATCTTTTTCCATGGTTGTTTTATAATTGTGCCCAAAAAATAAAAGTATGCATGTATTTTTCATATTCTCAATTATTTGTATCTGTAATAGAATACCAACAATTAGTTGTTTTTAAAATCTGCTAGCAGATGGTTACAACAAATAAATGTACTAAAATGATTTGTGTGGCCCTTCGCACTTATGCACTTATGTCTGTTTTTACAGGGAGAAATTCTTGTCCATCTTTTCTGTGTGATATTTTATATTTGCACTTGTTCTGATCATGGGTTTATGTGAGCAAGACCCGGCTGAGTCGAAATGCATTCTTTTTCTTCCGCAAATAAACTTGATGAGGCAAAACAAAGATGCGGTGTGGCTCACCTGTTTCCTGTACGTGAGGAAACTGAAAGGTTGCTACGATTGGTAGCGGGTAGCTGAGACACCCGCACTCGACCCTGAGTGCAGGGTGTCCTTGGGACTATTCTGTAGAATGTATATCTAAATATATATATATATATATATATATATATATATATATATATATATATATATAGCTTGTCGCTTTTCAGCTCTGCAAGGATGCTGTAAAAATGGAAAAAGTTATGTACATCAATTGCCTTTCATGGGTTTTTCATTAATTGCTATTTCATGGAAGGACTGTGCATCAAGGCCAAGGCATTTTGTGGATGCTTACATTGTGCCATTGTGTACACATTGACGTTTAGTGAGAGTAGTAGTTTGATTAGACTACAGAAGAAAAATTATGTTTAGCTTGTACTTTGGAGTGTGTGTCTGTCTTTGACGTATTTACTTGTCCCACATGATGCCATTTGAATTGTTGTTTATGAGTGTTTTGTTAAGGAAGTGTGCACTGGTGTAACAAAACTTGACTCCCCCCCCCCTGCAAAGTAAATGGAGGGGTTCTCTCTCTGGACTCACTCAGGAACTCTCAGGCCAGAGTACTGCATCGAGGGGCCCCTTGGAGCTCAAGAATGGCGAAAATATGTGCATCGACAAATTTGAAATGGCCTGACGCATTGCCTTTGGTGTTAATGTCAATGAGAAACACCCCTGACAGAAAGACTGGATTGTCCCCGCACGAAATTCTCATGGGCAGGGCCATGAGACTTCCTGCAGTTCCCGCAAACGCGCTTTTGAATATTACAGATGATATGGTGTTAGACTACTGCAAAGGTCTGGCTGACGTGGTTCGATCTTTCTCTCACCAGGTGGAAGCAACCACCTTGCCACCGATCCAAGGTCCAGGACACACACTGAAAGCAGGTGACTGGGTCGTGATAAAGAAGCACGTGAGGAAGTCGTGTCTGGAACCCCGTTGGAAAGGCCCTTTCCAAGTGATCCTGACAACCACTACCGCTGTGAAGTGTGCGGGGGTTCCCAACTGGATTCACGCCAGTCATACAAAGAAAGTGTTGTGTCCCACAGATGAGGAAGTTGAAGCGCTGAAACTGCCAGTACCTGATAACAAAGTACCGAGCGCTGAGACAGAGCAAAACAGAACTAGAAGCGAACAGGCAGAAATAGAGGAGAGAGAAATATTCTCTGAGGACGAAACAACAGACTCACTTGGGGAAGACCAAGGAGAAACCTCAGACAGCGACGAAGCAGCTGAAGGTAACAAAGAGCCTGAAGCAGCTGAAAGTGACAAAGAGCCTGAAGAAAGTAACGGTGACAAAGGGCTCGAAAGAGGTGAAAAAGCAGGAGAGCCTGATCAGAGGAGGGCTTTCCCAAAAGCAGACGGTACAGAAAAAGAAAAGGAAAACCTGCTTGACTCCCCAGAAAGAGGGGACAAGGCAGAACAGAACGAAACTGTTCAAACTTCTTCAGAAGAGATCGCAGGTCCATCAAGTGGACACAGTGCAAAGAGAAGACCAAGTAGATCACCAGTAAAAGTAAGAACTAGAGAAAAGTTGAATGACAGTGAAGGGCCAAAAGTGAAAGAGAAAAGAAAGGAAGTGTCTGTCGTGGTACCAACCTCAAGTGATGAAAAAGACTTGGCCAAAGAGGAAAATACCAGTGAGACAGAATCAAAGAGAGATGCAAAATTGAAAAGGAAAAGGATACCAAACAGGAGATATTCCGGTCCTGAATGGGCATATGCAGTCAATGACGATTGGACCGACGAATTTGTATCTCTTAGCCTCGAGAACGAAGAAGAAGAGATACCAATAGAAAAGAAAAGTTTTATGGACACTGTTGATTGAAAAACTGATAAATGACATTGTTTGCTATAATATAACGTGATACAACCAGCTGACACATTGCTAAACCGGATGAGACATTTGCTAACCTGATAAGACTTTGATAACCTGATTGACTTTTAAACTCGATTTGAGACAACGTTGCTAATTGAAAGAAAAAAAAAAAAAAAAAAAGGGAGAGACTGAGTTCTAATTGACAAAAAAAAAAAAAAAAAAGACTGAGTTAATGCCGAATTGAGTTATTGCCGAATTGAGACAAATGCTGCTAACCGATAAGTGACTGGGCTTCTGAAGAAAACTGTGTGAACATTGCGCTCGTTCAGCTTTGTAACTGATTGCTAAATCGTTTTCCTTTTACAGGTGCTTCTAGCTCTCTGATTCTATACAGATCATGACACAAAACAGTAGAGTGAAATATTGTAAATATGCGTGTATAGGCTTGATAATTGCATGTGTACTAATAATAATGGTAATAGTGCTTGCAACGCGTGGTAAGGGTGAGAATGAGAAAATTGATGCTTCTACTTTTGCTCCTGTTACTGTCACTGAACTAACCGCACTGAAAAGACTAGAATTAGATGAGAGACACTTGCATGATAAAAAGGAACTTTCGTATAATGTTTTCTATCGCTTACTGACAGAATATGTTGAGACTATGGATGCGAAAGATTGTTATGTGTGTACACAGATACCGACATCGGTAACGGAAGGGGTGACTTATCACCACATGCCTCTTACATATGGGATTACATGTAGTATAGTAACTTCTAGATTTTATGGTCAAACAAACATACAGTATTTTTACTCAAATTATGATGTTACCTTTGCATATGTTCCTATAATCACGCAACTAAGCCAGATTGCTAAAGATTGGGATGCTAAAATAATGAGGGAATTTTTCGAGCCAATGCAACCTTTTGAAACAGCTCACGCTCATAGGGAAAACCTTACCTGCTCCCTCTCTGCAGTAGAAATAAGCTTTTTAGATCGCACAGATGATAGAAGGGCACAAATGAATGCGAAATTAGAAAAAGAACTAAGTAAGAGGACTTCAGTAGATAATTATGCTTTTGCCGCAATAAAGACACAAGGGAGAATAGCTTTAGACGCTTGGCATGTAGGGAAATTTTGTATATATCGAGGTGAATCTTATTATGATAACATTTTCGTAGGAGCGAGTGAATGTAAACATACGTTTATTTTTAAGGCCAAATGGACATTCATGCTGAACGGACTTGATCCTGTCATACCAGGTGTATATTACATTTGTGGGCATAATGCCTATTATGGTCTTCCCGCCACCTTCCCCGCACCGCAGGGCCTTTGTTATGCCACTGGAAGTGTACCCTTTTACTCTTGATGAAGGCTAAGAGTATTCACTAATCACCCTTGTTCGTTTATTTCTACTATTTTGCTGTCATAATAAAATATTGTTGGATTTATAGCTTCTTTTAACTCACAGAACAAAATACCCTATTGTCAAAAATATCTACTATGAAATATTTTGCTGTGTATGCCATTCGCCATCATCACTGCAAACGTTATGTTCTGACTCCACTTTATAACACCTTTCTTTAGTGCAGTGTTTTCAACAAAGTCCTATCCTCCCTGCTTCTATTTTGTAGACCAAGATGTTGCTTCATTAATGTATTTTCTTTTTTTCTTTTTAGGACAGTTGGGGACAACACACACAGTCACCAAACAATGACCAAACATTTCACTAACAAAAAGCTGGACTTTTTGCTTTGCCAATGCGTGCTGCTCTTGGTGGGAGATAATTTACCAGACAGATTTCACATCCACCACCAGGATTCACTGCAGGGGCTACAGCGCTCCCTAAGGAGATGACCTGCCACCGTAACTGGAGTACCAGCTTGCATCCCTGGCTCCATAGGACTAGAACCTAGTATGGAGATCTGTGACCTCATGAAACTTATCAATGTCCGAGGTGAGGGTGCTAGTGGTGCAATGTCAGCACTAATTTGAGGACAGACACTATCCTCCAAGCCCTGTTACCCACATCTAAACTGATGACAGTTCTGTGGCTTATTAAAGAGTTTGCCAGTGGAGACGATAAGTAGGTGCTGGGCTAAGTGGTGTGATAGGATGATAGGGGACAACAAGACTAAATGGGAGCACTAGTGTGCATAAGTTTAGGGGTGTGCAAAGTTGGCGGCTTTGCTGTCATAAACTCTGAGAAATCTACGTACATATTACACAGAGTCTGCAAAATAAAAATTCTGCAAAGGAAGAGTTTATGTCTAAAAGTGTGCGTACAAAAATATCAAATCCTGTTGTGAAAAGCAAATATTGGTGGCAACAACTAGCAATGTCAGAAAATACATGCTCTGTACAATGTGCCACCAATTTTGCCTTCAAACTCCCCTTTTCAGGATATTCCTATTCAAATATAATCACACGCAGGAAAATAATTCTGCCACAAGAGTAATTGAACAAAAACCAGAAATATTTTGTAGTTCAGGAATCATGACTTTTGTACAATTTTGAATGCTGAATAAATTATGCTAAGCGTTAGACCTCATAGGAGATAGGCCTTGTGCGCATGTAGCATTTGCAACGGTCAAAATGTGGATACACTTATTCATCTGTTGCAAGTACTTAACATACAAATCTGACTGTGTTTTCTAGTGGGCATGCAGGTGCCTTTCCTTCATTTACTGATCCGTGGTATCATTTTGACTGTTTTCAGTTTCCAGCTGTTGTTCACTTTTTGTAGATGACATTTGCATAACAGACCTATACATTTCCATGTTCATTGGCTTCCCTTTTTTTGTCAGCAATTACACTGCAAGAACTGTAGTTTTCCTGTTACATGGCTGCTCAGGTTTTTTGCTTTAAAATAATTTTGAGATTTGAGCTCTTATATCTTTCACTTCCCAAGAAAGACGTTTCGTATGTAGGAAGAATTCTTTCAGAAGACAATCCAGCAAAGAGTGGACTCATGGAGCCAACAAGGCATCTTTCCAAAATGACTGCTTTTCTGTCCAGAGTCTTCTGCCTTGCGATGGCAATTTTAAATATTTGCTAATTAATGCGGAATATATTAGCGAATATGCACAGCTGCTGTACAGTGCAATATAACATAATGAAAAACATCCTGGCAGCCGGACGTGATCAATCTCAGTGTGAATTGACCCTCCCCATAAGAGACCGCAAAGTACCTCAGGAGCATCCCCTAACCTCCATTGCTACCATTCTGCTGGACAGCCGAATAAAGCATACTTGCAGTCATTGGAGCTCCTAGACTAGGATATTTACTGAATAATAACTAAAATGAGAATAAAAACGATGAAGTTCATTAATCAGCAAACCCAGAAACACATACCCATGAGGGGAGCCCATGCAATGAATACAATCCAGTTCCCACCATGGTGTAGCAGCACCCCAAGAACTTGTCTACCTTTGCCTTTGTGTGACACAGGTCTAACACAATACAGGCAAGGACGATAAACGTTTGGCCCAATGTCTGTACATGGAACACCTATCTAATGTCTAAAATGGAACTTATTCCTCAGACTCTTCCTACCATGATTGCACCTGAACCCTGCTCACCCACGGATGCAGCCAGCATCTAATAAGCACCCTGGCCTGTTTTTTGAGTCACTGAAATACGTTTCCACTCCAACTTCGGAAAAGTATTTCTCTCTGGCACATACAAATCTATTACACACGTTTCCTCTTACCACACGGCATACATGTTTGAAAAAACATCACAAATCTGACTACAACCAAGCAGGGCTGGAAATACTTTTTTCCCACTGCTCATTTCCCCAGCGGGCTGGAGCCCATGGGGGCTAGTTTTGAAAGCCCAAAGTCACTTCGCCAGCTCCCCACGGTTATTGCTGAGGCATGGGGAAGCTTCAAAAGAGAAAGGAGGAAGATTAGGAGAAAACGGCCAGAGAGGAAGACGAGAGGGTAGAAAAGGAGACAGAATAGGCAGATGGAAAGAGAGATTGTGCAAGGAGGCGAAACTGTTTTGAGCCCAGTCAGGACCTGCAACAGATCCCTTGAAGCGGCACTCACGTAATGTAAAATAATAACCAACGATTTGGTAGGCGCTACATGTCAGGCCCCCGTGCGCAGGATGAAGAACATCTCTAAAGGTGCAGACACACAGAGCAGACTTCAAGACCATGTGGGGTTCACTGGCGCCCATGAAAACCAAACCGTGACTGTATAAGGCTCACAGACACTAGAGGTAGCTAGTCACTGACACATACAGAGGGATGTAGCATGTGCAAGTCTAATGACTGCTGCCATCTTGAACCACTCGGAAGCATCACAGCAATGTGAATCCCTTTTCTGAAACAATATGTACCTGTAGCAGGTCTCCTTTCCTCCATTGCATCAATGTTGTTGGGTTGTGTCTCTATGTTTCCACACAAGATGAATTTCAAGAAGTGTTTTTTGGTTGCTTTCATTGTTTTCCTTGGTCTTTCCGTCCTTTTGCCGTCTTTTGATTTTGCTTTGATTGCTGTTCCATTGGTGGCAGCATTGTGAGATCCTGCTTGAAAAACAATCACATGCATGTGTTAAAAGTAGCCCAAACCATGAAGATCCTTAAAATGAATGCCTAAACAGTTCTAACCCTGCACAATGACAACACTTGGTAACAAAATAGAAAAGAAAAAGTTTCGCTATATTTCGCATCAATAGGTAACAAGAGCACAACACATATATTAGAAGGGCATGTTTTAAAAAATATGGGATATGATTTTTTGCAGCAAGAATATGTAACCTCAAAAACAGACGTGATAGGAAGGGGTGCTGTGTGTCGTCATTGCCAACCTTCTATGTAGGAGCTATTTAAATTCCTAAGAATGAATTAGACAAGCAGAAACGTCTCAGGCCCGGCAATTATAAGAATTAGCCGTAGTGCTACAAGCACATCAATTAATGAAAAGCTTATCTCGTGGAAACGATGGCACCGACATGTGGAAAAAAAGTCAAAAAAATTGATTTTATCATTTTAATTATGCTTAATTTCCCCTTTAAGTTAAACAGAGAGTCACGCATACCCTGAGTAAGATGTTAACTGAGTGTGCCTGCCCAGTCCTCTTTTTATTTCTTGTTAGGAGCGCCCCAGACAGGGCCTCTGGTCACTATATATTTGAGCTCTACCACACCATCTTTTGCCAACAATAACATAATGGAACTATTCAAACAGCTCTTTTGTCAACTGACTCTTCTTCTTTGTGAACCTCATTTTAGAAGTTATCATGTCATAGCTTCTACCCATCGCATTTTTTCGAAAGGGAGATTATATTTGTACATATATATGTGTGTGTGTATCTATAAATATAGATATAGATATATACAGACACACACACATAAAAAGTTGTAGGTTTAGTCTGAAATGTTTCAAGATCTGAATCACGATTGTCAGCCAGCTGGAGCCTGATGGCGTCTTTGCTGTTCGATGTTACCACCAGTTATTGAGCAACGTTTTTAAAACAACATTTTTCTTTGGTACTGTAGTTAACACAAAAATAATTTGATTACAAAAAATATTACGTAATATCTTGGGAGCAGTCATAATGGTATACATTTTCTATGAGCAATGGTCTCCTGCTGGACAACCTTCGTGACCCATGACATAGAAAAATACAAAACAAATATCACCATTCAACTTATTTAACTAAAAATAAGCTTGTCATGGGATTCAGTGAGTGTAAGGCAGTCATGTAGTCACAAGTCGCCAAATAACTGCTGTAATTGAAAGATGCGAAGACGATGGTTTTGTGCAGTAGCCACAGACCACAGGACTAAAAATCAACTCCTCCGTCATCCAATTTCACCCACTCTCATTTTTGCAAATCTTACACATAAAAAAATAGTTTTTCCTGAAAAAATTCAGACTCAATAGAGAATTTCTGAAGTTTAAAGAGGGTGTAAATCCAGAATACAATTTACCCTAGGCATTGCTCAGTCATTCAACCTGTGCAAAAACAACAGATGATGGACGGAATACAGGACAAATCAAACACTCACCCCCAGTCACAGATCTGGGTTTGATTAATCAGCTTTTTGCTCGCCATGCCATTCCAGTTTGGACCCAAACATATGCAAATCAGCCTTGACCATGTTCCCCATGGGAACAGTCCAGCCCGAACTGCCAGGCCAGGTCCTCCCTGGACGAGATACAAGCATCCTGGGCCCGGTTTCAGGGTATCACCCTTCGTCAGCCAGGCTAGAGTGTCACTATATATACTTCATGGAACTGTAAAACGATCAACAAAAAACTCTATGATAGGTGGAAAGATTTCAAAACTCAAAGGAAGTGTGTGTATACATTGGTTATTTTGCAAAAATTGTATGGTACGGTACAGAAATGAGATGCAGGAAACACTGTGCGCTGCTTTCTGTGCCTCAGTAGCACTCAACTTCCCCTTTTCATGCTCAAAGGCAGGAGCAGCTCATCTGCCCACCCCCCAGGCAAAGCTAGGCAATGATCGGTGACTGGAAATGGGAAGTCAACCGCACCCAAATATGAGGTACTAACAAAGATGAAAATCAAGAATATGTTGATCTTTGCAACAGAAACAAGTCTGTTGCTAAGACATAAACAGGGAAAAATAATATCAATCTGTAGGAAAAATATGTTTGTATGCTTTTCTTTACTTTTTAAAAGTCACTTTTTCAATGCTCATACTTGTGAAATTCATTCAGAGCCACATGGTGTTCCTCTTGAGCAATAAAACCCATTGGCCCAGCCCTTTATTGCGAAGTATTTGTGGTCTAGCATATTAACTAGTCAAAGAGGAACCTGAAGATCTGAACTGTAATCCTGGCTTCTCCATTTGACTAATCTGTGTGACCCCAGGCAATTCACTTGAGCGCACTGCAACTAGAGACAGACAAAGGGACTTGTTATTCGAATGTAACACCACACCCAACATACACTAGTAGTGCTGAATTCTGGGTCTAGGAGGCGCAGTATTACTAGGGGTGGGTGGAACTCACAGAATTTGACTCAGCGGAATTCAACGTAGTTACATAAAAACTCTGCAATATTCTGTGGAGTTCCACCAACTGGAGGAAATAGCCATGTTGCGCTGTTCGTGCTGTGATTCAGCACTGGGAGCGTGTTCTGTGCTGAAAAATCAGTACGGATGGCACCACATGGCATGCAAGTCAGCTGAGCTACTCAAGTTGATTTTGCTGCTGTTCAAGTAGATCTTCTTCTTGAGTGGCAGCCTTCTGACTGTGAACAGTTATGACCGCCCACATTAGAAAACTTTCACCAGATGGCCTTCTAACGACTGGAAATATCACTAGGGGATGCCAAATCTCACTCACACTTACATTTCTTGAGCCACCTGCAAGAAAAAATTTCACCACAGGGCGATTGGTGGAATTTGTCTGAAACTCCACATTACAAAAATAATAATAAAAACAGTACCACAATTTTGCCATTTCAGCCCAGCAGAACAAAATATTTCACCACCCCTAAGTATTACTGCCCGTTCCGAGTTTCACACTACAATTGTAGGGTAACATGGTAACACCATATGCTTTTGTTTTTCACAACTTGAAAAATTCTAAATGTTACATATTTCCCTGTATAATGTATTACAGATTTTCAGGGGCAGTTTCACTTTTAGGGCGGAGGGGCTGCTCTCTTCTGAAAATTCCTACATATCCATCTAAAAAATATTAAATAGATCGATATATTTAAAGATACAATTGTATCTCTAAACAAATCGATGCATTGAAGTCTGGGTTGTCTATTCCAGGCTGCCTGCCCCACCTCGCTTTGAAGCATGAGATGGAAGCCAGGAAGTAAATCAACTTTCTACACTGATGCACAACACAGGGCTGACTGCTCTAAACCCCTTCATTTCCACTGTGGTCTATGGCAGTATGCACTAGGGGCCAGGGACGCTTTTAGCATCATGATTTTGGCCATCGGAGTCTTCATCCCTGCATGAGGGTAGTCATATGTCACTCATAGGCATAGATCCCACCCTTTCTCCATTCGTCACACAGTAGGAGTGGATGCAAGCACATGTGATTTAGTGCCTTGTCTTCGGTAACGGTGTTATAATGCTAATCTTGTGCTATTTTTATTTTTTTAGACCCTTTGTCACACTAGCCTCCCCCACTGTGACACCTCAGGCCCTGGCTGCAGATTGCTGGCTCCTTTAGAAAGGAGCTGCTGTATTTGTTCCTCGTGAAACTGTTCCAAAAGATAAGCAGGGTTCTTACTCCCTTGCAAAATTGATCCAAAAATTCAAGTCAAGCACAAGGGGAGAAATACATGCTTACAGTAGAGGCATCTATCTGCCGTATGGCTTCAAAACTGGCCCTATCTTCATGCCCTTAACGTTAATGCCACAAACATGGATTGGTATGAGAACAATGAATTTAAAATGTATGTAATGTGTGCCAGCATAGTGCATAATGTGACTCGTGCTAGGTGTTTATGAGGGGCTTTGATTGAGAACACTGATGCTGAGGCTGAAGGCAAAGCAAAGTGCCTGACTGTGGGTTGGTCTCTCTGCAGAGTACACAGAACAATGGTCATGGAGTCCAGCTGGAAATGAAATTCAGTGTAAATGTGCCTGAAGTGGTGAATAGAGGTCAAAATATTTAGAAGGCAAAGCAAAATTAAATAAAGTGCTTAAATGTGAAAGAGTGCAGTGTATGTTTGGGATGGTAACATGAGGGTGATGCGAGGGAGTGCATTCAGGGGAGGAGGAAAAGAGGGTGCTGAAGAGGAATGAGAGGAGGTTGAAAGTGTGCATTGTGCAGATGGATGAGATGTGAAGAGAAAAATGGCAATAATATCTAACGAAAAGCACACATAACTAAAGGCCATACTACTTCCATTAATATTTAATTCACAGTCTCAGAATTTCAGAACTGAAACATTTCCAGTGTTAATTATTTATAGCTAACCATTGTTGTTTCTCCTTTATCTCGAACAGCTAACAACCATTGACAAAGCCAATAGTACTGACAGGTTTTAGATGTATGTCAGTTGGTGGGTTATATTTCTGGATGCAGCAACATTTCAGAGAGAAATCAAAATGCAGGCCAGGTGGCACACTATGGGAATTACAGAAATGTATTTTACATGTTCCCTTTTAGAGAGCCCACACTTTTTTCATCCCACTTAAAGGTCTGTTTGCACATATTTCTGCAGGATTGACTGCAGTCAGCAGCTGTAGGTGCTTCCTGATGCCTGTTAGAGCATTTTTTTCAAAAGTTGATGCTGGATGCACTGCAAGACACTGGGCAAGCCCTCCTCCTTTGGAGGAGGGTGTTAATCCGTCCCAAATGTGACGGATATCCTGCCCACCGTATTACGAGTTCCATAGGATATAATGGACTCGTAATACAGCGGGTGGTATATCTGTCACATTTAGGGACGCATTAACACCCTCCTCCAAAGTTGTAATCAGGCCCTATATGTTCACACTGCTTTATACATCTTGCTTTCTCACTAAATGTATTTGCTTTCAAATAAACCATTTGTCAATCTTTTTTCAGTTTTTACTTGGGACGGGAACTCCCTTAGACCCCATGTTTGTTCATTAAGTGTGTTCACTTTCCTCGTTACACAAAAGTCATACCCAACTTTTATGCCCCATCACTTTCAAATGTCACCAGCCGCCACGGTGCATTTTACTTAGTGAAATCTGTGCAGGAAAACGTCGTAATGCTGCAGTTGTATTCCTGAATTTGGAGAAAATTCGTATTTGCAGCTGAATCAAGAATACAGGCCCATTTTTAATCAGGGCCAAAATGTTGACAGGAGCTCTAGTGATAACTGTACCTTTGTATCCTAAAAAGAGAAACCCTCTTTTGGTTTCATGATTTACCAGTAATTGCCATTACACAAACTCACCACTTCAGTATTTCAATGCATTGCGTGATGCATCTGGACGCATGCACCAAACTAACCTCATGGTTTATTGGTTTAAATGATAAGTCTCCATCTAACACTACTTATAAATAGGACTAACCTCAGAGACTGCTCCTTAATCAACTATCAGCACAACCCCAAAAATAGGATTCAAGGCAAGTAATATGCAAGAGATGGAGAGAGGACTGCAATTACTGAAAAGCAGGAGAATGTCCTTAAAGTAAATGTGATTTGCTAGTACTAAGCAAGCTGTCAGTACCTCATCACGTTAGCCCTTCCTCTTGCTCCTAACAGATTTTGTAACAGGTGCTTTGGGCCGCAAAAAATGATGAGCCTAGGGCAAAGTGCCCTCAATGACCCTCCTATGTGATGCTCTGGGATAACCCAGTATAAACTGTTGGGTACGGTATCAGATGATGCAATTTAAAAGAAAAAGAGTGCTCCTTTGGACTAAACATCAACTTGCACGAAGAATCAAGAAATAGGGTAAAAACTACAGACAGGGCTTCCTGAAAAAGATGAGCCCTTATTCTACTAATGTGATTGCTACCATTAAAAAAACCCACTGTAATGCAATCTTAAGGGTACATCAGAATGGGACTAAAAAGAAGGATAGTTCCAACTCTACTTTAAAATCTAAAGGAAGAAGGTCATAGTGAGAAGGATGAACCAACAC
Source organism: Pleurodeles waltl (assembly GCF_031143425.1). Taxonomy (NCBI): domain Eukaryota; kingdom Metazoa; phylum Chordata; class Amphibia; order Caudata; family Salamandridae; genus Pleurodeles; species Pleurodeles waltl. Next base: position 464,512,789 of record NC_090448.1, on the reverse strand, counting down.
AAAATTCTGCAAAAACCGTCTATCTCAAGGTTCAATCTTGCAGGTCTCCCTTTCTTTTTAACCAATATTGCTAGCTAACTGTCATAAAATGAATCACGTGTCTCCCACTAAAAACCAAAAATCAATTTTTGGGATGAGAATTCCCGCAAACCCTACTGATGATAGTTGATCTGACTTTCTGCACTCATTTGCTACAGTATGAGGCTGATATTAGATTGTACAACAAAATATCGAAACCAACAATATTGTAGTATAAGAATATTGAGGAAAGAATATTGAGGGACAAAATATCAAAGAAAAGTAATTGCACATTGGAAAGTGTGTATTTACTATTCCTAACTTCACATCCAAGTACCCTGAAGATATATGTACCGCCTAGCCACACATATGTGCAGTTAGGCAAAAAAAGTCTAAACTTACCTGTCAGCAGGTTTGTTTTTTAAAACATTTTGTCCTCAAAATTCTGTCCCACCAATATTGTGGGTTTGATAAATTCAGGTGGCATACCCCGGTGCTACCATAATTTCTGTGGTTGATTTAAGCTTTAAGTCAAGCCAAAGCACTTATATTATTATAAGAAAGGTCTATCCAGGACCTAGCTTCATGCAGGTACCATAAGAAATGACTGGTCACAGACAGAAACCTGAGGTGAAAGAAAATTCTTGCTGAGCCTACTATTGCCTTGTCCAAGCAATGAGTGGACGAGCAGGCTGGATCCCAGGCATAACCACATCTGGATGGCTACCCTGTCCTAGCATTTTAATGATCATCCCTGGAGCATAAATACACCACAAAAACTTTATGGACGACACGAGCTGGTGTCCTACATACCTTTATACACAAGGGCAGACGTCACTTACAATTTTATTTTCATGCCCGCAACCTCCCATGTGTGATATGCAAAACACACACAATTCTAATTGCTAAGAGGTATATTAATTTCCTTTCCCTACAGAGAATTACACAATTTGCCTGTCCCTAGATCATTGATTCAAAGGGGAATAATGAATATAATTACCCTTTGCACAATGCTCTTTCGAAATTGTATATTCAAATGCAGGCTGTCACTTTTATATTTTTTTAATTAGTGGTATTTAATGCATGTGTATGTGAACTCTCTGAAACTGCCACTCTGCCTTCTATCTTTCCATTAAGAATAAGTACATTTGGGGCCACTTTCTAGTTTCTGCTAGGTACACTGCAACCTCTCCTGCTAAAGATAGTGATACTCTTTAACACTCACCACAGTACAAGTATTTTGCACTGACAATGGTATTTGCACAAAAAGATCAATGCAAAAACACTTTTCCTTGCCTATTTGCAGTGACCCGCTGGTGGAAAATGTACATTTTATTGGCATGCCTGTTCGTGCAAAAGTAATTTTGCATTGATCGACCAGTGTAAATATCAGTGCAAAAGTTCACTGCGCCATTACACAAAGTAATCTGGGTTTAGCTTCTCACTTGCCTGTTGTGTTTCTGCTATCACCATCTTCCACATTAGTATAGCATTGCTTACCTAATTATCCAAGTACCCACTCTGCACATAAAAGCCTACTCTTCGCATTGACTACAACCATGTGCATGCAAATTACAAACGATCTTAAACTAACGCAGCTACAGAAGACGGTGCTCTGCTTGCAAAACTCAGAAAAGTGACCTTTAAATCCCTCCATTGGATGAAGATTTCTAACATACTCTAGCTTCCTTAAATTTAAAAATTTCGGGCAGTTGTACGTTTGTACCTAAATTTCAGGTATGCAATAATTCTGTCCCCAAAATCAGCATAGCCATTTTTGAAAATACTGTGTATGAACTGAGACATTTTGTTTAAGTGAGCCCAATTTACTGAATAGAAGTTTGCCATTGCTCTGCAAAACTTTATTCTGTCCTAAAATACCAACGTTTTCCTTTTTAGTAAACACCAGTTAGTCAATTTCGCCAAGTAATTGCATGTACTAATGTAATACATTTACAAGTTCTGCTTTTCGAGCTCATTATCATCACCCTGGCCATAGATACACAAGGCTATTATGCACAAGGTGTCAGAAGAATTATGTCAAGAATGCCCAAAAAACCCTTTGGCACGACTATGTTAGTACTATTGGAATTATAAGGATGCCCACAATATGTCAAGGTTGCCAACTATTATGCCAGAGATATCCACACAATTATGTCAAGAATGGCCACAATATGTCAAGGGTGAGCATCTCCTTGTGATGCCCACTACATTGACAAGGTAGCCAGGTGTATAGTAAAAATGCAACCAATAGGTCCAGTATGGGCAACATTGTGCAGATTGTAGCCTCAATGATAGAAAATACCCACATTGTGTGAAGAATTGGTACCAATATGCCAGCTGTAGACTCGACTATGCCAATAATAATTTCTCTGGGAGTGTATGTTGTATCCTGCAACACATTGTAATTGTAAATTGTAGTTATATAGAGCTTACTAACCCTGAGAAGGCATTGAAGCGCTTGGCGGTGAGTGGCACGCAACCCCGGAGCCCAAGATGCGAGGTTAATAGTTAGTAAGTTTGAATTTTTATATTCCTTCATGCGTTAGTTGTGTTAAGTTTGTGCTTTTGATTTCTTGTGCGCTTAGTAGAATTTAGAGTAGGGCTAGACTGATGAGAATGTATCTGAAAGGGGGAGTTATACATAATAGTGGGTGGTGTTCCTATTTAATTTACGCTGTATATTTTTGAAGGTGTCTACTATTAGCTGTTGGCTCCCCATTATATCTACCCTCAAAATATGTCAAATCATCACAGCAGTGAAAGTCAAGCAGGGCAAATACTATCTTTGATTATTGATGCCCTTTTCTGGCTGATCTTGCCTATTATGATTTTGACATTTCATTATGAAATTGGCCAGAGCTTCTGCTTGAGACTCCTAAATAAATCACGTTAAGCATGCCTTGCGTCCACTCTACACCAATCTCTGGTTTTCACGTGTTGACTTTCGGGTGTGTTGTGCTATATGTAGGTTACTTAACTGAATAGTGAAGTCAGCCTGAGTAAGTTACAGCATAACATAGTGTTATGTACATTTGGGCTAATTCATTTTTATCACTACCATGTTTCAAATTAAATAAATGTGCATTAGTTTTGTTGTAAAGTGAACTATCAGCACTGAAATGCCTTCAAGCACCCCTGTTTTTTGCAAATAAAGTAAAAGAATTGTAGGGAAACTAAGCAGTTTTGACAGGTTCATATTCTGGTCCGTGGAGAAGCTGTGATTCGAACCTAGGTACTGATCCAGTTTTCCTCTTGTGTCAGCCAGCCCTCATCAGATGCTGCTTTTCCCCATCTGCGCCGGTACTGAAAGGTGACCTTACAGCACAATCTGTACACAATACAGTGTGTACTTCTACACAGAGGGTGTGCCCTACACTTTAATCCTAAAGCTCATCTCCAACAGCAATGATCTCTGAAAGGGATAACACATTACAGGGGCGTTATGATCCCCCCACTTCAGCAGCTTGAGTGGGGGGGGAGCTTTGTTGGTTGCCACTTGGCATTTCCGACTAACATAAAATATTATATTGTTTGTTTTTAACTCTCCTGACTTGGATTAGAGAAGGTTGTGGTCCAATCTAAAGCAAGTAGATGCCACTACAAGAAGATGGGATGATAGTGTTCTACGGTGGGGGAACAAATATACATGAGAACATGAAAGGAAGGGGGATGGGGAGTTAAGGAGTGAATGGTGAGGTGATGGTGGAGAAAGGGGTAAGGAATAGATGGATGGTGTATGCGGAGAAGGATGACTGGATAAAGAAAAGGATAGTTGGATGATTTAGGGAAGTAAGGAGCTATAGATGGATGGAGAGCATGATGTGTGGCCAGAGAGAGAAAAGAAAGGAGAGAAGGATGTCTGGATAGAGAGAAAGATGGATGGGTAGAAGGATGGATGAAGGCGGAAAGGAAAAGCGAGCAGAAGATAGAAAAAAGACAAATAATATTTGAGAGAAGGACAAAAAAGGAATGACAGACTGAAATAAGGATATAGGAAAGGAAGGAAAGTTCTGAATTTCCTCAGGGACAGCAGTCCCATGAATGGCTGCGGGCATCAATTGTCTCAAACTCGGGATCAAAGTGGGGGTATTTTATTTTTCTGGCTACACCCTTAACATCCTATATGGACTAAAACACAGCTAGCTCATTCAATTAAGTAAAGTAGGACTCCCTCACAACACTTTCAATAAACATCTGGCATCCCTCTTCAGAGCTTTGCATGTCTACGTATCGTTTGAGGGATGAAGCCCAAATGCCCAAATGTGTCAAAATAGAGTTCATTCTAGGAAGATGCGCCCAAAGCAGAGTGTAACGTCGTGCCCTTTAAGTAACGGAATGATTTATTTTGTGCAGGAGAGTGTCAATAGTGTGACATGTGCAGCGGCACCCGGACCCCGGGTCCTTAAGGACCCACTGCACCCAATCACGTGAGTCTTTTCTTACCCAAACAGGGGGAAGTGGGCCTCGTATTTGTTTGTATTAGAGCCCGTGGCACCATTGCTACTCCACTGCTGTCCTGTTAACCCGTTCATAACTGGAAGAGCGTAAGCCTTGTAGGAATTGCGAACAAGCTGGCACTGTTTCGAAGGTAGAAGATACAATCGAAAATGTAATCCAATTGGAGGATCGAAATGGATTTTAGTGTTCAGTGGAATGTATTGCTTTTCAATAGTATCTTTATTTAACATTGACATTGGCTTAGCATTTTTCCACGCAAAATACAATGTCCAGACCAGAAAAAAATATTCTGTAGCCGGAACCAGTGAAACCCATTTGTAATTGTTTCTATGCAAATTTTAAAAGCTGAATTCTCGGACATCAATGTGTCCAATGTGCTAAAGGGATTACATCCATTAAATTAACTGGAACATTCGGGTGTACGGTGGTAGATATTTAGAAATCACAGCATCATTGTATGCTGAATGCAATAGAGGAATAGGACTCCGGAGCTACACGAAGAGAAATGATGACGTGCACAATTGAGCACCACTAATTTGGGTCACAATGAACATAAATGGATGAATTAATGAATTGTTTTATTTGCATAGTTAATTAATCAATACAAAAATGCAGACATTATCAAATAGATTGCTATGAGTCATTGCCAGCAAGATACAAATGCAATAAAGAAGAATAACGGGAATGAATTATTCAGTAAAGACCTAATCTAAGCACGCAAGGTAAAACAGCACAGATATATAAATGCTTGAAAAGTTATTTGGCGTAACGAAATTGGAGCTCCCCACACCCGTGAGACTCGCTCAGGCCAGGTTCTGTGCTGAGGCGGCACCGTGGGGCCTTTGTTACACCACTGGGCCAAGTACTAAAATTCACTTCGTTGATCAATACAATTAAATGGCTCCTTCTGAAACTAGTTTACAGCGGACACCACCACTTTCTCTACTGCGTCAATGAATGTAATGAATCTGCCTATTACAGCTGAAGCCCAAAGTCTATAAATCAATGCTCGCCGGCGAGTGTGAACGCCTACACCATTGGCTGAATATTTGTTATGCAGTGTATAAGTCAATTTGTTTCCACTGATGGCAACTACCATAATACATTGCTCTGGTAAATGAAAGCGAGTAGATGACTGGGAACACAGTGGTTCATTAACCTAGTGTCATCTGCAAAAAGTAGGCATCAGGAGGTGACTGGGATCGGACCCCGCCTCGGATGCAGAGACTGCCGTGCTAAACCCCGAGATTACAACCTGGTAAACGTTTGTAGATATTGGAAGCACCTTTCAGATCAGTGCATGAAACCGAAGCACATGAGTGCAGGGTTCACCACAGTAGAGTACATGTTTGCTACTGGGAAGTGGCGATAATTGTCACTCGTAAGTATTGCATCGGTGCTGGACGGTGATCCCTCTTCCATCTGGAAGGAGTGCAGGTACTCACAAACTGACAATGCCTGCCCAATGCTTCAAGGCACAGCTTCATGTGGGTCAGATCTATGAACGAGTCTACTTCAAGGACAAGCGCTTGTATTTATAGAAGGGAGGTCAAAGAGTAAAACTGAAAGGGCCATTGCACGAGGATGCTCCATGCCAAAGAACTATCTGGAATTTCGAAACAAATGCATCTCATCAGACAGTATCAACAACAGGGCGGGACTCCTCGATGACACACAGTGAAAATTACAGCAGCTTCGTTGCTGTGTCCCAGCAAGGCAGAACACGGCAGATACCGCAGCGACCTAGCCACCTGGGGCATATTTAATAGAGGTCAAGTATAGCGGAATAAGAGTGTCTGACCTGCGCAAGCCCCTCTGGTTACTGGCTGAAAGCGCAGTAGTTGTCTGCAAGTGCGCGAGCTGAAGAGCAGAGATAAGACGCCAGTGGCTGTTTACTGACTGAGAAAGTAAGGTAAATATGAAAACAAGTCACGGGGAAAGGAACTTCAACAGACAAAGCTTGTCGCGTGGGCTACTGGCTCTCAAAAAATTACGCAGAGGATAGAGAGCGCGAGCCGGCGGCTGGGGTTACTCACTAAGAAAGGACATCATCTTTCGGACGCCGAGGGGAGCCTCTCTTCTGTACAGGGATTTCTTCATAGCGCCAAAGACGCTGACAGTTTATATAGGTCAGAGCCACCTTCCCGGCGCATATGTACCTCCTCGGCCTCCTCCTCCTCGTGGGCGGGATCTGCCCGCATCTCTCAATCTGGGGAATCCCGCGGCAGCCTCCGGTGTGATGAGGGCATCCGCGGACGCGACAGCAGATCGAAGGGTTACAGGCGGTGGCAAAGGCGGGAGGGGAGGAGCCACTCGCTCCTCATTTTCCCCCACAGAAAAAGAAATTCCCCTCGTGCTTTCCCACTACCAGGGCATTTTTTTTCCGGTGTAACAATTGCACAGATATCCGTTCAAGGAATGAAATAAGATATTATGATACATTTTTTATTATTAAAAAAAAAAACACTCTCATTTTGATTTCGATCTCCAATACAGAACAAATATTAAAGCCCATATTTATACTTTTTTAGCGCCACATTAGTGCTGCTTTTTGACGCAAAAGCGGCACAAACTACAGGGGTATAGTTATACTCTGCGCTGAATGTGTGCAAAATTTTTGATGCACATTAAGCACAAACCTTGCCCCATATTTATACAATGACGCCCGACCCCGCGAACGTCAAAATCCCTCCGTGTGCGTCATTTTCTGGATGCGAGAAACCGCCTTGCGTTAATGACATGCAAGGTACGCGTTCCCGTCCAAAAAATGACTTTAAGGCCTGTGCGCTTTATACTCCCGCGTCATTTTGAAGCACAGGAGGGGGCGGGCCTTAAAAAACGGCACACAGCCTGATGTGTGCCGTTTTTTTATGCCTGGGTGAGGGCAGGTGTTAAGGGACATGTGGGCCTACTTCCATGGTCTCTGACCATGTAAACAGTCCACAGGTGCCCTCTCCTGCCCCCAGGGACACCCCCTGCCACCCTCACCCACCCCTGGAGGACACCCATGGATGGGGGGACCCATCCCAGGTAGGTACAGGTAAGCTGGGGTAAGTATAATTTTTAATTTTTTTAAAGTGGCATGGGGCCTAACTTGGCCCCCCCTACATGCCACTGTGCCCAATGGCCATGCCCAGGGGACAGAAGTCCCCTGGGCATGGCCATTGGGCAAGGGGGCATGACTCCTGTCTTTGCAAAGACAGGAGTCATTGCAATGGAGGTTGTGCGTCAAAAAATGGCGCAAGTCCGGTTTGAGCCATGATTTTTTACTCAAACCTGACCTGCATCATTTTTTGACGCACAACCCCCATTTTTCCCTAGGCCAGCACTGCCTGATTTGAGTCATTTCTTTTTTACTCTGACCAGCCCGCAGCGCCGGCTAACGTCAATCCTTAAATAAGGCGCCAGCCTGGTGCTTAGTTATGGCGTCAGCCGGAGGCATTTCTTTTGACGCAAACCAGCGCTGGCGCTGGTTTGTGTCAAAAAGTATAAATATGGGCCACAATTGTATTTTATACGTTTGCGCCGCTATTGTGTCAAGAAGCGGCGCAAATGCGGCGCTAAAAAAGTATAAATATGGGCCTAAATCTTACTAAACCAGCTCTGCCCTGAATCTCTAGTGGTCTATTTGAAGTACAAAAATGTACATTTTCATAAGAGTGAGGCTTGAGCCGCTGAATAAATATATGTACATGGCAAGTAGAGTCGCTGCTTCTGTTGCACTTCTGCTTTCCGAGTGTAACGCACCGGTCCATGTTCGCAGAGGAAGTACATACAGACAGGAGTGTTTCCCACGCCCTCAGAGTGAAGGGAAACCCAACAGTGAGATTTTGATAAGGTTTGAGTTCCATCAGGCAAGCAAACTAGAGCGGCAACAGCAGCTGATTTGAGAAAGAAGAGTCACAGGACAGCCAGTATGAGGTATATTTCTGGTGGTGAAGGATGTCAACATTTCAATACTGAAATATAGCAGCAATATAAAGAGTAATGATCATTGTCTTTATAAGATGTATAATTTTTTTTCTTGCTGAAAACGCAGATCATATTAGTTGTATATGCCAATATCTCAGATGTTACAAAACACTAGTTTAGTCGAAAATATCCACAATATCATATACTGAGCAGCAGGTGCGCTTACTTAACTTCACAAAGATGGTCTCTAGAGCCATGGTAAAAAAACACTGTGTTTTGCTCATCAACCCTTCATGGTTCAGTCAGCGCCTCACTTTTTAACGGACCAGATCTAACCGTATACAACTATATATATTGTGTGCTCTTCTGGTCAAGGGAGCAGGTTATTCTAAGATTTAACCTAGAATTCAGGTAGCTTCTCAAACTATGGCATTGTTGACTCATTCGTGCATCATTTTGGCTTATTCCCTTTGCTTGCTCTTGACTTTGAGTGCCAAATGTCAAGAAGATGTTTGGGTGTATTGTGCTGTGTATAACTAATACACCTAACCTAAATTAACCTAACCTCTCCCAGTCTAACCTAACCTAAGCAAGCACATATGCCCAGAACGGATTACTGTGCAAAGGTTAGTGGGGTGCATTCTTCAGCCCTGATTTATACTCTTTTAGCGCCGCATTGGCGTCATTTTTGGACGCAAAAGCATCGTAAACTTTCAAAATACAATTGTGTTTTGTAAGTTTGCGACGATTTTGCATAAAAAAAACGACGCAAATGCGACGCTAAAAAAATATAAATATGGGCCTTTTTATCTTCAAATACCAATTGGGAACATTAATTTGCATAAGCATATAACATTAACCCATTCGCTGCCAGGCCTTTTCCCCCTCCTGTGCCGAGCCTTTTTTTGGCTATTTGGGGCAGTTCGCGCTTAGGCCCTCATAACGTTTTGTTCACATAAGCAACCCACGCCAAATTTGCGTCCTTTTTTTCCAACATCCTAGGGATTCTAGAGGTACCCAGACTTTGTGGGTTCCCTAGAAGGAGGCCAAGAAATTAGCCAAAATACAATTAATTTTTTTTGTTGTTTTTAAAATGGGAAAAAGGGGCTGCAGAAGGCGGCTTGTGTTTTTTCCCCTGAAAACGGCATCAACAAAGGGTTTGCGGTGCTAAAATCACCAGCTTCTCAGCTTTCAGGAACAGGCAGAAAACACATTTTTTCAACACAATTTTGGCATTTTACTGGGACATACCCCATTTTTACGATTTTTTGTGCTTTCAGCCTCCTTCCAGTCAGTGACAGAAATGGGCATGAAACCAATGCTGGATCCCAGAAACCGCAACATTTCTGAAAAGTAGACAAAATTCTGAATTCAGCAAGGGGTAATTTGTGTAGATCCTACAAGGGTTTCCTACAGAAAATAACAACTGAAAAAAAAAATGGAAATTGAGGTGAAAAAATCTGCAATTTTTCTCTACGTTTTACTCTGTAACTTTTTCCTGCAATGTCAGATTTTTTAAAGCAATCAACCGTTACGTCTGCTGGACTCTTCTGGTTGCGGGGATATACAGGGCTTGTAGGTTCATCAAGAACTCTAGGTACCCAGAGCCAATAAATGACCTGCACCCTGCAGTGTGTTTTCATTCTATACCGGGTATACAGCAATTAATTTGCTGAAATATAAAGAGTACAAAAATAGCTATCAAGAAAACCTTTGTATTTCCAAAATGGGAACAAGATAAGGTGTTGAGGAGCAGTGGTTATTTGCACATCTCTGAATTCCGGGGTGCCCATACTAGCATGTGAATTACAGGGCATTTCTCAAATAGACGTCTTTTTTACACACTCTCTTATATTTGGAAGGAAAAAATGTAGAGAAAGACAAGGGGCAATAACACTTGTTTTACTATTCTATGTTCCCCCAAGTCTCCCGTTAAAATGATACCTCACTTGTGTGGGTAGGTCTAGAGCCCGTGACAGGAAATGCCCAAAAACACAACGTGGACACATCCCATTTTTTGACAGAATACAGAGGTGTTTTTTGCCAAGTGCCTACCTGTATATTTTGGCCCCTAGCTCAGCAGGCACCCAGGGAAACCTACCAAACCTGTGCATTTTTGAAAACTAGAGACCTAGGGAGGGGAATCCAAGATGGGGTGACTTGTGGGGCTCTGACCAGGTTCTGTTACCCAGAATCCTTTGCAAACCTCAAAATGTGGCTAAAAAAACACATTTTCCTCACATTTCGGTGACAGAAAGTTCTGGAATCTGAGAGGAGACACAAATTTCCTTCCACCCAGCGTTCCCCCAAGTCTCCCGATAAAAATGGTACCTCACTTGTGTGGGTAGGCCTAGCGCCCACGAAAGGAAATGGCCCAAAACACAACATGGACACATCACATTTTTTCACAGAAAACAGAGCCTACCTGTGGATTTTGGCTTCTAGCTCAGCCGGCACCTGGGGAAACCTAGCAAACCAGCACATTTCTGAAAACTAGACACCGAGGGGAATCCAAGATGGGGTGACTTGTGGGGCTCTGACCTGGTTCTGTTACCCAGAATCCTTTGCAAACCTCAAAATGTGGCTAAAAAAACACATTTTCCTCACATTTCGGTGACAGAAAGTTCTGGAATCTGAGAGGAGACACAAATTTCCTTCCACCCAGCGTTCCCTCAAGTCTCCCGATAAAAATGGTGCCTCACTTGTGTGGGTGGGCCTAGCGCCCACGGAAGGAAACGGCCCAAAACACAACGTGGACACATCACATTTTTTCACAGAAAACAGAGGTGTTTTTTGCAAAGTGCCTACCTGTGGATTTTGGCACCTAGCTCAGCCGGCACCTAAGGAAACCTACCAAACCTGTGCATTTGTGAAAACTAGAGACCTAGGGGAATCAAAGATGGGGTGACTTGTGGGGCTCTGACCAGGTTCTGTTACCCAGAATCCTTTGCAAATCTCAAAATGTGGCCAAAAAAACACCTTTTCCTCTCATTTCGGTGACAGAAAGTTCTGGAATCTGAGAGGAGCCACAAATGTCCTTCCACCCAGCGTTCCCCCAAGTCTCCCGATAAAAATGGTACCTCACTTGTGTGGGTGGGCCTAGCGCCCACGAAAGGAAAGGGCCCAAAACACAACGTGGACACATCACATTTTTTCACAGAAAACAGAGGTGTTTTTTGCAAAGTGCCTACCTGTGGATTTTGGCACCTAGCTCAGCCGGCACCTAAGGAAACCTACCAAACCTGTGCATTTGTGAAAACTAGAGACCTAGGGGAATCAAAGATGGGGTGACTTGTGGGGCTCTGACCAGGTTCTGTTACCCAGAATCCTTTGCAAACCTCAAAATTTGGTTAAAAAAACACATTTTCCTCACATTTCGGTGACAGAAAGTTCTGGAATCTGAGAGGAGCCACAAATTTCCTTCCACCCAGCGTTCCCCCAAGTCTCCCGATAAAAATGGTACCTCACTTGTGCGGGTAGGCCTAGCGCCCACAAAAGGAAATGGCTCCAAACACAACATGGACACATCACATTTTTTCACAGAAAACAGGGCCTACCTGTGGATTTTGGCCTCTAGCTCAGCCTGCACCTGGGGAAACCTAGCAAACCAGCACATTTCTGAAAACTAGACACCTAGGGGAATCCAAGAAGGGGTGACTTGTGGGGCTCTGACCAGGTTCTGTTACCCAGAATCCTTTGCAAATCTCAAAATGTGGCCAAAAAAACACCTTTTTCTCTCATTTCGGTGACAGAAAGTTCTGGAATCTGAGAGGAGCCACAAATGTCCTTCCACCCAGCGTTCCCCCAAGTCTCCCGATAAAAATGGTACCTCACTTGTGTGGGTGGGCCTAGCGCCCACGAAAGGAAAGGGCCCAAAACACAACGTGGACACATCACATTTTTTCACAGAAAACAGAGGTGTTTTTTGCAAAGTGCCTACCTGTGGATTTTGGCCTCTAGCTCAGCCGGCCCCAGGGGGGGCAGAAATGGCCTAAAATAAATTTGCCCCCCCCCGGGGAGCGACCCTTGCCTACGGGGTCGCTCCCCTTGCGTGACGGCGCAAAAAAAAAAGATCCCCAGTGCCTAGTGGTTTCTGCCCCATTGGGGCAGATTCACCTAAAATCGGCTGATTTGCCCCCAAGGGGGGCAGAAATGGCCTAAATACAATTTGCCCCTCCAGGGGAGTGACCCCTGACTAATGGGAAGCTCCCCGTATCTAAAAAAACAAAAAAACAAAAAAAAAACACAAACAAAAAATTAGCCCTGGTGCCTAGAGGTTTCTGCCCCCCCGGGGGCAGATCGCCTAATAACAATAGGCCGATCTGCCCCCAGGGGGGGCAGAAATGGCCTAAAATAAATTTGCCCCCCTCACCCCCCCCCCGGGGAGCGACCCTTGCCTACGGGGTCGCTCCCCTGGCGTGACGGCGCAAACAAAAAGATCCCTGGTGCCTACTGGTTTCTGCCCCCCTTGGGGGCAGATTGACCTAAAATCTGCCAATCTGCCCCCAAAGTGGGCAGAAATGGCCTAAATACAATTTGCCCCTCCAGGGGAGCGACCCTTGCCTAAGGGGTCGCTCCCCATCTCTAAAAAAACAAACAAACAAAAAAAAAATAATTGCCCTGGTGCCTAGTGCTTTCTGCCCCCCTTGGGGGCAGATTGACCTAAAATCGGCCGATCTGCCCCCAAAGCGGGCAGAAATGGCCTAAATACAATTTGCCCCTCCAGGGGAGCGACCCTTGCCTAAGGGGTCGCTCCCCATCTCTAAAAAAACAAACAACAACAAAAAATTTGCCCTGGCGCCTAGAGGTTTCTGCCCCCCCTGGGGGCAGATCGGCCTAATAACAATAGGCCGATCTGCCCTCAGGGGGGACAGAAATGGCCTAAAATAAATTTGCCCCCCCACCCCTCCCTGGGAGCGACCCTTGCCTACAAGGTCGCTCCCCTTGCGTGACAGCGCAAAAAAAAGATCCCTGGTGCCTAGTGGTTTCTGCCCCCATTGGGGGCAGATTTACCTAAAATCGGCCGATCTGCCCCCAAAGCAGGCAGAAATGGCCTAAATACAATTTGCCCCTCCAGGGGAGCGACCCTTGCCTAAGGGGTCGCTCCCCTTACGTGAAAAACAAACAAAAAAAACCTCCCTGGTGTCTAGTGGTTTCTGCCCCCCTGGGGCGCAGATTGGCCTTATAAAAATAGGCCAATCTGCCCCCAAGGGGGGCAGAAATGGCCTAAATATAATTTGCCCCCTACGGGAGCGACCCTTGCCTAAGGGGTCGCTCCCCACCTCAAAAAACAAAAATTAAACAAAAAAAACAACAACAAAAAAAATTTATACCTGGTGCCTAGAGGTTTCTGCCCCCAGGAGGGGCAGAAAAGGCCTTAAAAAAAATGCCCCCCCTGGGAGCGACCCTTGCCCAAGGGGTCGCTCCCTTATGCCAGTTTCATTTTGCAAAAAGACATCCCTGGTGTCTAGTGGGCGTTTTGACAGCCGGATTGCTTTACAATCCGACTGCCAAAACGCAGAGAGAGACTTCAAAGGGAAGGAAATAAATTTCCTTCCGTTTGAAGCCTCTCTGCCTCCTCCACGTGATCGGAAGAGAAATGCTTTGCATTTCTCTTCCGATCATCGAGCTGGAAGCTGAGCTTCCAGTGTGAAGGAGGAGGCATTGACGTCACAGGGGGGTGCGGGGGGGTGGGGGGGTCGGTGTGGAAGGGGAAGGGCTTCCCCTTCCATCCCTGACTTGGGGGGGTGGGGGGGAACCCCACAGAGGGAGCGCTAGCGCTCCCTCTGGGCTGGGTGCCCAGGACGTAATGGTTACGTCCTGGGCACAGCAGCACTGTGCCGCAGGACGTAACCATTACGTCCTCAGCACAGAACCGGCTAAATAACATTAGGTGGAGTGTGCTCACTGATGCTGACATGTTTTTAATCACGTCATGCCGATATGTGTTACCGATGTTTCGTAGACACTTCAAATGTTTTTCAACTCCATGTGTAAATAAAAACAAAACCTCAGAGCAACAATTTTAGGTTATACATCAATCAGTAAATGTAACGTTACTGAATAGAAATACATGCATGGGGTATGAAATCATGGGTTATCATTTCCAGTGGGACATGATGTATCGAGAGGAGAGAAATCTAGGCCAAAGGGTTCAGCGCTAAATGTGAGGAAGGGGAGCCATAAGAAACTGGAGCCAAAACAGTTATGCATACAGAGAGGCATGGAGATGTTCTCTCACTGACTGGTACAGATGACGGTAGTGAGAGAACTGTGTCCCCCCATATTGTTTCACTATAGATATATGCGTATTATTTTAGCTGTGACTTTGCTTTGGCTTGCTAAGCATTCACTGATGCATTTCCTCTTAAAATAAAAAATTAAAAAAATATGACTCTAGTTTGGCAAATTTGTGTGATCAGCACTCTTGTGCAGATTCACCGAGTACAGTTATCAGAAGTAGGAGTGAAGTATACATTTGCTTATTCTGCATGCAGGATGCATTACAGTAGTCAAAATTGTGATGTAACATTACATCTGAGAGAGCGTAGCTAACATAACCTATACTAAAATAAAATGCTTATATCAATGTGTAATGATGCTGCATAGAAAACAATAAT
This sequence comes from Pleurodeles waltl, assembly GCF_031143425.1. Taxonomy (NCBI): domain Eukaryota; kingdom Metazoa; phylum Chordata; class Amphibia; order Caudata; family Salamandridae; genus Pleurodeles; species Pleurodeles waltl. Next base: position 464,497,778 of record NC_090448.1, on the reverse strand, counting down.
AATAGCGATTTTGCTTAAAGGTGCACTTGAATTATGACCACGAAGAGTGGCCACCAATGTATACACAAACTAATAATAATGAATAAAATGTTTATTTTATGTTTAATTAAGCTTACATTAACATTTATGTTACTGCATCTGTATTGAGAATCTTTATAGGCCTTAAGTTAGCGTGAGCTGCGGGTTTTAGCTGCCCAGCTCTCATATTAAATGCATTTTTCTGTTTTTCCAGTGTGCTGACTCGCAAAGGGCCATGACCCTGCAAATGTTCTTTTTCTTCAACTTGGAACATGATTGTAACCATATAAATTCCATTCCCAAGCGCATATTCGGTGCCTTGGTTTAAAAGTATGAATAAATTGAAACAAATGTAGATTAATGAAATGTACAAGGTCACTTAGACCGATGGACAATGAATCTGCTGACCCAAAAGACGTGCCAAAGAGTGAAGTAACGCCGGATGTGCCACCTCCCAAGACGTCAATTATGAAGACCAATCAAAGAACCACAAATTAATGTGGGGTGGCAATTGGGATTACCAAATGCTAAGTTTGATAGGTTAAAGATAGTGGGGTATAGTAAGTGTCCAATAGAATTTTGGGGGAATGTACTACGAAAAAGGGATAAAAACCCATGTCACAGAAGGGTCATTAGAATTAGGTAGAGAATGCCATTGATTTTATCCAGAAACTCTGTCACTCTGTTTGGTGACTTTGAGACTTATTAAAACCATCCTCACCCATAGACTGCCCATTTACACTTTTCCTCCTTAAGAGGAAAGTGCCCCTATGCCCTTTCATTGAGCTTTGACTATTGGCGTTTTGACCGATGTCCCGAAGACGAAGACTGAACCTGTGCGCTGACCTAATCCTTGGAGGGTAATTATGACAATGCAATTTGTAATTTGTCTGTTTGCTTTTCCTTTCTAGGTACCAACTGCTCGCTTTTTGACAGAGACCATAGCTAGATGTTTTCCAAATTGGTGTTCTAAATTGTTTTGCATGAAGCCCAACATGCCAATGCTAATTAGTGGTTAGGACAGGTGATCATCAAATTGACGCAAATAGACAAACGACTGACATTATGCTATGTTGAACAGACACGTATTTGACACTTTGCTGAATTCTAATCTATGTTTGTGCCGTGTTATATTCTGATGTTTATGATTTTTGCCTTATTGAAATCTTACCAAAGTTGCCATATCGTAACTATGCTGTTGTGCTTCTTGGCTTTAAGATTGATGCACTTAATCTTAGATTGTAACTAATAGGGAATAAAATTCATAAAATTCTATTAAAAGGTGTGGTTATTCATGGCTGAAAGGTCATGGTTGCGTCGTCAATTTGATTAATGTCTTTGACCAAAGTGAAATGTATTGTTGTGATAAATATTGATGACATTATTGATATATTGATTGACATATTGATCAGCTATCTCGTCCTACGGTGTCTCTCAACTGGGTCAAAAGATTCATTGGCCTAAAACGAGTCCTAATGTGTAATAAATTAACATAAAAGGACGCGTTATCAGTTCTTTAGACTTTGATACCTAAATACTACTAGACCAAATTTGTATTTATAGGTAAAAAGGCCTGGAAGACCACTTGTGAATTAATTCCTATCACCTATTACCTGTATAAGACAATGCAATATATTCTATTCTGAGCTCTATTCAAGTGCATTCTAAAGCTAACTTGACTAATTACCACTTTGATTTCTCCAATAACGTTTAAAGCTATAATCGAGACCTAGATCAGTATGTAAGATACTGCAGCACAGGTAGTCCTTCACATCAGATTTACAACTTTTTCCCGCAGCTCCTGCAACAGTAACCAAGGAAAAGATGTTGGCCTCTTCCTCCATAAGTTACTCCCTACTGTACCCCCACCAATATTTGCCTACCTTGTTTCATCCTCCAAGTACCAATCTACTAGGTTTATTACATCAGTCAATGTCAAAGTGGTGGCCATTTACCACTTAACAGGTAGCAATGGCATATTTTCTGCCAGCACTATTCCCTCTATGCTGCTTATCATTCCAAGTGACCTCAAACTTAATCCAAACAACCACCACCAAAGTGTTCTATCCATCCACTGACCACTCAACAGCAAAATACCCAAGCCTTCCCTACACACTAAAAATAGAAACCACTCCATCTACTCCTGATTCAAATTTTTTTTGCCCAAAAATCAATCAGCCAATTTTGCTCTGATCATGCAATCATGTACACTTCCATCCTCAGCAGCCACACTCAAGCGTCTTACCAAAAAAGTTAAACACCCTCCAAACACCTTGTCGTCAATTCAGTCTTCAAATACATTTTACAGTGATCTTCTCTTCAAAACTACCATATTGAACTCCACTTAATTTGACCAATTTTATATCACACTGAGAACAGCATTAGACTCAAATTATCACAACTGAAGTTTTTCTCCTGGATCATCTTTTCCATAGTGCTGATTACTCCCAATATCAAAGCAATGAAAGCCAAAGTGGGTGGACTTCTCTATACATGGAAGAAAAATCCTACTATAGTACACCTTAATGGATATAAACATGTGTCTGCCGCGGCCCGTTTCTATCAGTACGTAATATTTTCTCTATGTTCCCTCCAACTACGACCCATGTAAATAAATAATCTTCTTTTCTCATTAGCCAAATCATGTGTACCTATCACACATTTATCCTTCCCAGCAAATAACTCTATCGGATATGTTTTCTTAAAGATGACAGGTGTCAGATGTAATCTGGCAATACTCATCTCAAGTGGGTCTTCCTCCTCATACATTTCTCCCGCACGTCCCACTTTTCTCTCACACTTATTATCCTGCAATGAATCCCATTCGCACATCTGCCAATCCCTGGTGAGCCCGTCCTAACCATTTCTGTTACAAAGTTATCAAGCTTTTGGCCCTGTCATTCCTCCTAACCATCACCCTGTTTATTTGCTTCATTTTATCTTAAAAATCCATGAACATTTATCTTTAATTTTCTAATTTCTTCTCTCTCTAATCGCAATTTTCCTGACATCTTTCAATCTGCATCCTCCGCTTTGCACTCCAGAACTTGCCCTTTCGGACATATTTATCTTCATATCCTCTTCGTATCCAACCACCTTTCTTCTGTTCTTATCCTTCTCTTCCTCTCAGGAGCACTTGGTACGTTCATCAGCCCAGTCTACTAGCCACAATAGCCAGTCTTTGAATTAAACTTTTTGCCTCATGCTTTGGCAATATTATCTCTTTCTCTGGTCTTTCATATCATCTTTATACAGATGATACTACATTTTTTCTCTTGTCCTCCTCACCCCCGACACAAATCTCAAACTGCCTCATAACCACCCACCACTGGGTGTTGTGCACATGACATTCATCCTAAATGGAAATAACCTGCTTTCCTGCCTCCTCAGCACCAGCCTTCATCCCATAACTGCCCATCTCATCCAAGCACAGTGGCCATAACATCCCCATCCAGGAACGTAAGAGGGGGACTCTTCAATTTATCAGTGAACAAGGAAAGATTCATAACTAATATAGCTAGATAAGCCAGATTTAAATTCCTGAACACATGGAAAATACTTTCATAAATGTCTTCCAATGAACCATAGCTCTGACCTCCACGTGAGTCTACTGGTAGGTCTCCCATATATTATTTTACATGAATGGATAACGTTCGAATTGTCACTACAAGAACCTTTACAATCTCCCTAGACACACTCCTACCCCATAGTGCAGTCACCTAGTCAGCTACTTGTCAGCTATAAAATATATAAAATAACTCTATACAATCTACTGATACTGTGCTTCGAAGGCTTAAAGGGCCCATCCCCAAGATACCACTGAAATCCAGAATCCTTACATTCCAACTCTCAAACTACACACAACGAACAAAAACTTAGCTGCCCCAAAACCTCCATGTGCAGTGTCTAGTACTGAGCCATACCGTTACTGGGGCATTGACAAGGAATCACTCTTCCTGATGACATTCGCACAGTCCTTCTGCTCATGTTGTTCATATTGGTACTCCAGGAACATATTGTCTGACAAGATTAACCTTAATTAACAAATGATTTTCCCATCCACATCTCGGGTGCCGTTGGGCCGATTTTCCCTCCCTGGGCTCATTTTGCTCTTCGTGGTGATCCCTAGTTACCTGGGCCTCCTGGTATTTATGGTGTCACACTTTGCAGGGAGCTGGTTTCACCAGTTCCCTGCACCAGCCTTTTACCTTTTCATTATTCTCTGGTGCTCCACTCCTTTTGCTTGGGCTCAGAAGTCCAGATCTTCCACCAACTGGTCCATAGGGGATGTAAGGGAACCTTCTTTCCTCGTCCTGGAGAGCACACTGGTGTAGGGGTCAGTTGTAGACAGAGTCCTTAGTCCGGTAGGGCATCAGGGTGCTTGTAATTCGAGTTCTCCATGGCTGCTGCCTCTGTCCAATTCCAGTGTCCAGCTGCAACAACAATAATTGTCTTTTCTTTATACAAGGATTTTTAATGGGGGTGGAAAGTTCTAAAAATACAGGCAACCCTGGACAATCTTAGAGTGCAGCATCACTCATTTACCCCATGTCATTCCTCCTCCACAGCATGCTGGGACAATTTAAGATGGCGCCGTCAAGAAGTCACTGTTCACAACTCAACTGGCACCTCAGGTCCGCCCCCACCTAACATCACCACCAAGGTCTCTCCCACCAATACATCAATGGGAAGCCCCCGTCCTGTGTTGGATCCAGAGGTCTGGACTTCCTTCTTTGTTCAGTGGACCTGGAATGTCCCTACCCTGGTACAGTGTGACAGGTAATTAACAGATGTATATTTTTCTCCCCACTCCTCATGAGCTGAGTCAAGTACTGTTAATTACCCCTTTTGTGTGGGGAGGACTTTATTCCCTCTGTTGAGGAGCAGAGTAATTAACTTGGTCTAGCAGGGTGACAAAAGGCCTGGTTCCTGATCATGAGAGCCCACCCTAACCAATAGGCTAAAGGTTCCTAGGGTAACCCCTACCCATGTTGAGCATCTTCAAGATGGAAAAGTCTTTAGCCACACTAAACTTGGGCTCTGAGGGATGTAGGTGTGTGAAGATTATATTATGGTTACCCTAGTGTTTTCACACATATAACACAAAAATCAATTTTGAAGCAGCCAGATACCACCAGTAAAACCATGATATAAGTCCTATGCTCATTGTGCCAAAAGACAAAAAAAAAGCTATACTTCAGTTATGGGGCCTAAGTATGCAAAAATGGTCTGTGGATGCTTGTGTCCACTTCTGGATAGGACGTTGTGTGGCAGTTTGGGTTGAGCTGTACCCACTGGAGCAGGCCCAAGATTGATTTGTATCTTTGTGGCTAAAGTGATGAAAAATTATAGACTGGAATGTGTCCACAAGTGATCACCTTAAGCAGAAATTAATTAAAGCATTCCATCCTTCACGTTTTTGTTACTTGCAGCACACACTGTAAGTGTGATGGGTAAGTACAGACCTGGGTCCCTTGCATAGTGTGTCATAGTACTCAAGCTGTGACTAAAGTAGTCAGAAAACAGTCTATGTTCCCATCTGGAGATGTCCTGGCCCTGTAGTTGAGGTTAGTCCATATTTGATGGAGTAGGACAAGAATGATGCCATATGGATGGTCTCTATCTAAAGTACAATAGTGATGGAAAATGATGGACTGGAATGATGTTATGAACAATCATCAGTGACTGAGATTAATTTGAGAATTTTATCTATCACTTTATTGTTTTTTGCAAAACATTTTCATGGAGACCATGTGTGGAATGGTGGAAATACAGGATTTATGGGGGTTATTATCTGCAGGTAGTGGGTTTTTCACCATTATGGACCTGGCAATGTGGCACATGGAATATTGTGGATGTCCATGACATAATTGAGACACAGTTGTTATAATGATGTCTGTCATTGATAGTGGAAACATGGAGAGCGTTTAAGCAAATTGTGGACATTCCAGGCATGTCGAATCCCACAACGAGTATAATGCTGGCTATGCCTGGTATATTGGTATCATGTGTGGAATTATGTGGCTTTGCACTGACAAGAAAGCATCACAGACATGCACATGCCAATGGGTTGCAAACATGAATACCTTTAACATAATTGTGGCTGTCTCTGGCGCAATGATGGGCTAACAGCATATTAGGTGTATTCCTGGCATGAGTTTGTGATACATGGCAAGTGGGCATGTAAGCGAGTCTGGCCCCATCCTTGGCAGTAGTACATGTGATTCCTTGCTAAAAGATGACAAGCTGATGTTTGAGAAGCAAATATATTTACTAAACATCAAAAGGTGCAAATATTAGTTTTCTAACAATTAAAAGGTGGTGTTGCATAGGTTCCCATTATCCTAATGAGACTACTGGATTCGGGTGGCAGGATCACTTGTACTACAGGGGACTGAGTCTGATCCTGCACCATGTGATACCTGTCTGCCTAATCCGGGTTTATTCAGGCTAACTATCAGTGCCTCATCTCCACCCAAGAGCAGGGATGATTAGGGCAACCGGGCGCATGACATACATGACTCCTCAGGGGAATTGTGGTCACTCAGATCTCATCCGTTTCTCTCAGTTACATTAGTCCCACATATGCAAGGACAATCATTGGCAGAGTAAAGTTCAATAAAGTTTTATTGAAGTAACTGCATCTTAGATAATAAAGCATGTTTTGCAATAACTAGGACAATGAAGCACAATAAGATTAAAATTGTGACAAGGAGAGTAAAACACAAGAATAACGCTACCATACTGTCACTAAGGTTTGTAGGGATAGTTCCTACCTAAGCTATGTCAGAGCACAGCATGTTAAGCTCTAATTCTGCCTTTCAGGTTCCCCCTGGGAAGACATCATCCCTCATACCTGGCCAAGAGACCTATAGCCTACATAAACAGCTGCAGCGAAGCAATCAGCAATCAGCATACAGTTGTGGTCATCTGGCTGGAATCTCCCTCTAATGTACATGGGTCAAAGTAGTGTTTTTATAATACAACATCTGATGTTCCAAGAAAGGATCCCCACGTAAGAGTATTATGTTTCTGTTAACATTGGAGACAAAGGGTACCACTTTTGCCGGCAACCTATCTTACTGCAGCCTTGAGAAAAGGACAGAGTGAAAGAAATGTCTTGTTTAAGAACGCATTGCTGACCTAGGTGAAGAACAGCTAGCTAGAGAAAATAAAACAAGACCGCAAATGTGGCTAATGTTAAAATAATATAACAAAGCTGAATAAAATATATCTAGGTTAAAGTGCACAACGGCACGCCTAGTTTGCTAAAATAACGTGTACAAAACTATAGATAAAATGGCTACACAACAGTGGTATTTCATGACATAAATTAATGTTAGGCGTTTTAGATAGAATTGTAAGCTTGGTAGGGAGCCTGAGACCAAGCAGAAAAGATGCCCTTCTTCGAACTTCATGAACCTCGGTTGCGTCCTGAGCCCACACGCAGTACCCGGAGCAGTTTCTCTGCCTTTGTTACCTACCAGCACCGGAAGTGATTATGTTGTTATTTGCTACATAAAGTAGTGGAAGGGTTCATCAGTGTGGAACATGGCAATGGACGAAAATAGGAATAATGGTGGTGTTGGAGTCTATTATGAAGAATTTGAATAAAATAGAAAAGTACTCAGCAGTGATGGAAGTCTACTAGGGCCCACTGAAAGGCAAGGTGATGAAAAGGAAGAATTATATGAAAGAGGTATGTTCCAAGGGGAAATTGGTAGAAACAAAGGTGGACTGGTTCTTAAACAACTTAAGGGAACATGAGGAATGTCATGAGAAAATGACCTGTGCTTTGATGTCACTTGGCAATTGTGTTGAAAATAACTTGTGATGCAGGGTACATCTTATAGTGCTGGGGTGCCTGTCAGTTTATTGATGAAATCAAGGGAGTCCTTTTTCATACAGCACCTTGCACCCTCTGAGAATAGTCTTACTATAAATTAGAAGTTGTGCCAGCTTCCTTTTAAGACGACTGGCCCCTCCAATGCATATGGACTCTATCATCATAGTCATGAAAAACTATGACTTAAAGGACTTCCTGGAGAACATTATACAGGCTGGAGTCAGAAAGGACTTGGAATAATGTGTCGACTGTGGAGGATGAGACTGGATGGTAGTTGTGCTGGCCATTTGGGGAGGAGTAATTCATCTTGGTGTTTTATCTAAGAAGAGACTGTTCTTGTGCTCCTCTTCTGTACAACATCCAGGGTACCCTACTTCCCTTCTTCTTGCTCCTTTGTTCATAATACTTTGAGGTTTGTAATGATGCACGTGATCACACACATATGTTTGTTGCTATTCTTGTTTCATGAAATATTTGGTTCATAGTTGGTTCCAGTGGGCTATGCAATGTTTTAGAGATGTTTGCTTTGAATACAGACCGTGTTTGGGGGTGTTCACCATACTGTAGAGTGTAAAGCTAAGTTTCAATAAAAAATCATTTAAACTGAAAGTTTGAGATTTTGCTTTGGAGAACTGAGATCATATACATGTTATGACCTGTGCCTCATGCCCACTAGGCAGGGGAAGACCGGCAGGTTCTTTGTTCTCGGGTGCTCCTCCAATTAGGTTGCCCTCCATTTTCTCTAATTACAGTGGGCATCCAATGGCCATCTTGTAAATGCCCACTAGACCTGACCACTGGTTTCTCAATTTGTTCTTTTCAATGACTCTGTCGCTGACCTAACGAGCTGACCTGCCCGAAGCTGAGGGTGATAGGGCACCTGCCGACCTCACAGACCTGGCTGGTGGGCTGTGATGATGAGCAGCTTCTGTTTGCAGTGTGAGTGGCACACTGACCCAGTAGGTGAGGACCTGGAAGGCTCAGCAGAACCTATGTGGGAGGGCCTGAGGTGGTGAGTCAAGGAATATGAGCCTGTACCTGTGGTTCTGCTACTGGTTGCAGGGCATGCAGTGGCTCTGCCTCCATGACTGAGGGTCCCCCAATTGAGAGGATCCTGATTGCGGTAATGTCATTATGGCAAGACGGGTAAGCTGGGTAGGCACAAGGGAAACTATTTTTATGGGGGATTTTGTGGTGCTGAATTTCGGATTCCAGGTGTCAGCCGGCCCATTGCTTTCCTGCTTCTCTACAGCAGGGCTGCGGGGCGTGAGACCAGGGATAAAGGTTTTCCCTTTAGGTTTCTTTTATTCGCCAGCAGTAGGACCTTTTACTTTTCTGCGTAACTCCCTGAACCAGGTTAGGCAAGGGAACCAGTATCCTCAATTGGGGGGCACCTGGTGCCGTTAGAACTTAGAAACAGGTTTCTACCATTGGAGGGTTTGGATTTTATTGACTGACAGAGAAGGGACTATAGAGATATTACGAGTAGGGAGAAGCACTGTAAGCAATTTTTTGGGGATGGACATGAGATAAAGAGGGTTACGATATTTCCTTCTTTGGGTGTCCTGTTTGATGAGAATGGTGCATGTGTGTCGCAAAGGAGGCTGAAGAGTAATGCTATAGCTAGGCCTGTAGCAGCACTTTTTGAGTTTGCAGGAAGACTAGGATTTAGACCAACACAATCTTTGCTTAAATTGGTGGTGGGCTTTGGGGTTTTAAGGACTGTAGGGAGATTCAGAGAGGGGAAAATGTGTTTGCAAGGAGGTTACTCTGTCTCCTGCAGTCTGCCCCTACCTTTATTGTCCATGAGGAATTAGGACTGGATTACATCATAGATAGGATGGCTTTGACTCCCATTTTTATGTGGTTTCAAGGCTGGTCTAACTCGGAATTGGTCCTGAATCAATTGATTATTAGGGACTGTAAGGGTCTAGATAATGGCGGTTGTATAACCTGGCTGTGCTACATTAGAGAATCCCTGCAGAAGTTGGGTTGCAAATGGTATTTTGAGCAGCCGGAATAAATTAAGAAGGCTGATGTGGTATGGATCAAAAAGCAATTCTGAGAGAGGGCCAGAGCTGTAAGGGAGAAGGTGGAGTGGCTAAAAACTAAGGTGCAGGTGTATGTTAATTGGATAACTGCCCCTGGGATGCAGCTTTATCTTGGGATAGTGAGATCCCACCACCAATGGCTTTTATTAGTAATATTTAGACTAGGGCACTCATTTCGACTTTGGCAGTCTTTTGCGAAGACCGCAGCCAATGTGGGAGCCAAAAGACAGCCAGTGTTGGTGGTCCGAAGACTGCCGTATTACATGTCACCTACAGATTTACTCCCATAAACAGGCAAATCCGACACCGTTGGCCTGACCGACAGCGAGTGAAAGGCGGTTCCAACACCAGTACTGTCGTGCCGGAAGGACTCCGCATGCCATATTACAAGCAGTAATATGGCACAGCGGTGTAGCATTGGTGGTGGAACTGCTGACATCCACCCTTTCTCAGGCGACCACCTCGATGTGGGCATCTGTGCAGCCCAGACAGGTAGATGGACTGACTGGAAGGGGGTTGTGTGTGTGGTAGGTGCATGTGCATGTGTGAGGGCGTGTGCGACTATGTTTGTGTGTGTTGGAATGGGTGTGCGTCCCTGTGTGTGACTGTATGCTTGTGTGGTGGAGGTGTGAATGTATGTGAAGGGTTGAGGTGTGTGTGTGTGAATGAATGCAGAGGGTGAGGGTGCACGTGTGCATGAATACGGAGGGTGGGGGTGTGTGTATGAATGCAGAGGGTCAGGGTGTGTGTGTGCATGAATGCAGAGGGGGTTGGGGGTCGTATGAATATGGAGTGGGTGTAGGAAAGTGCCATCTTGCCTGGCATGTTACCCCCATATTTCACTGTATATATGTTGTGTTAGTCTATGTGTCACTGGGACCCTGCCAGGCAGGGCCTCAGTGCTCATAAGTATGTGCCCTGTATGTGTTCCCTGTGTGATGCCTAACTGTCTCACTGAGGCTCTGCTAACCAGAACCTCAGTGGTTATGCTCTCTCTGCTTTCAAAATTTGTCACTAAAAGGCTAGTGACTAAATTTACCAATTCACATTGGCATACTGGTACACCCATATAATTCCCTAGTATATGGTACTGAGGTACCCAGGGTATTGGGGTTCCAGGAGATCCCTATGGGCTGTAGCATTTCTTTTGCCACCCATAGGGAGCTCTGACAATTCTTACACAGGCCTGCCAGTGCAGCCTGAGTGAAATAACGTCCACGTTATTTCACAGCCATTTACCACTGTACTTAAGTAACTTATAAGTCACCTATATGTCTAAACTTCACCTAGTGAAGGTTGGGTGCAAAGTTACTTAGTGTGTGGGCACCCTGGCACTAGCCAAGGTGCCCCCACATCGTTCAGGGCAAATTCCCCAGACTTTGTGAGTGCGGGGACACCATTACGAGCGTGCACTGTATATAGGTCACTACCTATGTACAGCGTCACAATGGTAACTCCGAACATGGCCATGTAACATGTCTAATATCATGGAATTGTCCCCCCAATGCCATTCTGGCATTGGGGGGACAATTCCATGATCCCCCGGGTCTCTAGCACAGAACCCGGGTACTGCCAAACTGCCTTTCCGGGGTCTCCACTGCAGCTGCTGCTGCTGCCAACCCCTCAGACAGGTTTCTGCCCTCCTGGAGTCCAGGCAGCCCTGGCCCAGGAAGGCAGAACAAAAGACTTCCTCTGAGAGAGGGTGTAACACCCTCTCCCTTTGGAAATAGGTGTGAAGGCTGGGGAGGAGTAGCCTCCCCCAGCCTCTGGAAATGCTTTGATGGGCACTGATGGTGCCCATCTCTGCATAAGCCAGTCTACACCGGTTCAGGGATCCCCCAGCCCTGCTCTGGCGCGAAACTGGACAAAGGAAAGGGAAGTGACCACTCCCCTGACCTGCACCTCCCAGGGGAGGTGCCCAGAGCTCCTCCAGTCCCAGTCCCAGTCCAGTCCCAGACCTCTGCCACCTTGGAAACAGAGGTGTTTGTGGCACACTGGACTGCTCTGAGTGGCCAGTGCCAGCAGGTGACGTCAGATGCTCCTTCTGATAGGCTCTTACCTCTCTTGGTAGCCAATCCTCCTTCCTAGGTAGCCAAACCTCCTTTTCTGGCTATTTAGGGTCTCTGCTTTGGGGATCTCACCAGATAACGAATGCAAGAGCTCACCAGAGTTCCTCTGCATCTCCCTCCTCACCTTCTGCCAAAGGATCGACCGCTGACTGCTCAGGACGCATGCAAAACCGCAACAAAGTAGCAAGACGACTACTAGCAACCTTGTATCGCTTCATCCTGCCGGCTTTCTCGACTGTTTCCAGGTGGTGCATGCTTTGGGGGTAGCCTGCCTCCTCTCTGCACCAGGAGCTCTGAAGAAATCTCCTGTGGGTTGACGGAATCTTCCCCCTGCAACCACAGGCTACAAAAGACTGCATCACCGGTCCTCTGGGTCCCCTCTCAGCACGATGAGCGTGGTCCCTGGAACTCAGCAACTCTGTCCAAGTGACTCCCACAGTCCAGTGACTCTTCAGTCCAAGTTTGGTGGAGGTAAGTCCCTACCTCCCCACGCTAGACTGCATTGCTGGGTACGCCATGATTTGCAGCTGCTCCAGCTCCTGTGCACTCTTCCAGGATTTCCTTCATGCACAGCCAAGCCTGGGTCACCGACACTCTAACCTGCAGTGCACAACCTTCTGAGTTGTCCTCCGGCATCCTGGGACTCCCTTTTGTGACTTCGGGTGAACTCAGGTTCACTCTTCTTCCAAGTGCCTGTTCAGGTACTTCTGTGGGTGCTGCCTGCTTCTGTGAGGGCTCCGTGACTTGCTGGGCGCCCCCTCTGTCTCCTCATCCAAGTAGCGACATCCTGGTCCCTCCTGGGCCACAGCAGCACCCAAAAACCCTAACCGCAACCCTTGCAGCTAGCAAGGCTTGTTTGCAGTCTTTCTGCATGGGAATACCTCTGCAAGCTTCTTCACGACGTGGGACATCCATCCTCCAAAGAGGAAGTTCCTAGTCTTCTCCGTTCTTTCAGAACACCAAGCTTCTTCCAACAGGTGGCAGCTCCCTTGGACCCTCAGCTGGCATTTCTTGGGCTCCTGCCCACTCTCGACACGGTCGTGGCTCTTGGACTTGGTCCCCCTGTCTTACAGGTACTCAGGTCCGGAAATCCACTGTTGTTGCATTGCTGGTGTTTGTTCTTCCTGCAGAATCCCCCTATCACGACTTCTGTGCTCTCTGGGGGTAGTAGGTGCAATTTACACCTACCTTTCAGGGTCTTGGGGTGGGCTATTTTTCTAACCCTCACTGTTTTCTTACAGTCCCAGCGACCCTCTACAAGCTCACATAGGTTTTGGGTCCATTTGTGGTTTGCATTCCACTTTTGGAGTATATGGTTTGTGTTGCCCCTATACCTATGTGCTCCTATTGCAATCTACTGTAACTTTACATTGCTTGCATTCCTTTTGCTATTATCTGCATAGTTTTGGTTTGTGTGCATATATCTTGTGTACATAACTTATCCTCATACTGAGGGTACTCACTGAGATACTTTTGGCATATTGTCATAAAAATAAAGTACCTTTATTTTGAGTACTTCTGTGTATTGTGTTTTCTTATGATATTGTGCATATGACAACAGTGGTATAGTAGGAGCTTTACATGTCTCCTAGTTCAGCCTAAGCTGCTTTGCCATAGCTACTTTCTATCAGCCTAAGTTGATAGAAACACCTCTTCTACACTAATAAGGGATAACTGGACCTGGCACAAGGTGTAAGTACCCCTGGTACCCACTACAAGCCAGGCCAGCCTCCTACATTGGTTGTGCAGTGGTGGGATAAGTACTTGTAACTACTTACCACTTTGTCATTGTGTACTTTTCATAAGAGAATAATATACAAAACAAGTTCAGTGTATGTACACCTAACCAAAAAGTTTTTCTTTTCTCCTCTTACACTTTCTACTAAATGCTGAAAAGTACTCTAAAACTTCTAAAGGTTTCCAAAAAGTTAGAAAAATATTTTTTCTCTGTTCTTTAAAAAGTTCTGACACTTTTTCTTTCTTCTCACTGTCTCTAAACATTCTTCTATCATGTCTGATGTAGAGTCTGCTCTTAAAATGGTCAATACTACCTATGACAATTTGAATTACAAGAGCTTAAGGAGTATCTGCTTAGATAGAGGTTTAGTGATAGGAAAGAACCCCACAAAAGAGTTTCTATATAACATGCTGATTGTGAATGATTAGTCCCAAGCAGGCACTTCAAATGAGAAGTTAATAGATGGCTCCCATTCTGACTCAGGGGATCACCTTGAGGGAGGTGGGGAGGGCTCTGTTCCACATCTGCCCCTTAGCAGACCACCTAGCAATGCTGGTAGTAATAGGAGCTCCCATCATAGTAGGGATGTTTTTATTCCTGGAGGCCAGGTTGTTAGAGTCCAGTCAGTTAGGGACAGATCTCCCTCTGTTGTTTCCAATTTATCCTCTGTGTCCAAGCATTCCCAACCCACCCACCCTGAAGACAATATTTTAGAAAGGGAACTCAAAAAGTTGAGAGTGGAAGAGACCAGGCTGAAGCTTAAACAGCAACAGCTGGCTCTAGATAGGGAATCCCTAGACCTGGAGAAGGAGAGACAGAGATTGGGGTTTGGACCCCATGGTGGCAGAAACAGCAGTATTCCTGATAGTAATCCTCTTAGAGAGCATGATTCCAGGAATCTGCACAAGATAGTTCCCCCTTACAAGGAGGGGGATGACATCAACAAGTGGTTTGCTGCACTTGAGAGAGCCTGTATGGTACAGGGGGTCCCTCTAAGGCAGTGGGCTGCTATATTGTGGCTATCTTTCAATGGAAAGGGTAGGGATAGGCTCCTTACTGTTAGAGAAAGTGATGCTAACAATTTTGCAGTTTTGAAGGATGCACTCTTGGATGGATTTGGCTTAACCACTGAACAATACAGGATTAAGTTCAGAGACACCAGAAAAGAGTCCTCACAAGACTGGATAGACTTTGTTGACTGTTCAGTGAAGGCCTTGGAGGGGTGGTTACATGGCAGTAAAGTTTCTGACTATGAAAGCCTGTATAATCTTATTCTGAGAGAGCATATCCTTAAAAACTGTGTGTCTGACTTGTTACACCAATATCTAGTGGACTCAGATCTGACCTCTCCCCAAGAATTGGGAAAGAAGGCAGACAAATGGGTCAGAACAAGAGTGAACAGAGACGTTCATACAGGGGGTGACAAGGATGGCAAGAAGAAGGATGGTAAGTCTTCTGACAAGGGTGGGGGCAAAAGTAAAACTGAGTCTTCATCAGGCCCACAAAAATCCTCTGGTGGGGGTGGTGGGTCCAAATCCTCTTCAAATCAAGTTAAAAAGCCTTGGTGTTATTTCTGTAAAGTCAAAGGCCATTGGACAACTGATGCCAGTTGTCCAAAGAAAAACACCAAACCTCCCACTAAAACAACCCCTATTGGAAATTCTAGTGACCCTAGTAATAGCAGTGGTGGTGGGAGCAAACCTACTAATAGCCAATCCAAGGGACTAGCTGGGCTCACCTTTGGTAATTTAGTTGGGGTTGGTCTTGTTAGGGAGACCACATAGGCTGTGTTAGTCTCTGAAGGTGCCATTGATTTGGCCACCTTGGTTGCTTGTCCCCTTAATATGGATTAGTACAAGCAACTTCCCCTAATAAATGGTGTTGAGGTTCAGGCCTACAGGGACACAGGTGCCAGTGTTACCATGGTGAAAGAGAAACTGGTACACCCTGAACATCACCTACTTGGTCACCAGTACCAAGTGACAGACGCTCATAACAACACTCTTAGCCACCCCATGGCTGTTGTGAATCTCAACTGGGGGGGGGGGGGATTACTGGTCCAAAGAAAGTTGTGGTTGCCTCAGATTTACCTGTAGACTGTCTACTAGGGGACGATTTAGAGACATCAGCTTGGGCAGAAGTGGAGTTGGAGGCTCATGCAGCAGTGCTGGGCATTCCTGGGCATATTTTTGCTTTGACAAGGGCTCAGGCCAAAAAGCAAAAAGGACAGGGTAACTTGGATCCTGGAACAATGGACCAAGTGCTCCCTAAAGCTAGGGGTAGCAAGGGCAAATCCCTACCCACTATCCCTCCCTCTACAGATGATTCTCCTTCTGAGGAAGAAGAATTTCCTCCCTGTGCAGAACCTTCACCAGATGAGCTGGCAGCAGACACTGCTGAGCTTTTGGGTGGAGGGGGGCCTGCCAGGGAAGAGCTGGGTGTGGCACAGCAATCCTGTCCCACATTAGAGGGTCTCAGACAGCAAGCTGTCAAGCAGCAAAATGGGGATGTCAGTGACTCACATAGAGTTTACTGGGAGGACAACCTCTTGTACACAGAGGCAAGGGACCCAAAACCTGGAGCAGCCAGGAGATTGGGCATTCCCCTGCAGTACAGAGAGTTCCTCCTAACTCTGGCACATGACATTCCTTTGGCTGGGCATTTGAGCCAGATCAAAACATGGGAAAGGCTTGTCCCCCTGTTTCACTGGCCTAGGATGTCAGAGGACACAAAAGATTTTTGTAAGTCTTGTGTGACCTGCCAAGCCAGTGGCAAGACTGGTGGCACACCAAAGGCTCCCCTTTTTCCACTACTTGTGGTTGAGGTCCCCTTTGAAAGGGTAGGGGTTGACAAAGTTGCCCCCCTTGACCCTCCTTCTGCTTCAGGCAATAGGTTTATCTGGGTGGTTGTGGACCATGCCACAAGATATCCTGAAGCAATTCCTCTAAGGACCACTACAGCACCTGCAGTGGCAAAAGCCCTCCTGGGAATCTTTTCCAGGGTGGGTTTCCCAAAATAGGTTGTATCAGACAGGGGTAGCAACTTTATGTCTGCATACTTGAAAGCTATGTGGAAGGAATGTGGTTTAACATACAAATTCACCACACCTTATCATCCACAAACTAATGGACTGGTAGAGAGGTTTAATAAAACTCTCAAAGGTATGATAATGGGACTCCCTGAAAAACTCAGGAGGAGATGGGATGTCCTGTTACCTTGCCTCCTTTTTGCTTACAGGGAGGTACCCCAGAAAGGAGTGGGCTTCAGCTCCATTGAACTCCTCTTTGGACACCCTGTAAGAGGTCCACTAACACTTGTGAAGGAAGGTTGGGAACAACCTTTAAAAGATCCCAAACAGGACATAGTGGACCATGTACTTGGCCGAAGATCCAGAATGGCTGAGTATATGAAAAAGGCCAGTAAAAACCTTCAGGCCAGCCAAGAGCTCCAGAAGCAATGGCATGACCAGAAGGCTGTTCTGATCCAGTACAAACCAGGACAGAAGGTGTGGGTATTGGAGCCTGTGGCCCCAAGAGCACTCCAGGACAAATGGAGTGGACCCCATCTAATTCTTGAGAAAAAGGGTGAGGTTACCTATCTGGTAGACCTGGGCACTGCCAGGAGTCCCCTTAGGGTGATTCATGTCAACCGCCTAAAACCCTACTATGACAGGGCTGATCTCACCCTGCTCATGTCAACAGATGAAGGACAGGAAGAAGAGAGTGACCCTCTCCATGATCTCTTCTCCTCCACTGAAGAGGATGCTTTAGTGGAGGGAGTAGTTTTAGCAGATTGTCTGACTGCAAAACAGAAAGACAACTGCATAAATCTCCTTGGACAGTTTTCTGAACTCTTTTCAACTGTGCCTGGCACCACATCTTGGTGTGAACACACAATTGATACCAGAGACAGCTTGCCTGTCAAAAGTAAAATCTATAGGCAGCCTGACCATGTCAGGGACTGCATAAAACAAGAGTACAGAAAATGCTTGATCTAGGAGTGGTTGAACCTTCTGAAAGCCCATGGGTGAGTCCTGTGGTGCTTGTACCAAAGCCTCACTCAAAAGATGGAAAAAGGGAGGTGAGGTTTTGTGTTGATTACAGAGATCTCAACCAGGTAACAAAAACGGATGCTCACCCTATACCCAGGGCAGATGAGCTCATAGATACACTGGCATCTGACAAGTATCTAAGCACCTTTGATTTGACTGCAGGGTATTGGCAGATCAAATTGGCTGAGGATGCTAAACCTAAAACTGCATTTTCAACTATAGGAGGGCACTACCAATTTACAGTGATGCCCTTTGGTTTGAAAAAAGCACCTGCCACTTTTCAGAGGTTGGTGAACACAGTCCTGTAAGGGTTGGAGGCTTTTAGTGCAGCATATCTAGATAATATAGCTGTCTTTAGCTCCACCTGGGATGAGCACCTGGTCCACCGTTGGAAAGTTTTGGAGGCTGCAAAAGGCAGGCCTCACTATCAAGGCCTCAAAGTGCCAGATAGGGCAGGGAAAGGTGGTTTATCTGGGACACCTGGTAGGTGGAGAACAGATTGCACCACTTTAGGGGAAAATCCAAACAATCATGGATTGGGTTCCCCCTACAACTCAGACCCAGGTGAGAGCCTTCCTAGGCCTCACTGGGTATTACAGGAGATTCATTAAAAACTATGGCTCCATAGCAGCCCCACTTAATGATCTCACCAGTAACAATATGCCTAAAAAGGTATTGTGGACAGCTAGCTGTCAGAAAGCTTTTGAGGAGCTCAAACAGGCCATGCACACTGCACCTGTCCTAAAAAGCCCATGTTATTCCAAGAAATTAATTGTTCAAACTGATGCATCTGAATTAGGGGTAGGGGCAGTCTTATCACAACTGAATTCTGAGGGACAGGATCAACCAGTTGCTTTTATCAGCAGAACTTTGACCCCTAGAGAAAAGCTTTGGTCTGTCATAGAGAGGGAGGCCTTTGCTGTGGTCTGGGCACTGAAAAAATTGAGGCCATACCTGTTTGGCACTCACTTTATTGTTCAGACAGACCACAAACCTCTACTTTGGCTAAAACAAATGAAAGGTGAAAATCCTAAATTGTTGAGGTGGTCCATATCTCTACAGGGAATGGACTATACAGTGGAACATAGACCTGGGAGTACCCACTCCAATGCAGATGGACTCTCCAGATATTTCTACTTAGACAATGAAGACTCATCAGGTCATGGCTAGTCTTATTGTCCTTCGTTTGGGGGGGGGGGGTTGTGTTGGAAAGTACCATCTTGCCTGGCATGTTACCCCCATATTTCACTGTATATATGTTGTTTTAGTCTATGTGTCACTGTGCTCATAAGTATGTGCCCTGTATGTGTTCCCTGTGTGATACCTAACTGTCTCACTGTGGCTCTGATAACCAGAACCTCAGTGGTTATGCTCTCTCTACTTTCAAAATTTGTCACTAACAGGCTAGTGACTAAATTTACCAATTCACATTGGCATACTGGTACACCCATATAATTCCCTAGTATATGGTACTGAGGTACCCAGGGTATTGGGTTTCCAGGAGATCCCTATGGGCTGCAGCATTTCTTTTTCCACCCATAGGGAGCTCTGACAATTCTTACACAGGCATGCCAGTGCAGCCTGAGTGAAATAACGTCCACCTAATTTCCAGCCATTTACCACTGCACTTAAGTAACTTATAAGTCACCTATATGTCTAACCTTCACCTAGTGAAGGTTGGGTGCAAAGTTACTTAGTGTGTGGGCACCCTGGCACTAGCCAAGGTGCCCCCACATCGTTCAGGGCAAATTCCCCGGACTTTGTGAGTGCGGGGACACCAATACACGCGTGCACTGTACATAGGTCACTACCTATGTACAGCGTCACAATGGTAACTCCGAACATGGCCATGTAACATGTCTAAGATCATGGAATTGTCACCCCAATGCCATTCTGGCATTGGGGGGACAATTCCGTGATCCCCCGGTTCTCTAGCACAGAACCCGGGTACTGCCAAACTGCCTTTCGGGGTCTCCACTGCAGCTGCTGCTGCTGCCACCCCCTCAGACAGGTTTCTGCCCTCCTGGGGTCCAGGCAGCCCTGACCCAGGAAGGCAGAACAAAGGACTTCCTCTGAGAGAGGGTGCAACACCCTCTGCCTTTGGAAATAGGTGTGAAGGCTGGGGAGGAGTAGCCTCCCCCCACCTCTGGAAATGCTTTGATGGGCACAGATGGTGCCAATCTCTGCATAAGCCAATCTACACCGGTTCAGGGATCCCCCAGCCCTGCTCTGGCGTGAAACTGGACAAAGGAAAGGGGAGTGACCACTCCCCTGACCTGCACCTCCCAGGGGAGGTGCCCAGAGCTCCTCCAGTGTGTCCCAGACCTCTGCCATCTTGGAAACAGAGGTGTTCGTGGCACACTGGACTGCTCTGAGTGGCCAGTGCCAGCAGGTGACGTTTGAGGCTCTTACCTCTCTTGGTAGCCAATCCTCCTTCCTAGGTAGCCAAACCTCCTTTTCTGGCTATTTAGGGTCTCTGCTTTTGGGATCCCACCAGATAACGAATGTAAGAGCTCACCAGGGTTCCTCTGCATCTCCCTCTTCACCTTCCGTCAAAGGATCGACCGCTGACTGCTCAGGACACCTGCAAAACCGCAACAAAGTAGCAAGACGACTACTAGCAACCTTGTATTGCTTCATCCTGCTGGCTTTCTCGACTGTTTCCAGGTGGTGCATGCTCTGGGGGTAGCCTGCCTCCTCTCTGCACCAGGAGCTCTGAAGAAATCTCCAGTGGGTCGACTGAATCTTCCCCCTGCAACTGCAGGCAACAAAAGACTGCATCACCGGTCCACTGGGTCCCCTCTCAGCACGACGAGCGTGGTCCCCGGAACTCAGCAACTCTGTCCAAGTGACTCCCACAGTCCAGTGACTCTTCAGTCCAAGTTTGGTGGAGGTAAGTCCCTGCCTCCCCACGCTAGACTGCATTGCTGGGTACCCCATGATTTTCAGCTGCTCCGGCTCCTGCGCACTCTTCCAGGATTTCCTTCATGCACAGCCAAGCCTGGGTCCCCAACACTCCGGCGTCGTGGGGCTCCCTTTTGTGACTTCGGGTGGACTCCGGTTCACTCTTCTTCCAAGTGCCTGTTCAGGTACTTCTGAGTGTGCTGCCTGCTTCTGTGAGGGCTCCCTGACTTGCTGGGCGCACCCTCTGTCTCCTCATCCAAGTAGCAACATCCTGGTCTCTCCTGGGCCACAGCAGCATCCAAAAACCCTAACCGCGACCCTTGCAGCTAGCAAGGCTTGTTTGCGGTCTTTCTGCATAGGAACACCTCTGCAAGCTTCTTCACGACGTGGGACATCCATCCTCCAAAGGGGAAGTTCCTAGTCCTCTCCGTTCTTTCAGAACACCAAGCTTCTTCTAACAGGTGGCAGATCCCTTGCACCCTCAGCTGGCATTTCTTGGGCTCCTGCCCACTCTCGACACTGTCGCGACTCTTGGACTTGGTCTCCTTGTCTTACAGGTACTCAGGTCTGGAAATCCACTGTTGTTGCATTGCTGGTGTTTGTTCTTCCTGCAGAATCCCCCTATCATGACTTCTGTGCTCTCTGGGGGTAGTAGGTGCACGTTACACCTACCTTTCAGGGTCTTAGTGTGGGCTATTTTTCTAACCCTCACCGTTTTCTTACAGTCCCAGCGACCATCTACAAGCTCAAATAGGTTTGGGGTCCACTCGTGGTTCGCATTCCACTTTTGGAGTATATGGTTTGTGTTGCCCCTATACCTATGTGCTCCTATTGCAATCTACTATAACTTTACATTGCTTGCATTACTTCCTTTTGCTATTAACTGCATAATTTTGGGTTGTGTGCATATATCTTGTGTATATAACTTATCCTCATACTGAGGGTACTCACTGAGATACTTTTGGCATATTGTCATAAAAATAAAGTACCTTTATTCTTAGTACTTCTTTGTATTGTGTTTTCTTATGATATTGTGTATATGACACCAGTGGTATAGTAGGAGCTTTACATGTCTCCTAGTTCAGCCTAAGCTGCTTTGCCACAGCTACCTTCTATCAGCCTAAGCTGCTAGAAACACCTCTTCTACACTAATAAGGGATAACTGGACCTGGCACAAGGTGTAAGTACCTCTGGTACCCACTACAAGCCAGGCCAGCATCCTACAGTGAGTGCATATACGAGCGAGTAGGGGTGCCTGTCTGTGTGCAAGCGAGTGGGGGTGCATGTCTGTTTGTGTGTGAGCGAGTGGGGGTGCGTGTCTGTTTGTGTGTGAGCAAGTGGGGGTGTCTGTATGTATGCATGCGATTGGGTGGGGGTGTTTGGTTGTATGCGTGCGGTCGGGTGGTGGTGTTGGGAGGTATGCGTGCGGTCGGGTGGGTTGTGTGTCAGGAAGTGTGTGGGCGATAGGGTGTTTGTGTCTGGAAGTGTGTGGGCGAATGGAGGGTGTGTCTGCAAGTGTGTGGGTGAGTGGGGATGCGTGTGCCGGTGACAGGAATGGGGATTCCAGTTGCTGGGTGTGTTACCACCAGGGTTTTCATGGCGGGACGACTGCCATGAAAAGCCTGGAGGTGTGCTGTCTCATAATTCGGCAAGCGGTCTTAGGCATGCCACCGGCCCAGAGGAGCTCACCCCAAGCCTCCCCGGTCCGACCACACCAGCGGCGATGTGGCGGTTTGGCTTCAGTCAAACTGCTGAACTCGTAATGAGGCGGTCTTTACCTATGCGACCGCAGCGGTAAGACCGCCACACTCATAATGAGAGCCTAGGTCTTTTGCCAAATCTCTTAGCTGACCCGGTGACAGGCCATAAAGACATTATTCTGCTTCCCTGTACTTGCGATAACTTTTCAAACCAGGATACTTTGCATTTTCTTCTTTTTTTGTGATTATTATGTTTCCATGAGATGGCGCTTTATATATTACCCTTGGTGCAAGGGCAAGGTTTTGTTCAGGCTAAGCCTGCGTTAATTTACTTACAGCTGTTGCATACACCTTGGATCTATTTTAGCGTAGCCCGTTTTCTGGCACGTGCCTTATGAATGAGGAATTGTAGAGTGTTTACTCAGTGGACTGACTTTGATAAACTAGTGTCTTTAGGGTGTTACTTTTTATCATATAATTGTGGTTATGGTTTTTAGTCACTAGTTTTTTTAAACAGGGTGTGTTATTTTTTAAATTTTGTACGGAAGGGACTAGTTAGTTTTGGTATTTATATGAACGTGATGTATATGTTTTTGACTGTTATATTCTGAGTTGCATGTCTTTAAAGGATTGTTTTTAAATCTGAATAAAGGATATATTGGATCTGTTCAATGAGCCCAAGACTCTTCCCTTTTCTTGCAAAACTGCTCAGGCCTCCTTCCTGCCCCTGATTTTCCCAGTGACTCATTTGTTTTCCACCAAGGCCCGAGATTTCCCAAGATTTCAAATGCATGCGAGATTTGGGGGCAGCGGCGGCCGTGCTTTAGGGCGGAGGGGCCATGCTCCCCCACCTTTTGCCCCTCATGAAGAGTGTCTGTCCGGCTGAACAAAGGCCAGCCTGACAGACACTCTTCATGTTCAGCTCAGACAGCCAGGAGTGAGACATGCGCTATTTGCGCAGACTCCTGGCTGCCTGAGCTGAACTTTGCTGGGCTGAGGAGGTCACAGCTCCTGTGGGCGTGACCTCCTCGGCTCAGCAAAGGTGCCTCGAGGCCCTCCCCCGGGTGACGAGGAATGCATCACCCATTGACTTCGACCTGGGGGCTTCAGGTTTAATCCCTGAAGCGCCCCAAGCGAGTGTCAATCAGTGACACTTCGTCACAGAGTGGGGTGGGGTCAGCAGTCTCACTGACCCCATCCCACTCTGTGACAAGGCTGGGACTGCTGCCTTCCCTCATTGGCTGACCTAAGGTCAGCCAGTGAGGGAAGGCAGCAGTCCCAACCCTCCTGGGACCTGGAGGCTGAAGGTAAGTGTGTGTGTGTGTGTGTGTGTGTGTGCGTGATGTTTTAAATTGAATGTTTGGTGCGCACGTACATGTTTGAGTTTTATGAGTGTTGTAAATGGATGTGTGTGTGAAAGAATGAGTGTGTGTGATCTTTTAAAATGAATGTTTGGTGCATGCGTGCATGTTTGAATGTTATGAGTGTTAATGGATGTGCGTGCATGTGTGAAAGAATGAGTGTGTGTGTGTGTGTGATGTTTTTAAATGAATGTTTGGTGTGTGCGAACATGTTTGAATGGTATGAATGTTGTTAATGGATGTGCGTGTGTGCGTGTCTGTGTGTGAAAGAATGAGTGTGTGTGTGTGCTTCCTACCCGCCCCCCTTCCTCCTAAAGCTGCCGGCCACCACTGTTTGGGGGCCATTTTGGACATAGTGTATGAACACCGCACATATTTCCTCCAGCCTGTTTGGCATTAGCATTCCTAGAGTGAGGATAATGTGGCCTGAGTTCTTACTGCAACTTACCTGATGCCTTCCCAGTTCGAGCTCATGTTCCTGTCACCCGGTAAGCCGAGTACCTTCTTGAGGCTTCCTACTCAGCGCTCCCGATTCTGGCACCTACAAAAAACAACAAAAGAACAAGGATCAGTTCCAATATTTCAAATGGCAACACAAATAAGGCCAGTGCACTGTACCATTGCATAAACTGCAAAGACAACTCTAATTATATCAATATTCAAGTATTCAATTGCCAAAAGAGAGACTTACTTCATTGGACAAAGGGGTAGGCAAAAATGAATAATCAACATTTCTTCAAAGACTAATACACTCAAAAACGAAACAAAGATATACAATCATCAATACTTTCAATTGGAAAGGGTGAGTAACACTAACTAATGTACTGGACACAGATATAACTAGTATGTAGGATAGCAAATTGTAATGTTTATCTAACTGATAATGATTGTGTCTTGATGAGAAAATGTGTAATTCCACCCAGAATAACAATCGAGATACAGTCTTGTTAGTTTCTGTAGTTCAATTTTATTTTGGTCTTGTGAAAGTTAATCCAATTTTCCATTATTTTTCGTGCAATATTCCACTGGCATACAGTCAACACGTATTTCGCCCCTTGCCTGGTTGAAAACCCAAGCCTTTCTCAAGGCTTTATTATAATAGTTTAGTCAAGAATCAAATCATGCATAGAGGAGGATAATCATTGGGTGTAAATCTCATGTCAGAAATATGTAAGTCGAAGTCCCAGCCTGAATCTCGACTTGGACGGCCCTTGGGTTAGGTTGAATGCTAATGATTGTGAATTGTTTGGAAGCTTTATTGTGTGAATCCTCAGTTGATGGTGAAGGCTTTAGATCTGAAAGCAGAATGTTAGAGCTCAGTGAAGAATCCCTGTAATGCAATCCAGGACCACAGGTCAAAAAACCTAAGACCATTCAGTCGCGTCCTCTCTCCTCCCCAACCACTGTTCCTCTGGGGTTTAATTGCCAGCACTCATTCATTACAGGTCGTGTGTTGAGGGCTAGCACTTGGGCGAACTCTCTTCACTCCCTGATAAGCCTGGATATTCAGTTGAGTGGACCTTGAAAGAAAGCCAAGCCCACAAAATTTAAACTGCTTGAGTGAAGGCGGATCAGGCTGGCCTCTTTACAATCCAAGATGTGACCCATGTAGTGCCAGAGATAGCTTCTTATCCAACCATGGAAGAGTTAGCAGGTGCCTTGGCATCTGTACAAGCAGAAACTACACACACTGAAACAGGAAAACCAGACATTAAGATCTGAGTTAGCAAAATATAAGCCCAGCATTGATCCCTGGGCTTATAGGTGATGCTCCAGTCCTGCTCCCATATATGTATAACACATCTGATAATGGCACCTCTACAAGTAAAATCCCAAGCCACTCTGGAACCCCACTATTGAATGTGATTGTCCTGAACCCTGTCCCAGTGCCCCTGGCAGGCCAAGAATATTTCAGTGGTGATAGTTCGAAATTTAACATATTTATGAATCAATGCCATCTTTAGTCCATGTGCACAACCCACAGCATTCCCAAATGATGCAGCAAAGGTGGCTTTTGTTGTTTCCTATCTTCGTTGAAACACAGCTATGTGGTCACTTCCATTAGCGACAATTTGATGACCCACTGTTCTATAATTGTGCTGCCTTCAAAGAGAGAATGTGCAGACTCTTTGCGAAACACACTTTTATGCAGACGAAGGACAGGGAGTTGCTGAACCTGAAGCAGGGAAACAAGGATCTCTCATCCTACAAATCAAAATTCAATTGATTGGTGTCAGAAACAAATTGGCCTGTGTACAGGGGATCATCACTAGTCTACCATGGCTTGTGAGACAACCTAAAGGATATCCTTTCCCAAATAGTGGATTTCCCCAAAGACTGTTCTGACTTCATGGATCTAGTAGTTAAACTAGACCACCGCCTTGAAGAAAGGAAAGGTGAGAAGTCAAGTGTAAACCCCTGGGTCTTGCTGTTCCAATGAGAAAAAAGGAGACAGCTGAGGTGTGGACTTTTGATGGGACTGAGCCCATGCAGGCTGGTTGGATCAAAGTCCTCTATCCAGTGCTTAATTAGTGCTTGTTGTTCCCAGTGCTGAGCACCGGCACTTATTTTTGAGGGCCGGGGCTTATTGTTCTGCCCCAAGCATTTGCTGAGAGCAAAAGACATATGGGAAAGATGGAGGAAGGGAAAAATTAAAAAGTGTCACAAAGAGAGAAAGTAGAATGCTGCTACAGTGAGCTGACGGGGCAGGGAGTGGCATTATAGGGATTGAAGAGGCTCGAGATGGCTTCAGGATTACTCTGCCTCAGTATTCCGTGCTCGCACATATAATTGCAGCAGCCGCGTGTTTAAGAGGAGGGCTTTGGGCACTGGCACCTTTTTATTTACAAATTAAGCACTGCCTCTATCTAAGAAAGAGAAGGAAAAAAGACAAAAATGCAAAACTCCCAGAAGATCCGGGGCCCTGGTGGATGTTCCTGATGCCTTGATGGAAAAGTAAGAGACTCGACATTGGATCAGATCAACTCTTCGAGTATGCCAGGGTAGGCAATCTCATTACAACTAGCCAATACTGTGGCCAGAAACCCTAAACATTTCACAATGAGTGTAACCATGGTAATTACTAACCAGTTTCCAAATATTCTCTAAATTATTCTTGATTCTGGTGCTACTGGAAATTTTCTAGATATCTCTTTGGCCAAGACCTTAGGAATTCATTTTCTGCAGAAGAAACAGCCTGAACATGTGAGATCCATTGATGGGTCAGAATTCTGGTTTGATAACATTTCATTCTGAACCAGTGACTCTCATTTGTAGCAATGGTCATTCTGAAAGTATAAACTCTGATTTAGTTCACACCCCCTTCTTTAGAGCTATCCTGCGGGTGCCATGCTAATAAGAACACAACCCAAAAATAGGCTGGTCAGCAAAAACAGGGATCTTGGACTCATAGCACTGTTTGCAATATTGTTATCAGGCGGCCTCAGACTGGGTGATCCTGTTACTATGTACAACTTCACTAACTCTGAGTCCTGACAAACTCTCTAGTCAATATCAGTAATTTTCTGATGTCTCCAAGAAGGGAAAAGCAACAACCCTGCCTCCTTATTGTAATTTTGATTGTAGAATCGATCTGGTACCCTGACCTACACTTCCATAGAGCTGAATGTAGGCTTTATCCAAATCTGAAACTAATCACTTTAAAAAATACCTTAATGAGCTACTATCATGTGGGTTTATTTGTCATTTATCCTCTCATGCATCTTATCCCCTCTCCTTTATTCTAAAGAAAGGTGGGAAGTTGCACACATGTCTAGATTAGAGGACACTCAACAAGGTAACAATTAAAAATAAAGATCCATTGCCATTAATGTCAATTTTGCTGGACCAAGTACAGAGATACACCATAGATACAAAATTAGACTTGCATGGAGCTTACCAACAGATTCATGTCCGTGAACGGGACGAATGGAAGACGACATTCTGAACCACATACTTCTCTTCAAATACTGCCTCATGTTATTTGTCTCACGCAAAGCCTATTTTGACATTTCAGTTCTTTATCAATGGCCATAAGAATCTTCAGCTTTTTCAGTCTGCTAAAGCCCTCACAACACAGCAGATGTGGTGGTGATTATTCTCTAATGAGTTTGATTTTGTCATAACCTACCTCCCTGGAATCAAGCAGGCTAAAGCAGATGTGTTAAGTAACCCAGAGAGACCTACCCATCATTTCACAGAACAGAATCATAGTCACTTGCAAGTCTGATACTTTCCTGTGGCTAGCGTGAGAAGCCACTAAAAAGGTAGATCCAAAAACCTAATTAAAAGAAGCATCCTACTTCATTCATGACAGATGTTTTTTATCATGAGACGAAGGTATTTGTCCCTACCTTAAATCTAAGAAATAAGGTGTTGCAGTGGTGTCATTGGTCGTCCCTAGCTGGTCATCCTGGGATTTCAAAACAAAAGAACCCTGTTCTCATTGGTTTTGATGGGACACTTTGGCCAGAGACATGCAGACCTTCATACAATCTTGTCCCACATGTGAATGGAATATGGCACAAAGCATGCCCTCAACACGTCTTTTGCAACTTCTACAAGTCCCTCACGGTCCCTCGGATTCTATCAGTATGGATTTCATCACTGATATTTCCATGAACAAGGGCTTCACAACCATATTGGTAGTTGTTGATTTATTTTCTAAAATGGCTCATTTGATCTCACTTAAGAGATTGCCTTCTTCCAAAAAATTAGCATACATCCTTATTCAAAATGTAATTGAACTTCATGGATCGTCATCCATGTTCATTTCTTACCCAGTGTCCCAATTTGGAGCAAGATTTTGGAAAGGGGTCTGCACGGCTGTGCAAATAAACCACTGTTTGCCCTCTGCCTACCACCTCTAGATTGATGGACAGCCGTAAAGTATGAATCAGTCAATTTTTACGATGCTTATTAGCTACTGTAACTAGTAATTGGGTTCATGTCTCAACTTTGGCTGATTATGCATATACCTGTGTTCTTTAAGCAACCAATGTGTCGCCGTTTTTTGTGTAATTATGGGCGTCAACTTAGACCCATTCAGAAACTATTTCCCTCAAAAGAAAGTCAAATTCTGGTGGTCAATGACCACCTTAAACTGTTACAAAAAAACCTGGGCAATCACAAAAGAACAACTCCTATGTTCCAACATACCAATTAAACAGCAAGCCGACTGCCACAGACACCCGGTGCCTCCTACTTCCCTTGTAGATCAAGTAAGGTTGGTCACAAAATACATACCTGTATAAGGGCCTTGAAAGCTCCAACATCGATACATAAGACCATTCAAAGTGGTCAAAATCACCAATCCATTTGCCATAACGTTGGACTTACCTGAGTAATACTCACAGTTTCCTTCTGAAACCTCATGTACCTGCATGCCAACCTGATCCTCCATCTCCTCCAATCATAGTAGGATGGCATGAGGAGTTTGAGGTGTACTGCATACTAGACTCCAAGAGACAGCGGGGAGACTGTTTTACCAACATGCTAAAGTGGAGGAGCATCGCCCCACTGGATTGTGGGGAAAGGAAAGGAAAAATAAAATCATAATAACACAATGTTATTATAAAAAAAAAATTCTGAGTGTAAGGAACGGGCTGGAGGGGTCCGGAGGAGGGCTTTTGCAGCACAAAGTACTCATGTCTGTTTGACCGGGCATGTTGGGCCCGCCAAACAAACATGCGTACTTTGTATATTCTCTACCTGGCAGAACATGCACAGGCTCCCACTGCCAGTCTGAGCGGTGAAGCAGGCAGCTCAGACCAATCACGACGCTGCTTTCATGCTGGTGACCGCAGCTTCGTGATTGGCTGGGAGCCTGTGTGCAGCAAGGAAGAGGACAAGGATGGAGGGGAGACTAATGCGTCTTCCCCGAAGGTAAGCATTTTTTTTTTTTTATAATTTCACCTTTGTTGAGTGGCAGCTGTCACTGCTTTTAATTTCCTATCATGTCATTTCTAAGTCATGACATAGAACTGAGAATCTATTTGGAAGAAACAGGATGGAAAAAGAAAAGGAAGTGGAATGTAGAGTTCAGAAAATGCTTTACGCCTTTTGAGAAATGATAGACCTGCTATGCATAATAGTGACAAGAGAGGCCTTTTTATCTGTTTCCTTAGGCACGGGAGTTTCCTATAGTTCTTTCCTGTATTAAAGGTTCTGCCAACATCTCTTAACTGATTAACTGGATTTTACACTTTGTTAGACTTGGCATAATTGGAATGGTCTCCCCTAATGTTTTGCCTCTACTTCCACGGTTGTTTCTGTGTGCTGGACTCTGTTTTTGCTGTTTTGTTTGCTCTGGACACTTTACCACTGCTGACCAGTGCTAAAGTGTAAGTATTCCCAGTATAAATTATATGTTTACATTGGCTATCCATGATTGGTGTATTTGATTTACTAGTAACTCCCTAGTAAAGTGCACTAGAGGTGCCAGGGTCTGTAAATCAAATGCTACTAGTGGGCCTGCAAGACTGGTTGTGCCACCCACATTAGTAGCCCTGTAAACATGGCTCAGACCTGCCACTGCAGTGTCTGTGAGTACAGTTTTAAACTGCCAATTCGACTTGGCAAGTGTGCCCACCTGCCAGGCCTAAACCTTCCCTTTCATACAAATAAGGCACCCCTAAAGTAGGCCCTAAGTAGCCCCATGGGCAGGGTGCAGTCTATGTTAAAGGTGGGACATATACTTATGTGTTTTGCATGTCGTGACAGTGAAATACTGCCAAATTCGTTTTTCACTGTTGCAAGGCCCATCTCTCTCATAGGTTAACATGGGGGCTGCCTTTAAATAGTATTAAAGTGCAGATTCCCTTTGGGAGCAGATAGACATCTGGAGTTCGGGGTCTCTGAACTCACAATTTAAAAATACATCTTTTAGTGAAGTTGGTTTTTATATTGTGTGTTTGAAAATGCCACTTTTAGAAAGTAGGCATTTTCTTGCTTAAACCATTCTGTGACTCTGCTTGTTTGTGGATTCCCTGTCTGGGTCAGTTTGACAGTTGGGCTGTTTGCACCTCTCCTCTAGACAGTGACACAAAGGGAGCTGTGTTGTAGCCTTCATATCCTGATAGGCCATCTGGGCTGAGGGGAGGGGAGGAGTGATCACTTACTCCTGAAAGGGCTGTGCCTGCCCTCACACAATGCAGTCTCCAACCCCCTAGTGTATGTCTGGTGCATGGCCTGGGCAAGCCAGCATCTTGAAAACAATAGAAAGTTCTCTTTAAAGTTGGCCTACTTCAAAGGCAGAAAGAGGTGTAATAAGAGCACCCACAACCCCTGAAAATCAGATTACTTCTTGAACCAAGAGGAACCTCTGCCAAGGAGAAGAGCTGAGAAGCTGGAGAAGGAGTACCGCCCCTTTTCCCATGACTGTGCTTTGCTGGGTTGGCCTGCAGTAACTGCCTCTATCTGAGAGAGGACAAAGACTGACTTTTGAGTGACTTCCCACTGGTGAAGAATCTCCAAGGGCTTGAACTGAGCTTTCCTCCTGTTGTTGAAGTCTCAGGGACAACAAAGACTTCTCTCTGCCAGCACCTGGGCTTTCTGCTGAGTGTCCTGCCTGCCACGTGGTACCCTAACCTGTCTCTGGGCACTTGAAAGGTAAAGCTGGTAGAAAAGGACAGAAATCCACACAAAAAAGCCATGCGGGGAAACGTTTGACGCACCACATGCCTCGCAGCTGATAAATGACACGTCGACGGCCTCGCTGATAAAATCTATGCTCCACCTGCTTCACGGCTGGTAGATCGACACAACATGTCTGAATAAACAACACGCAACACCCGCAGCGGTTACTGTTAACGACACAAGCCCCCACACAGTGCAGTTTCTTGACACCGAGTGACCGGATTTCAAAGCAACATCTCTGGGTGCGGAAAATCCACGCAAAGCCTGCCCGGACCCGAGGTGCCCGTCCGAATCGACACATCATTCTCTTGCGGGAGAGAAGAAACGTCACATGCCGACCCGACCGGAGGAGGAACGATGCACGTTATCACTTGTGAGTGAGAAATCAACGCATCGCTGGCCTTTTTCGACGCACACTTGCCGGTGTGGCTTTATTTTGACGCTACCCAGGTACTTATGGGCCCTAACAGTGTTATCACCATTTTCTAAGGATTAAGGGGGTCATTAGAACCCTGGCGGACGGTGTTAAAGGTGCAGTAATACCGCAAACAGGCCAGCGGACAAAAAAAGGGAATTATGACCGTGGCGGAAACCGCCAACATAGACAGCCACTTTAACACTCCGACCGCCACGGCGGTACAGACAAGCAGCGCAGCGGTCACCGCCAACAGACAGGCAGAAGACAATGTACCGCCCACAGTATTACAACACACCAATCCGCCACCTTTTCCGGGGCGGATTCAGCGTGGATAAAAACATGGCGGAAACAGTTTCTGCAATGGGAAAACGCTCACCTTAACACATTCCACGAGGAAGGAGGACATGGAGGCGGAATTACAAATCCTACCTGCCCTTCTCTTCCTACTCATCTACGAAGACCAGCGGCAGCGGCGGCGAAGACAACGGTGAGTACTGCACCTGCGACATAGGGGAGGGGGGAGGCAAAAGTCAGGAACACACACACACACAACACCCCCACCCTCGCATATTACAACACACACACCAATGCATTTACAAACATCACAGTAACAACCCACAACCCCCCGGAAGAATGCAAACACAAAACAAAATCAGTTCAAACATTGTAATGTATCAAAATACATGTGTCAAATATATACAGATAGATATAAACTCATACAAAGGTATATACAGTACGAGAAGTAGTGCAGATATGCACATCTTAATGTCCGTGCACCACTAGGCCAAAAATGCATGTGCGAGGCCCACACAAGATACCTGTCCACAAACGGAGAGAACACCGCTGGGGCATCAGAGAGAAAAACAACAGGCACCTCAGGGGGAAGGGAAGGGGGGGCACCTCAGCCGGATTACAGCACCACGCCACATCCACGACGGGGCTCCATGCCCATTGATGTATCCTGGGGAGTGCAAAGCCACAGTCTCACAAGTCTCTACAGTGGGTGGGTTGCCCACTGTGCCATCCTGGGGAGTGCAAAGCCACAGTCTCACAAGTCTCTACAGTGGGTGGGTTGCCCACTGTTCCATCCTGGGGAGTGCAATCCACAGTCTCACAAGTCTCTACAGTGGGTGGGTTGCCCACTGTTTCATCCTGGGGAGTGCAAAGCCACAGTCTCACAAGTCTCTTCAGTGGGTGGGTTGCCCACTGTTCCATCCTGGGGAGTGTAAAGCCACAGTCTCACAAGTCTCTACAGTGGGTGGTTTGCCCACTGTACCATCCTGGGGAGTGCAATGCCACAGTCTCTCAAGTGGATAACAGTCTCCACTGGTTCTGGAGGGGGGCTGGTGCCCCGACTTGATTAGTCTCCCCGTGACAGTTCCTGTCCCGTCACAGTCCCAGCTGCACATGGGATAACGGTGCCTGATGTGGCGGTCTTTTTCCTTCTTCTGCTGTGCTGGCCCTGTTCAGCGGTGCATGCCCTGTTCAGCGGTGATTCGCCATGGCGGTCTCTGGACTGTTCAGCGGTGCTTTGCCATGGTGGTCTCTGGACTGTTCAGCGGTGCTTGCCCTGTTCAGCGGTGCATGCCCTGTTCAGCGGTGCTTTGCCATGGCGGTCTCTGGACTTTTCAGCGGTGCTTTGCCATGGCGGTCTCTGGACTGTTCAGCGGTGCTTTGCCATGGCGGGCTCTGGACTGTTCAGCGGTGCTTTGCCATGGCGGTCTCTGGACTGTTCAGCGGTGCTTGCCCTGTTCAGCGGTGCATGCCCTGTTCAGCGGTGATTCGCCATGGCGGTCTCTGGACTGTTCAGCGGTGCTTTGCCATGGCGGGCTCTGGACTGTTCAGTGGTGCTTTGCCATGGCGGGCTCTGGACTGTTCAGCGGTGCTTGCCCTGTTCAGCGGTGCATGCCCTGTTCAGCGGTGATTCGCCATGGCGGTCTCTGGACTGTTCAGCAGTGCTTTGCCATGGCGGTCTCTGGACTGTTCAGCTGTGCTTGCCCTGTTCAGCGGTGCATGCCCTGTTCAGCGGTGCTTTTCCATGGCGGTCTCTGGACTTTTCAGCGGTGCTTTGCCATGGCGGTCTCTGGACTTTTCAGTGGTGCTTTGCCATGGCGGTCTCTGGACTGTTCAGCGGTGCTTTGCCATGGCGGGCACTGGACTGTTCAGCGGTGCTTTGCCATGGCGGGCTCTGACCTGTGCATTGGTGTGTGGCATGACGGTCCCTCATTGCCCAGCGGGGCTGTGGCTGCCGGGGCCCTCCTGGGCAATGACTCTGGCGGTGGTCTCCTGACCAGTGACGATACTTGTGCCCTCCTGCGCAATGACTCTGGCGGTGGTCTCCTGACCAGTGACGATACTTGTGCCCTCCTGGGCAATGACTCTGGCGGTGGTCTCCTGACCAGAGACGATACTTGGGCCCTCCTGGGCAATGACTCTGGCGGTGGTCTCCTGACCAGTGACGATACTTGTGCCTTCCTGGGCAATTACTCTGGCGGTGGTCTCCTGACCAGTGACGATACTTGGGCCCTCCTGGGCAATGACTCTGGCGGTGGTCTCCTGACCAGTGACGACAGTGCTGGCGGTGGCGTCCCGGCCGCCGAGAAGGATGCCGCCCTTCTCCGCCGTGATGGTCACACCAGGCTGTGTAGACCTCTTCTGGCCCTTCCCCACCTTTGGAGGAGTCACAGCTGACTCTGAAATCCCCCTGGGACCCCTGTGAGTTGTTTTACCTCCAGGAGTCTTCAGCCGGTCCCGTCGGCCACTTTCCAACTTCAGAGCCTTTACAGGGGGTGGACTGGCAGTGCCTTGGCTCCGTGTCACACTGCCTGCCCTGGTGGCCGGTGCACTCCACACACCTTGAACACGCACCACTGGTACTGGAGGCTTTTTGGCTGAGGCGCTACGACAGGCCTGATGAAGTGGAGGGGGTGTGGGGGCAAAAAGGTCAACTTTACAGAGGGACAGTTTCTGACGAACACTGGGATGGGTAGCTGGAGGGGGTCTGGGAGTGGAGGAAGAGGAGGTGGTTGTAGGAGGTGTCACTTTAGGTGTTTTGGGTGCAGGTGCAGGTACTGGAGGCTGTCGTGAGGTGGATGGATGTTGGGTGTGTGGGTGCCCTCGTTTTTGTACTTTGGGAGGGGGCGTCACAGACACACTGGGAGAGGACACAGGGGACGTGTAAATGGTAGTGGGGGTGGTGAGTGCAGGTGAGCGGGGTGTGGTGCTGGGTGTTCTGGTGCGAGTCCTAGTGCCTATAGATGTAGTGCATGCAGGTGAGAGTGTAGACGACACTGGGAGGGAGGAGGGAGACGATGAGGAGGGGGACACAGTGGAGGCAGTGGATGTTGCTGTGTCTGTATGTGGGTGATGCTTGTGTGAGTGCCTGTGGGATGTGTGGTGCCTATGTTTGCCAGAGCCACTTTTGTGTGTTGAGGTGTGTGCATGCTGGTCTGATGGTGTGCTTGGGATGAGATGGGATACAGGGGATTGGGTCTGGGTTGTGGAAGTTGGAGGGGGGAGGCTAGACACAGGGACAATGGCTGCCATCAGTGCTGAGGCCAGAGATTGCAGGGTTCGCTGAAGGGCAGCCTGACCAGAATGAATGCCCTCCAGGAATGCATTACCATGTTGCAACTGCCTTTCTACACCCTGGATGGCATTCACAATGGTAGACTGCCCAACAGTGAGTGACCTGAGGAGGTCAATGGCCTCCTCACTGAGGGCAGCAGGGGTGACTGGGGCAGGGCCTGAGGTGCCTGGGGCGAAGGTGATGCCCACCCTCCTGGGTGAGCGGGCACGGGGCGAAGGCTGAGGGGCTGCTGGGCGGGCGGTGCTGGTAGGGGAGGTGGCGGCTGTACCTGTAGAAGTGGGGGGCACGAGTCTGTGTCGCTGGTTGGTGATCTGGTGGCCGACGTGAAGCTCCCCTCGCCCTCCGTCCCACTGATGCATTCTGAGTCCGTGGTGTGGCCCTCCATGGCCATGTGGGATGCAGCTCCCTCGTGCTCCGGTGCCACTGATGCTGATGCCCAAAAGAACAGGGAGAGCAGAAAAAGGGGGGGGGACGACAGAAGAAAGACAGGTTGAGTGCATGGCATACCGCTACCGTTGGCGGACAATACAGACACAGCAGCCCCATGCACTACACCGTGCTCCTGCCCTCTACAGATGCAATTCCTGGGATCTGGACTACATGGCTATGGTGGACATCTGCACACATGGATGCCACTGGGGCATCTATACCTGTACTTGGCACTCTCCTGCGGTGGGGTGTAGTGGCACATGGCCTGCATTACGGAGGGGCCTAGCCTATGGAAGTCGCCCTGGCCTAGGGAAATCCACAGCCCTCCTCCCACACCTAGACCCCTCAACTGCGCGCAAAGTCCCCAGAATGAGAGTGTACTCACCCCCATGTGTCTGCTGTGATGCCCTCAAGCGCCCATCCAACTCAGGGTAGGCCACCGCCAGGATCCGGAACATCAGGGGGTCATGGTGCGACGGGCACCCCTCCCACGTTGGGAGGCCATCCCCAGCTGAGCCTCCGCCGTCTTCTTGCTACAGCGGCGAATGTCCTCCCATCTCTTCCGGCAGTGGGTGCCCCGTCTCTGGTGGGCCCCCAGGGTCCGGACTTCCTTGGCGATGGCACGCCAAATGTCCTTCTTCTGGTGGGCGCTGACCTACATGACATGCACAAGGGAAGAAGAGAAGTCATTACCAACTGCACCGTCGATGTAAGTGTCCCCCCTCCCTACCCTTGCCATGTGGCACATGCATTCACATGCATTCATGTTCCCTGAACTCTGCCCCCTTCCCTCTTACAACCAGCCCTCTCCACCCAGGCCTAGCCCATACAACGTGCTACGTGTGTACTTACCTGTTGGTCTGGAGGACCGTAGAGTATCGTGTACTGGGGGAGGACCCCGTCTAGTAGTTTCTCCAACTCCTGAGCAATGAAGGCAGGGGCCCTTTCCCCAGACGCAGCAGCCATCATCACTTCCAGAATGAGGTCACAGCAACACTTGCAGTGTAGGTCCTCTCCTGTCGAAGGTCAGGTATCGAGTGATTGAATAGTTAGAAAATGGGGTGACGTCCGCGGCGGTGACGTCCACGGCGGTGCGTATCATCAACGCCGGCGCACTAGTTCATTGGTTCCTGGGACCCATAGGGTCCACTGTTAACCAATGCTGCATTGCGCCGCAGTCTACCACCGCCTACCGCGACAGTGTGCAACGCCAGCGCAGATACCTCACATCCCATTGTCCCAGTTTAGAGGTCAGGCAGCCGCCATTTCAGGGGCCCACATGGCTTCATTTATTTCTGCGTCACACATAGCTAGGCCTACACTCAACACACATACAGAAATGGTTTTGTGTTTGGTGTCGTGTTCTGTGTATCTGTGGGTACATACATGGAAATTTGTTGACTCTGTGGTCGCGGTTGTCCTTCCTAGGCACCGTCAGCTGGGTCAATTGAGAAGATGGCGGAATCCTCTGGTGTACCGACCGCTGGTGGACCTGTTGACAATGGAGGAGCGACATTTAATCATCACCTACTGGTTTGACCGTGCCACTATCCAGGAACTATGTACCCAGTTGGAGCCTGACCTGATGTCACCAATCCGCCATCCCACTGGAATCCCCCCTGACGTTCAGGTGCTGTCAGTGCTCCATTTCCTTGCAAGTGGGTCTTTTCAGACAACAGTGGCCATGGCATCAGGGATGTCCCAGCCTATGTTTTCCAACGTGTTGTCCAGAGCGTTGGCTGCCCTGCTGAAACATGTAAGGAGATACATCATTTTCCCTGAGGTGGAGGATTTGGCTACAGTGAAAGGTGACTTCTATGCCCTTGGACATATCCCCATCATCATAGGTGCCATTGATGGGACCCACGTGGCTCTGGTCCCCCCCACAGGAGTGAACAGGTGTACAGGAACCGGAAGAGTTATCATTCCATGAATGTACAGATGGTATGTTTGGCAGACCAGTACATCTCCCAGGTAAATGCTATGTTCCCTAGCTCAGTGCATGACGCCTACATCCTGCGGAATAGCAGCATCCCTTATATGATGGGTCAACTCCAGAGGCACCGTGTGTAGCTATTAGGGGACTCTGGTTACCCCAACCTGTCCTGGCTACTGACCCCAGTGAGGAATCCCAGGACCAGGGCAGAGGAACGGTACAATGAGGCCCATGGGCGGACTAGGAGGGTGATCGAACGCACCTTCGGCCTCCTGAAGACCAGGTTCAGGTGCCTCCATATGACAGGTGGTTCCCTATTCTACTCACCGAAGAAGGTGTGCCATACCATCATCACCTGCTCGATGCTTCGCAATCTTGCTTTGCGACACCAGGTGCCTTTTCTGCAGGAGGATGGTCCAGATGACGGTGTTGTGGCAGCTGTGGAGCCTGTGGAGCCTGTGGACAGTGATGAGGAGGAAGTTGAGGAAGAAGACAACGACAACAGGGAGTCAGTCATACAGCAATATTTCCAGTGACACACAGGTGAGAACATTTTTATTTTTACCATTACATTCACTGTCACACGTCTTCCTCTATCCTGTGTGTAATTTCGTAGCATTATTTGGTAATTGAGTTGTACCTTTCCCTTACGGTTTCACAGGTGTGGTTACCAACGTGTGTTATCTGCTTGCATCCTTCAAGGACTTGTGATGTGTGACATAGGTATGTTGGCTTTACAACTAGAAACACATTTTGACTTTGTCATTGATAATACATTTTACCAAATCACAGACTGACCAGATGTTTTTGTGGTTCAAGGGTGTTTATTGAAGTGCTCAAAAATGGAGGGGTGTTGTACTATGGTGATGGGGGATGGTGGAGGAATGTCCATGGCAGAGTCCAGTCCATTGGTCACACAGGTGCACTGGCCATATGGGCAAAGGAAGTGGAGGTGGGGCAGTTAAAGTATGGACAGGGTAACAATGTGGGACAGTGGGAGGAAAATCAGGGTGGTCTCATTTCCTGGCGGGGGTCTTGCCATCTTGCTCTGTCCTGTTCCTGGATCTCAGTGACCGCTTGCGTGGTGGTTGTCTGTCTGCAGGGGGTGGGGTGCTAGTGTGGTGGTCCTGTGGCGGGGCGTCCTGTCCACTAGCGCCGGCGGAGGTGATGGGCAGTTCATCGTCCATGCTAGTGTCAGGGGCCCCTTGGAGTGCCACGGTGTCCCTCAAGGTCTGCTGTATGTCCTTCAGCACCCCTACGATGGTGCCCAGGGCGGAGCTGATGGTCCTGAGCTCCTCCCTGAACCCCAAATACTGTTCGTCCTGCAGGCGCTGGGTCTCCTGAAACTTGGCCAGGACCATAGCCATCGTCTCCTGGGAGTGGTGGTATGCTCCCATGATGGAGGATAGGGCCTCGTTGAGAGTGGGTTCCCTTGGCCTGTCCGCCCCCTGTCGCACAGCAGCCCTCCTAGTTCCCCTGTGTTCCTGTGCCTCCGTCCCCTGGACCGTGTGCCCACTACCACTGCCCCCAGGTCCCTGTTGTTGTTGGGGTGGTGGGTTATCCTGGGTTCCCTGTAGTGATGGACACACAGCTGATTGACGTGTCCTGGGTGGGGAGGTATGGGCCCGCTGGGTGGGTGCTGTGCTAGTGTTACCAGAGGGTGGAAGGTCAGTGTTGGGCTGTGCCTGTGCAAGGGGAACCGACTGTCCCAAGGCCCACGATGGTCCGGGTTGGTCATCAGGATCCAGTAGGGCAGAGCTGCTATCGTCACTGTGGGCCTCTTCTGTGGGTGGAGTGGAGTTGTCTGGACCCTCCGGTGTGGTGACGGTCCTTCGTGATCCTGCAGGGGCATAAGTGCATGATTATTGCATGTGTGTGTGTCATGGTGTGCAATGGGTGGCTCACTGTGTACACCAGTGCAAGCATTCCTGTGGGGGAGCTTGTGTGATGATGGTTGGGGGGGGTGTACTGGGTATGTGCAGTGAGCATGCTTTGGTGATGGGTGTCCATACTTTGTTATGTCATGCAGGGCTTGGTGTAGGGATGTGTGGTTTGTGTTATTAGTACATTAGTGAGGAGTTGGAGTGATAGGGGAGGGTGTGAGGGTGGGGGTGTGTGATGGCATGCAGGTAGGGTGGGGGATCTGATTTAAGATTTGACTTACCAGTGTCCATTCCTCTACAGACTCCTCCGAGGCCCTCTGGATGCATGATGGTCAAGACTTGCTCCTCCCATGTTGTTAGTTGTGGGGGAGGAGGTGGGGGTCCGCCGCCAGTCCGCTGAACCGCGATGTTGTGCCTGGAGACCGCTGAACGCACCTTCCCCTGTAGGTCGTTCCACCTCTTCCTGATGTCCTCCCGATTTCTTGGATGCTGTCCCACAGCGTTGACCCGGTCGACGATTCTGCGCCATAGCTCCATCTTCCTGGCTATGGATGTGTGCTGCACCTGTGAGCCAAATAGCTGTGGCTCTACCCGTAGGATTTCCTCCACCATAACCCTGAGCTCCTCCTCGGAAAACCGGGGGTGTCTTTGGCGTGACATGTGGTGGTGTAGGTGCTGTGTGGGGTGGTGTATGTGTTGATGAGTGTGGTGATGTGTAGTGGTGTGTGGTGTTTTGTGTGTGGATGTTGTGTGGGCGAGGGTGTTCCTCTGTGTGGTGGGGTTGTCTATTCTGTGCTCTCTCTCTGGCCTTCGTCTCTATTTTTTGGTCGTAGGGGTTTGTGGGTGATGTGAGTGTGTGTTTTATATTGTGTTGGGTGTGTGGGAGTGGTGTGTGTATGTGTATCAGGTGTGTGTATTTCGAATTGTCCAATATGGCGGTGTTTTGGAGATGTATGTGTATTTTGAGCGCAGCGGTGTGTACCGCCAATGGAATACCACGGCTGAAAGACCGCTGCGTTGATTCGTGGGTTGTAATAGCATGGGCGTGTTTCTGTTGGCGTGGAGGTGGAGGTTTTGTTTTCGCCAGTTTAACACTGGACTTTGTTGTGGCGGACTTGTGTGGGTGTCTGAATTTTGGCGGATTCCGAGATGTGCGTCATAATAGCTGTGGTGGAATTCCGCCGTCGCGGCTGTGTGTTGGCGGTCTTCTGCACGGCGGTAAGCGCCTTTTACCGCCAATGTTGTAAGGACCCCCTAAGACTCTTATTCTTTTTAAAATTCATATCTTGACTTGTGTATGTTGGATTTTTGTTGTTTTGGTCTTGTTTTGTTTAGATAAATATTACCTATTTCTCTAACTCTGTGTTGTGTCATTTTTGTAGTGTTTCCACTGAGTTACTGTGTATGTTGGTACAAATACTTTACACATTGCTTCTGAAGTTGACTTCCTGCTCATGCCATGCTACCAAGGGGGTGAATGAGAGTTAACTCCGGGTGATTCTCCTTTACTCTGACTAGAGTGAGGGCCCTGCTTGGACAGGGGGTAACCTGACTGCCAACCAAAGACCCCATTTCTAACACACTTCTACATGTGGGATATGTTTGAGCAGTGTAAATGTAAATGTTATGTGTGCTATGGGTTGAGAATAATAACTGTGTGTGCACGTTGGTAGGAGTGCACAATAGAATCCATTTTAAATTACACATGGGTAAGGAAAGCTAAAATGGTGGTAGGATTCCATGATCACTGTTGACCTAGCAACCTGTTGTTAAAGAATACTGCACCCCACCTCCCCTGATTTGGCCACAAAAGGTTAAAACATTGAGATGAATGAAGGTGCACCCCCTCTTTATGTTAGATCTGCATCTACAAGTAATGTTCCTTCCTGTCTGAGCCAAATACCATTTTTACCTTGCGGTTGGAACAGCACCATGGAAGGCTCATTTCAGAAATAGCCTTAGCATGAGCTGATCATGCAGTAGCCTTGCAGGATTTGATTGGAAGAGCTCTTCCATATTTTAATTTACCAAGAGAGATAAACGTTGAAATCTCTGGATAATTATGCTTGGGCAATACTTTGTTTCAGAGTCCCTGATTATCAAAGGCATAGCTGTTTGCAGGTACACCTGAAGAGGACTGAGTCTGAAGGACAGAATATGCCTGACATCTGCCCCTTTTTAGTCTAGGAACACATCTGGGACAAGAATTCTACCGAAAGAGCAGTTGGACTGCCTTCCAAAGAGAAGAAAGCACCCTGACTACTGTGAAATTAGTTTGCTGGATTGCATTAAAAATTGAGTATCTGTCGAGAAGAATAGGTGCATTGGCCCTGCTATATGGGGACCCCTTGGAGCCACTGTCAGGTCTGTGTTGCCTCCAGAAATGAAGTCTCCTATTTGTTGTGAAGGATGAGGGAGCTACAATATATAGTTGCATTAACGGGGTGCAAAGAATGAGTTGTCACCTATGTCATAGTTTGCTGAGGTTTTTTTGTCCCTGACTCTCTGCCAGTGCCAAAGGGAAAACTATAAGAGCTCAAGGACATGCTTG
Source organism: Pleurodeles waltl (assembly GCF_031143425.1). NCBI lineage: Eukaryota > Metazoa > Chordata > Amphibia > Caudata > Salamandridae > Pleurodeles > Pleurodeles waltl. Next base: position 464,455,599 of record NC_090448.1, on the reverse strand, counting down.
GTTCCATCATCCGACCTGAAGAAGCAAAAGTGGTCACTAAGCGAGGTGAAGCTGATTCAAGAATCATTGACCAGATGCAAATACAGCTAGATATATAAACACTAGAACCCTAGGCAACAGACTTTGGGGGTGATTCTAAGTCTGGCGGGCGGCGGAGGCCGCCCGCCAGACTTCCCCCTCCAAAATACCGCTCCGCGGTCAGAAGACCGCTGAGGGTATTCTGGGTTTTGCACTGGGCTGGCGGGCGCCCGCCAAAAGGCCGCCCGCCAGCCCAGTGCAAAACTACCTTCCCACGAGGACGCCGGCTCCGAATGGAGCCGGCGGAGTGGGAAGGTGCGACGGGTGCAGTGGCACCCGTCGCGAATTTCACAGTCTGCAATGCAGACAGTGAAATTCTTTGTGGGGCCCCCAGGGGCCCCACGACAACCCATACCGCCATCCTGTTCCTGGCGGGCGAACCGCCAGGAACAGGATGGCGGTATGGGCTGTCAGAATCCCCATGGCGGCGCAGCGAGCTGCGCCGCCATGGAGGATTCAAATGGGCAGCGGAAAACCGGCGGGAGACTGCCGGTTTTCCACTTCTGACCGCGGTCAAACCGCCGCGGTCAGAATGCCCAGTGGGGCACCGCCAGCCTGTTGGCGGTGCCCCCGTCATTTTAGCCCTGGCGGTCTTGGACCGCCAGGGTTAGAATGACCCCCTTTATCATTTACCCTATTGCGTGTCCCTATTGGTGGCTGCTGGACAGTCGCACGAAAAAAACTGAGATTGTGATTTACTCTTTCAATGTATCAGTTTTCTGGACTATTTTCCAAGACCGCTGATGTAATTTTGCATATTTTTTTGGGCAATTCCTGTAATTATGCAAAATAAAACTATGCATAGTTTGCACAACCTCAGTTTATAGTTGCTCTAAGGAAAGAACACCACAAGTGACTTCCGTTGCAGAAGCTGTACTAAACGCACAACGTCCAAACTTAGGCTTTCTTTTTACAATGCGGGTGTAAAGGCTTTTATAAAGAATGTGGAGGTTTGTGATGCCCATAATGCAGACATGGCTTGGTGGTCATTCACTGCCTGTAAGTATTCACGTTTTGATGAAAACTAGGTGATGAGTGCAAGTGGCTGGTGGAAAAGACCACCTTCCTCACCAGCTGTGTTTAGGTGCTCATCTATTTCAGTTACTGATGGATGGTGAGTGATAATCGCCTTTTTAGGTTTGGTGTTAACCAAGACCTTTTGATTTTACTAAAAGTATCAGTATTATATCCTTACGTAAAGTGGCTTTCAGCCACCTCTCTTCATCCATTAGTCTGTTATTATGTCATTCTCATTTTGCTTCCTCCGACTACAGCATGGGGCAATGGGTCAACCTACTTCAGTCAATGGTTAACTTCACTTTGAGTGACTACCTTTTGTTTTTTTCACAAGGAGCACATCCAGACACAAGGTAGTTTCCCTCCGTGCCAGTGTTCTTGTTTTTTTACTTTATAATTACTTTGAGGTGAAAGCAATACCTTTCTGCCAGATGTGAACAGAGGCCACATTCCACTCTTTATCAGTTTTGGCCTTCTGCCAATGCTGTTGCAAATTCCTTTTGAAGAGTTATTTGCTTATTTGACAACTGGTACTTCACAGCATAACATTCTGGATCCATTTGAACCTTTTCTTTATTAAACTATCTTCTTTTTACTATGCATGCAGTACACAAACTGAAAGGTTCAATGTTATGCCTGCAAATTCATAAGTGGACAATTGTTCAGAACACATTTGATCTGGACTCAATTTCACCATTGGTTCTTTAATGAACTTTGTCCAGGACGAAAATCAGCTGTTATTATGTATGATTTGCAGCAACTGTGACACTTGTTTTTGATTTAGACAGCAGTGGTATGGTTGAGGCTCCCACTGTTGTAAACCCGCCTGGTAGCCATTCAAAAACGGAACCTGTTGTGAATTGAAGGCAGACCTCAGTGAGAGCCCCTGGGAGGGAGCAACAAACATCGTGCACAGATTCAGGGTCACCTCTCTTTCTGGTGCTTTATGCAGTATATAACCAATCGACGCAGACCATGCCTGATGCCTCTTTTGATTTTATCTGTGGGACGTTTAGAGAAATCCCGGAGGAGAAACTGTACCAAATTAAAAATCAGTTGCAGCGTATTGATAGCAGTATACCAGATTCACTTACTAAATCATCCCTCTTGGAGATTACAACAGATGTGTCACCAAGGGTTGTTGCCCCCGATAATAGTGGCAGTGTTCTTCCTCGCACTCGATCTGTTGCAACGCAGCCTGCGGAAGTCATAAGTCATACATCTAATGAAACCTCTGGTTCCACTCCCATGTTATCAGCTGGTCTACAGAGGCAGGTGGCTGCGACATCTCGGAGGGGAACAGTGGCCAGTCCCAACGAGCAAGATAATTTCGGATCCATATTTAAACTGAGCAGAGACTCCTTGGACTTACTGTCTGCCTCATGCCCCTATATTGTGGTGTTGTCTGGGGTCCCCATCATAGGGCTTCACAATCTGAAACTTGGCTACAACTGCGCAGTAAGGCCCATATTTATAGGGGCATATTTATACTCCGTTTGCGCCAAATTTGCGTCGTTTTTTTCGACGCAAATTCGACGCAAAACTAACTCCATATTTATACTTTGGCGTTAGACGCGTCTAGCGCCAAAGTTCATGGAGTTAGCGTCATTTTTTTGCGTGAACTCCTTCCTTGCGTTAATGATATGCAAGGTAGGCGTTCCCGTCTTAAAAAATGACTGCGATGCATATGCGTCGTATTTATACTCCCGGGCAAAAATGACGCCCGGGAGTGGGCGGGACTAAAAAACCTGCATTTGCGCCGGATTTTAGCGCCTGGGTCAGGGCAGGCGTTAAGGGACCTGTGGGCTCAGAATGAGCCCAGAGGTGCCCTCCCCTGCCCCCAGGGACACCCCCTGCCACCCTTGCCCACCCCAGGAGGACACCCAAGGATGGAGGGACCCACCCCAGGGACATTAAGGTAAGTCCAGGTAAGTATATATATATTTTTTTTTTGTGGCATAGGGGGGCCTGATTTGTGCCCCCCTACATGCCACTATGCCCAATGACCATGCCCAGGGGACAGAAGTCCCCTGGGCATGGCCATTGGGCAAGGGGGCATGACTCCTGTCTTTGCTAAGACAGGAGTCATTTCAATGGGGGATGGGCGTCGTAAAAAAATGGCGCAAATCGGGTTGTGGCGATTTTTTTGCCTCAGCCTGACTTGCACCATTTCTGGACGCCCATACGCCATTTTCCCCCTACGCCGGCGCTGCCTGGTGTACGTCGTTTTTTTTAACGCACACCAGACAGCGCCGGCGGCTAACGCCGGCTAACGTCATTGAATAAATACGGCGCCCGCATGGCGCTTCAGAATGGCGTTAGCCGGCGCTAATTTTTTTGACGCAAAACTGCGTTGGCGCAGTTTTGCGTCAAAAAGTATAAATATGGGCCATACTCTTTTAGCGACGCATTTGCGCTGCTTTTTGACGCAAAAGCGGCACAAAAATACAATTGTATTTTGTGAGTTTGCGCCGCTTTTGCGTTAAAACATGACGCAAATACGGCGCAAAAAAAGTATAAATACGGTCTGCAGATTGGCTAATTAAACATAAGCATTTTAATTCAAATAATAGTAATGAGATAATAATGGCCCGAAGAGTTGGGTGGGTGGGCCATTCAAAAAAAGCCATAGGAGGGAATTGTATCGTAGTGAGCTTTGGAAGGCCTTCATGTGCAAAAAATATGTTAAAATCAACGGAAGTATGGGGCTGCAATGACTGGGGGATTTGTGCTCTCCCTCTAGGGTACTTTTATAAACCTGATATGTCGGTATGGGGTTGCAGTATTAGTCACTTGTCTCCCCGCAATCCGGATGCTATAAATATATTTTCTCCCGTGAGTAATATCGATGACCAAGACTGACCGGTGGGTGCTGCTGCTGTTGATACATTAGTTACACCATTCATACCAGCTTTAGATATAGGTTCACCACATCGTGATATGATCATAGTCCCCAATAATCACCTGGGCACCAGCAATGCAATATACAGGGTATTGAGCTGGAACGTCTCTGGCCTTCAATCTAAGATTACAGTACCAGAATGGGTATCTTTCATAAGGCATTATGACGTAATCATGCTTCAGGACACTTGGGCAACGTAAGATCTGTTAATGGATGGATTTGAGGGTTTTAGTATTCCAGCCACCCCTCCCCGCTCAGGACGTGCTGTGGGTGGCCTGACAGTATGAGTGAACCTCTCTGCTCGGGGGTCCTGAAAAGCTATTCACACAAAAAATGGGAACTTTCAGGTTGTTAAATGTAAGATGGGAGTGACACTGTATTTAATACATTTTTACAATAATGATTTTAGTAACTTTCTGAATACTACATTTTTAAGCTTACTTGATTTTATCTCATCCTTACAAAATAGGGTTGGTTCTGAGGGGGAAACTGGCAGGCAATTGTCTAGCAGGTGATTTTAACACCAAACTGGGCATCCACCTTAAGCCCATTGAAGGTTTTGTAGCAACAGCCAACAACTCTACGGAGATCATGGGAGCTGTAGATACTCTGGGTGAAAATGTCGGGATATTTGGCATCTAATTATTTCAATAGCGTGATGGGTGTGGCCCCGTCTGATGCACTCCCGTTACCAACCTTCAGGGGCCATAACATGACTGTTCTATAATTTATATTTTTTTTATAGCATCGAACCTTGAAGATTTATTGTTGTATGGTAGGGTTGTTCCTTCCAATTTCATAACCCAATTGAAGAGACACTAATATTAGGTGATGATATTTATTGAGCTGTTCACTTTTATGGATACATTTTGTATTTGTTTTTAATCAATAAATCAATCAATCCTTCTTTCTTGCTTGCTTTCTTTCTTTCATTCTTTCTTTCTTGCTTGCTTGTTTTTTTCTCTTAAACTTTCTTTATAGGAGTTTTTATGGTACAATGCAAATGACATTTCAGAATCATACATGGATTGTCATATCCCGCATTGTGCTACATAGGAATACTTCTTCAACAGAACATGGCTTACAGTGGCATCATATCAAAAAGTGGTAGAGGTACCCTTCCTAATCAAACCATATTGTAGCATGTTGACATAAGTACCAAATAACTGGTGTAAACAAGAAAAGAAAAACATAACAACAATACAATGTGTCCAAGCTAACTCAGCATAGCTAATGTGCCCAGGGAGGCACAGTCAGTGGAGTCGATCTGCGTCCCTTCAGGAGTACTATGCGCCACCAGGCCCTTCCTTGCTGAGGCAGCACCTCTCTATATGTGGAAGATATGCAATGCCCTGAGATGTTTGCTACAGATTGTAAGCGGCAGGCCTCTGGAGAGGAACTGCACCAGTGGGTCCCATATATACTCAAAGCTTCTTCTTGAATCTGCAAATGTATCTGTTAGGTGTTCCATGGAGAGGCTGTGCCATAGTCTAGTGTGCCACAGTGCTATAGGGGGCGGTTCTGTTTTTTTGCAATATGACACCAAAGCCGTCTTGGCAGCTCCTAGTGCTAGCCACATAATGGAGCAATCTCCCACTGTTTTGTACTTCATAGCTGGGGCCCGCATACCAAGCAAAATGTGTGCCGGTGATGTTGGGATGGGGTAACCCAAAATTTCCTTTATTTGTAACAGGATTTACTCCCTGTAGGGACGAATAGCTGGGCAGACCAACCAGATATGTCTGAAGTCTCCCAACATTACATAGCCTCTTTAGCATCTATCGGACATGTGAGGATATACATTTTTAAAGTTTTTCTGGGTAGAGGTACCAATTGTAAAGGAGTTTATAGTGTACTTCTCTTGCCCCCGTAGAGCGATTGTATTTGGTGATATCGCATAAGAGTAAGTTTCATTGTTTTTCCTCTGTTGTTGAGCCCAGGACCTGCTCTCAAAATGAAATATAGTGAGGGGTGTAAGTGCGATGGGCCGATGTCAGTAACTTATACATCATAGAATTACTTCCCCTTGCTACCCTCCCTTGTAGTACAAATTGTTGTATAACCCAGTGTTTCAGTGGAGTGGAGTGGAAGTGTTGTGATGGGGGTATCTGAAAATCCCTGCAGCAGTTCTCAAACGTGATTATGTTTTCACCATGTTACAAGTCTGAGATCTGCAGGCATCCTCCCTCATTCCATCTATCAAAGGGCCCCGGTGTCAATCTTGGGGGAGGCTACATTGTGGTGGAAGGGGATGTACAGTGAGGGAAAGGATGTCACCTCGTAAGCCCTTGTTACTGTGTCCTATACTTTAAGTGTGGTAGCTGCAGTGGTACTGAGATAAGCGTTCTTTGGCCACTCTGCTCTAGGTTTCTAGGTTTATGCTGGTCGAGTCCAAACTGGATAACTTAGATTCGCAGTTGTGCCCACATTCTAGCCACTAGGGGTTCTACACTGACCACGAACAGCAGTGGGGAGAGAGGACAACCCTGCCTTGTTCCCCTTGTCAGCTCAAAGAAGGCAGATGCCACCCAGTTTACCAAGATTCGTGAGCGGGGCAGGAATAGTTGCTCATCACCATTGCTATGAATTGGTCACTGAACCTGAATCACCTTAAGATAGCCACCAAGAAAGACCCTTCCACCGGCTCAAAGGTATTTTTGGCATCCAATGCCAGCAACACAGTTGGAATCTTATTCTTAGGCGCCTTTTCCATCAGGTGGATTACTCATTGTAAGTTATCATGCGTTTGGTGATCTTTGATGAATCCTGATTTATCGGGGTGTATCAGGTCTGGCATCACATCTTCAAGTCTTTTGGCCAGGGTTTTAGAATACAGCTTTGCTTCTAGATTTAGTAGGGCAATAGGTCTATAAGATACACAAAATTGAGGGTCTTTTCCATATCCCAATTAGTGAGATAAGAGGTGTCAGTGGGGTCATCCCTAATTGCCTTCCGCAGTTCATCTTGAAGCATTGAGTCACACTTTAAAATGTTAGGGAAGTACCATCTACAAAACTTAGATGGTGGGCCAGTCAAGTCCAGTTCTCAACGGAGCATGATCAGATATGATAATTGGGTGAATAGTTGCAGATCTAATTGATTGTTGAAGGGGTTGGCTCATGAACATGTAGTCGATCCTTGAGTACGATCTATGTGAATGGGAGAAGAAAGTGTAATCCTTCACTGTGGGGTTAAGTGTATGCCATGCGTCGATAAGGCCCATCTTGTTGAGGGCTGTTTTGACAGTCTTCGCAAAGGTGCTTGTTTGCGCTCTTTGGAGATGGGTTGTGTCTTGTGTGCTGTCCCATATCAAAGTGAAGTCGCCCAGTAAAAGAATATCCCACTCTGCTTATCCCTCCAGCTTATCTAGGAAAGCTAAGAGAAATTGAAGTTGTCCACTGTTGAGTGCATATAATGTAGCCACTGTACATGCCCTGCCTCCAAAATTGCCCTTGGCTATTAAGTATCTGCCCTCTTTGTTCTGTTTTGTACCCTGCACCTGGAAGTGGATGAATCTGTGGAACATAAAGGCAACCCGCAATGTTTTGTTGTCCCTGAGGCTGTGCATACCTGGAGGTAATGTTTGTGGTGCAATCGATGTCCATCCCCCTTCTTAAGATGAGTTTCCTGCAAGGATATTATATCAAAATGATGGCCATCAAAGTATTTACCTAACTGTGACCTCTTGTTATGGCAGTTCAGTCCCTTGACATTCCACAATAAGAGTTCAGACATCCTGCTATTCTGGTATATGTTGTTATAGTTGGGTTTGCCCTTTTCCCTGGATGATCTGTGGCCCCCTCCGACCCTTGCCTCCCTCCACAATTCTCTCTTGGTGTCGCATATCCTCAGCTATGCCTACGTATACTAGGTAAGGACACAAAATAATAAAAGGAAACATATAAAAACATTGCAATAACTATGAAGGTGAATTCATGTTGTTGCTGGATCGCAAACCATTTTGAGATCTTCATGTTGGGAGTGAATACACATCCACTCTCATCCCCCACAGAGACTACATGATGAAACCTTATGAGTGTCAACTGTGACCATCGCTGATGCCTCGTTGCTCATGGGATCTAACCATGACCATTTACCTTAAGTACTCATAAATCTCTGAACGCGCTCCATTGGTATTCTTCACTAGGTCTCCCTCCCCTTCTTGTGTGGTCTATATCCAGGCCGAACTAGTGTACAGCACCCTGATCCTTTTCTCACATCTGCTGGAATGCTTCATTTCTTGTAGTTCCTTCCTTTTCCCTCTTTTTGGTTTATTGCAAGGCTCTGTGGAGGTAGATGTCTCCCCCCATCATTCTGTCTTGCCTAAGTTCCTGGTCATATCCTTTGTACTCCCCTCCTGCAAGTCCAGTGAGACTGCCACCTCCTCGAAGTCCGTGAAGTGTTGCTATTTGTTGTTGATATCGAAAGCTAAGCCAAAGGGATAGGTCAATCTGTCTTTCGCAATGCATCCTTGATTGGTCGAAATGGAATGAGCTCAGCTTTGCAAGGATGTGTAGGCCTCTTCCCTTCACTTGCGCTGCGGATCCCTACCCTGTGTACTCATTCCAATTGGACCTCTGGGTGGTCATTGCCTAAGATAGTGGAGAAGAGACCAACTACAAAGGCCTCCAGATCCGTACTTTCGCTACCTTCTTCCAGCCCCCTCACTCGGATGTTGTCTCTGCAGGAGTTATTTTCCAAATCTTCACATTTTAGGAGTGTTAGATGGAGTTGTGTCTTTAGCTGGGTGACCTCACCCACCAAAGGATCTAGTTGTTGTTTCATCTCTTGGACCTTTGCCTCAAGATCCAGTGTGCGGGTCCCCACTGAGTCTACAACTGATTGAAGGGATGTCAAACGGGTACTGATTTCAGATTTGAAGGTTTTGAGTGTGGCCTTTATATCAGCCGTCAGTTCTTTGCGGAGTTCCATTTTGAATTAGCGGAGCGATGTTAAGAGATCTTCCTTTGTCAGTATCATATCTTTTGCCTGTGGTTGCACCGGTCCGCCTAGTCTGGGTGTGGTGGGTGGAATGTAGTTGGAGACCCTATTAGACTGTGGCTTCCATCATGACATAGGTGCCACCCCAGCTCATTACAGCATTCTTTCTTACCACTTCATCTTTATTAGTTGCGCTTGCTTCTGCAAATTCAGCTCAGGCAACTTTTTCCGTGTTCGTCTTGCCTAGTAGGACCAGTACACTAAGTTCTCATTCAAGGGCCTTGGTACAGGAGCCCCCGCTGTCATTCATATTACTCCCCTACCTTGGGATGGACTATGCTCATTTGAGGAGGAGAGAGGTCAAATTATACAGCTCTGTGCTTCGGGGAGCCCACAAAGCATCTTTTGATTTCCCCCTGCAATCCGCTGATGGATGCCATCTTAGAGTCAGGCAACTGAAATTGTGGGCCTCTTTTCAGCCGATTCAGGGCCCCACCACCTGTTGTCCCACCTCACCAACTGGGTGATGCAGACAAACCTCCTCTCCCCCCCATGGCTTGCACCCGGTGGCCCCCAGGATGCAGCTGGCCTCCCGCCGTCTTCATCTGTAACCAATGGTAGATTGGGCCCTGTTCGCCCCGGTCGCTCCTTGCACACCTGCTTCCCACTATAATGATCCTCCTCCCTGGTCAGGTTCCATGTCCCTTTCCATTTGTGGGCTCAGGCTGCCTTTCCCACACATCGTACCTGCGTCGTATTATCGGTCCGCTCCAAGAGTAGCAGGGACAGGCACAGAGACTCGCGCATGTCGTCATGTTAGCTCACCGCGTCTCGTCACTGCTGGGTCTAAGGTTGGCAAATTCCTCAGCATTGTGCCTGTGCCACAGTGTTCCACACTCCTCACACCTTCCCAGGTGTAGATCTGTTGGCCGGCTCACATTTGGACACTGCTATCAGCGTTTCTGTGAAGGGTTTGAGCGGAGCTTCCGGCAATCACACCTGGTTGGCCATGTTGGTTGGTCACGCCCCCTGCTTGCTTGTTTTTTTTCCTTATTTCATTCTTTCTTTCCTTCCAGCCTTTTTCTCCTTCTTTCTTTCTTTGCTTCTTTGTTTTGTGCCTTCTTTCTTGCCTTACTTCCTTTATTCCTTAATTCATCTCTTTCTTTATTTCCTTTCTTTTTCTTTCTTTCCTGCTTTTTCCTTCCTTCCTGCTTTCTTTCTTTCTTTCCTCCTTCCTTTCTTTCTTTTCTTTTCATTCTTCCCTTCTGTCTTTCTTTCTTTCTTTCTTTCTTTCTTTCTTTCTTTCTTTCTTTCTCTCCATGTTCCTTTCTTTTGTCTTCCTTTTCCTGCTTTCACTCTTCCTTTCTTTCCTCCCTTTCTGCTTTCCTCCTGAGGACTGTCCTATCTTTTCATGTGCAGAGACTCTGGACTCATGAGTATGCTACTCATAAAATACCTTTGTGATTAACAAACAATTTCAAAGTTACAGGAAAATGTAAGTATTCCTATGTGAATCAAGTCCAATGTATATAACTTCAATACCAGGGAGGATTATGGTAATGTGTGCTTTTTTGAGACCAAAAAGCATTTTTACCTTCAGTCAATGTTTTTTTTTTTTTAGATTGAAGAATACCCTACAACTTTCTGAACAGTAAAGTTGAGCAAACACCATGCAAAAACAAACAAGAATTGCCAAAAGGCTGACAGGTGACCTCACACCCATTGGCTTTGCCAGAGCTTGTTTTAAATTTGCATTTTAAAAAACAAATTGGGCCGTAGCAGAGCTTCTGAAAATGCCTTACCAAACTGGTCTATGTAATTTCAATTATAAAATTCATGTGAAAGAAGTTCCACATGACCAAAGTATTAAACCAGATATTTAATATTTTGTTTTTTTTAAAACTGCTATATTTGCATCCTACCTACCAGTTTCCGGCAGCAACATGCTCTTTATATTAGGTTTGCACCTTTCCCCAGTCTGGCACAGCTAGGTTTTATGTATTAATAAGTATAAATTGACTAGGCATTGAATGTAAGTATTGCTAGTAAATTATGAGAACTCATTGAGTTCAAGTCAAAATCCAGAACAGATATCCATTTCCTTCAGTCACACCAAATGTCACAAGAAGTAGCCCGGCACGAAGGGCATCCTACCCGACAGAGAGATCAGTTGGAGGGTCTTGCTTTGAATCTGTGCGGTAGGTCTGAGCAGAGCTTGACATTCTTTTTTTTGTCCACTGCAAGGCTCTCTCGATGTTGTGGGTCCACGTGCAGTAGGAGGCATCCTGCCTGTTAGTTTCAGTGGACTACATTTCTGGGGCATATTGTTGGTTTTACTGTCCGAGAAATCTTTTTTTATTTTTAGTTTTATGAAGCTGTTGTTTTACCCTAGGATTGTTGCAGGTACTAAAATGTTTTACAAATGTACAGTTTGATGAAAGGGAGAGGGGTGATCGTACTACAATTTAGATTGGTGTGTGCCTATGTCTGCCATTCTTTAATTATGATCCCTCATGCATGAGGTGGGGAGGAGCATGCTGGGAACATAGGCCCTCGTTATGAACTCGGCGGTAAACACCGCACCGCCGGTGGTGAAAAACCGCCAACAGAGGAGCGGTCTGGACCGCCAAATAATGAATCAACTGAAACACAGGCATCCTGAAAACCACCCACCGCTAGCAGAGGAGTGCTGACAACGATGGCAGAGCCCGCCCACAGGCTGACGGAAAGGCTCAACCCACCCATCAAATAATGAACCACTAGACCGCCGTCAGTTCTGGGGCAAAAACCACCGCCACGCAAAGGCAGGTGGAAACGAACCAAATATAAGGAAACACTCACCGGAGGCTAACACAACACTCCGAAGCAGACATGGATAGAGGGCTGCAGATCATGCAGCCCTTCTCTTTGCTATATACCTCGACGACCAAGACCGCCGACGAAGACAACGATGGTAAGTACCGCAACCTACGAAACAAGGGAAGAAAGGGCACAATTACATCCACTCCACCCACCCTGCAACGCATCCACAACACCTCACAGCAGCACAAGCCATACACCCCACAGCAAGAGGGACTTACCCGACACAAGGCAAATCCAACCTGTCCAAAGTACATACATGTGTCCCACACCCACAAACAATGAAACAAGAGACCAAGGATCAAGAGTGTGCCGCCAAAATACAGGCCACACATTAACTTTTAATTCAGCTCTCTGAGCAAAGGAATTGTAAATAAGGCCAATGGCCAGTCCATAGTGCTAGAAGTCCCATGGGCCACAATGGCCCCAACGTGACTCGCACAACTGCTACGGTACTCCACCTCATAGGGGCAACAATGGGGCATCGAGGCACCTCAGGGAACAAGGGCAGGGGTGGAGATTTATGACAGGGGTGGGGCTTAGATTTGCGTTCGGAAGGTGGAGGGGGGTTGGGTTTGGCCTTGGAAGGTGGGGGAGTGTGCTTGGACTGGGTGGAGCCAGGTGGAATAGGCTCAGCTCGGGGATTCTTCCTCTCTGGGGAAGGGGCACAGGAATGTGAAGGGCGGACAGGGGAAAGCTCTGACGTGGAGTAGTGGAAAGGGCAAGGAGGTGGGCACGTTTAGGGACAAGACGGCGTGGGTAAGTGGGTTGGAATAAGTCAGCACAGGAGAGGAAAAGTTTCTTTGGTGCAATTGGGTTGGGCCTGGAGGAAGGCGTGGGAGTGGAGGTAAAGGGTGGGGTCGTAAGTGGTGTAGGTGTGTGTGTTGTGGGTGCAGGTGACTGGACAGTATGCTGGGGTGTGGTGGATGTGTGATGGGTGGGTGTTGTGGTGCGTTTGTGTGTTTTTGGAGGAGGGGGGCTGGACACAGTGGGACAAGACAGGCTGCCAGTGTGAATGTATGTTGATTGGGTGTCTGCAAGTCTGGTGAGTGTGCTACATGTGTCAACTAAAGTAGTTGTGGTGAGTGCAGGTGTGGTGTCTGGGGTGCATGTATGGATGTGTGCTATTGTGGTGACTGCAGGAATAGTGACAGCAACAGTGAATGAGGGTGCAGTGCCTGGGGGTGTGTATGTAGAGGGGACAGACAGGGAGGCGGAAGAGGTGGGCACACTGGGGGAAGTGGATGTTGCTGTGTGTGCATGTGTATGTTGGCTGTGTGAATGCTTGTGGTGGGAGGTGTGGTGCTTGTGTTTTGAAATGTGCTTCTTGTGTGTTGAGGTGTGTCCCTACGTGTCAGAATGTGTGCTTTGGACAGGTAAAGGGAGTGGGGTGCTGGAACGGGTAGAGGAGGTTGGAGGGGGGATAGAATGACCAGGGACACTGGCTGCCGTCAAAGAGGAGGCCAGAGCCTGAAAAGATCTCTCTAGGCCAGACACAGCACCGTGAATGCCATCCAGATAGGCATTGGTCTGCTGTATCTCTGATGCTAACCCCTGGGTGGCATTAATGATGGTTGTCTGCCCTACGGAGATGGTTCTCAGGAGGTCAATAGCCTCCTACGTGAGGGCATAAGGGCTGACTGGGGCAGGGGAAGAGGTGCCTGAGGCGAAGGAGACGCCCACCCTTCTGGGTGAGCGGGCACTGGCAACTCGGTGGGGAGAAAATGGAAGGGCGGTGATGGTATGGGGGTGGGAGAAGATGACACAGTAGGTGTGGGCCCACTAGGGTCTGCCACCGCCAGGGAGCCCCCATTAGAGGAGGTATCGGAGTCACTACTTCCAATGGTAGTTGCCTCCCCCGTGGTACTCCCCTCGCCCTCCAACCCACTGGTCCCCTTGGCATCGGACGACTCTGCCTCCGAGGATCCGTGGGCCACTGCATCCCCACTCGCCAGTGCCTCAGCTCCCTCACCAGATGATGCTGATGTACACAGACAAAACAAGAGAACAGGGATAGGGAAACAAAAAAACAGAGACATTTGTAAATAGCTGAATGGAGTGAACATAGTGGTTCATACATACACCCACCCAGAAGACCCTCCAACAGGCAGCACCTACCGCTATACCCATGATTATGCCCCAGACTAGTGCCCAGCACCCTGCTCTACAGCCATTCCCCAAACAACTTAAGGACCTGACGTGTAGGAGACCTGACCAAAACACCCCTACTCCAAAGGGCGCCATAATGTAGATGGACATCAGTCAGAGTCCCTGCAACTAAGCAGCATAAACCTGAATGCACACACAGACATTCATCAAGGGTCAAATATATGGTATGTGTATTCACCCCCTTGTGACTGCTGTGCAGCCTTCAAGAGCCCATCCAGGTCTGGGTACACCACCACCAGGATGCGTAGCATAAGTGGGGTCAGTGCCCGACGGGCACCCCTTCCCCGTTGGGAGGACTTCCCCAGCTGGGCCTTGCAGATTTTTGGCGCCGTAGGTCCTCCCACCTCTTCCTGCAGTGGGTGCTCCACCGGTTGTAAATCCCCAGGGTCCACACCTCCTTGGCGGTGGCATGGCAAAGTGCCCTCTTCTGTTGAGTGCTTACCTAAATGTAACACAGAGGTTAGGCACTGGCTAAACATATACAACTGGCCATACGTCCACTATGGGACGGCCGTACAAACGGACTAACAGCACATACACACGCAGCATGTCAGGACCCCTGGCCAATCCAGGTTCAGAGGTGCACACATGTATGCTGCCAACACCAACCATGACACACATCCATGGCCCACAATCCTCCTACTCACCTGTACCTCTGACTGTCCGTAGAGATTGGCATACAGGAACAGGACCCCATCCACGAGCCTCTCCAATTCCTCTTGGGTGAAGGACGGAGCCCTTTCCCCTGCAACACATGCCCTTCCATGACCAGGGGCAGGACACAGCAGTACACTCAGTGGAGTACCTGCTTGCACGAGATCAGGGAGTCAAGTGAAGTTGGGGTGATGAGTTCGAGTACGCACCGCAGTGGTGTGCACTGTCACCGTGGGCGGCGATCAGGATACGCTAGGATTCCCCATTGACATCCCTGTTAAGCAATGAATTTGCGCACAGCGGTAAACACTGCCTTACGCTGTTACGTCAACCGCTAGCGGTATGAGGTCACTTCCACAACAACAGTTCTGGATCACATGGGCCAGACATTTTGGCAAAAACTATGCATTTATAAAACTCCCATCTGCACAATGCAGGCCCTACTGTTCCCCAGACACACATAGGCATGTGACAATTAACGTTACCTCACCTGACAAGCCATGATCTATCATTGTGGTCAAGTTGATATTATGTCGTACACGTTATGCATTTGTGTCGCGACAATCAAGCCAGCAGTGCTCAATGGCTGACAATGTGTGCCCATGTATGTGTGTTCCTCACACGTGTTTACAGCTCCTCCTAGGTACAGACCATTGTGGCGAGGAAGGGCCCCATCGGTGTAGAGGCCACTTGTGGATTTGCGAACCATGGTGGAGCGTAACATCATTATCAATTGCAGACTCACCCGTGCAACTATTCTTGAACTTTGTGCATTACTGGATCCTGCACTGACTCCGCCAAATCGTAATCAGCATGCCATCCCTACTGAAGTGCAGGTGCTTTGTGCACTCCATTTCCTGGCCACGGGCTCATTCCAATTGACAGTGGGCCTGGGTGCTGGTTTTCACTGCCAATGTTTAGCATTATACTGACAAGATTCCTGAATGCATTTGAACAACACCTGCAGTCCTATGTGAGGTTTCCCCCAAAGTACTGACCTCCCTGCCATCAAGTCAGACCCACATACCTATAATCCCCCCAAGAGTAAGTGAACAGGTGTACAGAAACCAGAAAAAACGTTCAATCCATGAACATTCAATTGGTGTGTACTGCAGACCAGTACATCACACATGTGAATGCCATGTTCCCTGGTTCAGTCCATGATTCATTTGTGCTGAGGAACAGTAGTGTGCCACAGAAGATGGAACAACTACAAGAGGACACAGGGTGGATCATAGGTAGGTGTTTCTGTCACTTATTGCCACCCTGCAGACAGACAGCCTGTCTGCCTCTGAGGCTTGTCATTTTAAGTTGTGCTGTTAACTTTTTTCTAGGTGATTCTGGCTATCCCAACTTGCGTTGGCTCCTGACATCAGTGAGTAATCCTGGAACAGATGCAGAGAGGAATTGCAATGAGGCACATGGACGTACTAGGAGGGTGATAGAGCGCACAATAGGTCTCCTGAAGGCTAGAATTTGTTGTCTACATATCTCTGGCGGTTCCCTGGCCTATGGGCCTGAAAAGTTATGTAGAATAGTGGTGGCCTGCTGCATGCTGCACAACATCGCTGTGAGAAATTCTATCGCCCTCTTGGAGGAGGAGGGTGCTGTATATACAGACCAGCTTCCTCAGAGGGGGACGAGAGTGATGGTGATGATGAAGAAAGGGAAATTCCAGGACCCAACTGATACAACTCTACTTCCAGTAACTATGTGGGACAATTGGATGAGATTGGTGTCTGTGCATCATACTGTCAGTGTACCTTGTCATCTGGGGAGGGGGGGGGTGAAATATACTAATTGCCACTGTCCAGGTCTGTATAGGACAGAATACAATTTAGTGTATTTTTTCTAAACATATTTAGGCACAACAACATGTAAGGCGAGTGGTGCATTTCATGCTACGCGGGTACAAATAAAGGAGTTATCAACCAGTTGCATCCATACTTCACTTTGTTCACACATCATGACAGGGGACATTGTAACAGGTGTGATATGTGTTTTATTTGGTGCAGGCATAAAATTGTGTAAATTACAGTGATGGAAGTGGGTCAATGGTGGTTATCCAAAATGACAACATGGTGGCAGCATTGTTGTCAGTATTGGTAGGTCCATCAATGCTTATAGGAGTTTTTAATTATTGTTAGCAATGTTTGGTGGTTGATTGAGTGGTATAGTTGGTGGACAGTTTTTTTCAGAGTCACTTCTTAGAGGGGGCCTTGTTCTTGGCAGGGGTTCCTGTCCCATATTTTGGCCTGAGGGTCTGTTTGGGTGCCTGTTGTTGGGCTGTAGGGGATGAGGTGGATGTCCCCTGTGTTTCCTCAGAGGGTAGTACATGTGAAGTTGCTGCTGATGCTCTTATTGTCCGGTCTGTCTCCTGTGCTGTAGTGAGGGCTTCCTGTTCTGTGTGGGCCTCAGGCTGTGTTTGGACAAGCTGCTGCCGCTCACCTGCTATGCTGGCCATTGTGGCATTGTGCAGTTTCCACTGCTCCATGGCCTCTTGGTGGTGTGCTTGCTGCATCCTCTGACTGTTCCAGGGTGGATACTCTCAGGGCCAATCTGTCCTGGGTATGGTGGTAGGCTCCCAGGACCTCAGAGATCACGTCCTGGGCTGCAGCATTCATCCTGTGGCCTCCCCCCTGGGCCAGTGATGCCCTCCCACTAGGCCTAGCCCCCTCCGCCTGTGTCCCCTGCACAGGTCTTGTGGTACTACTTGTACTGGGGCCATTGTCTTCCTGCCTTTTGGTGGGGGGTGGCTGCGACCTCTGTACCTGTGTTCCACCAGTCTGTGGCCTGGATACACAGTTGTGGGGATGGTTGCCCTGGGCTGATGTTATTGGCTGGGTGATAGGGGTGCCAGTGGTATCCTGGGTGGGGCTGCTGGATGGTGACAGTTCAGGACTGTGTGAGGGGCCAGCCTGCTCATCAGTGTCCAGGGTTCCATCCCCAGTGTCCTGTAAGGTGCCTCTGTCTCGCTGGGGGGCACTGCCACTCCTTGTCCTGTCCGTCAGGGTGGCATGGGTGGTGGTGCCTGTTGGGGGAAATGGACATGTCTGTTACATTTGCATGGTTGGATGGGGGACAGGCGCATGGGCGGGTTTGTGCAGCTTACACACTTTGGGGCCATGCAGGATGCTTTAGTGGGGTTAGCATTGCTTTTAGCTTAGGATGTGGAGGTGCATTGTGGGTGTTATAGGCCATTGTGTTTCCGTGCAGGGGTGGGTGGCGGTGCACAGGGGGAGGGATGTGGGCCTGTTAGTGGGGTTGTGGGCATGCAGGTGTAGTGGATTCAGTGCCTTTGGGCTGGGTGGTGTAGTGGTCCTGGTGGGTGCTGGACGGCTGGGGTGGTGCATGCATTACAGGTGTGATGGATATGGGGTAAATGTAGATGACTTCCCAGAGTCCATTCCTCCAGTGAGTTCAGTGAGGCCCTCAAGGTGCAGGATGGCCAGTACCTTTTCCTCCCAGTCAGTGTAGTCGGGTGGTGTTGGTGGAGGTCCTCCCCCAGTCTTCTGGACTGCAATGTGGTGCCTGGATGCCATGGCCCTGACCTTCCCCCGCAGGTTGTTCCATCTCTTGCGGATGTTGTCCCTGGTGCGTGGATGGTGTCCCACTGCAATGACCCTGTTGACAATCATCTGCCATAGCTCCATCTTCCTGGCGATGGGTGTGTGCTGCACATGAGCCGCAAATAGTTGTGGTTCGACCTTCAGGATCTCACCACCATGGTCCTTAGCTCCCTTTCTGTGAAGCGTGGATATTTGGGGGGTGCCATGGTGAGTGTCGTGAATGGTGTCTAGTGTGAATCTCGGTGAGGGTACTCTTCGGTGGTTATGTGTAAGTTTCGTGGATTGTGGCATTCAGTGTCTGCTTCTGGTGATCTCTGTCTTTGTTGACCTACTTTCGTTGCAAAGGATTGTGAGGCGTGACTGTGAGTGTTTTATGGTGTTGTGGATGCGTGTCAGGTGTGTGGGTTTCTAACTTATCCAATGTGTGAACTTCTTACTGTTGGGTCCACTTGCTGCCCGTGGCAGTCTGCACCGCCAATGGTCGTTTGGCTTCCACTGACCGCCAAGGTGATTTGTGCATCATTATTTCCAGGGCGGGATGTTGGTGTGCTCGGCAGTGGTGGGGTGAGAGGGCCAGCATTTCTACTGACAAGGTCCTAGCGGAGACTGGTGGACTGGTGATTTTTGTCAGAATCAGATTTTTGGTTCATTATATGGCGGGTTTCTGTTCACCGCCATTCGCGGTCTTCTATTCACCATCGCCACGGCGGTCAGAGGTGTTTACCGCTGTGTTCATAATGACTGCCATAGTCTCTGGCTTAGTAGGCATATAGAGCTCCTTATGGCACTGCCTCTTGGTAGACCTCTGCTAGAATGAAATAACAACTGAACAAGTTAATGTAGCTGCGAAAGACATCTTCAATGTATCATACTTTGTTGCTGAAGAGACACCTTGCTTAATGCCCATCTGATGTGGTGCCCCATATGCCTGCAGTTTACAGTATGTGGCACAACAGCTATGCCATGATCATGCCGCTTGCCATTGGATCTTGTTCAGGGGGAGCTGTCCCCAAGGCACATGCGGTGGCACCACCTCAAGACCGAAGACAGGCTAAAGAACAGGGCAAAGATACTCAGCAGTACTGCAGTAAAATGTTATTGTCTCTGAAAATGGAAACAACGTCCTCAATGGGCACAAGGGACATCAGTATCAAAACCTTGAAAAGGTGTCTCATGGCCACGAGTGAGCTATAATAAACTGGAATTGAGAAAAGAAAGTGTTGTAGAAGGGGGAAAAGGCAAGGTTAAGTATAGCCTTGACAGAGAATCTCAACCCACACCACCCCTTTAACAAAAAATACCAAGTCAGAAATACACTCTCAGATCATATAAGTCCCTGAAAGTAGGTTTTGGGGAACTCAGGGAGTGTCACTCCACAGAATTCAGCAGAGTTCCATAAAAACTTTGCAAGATTCCACAGAGTTCTGCAAACAGGTGGAAATATGCATGTTGCAATGCAATTTAGCACCAGTTGCATTAGCAGCACTGAAAAGTCAGTGCAAACGGCACCATGTGGTGTGAAGAGCATCCAACTATTCGAATTGATTTTGCTGCTGCTCAAATAAAAAATCTACTAGATTAGCAGCAAATCTACTCAAGGAGCAGCCTTTTCACTGTTTGCGACTACCAGTGATCACCCATGTTAAAAATTGACATGAGGGGGCACCCAATCTCTCTCACCTTTCTGGAGCCTCGCTGGAAAAAATTCCACCATGTGGGCATTGACGGAATTTAGCCAGAACTCAGCATAGGAGTAACACAGGGTCGCTAAATTCCACCAATTGCAGGTGGCACCTACCTAAAACCCAAATAGCAGACCAAACATTTGGAGTAAACAAAAAGACTATTTCAGAAACTCAAAGAAACACTGGTAGCCTAGCCCCATAGCCTCTAAACCCAGATGTGCCGATCCAAGTAACCCTATAGCAAATAGAACAAATTATAAGACTCTCCCCGATCACATGCCTAGAGTACCTGGGTCACAGGTCCTTTTTTTGGGTGGTAGGGAAAGTAAGCATGGTTAAAGAGGGTAAGAATGTAGACAGTGTAACATTAGCCCCACCCCACAGCAATTTAGATGGTACAGGGCAGTAGCAAACCCCCCCATGAACAGAGAAGGTCTGTGGATACAGGTGCTGGGCAAGAAAGTACTACATGCAGCAAGGACCTGGATTACCAGAAAACAACAAATGTTAGTTTGAAGAATAGTTTAATACATTGAGCAGCCCTGGAGATAAAAACTTGGAAAGTGCACTACACAAGATATGAGAATTATAGGGGGCAGAAGGGTCCCCTTGAGTGCTCACTCCTACCAGAGACAAGACTGCCCCATACACAGTCCAGTACTGTCCCTATAGCTACCCTCCTATGAAAAGTGATTATGATAATGCTCACAAACCTCCTGAATGAAGTAAGAATGGGTTTTACAACTTCAGAGCACACCCAGAAGGAGAGGCAAGAAACATGCATGATACTAAAGAAAAAGATAGATGAGATAGGATGTAGAGCCATTTTATTAGAAATGGTGATGCAGACAACAAAGGAGGCGGTAGAAGAAAATGAAAAAGAAATTGCACACCTTAATTTTCAAGACAGGAAAACCTAGAAAGCATAGAAAGTCATTCTTGGTCGAATAATCTAAGGCTGCTCATGCCACCAGAAGGGCTAGAAGGCAACATTGTCACAAAATATCTAATCTCACTCCTTCAGGAGAAGGTACTTACATAGAGTTCAACAACTGACTTGGAGAGAAAGATGTACAGAATACAGAGACCCCTTTAAATTAAATCCTAATCGACAAAAGACAAGGAAAAAGCTAGTGTGTTTTCAAACCTGCACTCTGAAGGATCATATCATAAAAAAATAGCCTTAGAGAACCCTAGAGGTAGGCGATTCATCATATAAATTAGGGGTGGGCAAAATGTTTAATTCCGCCAGCAGAATTGGAATAATTTAGTAATTCTGTGTTTCTCATGTAACACAGAATTACTGATTAATTCCATTGGCAGAATTAAAATCAGCACTGTAATGGTACTTAAACAGAACTGAGAGGGAGCTGACACTCTATTTAAAAAAAAAAAACACTGCAGATTAAACTTTAATCTGAAGTGATTTTTAAACATAGAGGGACTGCTTCCTCTTGTGGCCCTGTTTAAATTTCACTGCAGCACACATACTCCTCTGGGCCTTTACATACTTGTGAAAGGGCACCGAGAGGTATGCCGTGCACATCCGGATGACCACTCTGCCTGTTGCAGAATTCCACGGAATTTTAATGGAATTCCACAGAATGAATTCTACCTGTTTCTCCCACCTCAATATCCAAAAACAGTCATATATATGTGTGCTACTATGAAGCAGCAACGGGAGCTGGACAAACAAAGGTGACTACTGGTTGTAACACTGCAAATAAGTCTCGGACTTCATATAAGTTATGCAGCAGAATAAACTGTTCAACTCCTACAGTGCTGATGATGTTGATGTAGTAAATAGGGAGATTATGAAATAGAAAAGGAGAGTAAAGTTAGGGCACATGAGATATACATTTAATCTACTTATGCCGAGTGTAAGTATGTGTAGACTAGGTGTAAATTAGAGCTCATTAAGATTAAAAAATAGACAGTATTCTTCTTAAATCCACTATATTGCTTACTTAAGTTAGTTTTATCCTTAGAAAGGAATCAGTTTGTTGGAGGCGCGCACAGGCACTAACCAGTGCCATCAGATGTGGGTTGGGTTTCCAAGGGGGGAGGCGCAATGAAAGAACATAAATGAAGAAAAAAAAAAAAAGTCCTCATTCACAAAAGATTAACCCCAAAGTAAGCACCACATTTGATCAGTTTAATGCGCTTGTTTTGATGACTTGGAATGTCAATGGCCTGAGATCCAAGGAAATACAGAGACAGGTTATATAATACCTAATGGAGCCCAAAGGTCAGATCAACCTGCTGCAAAAGACACATCTCACCTGCTCCAATTGTAGGGCTTTAATTACGAGGGAAAAATGAGCTCAGCAGCTAGTCTCTTCAGATCATGCTGATACCACTAAGGAAGTTGTGATACTGGTAACACAATTATTTAATATTGAAATATTACTGTCAAACACAGACTCATCAAGAAGATGGACCATTGCAAACATCAAATATAACATGAGTTGATTGTTAGTGCCGGATACTATTGCTCAAACTTTGATTGCGTGGCCCTCTAAACTCCTTAATCACACACTTCTTAAGGTTTCAAGGGCACTTCATCACTGGAAGGGATTTCGAAACTCTTTTGGATACCAAGCTAGACAGATCTACAATCAGGCCAACAATAAATACCCCTAAAATGCATAGACTCATTCTTGATAGGTTTCAGACCATAGGAGTTTGAAATGGCTGGAGAGAAAGAGCATGGGAGAGCACAGGGAGGTGTAAATGTCATGCTAAAAAGGCTTGTCTTTTTCTTTGTTGATACTCCATTATTTAGACATCCTATCAAGATCATGCATCACCACATTCCCATTTCAGATCATGTGACAGTCAGAATTATAATAAAAATGTCCACTCAGCAGATCTCTAAATGATAGACTATAGATTGTTAATTAATGCTTGAAGAAAGCATTATAACAGAGATTAGGGTTCAAACCAAAGAATGTTTATTAATCCCCCTCAAGATAGTATAGGATGCCTACAAGAAATACTTGAGAGATGTAGTCACCTTACTACCAAAATGCCACACCAAAACTGATTATTGAAGAGAAAGTTAACAACATCCGAGCAGAAAATAATAGCATTACATAACCTGATCAACTAGAGGGGCTGAATACATGTCTGGACACTGTACAATAATAGCAGAGAATTAGAATGGAGAAGAAAATATGAAACAATATTGGGAGCCAGCAATATTAGACACTTTGAAGATGAGGAGAAAAGCTAAGCTTTTTTGGGTTGGAAAGCGAGAGTACATATAATTAGGAACAACATAAAAGAGATTATTAGTCTTCAAACTAAGCTAGAAGTGCTAGACAGAAAATAATTTGAGGGAATCTTCTATAGTTACTATTGGCCCATGTAACAGGAGGATCTCACAGGAATCCCAATATTGAATCAGACTTGATCAACTGGACCAGTGAACAACTTAGAGAGGTAAACTCATCCATTACGGAAGAAGAAATAGCACTGGGAATGAGTAGGGTTAAGAAACAGTAATGCGGATTGACCAGATGGTATCACAAGGAAGATTTATAAGGAGCTAACTACCAATCTGTTACCCGTATTTAAAGAAATATTTAATTCTACCATTGTCAATGAGCAAATAGTCCCTGATTCTTGGAATGGGGCAACAAGTGTGCTAATTTCTAAACCAATCAAATACCCAAAGAAATGTGACTCTTACAGACCTGTCTCACTGCTTAACCTAGCTATAAGATTTTGCCTGGAATTCTTGTTAGGAGATCAAACAGTTGCTGGGTCATTTGGTCCAAGAAGACCAAAAGAGCTTTATCCCTGCGAGACAAATTCAGGATTTGAACCAATTGTTAATCAGATCCATCAATCTGACAGAACCAACCCAGATCACCCTAGTGGTCCCCAGATCCCCTAGTGCTCACCAGACTGGACACTGCTAAAGGGTTAACTGGTCATACTTACAGGAAGTACTAAACACCTTTCGTGGTTAAGGGAAATTTGCCAGAACTATCCAAGCTCTATACAAGGCACCTAAAATGAATATCTTAAAAAATAGCATTTTGACATTCAGCTTCAGAACTAAAAGGGCGACCTGCCAAGGCTGACCGCTATCACCACTTCTGTTTAACCTACATTTAACACCTCCATCCCAAGCAAACAGGTTAGAAGAGAGAATTGTCCTCCTCAGATATAGACATTTTTGTAATAAGGTTGAACTATATGCATACAACCTATTCATAGATACTTCAGAGATGGAAAGGTCACTAAATAAATTAAACCAGATAAGCAGGAATTTTGGAAAAGTTTAGGATACCAGGTTAATGAAGAAAGAAATAATGAAATGGAACATGGAGTATAGAGATGGCTGGATAAAGAAGGAAATTAGATATCTCTTCATTATCATAACACAGAAAGTTACTCATATTACAACTAAGAACCTTGATAAAATTATCAAGGAGATTGGTAAATCCTTTAAACAATGATGCATGAGTGATCTGCCTTCTATTTTTTCCCTTACTCTTAGAAATTTAAGCTATGTAGTATTTAGACTTCCTTTAAAGTGGAATGTCTTTCAAATTTTAGACAGGAAATTTTATGGCTTCCTCTACTCTCCATGTGTATGTGTCTGAGGTAATATGATGTTGTACAGAGAAGTCTTCTGCATGGTGTCGTGCAATGCTGCACTGAGTGCCCAAGCCTTATGGACATCTGGATCGCTGACATAAATTTTTGGTCATTGGCAAACACAGATCTGTTCATGGCCTGTTTCACTGCAGTCTTGTTAGACTGTGTGGGATGCACCAAGCACTGGCCGTGTAATGGTAGAGGGCTACTTCCCTTACCAGGAATGAGGTGGCACAAGCTCGGTGGTGGCAGCATACCCATTTGATCAGTAGTGTGCACAAACCTTTTTCGTGTGTCACAGAGTAGTGCCTACAGGTTTATTCTTTCAAATGTTCAACCCAGGCCTACAAAGATTGATTGATCACGAGAGGCCACGGCCTTCAGCACTGGGAGACCAGAGCCTACAAAAACAAACTTTGGTCCTTCTGCTTTTGCCGATGCTAATATTGACTCCTAAGTTTAAACTTTGACTTTGCCATGTGGGGGCAAACGTGGATTACATCTCAATTTACCTCCATTATCAAATAGGGAATAACCAACACTACTACAAGAGAAAAGGGACTCTGTGGTTCCACCCAGTGAAATGCTAGGGTTGGTCCACTGGAGCAGCTATGTTGTCATGGGCCCTAGGGCAGGCAAAGTAACTGGGCTCCCTCACTAGGATGATATGTCAGTCTGTCAGATTCCCCCGACCCTCCTCAACCTCCTTCGACAGAATTTGCATCCGCCATATCAAAACTCAAAAAAACGTCTTAAACACACTATTGTATTTCCAGTCCTTGCACCGCATTCCTGCAAATCAAAGTCATAACCCTGATAAACATTAGCAAACTTAATAGGCTTGGCACTTGTTAAGTGCATGCACACAAAGACATAACATACAGGGAGCCCACATTCACACTACTATCCTCAGATAAGGACATCATACATTCACTGCACTCACACAGACATATGCCTCACTCTGGACTCACAAAGGCACAATGTTCAACCTGTAGACTACTTATACTGCACTCCCAAAAGATAAAGTTAATCCTGCACAAGCACACTTCTACAATGCACTCACTAAGCATGTTGGATAACCTGCAATTACACAAGTGTACTCCTCATACACAGGTACACAGCTCACTAGGAAGTAGTGGAGTTTGCACAGATGGTGGCATAGGAGGCAGTATCTCCATCATCGGTCCACTAATGCAATTCAGTGCCATTGGGGTAAGCCAGACCAAACCCTGAATGTCCATTTAGATGATCTAATCCCCCACTGGCCACACTTGGATCACCACTTCCAAGAATGTGAGTATGATCTTTGGTGACTTTTGTGGGAAGAGTCTTGGCATCAAAAAAGTCTCACTTGCTTTCTAAGAAGCAAAGTGGTGGTTTTATTTGTAGTACAAGCATATGCTAAATAAAATAAAGCAAAACAAAAGAAAAAACAGGCTAACTAAAGGTGGAAGGCATGTGCTTAAAAACATTGAAATCTAAAGCTTCAGTATGTAGAATACTGTTTCAGGATGGTGGTGAGGGAGCTGAGTAGTCTATACCTTAATCTCCAGGAGTAATCTTTATATACCCCCCAACACACACACACTGGTCATATGGACCTTTGATTGTCAACAAGGAGCAGTAAGGAGGAATCATCTACATAGAAACATAGCAACAAATTATAAGACATTTTTAGGATAGTCAATAAAGAGAATTAGTGTGAGTTAAAGTATTTTATTTTCATTTTTTTCAGTTGTCATAATTTATTCATGTTTAGATATCAGCATTAAAAGAATGTAATTAATGATTAGAATTTTGACTATACATTAGAAACAAATATTTGTAATAGTAAAAGGTAATATTATAAAACTACAACAAGCATGTTCCATAAAGGAACTCTCCTAATATAAATTAAGTTGGAATAATGAGAGAAAAGTTCAGACACCCAATAAAGAGTTCTGAAGAGAGAGTCAACACATAGCCATGACGCCTTTGCACATCAGACTGGAAAATATTCACAGCCATAAATCAGCAGGCATCAATAATATATGATAATCAACCTCTCATATAGAGAAGTATAAGAAACTCAGAGATGAGTCGCTAGCTAGAGATTCGGTAAAGTAGACCCACTCTACTCTAGGAACATATACGCATATCAACACACAATATTCTATGTTGCAGCATTATTTCCTTTTGTCTTCTTTGTCCTCCAATAGGATTTCAGTAAACTCAGAGAGAATAGGCAACCTCCCCATTTTCTAAGGTTTGAACAATAGTCTTTAGACATTAGACCTTGAAAAGTTACATTGTTTGCATTCTGTGGTCCAGACTGTTCTTCTCATAAATCGTTCTTCCTGCTGCCTCCTCTCATCCTGCTGAGAACCTCATTATCAGTTGTCTAATACAAAACAAGTGTCTATTCTTTAGCTAACAGAAGGCTTCTGGAAAATAATAACATCTGCAACAAAGAGAAAACCTTGTGTGCAAACAACTATTCAATCTTAACCTCTTAGCTGCTGGGTGTTTCCCCCCCAGTGCTGAGCCCTTTTTTGGCTATTTGGGGTAGTTTGCGCTTTGGCCTTCATAACGTTTTGTCCAAGTAAGCTATCCATGCCAAATTTGCATCATTTTTTTCCAACATCCTAGGGATTCTAAAGGTACCTAGAGTTTGTGGTTTCCCCTGGAGGAGACCAAGAAATTAGCCAAAATAGAGCAAAAATTGCGGGTTTTGTTTAAAACAAATTGGAAAAAAGGGCTGCCGGAGAAGGCTTGTGGTTTTTCCCCTGAAAATGGCATCAACAAAGGATTTGCTGTGCTAAAATCACCAGCTTACCAGCTTTCAGGAAAAGGCAGAGTTGAATCAGAAAATCACATTTTTCAACACAATTTTGGCATTTTTCTGAGACTTACCCCATTTTTACTGTTTTTTGTGCTTTCAGCCTCCTTCCAGTTAGTGACAGAAATGGGTGTGAAACCAATGCTGGATCCCGGAAAGCTAACTATTTTTGAAAAATAAACAAAATTTTGAATTCAGCAAAGGTTCCTTTGTGTAGATTCTACAAGGCTTTCCTACAGAACATAACAGCTGAAATAAAAAAATATTGAAACTGAGCTGAAAACAACAGGCATTTTTCTTTATGTTTTACTCTGTAACTTTTTCCTGCGATGTCAGATTTTTTAAAGCAATATACCGTTATGTCTGCTAGACTCTTCTGGTTGTGGGGATATATATGGCTTGTAGGTTCATCAAGAACCCTAGGTACCCAGAGCCAATAAATGAGCTGCACCCTGCAGTGGGTTTTCATTCCATACTGGGTATACAGTAATTCATTTGCTGAAATATAAAGAGTGAAAAATAGGTATCAAGAAAACCTTTGTACTTCCAAAATGGGCTGAAGATAAGGTGTTGAGGATCAGTGGTTATTTGCACATCTCTGAATTCCAGGGTGCCCATACTAGCATGTGATGTACAGGGCATTTCTCAAAGAGACGTCTTTTTTACACACTCTCTTATATTTGGAAGGAAAAGATGTAGAGAAAGACAAGGGGCAATAACACATATCACATTTTCTCAAAGAAAACAGAGGTGTTTTTTGAAAAATGCCTACCTGTGGATTTTGACCTCTAGCTCAGGTTCCGGAACCTAGGGAAACCTACCAAACCTGTGCATTTTTTAAAACTAGAGACCTAGGGGAATCCAAGATGGGGTGACTTGTGGGGCTCTGACCAGGTTCTGTTACCCAGAATCCTTTGCAAACCTCAAAATTTGGCTAAAGAAACACTTTTTCATCACATTTCGGTGACAGAGAGTTCTGGAATCTGAGAGGAGCCACACATTTCCTTCCACCCAGCGTTCCCCAAAGTCTCCCAATAAAAATGATACCTCACTTGTGTGGGTAGGCCTAGCGCCCGCAACAGGAAATGCTCCAAAACACAAGGTGGACACATCCCATTTTTTGACAGAAAACATAGGTGTTTTGTGTAAAGTGCCTACCTGTAGATTTTGGCCTCTAGCTCAGCCGGCACCTAGGGAAACCTACCAAACCTGTGTATTTTTGAAAACTAGAGACCTAGGGGAATCCAAGATGGGGTGACTTGTGGGGCTCTGACCAGGTTCTGTTACCTAGAATCCTTTGCAAACCTCAAATGTGGCTAAAAAAACACGTTTTCCTCATATTTCGGTGACAGAAAGTTCTGCAATCTGAGAGGAGCCACAAATTTCCTTCCAGCAAGCGTTCCCCCAAGTGTCCCGATTACAATGGTACCTCACTTGTGTGGGTAGGCCTAGTGCCCGCCACAGGAATGGATCATACAAGGGTCAATGGGAGTCCTTGCATGAGGGCCACTGTTAACCCTGGAGTGATCCATTCATGAAGCAGGCACTAGGCACAGGCACACAAGCGGGGTTGTGTTTTTATCAGGAAAAGTGGGGAAACACTGGGTGGCAGGAATTTTGAGGATCCCTGCACATTCCTGTAGTTTCTGTGATAAAAAAGAAAGGAAAAATAGTGGTTTTAATCAACTTTTCACTTTTGCTGGGTATTCTGGGTAAGAAAACTTTGTTAAATCCAAACATGCCACTTTTACGTGGGCTGCCTTGGGTGTCTAGTTTTCAGAAATTTCTGCATTTGGTAGGTTTCCCTATATGGCTGCCGAGCCCAGGACCAAATACTTAGGTGACTGTCTTAAAAAACGAGGCTGTTTTGTGGTAGGTAATTTTAATGTCTCCACAATCCAGTTTGGGTACTTCCCTGTTGTGGTCACTTGCCCACTCACTAAAGTGAGGCAGGTTTTCACTGGAGACTTAGTGGAACTTGTGGCTCCCTACAGATCCCTGGACTTCTGCTCATTTGAATGCAAGGCAAATGTGTTTTTTAAGCACATTTTGTGATTTCAAGGGGATTCTGGGTGAAGGAAAACTGGTGGGAGCCAAGCAAGTCCTGCACCCTTGGACTCCCCTGGTACTAGTATGTTAACGTTAACCCACCACTCACACTGGTTGGTTTTAGCACCTCCAGAAATTATGGTTTCAAAGCATGAATACTTATCAAAGTATCTGAATATTGAAACCAAGCCTTCTGAAGGTGGGCCAGAAAGCCGCGTCCAGGCACCATCCTCTTTATGGTCCATTAACACTCCATTCACGCACAACAAACAACCCTTTCATATCGCCGGCCACGGGCCCAATCCAACCAATCACTGCACTCACATTAACTGACTGCTGCCAGACAAGGGCCCATCACATTCACACGCCACAGAACGGAATACGTTTGACTACATTTTACCACCTGTCAAGTAACTGCCTCCTTCTTCCTTAACATTACCAAATGCATGTGTAACAAACCTTTACTAATGACTCCTGTGACAGCCACCTGAGGCTCAGGAAGACATGTTTTTCATGCGCCTTTAAGGCACTCTCTGTGCTAAATCCAACTCCTTCCAGTTTGTGGATGCAAGTTGGGGGTGTCCGAGTATGCCGTACAAAGCGATTCCTCGAACTGAGTGAGCATATCTACCTTTGAAACTAAGGGAGACATGCTGGGGATTTCTCATGATGTTCCCTAAATAGAAGGTCATAGGCTATGAAAAAGGGTAGTGTTTGGTACACAGGGGAGTCCATGAGAACGGAGCATATGCCCCAGCCAACATTATGTGCAGTGATGTGACTGTAATGCACTTATACAGCAAATTGAACATCTACTAAGTTCTGATGGAGGATGAACATGAAAAGCAGGTCAAACACTGACCTATACAAGTCATTCTCCTTCAGTACTGGGATGGCACCAATGGGTTTGAATCCATAGGTGTAGATGATGTACATCTATGCTACCTTTACTATCTGCCTTCTACCTGTGCAATAAACCTGTGAAGGCACACCTACCATAGGTTTTCCTTACCCATTCATGTCTCTGTTCTCATCAGAGTCCTGGCTAATCCTGTATAATTGCCAAGTGAACCTATACTAGTTTGTGGATGCAAGTAGGGAGTTTCCAAGTATGCCGTACAAAGTGATTCCTCGAACTGAGAGAGCATATCTACCGTTGAAAGTAAGGTAGACATGCTGGTGAAGAAAGGGTACTCCGTGACAATGTGGCATATGTTCTGTCCACTAGTATATGCAGTAGGGGGAATATAATGCATGTTAATTGAACAGAACACCGACCACGTTCTGACCGTGGATTTAGCTCTCAAGCAGTCCAAAAGGAAGTCCATGATGAAGTAGATGCAGTAAAATTCTGTGGCTCCTTGCCTAACGAAGCCGTGGCCCATGGACGTTCGGTATCCATGCACTGCCACTTAAAGGATTACCCAACGGCAGCTCAACCTCAGTCGATTTCCCAGAACTTTGCTTTAGTATGATACAAAGTAAAGCAAGTAGGGATACAGAGGCCTGGTTGTGATGGACACTGGGGACAGTAATACCGACTCTCCTGACGCTTTCCATGCTTCGAGCACACTTTACAGCGACAACGTGGATGATCCTTTTTGGGTGTTTCAGGAATGGGATCAGCAAAGTGTCGCTCCTGCAGCCTTGCCACATCCTCCAGAACATATGAGATGGAGGCTGCTGCTTCTGTAACAGCAGTGAGGCTTTCAATTACAGACAACTGGAAGTCAAGGAAAGTCATGATTCTTCCTGTGGTTGTCTGACGGTAAACAACATCCGCATTATTTGTTGCCATCTGAATCAGGTGGGTAAACAGTTTCTTGTACTAAGTGCAAGTTTTACGACATGCATTGTATGGTTGGAGAACCTGGTCGTTCTTGTCCACTCCGCCCATGTACTTATGGTAATCAAGTATACAGATGGACTTGTGGACTTCGGCCATCTGACCACAAACCGTGATGGGAGAAGTGCTCTCATCATGAATTGTAGTGAGCATCACTCTTATCTAAGAACTTGACTGCGAGCAGTTCGTTAGAACGCAATGCAGTACTCTCTGATTTCTGGAGCTTCTTGCAAACAAGCTCCTGCGGGAATCCTTTGCGGTTACAACAAACTGTACCGCAGACCACAGTGCCAGCTTTGTAGAGCTCACTGAACAGCTCTACTCCTGTATAGAAATTGTCCACATAAAGGTTATAACATTTGTAAAGAAGTGGCTGGACAAGTTCCCATACAATCTTACCTGTGACCCCTAACGCGGGTGGGCAACCTACAGGGTTTAGGGTAGAATCCTTCCCTGTATACACTCTCAAGCTGTACACATAGCCAGATGAGCTCTCACACAGCATGTCCAGCTTTATGCCATAGCGAGCTCTTTTGCTCGCAATGTACTGTCTGAAAAGCAGCCGTCCTTTGTACAGGATCAAGGACTCATCAACTGCTATATTCTTTCCAGAAGTATAGATCTCTGGAAACCTGGCAGACAAATGTTCCACGACAGGCCAGATTTTGAACAACCTGTCATGGTCTGGATGGTCCAGGGGCAATGCAGCAGAATTGTCATTGAAATGCAGCATGCGCTGCAGTAGCAAAAAACGATCTCTGCTCATGTATAGTGTGAAGATGGGAGTTACCCAAACTGTGCGAGTCGTCCAGTAGGACTGCAAGGTGGGTTTCTGCACTAACCCCATTTTGAGCATAAGGCCCAAAAATATCTTCAACTCCGCCAGCGAATTGGGAGTCCACTGGCGTACCCTAGAACGGGGCCCTAGAGTGCCTCCACGCTCCCTCAGAAATTGGTCTGCAAGCAAATTTGTTTGCTGCACAATTTTCTGAAGAAAGTCAACATCCAAAAATAGATGGATGTAGTCGACTGGCAAAAAGTTAGCTGTATCGACTTTACATCCAGCGTCACCAGTAAAAGGTGGAATTTGGGGCTGAACTAAACAGGGGGGCTTCCAAGAGAGCACATGCTCTCTGGGTTCGGCTTACCCGATGTGGTCCCGCTGCACAGAATGGTCCTTGCGATGGGACAGCACGGCTGTCGTCATTGTCTCCTTCAGATTCACTGGAAAAAGTGTCGTCGGATGGGACTCCACCGACTGAAAAATCACTTCCAGATTCTGCCCCATTGACCGGAGAGGATGCTGTCTCAGTATCTGCTGTCTCAGTCTCTGAGCCTACATCAGAACTGTCCTCCATAACCCGAGTTAGGGCTTGATCAGCAGTCATCCAACGAGACGCCATCTCTGCTACTGGCTAAACTGTCCCTCTAAATTACTAGCCTACGTAGAAGGCAGATAGTCACAAAATTGCTCGTGAGTATGTGTGTTGTGTACAATAGGAAATGTTGTACACGACCTTACCTTCGCTTCTTCTCCAATTCTGCAGATTCTATAAAAACACTGAAAAAAACAAAAAAGAATGTATTACTTCACCTTACCACATACCCATCATCACAGCCTTCAGCGCTGGTGGCACCCAGTGCGACAGTCATTTTTGGTGCTCTGCCTCCCATTACCTCCTATTCTAATTCCCTCAGTACCACCCAGCAAAAGTGCCACTCATATCTCCATAGTCCCCCTGGCATAACATTTGTTTTAAAGCGCAGGTAACCCTTTCCTTTACTAATCCACTCAGCTAAATACATATAAATGTATATCCTTTGCAGCAGGACAATAAACCATCTGCACTACTTTATGGCAACTGCCACTACAGAAAAGACATACATGCATGCATATATATATATATTTTGTGAACATGAATCTCACCGCACTCCACGAGGTTCAAATTGGCATGTTTTATTGCAAGCAACAGCAACCTACGCGTTTCACCTCTCAAGGAGTCTTGATCACGGTAAATGAGTCCCTCTTTTCTTTCAATTTTTTATACTTGCAATTAAACATGTCAATTAGAACCTCGTGGATAGCGGTGAGATTCTTGTTCACAAAATATTTTCGAGGTTGCACTCCTCCATCACCGAGCACTGGCAGTGGAGTGCGCTGTGCAACAATCTTTTAATCAATTTGTGTTGCATATATATATATATATATATATATATATATATATATATATATATATATATATATGTTTGGAAACAAAGTGGTCGAAGGGTTGCTGGGCGGCGCACTCCACTGCCGGTGCCCAGTGACAGAGAAGACCACTCTCGAAATTATGTAATGCTGAAAAATTCCACCGCACTCCACGAGGTACAAATAAACGTATTTTATTGCAGTCAACAACCACCAACGCGTTTCGACTCACCAAGGAGTCTTGATCACGGTCCTCGTGGAGTGCAGTGAAATTGTTCGGCATTTTATATATATATATATATATATATATATATATATAACTTTTATGTATATGTGTGGTTTTCCTGGGGTGCCAATTGTGGCTCCCAGAAAAACAACACACAAAAGCAAAAAAAAAAATACATATATATATATATAGCGAGAGAGAAAGAAAGCAAGACACTAACTCTACATAACTTTATTTTTCATACATGTGGGCTTAACCTTGGCAAAGCAGTCATGTATAAAAAAAACAAATTGCCCCATAGATGGTCTCCCTAAGGGCTGACCACCAACAATTTAAATTTGTATTTTTTTTAATACAATCTAGTTGCCCCACCCAGGGAAAAACAGATTTTTTTCTACCCCCAGGGGTCGGGCCGTGTTTGGAGGGCTGACCCCGCCATTTTTTTTTTTTTGCAGTTTTTTCAAATCTGGGGGGGCGTCATCGCCCCCCAAAACAGTTACATTTAAAAAAGGGGGCCGACCCCCCAAAGAAGATCCCTGGTGTCTATGGGCGATTCCTGGTCATGGATCGCAGCCGTGCTGCGATCCATGGCCAGGAAACAGTGCCAGGGATGAATCGATGGAAAGGGGAGAGTCTCCCCTTTCCATCGATCCCTCCCTGGCATCTGGGGAGGCCGTTTTGGCCTTTTTTTCCCCACCGGAGTACAAGAGGACGCTTACCTGATCCGCTTCTGCTCCGGTGGGGAAAAAATGTGACGTCAGTGCGCCTCGCAGCATGCAGACGTCACAAAGGGGCGGGAGGGGGGCGGGATGGAGACGCGGAAGTTGTTCCGTGTCTCCAACGGGGAAAAAAAATAAAAACTAACATACTCCGGTGCACTGCACCGGAGGATTTTTAACCCCCTCCCTGGTGTCGGCCACTGGTCGTGACCTGCACCAGGGAGATAGTGCAGGCGTCGGCCAGTGGCCAACGCCCGCACTTATGGGGTTAAAAACATGCCTTTCGTTTTATTGCATTATTTTTCACTTAACAAGGCACTGCCAGGTTAACTTAAATCAGCACTTTTATCTCATGTTTAAGCCTATAATATTTAAGTATGATTACTTACCACAAATGATATGTATAGTATATGTGCTACTTAAACGTTGCCTTTGCATATTATTAATAAAAAAACCTTTTTTGTTTGCAAATACAATTCACATCTGCAGTTCCCCCCTCTGATGGTTGAAAAACCATCACAGCTTTTTCTTCACAGATGAATCTTTAGAGTGCACTCTCATTCTCTGTTGAGCCATTCTTTGTATTTTTGAGAGGTTCAATTTCATTCAACTCCTTATATTTTAAATTCTTGCTCTCTTCCAATTGTATTTCTGCTTTATTTTGCCTTTCTCTTTTTTACCTTTCTTCATTGTTATATAGCATCTAAACCCTTACACAAAGCATAGAAGCATATTCTGCAAATATCATGATTAGTACATAATATGACTCTAAACAGTCCTCCTCCTACTGTTGCAATTCAATTGTCAATGACAGAAGCTCACTTGCCTAAACTCCCTAATACACTAGTGTTTTTTAAAGGTTCTAATTCAGGTTTCAGGTCAGAAATTATCTTTGCATTAAGAACAGCAATTTTTAGCCTTCAACATTTTGCAGACTCTGCCTTTATCTAACAAAATCCAAAGCTAATCAATCTTGCAAAACTATAGATCTAATAGCCACTAATTCTGTGTCAACACCCAACAAAGCACCAAGTGTATTAGTAGCCAGTTTATGTACTTCTGTGGATAACTTTCAAATTATCTTGTCATTTAAAACTACTCCTACAGGTGGTAAGAGTGCTCCAAAAATGTTTTCTACCAATTGTGTTCTATCATTGCACTTGTGTGCCTATCGGGTGCTGTCATTGTTGAAGTGTCTGTAGTATTCATATGATACACTGTAGGAAACAAGCTAAATAACAAACACCCTCCCAATCAGCAGGCTACGGAAAATAGGCATCCTTTTCACACACAATATGAACTCTAGGAATAACTGCCTCTTGCCCTTTAACATTTAAAATTGAACAGCAACCCTCCCCCACACAAACACACACTTTGAATAAGTGTTAGCAATTGCTTATCCCAATGTGTCTCTTTCTAAACTGGTTTCTCCTTTTGTAAACACATAATTTCCCTTTTTTTCGTCTATCTAGTTTAAATTTTGGATCAACCATTTTTTCTTATATTCACCTTCCTCTATCTTCCAAACATTTCTTGAAACACCTTCCTCTTTATTTGCATTTGAGAAATGTGAGCACTTCTCTCCTCATATGCTATAATGAATATCTTTTCTAGAGGCCTCAATAAACAGGTTAGATTTTTTTTTAAGCTTTACCAGTGTCTATAATTGTGGGAGATCTAAAGAAAAATCATGCAATTTTTATGTCTTACGTTTGTGGATGATGATTCTTTCTTTTCTGAAGAGGAAGTTTGGAAAGACTCATGCCATATTTTGTAAAATAACATACAAAATGCTCCTGTCTATAAAATAGACTAACCAAAATACTACATGCAAGTGCATATGCATGTGAGATGTGATAATGTCACGTCTTATGCAGCTGCACAAAGTGTGTACAGACATAACAATTCTTATTGTCTAAAGCGTGAGTGTATTCCTGAATTAATCTGGAATAAACATTAGTCAAAAAATCTTATTCTGAATAATCTACTGTAGGAGGCTGGCCTGGTTTGTAGTGGTACCAAGGGGTACTTACACTCTGCATCAGGTCCAGTTGTCCCTTATTAGTGTAGAAGAGGTGTCTAGCAGCTTAGGCTGATAGAAAAGGGTAGCTTAGCAGAGCAGCTAAGGCTGAACTAGGAGACGTGTAAAGCTCCTACTATACCACTGGTGTCATATGTACAATATCATAAGAAAACACAATACACAGATATACTAAAAATAAAAGTACTTTATTTTTATGACAATATGCCAAAAGTATCTCAGTGAGTACCCTCAGTATGAGGATAGCAAATATACACAAGATATATGTACACAATACCAAAATTATGCAGTAATAGCAATAGAAAGCAATGCAAGCAATGTACAGTCACAATAGATTGTAATGAGAGCACATAGGTATAGGGGCAACACAAACCATATACTCCAAAAGTGGAATGCGAATAACGTATGGACCCCGAACCTATGTGAACTTGTAGAGGGTCGCTGGGACTGTAAGAAAACAGTGAGAGTTAGAAAAAAAGCCCACCCCAAGACCCTGAAAAGTGGGTGGAAAGTGCACCTAAGTTCCCCAGGGAGCACAGAAGTCGTGATAGGGGAATTCTGCAAGGAAGGGAACATAGCATTTACCTGGGAGATGTACTGGTCTGCCAAACATACCATCTGTACATTCATGGAATGATAACTCTTCCGGTTCCTGTACACCTGTTCACTCCTGCGGGGGGGACCTGAGCTACATGGGTGCCATAAATAGCACCTATGATGTTGGGGATATGTCCCAGGGCATAGAAGTCACCTTTAACAGTAGCCAAATCCTCCACCTGAGGGAAACGATGTAGCTCCTCACGTGTTTCAGCAGGGCAGACAACACTCTGGACAACACGTTGGAAAACATAGGCTGGGACATCCCTGCTGACATGGCCACTGTTGTTTGAAATGATCCACTTGCAAGTAAATGGAGGACTGATAGCACCTGCACTTCAGGGGGTATTCCTGTGGGATGGCGGATTGGTGAGATCAGGTCTGGCTCCAACTGGGTACACAGTTGCTGGATTGTGGCACGGTCAAACCTGTAGGTGATGATCAAATGTCACTCCTCCATTGTTAACAGGTCCACTAGCGATCGGTACACCGGAGGATTCCGCCAGCTGACGGTGCCTAAGAAGGACAACAGCGACCACATAGTCAACAAATTCTCAGGTATGTACCCACAGCTACACAGAACACGACACCAAATACAAAACTCTTCCTGTATGTGTGTTGAGTGTAGGCCTAGGTATGTGTGACGCAGTAGTAAATTAAGCCATGTTGGCCTCTGAAATGGCAGCTACCTGACCTCTAAACTGGGACAATGGGATGTGAGGTAACTGCGCTGGTGTTGTACACTGTCGCGGTAGGCGGTCGTAGACCGCGGCGCAATGCTGTATTGGTTAACATTGGACTCTATGAGTCCCAGGAGCCAATGATGAATTGCGCCGGCGGTGATGATACGCACCGCCGCGGACGTCACCGCCGCGGACGTGACCGCCATTTTCTATCTTTTCAATCACTCGATACCTGATCTTCGACAGGAGAGGACCTACACTACAAGTGCTGCTGTGACCTCGGTCTGGAAGAGACAGTGGCTGCTGCGTCTGGGGAAAGGGCCCCTGCCTTCACTGCTCAGGAGTTGGAGAAGCTCGTGGACGGGGTCCTCCCCCAGTACACGCTACTCTACGGTCCTCCAGACCAACAGGTAAGTACACAGGGAGCAAGTTGTATGGGCTATGCTGGGTGGAGAGGGCTGGATGTCAGTAGGAAGGGGGCAGAGTTCTGCGACCATGAAGGACTGTGAATGCATGTGCCACATGGCAAGGGTAGGGATGGGGGCCACTCACTTCGACGGTGCAGTTGGTAATGACTTCTCTTCTTCCCCTGTACATGTCATGTAGGTCAGCACCCACCAGAAGAAGGACATTTGGCGTGCCATCGCCAAGGACGTCCGGACCCTGGTGGTCCACCAGAGACGGGGCACCCACTGCTGTAAAAGATGGGAGGACATTCGCCTGCTGGAGCAAGAAGACGGCGGAGGCTCAGCTGGGGATGGCCTCCCAATGTGGGAGGGGTGCCCGTCGCACCATGGCCCCCCTGATGTTCCGGATCCTGGCAGTGGCCTACCTTGAGTTGGATGGGCGCTTGAGGGAATCACAGCAGACACAAGGGGGTGAGTACACTCTCATTCTGCGGACTTAGCGCGCAGTGGAGGGGTCTGGTTGGGGGAGGAGGGCTGTGGGTTTCCCTAGGCCAGGGCGAGTCCCTTCGTAAGGCATGGCCCTGTGGCCCCCCACCCCACCTCTGTAGAGTGCCAGTTACAGGTATACATGCCCCTGTGTCATCTATGTGGACAGATGACACTTATAGCCATGTAGGCCATATCCCAGAAATTGCATCTGTAAAGGGCAAGAGCACGGCATAGTGCAGGGGGCTGCTGTGTCTGTATTGTCCGCCAACGGTAGCGGTAAGCCATGCACTCAACCTGTCTTTCTTCTGTTTCCCCACCCCTTTTTGTGCTCTCCCTGTTCTTTTGTGCATCAGCATCATTAGGCGGAGGTAGAGTGGCACTGGAGCACGAGGGAGCTGCATCCCACATGGCCATGGAGGGCCAAACCACGGACTCCGAATACACCAGTGGGACGGAGGGCGAGGGGAGCTTCACGTCGGTCACCGGATCAGCAACCAGCGACACAGACTCGTCCTCCGATGGGAGCTCCCTTGTGGTGGCGGCACCATCTGTGCCCCCCACTTCTACAGGTACAGCCGCCACCCCCCCACCAGCACCGCCCTCCCAGCAGCCCCTCAGCCTTCGCTCCGTGCCCGCTCACCCAGGAAGGTGGTTATCACCTTCGCACCAGGCACCTCAGGCCCCGCCCCAGTCACCCCTGCTGCCCTCAGTGAGGAGGCCATTGACCTCCTCAGGTCACTCACTGTTGGGCAGTCTACCATTGTGAATGCTATCCAGGGTGTAGAAAGGGAGTTGCAACACAGTAATGCATTCCTGGAGGGCATTCATTCTGGTCAGGCTGCCCTTCATCGAACCCTGCAATCTCTGGCCTCAGCACTGATGGCAGCCATTGTCCCTGTGTCTAGCCTCCCCCCTCCAACTTCCTCCACCCAGACCCAATCCCCTGTGCCCCAGCCTATCCCAAGCACACCATCAGACCAGCATGCACACACCTCAACACACAAAAGTGGCTCTGGCAAACGTAGGCACCACACATCCCACAGGCACTCACACAAGCATCACCCACAAACAGACACAGCAACATCCACTACCTCCACTGTGTTCCCCTCCACGTCGTCTCCCTCCTCCCTCCCAGTGTCATCTACACTCTCACCTGCATGCACTACATCTACAGGCACTAGGACTCGCACGAGAACACCCAGCACCACACCCCGCTCACCTGCACTCACCACCCCACTACCATTTACACGTCCCCTGTGTCCACTCCCAGTGTGTTTGTGACGCCCCCTCCCAAAGTACACAAAAGCAGGCACCCACACACCCAACATCCATCCACCTCACGACAGCCTCCAGTACATGCACCTGCACCCAAATCACCTAAAGTTACACCTCCTACAACCACCTCTTCTTCCTCCACTCCCAGACCCCCTCCAGCTACCCATCCCAGTGTTCGTCAAAGACTCTTCCGGAGCAACGTTGACCTCTTTCCCACCACCCCCACCCCTCCAATTCATAGGTCCCGTAGTAGCACCTCAGCCATAAAAAGTCCGGTACCAGTTGTGCGTGTTAAAGGTGTGTGGAGTGCACTGGCCACCAGGGCAGCCAGTGTGACACGTAGCCAAAGCACTGCCAGTCCACGCCCTGTAAAGCACCTTAAGTTGGAAAGTGCCCGACGGGAGAGGGTGAAGACTCCTGCTGGCAAAACAGCTCACAAGGTTCCCGGGGGGAGTGCTGAGTCAGCTGTGACTCCTCCCAAGGTGGTGAAGGGGCAGAATAGGTCTCCAAGGTCTGGTAAGAGCAGCACGGCGGAGAAGGCTGCCATCATCCCCGCCGGCCGGGACGCCACCGCCAGCACTATCGTCACTGGTCCGGAGACCACCGCCAGAGTCAGTGCCCTGGAGGTTGAGTCAGTGCCCTGGAGGGCAGCAGTATCGTCACTGGTCCGGAGACCACCGCCAGCATCAGTGCCCTGGAGGGCCCCGGCAGCCACAGCCCCGCTGGGCACTGAGGGACCGTCATGCCACACATCGCTGCACAGGTCAGAGACAGCAAAGTCAAGCACCGCTGAACAAGGCAAAGACCGCCATGGTGAAGACCGCTGAACAGGGCAAAGACCGCCATGGTGAAGACCGCTGAACAGGGCAAAGCACCGCTGAACTGGGCAAAGACCGCCATGGCAATGCACCGCTGAACAGGTCAGAGACAGCAAAGGCAAGCACCGCTGAACAGGGCAAAGACTGCCATGGTGAAGACCGCTGAACAGGGCAAAGAGCGCCATGGTGAAGACCGCTGAACAGGGCAAAGACCGCCATGGTGAAGACCGCTGAACAGGTCAGAGACAGCAAAGGCAAGCACCGCTGAACAGGGCAAAGACCGCCATGGCAATGCACTGATGAACAGGTCAGAGACAGCAAAGGCAAGCACCGCTGAACAGGGCAAAGACCGCCATGGTGAAGACCGCTGAACAGGGCAAAGACCGCCAAATCAAGCATCGTTAGCCCATGTGCAGCTGGGACAGTGACGGAACTGGGACTGTCACAGGGAGCGTGATGCACTCTGGGCACCAGTCCCCCTCCAGAACCAGTGGAGACCTGCATCCACTCCGTCTGTCCTGCACAGGATTAAGCACTCTGGGCACCAG
Source organism: Pleurodeles waltl (assembly GCF_031143425.1). Taxonomy (NCBI): domain Eukaryota; kingdom Metazoa; phylum Chordata; class Amphibia; order Caudata; family Salamandridae; genus Pleurodeles; species Pleurodeles waltl. The sequence goes on along the minus strand of NC_090448.1, from coordinate 464,414,410 downwards.
TCCCCCTCCAGAACCAGTGGAGACCTGCATCCACTCCGTCTGTCCTGCACAGGATGAAGCACTCTGGGCACCAGTACCCCTCTAGAACCAGTGGAGACCTGCATCCACTCTGTCTGTCCTGCACAGGATGAAGCACAATGGGCACCAGTCCCCCTCCAGAACCAGTGGAGACCTGCATCCACTCCGTCTGTCCTGCACAGGATGTAGCACTCTGGGCACCAGTCCCCCTCCAGAACCAGTGGAGACTGTTATCCACTTGAGAGACTGTGGCTTTGCACTCCCCAGGATGAAGCAGTGGGCAAACAACCCACTGGAGAGACTTGAGAGACTGTGGCTTTGCACTCCCCAGGATACATCAATGGGCATGGAGCCCCGTCGTGGATCTGGCGTGGTGCAATCATCCGGCTGAGGTGCCCCCCCTTCCCTTCCCCCTGAGGTGCCTGTTGTATTTCTATCTGATGCCCCTGCAGTGTTCTCTCCGTTTGTGGACAGGTATCTAGTGTGGGCCTCGCCCATGCATTGTGGGCCCAGTGGTCCACGGACATTGATATGTGCATACCTGCAGTACTAATCGTGATGTGTGATTTTTAGACTGTATATATATATCTGTATATCATTGGTTACTGTATTTTGATACATTACAAAGATTGAACTGATTTCCTTTTGTCTTTGCATTCATCTGGGGGGGTTGTGGGTTGTTACTGTGCTGTTTGGAAATGCATTGGTGTGTGTGTTGTAGTGGGTGAAGGTCGGGGTGGGGGTGGGGGTGTTGCATGTGTGTGTCCGTGGCTTTTTCCTCCCCCCTCCCCTATGTCGTAGGTGCAGTACTCACCGGTGTCTTCCGCGCCTACGTTGCTGGTGTTCGTAGAGGAGCAGGAAGACAAGAGCAGGGAGTATTTGTAGTTCCGGCTCCATGGTGGCCTCCTTCCTTGTGGCGTGTGTAGAGGTGGGCGTTTTCCCTTTGAAATGGCTGTTTCCGCCGTTTTTTTATCCACAGTGAATCTGCCCTGGAAAAGGTGGCGGATTGGCGGGTTGTGATACTGTGTGCGGTACATTGTCTTCTGCCTGTCTGTTGGCGGTGACCACCGCGCTGCTTGTCTGTACCGCCGTGGTGGTCGGAGTGTTAAAGTGGCTGTCTATGTTGGCGGTTTCCGCCACGGTCATAATTCCCTTTTTTTTGTCCGCCGGCCTGTTTGCGGTATTACCGCAGCTTTAACACCATCCACTAGGGTTGTTATGATCCCCTCAATGTCAGTCAGCCCCCAGTCTCTCGATCCTGATCCAGTTGCTCAGAACTGAGGGGGTGAGTATAGCCGCAATGCAGAATGCATACTTGCCAACAATACTGATGTAGACAAACCCATACTTGCAAACAATACTGATGTAGACGGTAGGCTACCACTTTTCTGACCGTCTTACTGCCTACCAATTTCAGCCACTTATCCCACAGCCTTCCAAAATGCCTGTTCAGACCTCTGCAAATTATTGCCCTTCATACAATGAAACAAATCAAAACATGCCACAAATGAGCATCCCTGGAAACTAGAATGTCTTCACATGCAAGAGGAAAGCAGGTAAGGGAGGGAGGGCTAGTTAAGGCACGAACAGATTTAGAGTGAAAATGTTTATGAATGACTATGGATAGTGTAAGCAAAAGGCAAAATTATTGTGAGGCTGATTTAGAGTTTGACTTGACAGATATCCAAGTCCACTTTATTACTAGTAGCATAGGATATAATTCACGTGTAATGTGATGGATGGATTAACTTTCACATTTGTGAAAAAGTATCCTTTAGCTGAACTCTAAATCAGACTCTGGCCCTCATTCTGACCCTGGCGGTCGGTGATAAAGCAGCGGCCAAGCCGCCAACAGGCCGGCGGTCTAAAATATGCAATTCTGACCCTGGCGGGAACCGCCAACACAGCCCGCCAACTTAACACTCCGACCGCCACAGCGGTACAAATAAACAGCGCGGCGGTTCCCGCCAACAGCCCGGCGGCAGACAAAGTACCGCCCACCCTATTACGACCCACCAATCTGCCACCTTTTCCGGGGCGGGAGCACCGCCGATAAGAACACGGCGGAAACAGACTACGAACGGGAAAACGCTCACCTCTACGCACTCCACGCGAGATTCCGGCAGTATGGAGCCAGAGTTACAGGTCATCCCCGCACTCCTATTCCTCCTCATATACCAGGAGCACGCCCGGCGGCGCGGAAGACATCGGTGAGTACTGCACCTACGACACAGGGGAGGGAAAAGATTACCGGCACACACCCACCCACCCACACCCACTACAACACACACATCAATGCATTCCCACAGATCACTGTCACAACCCACAAACCACCCCCCTCCGAAATAATGCAAAGACCAAAAGAAGAGATCATAAACGGGCAGATATATTGAAATATGTACGCCATTAATCCCAATAAATAAATAAACTATGTACAAAATATATACAGCTACTAAATGTAGTCCAACCACTGTCCGTGGATCACAGGGGTCCTGTGCAAAGGGGCAAGGCCCAGTCCCACGACAAGAACTCCACGGAGAGAACACTGCAGGGGCATCAGAAAGAAAATAGGACAGGCACCTCAGGGGGAAGGGAAGGGGGGGCACCTCAGCCACTTGAGTACACGACGCCAGATCCACGAGGGGACTCCATGACCACTGGGCCATCCTGGGGAGAGCAAAGCCACAGTCCATACAGTCCATACAGTGGGTGGCCTGCCCACTGGGCCATCCTGGGGAGAGCAAAGCCACAGTCCAAACAGTCCATACAGTGGGTGGCCTGCCCACTGGGCCATCCTGGGGAGAGCAAAGCCACAGTCCATACAGTCCATACAGTGGGTGGCCTGCCCACTGGGCCATCCTGGGGAGAGCAAAGCCACAGTCCATACAGTCCATACAGTGGGTGGCCTGCCCACTGGGCCATCCTGGGGAGAGCAAAGCCACAGTCCAAACAGTCCATACAGTGGGTGGCCTGCCCACTGGGCCATCCTGGGGAGAGCAAAGCCACAGTCCAAACAGTCCATACAGTGGGTGGCCTGCCCACTGGGCCATCCTGGGGAGAGCAAAGCCACAGTCCAAACAGTCCATACAGTGGGTGGCCTGCCCACTGGGCCATCCTGGGGAGAGCAAAGCCACAGTCCATACAGTCCATACAGTGGGTGGCCTGCCCACTGGGCCATCCTGGGGAGAGCAAAGCCACAGTCCAAACAGTCCATACAGTGGGTGGCCTGCCCACTGGGCCATCCTGGGGAGAGCAAAGCCACAGTCCATACAGTCCATAACAGACCCCACTGCCACTGGAGGAGGCAAGTTGGCCAGAGGACATCCTGCAGCCCTGCCCGAGATAGATCCTGCCCTGCCACGTCTGCCAAAGGGCCAGCGGTTCTTGCCCTGAAGGGCCCAGTTCAGCGGTTCTTGAGACGGCGGGGCCCAGTTCAGCGGTTCTTGAGACGGCGGGGCCCAGTTCAGCGGTTCTTGCCTTGAAGGGCCCAGTTCAGCGGTTCTTGCCTTGAAGGGCCCAGTTCAGCGGTTCTTGAGACGGCGGGGCCCAGTTCAGCGGTTCTTGCCTTGAAGGGCCCAGTTCAGCGGTTCTTGCCTTGAAGGGCCCAGTTCAGCGGTTCTTGAGACGGCGGGGCCCAGTTCAGCGGTTCTTGAGACGGCGGGGCCCAGTTCAGCGGTTCTTGCCTTGAAGGGCCCAGTTCAGCGGTTCTTGAGACGGCGGGGCCCAGTTCAGCAGTTCTTGCCTTGAAGGGCCCAGTTCAGCGGTTCTTGAGACGGCGGGGCCCAGTTCAGCGGTTCTTGCCTTGAAGGGCCCAGTTCAGCGGTTCTTGAGACGGCGGGGCCCAGTTCAGCGGTTCTTGAGACGGCGGGGCCCAGTTCAGCGGTTCTTGCCTTGAAGGGCCCAGTTCAGCGGTTCTTGCCTTGAAGGGCCCAGTTCAGTGGTTCTTGAGACGGCGGGGCCCAGTTCAGCGGTTCTTGAGACGGCGGGGCCCAGTTCAGCGGTTCTTGCCTTGAAGGGCCCAGTTCAGCGGTTCTTGAGACGGCGGGGCCCAGTTCAGCGGTTCTTGCCTTGAAGGGCCCAGTTCAGCGGTTCTTGAGACGGCGGACGGTCTATGGCCAACTGCTAAATGCCTGGTGGTGCCCTCCTGGGCAGCGGGGATGGTGCTCCTTCACTGCCCACCTGGGCTGTGGGTGGTGGGGCCCTCCTGGCCAGCTGGGCTGGGTCCTCCCTGGGCAGCGGCTATGGGGCTGGTGGGCTCTCCCGGGGCAGCTGTGCCGGTTCCTCCCGGGGCAGCGGCTATGGGGGTTGTGGGCTCCTCCTGGGCAGCAGGCCTGCTGCCTGACCTCTCCAACTTGCTGCCCTTGCCCTCCTTAGTCGTCGGCCTGTGGCCCTTTCCTCCCTTTGGAGCTGTGGCTGGTGACTGTCTCTGGGTGGTGTCCGGGGGGGATGTAGAAGGCGGGCTCCTGCGGCGCCCCTTCCGCCTTCTGCTCCTCTTCCCAGGGGGTGGGCTGGCTGTCCCCTTGCTGCTGGGCGAAGATCCAGACATGCGGGCTGGCGGGCTCCAATACCCCTGCACCCTTGTCAAGGGGGCTGCAGGGCTGGTGGTGGCTGAGGTGCTCTTCTTACCCCGACGAGAAGGAGGGGGGGGCTCAGGGTCAGGAAAGAAGTTAGTAGTGGCGAGGAAGAGCTTCTTGGGACAATGGAGAGTGGTAGGTACAGTGGGAATGGGAGTGGAGGGAGAGGATGTGGTTGTAGGTGAGTCACGTTTGCTGTCTTTGGGTGCAGGGGCAGGAGGGATAGGCTGTCGTGAGGTGGATGGCTGTTGGGTGGGTGGGTGGCTGCGTTTGTGTGGTGTGGAAGAGGGGGTGACAGACACAGTGGGAGAGGACACAGGGGACGTGTAAATGGCAGTGGGGGTGGTGACTGCACGTGTGCGGACTGGAGTGGAGGGTGTGCTGGTGATGGAAACACTGGCTGATGGTGAGGTGAATGGAGGTGTGAGTGTAGACGTCACAGGGAGGGAGGAGGGAGACGAGGAGGTGGGGGTCACAGAGGTGGTAGTGACTGTTGGCATGTCTGCATCGGAATGTTGCGTGTGTGAATGTCTGCGTGATCTGTGGTGCTTATGTTTGGATGAGCTTCTCTTGGGTGTTGAGGTGTGTGCAGGCTGGTCTGATGGTGTGGGTGGGACAGGCAGAGGAACAGGAGACTGGGAGGAGGGAGTTAGTAGAGGCAGGCAGGAGACAGGGACAATGGCTGCCGTCAGTGCTGAGGCCAGAGCCTGGAACGATCGCTGATGGGCAGCCTGACCCGAATGAATGCCCTCCAGGTACGCATTGCTGCGATGAACCTCCCTCTCCACCCCCTGGATGGCATTCAAAAGGGTAGTCTGCCCAACAATGAGCGTTCGGAGGAGGTCAATGACCTCCTCACTGAGGGCAGCGGGGGTAACAGGGGCAGGGCCTGAGGTGCCTGGGGCGAAGGAGATGCCCGGCTTCCTGGCAGAGCGGGCACGGGGCGAACGCTGAGGGGCTGCTGGGAGGGCGGAGATGGTGCGCTGGGTGGCGGCTGTACCTGTAATGGCGGGGGGCACGGATGGTGCCACCCCCGCAAGGGAGCCCCCTTCCGAGGACGTGTCCGTGTCGCTGCAGGGTCCAGTCGTCCCCGTCGTGGAGCTCCCCTCGCCCTCCGTCTCACTGGTCCAGTCTGACTCTGTGGCATGGCCCTCCTGGGCCATGTGAGATGCAGCTCCCTCCTGCCCCGATGCCACTTCTCCTCCGCCTGATGATGCTGATGCACACAAGCACAGAAAGACAAACAAAAAGGGGGGGGGAGAGAGAAATAAAGGGATATTGATTACATGGATCTCCGGTACAGTTAGCGGACATGACAGACACAGATGCCCCCTGCACTAAGTTGCGCACTTGGGGTCCGCTACGCATTCCGTGGAACATGCCCTACACGCCTAGAGTTGACAACTGCACCCATGGATGACACGGCCCAGGGATGGCTGTACTGACAAACTACTGAGGGTGGTGGCTGGGGACACAGGGGCTTACGGGGGTGCCCAGCCTACAGATATCGCCCTGGCCTAGGGGGACCCACAGCCCTCCTCCCCCACCCAGACACCTCCACTGCGCGACAACAGAGTAGATAATGCTTGTACTCACCCCCTTGTGTCTGCTGTGCTGCCCTCACGCGCCCATCCAAATCAGGGTAGGCCACCGCCAGGATCTGGAACATCAGGGGGCTCAGTTGACGGCAGGCACCCCGCCTACGTTGGGAGGCCATCCCCAGCAGAGACTCGGCGGTCTTCTTGGTCCCGCGGCGGATGTCCTCCCACCTCTTGCGGCAGTGGGTGCCCCGTCGATGGTGGACCCCCAGGGCCCGGACTTCCTTGGCGATGGCACGCCAAATCCCGATCTTCTCATGGGCGCGGACCTATGTGACACGTACAGGGAGGGAGAAATACCACGTTCAAGTTACTCAGCATTTTCCTTTCCAGTGGCCCAACGCCCCCCATCCCCGCCAGGCCCCCCGCCAGGCCCCCAGCCATGCCCAACATGCCCCCCATCCCCGCCAGGCCCCCCGCCAGGCCCAACATGCCCCCCATCCCCGCCAGGCCCCCCGCCAGGCCCAACATGCCCCCCATCCCCGCCAGGCCCCCCGCCAGGCCCCCCGCCATGCCCAACATGCCCCCCATCCCCGCCAGGCCCCCCGCCATGCCCAACATGCCCCCCATCCCCGCCAGGCCCCCCGCCAGGCCCAACATGCCCCCCATCCCCGCCAGGCCCCCCGCCAGGCCCCCCGCCATGCCCAACATGCCCCCCATCCCCGCCAGGCCCCCCGCCAGGTCCAACATGCCCCCCATCCCCGCAAGGCCCCCCGCCAGGCCCCCCGCCATGCCCAACATGCCCCCCATCCCCGCCAGGCCCCCCGCCAGGCCCCCCGCCAGCCCCAACATGCCCCCCATCCCCGCCAGGCCCCCCGCCAGGCCCAACATGCCCCCCATCCCCGCCAGGCCCCCCGCCAGGCCCCCCGCCATGCCCAACATGCCCCCCATCCCCGCCAGGCCCCCCGCCAGGCCCCCCGCCAGCCCCAACATGCCCCCCATCCCCGCCAGGCCCCCGCCAGGCCCAACATGCCCCCCATCCCCGCCAGGCCCCCCGCCAGGCCCCCCGCCAGCCCCAACATGCCCCCCATCCCCGCCAGGCCCCCAAGCCAGCCAGTGGCCCCAAATCCAGATAGAATTAAACTCACTTGTTGGTCTGGAGGACCGTAGAGTAGCGCATACTGGGGGAGGACCCCATCCACAAGTTTCTCCAACTCCTCTCCAGTGAAGGCAGGGGCCCTTTCCCCAGTCGCAGCAGCCATTGTCCCTTCCAGACCGAGGTCACAGCAACACTTGCAGTATAGGTCCTCTCCTGTGAAAGTTCAAGTCGCAAGTGGATAAGTAGATAGAAAATGGCGGTCACGTCCGCGGCGGTGCGTACCGCGGCGGTGCGTCCCGCCACCACCGGCGCCCTTCGCCATTGGCTCCTGAAACCCATAGGCTTCAATGTTAACCAATGCGGCTTCGCGCCGCGGTCTTCGCCCGCCGCCCGCCGCGGTGTGCCACGCCAGCGCATTGACCTCACATCCCATTGTCACACTTCACAGGTCAGGCAGCCGCCATTTCCAGGGCCCACATGGCTCAATTTCAACTGCGTCACACAGGCCTAGGCCTTGCATAGCCACTCAGACACGCCATTCACTGCATAGAGAATCGTATACTGTGCTAGCTGTGAGTACGTACCTGTGGGTTGCCTGACTGTGTGCTCCATGTTGTCCTTCCTAGGCACCGTCCGCTGGGTTGGGCGAGGAGACGGATGAATCCTCCTGTGTACCGACCGCTGGTGGACTTGTCGACAATGGAAGAACGCCACATTATCCTGACCTACCGTCTTAACCGTGCCACTATCCATGAACTGTGTGCCCGGCTGGAGCCCGACCTGATGTCCCCCATCCGCCAACCCACAGGGATTCCCCCTCTGGTGCAGGTCATGTCAGTACTCCATTTCTTGGCAAGTGGGTCATTTCAGACAACCGTGGGAATTGCTTCCGGGATGTCTCAGCCCATGTTTTCAAAGGTGTTATCCAGAGTGTTGTCTGCCCTGATGAAATCCGTGAGGAACTACATCATTTTCCCTGAGGTGGGCGAATTGGCTACAGTGAAGGGTGATTTCTACGCCCTTGGACATATTCCCAACGTAATTGGTGCCATTGATGGGACCCATGTGGCTTTGGTTCCCCCAAGAGACAGGGGGCAGGTGTACAGGAACAGAAAAAGTTACCATTCAATGAACATCCAGGTGGTGTGTTTGGCTGACCAGTACATCTCGCATGTAAATGCCAAATTCCCAGGGTCAGTGCATGACGCCTACATCCTGAGGAATAGCAGCATCCCTTACGTGATGGAACAGCTACAGAGACACCGTGTATGGCTAGTGGGGGACTCTGGGTACCCCAACCTGTCGTGGCTACTGACCCCAGTAAGGAATCCCCGGACCAGGGCAGAGGAACGGTACAATGAGGCCCATGGGCGTACTAGGAGGGTGATCGAACGCACCTTTGGCCTCCTAAAGGCCAGGTTTCGCTGCCTGCATATGACCGGTGGATCCCTAATGTACTCACCTAAGAAGGTGTGTCACATCATCGTGGCCTGCTGCATGCTTCACAACCTGGCTTTGCGCCGCCAGGTGCCTTTCCTGCAGGAGGATGGTCGAGACGGTGGTGTTGTGGCAGCGGTGGAACCTGAGGAGAGTGACGAGGAGGAAGACGACGGGGCTGAAACAGACAACAGGGACAGAATCATTGAACAGTACTTCCAATAGGACACAGGTAACATTTCAAAGATAATTTAGTAAATGTTAACTACTCTGCAGCATCTCTGCTGCCTGTCTATTTGCCCCAGTGTATGATGACTGAGTTTTGGCTTTTCCCTCCCTATTTCAGATCTGGGGTCCCCACTACGAGTCCTGTGCTTCGTTTCCCCATGGACTACAGCTTTGTGGCAGCTGTTTGTTGACTTCACCATGTACAAGGACATATTTGCACTGTCATGTCAATTACAATCTATTGAAATCACAGCCAGACTCCTGATATTTTGGTGCAAAATAGGTGTTTATTGAAGTGCTCAAAATGGGATGGGTGGTTTCAAGTGGGTGGGGGCTATGGTGAAGGAATGTCCATGGCAGAGTCCAGAGTAACAGTCACACAGGTGCATTGTCCAGAGGCCTGTGGAGAGATGGAGCATGGGCAGTTCGAGGATGGACAGGGTGACAATGTGGGACAGTGGGATGACATCAGGTGGTATCCATTGCTGGCGGGGGTCTTGACATCCTACTCTGTCTTGCGAGATCTCAGGGCCCTCTTGCGGGGTGGTTCTTCTCCTGCAGGAGGTGGGGGTCTGGTGGGCTGCTGCTGTGCGGGGGCCTCATGTCCACTAGCGCCGGCGGAGGTGGATGGCTGTTCTTGGTCCAGGCTAGTGGCAGGGGCCCTTGGGTGTTGTTCAGTGTCCGCCCTGCTGTTTACGAGGTCCTGCAGCAGCCCTACCATGGTAACCAGGGTGGTGTTGATGGCTCGGATGTCCTCCCTGTACCCCCGATAGTGTTCCTCCTGCAGCACCTGGATCTCCTGGAACCGGGCCAGTACCGTCGCCATCGTCTCCTGGGAGCGGTTGTATGCTCCCATGATGGTGGTGAGGACCTCGTGGAGAGTGGGTTCCCTGGGCCTCTCCTCCCCCCCCTGTCGCACAGCTGCCCGCCGAGTTGCCCTGTTTCCCTGGGCCTCTGCCCCCTGGCCGGTGTGCCCACTACCACTGCTCCCAGGTCCCTGTTGTTGTTGGGGTGGTGGGTTATCCTGGGTGCCCTGTAGTGGTAGACACACCGCAGATTGACGCGCCCTGGAGACAGAGGCATGGGCCCGCTGGGTGGGAGCTGTGCTGGTGTTCCCAGAGGGGTTAGGGTCTATAGTGGCCTGTGCCTGTGTGAGGGGAACCGACTGTCCAGAGGTCCCCGATGGTCCGGGCTGGTCATCGGTGTCCAGATCGACAGAGCTGCTGTCATCGCTGACGGCCTCTTGGGTGGGGGGTGTGGATAATTCTGGCCCCTCCGCCGCGGTGTGTTGACGGTCGGGTCCTGCAGGGGTATAGAGGTATGGTTATAGTTTCAATGTGTGGCATATGGGTGTATCTGTGGGTTCCCGTGTCCCCAAGTGCTGGCATTCGTGTGTGGGGGCTTTGGTGAGGGTGGCTTGTGGGGGGGATGTGTATATGCATTGGGCATGCTTTGGTGATGGGTGTCCATGCTTAGTGGACGCATGCAGGCCTAGGTTTTGGGATGTGTGGGTTGTGATGGTGAGACATTGGCGGGGAATAGGTGTGCTGGGGGTGGGGGTGAGGATGGTGGTGGGGGTGAGGATGGTGGTGGGGGTGATGGTGGGGGTGAGGGTGGGGGTGGGGGTGAGGGTGGGGTTCGAGGATGGGGGTGAGGGTTGGGGTCTGATTTGGCATGCAGGTGGGGGGGAAGCAGTATTGAAGCTTCAACTTACCAGTATCCATTCCTCCGCCGACTCCTGCGAGGCCGTCAGGATGCAGGATGTTCAAGACTTCCTCCTCCCATGATGTGAATTGTGGGGGTTGAGGTGGGGGTCCTCCGCCAGTCTTCTGCACGGCGATGTTGTGCCTGGATACCATGGAACGCACCTTCCCCCGTAGGTCATTCCATCGCTTCCTGATGTCTTCCCGATTTCTGGGGTGCTGTCCCACTGCGTTCACCCTGTCGACAATCCTCTGCCATAGCTCCGTCCTCCGGGCAATGCTGGTGTATTGTATCTGTGTGCCGAACAGCTGGGGCTCTACACGAACGATTTCCTCCACCATAACCCTGAGTTCTTCGTCTGTGAAGCGGGGTTGTCTTTGGGGTGCCATAGGGTGGTGTGTATGATGTGTGGGGTGGAGTATGTGTATTTAAGTGAGTTGAGTGTGGTGGTGTGTGTTGTTTTGTGTGTGGATAGTGTGTGGGTGATGGTGTTGAGTGGCTGTGGCTGTTATGTTTTGGATGCTGGTGTCTCGCTCTTGCCTTCTTTACGAATTTTTAAGCGTAGGGGTTTGTGGGTGATGTGGGTGGGTGTTTTATATTGTATTGTGTGTGTGGGAGTGGTGTGTGTATGTGTATCAGGTGTGTGGGATTCAAATCGTCCAATGTGGGTGAGTTTTGTTCGTTTGTGTGTATTCTGACCGCGCCGGTGTGTCCCGCCAATGGAATACCGCGTTTGAATGACCGCCGCGTGGATTCGTGGGTCGTAATGGCATGGGCGTATTTCTGTTGGCGTGGCGGTGGAGGTTTGGTCACCTCCACCTTTCCGCCGACCGCTGGTCTGGCGGTCTGTTGTGGCGGTCGGATTTTCGGAGGTTTGCCTTCTGCGGGTCAGAATGACCGTGGCGGGTTTCCGCGACCGCGGCGGGATTATGGAGGATTTCTGACCGGCGGTAGGCGCCTTTTACCGCCGAGGTCAGAATGACCCCCTCTGTGTCTATAAAGTATTTGAATTTGATCTTTGCAATTGCCACTTTGTCTGTGTCATGAGCAAAAGGCCTGATTTACAGTTATGCAGACTAGTTACTCCATTGCAAACATGACAGATAATCCATAAACTTTATTACAAGAGCATTATATCCTTTGGCACTTGTAAAATGGACAGGATATCCGTCTTGTTTGTGACCGGGTAACCCTTGAGCCAAACTGTAAATTAGGGGTGGATGATAAATTCCACTCTGCCAGCAGAGTTGGCAGAGTTTTGGCCAGTCCGTGTTATGCATGTAAAGTAGAGTTCCGGGCAAATTCCACTGACCACTGCATGCAGAGATTTTTCTCATGCGCAGCTTGCCAACAGTAAGTTGGAGAGTTCATATTGGCATCCCCAATTGCAATTTTCATGTGCTAGGAAAGCACCTGGTGAGATTTTCCCAAGTGGGCGGTTGCTGGAAATTGCAACCATTCGCGTTGAGAAATCTGCCGTTCGAGTAGAAAATCAACTCGAGTGCAGCAAAATCAGCCCGAGCAGCAGCGCCTGTGGCGTCCCCTGTGGTGCTATTCATGCTGTTTTTCTGGGGTGGAGTAAGCTCCAGGTAGTAAAATAATCAGCGTGGCATGCCAATTTCAGCCCACTCGTGGAACTCCACAGAATCTCAGAGTTTTCATGTAACTCTGTGGTGAAAGTCCACAAGTTGCACCCACCCCTACTGTAAATAAGGCTGTATGTCTGTGTTTAACTAACAGGCTGTGTTGAACTTTCATCTCATGCAACACTTTAGGGGTGTATTTATCCACCCTAACACCTCACTGCCTCTGGTAGATATGGAAAACATAGTTCAGTGTTTTTCTCTTTACATTCTCACCATTTTTTATTCTATTTGTAGTCAATACCTTTTCTTAGAACGCCTGCCTCCTAACAAGCAATGATACTGTCCTATTAAAATTTGTAGCCAATTGTTAAAATGATTTGAAATTTCATGTTTTTATTGCAAGCATATGGTCATCATTTAAATACAATGGCATATTTTATTTTATTAAAAGGTTTTTATCATGCTTATGACTTCTGCTTTCAATAACAAATACAAATAAATTTAACATTTGCATCAGCTTACCAATGCAAAACCTATTGGCTTTGACAGTCCTTGTTGGAAATGATGTGTGGCCAGAACAATTGTTGAGAGAAATTAGCCTGTTGCCAGTTCCTGCCTACTACATCATGAGTTGGATAGGAATACCCTTTCAGTGTCAAAATGTAATTTACATTGATGCTATCACTGTATAATGTGCAATAAACTTTCTAGTGATGTCATCATTATGCAGAATTGCAAATCCTGAAAAGTCCTACCTCTTTTGTTTAGAGAATGTTAGCAAGTATGAGAATGGTAGCGTTCTATTTCCACTTTGGCAATAGCCCTGGAGTCTGCCAAGCATAATCATCAGTTCTTAACTGCCTTTAAGTAAGAAATTGTCAGAACCCCTTTTAGATGGCTACCGGGAAAACAGGGATTACTGGGCTCAACCTTGGGAATGGAGGCCTTTTACTTCTGCTGCCCAGTGCCTAACTTCCTATGGTCTCTGAGTAACTGGGCCTAGTACTACCCCTTCAACATTTGACTCTCAGCGAAGGTGGTTGTTGAGCTATTGGTCCAAACAGTCTCAATTGCAATGGGCAACAGTCTCAACAGTCTCACTGCAATGGGCGATGGCCCAAAAGTTTCAGTGCCCCCTACTGTCATACGGAGGTCATAGACATAAGCAGCAGCCCCAGTGAGATCCGTGACACCAGGCAATGGCTGGTAAGTTCAAGGCAGTCCCGATGGAGGTTACTGACTTCTGCCAGAGAATGGACAGCTCTCTCACAACACTGGACCTGAATGAACCAGGCACCTCACAATCCACTCACCGTTGTTCACTTGCTAGGATCTCCACTGGGCTTTGGTACTTCCAGGCTCTGTCCTCCTCCTCACAGAGAACGCTGGTTCTGGCAGGCAGGCAGAAGGTTGGTGTTCCAGGCACATGGGAAGTGTTCTTGTCTCCTGCAGGATGTCCACTGATCCAGATAGGAAACTGGCATCCCTGGGTCACCATTCCTGGTTGCAGCAGCTTGATATCTTGGCAGTCTCCTTTCTCCTGATAAATAGTCCTGTTGAAGGCTACATGTGCACAATTTAAACAAATACAATATAATATCGGCATAAGGTATGCCTGTACCCTAAATGATTTCACACCATTTACCAGAACAGGGACCCTGCTGTGACACTGACAGAGTGGATTTTATACACCTGCTTTTGTGCTGCACACTGGGGAATCCATCTGGAAGGCTGTGCTCCAATGGTTAAGGCATGTTACAGGATGGTTCATACAGAGGCAGATTACCCAAAGTCTGCTGGGTCTGATGCCAGTGAATCCCAAGAAGGCCTTCAGTAGGATATAAGCACTGTTGAATCTGGCCTTTTTTGTAGTTATTCCCAAACTTTTTGCCTTTTTCCTCCTTTATTTTCCAACCTGTTTATGTTGGCTTTAAAACTCTGGGCACTTTACCTCTACTTATTTGATCTACTAGTAACTCAATAGTATAAGGCTGTAAATCAAATGCTACCAATGAGCCTGCAGCACAGATTGTGCCACCCAAATGGGTAGCCCAGCCAGCATGTCTCAAACCTGCCACTGCAATGTGTGTGTGTGCATTTTTAAACTGCCATTTCGTCCTGGCAAGTGCACCCACTTGCCAGGCCCAAACCTTCCCTTTTACTACATGTAAGTCACTCCTAAAGTAGGCCCAAGACAGTCTCGTGGGCAGAGAGCAGTGTATTTAAAAGGTAGGGCATGTACTGTTGTGTGTTTTACATGTCCTAATAGGCGAATACTGCTAAATCTGTTTTTCACTACGGCAAGGCATATTTCTCTCATAGCTTGAAATACATTTAAAGTGTAATTTCCCATTGGGAGCAGGTAGTAATGTGGAATTTGGGGGTTCTGAACTCACAATTTTGGTAAAGTTGTTTTTTGAACTGTGAGTTTGTTTTTGAAATGTGAGTTTGAACCGTGAGTTGGTTTTTGAACTGTGAGTTTGATAATGGCAATTTTAGAAAGTGGTCATTTTCTTGCTTAACCATTCTGTGCCTCTGTCTGTCTGCTGAATACATGTCTGGTTCAGGATGACAGATAGGCTGTTTGTGCAGTCACTCTAGACCAATGGTTCGTAACCTTTTGACTTCTGTGGACCCATACTTTATAATTACCGAAACTCAGGGATCCCTACTGAATCATTATTGGAATCCAGGTACCCCCGATTGAGTCATTACTGGAAGCTAGGGACCCAGGACTAAACAACTATTTATGATTTGACCCACAAAACAATACATAAAAAACACAAAAACAAGCATTCCATTAAACACATACAAAAATAATAACACATTTCATTTAATTTGCAAACAAATAAAAAAAAATAATAGAAAGGTTGGAGCTTTTCGAAATTCAATTGAAGCCACGCATCATCCATACTGTGGGCCTCAATATGACTCTGGCGGCCGGCAGTAGGCTGGCGGTAACACCGCCAACAGGCTGGTGGTGTTGCTCCAGCTATTATGACCACGGCGTAATAGCCACAGCCATACCGCCGGCCCCTCCAACATACCGCCAGGCTTCTGCCTAGCGGTCATTTATGAGTCCCTGACCGCCAGCCTGCCACGGCAGTAAACATTGCTATGGAAAGGCTGGCGATAAGGGGGACTTGGGGTGCCCCTGCACTACCCATGCACTTGGCATGGGCAGTGCAGGGGACCCCAGGCATAGCCCTGTCGCGCATTTCACTGCCAGAATTGTGGGCAGTGAAATGCGCAACGGGTACTACTGCACCCGATGCGCATCAGCATTTCCGGTGGCTCTATTACGAGCCGGCAGCAATGTTGATGTGACTTTTCCGCTGGGCCAGCGGACAGAAACACTGTTACGGTCCGCTGGCCCAGTCATAATAGGGAGCCAGGAATACCGCCGGCACTGGCAGTTTTCTGGTTCCCACAGCCTCGGCGGTCTTTTTAAAAGACCGCCGAAGTTGTAATGAGGGCCTATATTCTGTTTGATGCACCTGCACTGCTCCCATGAATCAAAATTAGATTACTACTTTAATTTTTTGCTTCTAATTGCAGATTTCTTGACATTTACAATATGTTCTAAAATTTTCACTTGGACATTTAGCCACTTTATTTGTATACATTTTATTAATCTGTTAATATTAGCCAATTTTCTAAGCAGTCATGGACCCCCTGAGGAGGCTTCACAGACCCACATGGGTCCACGTACCACAGGTTGGGAACCACTGCTCTAGACAGTCACACAAATGGAGCTGAGGTGTGTCCTGCATGTCCTGATGGCCCATCACCAGGCTGATGGGTCTTCCTGACCTAGAGTTGTGGGGAAAGCTGACACTTGCACCTGAATAGGGATGTGCCTGTCCTCACACAAAGCAGTCTCCAACCCCCTGATGTGTGTCTAGGGCCAGGGCAGAGGAAGGCAGGGTTGTGTACACTACAAAGACTTCTCTTTGACATTTACCTACTTCAAAGACAGAAATGGGTATACGTATTGGACCTCTGACACCACATAGAGCACTTCTGGACCGAGAACATTCTGCCATGAAGAAGAGCTGGATGCTGTAGGAGGAACTGCCACTCTGCCTGTTGATTTGTTGTGATTGCCTGCTGCTTCTGTCCTGGAGTGAAAGGCTGGACTTTGCTTTCTACATCCCGCTTTCCAAGGTTCTCCGAGGGCTTGAACGGAGCTTGCATCCTGTTAAGTACTCTCAGGGCCATCAAAGTCTTCATCTGCCAGCACCTGGGTTCTTTTGCTGAGAGTCCTGACTTTACAACTGATGCCAAATCCTGTACGGGAACTTTGGGAGTGAGTTCTGGTACAACTAGGAAGAAACAGTTACATTGACTTCCAGAGCGTCTTCGGAACCGGTGCCACTCCCCGACTCTACGCCGCTGCCTACACCAGAGTTGTGATCCCCACTGAGTGCAACAACCATGACCTACAACACAGGCCCCGAAGCCGCACCTCCGAAGTCCCACCACAGTGTTAGACCAAAGTGCTGTGTCACCGATGTACGTGACACCTGTCTCAGACTCCACCGCTGCACCTGTGGCCCCGTGGTATAGTCGCAACACCACAAAGTCGACTCCTCGCATCTTGACCTGCTGGATTCATTGACCCCACCTTGTTGTAATTACCTCCCCTGGCATCTGTAAGGAAACAATGCCTCACACCCCCTGCCTAGCAGTAAGGAACCGACTCCTCACTTACCCCGGTGGCAGGAAAGAACCAATGCCACACAGGCGCCAGCAACACTGTTATGCTGCAACGTCTTTGTTTTCTCATCATTTTCCAAGATAGTGAAATGAGATTGAGGTAACTCCATAGCCAGCCCGCGCTTGCTCACTGTTGATACTGGACTGTTGGAAACTACTCTGCAACCGTACTACATTTAATATTTCAAAATGTGTATCTTTACTTGTGCATGTTGGATTTTTGTTGTTTGGTCTTCTTTTACTCAGGTAAATATCACCTATTATTCTAAACTGGTGTGGTGTCTTTTTGTAATGTTTTCACAGTGTTACTCACATTGTCTCTGAGATAAGTGAGTCCCAACATGGACAGGGTGCAAAACACTGCCAACTATAGTCCCTATTTCTAAATGCACTATTGGGGGTTATGGTTCCACAAAGATGCCTTGCAATACACTGGCTTAGCCCTTGACCCCTGATGAATGATAACTGGACAAAAGATCTGATTGAGTAGGCGGGAACGGAGGAGGCGCATATGAGAAGAAGAGATAGGAACCAGGAGATGCTCTTAAGGCCTGGGGAGCACTTACACAGGCACTATCTGAGCCATCTGAAGCAGCTTGTCCCAGCACAGGGAGTGGGGAGGTTAGATCATGACATCTACCCTGGGTGGACAGACTGAATATCTTTGCCCAAGGCTGACGCACATGGCACACATATACATAATGACATAAGATACCTTTTACTGATCTATCTTCTGATTAGACACTGAAGGACACACACATGACAAACAATTGCATACAAACAGGATATGTACGAGCTATAAACTCAATGGGAAGGGAGGGGGGCTTAGGGGATTTGATGCTCTAGATCGACAATGTTTTTATAAGATAAAAAGTAAACATGAACTGATGCCACAACTGCACTAAATGGCAATGTGTATATTAACTGTCCCTGACTCAGGTTGGCATTCAACTGCTTTTCAAGACTATCCATGTGCCAACTAACCCAGATCATGTGGTTCTCATGCTTTTCTATGCCTGTAAATGGAATGCACCTGGTTTGGGGAACGATGTGTAAGTTACCCTTGATGCTAAATATTGCATTCCACCTAAATGCTAATAAAGAAATACTTTAAAAAACAGTCCTGTTGCACTAAGTGTGGGGCTTATGCTCCCTTGTTTATAGTTCAAATCCAGACAAAACATGAATTAGGTCCTCATTACGACGCAGCGCCAAAAGACTGCCCTATTACGACTGGGCGGAAATCGGGCTGAATTCCGACACCAGTCGTGCTGGCGGTCAGCGGTGTAGAGGCGGTTCCACTGCTGGCACCGCCACACCAAAAGGACACTGCATGCCGTATTACGACCCGTAATATGGCATGGCAGTGTCCTGATGGAGGGGTGCTGCCGGCGGTGGAAGCACCAGGACCCATCCCTTCCCGATGACCTCTTTGACGGATGACGTAAGTGGATCGTACAACAGGGGAGGATGTGCGTGTGCGTATGTGAATGTCGTGAATGCAGGGGAGGGGGTATTTCTGGGTGCGTTTCTGAGTATGTGAGTGATGTATGCATGTGTATTTAAGTGAACAGGGGCTGTGTGTGTGTCAGTGGATGGGGAGAGCGGGTGAGTGCGTGTCTGCAGTGCAGTGGGGAGGGGAGGTGAATGTATGTATGTGCTGGAGGGGGAGGGAGTGTGTATGTATGCGCTGGACGGGGAAGGGAGGAGTGAATGCGTGCGTGAGTGCAGTGATGGTGTATGTATGTTAGTGTGCATGGGGTTGTGTGACATGAGTGTATGTGGTGTGTTTGTTTGTGTGTGGGAGTATGTGGGTGCATGTGTAAGGGTATATGGACGTGTGCGAGTGTATCCTGGCAACGGGAATGATTATTCCTGTTGCCAGGATGCAGACCACTAGCTTTTTCTGGCGGTGCGACCACCAGAAAAAATGCTTGCAGTCTCCCGCTTTGTAGTACTGCTGGTGCTCACCTCCAGCCCGGCGGACTGCAGAAAAGAGGTGAGACGGGCAGAGTATCAGCGGTTTGGCTTCGGCCAAACTGCTGAACTCGTAATTTGGCGGTCGAGACCGCCACCGCGGCCCTGGAGGTCTTCGGACCGCTAGGGTCATAATGAGGGCCTTAGTGTCTGATCCTTTGAAATTCAAGTTGCAGGTGTCAGCTCTTTTGAAGTGCTCACTTATCTGCTCTGCCCTTTGCCACAGTCTGCCACAGCAAGAGTAGCTCCAAAGGAGCTGCCAGTCTCAACTGAAATATGCCCTATTATGGTTTCCAATGCCTAAGACTTCATCTCTCTCAAGGTTCTATGGTCAACAGAGCCAACCTTTTCAGTCCCACTATCTGCCTGACAATGAGCCCAAGCCTCATTGACCAAAAAGTCTTTCTGGAAACGAAAATACCTTTTGATGTGCACAGAGGGTACTCTGGTCCTCTTTCCTCCAGTGCGTGTGTGTGTTCCCAACCAAGCCTTCAGGAATGTCAGTAATTCACAGCTCCTGTCAGAGGGATGCAGTCCTCACCTCCACAAGCCTCATCAGGACCTGGGCTTTTAAACTGAAACCCACAGGCCTCCATGTTATGCACTATGCAATATTGTTTCTCCTAGTGAAATGTGGGGTAATGGGCAATGCCTATTGGTTTATGGCTTTCTGCTGTAACTGTTGTACAATTCATGGCCCCTTGTTTTAATTTATTATCCATCTACACATTAATGGCAGACCCAAGCATGGCTATGAATCTCTCCAGAAGTAGCTTCATTCATCAACTAAAGAACTGTTTAATCGGATAGTAACAGTTATTTTTTTTTCAAAACATAATTAAAAATGGCAGGGGACATGATGGGCTGTTAGGAGATGAGGAAGACTTGTATGACATGGGTTGGGACCAGTTTGAATAAGAGGTGGATGGATGGGTGGTTGGATGGATGGATGGAGGGATGGGATTAACCCTTAGAGGAAAACAATGAAGTTTAGATTTGTTTAACAAAAATGGAACAACATCTAGATGCTTAAGATTTTTTAAAGTCACTTCTGATTCACGTGACATCACTATAGATACTGCTGTGCTTCAGCAGAGAAGGAATGTGTTTGTCAGTAGGATTCATGTGTACTCTTGATTTTATAAATGCAGCAGATTTGGCAACCACCCTTTGGTGAAAAGTAGGCCAGGGCATAATTCAAATTAGCTGGTGGCATGGTTCAATTAGTTGGCACACTCATACCTGTTGATTGGGCCACCCTTGAGAAAGAAAAGTCAAGGGTAATGCTTTTGACAACACAAAGCAGCGATGTAAACTGGTGGACATCTTGAAACCGGGCAAACCCTTGTGGTTTGGGCACCAACCTGCCCTGAGCGGACCATCTTCATGGCACCACCGGCATGTGGGGACTGTGCATCCCAGGTGAAAGCCATGTCTTCACATGCCTTTCACAGTGGATTACAGAAGTTGTTCAACCCACATGAACCCCTGACCCCTCCTTAGTTCGACAGGGAAGGTGACCCTGCCCAGTGCCTGGAGCCCTGACATGTGCGGACAGGGCATACCAGGTAAAAGCGGTGGTCAATGAACCACCCGCATCTCATTGAGGATTACTAGAACTGTTCAGCCTGAGCCCCAGACACCTTCTCTGTCTGATGCCACCCTGCCCCAGGGATCTTCCCAGTAGCTGGACCTTCGAAGGGGTCCTGTTTCTAATCCACACCCAAAGTGTCACAAGAGTCCTCCCGAGTCTGGGTGCCTCTGGGTAGGGCAGAGCAGCAAAGTAGCTGCTCTGCTTCTTAGGAAACTGTGGCCCAGAATCAGCTTGCCTAAGGATAATTTAGCACCAGGTGCCCCATGAATATGTGGTGCACTAAGGGTGAAGGGTGTGGCCTGCTTCTGTCTGAAAAGCAAGCAGCGCTATGCATTGGCCCAGAGGCCGGCTAACCCAGGACAACCAAGGCTCCACAGCACTGTGGTATTGTTATGATATAAGGGGATTCTGACGCATTCAATCATAATTACACAGATGATAGCTTTGTCCCATTGGCCTGTCTGCCAAGCACATATTCCAAATGTCTGAACTAGCTCTTCCTCTCGTACCAGGCAGACTCTTCCTATCACTCTGATAAGACAGGAACCATGTCTGATTTGAGTTTGTAGTCAGATATGGAAGTGTGAGGGAGCTGAACCAATTCCCTGGGCTGCAGAATTGGGGACCCTTATTCACACAAGTGGGTCATGGTGGCAAGCTTGGAAACCGGCCCCCCAGATAGGCTTAGGACCTTCCCAGCCCCAGCCATGGAAGTGGGCACCCGAAGTCGGTGCGCACAGGCAGTTATGGGACATGACAGAGAGTCATGCATAGCACACAGCAAGGCACCCTGGGTTTTTCAGACCCTGGGTTGACGGATGCCCACTGACCCCACCAAGGTGGAGTAGGTCAGGCACCCTGGCAACGTACCTCTCCATTGGGAATTTGGGGACACTGCAATAGGTTATCAGGGTTCTGACCTTGGGAGGACGAAGAGTGAAAAGCCCCCATGGCAATCCCAGCCATGCCCTGGGAGTGCTACAGGACAACTGACATTCAAACAACCCTCAAACAGGCATAGGCCTCGATGAAATCTGGGTCACAAGGTGCGTTTGAAGTATTGATGATCAATGTGTCCTATTATTCACACTAATTCTCACAGTTTTCTGCATTCTTCATCAATGCCAAGCCAAGTAATCCATTACCAAGAGTCACAATGTTAGCCCACCAGCGGGTGCAGGAAAGGTGGAAGGAAGTCAGTGCTAGCCAGCCACTGCCCAAGAGGGGAGACAGCCAAGCACCCTTCAGGCTTCCCCTCTGAAATGTAGCCTCTAATACATAAAGAGTATTTTCAGACACAGAGGCTTGGTGACCACCCTGCTGCCATGGTAGATGGGCAAGCAAGAAGCTCCCTTGACAGCAGAGGCAGGTAGCTTTACCATCGGCCCTCCTGGACTGGGCTGCATGAGTCTTGAAACCTTGAAACTGCAGCCTGGCCACATCCGACAAAGCTATCAGGTGCCTCTTCAGGTATGAGGCATCTGTATCTCACCTCTCTAGATTGCTCGTAGGGTTCAAGAGAAATCTCTAAAGTGTGATCATAATCTTATTCACCCACACTCTCTGGATTGCCCACTCCCGTCCCTTTCAGATTTATTCACACCTGCAATCACAACATAGTGACTGAATATTGCAGTGTGAGTGAATCAGTTTGCAAGTGAACTTTCATGTTTTGTGTGTTTGGTGAAGTCTAAATGTGAATTTGGCCATGTTAGGTGTGCACATAATTAAAGTTAAGGGTGCATTCAGCATTGTTACTTGAACTCTAGTGATTCCATTAGTGAGAAATAATAGCAGTGCCTATGTACTTTATCACATAGAAAGAAACAAAGAAGAATTATTTAACAGACATTGTTTCCCTGAAATTCATCTCAAATGGTGTTGTTAATGATTATGTTATAATTAATGCATAGCCTGGCCTCTAACTACCTCTATGAACTTTTATCTCAATACACATCAATTTAAAAACCAAGACCAACCAACCATAACCTTCTAGTTGTACCCAAGCCTCCTTATACCCTATCCAAGTATACATTTTGGGCCATTGAGCTAGAAACAACCTTTTGATTGAAATTCACAAATTATGCAAAATCAAAAGTGCAGTAAATCCATAAATAAGTGATAAGTGCCAAAGCCACAGTGCTTAATTTGTAAAAGAATACGAGCAGGGCACCAAGGTTTTGTTCAATAGCCCTCAGCTGGCTCCACTGAATGTCAGCATGCCAAATACCAGGTTGCTTAGTCTTGATTCCACCCAGTGGCATGACGAAACTTGAGAGGGCCCTCTACAAAGTACATGGAGAGGGGCCCCCGCGTAGTCCGGAGTTCTGATGCCAGAGGCCCACCTTCCGTACAGAGTGTACTGTGCTGAGGGGGCCCCCTGGAACTCCTCCCCCCACACCACAGGGGATGTGGGGGGGCTTTGTTACATCAGTGATTCCACCTCTTGCCACTTTAATTCACCACAAGACACCCCCTACCCCTTTACCTCATGATTGCACGTTTCTGCTTTCCCCCTTTGCCTCGTTTTTGGCAAACTTTTTTTTTTACTCTTTCTTCCCCCTTTGTGTGTTGGTCACTGTCTTCCTCTGGGTTAAAGTCTGAAGAGGAAAGAGAAGTCAGATCACCAGAAATGGGTGCTAGTGTGTCCCTCCTGCAACACGAGCTCTAATTAAGCACTGCAAGCAGTAGAGTAGCCTTCATACAACCCAGAGGTTCCACAGTGGATTATCCTGATAGACTGACATCCGGAAAGGCCAGCCTAGCCCTGTCCACCTCACAGGCTGTGATCCTGGTTATGGACTTTTTTCCATTGTTGTTTTCTTCAGTAAACAAATCCAACGCCAAATGTCGTGACAGCATTTCACAGAATAGTTGTAATGTGGGCTTATCCAAAATACAAAACGTCTCATTTATTGCTCGTCTGTCTGTGTATTATTATTATATATTGACATAAACAATTCTGGCAGCAAAAGCTGTGACTGCCAGACATAAACATAGTTAAGGAATAGAGGCAATTTAATTTTTGAAAAACATAAAAATGCACATTTTGTTAATTCTATTAAATGACTTTTGCGGCTTCTGACACATACAGAATCTCCACTAATGAAAATTATTTCGTCAACATTGTTGCTCATTAGTACTGTGTAAAAATGCAGTTTAATCCCGCAGGAAAGCCCGGGAGCATTTTTTATTACAAAGGAGTCAACGTTTTACTAGAATGTATGCGGAAATTGAGCAACAGCTACCCAGCAGAAATTTCTGAGAATAAAACTATTTCCCTGCCAGCAATCCTTCAGTTAGAGAGGTACAAAGGAAACACTCAATTATTAGAGGAAAGTATTTGCGTGCTAACAGTGTCAACATTTCTGCAGAGCACAGTTCATGAAGACAATCTAAGTACAAGCAAAAAGAGATAAGTTGTCAAAAAAATTTTTTTTTCATCTATTTACCTTATAGGTCACAGTGGTCTACAATTCTTTCACGACATTCGGTTAGGGCCTACTGCATCACGATCAGTCATCAAATATTGAAATATATGGATATTTCCTAAACTCGATTTACAAGGTTTTTTTGTATCGTTACAAAACGTGGACAGATAAAGTTCCTTATTTCCATAGTCAAAGTGAAAAGGAGCAAGGCTTAGCTAACAGCGGACAATGCAAACATCATCAGTAAAATCAGGAACAAATACGATAATGAAATTAGCTGGTTCACAAAACAAAATGTAAAAAAATGAGTCATTGAGAAATTGAATGGTGAACTTCTTTAAATTGAAAGAAACCCCTTTTTAAGTTTGCATAACCAAGTTCACAGCCACCATTGTTCCTGCGAAAATCTTTAAAGTGCAACAGTATATTAAGGCCCGTATTTAGGGGTTTTGTCTTAGTGCAGCGCCACAAGTCATCTTGCTGCTCTGCCCTATGTCAAAGTGAAGGGGCAGTAATGTACTGTATTTATGCAATACGGTGCATTCCTATCTTTTTCCCCTACACTGGCATGGTTCATAGCTGCTACGTTTCCCAGGTCCAGGTGAGATGTGCTGCGCCAGTCCAGTTTTATTCTCCTTTAAATTCTGGGACTTGTAGTCCTGCTTTATTATGCTATAAATAAGCCTACAATTTCCAGAATTCTAAGAAAAACCTGAATTAGAGCAGCACATCACATATGGTCCTGGCACACTTGACAGGGCTGGCTGTTTTGGCAGCCTGGTGCTCCTACAGGCACCCTTGCACCATAGTGAAAAGGTGCCTGCATTGCATACAGGATTGCTTTTGTGTGGGAAGGGGCACTTTCCTGCACGAAAACAATCCAGAGAGGTGTTTTCGTCTTTCAATGTGTGCTGCAAAATGCAGCACACAATAAAAGATTAAAAAAAGAGAAGAAATAAACATATTTCTCCTTGTTAACACCTCACCTTGGGAGGCATAAAGTTTTGGCACTTCCCCAGGGTAATGTGATTAAGTAAGTGGAAAAATTCACCGCAACCCCCATGGAATGCCTCCCCAGTGCAGAGTAAGACAATGCAGCGACTTCCGCTGCTTTGCCTAACTCCAAATCTATGAGGACATTGAAAGCCAAGTAAAGTAGCTTTGCGTGGCCTCAGAGATATGGTTGAGAGGTTTGCCTGGAAAGAGCGTCACAAAAAGTGAAGCTCCAGCAGCGCAAGCCTCTCATAAATAAACTCCCTAAATGTTTCTCTCATTGTGTTTCACTCTGGTCAAACTTCCTGCTCGCATCCTGCGACCGGGCCTCACAATAAAATGTTATTTCGAAATTAATTCAAGATGTAGATGCAAATGTTTTGTGAATCATCCCAAAATTATAGTTTTGCAATTTGGGTGTGTCAAATTTCAAAATATTATGATCTTATAACTGCAATCTTTACCATTTTTTTATCTTCACCTGCAAAGCTCACAAAGTTTTGAAAAAAAAAAGCTTGCTTTCGGTTTAGCACCCCTTCCAAGCAGCACCAAACCTCATATTCTAGGTCCTGTCTGTAGGAAGCTGCCTCTGTATATACTATATCAAAATGAGATATATGTTGTGCACAGAGTCCTGGGGTTCCCCAGACGATTAACAGAGGCTAAAGTAGATAATACTAATGCTCTCTTTTGTGGTGGTGTGGTCGAGCAGTTAGACTTGTTGTACACACACAGGCAATAAATTAAGCACACTCTGAATGACTAACTCCAGGCCAATTGTTTTATATAGAATACAAATATTTTGTTACTTTATTTCTAGAACCACAAGATTCAAGTTGCAGGTAGGTACATTTGTAAGTAAATATCCAACATATGTATCAATACCACTTTGTTTCAATTTGGCAAGTTAAATGGTTTTCAAGAAAATAGCAATAATCTGTTTTAAAAGTTGACAGTGCAATTTTCAGAAACAGTTCTACGGGGGAATACATGTTAGCACAGTTTCAAGGTTAGTACAAGACTTGCAGTTCCAGTCTCCAGGGGTTAGGATGTCCACAGGTTGGGGTTCAAGTTAACCCAAAACACCCACCATCAGCAACACGGGGCCGGCTGGGTGCAGAGGTCAAAGTTGAGGTTGATTTAATGTGGGATCCTAGCGTGACTGGGGGCACTCGGAATCAGGCCTGCTTGCAGGTAATTACCCGCATCTTTAGAGGGGAGACCTGGGGGGTTTTGAGGAGCAGCAGGGGGGCAGCGGTCAGCACCAAACACCCTCCTCAGCGGCACAGAGGCGGCTGGGTGCAGGGTGTAAGCACAGCATCGGCCTCCCAATGCTTTCCTATAGGGGGACCCAGGGGTCATAAAGATGCTGCAGATGAAGTCCAGGTGGTCGGCTCCGGGAAACCAAAGGCTGGACAAGGAGGAAGGCCACCTTCTGGACATTGCTGTGCCAAAGGTCAGATTCTTCAAGGCCAGGGGGACACCTTTTGGCGTCAGGAATCTTCGTTCGGTTCTGTCGCGGTCAGGGGTGGTTCTGGAGTTCTTTGCTGGTGTTACCTTCTAGGCAGGGTTGCTGTCCATGGGAGATCTTGGTCCTCTGGGGTGCAGACAGTCCTCTTGAGGCTTTTAGGAGGTCGCTGGTCCTGTAGGATGTGTCTCCTTTTGGTTGCAAGGCTTCAGAAGCTGGAGACAGGCCTGTAGGGCTAGGGCCAAGTCATTGGTGTATTCAGTCTTCTCTGCTGGGGGTTGGCTTAGCAGTCCTTCTTCTTTTCTTCTTCTTGAGGTCACCAGGAATCTGACAAGCTAGGTTTAGGAGCACCCTTAAATCCTGGATTTAGGGGTGTTACAGGGGTCAGTAGCTAATGGCTACTGTCTCTGAGGGCAACTACACCCTTCCAGGTCTCTTTGGGGAGAGAAACACAGACCTAACTCTAGTGGTCCCTGTCCTCCAAACCAAGATGGAGAATTTATCAAGACGGGGGTCACTTCAGCTCTGAATGTCTTAGGGTGGTCCAAGTTGAAGTGGTCACTCCTAATTTTGAGGCTCACCACCAGGTGTTAAGGTTCCTGCACGGGGGAACGTGTGAAGCACCTCCACCCAGTGCAGGCTTTGATTCTGGCCACAGAGAGCACAAAGGCTCTCATCCTATGAGGTCAGAAGCTTGTCTGGAAGTGACAAACTGGCACAGACCGGTCAGTCCTGCACTAGAGGTTTGGCTCTAAGGTGCCCTCGGGGTGCATTTTTCAATAAATCCAACACTGGCATCAGTGTGGGTTTATTGTGCGGGGAAGTTTGATACCAAACTTCCCAGACTTCATTGAAGCCATTATGGAGCTGTGGAGTTCGTAATAACAAACTCCCATCCCCTATACTTTTTATGGTCACACTGCACTTACAATGTCTAAGAATGGACTTGGACACTGTAGGGGGGGGCATATTGCTCATTCTGCTATGCCCTCACCTGTGGTATAGTGCAATTGCCTTAGGGCTGTAAGGCCTGCGAGAGGGGTGACTTACCTATGTCACAGGCAGTGGTTTGTGGGCATGGCACCCTGAGAGACATGCCATGTTGACTTTGTCTTTTCTCCTCTCCCCACCAGCACACACAAGCTGTAAAGGCAGTGTGCTTGTTCTTGGTGAGGGGTCTCCCAGGGTGGCATAATACATGCTGCAGCCCTTGGGCCCCTTCCCTGGCCACAGGGCCCTTGGTACCAGGGGTACCTTTTACAAGGGGCGTAACTGTGTGCCAGGGGTGTGCCAATTGTGAAAGCAATGGGACAGTTTTTGGAAACAACACTGGTGCTGGGGCATGTTTAGCACGATCCCAGCACACGCTCAGTCAAGTCAGCATCAATATCAGGTAAAAAAATGTGTGGGGGAGGGGCAACCATGTCAAAAAGGGCACTTTCGTACAATGTCATTATATAGCCTTTGAAAAATACACACAAAAAAAAAACAGTTCCCTTTTTACCCACTTCAGCCTTTTCCCTGTTGGCATTGTGGCCTCTAATAACTGTGCTGTTCCCTGCACCCTCACAAACACCTGTTCTTAATTTATTCGCTCTCTATTTCTAGCAAATGATACCATTACGCAGTGCAAAGGTGCAGGGTTCATGATTCTTTGCTGTAGCACAAGTCAACCATGTGAAAAAGCAAATCGTAAATGCTGCCAGACGCGGTACTTTTTATTTCTGCTCAGGACAAGTCACGTAGTGTCAGACAGCTAGTACTGACTATTCCAAGGATAACGTGTATTGGTTTAGTAAATAGACCATACAGCAAGAATTGCACATGTGCTAATCTATGTCCAAATTATAACTGAATAAATCAATTATTTATTGAGAGTTAACTAAACCCAAAACAATATACAAAACAATGTGATAAAAAAATCGATCAGCAATTGCAACTTAATTTTTCACAGTTAATCAATGACATGAACTAATTAAAATAACAGACGTTTGGAGCTAATAGCCATCCTATAAAACCTTAGATTGCATTTCACAAATATTTCAGGCTGTTCTGGGCAGTTGGGGCAAGTCGTAATTGTGTCTTTTCAAGTTCAGAGCTTTGGCCCAAAACACCTTTCCATAGACTTTGCAAAGGTTGCAGGATGTAAATGACATTCATCAGTTTCACAAAGCTGCTTAATAAACCTTTGTCTGAACAATTAGAGCAAGTCCCGATTGTATACTTCAAAGGGTTAGAGCGTGAGTTGACACTAAACATGTCTTGCACGTATTTAAAATAAACAGGAAAGGGAGCTACAACGTGAGCTTGGATGTTGAGTTTATAATTACAGAGGCAACAGTGAGTACTCCATTTCTTATATTTTAAAGAGTGTGAGACCTAGTCCAAATCGAAAGAGAAGGTAATACTTTTCCAGATCCCATGGTACTGTGAGTTGATTATAGATCTGGGGTAGTGTGGAGTAGTAACTTGATGAAAACACGGCTTCTATTGACATTTTTTTTAATTGCCGTATCTTCTGATTTGAGATTAACATGTTTTTAAAATTAAATTAAGATTAATCATATGAAATAGCTGCAAGAACCAGGTATATTGCTATTTATGAGTTTAGCAGGGTTCTATATACAGGTCCTGAAGAATGACTTTGACAGGTTATAGTAGAAAGGCATGAAACATGTTGACCACAAATTGAACCAGAGAATAACATGTTCAATTAGTTCAATTAAATTCTTAGCCTTGCAATCGCTAATCCCCTAAAATAAAAGCGGTGTGTATTGGTCAGCAAAAGGCAATTTTAGAATCACCAAACCCACTATGTACTATTTACACTGACTCACCACAAACCCTTCAGAATAACTTCTGTTGTGTGTAACACATTCATCACAAAGACACAGGGACAGGAGTAGAGAAGGATTTCAACAAGATCAGCTAGAATGTTGAGTAGAGAAACTGAAATTATAAATCATGTCACAAAATGTGTGATCCTGGACTAACTACTTTATACATCTAAATGCAAACATTAGGTCACTGAAATCCATGATAAGAGCATAAGGATATTTGTCCACAGACACACAGTCTTGTCAAGTTGGGATGTCACAATTATGCTCTTGTCTGCTACCTCGGGTTTTGCAATTGAACACATTGTGTGATCTGTAAACAGACCTCTAACTGTTCATCCGTATTTGATACAAATGTAATAGCCTTTTATTTATACATTGAAGGTGCTTCCAATTTCCCATTTTTGAACATTATTTTTCCCCTCTCTCTTCTAGAAGGTATAGACATTCTAGAAGAAGAAATCAAATGGTTGATCTGACATCTATTGACTATTTTTTGATTTTCATCATTTATGTTTCATTATATTCAATTACAATTCAAAATACAGTGTATTTGTACAAAGAAATTAAATTAATCTAATTGAATCATTAGGACAAATGGAACGGTTGATTGATCTGTTCTTGAAAATGTTGGTAGTTTGAGCACGTGTTATTAATGACGTGAATAGCGTTCAGAGACACAAGGTGTGGAACTGATAGATGAAGAGAGAAGCTCTATTTTTATTGCACAACATTTGAGGCATCAAATTGCAATAAGTACTAAGTATACACATTAGTTCTGTAACACTGCATTAAATGTGATCAAGCTGAGGAACACTGATATTTTAGGTGATACCTGATGTAGGTGTGGTGTGTGATAAGGGGATATTTTCTTGGGCTAAAGGATTTTGTTTTTAGCTATTTTGTATCTAGGATGACTAAATGACTCAATACAGTGTATATTCGTTTACCTTTTTAGAGAGACACACTTATAAACTGTGATTGGTTCCAATGAAGCAAGAAGTTAGTCAGGAAACATGCAAAAAGATTGGATGAACAAAGGAGAAATACTGCAATACAAGCAATCTAGAGTCTTTTAACACTCATATCATGTATGTGATTAGTTGGCCTAGTCTACATCTCCAGTAAATGAGACATTTGGATTGTTGAAAAATGGAAATGTTTTGGGATATTTGAAGCTTGTTTCTCAGTTAGACCCATTTCCGAGAGCCCATATCTAACACTATAAGAATGTGGATAAAGGCAAGTAATCATACTTATTCAGGACAGCATGTATTTAACAAATTCGTTATTAAGTGGCAAAGTTAATTCAGCTATTGCTGATGAAATAAGTACTGCTGAGTAATTTTACCCAGTTTATTTGCTGCCTCTAAACCTGATTTTTCACATATTGACAACATGAATATTGTAGCAAGATATGTGTTTCCTCCGAAGAAAAATCAGTTGAATAATTTATAGCATTCCTCAATTTAAAAAGCCGTGTTGGTGAAGAAATGGTAAAGTGCAGCGTTAACTGTGCCAAGTTTGAAAGATAGTTTGCAAAGTAGATTTCTCACAGTGCAGATGTCAGTCTTCCATTACAGGATGCAGAAGATGTTTCTAGTGCAGTACCACTATGCAGTATACTGACTATGTGCTTCCTACCCTCTCAACCGTGTTGTCCTCAGTGCTGTTGATTTTTTGTCTGATAGTAGTAAGTTGTTCTTTAACAATCTTCTTTTTACATTTTTCGCTCTCAACACCCCAATGAGCAGCTCTTAAAACATATTTAGCCAATGGTCCTGTGTTGAAATGTATTTCTAATTCTCTTTGGTAGGGACATGCTGAGGCAACAAAGGTGATTGTAGAATCGTACTCAAAGATTGTGGCTACATTATAAGAAAGTATAGCTGAAGACCAGTCACGAAAGGAAAAAACAATGTGAGAGATAGAGGATATTGCAAAAAACATACAAGAACTAAAGTATTCATTCATTTTGACCATGTGGAATGAAATTTTACAAAATATTCACAGCCCAATTCAAGTTATCTAAGCAAAAAGATTTGATTTGAAAATAAGTGCAGATCTATTTCAATATAATTAGAAAAACATTTATATACTTTGAGGAAAGATTATGATTTTTTTAGGACACTGAAAGATATCTTGCCTGCTATCAACTAAAAGAAACAAAGCACAGCAAATTAGGAAAAAACTAGTAAATGATAGTTAACATCATAGAATATTAAAATGTGCTTGTCTTCGTACTATGCTACAAATGGTGCATTTGAAGCTCATATGAAGAGGAGAGTTAAAGTGCAAAAAGAATTATCAAGTGGATTTTCTTTTCTAAGTAGTATGGACTTATCTAATCAACAATATTTATGGCGTTCAAACTAGCCAGTTGACTCATACCGTGTTCACTTAACACAAATCCCTGTATTTTCTTAGATGCATGAAAAGATTATTCAAAGAGAGAAATTTGTATTAAGTCATTGTGATGATCTTGCCACAATTTCTTAAGTGTTTGGGGGTTTTATATAGCATGTTTTGGTCTCATCCAGCATTGGGCTTTTCTGGATATGGGTGCTTGGTACTTTAAGCAACAACTCCAATTTAACAATAAACTTGACTAGTTGAATGGACATTTTGAAGTATTGGAGGAACAGACAGCTAGCCAATAAATAATACAGAAACTTACAAAATAGTTTTCAGTTCGCTGGTTGGCAGATCACTGTCAGTCATTCAAAACTAGTCTAGTCTATAATGTCTAATCTATAGAACAATAAAAATCCAAGTAAACAACAAATAACTCAACATAAAACACAGACAAATTCGTAGGTAGAGATGTAGAAACTACTCCGCTGCCAGGATAAAATGGCAGGATAAAATGTATGACACATGTATCATATTCTGAAGAAAAACGTTTCTGTGTAGAACAGCAGCTGATAAAATACGGCTCCCAGCATTCACTAGAGGCAACCTCTGTGAAAACCAAAACCTTATAATTCTGATGAGCTCGGTAACTCTCATGAACGTCCGCACAAATGTTTTAGGGGGGCTCTGGGGGGTGGTGGTGTAGTTCAGGGCTATTTTTGGAACGGCAAGCGGCCGTACTAGTACAGGAAGCATAACACTACGGCAGCCGTAGTGTTACGCTGCACTGTGAGCATGCACACCAGGCTGTACCTAAATCCGTTTGGGGGGGGGGGCACAAATTAAACTCATGTTAAAATATGCAAAAGTTTGAAAATAGGAAAAAGTCCTTGCAAATCATTTAAAAAAAGAAATCAACATATTCATTCCTAAAAGTAAGCCTTTTATTTTAAGGAAACATTACTCCTGTAATTTTTAAAGTATGTGTGGTTTAGATGATTCATAGGCCTCTAGAGGTATTTGTAGGTCATGCTGAACCTCGGTAATCTCTTTTTGACATTAACCAGGCATGATGAAAGAACTATAACCGTTTAGAACGTTTACTTGCACAGTCATTGCATAAACTGGGACTTCATTGTGCTTATACTTGGGAAGAAATGTTTCTGAGATTGCCTAGTTTTGAGTACTCTGGCAATTGTTTTGCAATTCTGATATATTTAATGTCAGTCTTAGAATTACCACTCTGTCCACTCATGTGAGGTTTGGTGTTTTCACACCCGGATGTGGGCACGCCAAGCACAATTTCACCAGCCAGAAAAGCTGCCAAGTAAAACCCAGTGTAGAGGCTGTGGGGACAACAACAGCCCAGCACTTGCCCAAACACATTCTATAGCAGAGGGAGAGCCATTGATTTCTACTTGTTCACATCTCATAAGTGAGCTGCATTGGCATTAGATGCAGAAGTTTTGAACCGTAAAAATTAAATTTAAGGGCATTTTATTGTGGCGTCGCTGTAGCCTTTTTACCAAATTCCAGCAGAACTAATACCTGGTGAGTAGTTCTTCTTAAATTGAACAAATGTCTCAGTATGTTACACTAGAATACAAAGATTTGGCAAACCATTGTACAATACAATATGGAATAGCAAGAGAGAATGTATTTTACATGTAACAGCTGTTAACTAAGACACTTTCAATAACTCAGCATACTAAGGACTCGCTGTGTTTAATCGTTTACTGACACACTCTGTTTTCCTATATAAATCCTCCAACTGAGTCTTCTGGGGTAGTCAAGGAGATCAACAGGCCCTTATGGAAGAAATACTTCCATGCCTCTACCAGTGCTCCATCAATCGACCAGCTAAAAACATTTTTTATAATTCAGAAAATGTGCATCATTTTCTAAAGTCTATATTTGGCTAAGCCACGTTTATGGATCTAATGTCTCATAAAATGTGTTCTTGAAACAGAGGAAAACACATATTTGGAGAAAAGGGCTAAATGCCCTTACTAGTTTCAACAGTTATGTTGCACATTAGATTTGGATTAGAATTTGACGTCAGTCTCCCACTTAAACAATGACATCAAAGCCTATTATATATTAGTTGGAATTAGTGAAAGTAGATATCCTGGAATACACAGAAGTTGTCAGAAAAGGTGACCAGTCCAATGGCAAGGCGATAGTCACTTCTGAACATGAAGTCAGTGTGTACTATTACTAAAGATGAGCCAGGAATTCCACACAAAAGGCAGTGGTTGGGCCTCCTTGGCACACAGTTACAGCTCGCATCAGCACTGTGGGCTCTCTCTCCCGTAGTCCCACATCCGATCTTGAAATGTAAGAAGGTATGATTGCATTACCTAAATTATTGTACAAACGTGCCATGTTACCACTTATGGCGGGTTTATCACAGTATACAAATATTGGAATATTGCATCAGTGCCCAGAACAGTGTGTAAATGACGTGGCTTCTTAGAATATCTACTTAAAAATCGTACCTTAAAATTCACAGTTTGGCTCCACTTTTTCACAATTTGTTAGTCTGGATTGGTCGCATAGTACAGAACAGGATTGCAATTTTCACAGCACCACTTAAAAAATGATCACGTCACCACTGGTGTCAAGTGACGCCGACAGTCTGAACTTTAAATAGTGTGTGAGCCAATTGCCGTTAACCCTGCAAAACTGTGGTTTGCACTTTAGAACATGCTGTAATGCATTTTATTTTGTTACATCACCTTTGACATGTACAACATTTTAGCAGCAAATGTTTGTTAAACTCCTGAGTATA
This sequence comes from Pleurodeles waltl, assembly GCF_031143425.1. Lineage (NCBI taxonomy): Eukaryota > Metazoa > Chordata > Amphibia > Caudata > Salamandridae > Pleurodeles > Pleurodeles waltl. Next base: position 464,380,064 of record NC_090448.1, on the reverse strand, counting down.
TTGTGCAGATCGCCAGTGCAACGTTTCTTCAACCAGGAGTGATGTTAATGTCTGTACTGGAAAATGTCATCTTAGTATGATAAGCCTGAATACCATTAATTTGATATATATAAAGTCTTCCGAGATGCTGACTTCAACAGGAGTGTGAAACACACTCCTTTCAGTGAACATGCAAAGAGAGCATCAGCAGGTGCTAGCGCGGGAGTTTTAATAAAAATTATTAATAAGTATTCATGTAGTCTGAGTAATGGATTTGTGTAGAAAATGTATTAACCTAGAAAAATAATGCACACATTTGAAAATGTGATCACGATGAGTGGCCATGGTGTTCACAAAGCATTAATGGCTTATTAATATGAAATGTTGAGCATGTGTTTAATTAATCAAGTAATAAATCATATTGAGGGTTATGCATTATGTATTAGATTGATCAATTGTAAGCCTTAACTTAACAGAGGTTTTGACCTAGTTGCACAGACTCATGTCAAGCTGTATTTCTAAACCGATTAATAAAAAGGCTGTTCAGAGAATTAAACTGTGATTTTCCACTGTACTGTCTAAATGTGCTTGTAGCTAAAAGTCTTTCTCATGAGAACTGCTTGCTAGAGATATAACATTTTGCCAAATGTAACATTATGAGTGTAATGTGTGTAAGACTGACTTTCTCAGGAGAAGACCAATAGAGGCACTGACTGGAGAATAAGCTGAAACAATATTGTTACCTGACAAGCTGGACGATGAGGACATTGCAAGAAAAGCCATTCAGCGACATGTGAACGGAGTACTAGTAGAAATTACAGATTTGATGTTTTAATTTTATTGGACAAAGTGTGAACATGCGATCCCTTGCCTTGACCAATAGGGACTTGGGAAGTAGTTTTAGGAAATTTGACTTGACAGGACTGCACTGAGAAGAAACCAGCATTATGCATTGTGTCTTTTGCCACTGTCATAATTTCTTGAGTGTCTTGACAAGAGACGTGCTTAAGTTTATTGCTTAAAGATTTTGCCTTTTCTGAACTTTGATGCCTTGCAGACCGAACTGATGTCCTGATGATGAAGACTATCTTCGCTTGTTGATCCAATTGAGGAGAGGTATTCTTTTACCCATGTGTTTGTAATGACTATTTGCTTTTTCTTCCTAGGTACCTATCACACTGTTTTGGTAGAGCCATAGTTAGATGTTTTCTAAATTTGTGTTTACTAAATTGTTTTGCATGATGCCCAACATGCTGATGCTAATCTGATGTTAGATAAGGAGCCTCACTAATGAGAATTTGCTTTAGGGAGTAACGTTTGATGTCTTTCCATTGCTGAATCTAATGTATGTGATATTGTTTGGGCAATTATTCTTGTCATTAATTTGCACTGTAACTTTAGAATGTGTAGTAGTTCAAGCTTTGATTAGATTGCGTTTCTTTTTGCAGATTTGGACAGCCAGTGATGTTTCGGTATGTGTGTCATTTGACTTTGAAATTATCTTACATGACATTAGCATTGTTAAAATAGGGAAATACATATTTTAAATTTTACTAAAAGGTGTGGTTATTCATGAGCTTTCAGTCATGGTGTGTGACAATTACTAACTCCATTGATTACTAATGCTATTGATTAATATTGATAATTGGTGTTGATGATTGATTATTGATCTGCCTATACTGGATCCATGGTGGGGACATCATAATTGCGAGTCAAAAGATTCATCGAACTATTCGCATCCTCTTGTAACTTTACTTATTAAGGTCAGACGCGCTAACAGAGACCACACAATTGTCTCTGACTACCCATACGCGCAGACACACAGAATCTCTTACGGTGCTGCACAAACTGATTCTAACCAGTTCACATGCAGGGGATCCTTAGAAGAGTGTAAAATGCCCACTTAACTCGTCACTTCTCTATGTGTATCCGTGCTTCATTTTTCAGTCAGAGATTCTCTATAAGGTCAACAGTCCATTGTTTCTTATGAAGATGATGCTCTTTACTACGGAAATCCAATCTGTAGGTTGAGATAGCACATTTAACTCTCTGTACTTTATTCCCTAACCCTGATCAAATGCTGCCGTTGTCTCCTGTGGTAGGTGCTATGTTCTTTTAAGAAAGAAAGGCAATCTCTAAAGTTGCTAATGTCCTGGGCAATCAGTGGCCTGACACAAAATCTTGTCCCCTCCCCCCAGAATGTGATAAAGAATCCCAGGACTTCCCATATCACCCAGATAGTCAATGGCCTTGGGCTCAAAAAGTCTCCCTTGAACGGCTGGGATGCCCCAGAAGGGTTGAGGCCACCCCTGCACCACAGGGGCTGCACAGGCCTGCCTTACGCCCCTGAGCCAACGGATCTCTACTTTCACACCTGAAAAACGAAAACATTGTTTAAAGCTTGACCCAGGACAAAGCTCTAGTCAACACCGAGCTGGATGAGTAAAACCTAGCTTGTTTTATTTGGTATAATACCGTGAATCAATCGAACATTAGGTAATAAAAAGTGTTAATGCAGAAGCAAGATAAAGATACAATGCTCTATGGCAGGAAGTGTAGTTTAATGGTTAACGCAAAAGATTCTGACTCATTCAAGCGCTCATGTGCTACAGTCCAAGTTGTCTGTTGTAAGACATTAAGGCCCTCATTATGACTCTGCGGTAAATCCCACTTACCGCCACACTGACGGCCGCCAACTTACCGCCGCGGTGGCGGATATCTGTTCACCATATTATGACACTCACACACCAATCCGACAGAATAAAGCCACATACACAAATCCGCCAGACCAATGGTCAGTGATAAAATGGCGGTACGAAAACGCACACCGTTATGCTAACAGAACAACACCCATCACATTATGACCCACGAATCACCACGGCGGACATTCAACCGGGGTAAACCATTAGCGGTACATAGCACTGCGCTCACAATGGACACCCACAGACAAAACAACACTGAACAATTCAAACAACACACACCTGACACCCAAACACACACCACACCCACACACCCACACCACTATAAAACCCACACCCACATTACCCACAACCCCTTATGAATACAAATCATTGGCACAAAACTGACACCAAGACCACTGCGAAAACTACACACACACCCATACACCCCTCACACACTCCACATCACACACCCCAACACAATACCCAACATACCCTCACCAATACAGATCACACAGATGGCACCACAAAGGCACCCCCGTTTCACTGAGAAGGAGATAAGGGTCATGGTGGAGGAAATCGTCAGGGTAGAGCCACAGCTGTTTGGAGCCCATGTGCAGCAACTATCAATAGCCAGGAAGATGGAGCTACGGTGGAGAATCGTAGACAAGGTCAACGCCGTGGGACAGCACCCAAGAACAAGGGACGACATCAGGAAGAGGTGGATTGACCTACGGGGGAAGGTACGTTCCATAGCAGCAAGACACCAGCTCGCTATACAGATGACTGTCAGTGGACCCCCACCTCCTCCCCAACAACTCACAGCATGGGAGGAGAAAGTCTTGGAAATACTGCATCCTGAGGGCCTAGCCGGAGTTGGAGGAGGACTGGACTCTGGTAAGTCAACTTATCAACAATTATCAGCCCCCCATACCTGCATGCCATCACATACGCTCACTCCCACCACTCCACTCCATCCCACACACTCCACCATCACATCTCCCTAATCCCAATACCAAGCCCTGCATGCTGTACCAATGCATGGACACCTCTCACAGCCCTGCATGGACACTCATCACTAAAGCATGCACAGCACAGTGAAACTAACTATCCCAACATACACCAACATACACAAGTAAAAGCTGGCAGGTCAACACCAACCATAGAGGGGAAGCCAGGTATTTACAATATGTCATACACATGAAGAACAATACATCATTTACATCTTCACAGGTACCCCAGCTAATGTCACTGGAGAGAAGGTGCCAGCACTATCCAGTCCCCCAATAGAAGAGCCCCACAGTGATGACAGGAACTCTGGTCTTCAGGAACTGGACGATCTACTTGGCCCATCAGGGACTACCGGACAGCCGGTTACCCAAGCCCAGTCACAGACCACCACAGAGCCTCCCCCATCATGAAGCAACACCACAGCACCCACCCAGCATACCCAAACCTCTGCCCCCAGGACATGTTAATCAGCAGTGTTCCCACCTTTATAGGGACCCCAGGCCACATCTCGCTCCCAAGACAATTAGGGACCTGGAGGCAGTGTCAGGGGGCATACGGTCCAGGGGACAGAGGCACAGGCCAACAGGGAAACTGGGAGGATTGCTGTGCACCAGGAAGAGGACAGGAGCAGGGACCTGACTCTTCAGGAGGCGCTCTCTGAGATCCTGGGATCCTATTAACATTCCCAGGACACAATGGGCCAGATCCTAGACAATGTGCAGGAGAACAGGCGGCTGCAGGAGGGACAGTATCAGGGGATCAGGGAGGACTTTCAGGCCATCAACAGTCTTCTGAACAGCCTTCCACTTCCGCTAGTGGCCAGGACGCCCTGCCACAGGACCCACAGGCCACCAGCACCCCCCACAGAAGGTGAACCACCCTGCAAATGTTCCCTTCGATCCAGACAGAAGCCAGAGACACTTGCCAAGACCTCCACCAGTAAATGAGACTCTCCTGATTGTCCCCCTTGTGTCCCACTCAGTTAACCTGTCCACCTTGAACTGCCATTGCTCCCCTACCTATGTCCCCTTGGACAATGCATCTGTGCTAAGAACAGACTGGAACAATACTCTGGACTTTCCTCCATCATCACCCCATCCCATTGCACTTTCCCCTCTATATATTAGTACTACAATAAACACCCTCTGATATAAATCAATTTTGAGTATGTCATGTATTTCAAATATGTATTGATTGAAACAGGTACAACAATTCCAAATGAACTGTACATAGAATGAGCATAGAATCAATGACCTGTAGCTGGCTGTTGTGATCACACCAGGGGTATTTGTCAAATCACCAACATCTGCAAAATGAATAGCCAGAGGTAACAGTAAATGGGCATAGAAGTGGTAAATACCAGCATGCCAATGCCACACAGAATACAACCAAAGTCATTGAAATGTAAAGTTGCACTGTCTCACCTGTGTGTCATTGGAAGCACTGACGGATCACAGATGTTCTGTTGCCCACATCCTCACTGTCCACAGGGTCCACTGCTGCCACAAGGACATCTCCAGTCTCCTCCTCCTGCAGAAAAGGTACATGACATCTGAGGGCCATGTTGTGCAACACACAACATGCCACGACTATCTGGTAGACCTTCTTTGGTGAGTAGCACAGAGATCTGCCTGTCAGATGGAGGCACCTGAACCTGGCCCTCAGGAAGCCCTTTCAATGATCCTTCTGGTTCACCCATGTGCCTCATTATAACGTTCTGCTGCCCTTGTCCTGGCATTTCTCACAGGGTCAGCAGCCATGATAGGTTTGGGTAACCAGAGTCACCTGCAAATATTGAGGGACAACATTTAGCCACACACTATCCTAGATGGCCAACACCATGGGCATACACCAACATATACTAGGTGGGAACCAGGGCTCACCTATTAGCCACACCCTGTGCCTCTGTAGTTGGGACATCACATTTGGGATGCTGCTATTCCTCAGGACAAAGGCATCATGCACCGACCCAAGATACTTAGCATTGACATGGGAGATGTAATGGTCCGCCAAGCACACCATCTGCACATTCATGGAGTGGAAACTCTTACGATTCCTGAACACCTGTTTATTCTGGCAGGAGTGGGGGGTACAAATGCAATATGTGTTCCGTCAATCGCCCCAATTATATTGGGGATATGTCTCATTGCATAAAACCCGGCCTTCACAGTGGCCAAATCCTCAACCTGGGGGAATGCAATGTAGCTGCACATGTGTTTTCTCAGGGCAGACAACACCCTTGTCAGCACTTTTGAGAACATTGGCTGTGACATTGCTGCTGCCAAGCCCACTGCCACTTGGAAAGAAGCAGTTGCCAGGATATGGAGAACTGATAGTACTTGCACAAGAGGGGGTATCCAAGTGGGCTTACAGATAGCAGATATCATGTCAGGCTCCAATTGGGAACACAGCTCCTTGATTGTGGCCATGTCCAGTCTATAGGTGAGGATAATGTGCCTGTCCTCCAGTGTAGCCAAGTTCACCAGGGATCTGTACACGGGGGTATGCCTCCATCTCCTATTCATCTGCAGCGGTAGGTATCTAAGAGACAAAAGAGTGAGGAGGCTGTCACAATGGAGCCACAACAGTAGTCCACAATCTGAAAACATGTTATGGGACAGTGTGATTTGTCAAGTATGTGCCTATTTATCCTCTGACGCAGCATTATTCCATAGTCTTGCCCCACCCTGAAATGGTGTCCCCCTGTCCTGCGTAGAGGAACAGGTGAAGTGAGGTAATGCCGCTGACGTTGTGCGCTGTGGTGGGAGGCGGTCGGGAACTGCAGTGCAACTCCTCATTGATTATAATTGGTCCCTATGGGGTACAGTGCCCAATGGTGATCTACTCCAGCAGTGACGGTATGCACCGCTGTGGACGTGACCGCCATTTTCTATCATATTCCTCACTTGTTTCCTGACCTTCCATAGGAGAGGACCCACACACTTATGTGCTGCTGTGACCTGTGTCTGGAACCTACCATGGCCCCTGTGACAGGGGAAAGGGCCCCAGACTTCACTTCTGAGTAGTAGGAGAGACTGGTGGATGGGGTCCTACCCCAGAATGGACTGCTATGTGGGCCTCAAGACCAACAGGTGAGTACACTGTGGGCACAATGCATGTAACATGAATGCATGGAGTTGTGTGTGAAGGCATCGTGTAAGGGGGGTGGGTGGATGTCCTCTTGGCGGGGTACACGTTGTGTGCTGTGCTATGTGTCTGCCAATGGTGATGGAAACGGGTACGGTGGGCCATTCGTGTTACTGGCTGGACTGTTTGTCTAATGGTGTTCTCCTGTCTGTATTGCCTCTGCAGGTCAGCGCCCATCAAAAGAAGGGTATATGGCGCGCCATCGCCAAGGAGGTGTGGACTCTGGGGGTATATGGCACGCGGATCACCCACTGTCGGAAACAGTGGGGGGACCTGAGAGGATGGGCACAGAAGACCGTGGCGGCCCAGCTGGGGATGGCCTCCCAACAAGGAAGGGGTGCCATTTGGACCCTGACCCCCTGATGGCCTGCATACTGGCGGTGGCCTATCCTCTAAGACGGACAGGTGCTTTAGGGCATCACAGCAGCCACAAGGCAGTGAGTACAGTGGCCATCATTGAAGCTCACGGCTGGAGGGGTGGTGTCCGGGTGGTGGTTGTGTGTCAGTGGGTGCCGCTAGGCCAGGCCAGACATAGCAGTGTAAGTCCTCTGGTGGCTAAGGGTCTGAAGGGGAAATACTGCCTACCTAGCTTGTTAGCATCCACTACTGGTCAGGGCTGCATAGGTCCCAGGTGTGCTGCAGTTGGCGATGTGTGCTCGTCCTCAGCCCTTGGTGGCTAGCAATATCACTGGTAGTGCAACGCATAGTGCATAGGCCTGTACTCTGTGTGAGGGTGCTGTGTACGACAACGGTGGTGTTGGTCCAGTCATTGACCAAGTGTCTCTCCCCCCCTTTCTTTGTTTTGTCATCCTGTCCTTATGTGCATTAGCATCATCTGGCGGAGGAGCAGAGGCACCAGTGACAGTGGGAGCTGCATCCCACAGGACCCTAGAGGCAGAGTCCACCGATGCTGAGGGCACCAGTGGGACGGAGGGCGAGGGGAGCACCACGGCAGAGACTGGAGGGGACAACACAGACTCAGATACCTCGTCCAATGGGAGCTCCCTGGTGGTGGACACCTCTGTGACCACCCCAGCCACAGGTACAGCCGCCACCCCCATACCAGCACCGCCCTCCCAGCAGCCACTCAGTGAGTTGCCCGTGCCCACTCACCCAGGAGGGTGGGCATCTCCTTTGCCCCGGGCACCTCAGGCCCTACCCAGTCAGCCCTGCTGCCCTGAGTGAGGAGGCTATTGACCTCCTGAAATCTATCTCTGTAGGGCAGTCAACCATTGTGAATGCCATCCAGGGGCTGGCAGCCCAGATGCAGCAATCTAATGCATTCCTGGAGGGCATTCACGGTGGGTTGGGGGCCCAACAGAGATCGATCCAGGCTTTGGCCTCCTCTCTGATGGTAACCATGGTTCCTGTTTCAACCGCCCCCCCAACTTCCAATTCCAAGTCCCATTCTCCTCAACCCCAACCCGTCGTAAGCACACTGCCAGACAAACATGCACCCAAGAGTGTCACAGGCAAACACACCCAGTTATGTCCACACTCACACCTGCATGCACTACATCCTCATCCACTTCCAGCATCATCACCACACCAAGCAGAACACACACCTCACTGGCAGACACCTCCACAACATCCATGCACACCTCCCCTGTGTTCTCTCCCACCGTGTCTGTCCCCCCTCCTAAAGTACACAAAAGCAAGCACTCAGACACCCAACAGCCATCCACCTCACAACAGCATACAACCCATGCACCTGCACCCAAATCCATCAGATAAACACCTCCAACAACCACCCCCTCATCCTCCACCCCCGTTACTTCTCCCTCTTCCCACCACAATGTCCCTAAAAGGTTTTTCCTTCCCCAGATTGACCTCTTCCGTTCCCCTCCCCCCGTCCTGTACGTATGGCCATGGTATCAAGGGCCAAGCCAAACACCTCAGCCAAACAGTCCACAGGCCCAGGGTAGCAGCACCTACTCGTGGTGGAAAGGATTCCAGGCCACAAATACTGAAGGGGAAGGAGCCTGCACCAGCCACTAACAAGGGGAAGGAGCCTGCACTAGCCACAAAGAAGGGGAAGGAGCCTGCACCAGCCACAGAGAAGGGGAAGGAGTCTGCACCAGCCACAAAGAAGTGGAAGGGGTCTGCACCAGCCACAAATAGTTGGAAGGAGCCTGCACCAGCAGCTGTCATGGAGCCTCCACCGCCAGCCATGGTTGTGCAGCTATCCGGCTGAGCAGGAGCCTCCCACAACATACCACCACAGTGCAGCCATCACCGCCGACGGATGCCATATAGTCTAGCCTCCATGGGCTGCTGTGCAGCCTGCCCCCACCAGAACCAGTGGGCTATCCAACCACTCGAGAGACTGTGGCCTTGCACTCCCCAGGACCCAGCACAGGGCATGTTGCCCCCTCTAGAACCAGTGGGCAAGTCACCCACTCCAGAGACTGTGGCCATGCTCTCCCCAGGACCAAGCACAGGGCATGTTGCCCCCTCCAGAACCAATGGGCAAGTCACCCACTCCAGAGACTGTGGCCTTGCACTCCCCAGGACCAAGCACAGGGCATGTTGCCCCCTCCAGAACCAGTGGGCAAGTCACCCACTTGAGAGACTGTGGCCTTGCATTCCCCAGCACCAAGCACAGGGCATGTTGCCCCCTCCAGAACCAGTGATCTTGTCTCGGCATCCAGCTGAGGTGCCCCCCTCCCCCTGAGGTGCCTGCCTATTTGCCAACTGATGCCCCTGCAGTGTTCTGTTTGTATAGGTGCAGGAATTTAGTGGGGCCTTGGACTTGTGGGCCCTGTGAACTATGGACTTGGCAGTATCCCTTTTTTGTACATTCGTACATATCTGTTGCATTGCCACATCGATTTATTGTTTTTGATGTTGAGTTTATTACAATCACTTTAGTCAATTCCTGTTGTCCTTGCATTATTCTGATAATCGGGGACAAATTGATTTTCTTGTGAATCTGCTTGTGTGTATGGTGTGTGTGTGTGGGGTGTGTGTTGTGTGTGTGTGTCACTCTTGTTTTCCTCCCCCCTCCCTTGTGTGCTAGGCGGCTGTACTCACCATCGTCATCTTTCCCGGCGTAGGTGGTGGAGCATGACGTAGAAGATCATCGGGACAACATGAAGTTCGGGTTCCATGGCAGCATGGCTCTTCCCTGTGTCTCCAATGGTGAGTCCTTTGACTTCTGTGCTCTATTTCCGCCAGACTTTTGATGGTGTTGGTACCGCCTTGGAAAAGGTGGCGGATTGAAGGGTCTTTATATGGTTGGCGGAACTTTGTCTTCCACCTGGCTGTAGGCGGCTACCGCTGTGGTGACTGTTGTTTCTGCCCTGGCGGTCGGTGTGGTACATTGGCTGTCTTTCGGAGATATCATCGCCATGGTCATAATTTGGCGGTAGTTACCAGCAGCCTTTCGGCGGTATTACCGCATTTTATCACCCACTGCCAGGGCCGTAATGAGGGCCTAAGTTATTGATTGAGAGGAGTGGAAACCTCACACAGGCAATAAGCACAATCTTTGTCATGGTGAACCACAAGTCACTAAATGAACTTGCGCTTAACCCTCTGGTAGCTTGGCACAAAAGGGCTTAGCCTAGAGGCAAGGTGTAAAGTACTTACGAAGCACACAAACAATAATGAAGTGAAAACACAACACAAGAAAAATCCAAACCAATTTAGAAAAATGGAGTACATTTTAATAAGTAAAACAAGACTACAACAACAAAAGCAGTAGAACCATGGATACTGAATTTTTACGTTTTAAGTAAAAATAAAACCAAGGAGCAGAAAGTGCCACTCGCGGTTATCTGGTATCGCTAGACTGGGGGAAAGTCACAAGTTCAGGCAAATCGCAATTGAGCACGGGTCAGATACAGGGACTAAGTTAGTCTCATGGAAGAGTTGCCTTCTCGGGTCAGGCATGAAGAGCTTTGTTTGTGTTGAATGAGGTCACAAAGTGGAGGATTTTAGCATAAAGAGCGTTGTGGTTGGTCATCACAGTACTGCGAAGATGCGACCTTCATGGTTGTGGATCATCACGGACAGTCACTGTCAGTGTGAAATCCAGGTCTCACCAAGTCTGGAGTTAAATCTAGTGTCCTGTGTTAGAGCTGGCATTATTGGCGTGGACTCCCCTGTCTTTTTACCTCTGCCTCCTATATTTTTAACTGTGTGCAGGATTTCATTTTTGCTGGTTTTGTTACTCTAGGGTCTTTACCACTGCTGATGAGTGCTAAAGTTCAAGTGCTCCCAATGTAAATTGTGATTATGATTGGTTATCCAAGATTGGCATATTTGATTCACTAGTAAGTCCCTGGTATAGTGCACCCTGTGTGCCCAGGGCATGTACATCAAATGCTACCAGTGGGCCTGCAGCACTGATTGTGCCTCCCACATGAGTAGCCCTGTAAGCATTTTTAAGACCTGCCATTACAGTGTCTGTGGGTGCAGTTTTAAACTGCAATGTCGACCTGGCAAGTGCGCACACTTGCCAGACCCAAACCTTCCCTTATAATACCTGTAAGGTACCCCTAAGGTAGGCCCAAGGTAGCCCCATGGGCAGGGGGCAGTGTATTTAAAAGGAAGGACATGTACTGGTGTGTTTTACATGTCCTGAAATACTGCCAAAATTGTTTTTCACTGTTGCAAGGCCTATCCCTCCCATAGGTTAACATGGGATTGCCTTGAAATATATTTTAAGTGTAATTTCCCATTGGGAGCAGATAGAGATTTGGAGTTTGTGGTCTCTGAACTCATAATTTAAAAATACATCTTTTAGTGAAGGTGGTTTTTAAACTGCGTATTTGAAAATGCCACTTTTAGACATGGGCATTTTCTTGCTTAACCACTCGGTGCCTCTGCATGGCTGTCTAATACACGTTTGGGTCAGGGTGACAGTTGGGTTGGTTGTGAATTCATTCTAGACATTCACACAAAAGGGGCTAAAGTGTGCCTTGCATATCCTAATTAGTCTTCCTGGGCTAGAGTGGTGGAAGGAGCTGACACTTGCACCTGAATAGGGCTGTGCCTGTCCTTACACAATGCAGTCTCCTACCCACTGGAGTGTGTCTTGGACCAGGACAGATAAGGGAGGGTCCTGTGCACTAGAAATACTTTCCTTTGATGTTTTCCTACTTCAAAGGCAAAAATTAGTATAAGCATTGGACCCAAAACCCCAGCCTTTTCAAATACTTCTGGATCAAGAGGATACTCTGAAAAGGAGAAAAGCTGAAGACCTGTGAGTAGGAATACTGCCCCTTTGCTGTGTGATTTTGCTGGGCTGGCCTGATGTTGCCGCTTCTGCTTTAGAGAGAACAAAGTCTGGACTTTGCTGTGTGTCCTGCTTATTAAGTTTCTCCAAGGGCTTGGACTGAGCTTGCCTTCTGTTAAGAATTATCAAGGACATCAAAGACTTCACCTGCCAGCCCCTAGGTTCTCTTGCCGAAGACCCTGACTTTCCAAGAGGTGCCCACTGCAGTTCCTGAGCTCTTGAGAGTGAAATCTGGCATAAAAAAAGAAGAAACAGGCACATCAACTCCGAATGACTACATAAATGGAGCTAATGCTCGACTCCACACCGCTGCCTGCACCTAACACTGTGGTCCCTGCTTAAGTGTGACAACTGTGACGGACACCGCCGGCCTGACGCCACCGCAGTGCCTCTAAAGTCCCGCAACATTGTGAGTCACAAGTGCTGTGTCACCGACGTCCGTAATACTCGACTCTGCTGCAGAGTCTGTGGCCCCATGGTGTGACCCCGACACTGCAAAGTCACCCAATTGCATTTTGACCCACCAAACTCATTGACTCTGCTGGATCATAAGGAACCAATGTCTCCCCGCTGGTGCCACCTCACCTCTGCTGCCTCCGTAACGAACTGACAGATCACCTCCTCTGCGTAGCAGTAAGGACCAGACACCTCACCTCCTACTTAGTGGTATAGAACTGACGCAGCACAGGCTCCAGCAATGCCTCACCTCCCCAGCTCTGTGCCACATCTTTGACCCTGCCTCATTTCTATGGTATTGTACGTGGGGTCCATGCAACTTAGTGACTGGCCCGGCACTCCCTCGCGAGTTGCCACGGACTGTTGGGACTGACACCGTCACAACGCACTGAGAGCGCTAGTGGGAGCTATTGTGTTTCTAAGCGCTTTATTGGGATTTAGGCCCTCATTATGAAATTGGTGGTGACTGTTAAAGTGGTGATAATACCGCCAACAGGCTGGTGGTAATTACCACCAAATTATGACCATGGCGGTGATAACTCCCTTAGACAGCATATATACCACCCCATCTGTCAGGGCGTTAACACCACGCACCATGGCGGTAGCCATCAATAGCCAGGTGAAAGACAAGGTACCGCACATCATATTATGACACTGCAAACCCTCACGATTTCTGAGGCGGTACGAACGTCATCAAAAGCCTGGCGGACACAGAGACACAGAGAAAAACAACGCTGCCATGGAACCCGAACTGCAAGTCTTCCCTAAGCTCTTCTACGCCATGCTCCACCTGGAACACCAATGCAGACGAAGACGGTGAGTACAGCCACCTAGCACAAGGGAGGGAGGGAGGGAGGGAGGAAAAGGAGAGTGACAAACACACTCACAGCACACACCAGAGACACACACACCATACACACAACCAGCTGCAGACGTAAACCAATGGCACATGACACATGGCATAATAATGCAAGGACTATAGGTCGGCAGTACTGCCATTGTTATAGCAAGGCAACACCCACCATATGAACCAATTTTAGAACAAAGATACAATAACAATTGCCCAGAAAGGGCCAATGCCCAGTCCAAAGTGAATAAGGCCCACATGGCCACAGGGCACAGTCCAAGCTCCAACTTGATCTTGACTAACTACCCACAACACTGTGCAGGAGCAACATCGCGGAAGTGGACAGACACCTCAGGGGGAGGGTGGCACATCAGCTGAAGTCAGGAACATGCCCACTGCCACTGGAAGAGGCTCCATGCCCATTTGCCAATGCTGGGGAGTGCAAGGTCACAGTCTCTGACGTGGGGAACTTGCCCACTGGTTCTGGAGGGGGCTCCATACCCATTTCTGAATGCTGGGGAGGGCAAGGTCACAGTCTCTGAGGTGGGGAACTTGCCCACTGCTTCTGGAGGGGGATCCACGTACAACAGTCCCTGGAGGGTGGCCTACATGTCCTTTGCTGGAGGTGAGGGCTGCATTGTATCTGCTGGGGGAGGTGTCTCCTGGGCAGCCTCTGCTGGAGGCGAGGGCTGCTGTGTCCCAGCTGGAGGTGAGGGCATCTTGCCTGTCATTGGTGGCTGAGTAGGAACCTTTTCTGACATTGGTGGTTGAGTGGGAACCTCTTCTGTCATTGGTGGTTGAGTGGGAACCTTTTCTGACATTGGTGGTTGAGTGGGAACCTCTTCTGTCATCTGTGGTTTAGTGGGAACCTCTTCTGTCATTGGTGGTTGAGTGGGAACCTTTTCTGACATTGGTGGTGGTTTAGTGGGAACCTCTTCTGTCATTGGTGGTTGAGTGGGAGCCTTTTCTGACATTGGTGGTGGAGTGGGATCCTTCTCTTTCCTGGCTGGTTGAGTGGGATCCTTCCCTTTCCTGGCAGATGGAGTAGGATCCTTCCCTTTCCTGGCTGGTGGAGTGGAATCCTTAACTGTCTTGCCTCCATGACTAGGTGGTTTCTCCACTGTCCGGTGAGGATGAGGACAACAGAACATCAGTTATACGATAATACTTCCAATGATACACAGGTGAGACTGTGGAACTGACCATTACTCTGACTATTGATGTTTTCTGTGTGGCTGTATCATGAAGAAATTTACTTCCTTTGCATCTCGACTTACTGTCACCTATGGCTTGTCATTTTACAGATGCTGGTAATATGAAAACAGTGTCCTGATGTGTTTACTGTAGACAGCTACAGGTCACTATTTGTATGCTATCACAGTGTTCAGATCATTTGCACTAGATGTGACTGTTCCCATAACTGCACACTTTCAACACATAAAACTGTAGTGCAAATAATTGCCTGAAAAGTGCAATGGAATGGGGTGATGGTAGAGGAAAGTCTAGGTATTGTTCCAGTCTGTTTGTAGCACAGGTCCAGTGTCCAAGGGGCCATAGGAAGGGGAGGAAAGGCAGTTCAAAGTGGACAAGGTGGCAGGGTGGGACACAAGGGGAACAATCAGGAAAGTCTCATTTCCTGGCGGTGGTCTTGGTCTTGGCAAGTGTCTCTGGCTTCTGTCTGGGTCGCAAAGAACGTATGCGGGGTGGTTCACCTTCTGCAGGGGGAGGGGTGCTGGTGGCCTGTGGGTCCCGTGGTGGGGCCTCCTGCCCACTAGCTGCAGCAGAAGTGGAGGGCTGGTCAATGGACTGGCTAGGGGTAGGGGCCACTGGTGTGCTGTCGATTCCCTCATGATGTTGACCATGTCTGCTAGCACCCCTGCTACGGAGATCATGGTGGTGTTGAGAGCTGCAAGTCCTCCCTGATCTCCTAATGGTGTTCCTCCTGCAGCCGCTTGTTCTCCTGCATGTTGTTAAGGATCTGGCCCTTCATGTCCTGGGATTCTTGGTAGGCCCCCAGGATCTTGGTGAGTGCCTCCTGGAGAGTCGGTTCCCTGGGCCTGTCCTCCCCCTGGCACACAGCAGTCCTCCCAGTGTCCCTTTTCCCCTGTGCCTCTGTCCCCTGAACGGTGTGCTCACTGCCACTGACCCCAGGTCCCTGATTGTCTTGGGGGCGAGGTGTGGACTGGGGTCCCTGTACAGGTGGGTACATTGCTGATTGGTGTGTCCTGGGGACAGAGGTGTGGGGAAGTTGGGTGGGTGCTGTGGTGTTGGATACTGATAGGGGAGGCTCTGTGGTTGACTGGGAGTGGGCTGGGGTGACCGACTTACCAGTGGTCCCTGATGGGCCAGGTAGTTCATCCAGATCCAGAAGTCCAGAGTTACTTTCATCACTGGGGGCATCTTCTGTTGGGGGCCTGGTTTGTTGTGGCACCTTCTCTCTGCTGACATTGGCTGGGGCACCTGTGGGGATGTAAGTGATATATTATGCTTCATGTCTGTGACATATTGTGCATCCCTATCTTCCCCTCTATTGTTGCTGTTGCCCTGCCATCTTTGTTTGTGTATGGTGATGTATTGTGTGATTGTTAGTTCTCGATGCTGTGCATGCTTTTGTGATGGGTGTCCATGCAGGGCTGGGAGGGCTGTCTATGCATTGGTATAGCATGCAGGGCTTGGAATTGGGGTTAGTCATATTGTATTGTATTGTACTTGTATTTATATAGCGCTTACTACCCCTGACGAGGCGTCAAAGCGCTTTTCGGTGAGTAGCACGCTACTCTGGAACCCAACAAGAATTAGTGATGGATTAGTATCGGGAAATAATGAGTACAGTTTTAGTATTATTATGAGTTAATTTGAGCCGCGGATATGAGAGTTTGTTAGTTAGCTTGACTGTAGTAATGGAGCGGTGGAGGAGGAAAGAAATCCAGAAGTGTTAATTGGGAGTATATCCTTCATTTACTCAACCCAAAGGCTTGGGATGAGTAAAGGGGGATGGAGGAGGGAAGAGTCTGTGGAAGGGTTAGAGAGAGCATAGTAGCAGGGTGAGATAAATGAGGGAGAATTTAGTAGGGTTGTGTGGGAGGTCATGGTAGTAGAGTGAGGTTTGGTGAGTTAGATGTGGAAGCGGAGGGAAGAGCTTAGGCAGAGTTATTTAGGTGATGAAAGTAGTTAGAAAGGATTTGGGATGAGTCAGAGTGGGAATGGAGAATAGTTTGATAGAGACATGACATATGATGATGGGTAGATAAGTGTGATAAGATGAGAGCAGGAATTCATAGATATCAAGTATAACAACCCATCCAGGAGCCATGCAATGACCCATGAACATGCCAAGCACAGAACCAACATATACACATACACACATACAAACACACATGAATACACACACATATGCACATACAATACATAATTAGAACCATGGATAAATATACTTAGTCAAACAGGTTTAAACAGTGAGTGCGTATTTTATTGTTATGACATAGTAGCGATACATATTTTCTAAAGAACTATACATAACTAGATGTATACACATAATCAGAAAACAATATTTATCAACATAGGCATATGCAGTCCATAGTTGTTTGAATATGGTCGTTATGAAGGAAAGAGCCAACTCTTGAGTAGTTTTCTGAAGACAAGAAAGTTATCTGTGGCTCTTATATTTGGGGGTAATGAATTCCATAATTTGGCTGCTTGAACGGAGAAGGATGTACCACCTATAGTCTTTTTCTTGTATGGTGGTGTTATAAGGCGGGGTATATATCAAAATGAGATATAGTGTACACAGAGACCAGGGGTTCCCCAAGAGGCTTGACAGCGGCAATAATAGACAATACCAATGCTCTACCCGTGGTAGTGTGGTCGAGCAGTTGGTCCACCAGAGTCAAGTGTGTTAAGCACTTGCTGCACACACAAAAGCAACAAGTGAAAACACACACTCAATGACACAACTCCAGACCAATAGATTTTCATATAGAAAAATATTCTTCTGCCAATTCACTTCTAGAACCACAAGATTCATTTAGCAGGTAAGTACATTAAATGAAAGGTACTTTGCATAGTAATATTTATAACATTGAATGGAATCAACAATGTACACAGTTTTCTTCAAAATGGCAAAAAGCCGTTTCAAAAGTTGACACTGCTATTTTCAACAGTTTCTGGGGGAGGCAAGTAAAGTACAGTCCTTGAGGTAAGCAACAAACCCACGGGCTCAATCTCCGGGGCATAGGCAGCCCACCGTTGGGGGGTTTCAAGATAACCCCGAACACCAAGCACCAGCAACACCGGGCAGGCGCAGAGGTCAATGGGCCCTTATGGAGACAGGGGGTACTCCCGTTCCGGTATGCCTGCAGGCAAGTACCCGCGTCGGAGGGCAGATCAGGGGGTTTGAAGGAGCACTGGAAGGGCCCCAAGTAGGCACAAAAACCACACCCTCAGCGGGTGGCCAGGTGCAGTGTGCAAACAGGGCGTCAAGTTCCCAATAGAACTCTGTGGAGGGGCCTGGGGGTCACCTAGGCGCTGCAGGCAGGGCACAGAGGGGCCTCCTGGGCAAGCCACCAACTGGGCAAGGGTGACGGCCACCTGCACCGGTTGCTGCACCGGTGGTCGGTTTCTCTCAGGCCCGGGGGCTGCTGGTGCAGTGTTTCTCCAGCCAATGGGTATCATAGCCCCGGGCAGTCGCGGTCAGGAGGGTCCTCCAGATTCCCTCTGCAGGTGCTGTGGTGGGGTGCAGAAAGATCAGCCCAAGGTGGACACGTAGTCGGAATCGCCTGGGGATCCTCTCCGGCTAGTTGGTTTCACTGGACACGGGGCAGGGGCGTAGGGGGCAGAGTAGTTGGACTCATGCTTCTGGAGTGAGGTGAGAGTCCCTTTAAAGATGGTTTCTTTATCTTCTTGTTGGACAGGTCCGCTGTCCATGGTAGTTTCCTGGTCCTTGGTGATGCAGGCATTCCCCTGGAGGCTTTTCAGGGGCCGCTGGTTCTGCAGAACACTTTGCTGCTTCTTTTGCATCTTTTTGAAGCACAAGACAGCCTGGTAGGGCTGGGGCGGAGTCAACTGGTGTCTCCTCTTCTCCGCGGGGTTTTCAGCTCAGCAGCCCTTTCTTGAGGTCATCAGGAATCTGAAGAGTGGGGGCCCAGGGTCGCCCCTAAACACTAAACCTAGGGTTATGTTTAGGGTCAGGGGGCAATAGCCAATAGTTACTGTCCCTGAGGGTGGATACACCCTCCTTGTGCCCACTCCCTCCGGGGAAGGCGGCAAATCCCCATCTCTATTGGTCCTAATCCTCCCAAGCAAGATAGAGGATATCTCAAGGAGGGGGAGGGGGGTCACTTCAGCTCTGGGCCCTTAGGGGTGGTCCTGGCTGAGGGGGTGGCTCCTCCCTGTTTTTCTCATTATCCCTCTGGACTTGCCACCAAAAGTGGGGGCTCGTCCGAGGGGGGGTGGGCATCTCCACTAGTTGGAGTGCCCTGGGACACTGTAACACCAGGCTTGAGCCTTTAAGGCTCACCGCCAGGTGTTACAGTTCCTGTAGGGGGAGGTGTGAAGCACCTCCACCCATGACAGCCTTGTTTCTGACCACAGAGTGCACAAAGGCACTGACCCCATGTGGTCAGAAACTCGTTTGGAAGTGGCAGGCTAGCATGACCGGTCAGCCTTACCCTAGCAGTTGGACTAACATACAGGGGGCACCTTCTAAGATGCCCGCTGTGTCTATTTTTCAATAACTCCCACACTGGCATCAGTGTGGGTGTATTGTGCTGAGAAGTTTGATACCAAACTTCCCAGTATTCAGTGTAGCCATTATGGAACTGTGGAGTTCGTAATTGACAGAGTCTCAGACCATATACTCAGTACGGCTACCCTGCACTTACAATGTCTAAGAATTGACTTAGACACCATAGGGGCATATTGCTCATGCAGCTACAATCACAGAAATGTATTTTACATGTTACCTTTTAGAGAGCCCACACTTTTTAGATTCCACTTAAAGATCTGTGTGCACATATTTCTGTATGATTGATTACAGCCAGCAGCTGTGAGTGCTTCCTGATGCCTGGTTAGAGCATTTACTTCCAAATCTGATGCTGCATACAGTGCAAGACACTCGGCAAGAACACACTCTAAAGGTCCTGAAGTTGTCACACTGTACAATTTACACATTAAAGTAACTGTTGAACATATTAATGGAGTAAGATATGGGTCAGTGTTTAATGTGTTTAGTATTTCAAGACTATCCATTCCCACTGCTTTATAAACTTTGCTTTCTCTCTAAATTCATTTGCTTTCAAATGCACCATTTGTCAAACTTTTTTTAATTTTTTCTTGGGAGGAGTACTCACCTTGAACCCCACATTTGTCCATTAAGCTTGCTCGCTTCACTCGCTACATAAAAGTCATACCCAACTTTTACGTCTCACCGCTTTTAAATGTCACCAGCTGCCACTGACAAATAATGCATTATTAAAAACACATTATAAATCAAGCACCACCGTGGGGGGAAAAAACAACATATTTGTACTTTTTTATGCCAATGTATTGCATTTCTGCACTTTCAGAAAGCTGCATGAGTTTCTCTTGTCAGGACATGTTAGTGTTGCTGTGTAATTTCGGTCCTGAAGCCTTTTATGTACTAAAAGCGAACAATCTATTAAAACCTGAGACTTGTTGCCTTCCACGCCCCTCCACCGCTTCGCCCCACCCGTACAAGCACAGCCAAAGGGCTCTGGGTGACACTTATTTGGCAGCTAAGTACAACTCTATCAGTTCATACAAAACATGATTCTTGGTGGACACAGGGAAACAAGTGCACCAATACTAGGACAGTGAGGGATAAACCAAGTACAAGGACAGTTTGACAGACACAAGGCAGCCAGAAAGGCACACTGAGAAAGGCAGACATAGGGGATCATTCTGACACTGGCGGTAAAAACCGCCACGGCCAACGACCGCGGGAGCACTGCCAACAGGCTGGCGGTGCTCCCTTGGGCATTCTGACCGCGGCGGTACAGCCGCGGTCAGAAACGGAAAACCGGCGGTGTACCGCCGGTTCTCCGCTGCCCTGGGGAATCCTCCATGGCGGCGCAGCTTGCTGCGCCGCCATGGGGATTCCGAGCCCCATACTGCCATCCTGTTCCTGGCGGTTTTGGCCGCCAGGAAGAGGATGGCGGTATGGGGTGTCAATGGCATGGGCACTGCAGGGGCCCCCGTAACAGGGCCCCACCAAGATTTTCAGTGTCTGCCATGCAGACACTGAAAATCGCGACGGGTGCTACTGCACCCGTCGCACCCCTTCCACTCCGCCGGCTCCATTCGGAGCCGGCATCCTCATGGAAGGGTGTTTCCCGCTGGGCTGGCGGGCGGCCTTCTGGCGGTCGCCCGCCAGCCCAGCGGGAAACCCAGAATAACCGCGGCGGTCTTTTGACCGCGCAGCGGTATTCTGCCGGCGGGACTTTGGCGGGCGGCCTCCGCCGCCCGCCAAAGTCAGAATGAGGGCCATAGACTCAGGAACACACTTAGTTGGATGAGGAATAAACAAAGGCAGGGGTTCAGGGACAAACTAGGACGGGACACTAACACCCGGACAAAGAATGCACACGGGACACACTCGGATAAGAAAACAATGGCATGCATATCCAAGAAGATACACATAACCATCTGATTACACTTAGCTGAGTTGTATGGATGGCTATAAGACTGACCCTCCCTCATCAGCCACAGAGAAAATAGCAAACAAGCAGGCAACAGTCTGCACACGCACAACAATGCCAAGAGGCCAATGAAAGGATGAACATCTGAAAAAGCATAGCATAAGGCAGTTTGCAGAAAAGATGTGACAGGTCCTTCGAGGAGCAGCCCAGACACACTCTCCTGCACAATCAGACCATGAGGCATTCCTGCTTACAGTACAGATGTGAGAGGTCCTCATATGGCCCTTCCTTGGACATGTTTCCATGCACTATCAGACCATGATGTACTCTGATGTGGGAAGTTCCTAGAGAGTCTGGCCTGGGCGAGCTACCATGCATCATCAGATTATGAGGCACTCATCCTTACACTAGAGGTGTGGGAGGTCCCTTGATAGTCTGGGAATGCTCCGCTACACAATCAGACCATGAAGACACCGAAAGCTGTTAATGTCCACCAACCTAGGCACAGATGTGAAACTAAGGAGTGGCTAGTCCTAGCTTACTGGTGGTCACACAACCGGAACATATTCTCGTGTACTCAGTGCTGCAGTAAAACTAGGGTTATGTGAAATTGCAGCACTTCACACAAAGTTCATGAAATTCTGAAGAAAAGGTAAAAAAATATATTCAGTAGGAAAAACGTCTGAAAATTGACTTTGTATGGTATTTCCAGCAAGCTAACGAAAATTCTTATTCAGTTGAAAGATAAAAATTCATACTAATTGACTTTTGGGGTGGATTTTGCTACACAAAAAGGATAATTTCACTAGATGTGCAAATTGATCAAAATGTGAATAATTTCCCTGATCTGTAAAATTATGATTTTTTACTCCCCTTCACCTCAAAAAGTTTAATTTCACATACGATTAAAGACAGCAAGAAATTAGCTCAGTCACAGGACCCAACAAAGGCAACGTTTTCATTAGAGCACCTGCAATATCTTGGATCATATACACTACAAAAGAGTTTAGACGCAATGCTCAATCACACAGTACTTTTCTCATGCAAAATTATATAGAGTGCTACTCAAATGTGCAAGTAAACAAAAACACAGTCAGAAAGTCACAGAAATACAGAAGAGATGCAATGAATGGGATGTGTGAACAAAGATACACAAAAGACAAGGCATACAAAGTTTATACATAGACACCTAAACGCACAAATGCATACACATACACAAATATAGAAAGTAGCAGGTAGAGAAACCATAGATATACACAGTCATGTACAGGCATATCAACCCGAGATCCTCAAACCAAGAGAGACACACACTAACAAATATAGGTACATAAGACGTATGTACACAAACAGAGACACAAAAACACAAATACAGGTTCACAAACCTACCAGTACACAAACAGATTCTCAAACTGTCATGCCCACACACAACATGAGGTACTTAAACTTGTAAGTAGGCACAAATACATAGGAGCCCAAACATGCAGTTATGTTGTCCATTGAGATACACACATAAGTGTTATATTACGCGCACACTTAGGTGCATAAGTGCACTCGCATACACAAGACTCCACGGGCCTAATGTACTAAGCAGTTTTATTGTCATAAATATCAAAATTTGCAGCCTTTGTGACCACAAAATGTCTTTTTGCAAATGTACAAAACATTGTTATTCTGTAACTTTTTTTTGCATTTTTATATAGCGCAAACTCAACCTGACGACATTGGACCACTTTACATGAGCACCAGCTACATTCCACAAGGACACATTCATTTTTGTTAGGCACAGGAGATTACGTGATTTGCCCAGAATCGCAGGATGTTGACCCAACTCCAACACTCAAACCTGGTTCCCCAGCTACAAAATGTGGAGCATTGGCGGTTACGCCACATCCTACCCCCCCCCCCAGATCACACAACATGTTACCAAATCAAATTTTGGGTTTAGAATAAACACAGAATCATTATTTGGAATGGGCATGTAAAAGGAATCCCTTCTAAATATTTATTTTTTAGTTCATGTATTATTGTTTTGTGACAAACTGGTAGAGGTCCCCTTCTCTTTTGTGAATGTCACCAAAAGCATTTTTTAATCAGCCCATGGACCTGGGTCCCTCGGACCTCGGTCCCTCGCTAGC
Organism: Pleurodeles waltl; assembly: GCF_031143425.1. Classification (NCBI taxonomy): domain Eukaryota; kingdom Metazoa; phylum Chordata; class Amphibia; order Caudata; family Salamandridae; genus Pleurodeles; species Pleurodeles waltl. The sequence goes on along the minus strand of NC_090448.1, from coordinate 464,356,914 downwards.
TTTCTTTTTAAATGTGTCCTGTTTTCCTATAAGGAAAATGCCCTGCATTAAAAGAAAGATTGCTTTATTGAAAAGCAATCACAGACCTGGTGGTCTGCTGATCCAAGCAGGCCATCATGTCTGTGATGCTAACCAATCGTAGAGGGTCTAGATTTGCGTTCTAACATGTGCACATTGATGAGGCAGGTCGAAATGAGACCCGCTACAAATCAGTATTTTGTGCACCAACCTATTAATACATAAATTGGTCACTAAATACCAATGCATTCGGTAGAAGATGGTGTGCAAATTGCACCCACTTGTAACGAATTCATTTAATAGATTCCTAATATGAAATCACAAATTACAAATCGTTATGTGATGCTATTTTCGATTTCTTAACCTTTTTGTGCGGGCGTCGGCCACTGGCCGATGACCACACACCTTCCCTGGTGCGGGTCACGACCAGTGGCCGACACCAGGAAGGGTATTAATAAATCCTCGGGTGCGTTGCACCTGAGGATTTTTTATTTTTTTTCCCTTTCCCCGGGAGACACGGAAGCTTCTGTGTCTCCCCCCTGCCCCCCACCCACCCCTTTGTGATGTCAGCGCGCCGCGAGGCGCGCTGACGTTACAAAGTTGTTTTCCCCATCAAAGCAGGAAGCAGCCTTGCGGCCGCTTCCTGCTTCAATAGGGAAAACGGCCTTCCCCACGTTCGGGAAGGCCTCGTAAGAAAGGGGAAAGTCTCCCCTTTCTTACGAGGCCTTCCTGAAAGTGTTTCCTGGCCCCCGATCGCGCCCCCAACCCACCACCCCCCCCAGGGGATTGTTTTTTTTTTTTTTTTAAATGAATAAAATAAATTAAAAAGACAGGGGGTCGCCCGTGGGCAGGGTGACCCCCTGTGGGGGCAATACTTTTTTTTAGATGTTGTAGGGTTTCCCTGGGGGCCATTTTGGCCCCCAAGGAACCATACAACAACTAAAAAAAAATAGAACTATATATAGATCTATATATATATATATATAGATATATCTATGTAGATATATCTATGTACATGGATATATATATAGATCTATATATATCAATCAATCAAAGAGATTTATAAAGCGCGCTACTCACCCGTGAGGGTCTCAAGGCACTGGGGGGGGGGTGGGGGGAGGGAAAGTGGCTGGGAGGTTCACTGTTCGAAAAGCCAGGTTTTGAGGCCCTTCCTGAAAAGAAGTAGGTTTTGGGTCTTGCGAAGGTGGGTTTGGAGGGCGTTCCAAGTTTTGGGTGCAAGGTAGGAGAAGGATCTGCCCCCGGTGGTAGTGTGTTTGATGCGGGGGACAGAGGCGAGAGAGAGGTCAGCTGAGTGGAGGTTTCGTGTAGGGGTGTGGAAGGTGACTCTCGTTGAGGTAGGCAGGGCCTGTGTTGTGGAGTGATTTGTGTGCGAGGATGAGGATCTTGAAGGTGATCCTTTGTCAATGGGGAGCCAGTGGAGGGATTTGAGGTGTGGAGAGATGTGTTCATGTCCGGGGAGGTCGAGGATGAGTCGTGCTGCTGAGATCTGGATGCGTGTAGTTTGCGCTTGAGTTTTAGAGTGGTGCCGGCGTAGAGAGCGTTTCCGTAATCAAGTCTGCTGCTGATGAGTGCGTGAGTGACAGTTTTTCTGGTCTTTGTGGGGATCCATTTGAATGTTTTTTTCAGTATACGGAGTGTGTTGAAGCATGAGGAGGTGAGAGCGTTGATTTGTTGGGTCATCGAGAGGGAGGAGTCTAGGATGATGCTGAGGTTGAGTGCATGGTTGGCGGGGGTGGGTGCAGGGCCTAGCGTGGTGGGCTACCATGAGGGGTCCCAGGTGTTTTTGTGTGGGCCAAAGAGGATTATTTTGGTTTTGCTTGAGTTGAGTTTCAGGTGGTTGGCTGTCATATATATATATATCACTTTTGTCAATATGTGTGTGGTTTCCCTGGGGGGAAAAGGGTCAGACTTGTCTAGTGGCAGTTTTAGTGCCATAAAGAAGCGCAGAAGGTTTATATGCCTACTGCAAAGAGCAAATCTGTATTTTATGTAAATAGCTAAGTACATTAGTAAAGTCAGCCATTACCTGCGCTATAATACCAATGAAATGTATGTGCGGGGAGGAGGGCGGCTATGGAGAGATGAAGGGCACTTTTGCTGGGTGGTAATGAGGGAATCCTAGGAGGAGGGAATGGGAGCACCAATAATGATTGTTGGACTGGGCGCAGGAGGTGCTAAAGACTGTGACGAATGGTATGTGACAAGGTGTTTTTTGAGTGTCTTGAAAGAACGTGCTGATTGAGGGAAGAAGCGCAGGTAAGGTGGCCTCTACTGTTGCATGTATCTCACACACACCATCGATTTTGTGACTGTCTACGTAGGCTAGTGTTTTAGAGCAACAATTTAGCCAATGGCAGAGATGGCATCTTGATGGATGACTGCTGCCTGCACTCGGGTTATAGAGGACCGCTCTGACATAGGATCAGAGACTGAGACATCAGATACTGAGACAGCATCTGAGGGATAGGACAATGGCGCAGACTCTGGGAGTGATTTTTCAGTTGGAGGAGTCCCATTCGATAACTCCTCTTCCAGTACATTATGAGGGAGGTGATGAGGACAGTCCTGCTGTCCCTTCGCAAGCTGTTTGTGCAACTGGGTAATAGAGGGTTAGCCCAACCCAGAGAGCAAGTGAATGCGGCGGCAAGCAGAGAGAGAGAGAGTGGTCTCTTGGGAGCTCCCCAATTTAGTTCAGCCCCAAATTCCACCACCCAAATCGTATTGTGGAGACATCAAAATTATCTATGGCAAAACAAACTGGTTTTGTAAGGCAGGCACCTGTGTTTTTGGTCCTGGATTCGGCAGCCATATAGAGAAACACACTAAACCCAAACATTTCTGGAAACTAGACATTCGGGGGAGTCCACAGAGGTGTGACTTGTGTGGATTCCCCAAAGTTTTCTTACCCAGAATACCCTGCAAAGCAGAAATGTTGAATAAAAACTCTATTTTTCTTGCATTTCTGTCACACAAACTACAGGAATATGCTGGGATCCACAAAATTCCTACCACCCAGTGACTCCTCACCTGTCCTGATAAAAACACTACCCACCTTGAATGCCTACACCTAGTGCCTGCGTCAGGAATGGATCACCCCAGGGTCAACAGCTGCCTCACGTAAGGACCAACATTGACCGTTGTGTGATCTATTCCTGTCGCGGGCACCAGGCCTACCCACACAAGTGAGGTATCATATTTATCGGGAGACTTGGGGGAATGCTGGGTGGAAGGAAATTTGTGGCTCCTCTCAGATTCCAGAACTTTCTGTCACAAAAATGTGAGGAAAACTTGTTTTTTTAGCCACTTTTTGAGGTTTGCAAAGGATTCTGGGTAACAGAACCTGGTCAGAGCCCCACAAGTCACCCCATCTTGGATTCCCCTAGGTCTCTAGTTTTCAAAAATGCACAGGTTTGGTAGGTTTCCCTATGTGCCGGCTGAGCTAGAGGCCAAAATCTACAGGTAGGCACTTTGAAAAAAACAGTTGTGTTTTCTGTCAAAAAATGTGATGTGTCCACGTTGTGTTTTGGGGCATTTCCTGTCGCGGGCGCTAGGCCTACCCACACAAGGGAGGTATCATTTTTATTGGGAGACTTGGGGGAACGCTGGGTGGAAGGAAATTTGTGGCTCATCTCAGATTCCAGAACTTTCTGTCACCGAAATGTGAGGAAAATGTGTTTTTTTAGCCAAATTTTGAGGTTTGCAAAGAATTCTGGGTAACAGAACCTGGTCAGAGCCCCACAGATCACCCCATCTTGGATTCCCCTAGGACTCTAGTTTTCAAAAATGCATAGGGTTGGTAGGTTTCCCTAGGTGCCGGCTGAGCTAGAGGCCAAAATCCACAGCTAGGCACTTTGCAAAAAACAGCTCTGTATTCTGTCAAAAAATGTGATGTGTCCACGTTGTGTTTTGGGGCATTTCCTGTCACGGGCGCTAGGCCTACCCACACAAGTGAGGTATCATTTTTATCTGGAGACTTGGGGGAACGCTGGGTGGAAGGAAATTTGTGGCTCATCTCAGATTCCAGAACTTTCTGTCACCGAAATGTGAGGAAAATGTGTTTTTTTCTCCACTTTTTGAGGTTTGCAAAGGATTCTGGGTAACAGAACCTGGTCAGAGCCCCACAAGTCACCCCATCTTGGATTCCCCTAGGTCTCTAGTTTTCAAAAATGCACAGGTTTGGTAGGTTTCCCTATGTGCCGGCTGAGCTAGTGGCCATAATCTACAGGTAGGCACTTTGGAAAAAACAGCTCTGTTTTCTGTCAAAAAATGGGATGTGTCCACGTTGTGTTTTGGGGCATTTCCTGTCGCGGGCACTAGGCCTACCCACACAAGTGAGGAATCATTTTTATCGGGACACTTGAGGGAAGGCTGGGTGGAAGGAAATTTGTGGCTCCTCTCAGATTCCAGAACTTTCTGTCACCGAAATGTGAGGAAACCGTGTTATTTTAGCCACATTTTGAGGTTTGCAAAGGATTCTGGGTAACAGAACCTGGTCAGAGCCCCACAAGTCACCTCATCTTGGATTCCCCTGGGTTTCTAGTTTTCAAAAATGCACTGGTTTGCTAGGTTTCGCCAGGTGCCGGCTGAGCTAGAGGCCAAAATCCACAGGTAGGCACTGTTTTCTATGAAAAAATTTGATGTGTCCACGTTGTGTTTTGGGGTATTTCCTGTCGCGGGCGCTAGGCCTACCCATACAAGTGAGGTATCATTTTTATCAGGAGACTTGGGGGAACTCTGGGTGGAAGGAAATTTGTGGCTCCTCTCAGATTCCAGAACTTTCTGTCACCGAAATGTGAGGAAAACTTGTTTTTTTAGCCACTTTTTGAGGTTTGCAAAGGATTCTGGGTAACAGAACCTGGTCAGAGCCGCACAAGTCACCCCATCTTGGATTCCCCTAGGTCTCTAGTTTTCAAAAATGCACAGGTTTGGTAGGTTTCCCTATGTGCCGGCTGAGCTAGAGGCCAAAATCTACAGGTAGGCACTTTGGAGAAAACAGCTATGTTTTCTGTCAAAAAATGGGATGTGTCCACGTTGTGTTTTGGGGCATTTCCTGTAGCGGGCACTAGGCCTACCCACACAAGTGAGGTATCATTTTAATCGGGAGACTTGGGGGAATGCTTGGTGGAAGGAAATTTGTGGCTCCTCTCAGATTCCAGAACTTTCTGTCACCGAAATGTGAGGAAAACTTGTTTTTTTAGCCACTTTTTGAGGTTTGCAAAGGATTCTGGGTAACAGAACCTGGTCAGAGCCCCACAAGTCACACCATCTTGGATTCCCCTAGGTCTCCAGTTTTAAAAAATGCACAGGTTTGGTAGGTTTCCCTATGTGCCGGCTGAGCTAGAGGCCAAAATCTACAGGTAGGCACTTTGGAAAAAACAGCTGTGTTTTCTGTCAAAAAATGGGATGTGTCCATGTTGTGTTTTGGGGCCTTTCCTGTCGCGGGCACTAGGCCTACCCACGCAAGTGAGGTATAATTATTATCGGGAGACTTGGGGGAATGCTGGGTGGAAGGAAATTTGTGGCTCCTCTCAGATTCCAGAACTTTCTGTCACCGAAATGTGAGGAAAACTTGTTTTTTTAGCCACTTTTTGAGGTTTGCAAAGGATTCTGGGTAACAGAACCTGGTCAGAGCCCCACAAGTTACCCCATCTTGGATTCCCCTAGGTCTCTAGTTTTCAAAAATGCACAGGATTGGTAGGTTTCCCTATGTGCCGGCTGAGCTAGAGGCCAAAATCTACAGGTAGGCACTTTGAAAAAAACAGTTGTGTTTTCTGTCAAAAAATGTGATGTGTCCACGTTGTGTTTTGGGGCATTTCCTGTCGCAGGCGCTAGGCCTACCCACACAAGGGAGGTATCATTTTTATCGGGAGACTTGGGGGAACGCTGGGTGGAAGGAAATGTGTGGCTCCTCTCAGATTCCAGAACTTTCTGTCACCGAAATGTGAGGAAACCGTGTTATTTTAGCCACATTTTGAGGATTGCAAAGTATTCTGGGTAACAGAACCTGGTCAGAGCCCCCCAAGTCACCTCATCTTGGATTCCCCTGGGTTTCTAGTTTTCAAAAATGCACTGGTTTGCTAGGTTTCGCCAGGTGCCGGCTGAGCTAGAGGCCAAAATCCACAGGTAGGCACTGTTTTCTATGAAAAAATTTGATGTGTCCACGTTGTGTTTTGGGGCATTTCCTGTCGCGGGCGCTAGGCCTACCCATACAAGTGAGGTATCATTTTTATCAGGAGACTTGGGGGAACTCTGGGTGGAAGGAAATTTGTGGCTCCTCTCAGATTCCAGAACTTTCTGTCACCGAAATGTGAGGAAAACTTGTTTTTTTAGCCACTTTTTGAGGTTTGCAAAGGATTCTGGGTAACAGAACCTGGTCAGAGCCGCACAAGTCACCCCATCTTGGATTCCCCTAGGTCTCTAGTTTTCAAAAATGCACAGGTTTGGTAGGTTTCCCTATGTGCCGGCTGAGCTAGAGGCCAAAATCTACAGGTAGGCACTTTGGAAAAAACAGCTGTGTTTTCTGTCAAAAAATGGGATGTGTCCACGTTGTGTTTTGGGGCATTTCCTGGAGCGGGCACTAGGCCTACCCACACAAGTGAGGTATCATTTTAATCGGGAGACTTGGGGGAATGCTTGGTGGAAGGACATTTGTGGCTCCTCTCAGATTCCAGAACTTTCTGTCACCGAAATGTGAGGAAAACTTGTTTTTTTAGCCACTTTTTGAGGTTTGCAAAGGATTCTGGGTAACAGAACCTGGTCAGAGCCCCACAAGTCACACCATCTTGGATTCCCCTAGGTCTCCAGTTTTAAAAAATGCACAGGTGTGGTAGGTTTCCCTATGTGCCGGCTGAGCTAGAGGCCAAAATCTACAGGTAGGCACTTTGGAAAAAACAGCTGTGTTTTCTGTCAAAAAATGGGATGTGTCCATGTTGTGTTTTGGGGCATTTCCTGTCGCGGGCACTAGGCCTACCCACGCAAGTGAGGTATAATTATTATCGGGAGACTTGGGGGAATGCTGGGTGGAAGGAAATTTGTGGCTCCTCTCAGATTCCAGAACTTTCTGTCACCGAAATGTGAGGAAAACTTGTTTTTTTAGCCACTTTTTGAGGTTTGCAAAGGATTCTGGGTAACAGAACCTGGTCAGAGCCCCACAAGTCACCCCATCTTGGATTCCCCTAAGTCTCTAGTTTTCAAAGATGCACAGGATTGGTAGGTTTCCCTATGTGCCGGCTGAGCTAGAGGCCAAAATCTACAGGTAGGCACTTTGGAAAAAACAGCTGTGTTTTCTGTCAAAAAATGGGATGTGTCCATGTTGTGTTTTGGGGCATTTCCTGTCGCGGGCACTAGGCCTACCCACGCAAATGAGGTATAATTATTATCGGGAGACTTGGGGGAATGCTGGGTGGAAGGAAATTTGTGGCTCCTCTCAGATTCCAGAACTTTCTGTCACCGAAATGTGAGGAAAACTTGTTTTTTTAGCCACTTTTTGAGGTTTGCACAGGATTCTGGGTAACAGAACCTGGTCAGAGCCCAACAAGTCACCCCATCTTGGATTCCCCTAGGTCTCTAGTTTTCAAAAATGCACAGGATTGGTAGGTTTCCCTATGTGCCGGCTGAGCTAGAGGCCAAAATCTACAGGTAGGCACTTTGGAAAAAACAGCTGTGTTTTCTGTCAAAAAATGGGATGTGTCCACGTTGTGTTTTGGGGCATTTCCTGTAGCGGGCACTAGGCCTACCCACACAAGTGAGGTATCATTTTAATCGGGAGACTTGGGGGAATGCTTGGTGGAAGGAAATTTCTGGCTCCTCTCAGATTCCAGAACTTTCTGTCACCGAAATGTGAGGAAAACTTGTTTTTTTAGCCACTTTTTGAGGTTTGCAAAGGATTCTGGGTAACAGAACCTGGTCAGAGCCCCACAAGTCACACCATCTTGGATTCCCCTAGGTCTCCAATTTTAAAAAATGCACAGGTTTGGTAGGCTTCCCTATGTGCCGGCTGAGCTAGAGGCCAAAATCTACAGGTAGGCACTTTGGAAAAAACAGCTGTGTTTTCTGTCAAAAAATGGGATGTGTCCATGTTGTGTTTTGGGGCATTTCCTGTCGCGGGCACTAGGCCTACCCACGCAAGTGAGGTATAATTATTATCGGGAGACTTGGGGGAATGCTGGGTGGAAGGAAATTTGTGGCTCCTCTCAGATTCCAGAACTTTCTGTCACCGAAATGTGAGGAAAACTTGTTTTTTTAGCCACTTTTTGAGGTTTGCAAAGGATTCTGGGTAACAGAACCTGGTCAGAGCCCCACAAGTCACCCCATCTTGGATTCCCCTAGGTCCCTAGTTTTCAAAAATGCACAGGATTGGTAGGTTTCCCTATGTGCCGGCTGAGCTAGAGGCCAAAATCTACAGGTAGGCACTTTGAAAAAAACAGTTGTGTTTTCTGTCAAAAAATGTGATGTGTCCACGTTGTGTTTTGGGGCATTTCCTGTCGCAGGCGCTAGGCCTACCCACACAAGGGAGGTATCATTTTTATCGGGAGACTTGGGGGAACGCTGGGTGGAAGGAAATTTGTGGCTCCTCTCAGATTCCAGAACTTTCTGTCACCGAAATGTGAGGAAACCGTGTTATTTTAGCCACATTTTGAGGTTTGCAAAGGATTCTGGGTAACAGAACCTGGTCAGAGCCCCACAAGTCACCTCATCTTGGATTCCCCTGGGTTTCTAGTTTTCAAAAATGCACTGGTTTGCTAGGTTTCGCCAGGTGCCGGCTGAGCTAGAGGCCAAAATCCACAGGTAGGCACTGTTTTCTATGAAAAAATTTGATGTGTCCACGTTGTGTTTTGGGGCATTTCCTGTCGCGGGCGCTAGGCCTACCCATACAAGTGAGGTATCATTTTTATCAGGAGACTTGGGGGAACTCTGGGTGGAAGGAAATTTGTGGCTCCTCTCAGATTCCAGAACTTTCTGTCACCGAAATGTGAGGAAAACTTGTTTTTTTAGCCACTTTTTGAGGTTTGCAAAGGATTCTGGGTAACAGAACCTGGTCAGAGCCCCACAAGTCACCCCATCTTGGATTCCCCTAGGTCTCTAGTTTTCAAAAATGCACAGGTTTGGTAGGTTTCCCTATGTGCCGGCTGAGCTAGAGGCCAAAATCTACAGGTAGGCACTTTGGAAAAAACAGATGTGTTTTCTGTCAAAAAATGGGATGTGTCCACGTTGTGTTTTGGGGCATTTCCTGTCGCGGGCACTAGGCCTACCCACACAAGTGAGGTATCATTTTAATCGGGAGACTTGGGGGAATGCTTGGTGGAAGGAAATTTGTGGCTCCTCTCAGATTCCAGAACTTTCTGTCACCAAAATGTGAGGAAAACTTGTTTTTTTAGCCACTTTTTGAGGTTTGCAAAGGATTCTGGGTAACAGAACCTGGTCAGAGCCCCACAAATCACACCATCTTGGATTCCCCTAGGTCTCCAGTTTTAAAAAATGCACAGGTTTGGTAGGTTTCCCTATGTGCCGGCTGAGCAAGAGGCCAAAATCTACAGGTAGGCACTTTGGAAAAAACAGCTGTGTTTTCTGTCAAAAAATGGGATGTGTCCATGTTGTGTTTTGGGGCATTTCCTGTCGCGGGCACTAGGCCTACCCACGCAAGTGAGGTATAATTATTATCGGGAGACTTGGGGGAATGCTGGGTGGAAGGAAATTTGTGGCTCCTCTCAGATTCCAGAACTTTCTGTCACCGAAATGTGAGGAAAACTTGTTTTTTTAGCCACTTTTTGAGGTTTGCAAAGGATTCTGGGTAACAGAACCTGGTCAGAGCCCCACAAGTCACCCCATCTTGGATTCCCCTAGGTCTCTAGTTTTCAAAAATGCACAGGATTGGTAGGTTTCCCTATGTGCCGGCTGAGCTGGAGGCCAAAATCTACAGGTAGGCACTTTCAAAAAAACAGTTGTGTTTTCTGTCAAAAAATGTGATGTGTCCACGTTGTGTTTTGGGGCATTTCCTGTCGCAGGCGCTAGGCCTACCCACACAAGGGAGGTATCATTTTTATCGGGAGACTTGGGGGAACGCTGGGTATAAGGAAATTTGTGGCTCCTCTCAGATTCCAGAACTTTCTGTCACTGAAATGTGAGGAAACCGTGTTTTTTTAGCCACTTTTTGAGGTTTGCAAAGGATTCTGGGTAACAGAACCTGGTCAGAGCCTCACAAGTCACCTCATCTTGGATTCCCCTGGGTTTCTAGTTTTCAAAAATGCACTGGTTTGCTAGGTTTCGCCAGGTGCCGGCTGAGCTAGAGGCCAAAATCCACAGGTAGGCACTGTTTTCTATGAAAAAATTTGATGTGTCCACGTTGTGTTTTGGGGCATTTCCTGTCGCGGGCGCTAGGCCTACCCATACAAGTGAGGTATCATTTTTATCAGGAGACTTGGGGGAACTCTGGGTGGAAGGAAATTTGTGGCTCCTCTCAGATTCCAGAACTTTCTGTCACCGAAATGTGAGGAAAACTTGTTTTTTTAGCCACTTTTTGAGGTTTGCAAAGGATTCTGGGTAACAGAACCTGGTCAGAGCCCCACAAGTCACCCCATCTTGGATTCCCCTAGGTCTCTCGTTTTAAAAAATGCACAGGTTTGGTAGGTTTCCCTATGTGCCGGCTGAGCTAGAGGCCAAAATCTACAGGTAGGCACTTTGGAAAAAACAGATGTGTTTTCTGTCAAAAAATGGGATGTGTCCACGTTGTGTTTTGGGGCATTTCCTGTCGCGGGCACTAGGCCTACCCACACAAGTGAGGTATCATTTTAATCGGGAGACTTGGGGGAATGCTTGGTGGAAGGAAATTTGTGGCTCCTCTCAGATTCCAGAACTTTCTGTCACCAAAATGTGAGGAAAACTTGTTTTTTTAGCCACTTTTTGAGGTTTGCAAAGGATTCTGGGTAACAGAACATGGTCAGAGCCCCACAAGTCACACCATCTTGGATTCCCCTAGGTCTCCAGTTTTAAAAAATGCACAGGTTTGGTAGGTTTCCCTATGTGCCGGCTGAGCTAGAGGCCAAAATCTACAGGTAGGCACTTTGGAAAAAACAGCTGTGTTTTCTGTCAAAAAATGGGATGTGTCCATGTTGTGTTTTGGGGCATTTCCTGTCGCTGGCACTAGGCCTACCCACGCAAGTGAGGTATAATTATTATCGGGAGACTTGGGGGAATGCTGGGTGGAAGGAAATTTGTGGCTCCTCTCAGATTCCAGAACTTTCTGTCACCGAAATGTGAGGAAAACTTGTTTTTTTAGCCACTTTTTGAGGTTTGCAAAGGATTCTGGGTAACAGAACCTGGTCAGAGCCCCACAAGTCACCCCATCTTGGATTCCCCTAGGTCTCTAGTTTTCAAAAATGCACAGGATTGGTAGGTTTCCCTATGTGCCGGCTGAGCTAGAGGCCAAAATCTACAGGTAGGCACTTTGAAAAAAACAGTTGTGTTTTCTGTCAAAAAATGTGATGTGTCCACGTTGTGTTTTGGGGCATTTCCTGTCGCAGGCGCTAGGCCTACCCACACAAGGGAGGTATCATTTTTATCGGAAGACTTGGGGGAACGCTGGGTTGAAGGAAATTTGTGGCTCATCTCAGATTCCAGAACTTTCTGCCACCGAAATGTGAGGAAAATGTGTTTTTTTAGCCAAATTTTGAGGTTTGCAAAGAATTCTGGGTAACAGAACCTGGTCAGAGCCCCACAGGTCACCCCATCTTGGATTCCCCTAGGACTCTAGTTTTCAAAAATGCATAGGGTTGGTAGGTTTCCTCAGGTGCCGGCTGAGCTAGAGGCCAAAATCCACAGCTAGGCACTTTGCAAAAAACAGCTCTGTATTCTGTCAAAAAATGTGATATGTCCACGTTGTGTTTTGGGGCATTTCCTGTCGTGGGCGCTAGGCCTACCCACACATTTGAGGTATCATTTTTATAGAGAGACTTGGAGGAACGCTGGGTGGAAGGAAATTTGTGGCTCATCTCAGATTCCAGAACTTTCTGTCACCGAAATGTGAGGAAAATGTGTTTTTTTATCCACTTTTTGAGGTTTGGAAAGGATTCTGGGTAACCGAACCTGGTCAGAGCCCCACAAGTCACCCCATCTTGGATTCCCCTAGGTCTCTAGTTTTCAAAAATGCACAGGTTTGGTAGGTTTCCCTATGTGCCGGCTGAGCTAGTGGCCAAAATCTACAGGTAGGCACTTTGGAAAAAACAGCTCTGTTTTCTGTCAAAAAATGGGATGTATCCACGTTGTGTTTTGGGGCATTTCCTGTCGCGGGCACTAGGCCAACCCACACAAGTGAGGTATCATTTTTATCGGGAGACTTAGGGGAAGGCTGGGTGGAAGGAAATTTGTGGCTCCTCTCAGATTCCAGAACTTTCTGTCACCGAAATGTGAGGAAACCGTGTTATTTTAGCCACATTTTGAGGTTTGCAAAGGATTCTGGGTAACAGAACCTGGTCAGAGCCCCACAAGTCACCTCATCTTGGATTCCCCTGGGTTTCTAGTTTTCAAAAATGCGCTGGTTTGCTAGGTTTCCCCAGATGCCGGCTGAGCTAGAGGCCAAAATCCACAGGTAGGCACTGTTTTCTATGAAAAAATTTGATGTGTCCACGTTGTGTTTTGGGGCATTTCCTGTCGCGGGCGCTAGGCCTACCCATACAAGTGAGTTATCATTTTTATCAGGAGACTTGGGGGAACTCTGGGTGGAAGGAAATTTTTGGCTCCTCTCAGATTCCAGAACTTTCTGTCACCGAAATGTGAGGAAAACTTGTTTTTTTAGCCACTTTTTGAGGTTTGCAAAGGATTCTGGGTAACAGAACCTGGTCAGAGCCCCACAAGTCACCCCATCTTGGATTCCCCTAGGTCTCTAGTTTTCAAAAATGCACAGGTTTGGTAGGTTTCCCTATGTGCCGGCTGAGCTAGAGACCAAAATCTACAGGTAGGCACTTTGGATAAAACAGCTGTGTTTTCTGTCAAAAAATGGGATGTGTCCACGTTGTGTTTTGGGGCATTTCCTGTTGCGGTCACTAGGCCTACCCACACAAGTGAGGTATCATTTTAATCGGGAGACTTGGGGGAATGCTTGGTGGAAGGAAATTTGTGGCTCCTCTCAGATTCCAGAACTTTCTGTCACCGAAATGTGAGGAAAACTTGTTTTTTTTGCCACTTTTTGAGGTTTGCAAAGGATTCTGGGTAACAGAACCTGGTCAGAGCCCCACAAGTCACACCATCTTGGATTCCCCTAGGTCTCCAGTTTTAAAAAATGCACAGGTTTGGTAGGTTTCCCTATGTGCCGGCTGAGCTAGAGGCCAAAATTTACAGGTAGGCACTTTGGAAAAAACAGCTGTGTTTTCTGTCAAAAAATGGGATGTGTCCATGTTGTGTTTTAGGGCATTTCCTGTTGCGGGCACTAGGCCTACCCACGCAAGTGAGGTATAATTATTATCGGGAGACTTGGGGGAATGCTGGGTGGAAGGAAATTTGTGGCTCCTCTCAGATTCCAGAACTTTCTGTCACCGAAATGTGAGGAAAACTTGTTTTTTTAGCCACTTTTTGAGGTTTGCACAGGATTCTGGGTAACAGAACCTGGTCAGAGCCCAACAAGTCACCCCATCTTGGATTCCCCTAGGTCTCTAGTTTTCAAAAATGCACAGGATTGGTAGGTTTCCCTATGTGCCGGCTGAGCTAGAGGCCAAAATCTACAGGTAGGCACTTTGAAAAAAACAGTTGTGTTTTCTGTCAAAAAATGTGATGTGTCCACGTTGTGTTTTGGGGCATTTCCTGTCGCAGGCGCTAGGCCTACCCACACAAGGGAGGTATCATTTTTATCGGGAGACTTGGGGGAACGCTGGGTGGAAGGAAATTTGTGGCTCATCTCAGATTCCAGAACTTTCTGTCACCGAAATGTGAGGAAAATGTGTTTTTTTAGCCAAATTTTGAGGTTTGCAAAGAATTCTGGGTAACAGAACCTGGTCAGAGCCCCACAAGTCACCCCATCTTGGATTCCCCTAGGACTCTAGTTTTCAAAAATGCATAGGGTTGGTAGGTTTCCCCAGGTGCCGGCTGAGCTAGAGGCCAAAATCCACAGCTAGGCACTTTGCAAAAAACAGCTCTGTATTCTGTCAAAAAATGTGATATGTCCACGTTGTGTTTTGGGGCATTTCCTGTCGTGGGCGCTAGGCCTACCCACACATTTGAGGTATCATTTTTATCGGGAGACTTGGGGGAACGCTGGGTGGAAGGAAATTTGTGGCTCATCTCAGATTCCAGAACTTTCTGTCACCGAAATGTGAGGAAAATGTGTTTTTTTATCCACTTTTTGAGGTTTGCAAAGGATTCTGGGTAACAGAACCTGGTCAGAGCCCCACAAGTCACCCCATCTTGGATTCCCCTAGGTCTCTAGTTTTCAAAAATGCACAGGTTTGGTAGGTTTCCCTATGTGCCGGCTGAGCTAGTGGCCAAAATCTACAGGTAGGCACTTTGGAAAAAACAGCTCTGTTTTCTGTCAAAAAATGGGATGTGTCCACGTTGTGTTTTGGGGCATTTCCTGTCGCGGGCACTAGGCCTACCCACACAAGTGAGATATCATTTTTATCGGGAGACTTGGGGGAAGGCTGGGTGGAAGGAAATGTGTGGCTCCTCTCAGATTCCAGAACTTTCTGTCACCGAAATGTGAGGAAAACTTGTTTTTTTAGCCACTTTTTGAGGTTTGCAAAGGATTCTGGGTAACAGAACCTGGTCAGAGCCCCACAAGTCACCCCATCTTGGATTCCCCTAGGTCTCTAGTTTTCACAAATGCACAGGTTTGGTAGGTTTCCCTATGTGCCGGCTGAGCTATAGGCCAAAATCTACAGGTAGGCACTTTGGAAAAAACAGCTGTGTTTTCTCTCAAAAAATGGGATGTGTCCACGTTGTGTTTTGGGGCATTTCCTGTCGCGGGCACTAGGCCTACCCACACAAGTGAGGTATCATTTTTATAGGGAGACTTGGGGGAACACTGGGTGGAAGGAAATTTGTGGCTACTCTCAGATTCCAGAACTTTCTGTCACCGAAATGTGAGGAAAACTTGTTTTTTTAGCCACTTTTTGAGGTTTGCAAAGGATTCTGGGTAACAGAACCTGGTCAGAGCCCCACAAGTCACACAATCTTGGATTCCCCTAGGTCTCCAGTTTTCAAAAATGCACAGGTTTGGTAGGTTTCCCTATGTGCCGGCTGAGCTAGAGGCCAAAATCTACAGCTAGGCACTTTGGAAAAAACAGGTGTGTTTTCTGTCAAAAAATGGGATGTGTCCATGTTGTGTTTTGGGGCATTTCCTGTCGTGGGCGCTAGGCCTACCCACACATTTGAGGTATCATTTTTATCGGGAGACTTGGGGGAATGCTGGGGGTAAGGAAATTTGTGGCTCATCTCAGATTCCAGAACTTTCTGTCACCGAAATGTGAGGAAAATGTGTTTTTTTAGCCAAATTTTGAGGTTTGCAAAGAATTCTGGGTAACAGAACCTGGTCAGAGCCCCACAAGTCACACAATCTTGGATTCCCCTAGGTCTCTAGTTTTCAAAAATACATAGGGTTGGTAGGTTTCCCTAGGTGCCGGCTGAGCTAGAGGCCAAAATTCACAGCTAGGCACTTTCCAAAAAACAGCTCTGCATTCTGTCAAAAAATGTGATGTGTCCACGTTGTGTTTTGGGGCATTTCCTGTCGCGGGCGCTAGGCCTACCCACACAAGTGAGGTATCATTTTTATCGGGAGACTTGGGGGAATGCTGGGTGTAAGGAAATTTGTGGCTCATCTCAGATTCCAGAACTTTCTGTCACCGAAATGTGAGGAAAATGTGTTTTTTCAGCCAAATTTTGAGGTTTGCAAAGAATTCTGGGTAACAGAACCTGGTCAGAGCCCCACAAGTCACCCCATCTTGGATTCCCCTAGGACTCTAGTTTTCAAAAATGCATAGGGTTGGTAGGTTTCCCTAGGTGCCGGCTGAGCTAGAGGCCAAAATCCACAGCTAGGCACTTTGCAAAAAACAGCTCTGTATTCTGTCAAAAAATGTGATGTGTCCACGTTGTGTTTTGGGGCATTTCCAGTCGCGGGCGCTAGGCCTACCCACACAAGTGAGGTATCATTTTTATCGGGAGACTTGGGGGAACGCTGGGTGGAAGGAAATTTGTGGCTCATCTCAGATTCCAGAACTTTCTGTCACCGAAATTTGAGGAAAATGTGTTTTTTTAGCCACTTTTTGAGGTTTGCAAAGGATTCTGGGTAACAGAACCTGGTCAGAGCCCCACAACTCACCCCATCTTGGATTCCCCTAGGTCTCTAGTTTTCAAAAATGCACAGGTTTGGTAGGTTTCCCTATGTGCCGGCTGAGCTAGAGGCCAAAATCTACAGGTAGGCACTTTGGAAAAAACAGCTGTGTTTTCTGTCATAAAATGGGATGTGTCCACGTTGTGTTTTGGGGCATTTCCTGTCGCGGGCACTAGGCCTACCCACACAAGTGAGGTATCTTTTTTATCGGGAGACTTGGGGGAACGCTTGGTGGAAGGGAATTTGTGGCTCCTCTCAGATTCCAGAACTTTCTGTCACCGAAATGTGAGGAAAACTTGTTTTTTTAGCCACTTTTTGAGGTTTGCAAAGGATTCTGGGTAACAGAACCTGGTCAGAGCCCCACAAGTCACCCCATCTTGGATTCCCCTTGGTCTCTAGTTTTCAAAAATGCATAGGGTTTGTAGGTTTCCCTAGGTGCCGGCTGAGCTAGAGGCCAAAATCCACAGCTAGGCACTTTGCAAAAAACAGCCCTGTATTCTGTCAAAAAATTTGATGTGTCCACGTTGTGTTTTGGGGCATTTGCTGTCGCGAGCGCTAGGCCTACCCACACAAGTGAGGTATCATTTTTATCGGGAGACTTGGGGGAACGCTGGGTGGAAGGAAATTTGTGGCTCATCTCAGATTCCAGAACTTTCTGTCACCGAAATGTGAGGAAAACGTGTTTTTTTAGCCAAATTTGGAGGTTTGCAAAGGATTCTGGGTAACAGAACCTGGTCAGAGTCCCACAAGTCACACCATCTTGGATTCCCCTAGGTCTCTAGTTTTAAAAAATGCACAGGTTTGGTAGGTTTCCCTAGGTGCAGGCTGAGCTAGAGGCAAAAATCCACAGCTAGGCACCAAACAGCTCTGTTTTCTGTCAAAATAATGGGATGTGTCCACGTTGAGTTTTGGGGCATTTCCTGTTGCGGGCGCTAGGCCTACCCACACAAGTGAGGTATCATTTTTATCGGGAGACTTGGGGGAACATAGAATAGCAAAACAAGTGTTATTGCCCCTTATCTTTCTACATTTTTTCCTTCCAAATATAAGAGAGTGTGTAAAAAAGACGTCTATTTGAGAAATGCCCTGCAATTCACATGCTAGTATGGGCACCCCGGAATTCAGAGATGTGCAAATAATCACTGCTCCTCAAAACCTTATTTTGAGCCCATTTTGGAAATGCAAAGGTTTTCTTGATACCTATTTTTCACTCTTCATATTTCATCAAATGAATTGCTGTATACCCAGTATAGAATGAAAACCAACTGCAGGGTGCAGCTCATTTATTGGCTCTGGGTACCTATAGTTCTTGATGAACCTACAAGCCTTTTATATCCCCGCAACCAGAACAGTCCAGCAGACAAAACGTTATATTGCTTTTGGAAATCTGACATCGCAGGAAAAAGTTACAGAGTAAAACATAAAGAAAAATGGCTGTTGTTTTCAGCTCAATTTCAATATTTTTTTATTTCAGCTGTTATTGTCTGTAGGAAAACCTTGTAGGATCTACACAAATGACCCCTTGCTGAATTCAGAATTTTGTCTAGTTTTCAGAAATGTTTAGCATTCCTGGATCCAGCATTGGTTTCACACCCATTCCTGTCACTAACTGGAAGGAGGCTGAAAGCACCAAAAATAGTAAAAATGGGGTATGTCCCAGTAAAATGCCAAATTTGTGTTGAAAAATGTGGTTTTCTGATTCAAGTCTGCCCGTTCCTGAAAGGTGGGAAGATAGTGATTTCAGCACCAGAAACCCTTTGTTGATGGCATTTTCAGGGAAAAAACCACAAGCCTTCTTCGGCAGCCCTTTTTTCCCATTTTTTTGGAAAAAACGAAATTTTCATAGTATTTTGACTATTTTCTTGGTCTCCTCCCAGGGAAATCACAAACTCTGGGTACCATTAGAATCCCTAGGATGTTGGAAAAAAAGGACGCAAATTTGCGTGGTTAGCTTATGTGGACAAAAAGTTATGAAGGCCTAAGCGCAAACTACCCCAAATAGCCAAAAAAGGGCTCAGCACTGGGGGGGAAAAGGCCCAGCAGCTAAGGGGTTAAAAGAAATCTTAGTACAGCAGGTCCCAGATCCAAGGATATATCAACAAATACATAAACAAAGATCTAAAAAACACACACACACAGGCACCTAAACAGACGTATGCTGCCAAAGTCTGTACTCGGTTGACATGTACACTCTTACAAACACCCTTCCTGTTCACCACACACACACGTACTCACACAACAAACACACAGTAACACTCTTCACATAAATGTCTGTCAGGGAGCGGTAATTACACATCTCTTTTTGAATCCATTTAACTTTGCTGACAGGGACCTTTTGAGGCCTGACGGGGTTGAGAGCCTGGCATTACCTGTAATTGCCACTCAGCCATCAGGGTGTGGGCCACAGAGCCCCAGGCATGTCAACAGCAATCTCCAAACAAAAGCAAGACATTTTAAGAAAAGCAGCGTGTTTCTGAGCTCTCCTAAGACCTACCGTTCTATTCACAACACCTCCTCCCGAAACACACACAAACCCTTCTACCCTCACACACACACACAGTTCATCCTCAACTGCATTAGTCTACAAGGTAGAAATATGACCTCTGTCATAAAGTGACTGGCTCTGAATTCAACTCTTCGCCTGACCTTCTTTACTTCCGCATGCAGCCCAGGAGGAAACTACTTGTTTTGTAGATTTGTACGAATTGAAAAACTAAGATGAAATAACGCACAGTAGAGAGGTACAAGGCTTGGACTAAAAGGTAATTCTTAACGAACCCCGGGCGAGAGAGAGCTCTCCTAAGTCTGACACTACACCTATTGCTCAAAGTTCTCTCCCAGAGAGGGAGTCTATTTTTCAATTCTTTAGACTCCGTGAGGAAGGCACCGTCCCAAGGGATGCCACGCCCTTCCAAGCACTTTCATAAGGTGATGTATGGCACGGTACAAAAATTCCCCAAAAAATGAAAATAAAATCAATAAAAAGAGTGAGTATATGCTTATGGGTTAGACTCATGTTTGTATGAAAAGCCACACTATCCAGATTTGGTATATTTTCAGTTTGTTTGTTTTAGACAAGCGCTGTCATTATCCGTAAGGACACTACAGTGCATACATAGGAACTATGGAAAGGGAGATAAAACCACTTCTACATCACATGGGCTACACAAGGACTATTGTGCATATTCTGAATTTCGCGAATACCAATAAATGTGGCCATCATATAATGTAGGTAAATCAAAATATATGTCAGTTTCTGATGTGTAGGCATCATATGCAGGGAACAAGAGAGAAAAGTTATAATCCAGTGCAGTATAAATGAGGTTCATTCTCTGAAAAAAAACCAACTACAGTTTCCCTACTACAAGTATCAAAATGTGTGGCTTTAACAAAGAGAGAGGGAAGAGTTGACGACTTGACAGTCAAAGTGTGCCCCCTACCTCTTAATCATCAATTGATTAGGAAGAGAATGCATGTGCCAGCCTGCTCTTTTTTAGGTCGTAGCTTACCAGACAGCACAGCAAAGGCATACTGGGGACATTCTGATAGCGTCCCTAGGAATGCATCTGCCCATTGCTTACCATTGGCTTTGTGTTTTGTAACTCAAATTCACCTTAGTTGTAGGCTGTTCTGCAAGCCTTTGTTGCTCCCATGGAGCATAGCCTGTTTACTACCTCTCTGTCTGACTCCTTGTATTCTTCCATGAGTGCTTGCTTTCTGGGAACTCTTTTTTCATTTTTCATTAGGCACTCCATGAGAGTAAGGGCCTGATTTAGAGTTTGGCAGAGGGGTTACTCCGTCACAGACGTGACAGATATCCTGTCCGCCGCATTACAAGTTCCATAGGCCGTAATGGAATTGTAATACAGCAACATTTACGGCCTGATTTAGAGTTTGGCAGACGGGAAATCAGTCTCCTTTGTGACACAGTAACTCCCTCCACCAAACTCTAAATCAGGCCCTAAATGTTTTCAGGTGTCTCCCTAGACAGTTCATAAAGCAGTAAACTTGCTGTATTTCCTTGAAAAGGTTTGGGGCCTCCTACCTTTGTAGTTGACTGTTTCTCCTTATCTCTGTCACTACCAGTTAATCCATCTTGCGTGCCTGTGAGGAACAGTGTTCTGTCTACAGGCTTGTTTATGTTGGTCAGTGCTCTTTACTAGTAGCATAACATAAATATTTCACTTTCTCAATTTCACTCCCATGTCATCAGCTCTGGAGGTAGGAGAGTGGGGGTGCCCAAGCACCCCCAAAATAACCATGCTGGAGTTCAATAGTGAATGAGGAATACACAGGCCTTTTTTGTTTCTATCTTATCACATTTGCTGTACATTCAAAGACAAAGGTGAAATGTTAGACTCTGTCTTCCAAGGAAGGTCTTTACTTTTCTTTCTCTGACTGCAAGGTGAGACAATCTTGGTGGGTACTAGGGCTTGAAAGGAAAGGCTGTGAGATTTGGTTTCTAGCACACAACACAATTTAAATCATATGTATATGTCATATGTATAGGTGCAGTGTGTGGGATGGAGTGGAGCGATGGGAGTGAAGGTGTGAGATGGCATGCAGATATGGGGGTTGATAATAAGTAAATGTTGACTCACCAGTGTCCAGTCCTCCGGCAATTCCAGTGAGTCCCTCAGGATGCAGTAATGCCAAGACTTGCTCCACCTACGCTGTGAGCTGTGGGGGAGGAGGTGGGGGTCCACCGCCAGTCCTCTGTTCGGCAAGCTAGTGCCTTGCTGCCACAGAACGTACCTTCTCCATAGGTTGTTCCGCCTCTTCCTGAACTCGTCCCTTGTTCTTGGATGCTGTCCCACAGCTTTCACCCTGTCCATGATTCTCCACCATACCTCCATCTTCTTGGCAATGGATATTTGTTGTTCCTGTGCTCCAAACAGCTGTGGCTCTAACCTGATTATTTCTCCACCATGACCCTCAACTCCTCATCTGTGAAACGGGGGTGCCTTTATGGGACATGGGTGGTGCGTAGTGTGTGTAAGTGTGTGGGTGTTGGGTACTGTGTTTGGGTTGTGAAGTGGGGTGCATGAGGGATGTATGTGGTGTGTGTGTCTAGTTGTCGCAGTGGTCTTGGTATCAGTCTGGTGGCAATAATTTGTATTCATAGAGGGTTGTGGGTAATGTGGGTATGTGTTTTATAGTGCTCTGGGTGGCTATGGTGTGTATATGAGTGTCAGGTGTGTGTTTTTGGTATTGGCCAATGTTGTGTAGTTTAGTATATGGGTGTCCATTCTGAGTGCGCCGGTGTGTACCGCCAATGGTTTACCGACATTGAATGTCCGCCGTGGTGATTTGTCAGTCATAATGTTGTGGGCGTTGTTTTGTTGGCGTAACGGTATGGGTCTTGGTACCTCCACTTTAGCACTGATCTTTTGGTTGGCGGATTTGTGTATGCGTCAGTATTCTGTCGGATTGGTGTGTGTGTGTCATAATTTGGCGAACGGATGTACGCCTCCGCGGCGGTATGTTGATGGCCGTCACCGCGGCGGTAAGCGGGATTAGCAAAGATATCACTTTTAAAAATTTGCAAAGATTCTTAATCCAGAGGAATCAATGGTTGTCTCTTTTTAACAACACTGTACGTGGAATGCATCAAAAATTAAGATGATGCAGGCCGCAAAGGAGGTGAGGCACCGGAAAACAAAGCAATGCATTGGTTCCTTACTGCGCAGAGGAAGTGATGTGTCAGTTCCTTACTGACTGGGGAGGCGATGTGTTGATTCTCTCCTCGCAGGAGAGGTGATTCGTCAGTTCCTTACTGGCAGGGGAGATGATGTGTCAGTTCCTTATTGGCACTGGAGGTTATCTGTCAGTTCTCTCCCCGCAGGAGAGGGAATGCGTCTGTTTCCGGTCACGCAGCTTTGGTTCCTTGCTGTGGTGCAGGGTCGATGCAAAAATGGGGCACAGGGACGATGCATCAACAAATCGATATGCACTGTGATGATAGAACCACGGTGGAACGCGTGCTGCATCGGTCCCAAAGGTGCTGTGTTGATCCATCCACCACAAGGCAGGTGCTGCGCAAATTCTCAGCTGCAAGGCAGGTGCTGCGTCAATTCTTCTGCCGCAAACCAGACGATGCAGTGATTTTCAGCTGCAGCGATCCAATGCATGGATTGTCTTCCTCAGGACACCAGCTACCATTTCCAAGGGCTCAGGGACTGGATTTGCCACCAATTGCCAAGTCAGGACTCTCAGCAGAAGAGTTCAGGCACTGTCAGATGAAGTCTTTGATATTCCTTAAACTTCTAACAGGAGGCAAGCTCAGTTCAAGCCCTTGGAGAACCTTGAAAAAAGGATGCAGAAATCAAAGTCCAGTCCCTTCACTCCCAGGACAGAAGCAGCAGACCAGCACAGCACAGCAACAGACAGAGTAGCAGTTCCTCCTCCATCACCCAGCTCTTCTTCTTGGCAGAATGTCCTCACACCATAAGAGTGCTAAACTTGTGGTCTCAGAAATCCAGTACTTATACTTATCTCTGCCTTTGAAGTAGGCAACTTCAAAGGAAAGTCTTTGTAGTGCACAAGACCCCACCTATCCTGCCCTGACCCCAGACACACTCCAGGGGGATGGAGACTGCTTTGTGTAAGGACAGGCACAGCCCTATTCAGGTGCAAGCGTCAGCTCCTCCCACCATTCTAGCCCAGGAACACACATCAAGATATGCAGGGCACACCACACCTCCCTTTGTGTGATTGTCTAGAGTGAATTCACAAACAGCCCAACTGTCATCCTGACCCAGACGTGTATTCCACAGCCAGGCAGAGGCACCAAATGGTTAAGCAAAAAAATGTCCACTTTCTAAAAGCGGCATTTTCAAATTTACAATTTAAAAAGAAACTTCACCAAAAGATGTGTTTTTAAATTGTGAATTCAGAGACCCAAACTCCAAATCTCTATCTGCTCCCAATGGGAAATTACACTTATAAGATATTTCAAGGAAATCCCCATGTTAACCTATGGGAGATTTAGGCCTTGCAATAGTAAACACTGAATTTAGCAGTATTTCATTATCCGGACATGTAGGACACACCAGTACATATCCTACCTTTTAAATATGCTGCAGCCTGCCCATGGGGCTGTCTACGTGCAATCTTAGGGTTGATTTACATATAGTACAAGGGAAGGGTTGGGCCTGGCAAGTGGGTACAGTTGCCAGGTCAAACTGGCATTTCCAAACGGCCCACACAGACACTGCAGTGGCAGGTGTGAGGCATGTTTGCAGAGCTACTCATGTGGGTGGCACTATCAGTGCTGCAGGTCCACTAGGAGCATTTGATTTACAGGCCCTGGGTGCCTCTAGTGTACTTTACTAGAGAATTACTACTAAATCAAATATGTCTGTTATGCATGAACCAATTACCAATCCAATTTTAGACAGAGAACACTTGCACTTTAGCACTGGGCACCAGTAGTAAAGTGCCCAGAGTCCTAAAGCCAGCAAAAATTAAGCTGATTACAGGATCAAAAAACAGGATGCCAGAAGTGAAGGAGACAGGGCAACCCTGCAAAAAGGGCACTTTCCAACAGGGTATTTATAGAATTGTGACTTAAGACCTAGGTTTACCCTGAATTTTTTTTTTAAATTACTATTCAAAAGAGTCCAAGAAGTATTTCTCTCTATGCCTCCTATCAGACATTAGCACTTTAATAAATGTAATAGGAAACCCAGTGTTACCCTGTAGGAGAGATAGCCTCACAATAGTAAAAAACGACTTCATGAGTATTTCACTGTCAGAACATGCAAACCTTAAACTCACATGTCCTACTTATTAAAGACCTCGTACCCTGCCCTAGGGATCCTTTATCGCCTACCTTAGGCAGGACTTGTAAATATTGAAAAAGGGAGGAAAGGGCCTGGCAAAAGGTTTATTCTGCCAAATTAAAATGGCAGTTTCAAACTGCACTACAGGCTGAAATGGCGGGCCCGAGACATGGTTTAAAGTGCTGCTTTAGTGAGTGGCACAATGAATGCAGCAAGCCCACTACTCTAGCATTAAATTTTCAGGCCCTGTGAAGTTGTAGTACCACTTACTAGGGACTTACAAGTAAATTAAATGTGCAAATTAGGAGTAGGCCAATTTTACCATGTTTTAAGGAGAAAGCACACACATTTTACCACTGGTTAGTCGAGTCGAGTTGAGCCGAGTCCTAAAGTCAACAAAAATGAATTCAGCAAACAGAAGTGGTGAAGATAAAAAATTTGAGGAACTACTACAGAAGGGTGACAGGTCTCACATCCTCCAATGAACCTGACAGTGAAAGTCAGCAATTTCGTTTACAGCCCCATGCTCTGGTTGTAGTTACTCACATTTACATGTAGCATTAACAGATGGGATGATCATGGAATGGAGTGTCAAGGTTACCTTATGCTTCGTAAGACAGGGTACTGTTGACCTGGAAGGGGAGAAATGATGGACATTGTGATTTTGATTTGCTGTCTTACAACAAAGGCTAAATGAAAAATTGCACAGACCATGTATTATGAGGCCATAGATATCTGAGGTATCCCACAGGTTAGAATGATATCAGAGTCCGGAGAATAACACAGGCCCCTGTAGCCTCTGCGGAGCAGTAGTGGCACCCTTCAGGGCATCCACATTCAGGCCCAGACCTATAAATATCGACCAGACATGGGACACTCACTGGCCCTCTATCACATTCTTCTGTGTTCTGTCTCCCTCAGAAGATTAGACAATAGAGCTACTGCTGATGTGATACAGACCTTGCATGTTCAGACAACAAACGCCTATCTTAGGTTGCATCTCTCATACAGGCTCATCTCTCATCCTGCAGTTGTGATAAAAATAATGTCATGAAAAGCTACTAAAAAGAGAGAAGCCCCAGCCCAAAAACCTACATTTAAATAGTATGAAACACTTTTATCCAAGTGGAGAAGGAACAGGGATTTCCCAACCATCACTGCCATTTAAATGGCCAAATGAATGAAAATAATATTAAATTTAAAAGGCTTCTCTTCACCACATAAGAGCCACCCAGACCCTTGTTTGTTCTTGGTCTGTTTTGTGTGAGAGGAAAGAGGAGGGGTGGGTGTATAAGCTCTGCAAAGCTTCATAGAGAAAGGTGTCTGTGCTTTGAGGTTTTGTAATCTGAATGGAAACCCGACCACAGACACTGCTTGCCTGACTAGAGACCCTGGACCCAATTACACCCACCAGAATATATTTATTACGGGGCGCCACACCCCAAACAACCCCGCTCAAACTACACCACTGGAATTAGCAAGACATAGTACTAATGCTGCTGGAGTTTAAAGAAAGACAGAGCTGATCAGTTTGAGGAATTAAGTGTTATTTGCTGAACCCTACATTAGCTCACAGACGAGCAAAGAGACATGTTCACTGCAATATAGGTCCAGTAAGAGGAAAGAGCAGTCTAGATTTTAATGAAACGGTCCCTGTTAGAAATTAGGTTTTTGATTGTCAGTGTATGCACCCTGTACAAGCAGCAACCGCAATCATATTCAGGTTAAGTTAGACACACACTAAAAGATAACTTGTGGTCACCCTCTGGTAGCTTGGCACAGAGCAGTAAGGCTTATCTAAAGAGGCATTGTGTAAAGTATTTGTGAAACACACATACACACCGTAATGCAAGGAAAACACCACAAAAAGATTCCACACCAGTTTAGAAAAATAGATTCTTATATTCCGGACAAAACAAAACCAAAACGACAAAAATCTAAGAAGCACAAAACGAGATATGGATTTTAGAAGAATAAGTGTAAAAATAGCACTTAGGAGCTAATAGCCCTTTAGGAGTTACTTTAGGTTGCCCTGGACCGGGGCAAAGTCAATGTTTGGGCCGACCTCGATGAAGCGCAGGCCCGCTACAGGACCCACGCAGGCCCCGGTAAACAAAGTTCCTTTCATGGTCGCAACAGTAAGATGCGTGCTGAGAGGCATCTTTTGGGCACTCACAGGGATGGTGATGCGTCAATCTGTTCCAAGGAGTGAAGACGAGGCATTGGTTCCGAAGACAAGCGCTGGAGCCGGGGTGTGTTTGTTCTGAAGAGTGATACGCTGGGTTTCTCCACACAGTTGAGGGATGTGTCGATCTATGTTCTGATGCGCCGGGCTCTCAAGGCAATGCAGTAGTTCCAAGAGAGATGCACCAACTCTGCACTGATTCTGCTACACTCAGACAGGGGATGCGTTGATTTCTGTGATGCAAGTATCTGGGTCCACTTCCAGTGAACCAGGCACAGAGGCAGGGTTAGAGACTTTGATAACTCTAAGGCACTC
Source organism: Pleurodeles waltl (assembly GCF_031143425.1). Taxonomy (NCBI): domain Eukaryota; kingdom Metazoa; phylum Chordata; class Amphibia; order Caudata; family Salamandridae; genus Pleurodeles; species Pleurodeles waltl. The sequence goes on along the minus strand of NC_090448.1, from coordinate 464,330,279 downwards.
ATTATCACCCTGGTGGTGAGTGATAAAGTGGTGGTAATGCCGCCAACAGCCTGGCGGTAATTACTGCCAAATTATGACCATACTCCCATAGACAGCCAATGTACCACACCAACCGCCTGGGCGGAAACAACACTCACCACGGCGGTAGCCGTCAACATCCAGGCGGAAGACAAAGTACCACCCACCATATTTTGACACATCAATCTGCCACGTTTTCTGGGGACCAACACCATCAAAAGTCTGGCGGAAACGCATCACAGAAGAGAAAAGGCTCACCATCGGAGACACAGGGAAGAACAACGCCGCCATGGAACCGGAACTGCAAGTCTCCCCGATGCTCTTCTACGTCATGCTCCACCTGGAACACCAGCACAGACAAAGATGACGACGGTGAGTACAGCCACTTAGCACACAAGGGAGGAAGGGAGGAAAACGAGAGTGACAAACACACGCATGACACACACACACATACACACAACCAGCTGTACACGAAAAACAATGGCACACGATACACAGCAGAATAATGCAAGGACAACAAGAATGCACTAATGAGAATGTATTGATATAAACAGCTAATAAATAATCCACTTGTATGTGAAACAGATATGTACAAATGTACACAAAGGGCCACTACCCAGTCCAATGTAGTTAGGACCCACATGGCCACAGGGCACAGTCCAAGGCCCAACTCTAATCCTGACTTCATCCGGATAGAACTCTGCAGGGGTATCAGTGTGCAAGTGGGCAGGCACCTAAGGAGGATGGGGGTGGGGGGTACCTCAGCCGAATACGGGAACAAGCCACTGGTTCTGGAGGGGGTTCCATGCCCACATCTCTCTGCTGGGGAGTGCAAGGCCACAGTCTCTGGAGTGGGTGACTTTACGACTGGTTCTGGAGGGGGCTCCATGCCCATTTCTCTGTCCTGGGGACTGCAAGGCCACAATCTCTGGAGTGGGTGACTTGCCCACTGGTTCTGGAGGGGGCTCCATGCCCATTTCTTTCTCCTGGGGAGTGCAAGGCCCCAGTATCCCAGGTGAGTGACTTGCCAACTGGTTCTGGAGGGGCCTCCATGCCCATTTCCCTGTCCTGGGGAGTGCAAGGCCACAGTTTCTGGAGTGGATGACTTGCCCACTGGTTCTGGAGGGGGCTCCATGCCCATTTCTTTCCCCTGGGGTTTGCAAGGCCACAGTCTCTGGGGTGGGGAGGATGCCCTTTGCTCCTGGAGGCGGCCCCTCATACCGCCACCCCTGGAGGGTGGCCTAAATGGCTTCCGCTGGTGGTGACAGATGCACTGTGTCGTCTAGAGGTGAGGGCTGAACTGTGGTGGCAGGTGGTGGTGCCTCCTGGGCAGCCTCTGCTGGTGGTGAGGGCTGAACTGTGGTGGCAGGTGAAGGTGCCTCCTAGGAAGCCTCTGCTTTTGGTGAGGGCTGAACTGTGGTAGCAGGTGAAGGTGCCTCCTGGGCAGCTTTTGCTGGTGGTGAGGGCTGAACTGTGGTGATAGGTGAAGGTGCCTCCTGGGAAGCCTTTGCTGGTGGTGAGGGGTGCACTCCCTCAGCTGGTGGCAGGGGCCCTCTAAGCACTGGTGGTGGTGGAGGTGTCAACCTAACAGCCTCCGTTGGAGTCGAGGGCTTCTTCCCCTTCATGGAATGAGGTGTGGAATCCTTACCCTTCCTGGCAGGGGTTGAGGGCTTCTTCCCCTTTATGGTAGGTTGTGTGTGTTCCTTTGCCTTCCAGGCAGGAGTCGAGGGCTTCTTTCCCTTCAAAGCAGGAGGTGAAGGCTCCTTCCACTTCGTGGCAGGAGGTGTGGGATCCTTGACCTTCTTGGCTGGTGGAGTGGGATCCTTCACTGACTTGCCACCACGACTAGGTGGTGCCACCACTGTCTGTGTGGCCTGTTTGGCTGAGGTGCTGGGTCATTGGGACCCTGCTCTTATGGACAGGACGGGGAAGGGTGAAGGGGAGGGAAGAGGTCAAGTTGGGCAAGGAAAAGCTTCTTAGGGACGGTGGGGTGGAAGGAGGGAGGAGGGATGGGAGTGGAGGTTGAGGGGGCGGTTGTAGAACGTGTATGTCTGCTGGATTTGGGTGCAGGTGTATGGGCAGTATGCTGATGTGAGGTGGATGGCTGTTGGGTGTGTGAGTGCTTGCATTTGTGTCCTTTAGGAGGGGGGACAGACAGGGTGGTAGAGGAGGCAGGAGACACGTGCATGGATGTTGTGGAGATGTCTGCTAGTGAGGTGTGTGTGCTGCTTGGTGTGGTGATGCTGGTGGTGGATGTTGATGCAGTGCATGCAGGTGTGAGTGTGGATGTAACAGTGAGGGAGGTGGAGGAGGAGGGTAAGACAGTGGAGGCAGTGGATGTGGTTGTGTCTGCAACTGTCTTGTGTTTGCGTGAGTGCTTGTGAGATGAAGTGTGGTGCCTGTGTTTGCCTGTACCACTCTTGGGTGTTGTCTTGTGTGCATGCTTGTCTGTATGTGTGCATGGGATGGGCTGGGTTGAGGAGACTGGGACTGGGAAGTGGTAGTTGGAGAGGGGACGGTAGACACAGGGACAATGGCTGGCATCAGAGAGGAGGCCAGAGCCTGTATCGATCTCTGTTTGGCCACCAACCCACTGTGGATGCCCTCTAGAAATGCATTGCATTGCTGTATCTGGTTTGCCAGCCCCTGGATGGCATTCACAATGGTTGACTGTCCTACAGAGATGCATCTCAGGAGGTCAATAACCTCCTCACACAGGGCAGCAAGGCTGACTGGGGCAGGACCTGAGGTGCCCGGGGTGAAGGAGATGCCCACCCTCCTGGGTGAGCGGGCATGGGCAACTCGCTGAGGGGCTACTGGGAGGGCGGTGCTGGTACGGGGGTTGGCGGCTGTACCTGCAGCTGGGGTGGTCACAGAGGTGTCCGCCACCACCAGGGAGCTTCCATCGGAGGAGGTTTCTGAGTCTGTGTGGTCACCTTCTGTCCCTGCCGTGGTGCTCCCCTTGCCCTCCGTCCCACTGGTTCCCATGGTGTCGGTGGACTCTGCCTCCTCTGTCCTGTGGGATGCAGCTCCCTCTGTCACCAGTGCCCCTGCTCCGCCGCCAGATGATGCTAATGCACACATTTACAGGATGGTAGAAGAAAAAAGAGGGGGAGAGAGAAAAAGGAAACACTGGGTCAATTACTGCACCAACACCACAGTTGGCATACACAACACAGTCACACACAGGGATCAGGCTTGAGCACTATGCATTGCACTGCCAGTGATTTGGCTAGATGCCACGGCAAGATGAGGGCCACACACCGCCAACTGCACCCCTCCTGAGACCCAAAAAGCCCTGACTGAAATGGAATGCTAACAAGCTAGGTTACCTGCATTTGCCATACACCCATTGCCCTAGAGTTGACTCATGCTGCAATGTCTGGCCTGGCCTTAAGGGAACCCACTACCTGGATCCCATCCCCCCTTTTGGCTACTGTGATTCCCTCAAGCGCCCATCCAGCTCTCGGTAGGCCACCGCCAGTATGCGGGCCATAGGGGGGTCAGGTTCCGATAGGCACTCCTTCCTCGTTGGGAGGCCATCCCCCACGGTCTTCCATGCCCAGCATCTCAGGTCCTCCTACTGTTTCCGACAGTGGGTGCTCCGCCTGCTTTAGACCCCAAGGGTCCACCCATCCTTGGCGATGGCACACCATAATCCCTTCTTTTGATGGGCGCTGACCTGCAGAGGTAATACAGACAGTAGAACACCATTACACATACAATCCAGCCTATCATACATATGGCCCACCAACACTGTTTCCATCACCATTGGCACACGCATCGCCCGGCACACACCGTGTACACCACAAGACATTCCCCCCGATGACACGATGCTTGCACAGACATCTCCATGCATCCTCCCAAATGCATCGTACCCAAAGTGTACTCACCTGTTGGCCTGGAGGCCCATTCAGCAGTCCGTACTGTGGTAGGACCCCATCCACAAAATGCTCCAACTCCTCCGAAGTGAAGGCAGGGGCCCTTTCCCCAGTCACACGGGCCATGGTAGGTTCCAGACACAGGTCACAGCAGCACACGCAGTGTAGGTGTTCTCCTGTTGAAGGTCAGGAAACAAGTGAGGAATCAGATAGAAAATGACGGTCACATCCACGGTGGTGTACACTGTCCCCGCCGGTGCAGATCCCCATTGGCCACTGTACTCCATAGAGCCCCATATTTTTCAATGATGAATTGCACGGCTGTGCAAGACCGCCTTCTGCCACGACGCCCAATGTCGGCGGAATTACCTCACTTCCACCTGTCCCTACATACAGGACAGGTGGTCGCCATTTTATGCGGGAGCACAGCGGCAATATCGACATTAACTGCGTCACAGCCTAGATTAGCACATACCTCGCCATTCCCACTGTCCCATAACATAAATGCACTAGGTACACTGAAGTTGTGGTTCCATTGTTAAAATTGTGACACCCTACTCACTCTTGTGTTCCTTAGATACCTACCACTGCGGATAAATAGGAGGTGGAGACATACCCCCGTGTACAGACCCCTTGTAGACTTGGCTACACTGGAGGATAGGCACATTATACTCATCTATAGACTGGACAGAGCCACAATAACTGAGCCTTGTGCCCAATTGGAGCCAGACCTGATATCTGATATCCGTTATCCCACTGGGATCCCCCCTCTTGTGCAAGTGCTATCAGTGCTCCATTTCCTGGCAACTGGTTCTTTCCAAGTGACAGTGGGCTTCGCAGCAGGAATGTCACAGCCAATGTTCTCAATCGTGCTTGCAAGAGTTTTGTCTGCCCTGGTAAAACACATGTGCAGCTACATTTCTTTCCCCCAGGTGGAAGATTTTGCTACAGTGAAGGTGAATTCTATGCAATGGGACATATCCCCAATATTATTGGTGCAATTGACGGAAAACATATTGCATTCATTCCCTCACCGACAGAATGAAGAGGTGTTCAGGAATCGGAAGAGTTTCCACTCATTGAATGTGCAAATGGTTTGCCTGGAGGACCAGTACATCTCCTACGTCAATGCTAAGTATCGTGGGTTGGTGCATGATGCCTTTGTTCTGAGGAATAACCGCATCCCAAATGTGATGGTCCAACTACAGAGGCACATGGTCTGGCTAATAGGTGAGCCTTGGTCCCCACCCAATGTATGTTAGTGTATGCCTTCAAGTGTCATCCCTATAGCATTTTGTGAGGCCTAATGTTGTCCCTCAATACTTTCAGGTGACTCTGGCTACCCAAACCTATCATGGCTGCTGACCCCTGTGAGGAATGCCAGGACAGGGGCAGAGGAACTTTATAATGAGGCACATGGGTGAACCAGAAGGATCATTGAGAGGGCCTTTGGCCTCCTGAAGGCCAGGTTCAGGTTCCTCCATCTGACAGGTGGATCCCTGTGCTACTCACCCGGGAAGGTCTGTCAGATAGTAGTGGCATGCTTCATGCTGCACAATCTGGCCCTCAGACGGCATGTACCCTTTCTTCAGGAGGAAGAGACTGGAGATGCCCCAGTGGCAGCAGCAGACCCCGAGGACAGTGAGGATGAAGAGGCTGAGGATGAGGATGAGGGCAACTAAACATCAGTTATCCGTCAATACTTCCAATGACACACAGGTGAGGCAGTGCAACTGCCCATTCCTATAACTATTGGTATATTCTGTGTGGCTGTAGCATGATGGCATTAACTTCCTTTGCATCTCAACTGTCACCTATGGCTTGTCATTTTACAGATGTTGGTGATATAACAACTGTGTACTGATGTGCTGACTACAGACAGTTAAAGGTCATTATTTCTATGCTCTCACAGTGTTCAGATAATTTGCACTACATGTGACTCTTTCCATAAATGCACATTTTCAAATCATAAAATACTAGTAGTCAAGTTGTGTTCAAGGGTGTTTATTGTAGTGCTATGGAATTGAGGGAAAAGTGCAATGGAATGGGGTGATGATGGAGGAAGGTCCAGGGTATTGTTCCAGTCTGTTTGCAGCACAGGTCCAGTGTCCAAGGGGCCATAGGAAGGGGAGGTAAGGCAGTTTAACGTGGACAAGGTGATAGTGTGGAACACAAGGGGGACAATTAGGAGAGTCTCCTTTCCTGGCGGTGGTCTTGGCGTGTGTCTCTGGCTTCTGTCTGGTTCATAGGGAATGTTTGCCTGGTGGTAACCTTCTGCAGGGGGAGGGGTGCTAGCGGCCTGTTGGTCCTGTGGCGGTGCCTCATGGACGCTAGTGGAAGCGGAAGTGGAGGGCTGTTCAGAAAACGGGCTAGTGGCAGGGGCCTGCTGGTGTGCTGTTGCCTCCCTCATGATGTTGGCCATGTCTGCCAGCACCCCTGCTATGGAGATCAGGGTATTGTTAATGGCCTGCAAGTCCTCACTGATCCCCTGATACTGTCCCTCCTGCAGCCGCCTGTTCTCCTGCACGTTGTCAAGGATCAGGCCCATCGTGTCCTGGGAATGTTGATAGGCTCCCAGGATCTCGGAGAGTGCCTCCTGGATAGTCGGTTCCTGGTCCTGTCCTCCTCCTGGTGAACAGCGGTCCTCCCAGTGTCCCTGTTGACCTGTGCCTCTGTCCCCTGAACGGTGTGCCCACTGCCACTAACCCTAGATCCTTGATTGTCTTGGGTATGAGGTGTGGACTGGGGTCCCTGTACAGGTGGGCACATAGCTGATTGATGTGTCCTGGGGACAGAGGTGAGGGTATCCTGGGTGGGTGCTGTGGTGTTCGATACTGATAGTGGAGGCTCTGTGGTGGACTGTAAATAGGCTTGGGTGACCGACTGTGCAGTAGTCACTGATGGGCCAGGTTGTTGGTCCAGATCCTGAAGTCCAGAGTTACTGTCATCACTGGGGGCATCTTCTGTTGGGGGACTAGTTTGTCGTGGCACCTCCTCTCCGCTGACATCGGCTGGGACACCTGTGGGGAAGTAAGTGATATATTATTCTTCATGTCTCTGACATATTGTACATCCCTGGCTTCCCCTCTATCGTTGCTGTTGCCCTCACAACTTTTTCTTGTGTATAGTGATGTATTGTGTGATTGTTAGTTTCCCTATGCTGTGCATGCTTTGGATATGGCTGTCCATGTCGGACTGGGAGGGCTGTCCATGCATTGGTATGGCATGCAGGGGTTGGCATTGGTCTTAGTCATAAGTGTATGTGCAGTGTGTGGGATGGAGTGGAGTGATGGGAGTGAGGGTGAGGGTGTGAGATGGCATGCAGGTATGGTGATAAGTAGTACATGTTGACTTACCAGTGTCCAGTCCTCCGGCTACTCCAGCAAGTCCCTCAGGATGCAATAATGCCAAGACATGCTCCTCCGATGCTGTGAGCTGTGGGGGAGGAGGTGGGGGTCCACCGACAGTCCTCCGTATGGCGAGCTGGTGCCTTGCTGCAATGGAACATACCTTACCCTATAGGTCATTCCACCTCTTCCTGATGTTGTCCCTTGTTCTTGGGTGCTGTCCCATGGCGTTCACCCTGTCCACGATTCTCTGCCATAGCTCCATCTTCCTGGCAATGGATATCAGCTGCACCTGTGCTGACAATTTTCTCCACCATGACCCTTAACTCCTCATCAGTGAAACAGGGGTGGCTTTGTGGGGACATGGATGTTGTATGGTGTGTGTTGGTGAGAGTGTGTTGAGTAATGTGGTGGAGTGTGTGATGTGGGGTGCATGAGGGATGTATGGTTGTAAGTGGTGTGTGTGTGTAGTTGTCTCTGTGCTGTTCGTGTCAATCTCCTGGCAGTAATTATTGTTTGTAAAGGGTTGTGGGTACTGTGGGTGTGTGTTTTATAGTTCTGTGGGTGGGTGTGGTGTGTGTATGTATGTCAGGTGTGTGTTTTTTGTATTGGACAATGTAGTGTTCTTTTGTATGTGGGTGTCCATTCTGAATGTGGCGATATGTACCGCCAATGGTTTACCGCCATTGAATGTCCACTGTGGTGATTCGTGGGTCATAATGTGGTGGGCGTTGTTTAGTTGGCGTAACGGTATGGGTTTTGGTACTGCCACTTTATCACTGACCTTTGGGCTGGCGGATTTGTGTATGTGGCTGTATTCTGTCGGATTGGTGTGTGTGTGTCATAATATGGTGAACGGATATTCGTGTCAGTATGTTGGCGGCCGTCACCGCAGCGGTAAGTGGGATTTACCGCGAATGTCATAATAAGGGCCTAAGTCTCAAGCAACAGAGGCAATCTAACAAGCCCTTGGAGCACACTTAAGGTAGAAGGCAGAGTCCAGCAGACAGCAGGGCAACACAAGAGAAAAGTAGGCCTTCTAGGCCTGGCAGTGCAGCAGTTGATTCCTTTAAGGACCACAACAGTGCTTCCTACAGAGTCTAGCTCCAGAAGTGTCTGATTTGGTGGGGTCAGGGGCTCAGTACTTATACCCCAAAAAGAAAGGTCTTTGAAGTGCACAAGTATCCTTTCTTCCTCAGTTCTGGCTCCAGATTATCAGTAGGGGGTAATCAGTCCTTTGTGTGGGGACAGGTATTGCCTATTCAAATGTGTCAACCCCCCTCATGTCCTTCCTGCTCAGGAACAGCCATCAGAATGCAGATGAGCCTTAGACATGCCTAGCCTTCCTGTATTTGTGGCTGTCTAAAGGGAATGCACTACGTGTAGATGCCATCCACCCCAGACACGTATTGGAGACAGGCTGCAGGCACAAAGAGATGTAAGAGCAGAGAAATGTCCACGTTCTAAAAGTGACATTTCTAAAGTAATAAGGGCATATCCGACTTTACAAATGAAGAGGACTTATCATTACCATTCCAATTATATGAAACATGAAATAACTACTCCTTCTCAATCAGAAATTACAGCATAAGAGTGTAATAAGGATTCCCAATGTTAACCTATGAGAGGAGTAGGTTTCACTGTATTGAAAACTGAAGTAAGGTGTCTTTCACTAGTAGGACATGTAAAACTTAAAAGTATATGTCCTACATTATACTTACACAGAACCGTGCCATGTGAGCTACCTAGGGCCTTCCTTAAGGGTGACTTATAAGTAATAAAAGGGTGAGTTTAAAGCCTAGCACAAGGTTTTAAATGCCAAGTCCAAGTGGCAGTAAATCTGCACACACATACTCTGCAGTGGCAGGCCTTGGACATGTTTACAGGGCTACTTGTGTGGGTGGCACAAGCAGCTCTGCATTGTATATACACCAACATTACCATGTTTAAGGAGGAAGCACATGCAATTTAATCCATTTTAGCACTGATCAGAATCGGTAAAATGCTCAGAGTCCTAAGACCAACAAAAAGGATCAGCAAAAACAGGAGAGAAAAGGCAAAAGGTTTGGGGTGAACCTTCAGAGAGGGCCATTTTCCAACAGACCCTTTTTGCTTTGGTTATGCAGATATGGTCTGTAAGACCCAATTAGGGAGATTGCAAAGGATATTTCAATAGATGAGAAAGAGGTGTTGAAGTAATTGTGGATCTTTACCTAAGCAGCAGATGTGTAATTTTTATGGAAGCACATGCATGTTCTGGAGTTATTACTGGTGCAAAGCTCTGGTGGCTAGGGGAATACCCAAGATATTTTCAAAGGCTCTGGAAATCACTCAGTGGTAGTGATGTAAAGTCTTGCACAGACTGGAGAACTAATGACCAACCTCTATCAAGCACTAAATAAGGATACGTGAGGCAGAGTGACAGAAGCTAGAGAAAAATGGACCTCTAGTTGCTCTGGATCAGTCATAGAAAATTAATTCTACAAACCACATGTTAAGGTTAAAAGGTAACATGCAGTGCCAGACTTACATTATTTTAGTTTAATTCCCTGTACAGGACTTGTTTAACACCACAGATGTCAGATATATCCAGGGAGATCATCTAATCGCCCAAGTTGCAGATCATTTATCGGGTGATGAAGCACAGGAGTGTTTTGGAATGGGTGCTGGTAAATGTTTGCATAGTGCAGCACAAGATGTATGAGTGATGCTCCCAAAGGCTCCAAACATAACTCAAACATTTGTAATGATTTTAAGCCTCTTATAGATCAGGAGACCAGAGATCAATCTCCATCAGCCTTAAAGCTAAATAAATATGGTAGAACAACTGTAGCTGGACACAAATGAACCTGTTTCTCCTCTGAACTAGTCACAGAAAAGGGGTGGAAAAGGGAATTGACTAAAGCCTGTGCTCAGGTTAAAAACATAACATCTCATACCAGATTTAAATAGGTTCAGTTTAATTACTTAAGAAGGATTCATTCACCACAGAATCTGAGTAATTATCCAGGGAGTTCAACTGATTTCCCAAGATGCAATTAATCTAATGTGGACTTCGTGCATATGAAGTAGACTTAACCTCACATAAAAATGTTTTGGTCAGAGCTGGTAAAAAGGCTACAACCTTACTAAGGGGATACTAATATTAACACTGCAGCGATCATTATTAGGGAGTTTCTCTGAAAGAAACATGATTAAAGTAAATCACATGTTTGTGGCTTAACGAATGATATTGGCCTACAGAGACACAGTCAATCACCTGAGGTGACCACAAGCCCTACAGCTAGGCAAGAGATATGATAGAGTGCCCTACGGCAGAAGGGAGCCAAATGAAACCTAATTGAACAGATACAAATTAATTGAGGATCTGGCTGATTTGGAAGCACTGATTCAGCATGTATCTGATATTGTCATGTCATATAATGCTATTGGGACAGAAAAGTCCCCCGCATGTCAAGAGACCTACCTCTGCCCTGAGTGTCCTACAGTACATTTGTCTGGGTCCCTAGAGGTGATTTTTGTCATAGGCAAACACAGATCATGCAAATGCATCATGGCATAGGCCTGCCTCAGAGATTCATTTCTTCCATAGTGGTGGAAAGCTACCACCTTCATAAGGAGTTAAGTAGCACGAGGGTGGTGGTAGCAGCATATCAGTAGTAGTGAACAGGACCTTTTTACCCAGTGTCGCTTGAGCGAGGCATTGGACTCACTCACCTTTTTAAAAGTTCTGCTGCTGTGAGCTTAACTCTCCCTTGGCCTGCATCAGGTAGATGTGGAGTGTTGCATGCCGAAGGAGTAGTGACTTTGCGTTAGCTGTATATGTGCCTGGGAAAGATATAGTACAAGGATGGAGCAGAAATACTGTGCAGTACAGAATAATAATAATAATAATAATAATAATAATAATAATAATAATAATAATAATAATAATAATAATAATAATATGCATGGCTACTTCAGAAAAGTGTCCTAGCACTGGCATACTGACTTCGGGGAGAGAAAAGAAAAGGTTGCCCTTACAACTAAAAGAAAATGTAACCAGATCCAAAAAGCCAGCTCTTCAAATTCTTTCTGAAAAGACTCTCAGGGGGCTAACCGGATCCCAAAAGAAAAATAATTTCAAATTTGCAGTGCAAATAACTCAAGACACAGCCTCCAGTTTGGGCTCTTTTGAATTTGAGGATGAAAGCCTATTTTGCACCTGCCAATCCTAAGTTCCTAGACGGAACATAGTGGGTAATTATTGACTGCAGATCCATGGGGCCGTGAGAGGAAAGGGCCCTATAGCAAAAGCTTAGTGCCTTAAAAGTAACTCTCTGCTTTACTGGGAGCCAGTGCAGTTTCCTCAAAGTAGTGCTGATAGAGGAAAACTTGGGGAGTCTGAGCAATGTCCTAACAGCCGCTTTCAGAATATATTGTAGCCTGTTCAGATGGGACTGGGATACACCCAGGTAGAGGACAGTGAAGCATTCCGGGCTGGATATAACTAGTGCCTGGACTACAGTTTCTAGACAGCTTCAGGCAAGAAATGAAAAAAAAATCTTCAGGGATGATAGTATCCAAAAACACTTTCCTAAGAGAGCATTTATTTGGGCATCAAAGGAAAGTTTATCATCTAACCAGATGCCCACATTTTTAACCTTGGGTTTGGGAGGTTATAAAGGGCCAAGGATGCTGTGCCACCACGAGTTGGACCAAATACTGGTGTGATTGCCCAGGACCAAAACCTCGGTCTTCCCTGCATTCAACTTCAAGCAGTTTAGGTCCATCCAGGCAATGACCTCTGACAAGCAAGTATAAAAGGAGGATGCCATGAGCTCACTGTTCTGAGAAATGGTGATGATAGGTTGTGTGTCATCAGTATTTGAAATAATGGTGAAGCCATGTCCATCAATGACCTCCAACAGAGAGTGGACGTAAAGATTAAAAGTGTAGGCTCTGTGATCAGCCCTGCAGCATACCTTGCTGCAGGGAGTGCACCTTTGAGTGAAATGGCCTTTGTGACACCTGAAAGGTGAGTCCCTGTAAAAATGAGGACTGCCAGCACAACTCCTTGTCACCAATACTGCAGTCCCAAAGCCTCTTATTCAGGCGGTTATGGGAAATGGTATTGAATGCAGCACTGAGATCCAGCACAAGAATTGCTGCAGTGTCACCCTCATCCATGATCCATCGTGCAGGCTCAGAGGCCAGCAGCAGAGCGGACTTGGTGCTATATGAGGAACGAAAGCCTGATTGTGTCCTGTGCAGGAGCTCATTCTTCCCCAGGAACTTGGAAAGCAGTTTATTCACATGTTTTTCTGCTATTTTGTAGAAAAAAAGGAACAATGAAATAGACCAGTAATTTTCAGGCTTGGCTGGTTCAAGCAGTGTTTTTTAAGAGGGGACCACCATGGCATGTTTCCACTGATGAGGGACATGGCCAGAGGACTAGGAGAGATTAATTAGATCATTCACAGCTGCATGGTTTATCTAGCAGCCCTGCTCCATGACAGGAGAGTTTAAATCTGCTGAAGAACCAGATTTAATAGCAGAGCATATGCAAGATAGTTTCTTAGGTTGGATAGGCAAAATTGCCAGAGATTTATGCTGTCCGCAGAGGAGTCAAACCAAGTCTCCAAAAGCAGATCATTTCTGGCCTCCACTGGAAAGGAGGCATAGATATGCTCCTTTTTTTCCTAAGAAAAAAGAGGGCAAGGCATAACAGCACTCTTCAGAAGGAGTAAAGGAAGGTGAGATGGAGGAGAATGCGATGAGAGATTTGACAATCAGAAAAAGTTCCCAGGAGTTCTCTGTCAATTTATTTTCTTGACATAATAATCACGGCGGGTTTGATTAATGAGCTGGTGTTATGCTTTTAATGTTACCTCGTAGTCCTCTCTACAGCAAAGGTGGTACTTTCTACGGCAAAAATGCTCAGGTCTCTTGCAATTCTTTTGTTGGGCAGAAAGTATGTAATTGAACCATCCTGCTGAAGGCTTGTGTCTCTGTACATCTTGTTTGATTCAGGGTGCAACCTGTTCTAGTGCTTCTCTGAGCCAGCAATCAAGTTGTTAGCTGGCTTCATCCATGGATGGTCCAGAATTGGTCAGTAATTTCCAAGTACTTGATTTAGCTGCTCAGAGGGTCACTTTGGACAATTTATGGGCCCATGTGGGGATAGGAGCAAAGTTCCCTGGCATCTTATCATACAAATTGTGCATGGGAATGGCTAGGTGGTCTGAGGATCTAGATGGTAAGCACTACTTGGAGACGTCGAGACTCTCCAGGTCACCAAGTATGGCTTTAGCTGCTGGGCAAGTGATGTCATCTAAATGAATGTTGAAGTCACCTAATATCAATAGGTTGGAATAGTGCATATGTGGTTTGTACATGTGCTGGGTGTAGTATGTATACCTGAGAGGAATACACTACATGAGGAATGCAGTGCTGTGCAGTGTGTGCACAGGGGCTGCATGTGTTAGGTGTATGTGTGCTTGCATGAAGTAAAATATATGTAGGGTGAAGTGATGTGCATCACACACATGGTGAGTGTGTGTGTTGGCAGAGTGAGTTTTGTAAAGAGCACACCCTGGTTAAATATAGGCAAGCTTAAGTGCTAAACAGTGTGCATAGTTTAAGTGTATGTACTGAGTGCGTGTACATGTAAGGGTACAATGCATAGAGGACATTGCTGGATCCAAAGTGTGCACTGAAAGTACACTGAGGAAGCGATCCTGCAATGGTATGTTCTATGGAGGACCCTGGTTTCCATTTTCGGAAGCCCAGGCCTGCCTTGTGAAGAATTGAGGAGAAGAGGAATCCCCCCCCAAGACAGATGTGTGTATTACTGCATTCTTGTGAGCTGGATACAGACACACTGCAGGGAAATAAGAGACTCCCTTTACACCTCAAAAGACTGCTCTTTGATTCAATGATAGATTAAAAGAAAAATGCCAGGATATATCTCAGGAAGGGAGATGGGGCTGGTAAGAGGAACATAAAGAGCAGGACTGAGGGTCTGGGATTAACCCTTTGATGCACAGATCACTGTGGCTGACACCCAGGTGTAAATTCTGGTCACTCCCACGAATTATGTTGTGGACATTCTGCTTCGGGGTCGTGCCTGCTGTGGGAAACATCTTTCATGAAGAAAGGTGAAAAGGAGAAGTGCCTACTTCAAAAGAAGCAGATATCCAACATAAAATATGAAAGATTCAGACCCTAAATAACATGTGGTGCCTGGAAAAGGACTATAAGAAGGGGCGGTTGAATACCCAAAAATGTATCATTTGCCAAACAGCCAGACGGGATGTGTGAGAAGGGGACGCTCTGCAAGACTTCTGCCTGTGACCAGTACTGGGGGAAAAAGGTCTGAGAGTCTCCCTGCTGAGTGAGGGGATATTACCCAGGACACCAAGATCACCTACCTTGGAGCACCATTGTCTGCCTACTTGCCAAGACCTGTGTGCCCTGAAGGGAAAGTAGAAAACTGGAGGGAGTAAGGTACAGTGGTGAGACATGCACGAGGATTCCCTGAGCAAGGTGTGAGACTGTGCACCGATCGTGATGTTCCCTGTGTGCAGAATCAGCTCTGCACCCCCCTTATGCCAGGAGAGGGCAGGGTTGCTCTGAGCCCCTTTGGAAGGGCTGGGTGGAACCCACCATGCCACACCGCCATGTGGCGTGTCCCCCAGAGGGAGCCATCTGTGAACTGGGTTTGAGTCAGGTGAGCAGGATCTGTGACTGCCAAAATCACTAACAGGATGGACCATGTTAGTGAGGGTGATTGCCTAAGGAGGATCTGTGCCCCAATTGTGATTACCGCTGCAACTCCGAATTCCAGGAGGAGCTGCCGGTAGCACTTTCTCCTAGAGTTCAGGCCGTCACCCTGGACCATAGGAGAACTGCTGTGACCAGAAGGTTAAGCCTGCACACCATGATCTCCACCCAACAAAGTCGTTGAGCTGGAGGATCACACCAGTCCCTCCCACATTACTAAGGGGAAGAGCAACTGAACTTTTATGCCTGCCAAGCGGAACCAAAAAACGACTGACAGGAAGAGCATGTGCTGCTCGGTGCTGTCACATCCATCACAGGCAGCCCAACTTCACAGTATAGCATCTGGGCTAGGGCACGTACTGTGTTAGGGAAACAACTTTTCCAACGTGCCTCAGAGTGATGCAAAGAAAACACCAACACCAGGCAAAATTCTGGAATAGATGAAATGTTTGTTGACGTACCAATGTTTATTGGCAGGCCAAGGCAGAAGGCAGACGCTCATCCCAGTGTTGCACGTTTGAAACAAGCTTCTTCTGCCTTGAGTCATTCTTGTCGGGCCTTTATATATGCTAAAAAGTGCTGTCACAGCAAAACCCCAAAGGCGACATAGTCCAAACATGAGCAAGCATATAAAAAATAGAAATGCTGCATGTACACAAACTACAAGACCACAGTGTAAAATTATATGTAATTTAGTGTGGGCAAAAACAAAAGAACAGAAAACAGGTGGACTGTTTGTAGGTAAAAGAAAGCTATGACCTTGCTTGTGGTTGGCTGGACGAGCTGAACTTAATGTGTAAGACAGTGCTAAACCTAATGTGACTTGGAGAGGTTTGTTTGCACAGCTGGCGAAGGTGTCAGATAGGTCAGCGGGGAAGCCATAATGCAGAGGTGAAACAGTAATGAAGGAGGGGGAACCACTCCGTAAAGGAGAGAGGAGCAGAGAGCACATGATCAAGCAGCTTGGTCAGGGACAGGAATAGATATCTAAGTGGGTTTTAGATACTGTGGTAGAGAATTAGAACTTAAGTATATCTATGTGTTACATACATATGGATATTTAATTTTTTTCAACAATTCCCTCTTTCTGATATTCATATCATATACCATTGTAAAAATATATTTGATAAATATATATATAGTAGAAACATAGAACTAAAAACGAATCAATAAAGTACATATCTTTGGATGACATTATACCATTAAACAGTTTTTAAATGTAATACATATGTTGTCGCATAGATATACACTTATGAGATGATCATTATTCAAACATAGACAAGATGATATGCTAGTACCCAATGCATTCATATGTTCTAGATGTATAGCCATTAAATCAAACATTTCTTTATGTGTTTCCTCTAAATCTTGTTGTATTCTAAAATATCTGTGGGCTAGCTCCTGCTCTGTAGGAGGTAGAACTGCAGAAATTGAAAGGATGCTCCTACTACAGAATTGCTGTGTCATGGAACAACAACACTGAACACAACACAAAAGAGCCATGATTGCTATAACAGTACCATGTAGTGTTAGAACTAAGCCATCCTGTTGGTAAACACAACCACAGCCAGGACCAATCATCAGAAACTGTAATTTTCTCTGCTCCACTAAATATTTGAATTGCTAGCTTAATTTGGGCCACATCCTTTGCTACACTTCCACTTTCATTTAAAAAATAACAGCAAGAGAAATTCAATAAAACACACAGTCCTCCTTGTTGTAGTGTCAGGAGGTCAAGGGCAGTTCTATGTTGAATATACAGGGCAGCTGCTGAATTAATTTCCACCTGCAACTCATGAAGTGCATCTCTTGTGGCATTGAATGCTATGGCTAGCTCAGCAGACATGGGCCAGTTCCCAATCCTAAACACCATATCCAGGAATTAATGTATGTATTACCTCAAAAAATAGACCTTGTCTAGCCTACATACATAGGTGTATGTACATCTCTTTTATACCTATGAGCGAAACTCCCAAAATGTAATGGCTCATGTGCTGCAATGTGCTGCACAACTGAAATGTTTGATGTAAGATAAGAAATAGCACACATGCATTCCCAGTGCCGGAGAAGCACCTTGTAAGCCTTAGTGCCACGAATGAAATACATACCACCCTGTAACTGTGTGTCCAATGTGTGATATTTACTGAGAGCAAGGCTTATCCACTTCAGGGAAAGAGTTCTGAAATTGATCACACATTTTGCAATCAATCCATGTAGAACTTATAAGTGTAACATTTGCCCACAGTGACATTTAAGAGCAGCGAACCGGCCATAAAGGATATTCTAATATTTAAGAAATCACAATTGGTGCAATAGCATAATCATTTTCTCACTCAATTAATGGATCACATAGAAGACCATTAGGTGTTATCAACAGTGTCTCTCCACATATAGTGATGTTCTAGTAATGTAAAGTGCAGTTAACTTGTTTCCCTTGGACCTTAGTTGTCCAGATCCTACTCATTAACTGTCTGTCTATTGTATGCCAATTGCTACTTGCTAGCTAGCCTAAGTATCAGGAAGCTGGATTACATCCTGAAACTTGATGCACTGTCCTCTGCATTGTTTTGCACTGTAGGTGACACTGGGTATTCAAAAGAATATTTGGCAGTATGGTACAACGTGCGTACCATCCAATCCTTCCTTCTCCACAATCCCAAGTTACATTTGATATAAGGCATCATTTTCCTCATGTGTCATTCTACATAGGCACAGGTGTCTCATGTAAGCCTATGGGGTTGTTGGGGTGTCTGGATAATTCTCTACAAATCCATCAATTTGGGCTACTTTCTCATGTACTGCAATGAGGGGATGGTTATCTGGTTGTCGAAATACATGCAGCACACACAAAATTAAGGTACTACAAAATATTGTTTGCACTATGTGATGCATTTCTTTAGAGTTAGAGATATAGATATGAAGTGTCTTTCCGTTACTCAGTTCTAAGATACTTTCTCTAAGTGTCAGTAAGGCAACGGCATGCAGCGTGCTGTCCTCTGCTTCACCTCCTGGTCTGCAGTCGTCTTACTCAGGGGCGGTTTCATGGACCTGTCCTGCTGTGTGTTCTTCAGTTTATTTTTCTGCAGGTGCGACCATTATCTTTCTTTGAGACTACATTGTGTGCTTTACTCAACAGCATCAGTTGGTGTCACCATCCTTGTGACACTTGATGAGGGTCCTCAGAGTGGCTCTTAGGAACGGTCTGGTCGGTCTCCCCTTTTCTGGTATGTTGCACTGTTCTACGGGTGGCAGGTGCTCATCCGTTACAGGCACCTCTGTCTCAGTCATGGTTGGTGCAGATCTGCACCTAGTGCCCACAACTCCACTCAGGACGTCCCTGCACCTTCACCCCCATCTGCATCAGCAGGAGCATTATGTGTGGTCCAGTACACCTAGAACTAACAGGAACATCTTTTATTTTTCTCACCATGACCATGTCTCCAGCTCCAGGGACAAAAGAGTTGTTCTAGATGGCGTTGCCCTTATGGCATGCAGCACTAAAGGCAGAGCATCAGGCCATTTCAGGCTGGTTGCATCAATTATCTTTGCTAATCTATTTTATATTGAGGAGTTCATCCTCTCCACCTGTCCTGAACTTTGGAGTGGTAAGGAGCATGCAGTTTCCACTTTATTTCCAAACAGACACACATCTTTTGCACAATTGCAGCCACAATTCATCCCCTCTGTTGCTATGTATGTCATGGGGGACCCCAAATCAGGATATGATATTTTCATCGAGCATCACACAACAGTTGCAACATAATTTTTCCTTGTGAGAAACGCATCCACCCATTTTGAAAATGTATCCACACAAACCAGCAAATATTTAAATCCATTCACTGGGAGCATTGGGCGAAAGCTATTTGGACATTAGTAAAGGGACCCTGTGGGACTGGCACATGTGTCTCAGGGGACCAGACTTGAGCATGTTGGGCACAGACAAGACATTGGGAGCAGAATTGTGAAGTGAAAGCTGTTATCCCTGTTGCAAACATTCCTGTCTATTTAGCTCATTCATCCCCCCTTGTGCCATGTGAGTGGGTCCATGAGAAAGCCTTCTAAGGGACATAGGCCCTCATTCCGACCCTGGCGGTTTGAAACCGCCAGGGTGGAGGGCAACGGAAGCACCGCCAACAGGCTGGCGGTGCTTCCAGGGCTATTCTGACCGCAGCGGTAAAGCCGCGGTCAGAAAAGGGGGGTTTTCCCCTGGCCCAGGGAATCCTCCATGGCGGCGCTGCTTGCAGCGCCGCCATGGGGATTCCGACCCCCCTTCCCGCCAGCCTGTTCCTGGCGGTAAAACCCGCCAGGAACAGGATGGCGGGAACGGGTGTCGTGGGGCCCCTGGGGGCCCCTGCACTGCCCATGCCACTGGCATGGGCAGTGCAGGGGCCCCCTAACAGGGCCCCACCATGATTTTCACTGTCTGCTATGCAGACAGTGAAAATCGCGACGGGTGCTACTGCACCCGTCGCACCCCTGCAACTCCGCCGGCTCCATTCGGAGCCAGCTTCCTCGTTGCAGGGGCTTTCCCGCTGGGCCGGCGGGTGATCTTCTGGAGATCGCCCGCCGGCCCAGCAGGAAAGTCAAAATGACCCCCCGGTCATTTGACCGCGGTGCGGTCTTTGGGCAGTTTCCACCCGGCGGGCGGTGCCCGCCGCCGACCGGACTCGGAATGAGCCCCATAATGTGTGGAGCAACAGGCCTCTCATCCTGGTGGACCCACAATCCCTCATCATGCTGCTCACATCCAATATCAATTCACACTCTCTCCTCATCTGGTGATGCAGGCCATTGTGCTTCCTTCATATCAGCTAGAAACAATTGTTTCTGAATGAGCTGAATTTTGGGGAGCATCATCTGTACCGACTGTCACATGCTCTCTCTCTTGCTGCTGTGTCAGCCTTGGCGTTACCTCTGGCTATTTTGGTATTAGCTCCTGTATGGGCATCAAAATATATGACCGCTATACTGTTAGGTAGTAGTATTGCTTTTATCAAGTTCTTTACTAAAGGGCCATTTTGAATGGGATGCCCTGCTGCTGTTATGAAACCACAATACTGCCACAGCTGCCTAATCTCATGGACAACCCCAAAGACATAACATGATTCAGTGTAGATGTTAATAGATTTCCCCTCAGCTAGGATGCATGCTCTTGTTACAGCATGCAGTTCAGCTTGTTGGGCAGATGTGCCAGGTGGCAGAGCTGCACTTTCAATTATGGTGTTTAGTGTTGTTTTACCACACCCTGCTCTTTAATCAGTGTCAGTTAGTCTGTTGGAGTTACCATCAGTGTACCACTCATAGTCTGCCTTTTCTAATGGTGTCTGTTGTAAATCTGTTCTGGGTGTGGTGCATGTTTCTACAACCTCAACACAATTGTGGTCAGGGGTCTCATCAGATCATCAGAATCACCTACTGACGGTAATAATATTGCCAAATTAACAGGTGGGCATCTTTTAATGGTGATATTATTGTACAACGTGACCTCATAACCTATGCGCCTGGCCACCGAAAAATGTTGTGTTGCTGCTCATGACAACAACTGTACCGAATGTGGCACATAAACAATACAAGGGTAGTCCAACACATTGGGAGCTGTCCTCTCTACCACCACAGCTGCTGCAGCCACTGCTTTCAAACAGTCACTGCTGAAGGCAAAGTTACAGACTAATATGCCACAGGTCTTTTTCCAGAGCCATGCTGCTGTTTCAGCACACTATTTGCAATGCCATTTTTGCTATGACACATAGAGATGGAAGGGCAGTTTATAATCAGGCAGCCCAAATGCTGGTGCAGTACACAATGTACCTTTCAGTTTCTTGAAACACTCTGCAAGTGCATTAGTCCACACAGTGGTGTTGGGTACAGTTTGTAGTGTGCACTTCCTCAAGATGGCATCAAAGGATCTTTACTCAGGGATCCACTGGCAGCAGTAATTCATCATCCCTAGGGAGGACATAATTCCTTTCTTGGTGGACGGGGGCTGCAGGCTTTGAATCATTTTCATTCTGTCAGGTGATATGTTGCATGTACCTCTTGATACCACATAACCCAGGTAAGTCACGGCTTTTTGGCAGCACTGAAATTTTGACAATGAGTCTTTGTGTCCTCTCTTCTGGAGGTAGTTTAGCAGAGCTACAGTGTCTTTTTCACAGCCTCAAGGGATGGACATGCCATGTGATCATCAGCGTACTGCAAGATGACACCACCGCCTTCCAGGTGTATGCTGTCCAGCTCTCTCTTTACTGCCTGTGCATGGACCGTGGGACTCTCTGTAAAGCCTTGGGTGAGTCTTGTGAAAGTGTACTGGGTATCTTTTATTGTGAAGGCAAAGAGGTACTCACTCTCTGGATAGACTCTAATACTGAAAAACGCAGAGGCGAGATCTATGACTGAAAAGTACTCTGCTTCTTTAGGTATGGAAGATAATATAGTATTGGTGTCAGGCACACCAGGTCTGAAGGGAACCACGATGTTGTTTATCTGGCGTAAATCCTGTATGAATCTATACTGCCCTGTATTGCCCTTGGGCAATGTAATTATTGAACTATTATAGGTGCTAGTGGTCTTTTTAATGATACCCTGTTATAAGAGAGACTCATTCATAGGTTTTATTCCCTCCTCTGCTTGAGGTGACAGTCTATACTGGCACACATAAGGTAGTTCTGCATTTTCCTTAAGTGTCACTTTATGAGGAGGACATGTTTTCGACAATCCTGCCTCATTTTTTTGTTTTGCCCAAACCTCTGAGTTCTCTTGTTCTAGAACCTTGTTTTTATTTAAACAATTCTTGAAACATGTTGTTGCAGAAATCTCTCTGTAAAGGAGTCCATTGATAGAGTGTTGGAGAGATAGACAAGATAGGGTTTCTACATAACACAGAATCCTCCAAAAATTTGCAAGAGGTAAGTGCTCGATTAGCCAATTATAACCTGTCCTCAGGCACTTGTAAGTAAATCCCATTTTGTGAAAAATATAATGTTGCATGCAATTTACAGAGGTGGCCTCTTCCCAGCAAATTGATGGGTGCATCTGGTGACTAGAGAAACCGATGGGTCATTGTGAAATCATCAACAGAAACTGGTAGGGGTTCTGATAACTCTTTATGCATCAGCATTACATTTACTGCTACAGTAGTGACTGTTTTGCCACCACTGGGACCCAACTTGTTTCCTACTGCTGATAGAGTTGCACTGCTGTCTATTAGGAAATCAATTTCCGTACCTCCTACCTTAATTGGGAACATGGGAATCTCTAGAGGTGTGCCTGAAACCTTCATTATAGCGCAGTGGGTTCAGTTTTCTGCAGTTTGGGTTGTCTCTCTCTCCATGTGGTCCTATGCTGATTCATGTTGTTCCTTGAAAGAGTTCCTCAGGGAGTGCTGTGTTTGCTTGATGTCTCCAGGCCTGACTGGTGCTGATGGTTGGACCTCATCCCTGTCAAACCTGACATTGCTGTTGTTTCTATCATTTCTCTTACACCTGTCATTTCTATTTCTTCTACAGCTATAACTTTTACAATTTCAGCCCCAGTGTCCATACCTCCGGCAAATATAACACTGATCCCTATTCTTATCTCTTCTCTGGTATCCTTGTCCTTCATCCTGTTTATCTGCACCCCCTGATAGTACATTGCCTCTGGCTCCTCCTCTCTTTGTATTTACCGCAACATCATTCCTTTATCATTTTTAGCTGTGTCCTTTTTTACTTTGAAAATACCATCCCTTTCCATAATTATCAGAAGCATGCACAACTCTTGATATCCTTTAGTAGATCAATCAGGGTGGCGCAGTTTACAACTATGGGCCACAGATGCCAATAATCCATTCATAAGTGTATGAGTTGCTAATACCTTATATGCCTCTGTCGTGCATGGCACCCCTGAACTATTATCTCATGATTCATTTAACTTTAGGATGCAATCAGCCACTGTCTCGCCTAACGTCTGCAACATGGCTGTGACTTGAGAAAAATCACCATGTTTCACTGCTAACCCATTAATTGTGTCCCTGACAGACTCTAACCAATTTATCAATCTATTTTCTGTGATATTCGTATGATTAGTCAGTATTGTCCAATCTCTTTCCTGAGGAATTTGGAACACACTTTTTACTAAAGACCATCTGCTACCATATCCTATTTTAGTACCATTTATATATCTCTGGGAAGGGAAGTATAGGCAATGAATATTTTATGAAGCCATTCATAATATTTCACACTGCCTGTAAACAGGCCTAGGTCATCCTTAGTCATCTGAGCTGCTTCAAAAGCGGTCAATAGTGGTAACATTGCTGTCCCCCAAAGCTTTTTTTGGTGCAGTCATTTTAGTGTTCAATAGTACATCAGTATATAAGTGCTTGCCCTTTCCCTTTAGCGCCAGTGTGCGTGACCATGTAAGTATCAACAGTTCTCTGTTACCTATCTTATCCTGAAGTTTATTAATGGAGAGTTGTATTTTCTCCCTTTTAGTGTTCACCTCCTCCTGGAACATATCTGCCACCCTCTTCAGGTGAACTAACTGCTTGCGTTCTTCCTCATTGTTTTTCTGTTCTGCACTCAGCCCTAAATCCTCCCTTAGCCCAAAAGTTGAAGTTGGGGCAGGGGTTTTGAAGGCCAACGGCATGTCCCCTCCAAATGATAGGTGTCTATTCAGGACTGGTGTTTTGGCACCACCTTCTCTGGGGCTAGTTGGCATGTCAGATACTCTAGTTAAATCACCTTCCAAGGATATATGGAAATAAGGGACATGGTAAGCCTGATTTTGGACCCCGTGTCTGCTTGTGAGTGTTATTTCTTTCATAGTATATGTATGGGCCTGAAAGTGATGGATACATTGAAATTGTTTGAGGAGGTGCTGAAAAATGAGATGCAGATAGAACAGGTCCTGCAGAATGGCTGCTTTGTACTAGTGTCGAGTGAGTGCTCTCATTATTTTCTCTACTTGTGATCCAGGAACTGAATTCATTATTTGTGTCCAATCTCTGAATTTTCCTTTCTTTCTCGGTTAACACAGGATCTCCTCCTCAGTCAATGTACTACCAGCTATTTTCTTGCTGTCTGCTCTTTCCCCTAATTTGACATAAAGACCTTGAGGTTTGGAGGCGATAAACAGTTTCTTCAATTTATTTATGTCCAAATACA
Source organism: Pleurodeles waltl (assembly GCF_031143425.1). Lineage (NCBI taxonomy): Eukaryota > Metazoa > Chordata > Amphibia > Caudata > Salamandridae > Pleurodeles > Pleurodeles waltl. Next base: position 464,306,129 of record NC_090448.1, on the reverse strand, counting down.
CAGCAGAGTAGCAGCCCTTCTAGTGGTATTTGGTATTGCTGTAACCCTGTCTACTTCAGCTGCCATCATCCCACAGTGGTTACACAGTGACAAAAAATGCGGTTCTGTTTGCACAGTTACTTATTTCTAATAAACATTGGCTATATGTTGTGGGGCAATCCTTTGCTAGTTCTAGCTCCTTTTTATTAGGTTTTTTGCACTCCCTGTTCACACTGCTACTGCAGGAAAGTCTCTGAACACTACGGAGACATGAACACTGCCAAACTGCTAGAGCGGATAAGACTGAAACTAGGCCTTTGGGCCCGGGGGGACTTGCAACCAACTGTGCACATCTCACTTGAAAGGGTCTCCAGGCACTAAAAAGAATGGGCTGTGCCAGTTCTGTCAGGGAACTGATGGAAGAGATAGGTTTTCAGTTTCTTATAAAATTTGCGGACTGAGCTGGTGGTGACACTGATGTACAAAGTGAGGTTGATCCAGAGTTTAGGGGCCAGGTATGAGAAAGCGTGCCCACTGGCTCTAGATCCATAGATGTGGTCGACATGGGGTAGAAGAATGGAGTTTTGTGGTCAGGGTGTGGAAAATAATGCAGCTTTTAAGATATGTAGAGTGTTGTACATGTGTGTGAGGAGCTTGATGAGTACATTATGGACGACGAGCCACTGGAGGTCTTTGAGATGTGTGGTGATGTGCACAGGGTGGGAGGTTGAGTCTGGCTGTTGTGTTTTGGATGCTAAGTGGTGATGACAACATAGAGTGCATTGCTGTAGTCCAGTGTGCTGGTGATAAGAGCATGAGTGATCATTCTTGACGATGTGGAAGCAGGAGAAGGCAAACTTGGTGATATGGCTCATCATCAAGCATTGCTTGTTCACCACTATCCCTAGGTTGCTAGCATGACTGACTGTAATGGGTAATGGGCTGAGTTCAGCTAGCCATCAGGCTGACGTCCAAAGTGAAGTCTCTTTTCCAAAGAGTACCACCTCTGTCTTGTCTGAGTTGACCTTCAGACAGTTGGCCTTCATCCAGCTGCCCACTTTGGGCATACCAGTGGTGAGAAGAGGATGAGCTGGTCGTTTGCATATAAGATAATGCTTATTTCATGGATTTAGATGATGATGGTGAGTGGTGCCATGTGGGGGTTGAACAATATGGGGCTGAATGAGGATCATTGGAAGACACAGAGATCATGCTGGTAGCATGTTACCAGATGTCTGGGAATGTAGCTGTGATGAGGGAGTCATTGAGTATCAGGGTGAGTGTGGCACATATGGGGTCATGTCCTTTGGTGAATATGAAATGTGGGAAATTATCCAATGGCAATCCTGAGTGAATGGGAGTGCATGGTCAAAGCCGTTTCTATGACTGTTAACGTGGCCAGCAAGTCATAGTGCTTTCCAAGGTGCTCAGCTCATCATGTTGACAGGCAGCAAGGATGGAAAAGTCTGGATGTTGTAGATGTTTTTGATTTGTTGCAAAAAAGTCAAAAAGGCAAGCTGAGGCAAGAGGCTAAAAAGTGGGAAATGGCAAAAGGAAAATGACAAAAGGGCAAAGAAACAAAAGGCAAGAAAAGGTCAGAAGTAAGGGCAGAGTGAGAGTGAAGAAAAGGGTGGCAGGAGAGTGAGAGGTTGTGGTCCTCAGAGAAAGCTGCAACTGAGCAGGGTCCAAAAGGGCCAAGCCTGGTTGGCGGAGTGAGCATGGGTAAGATGGGATGGCAGGGCAAGGCAGCACTTTCCTAACCCACTGACACTAAGCTTTTCTTAACAAGGATGGACTGTGCCTCCAAATAATGTAGAGAAATAGGTGACATTTGTTTCAGATAAAGCTAAACATAGACCAGAGCTAGAAAACAGTCTCATTTTGGGAATTTGTTTCTGAAAAGAATGTTGACAGTTTACCAAACGTTTGAACCTTGAAGGAAACAGACATGATAGTAGTTCCTTTCAACAGACAGAGATGACTTCTGGATCTCTGATCACCTCTAAATAGGGTTGACTACCTGCCCTTAAGTTGTCAGATGTTAAGTCCTTAATCACCCTAGCAGACAGTATTCTATCCTCCAAGGAATTAATCTGGCATGGAGGCAGTTGCTGTCTCCTGCTAGAGTGCAGCAGGAGTAAAGCCACTAGGAGAAGATTACATAAAGATACTTATCCAATGCATGTTAGTCAATTGTTAACTCATGATTCATGAATTATTTGAACCCGACATATGGGGTTCTGAAACAATACTTACATTAAGGGGAGAATGTAAAATTGTTTCAATTTATATAGGGAAATGCAGGAAGTGACAAAGATGGTGCTTGACGCACCGTGGACTGAATGAGAAGGTGGTCTGAGAAGAGTATTGATAGACATTGAATGTACACTAGTTCTTGCATCTCTCAAAAACCCACAAATAATGATGAGTTAAAACTGATACAGTACATTGTTTTAGACTGGGCATACTTGACATCACAGAGACTACATGAAATATTCCCAGAAACACCAGACATCTGTCCAATGTGCAGTATCAGAGTCGCATATTTCCTTATTATATCCTGGAAGTACTGAAATGGACTGAACCTCAAATAGCACAATGCACAGAAGGTCTAAACATAGACAAGGACATTTTGAATTCAATTATGGGACTTGATACTATTTAATCTACAAAATTAACTATAACTGGTGTTTTTTGAGTTTGGGTCTGGCCCTTCACCTACCCACTGTGACCAGCCAAACCCGTCCACGTACAGGCTTTGGTCCCACAAGGGCCAGGGGGTCAGAGTGAGCTAGACCCTGCCCTCTTATAGCTTCCTTTATTTTTATTTTCAGGACACAGGGACTGAGACACCAAGTTCTTTAATGTTGGCTGTAAAATGTTTGTTCAGGTTGTGGCACACCCTTCAGAGTACAAGCCCGTGCAGGACTCACAGTAGTTTCTCGCTCCACCAGGAGTGAGGAGGCTGACAGGAAAAAAGCCCACTCAGCTGATCGGATTGCTCTGGTTTTTAAAGTTGTAGGACTCTTCAGTGCAGAAATTAAACTAGACACTATGGAAATGTTGTTTTTTACCTTTTAAAGATGGGTGGGGGCTTCACACAATGTAAATGGCCATGCCATTAGCCCAAATAAATGGGCAAAAAATCTTTCCTGACCCTCCCTGGTGGCAGATGAGTCAGTAGCCCCTGATTTGCCCCCTGCAGGGGGAGGAAAGCACACTAGGCTCCAGGGATTTATTTTAAATTATGTGTAGGTGCTGCCCAGAAAGGGCATGGCTATGCCGCCTCCCTCCAAAAAAATGGGCAGAGTCTTTCTGGGTCCACTAGACACCAGGGTATATTTTCTTTATAAAAAGAGAGTTGGGGGTGGACCACCATGGGCATGGTCATGTCCCCACCCCAAATAAATGGAGACAAAGTGTTTCTGCCCCTCTATGAGGCAGATGGGGGCTATTACCCCATCTCCCTCCCCCGGGGGCAAAACGCCCATTAGACACCAGGGAATTTTTTTTTTCTAAAAAGAGGGGTGGGCGTGACCATATCCCCACCCCCAAATAAATGGGGACACAGTCTTTCTGCCTCCCCTTGGGGGGGGGTGGAACAGTCCACAAGATGCCAGGGAATTAAAAAAGAAAGAGGGTTGGGGTTGCCCACCACCATGGGCATGGTTATGTCCCCACCCCAACTGAAGGGACAACAGTCCTTCTGCTCCCCCTACAGACTAAAACATCTAATCCTGATGGAAAGTAAGAGGACATTTGACTCCTTTGGGTGTTGATTTTACATATGGGCCAGGAGAGCTTGGTTCACTCCCAATATCGCCCGCTTGCAATAGTGAAAGGCTGCACTTTTTGGGCTTGGATAGGCTGCCACCTGGAAAAACATACTAGACCCAGGCGCTCCTGAAAACTCAATATCTGGGGGGTCCAAGGTGTGTTCTTCACATGCACCACACACCACTTTCTAACCCACAATGCCCTGCAAGCTTCAAATGATGACTACAAACACACATTTACTCATGTTTTTGTGAGGAAAACATCAGGAATCTGTGGGGAGCAACAAATTTCCTATCACACATCATTCCCCAAGTCTCCTGATAGAAATGGTACCTCACTTTTGTGGGTGGGCCGAGAGACCTTGACACAAAAGGCCCTATAGTGCTACATGGAGAGATCAACAATAAGGGCAGCTGTGGGATTTGGGGCCAAGCTTGGGTGCCACCCATGGAAACCTACCAAGCACAGAAATTTTTGAAAAGTAGACAACCAGGGGATTCCAGAGTAGTGTGCCTTGTGTGAATCCCATAGTGTGTGCTTACCCAGAATGCCCTGCAAACATCCAACTTTGCCTGAGGTCATGCATTTTCCCTACATTTCTGTGGTGGGAACTTCAGGAATCCACAGGAATCCACAAAAGTCAGACCACCCAGTGTTGTATCACTTGCGTCAATATGAACTCTGCCCCAGTTGTGTGGTTGGGCCTAGTGCCAGTATTAGGAATGGATCAAACAGAGGTCAATAGGAGTCTCCATGCAAGGCCTCCCATTGTCATTACTTTGATCCATTCCTGTCGGGTGCCCACAGGTGCTTGGCATTGGTGGTAATGATGGGCATACTTCCCACCTCACAAGTCCAAAACCACAGCAGTATATTCTGGAAAACGGCAATCCATAGCAGCAAAAATCACTGTTTATTGCTAGTGCACTAACAATAAACAGCGATTTTTGATCCTATGGGGTGCTGTTTTGTGGATTATGCTATGAAAGATGCTTCAATTGATGAATGTGCTTTCTTGGTTGGCTTTGTAAAGCATTATTCAGGTATCTGCTTTGCAGCTTTTAGTTCACTTAAATTTCGTGACCTGAGGTTGCATACTTTAGAGAACTTCCTCTCAAAATGCATGTGCATTGTTGAAAACTGCCTCTCAACAGTCCCTTTTCCCAATTGCATCTACTTAATAAACATACACAGATGTCTTTAATATGTGTCAATAAAAAAAATGTTCTCCCACTCAAGATGGAAGTAGTATATCTTACCCTGCTGTTTTAATGGCCTAGCTCTTCATCCATAACTACAGTTTTGAGAGCTGCATGAAAGAGTAAACATATATGAGGTCTCCACCCCGGCTTATCATACAAGAATGAAATGAGACCAATTTCAGTGATATAGCATTTCATTTGTGAATAGTAACCAGTCTGTTTATTAAACAGCAAAGTTGGAAAGTGAATTGATTAATTCACATTTGGCTTGTTTAATTATGAACATTCATGGGTGGCTGCTTTTCCCAAAATCAGCCTAGGCCAAGGAACATGGACTTTGATGCAAGTAAGGAAAATGAGCACATCTTCCCCACCATTAGATAGAAAGCATTGGCCATAACTGGGCATGCAGTGTGTTAGACCTGTCAGCCTTAGGGTGGTCTTCCCCCACACATTTTGCCTACTTGCCTCTATCTTGTTTGGATTTTTGCTCTGTTAGCCTTGAGACTCTGTGCACTTTATCACTGCTAACCAGTTCTGAAGTGCATGTGCTCACTCCCCTAAACATGGTTTGATTGGCCTATTTAATTTCCATGTCAGTCCCTTGTAGAATGATATACCATATACCCAGGGCCTGTAAATTAAATGCTAGCAGTGGGCCTGCAGCACTTATTGTGCTACCCACTTATGTAGTACCTTAAAACTTGTCCCAGGCCTGCCATTGCAGCCTGAAGGCAGTGTCCCCTCTGCCATGTCGACTTGGCACTTTAAATCCCTTGCCAAGTCTTAAACTCCTCTTTTATTAAATATGTCACCCCTAAATTGTGCCTTAGGTAGCCCATAGGACAGGGTGCTATGTACCTAAAAGGTAGGACATGTACCTTTTACTTTTGCATGGTCTAGTTGTAAAAACCTCCCAGATTCGTTGGGTAACATTGGGAGTTTCTTATTAAAATTTTAATTTGTAATTCCTAAACCAGAGGCACAAGATATGTCATGTTTGGTATCTATGAACAGGTAATAATAATCCCTCTTTACTGGTAAAGTCAGACTTATTATTATAAGTTTGAAAATGCCACTTTTAGAAAGTTGGCATTTTCCTACCCTTAGACCTATGTGCCTGTAACCTGCCTTAGGTCACATGACTAGGTATAACTGACAGTTGGGACTTTGTGAATTCACCCCATTTAGTCACACAATGGGGGGATTAGCAGATCTTGAGTGGGCCACTAACTGACTTGATGGGGGAGAGGGGAGCTAAGCACAGCCCCACTTGCTGGGTTCCGTCATGACCAAATAGGTAGGCTTAACAACCCTGTATTGTCCCTGTATTGTCTGAGCAGCCAGCTAGGAGACGGAGCGGGGGAGGAAGGAAATTCCTGGAACTTCAAAGAATCCCTCTAGAAACTTCTCCCAACTTCAAGGAGCAAGCCACCAGGGTATAAAAATAGGGATGTCAGACCTGCTCCTCAGTTCACTACTGAGCCTGCCGAAGGACTCTCAGAGTACTGCCTGCTGTTGTGACATGTTGTGCACTCTGCCAGACTGCTGTTGCACCTGGAAAGACTGCTTTGCTGCTTGATACCTGCTTGGAACTTTCAGAGGTCAGCCCTGCTATAGAGCCTTGCATAACCACCTGCACCCAGGACTTTAGAAGTGTCTCCAAGGGCTAGTTAAGCTGGTCTCCTGTTCTGAGCCACAGGGACAAAACAGGCTTGGCTCCCACCATCTTAAACCTGCTCCTAGACCCAGCCTGAGTGAGTCTTGAACCCCCAAGAGGTCTCTATCCATTCCTAGTGGCCATTTTCCAAAACTGAGGACTTAATATATTGAACTTTAACTTTACAAATTCAGAACTCTGGTTCTACTAATTGGATTTTCACAGATTTGGTGTGAAATAATGCATTAAGTTTTCTCTAGTTTTTTAAATTGGTTTGGGATTTTTATTTTATTGTATTGCTGTTTGTGTACTGCATGAATACTTAACATAGTGCCTCTAATTTGAACGTGACTGCTTTTTGTGCCACGCTACCAAGGGCAAAGCACAGGTTAAAGCAGTGAATTTTTGTGGTTCACCCCGTAAGGGATTGTGGCTATTGCTTGACCAGGGCTCATACCCCAGTCAACTAACTATTGTGTAGTCATTTTAGTTATAGCTCCATATGCGTTATTTTAGCAAACTAGGCCTGCGTCTGTGCACTTTAACCTAGATATATTTTATTCAGCTTTGTTTATTATTTTAACAATAGCCACATTTGTGGTCTTGTTTTATTTATCTCTATCTAGCTGTTCTTTGCCTAGGTCAACAATGTGTTCTTAAACAAGATATTTCTTTCACTCTGTGCTTTTCTCAAGGCTGCAGTAAGATAGGTTGCCGGTAAACGTGGTAACGCTTTGTCTTTAGTGTTCATAGACACATATGTAGGGACATATTCTCAGAACATCAACTGTTTTATAAAAACATGTCCTTGTCCCATAAACATGAGAGGGAGATTCCAGCCATATGACCATGACTGTATGCTGATTGTTGAACGCTTCGCTACAGCTGCTTCCGTAGGCTACAGGCCTCTTGCTCAGGTATGAGAGATGATGTCTTCCCAGGGCAATCTGAGGGGCAGAACTAGAGCTTAACATGCTGTGCTTTAATATAGCCTAGGTAGAAACTATTTTAATGACTCTAGTGACACCATGGTAGCGTTATTTTTATGCTTTACTCTCTTTGTCACAATTTTAATCATGTCATGCTTCATCGTCCTGGTTCTTGAAGTACATCCTTTATTATCTAAGATGCAGTTGCTTCATTAAATTCTTATTGAAACATATGCTGCCTCTGATTGTCCTTGTACATGTGAGACTAATGCAAATGATAGAAACAGATGTGATCTGAGTGACCATGATTTCCCTGGCGAGTCAATTGGGTCATGTGCTTGGCTGCTCAATCATTTCTGCTCTTGGGTAGAGATGAGGCACTGCTAGATAGCCGGAGCAAAACCCGGATTAGGCCAATAGGTGTCTCCTGTAGGGGGTTAGACTCAGGCCCTCCCACACCGCAGGTGATTCTGCCGCTCAAATCCAGTAGTCTCATTAAAATAATGAGAACCTACACGACACAACAACCCAGTTTCTCATACAGTGGCTCCCTCACATCCCTGGGCTTTGATGCATTTGTACCTGTAGCACTATTGCTAACTATGGGCTTGTGCAATTAAGATAATATTAGAACAACATTTCAGAAATTAAATGGCCCATCCTGATTCTCATACAGCCTTACAAATGGTCCCTCAAATTGTGTCCAGAGAGAACACTGTTTCAGTAAAAACTCTTTCAAGAGAAGTGTCTGACATAGAAGCATTTTTGCAGAGTCTTGTGAATGGTGCAACTATTTGTGAGCCTATTTCTTCTGATTTATTAGCCACCAAAGGTCACGGGATTTAGTTTGTTATGGCTACTGGAATTATGAAGCACCAGATTATGTGGTAGGATTGGCTTAATTATGCAGCAAGAAAAAAGGTAAATTGTGCATTGTAATGTGGCACATTTTGTGATAGTATTACTTCATTATTTTGTCATTTTTACTCATGTTAACACTATCTGAGCAAAGGTTTCACCTCATTAGTGCCAATTCAACACCCAAATATAGCAGTACACAGCAGATAGGGGACCAGTAAACCTTTCCAAAAGGTCTTCCACTGCGTAGAAACACATGCTGTCAGCTTTCTAGCTACTTTTCAATAAATTTGAGAAAGAAACTTTTTGTTCAAATCTGCAGATTATGCAGCAGATGATGGATAATGTGGCAAATTAGGCTAATCCATAATTGTGCAGAAAATGTTGCAGACCTAAACTCATATAATTAAGTATACCTGGTTATATGACAGTTCCACATTTAAACTGCAGTAGGGCTTAAACCCACTTATCTACCTTGAAGTTGATTGTTAAGGGCACTATGATAAGGTTTCCACGAGTGTCAGTAAAAATGTGGTCTGTGGAGATGTGATCATGTATGTATGAATGAAAAATGTATGTATGGGTAGCTGATAGGCTGTGTCATTTACACTTGTGACAGAAGGCATACCTCAGGCTCTCACTATGTATGACACTGTTACACGCATAAAATAAAAATATAGACTTTTTTTATTGAGAGAACATTAAAATGAAGAAAAATGATTCATAATATAAACCTTCTTCACTCCAAATTGCTTCCAGTTAAAAAAACGTACTGTTTTTTTTCTGTGAAACAGATGGCTCTGTGACTACCGGTCACTGGGAGCTAAGTGCCTGCTGTTTGCAAATGTAACAACTTTAACTGAAAGTAGATTAAATTGAAGAGTTAAATTTATGTTTATAAGGATTCCATAAAACTCTTCATTTGATATCTGTATGGTGGAGAGACTTGGCTCTCTTCCCCCGGCGACAAGGGTGGCCCTGAATGCATGGTGTGGTTCCCTGCGGTGTATGGGGTGGTGGGGAAGGCTGACTGAGTAGACGCCACTGTGGCACGGCAAAGTGTTGCAATTGGAGGGCTTTAGGAAATGGAAAACTATGGGGATCTCTACTTTAAGAGATGTGATGAGTGGCACGGTCCTCAAATCATTTCAAGAGCTGCAGCTTCAATGTCAGTTACATCATAGCCAATTTCATTGCTACCTTCAACTTCGCCTCGCCATTATCCCCTACAGTGGACACCTTGAGGCCTTCTTTGATTTCAACCCACTTGAAGGCACACTCCTCCTAGGGGATCGAGGCGATCATAAATCGAGAAAATATCTCACCCACTTGTTTTTATTAGCCCACACACATTGTCCACCCTTAGAACAGAGAGGGAGACAGATAACAATGCCCTAGAGGATGAGGACTGGAATGAGGCTTTGAGAGCGTCTCGAGAGGCGACCATGTCGGCTCACCTCTGACTTAAAACACTTAAATATCTCTACAGGGCTTACTACCCGATATATGGTCTATGGTGCATGGGAATGCTGGGTCCTCATTGTGCCTGCAGTGCCAAACAGACAAGGGCGCGTTCCTACTCCCAATATGGAACTGTACAGTGCTAAACATATTTTGGTGTATGGTGACCTCCTGTCTTAGGGGACTTCTTCCCTGGACAATATAATTGGACCTAAAATTGATCCTTTTGCATGTCACAGATGGTCTTGGGGGGAATATATATAAAAGGGTTCTCCATTTCTTGGGACTATTGCTGGCAAAGAGACCTTGCTAAAGCATGGAAAGCCGAGACCCCCCTTTCTTTGAGGTATGGAAAACAGGACTAGATCAGTGCATGGGGATAGAGGTTGCAGTATATCAGGCGAGCGGTCCCCATAAACACCCCAAAATTTGGGAGAGCACTTTTAGCTCATATGTTGAGGAAGCAATCCAGATGTACGGGGATAAAGGAAGGGGAATTGGGACGTCAAATTTAAATTTTACTTATTGTGGACTCTATGACTTGCTGTTGGGTAGCAGGGTGGGTCTTACATGCAAGTTTTATGTTAATGTTTATGGACACTTGGATTGCCCTATTCCTGTTGTATTTGGTGGCCTTGATGACCATATTTTTCTGGTAAAACTCAATAAAATCTGTTATGAAAAAAACTATTCATTTTAATCTTCTCCCATTTAAAAGTGTTTAATTTACAAACAGCAAGTATCTTGTTCCCAGTGGCCGCAAGGCATGGTACCACATTTAGAATAGAAAAATACGTTCATGTTTTTGAATGAAAGAAATTAAAAGCAAAGAAAAATGTTTCATAAGACATAATTGGCAACTGAATTAAGTTAACTTAATGTTTACTCTTCATGCTATTTTTCTACCATTGAAAAGCATCTACACACAGCATCTTATTCTCATGCTCTCATGTTTTCCTGGACTAGAATTTATTTTAGTATTTTAAAACGGAGCCTGGCACCTCACATTGGGAAGGCCCTGCTTTCCGCAGCCCGATGGCAGGACTCTGGCAGGACAGGTGCTGGGCGCTGCCAACAGACATAACCCCAGCCCCACAGCCTTAGGCCAGGGCTCCAGTTCTTGGCTGCTCCTAGTGCCACTCCAGCCTTGGACAAGCAGCAAGTTAGAGCCCCAGAGCATTCTAATGCACAGTGTGTCACTAAGCGTGATTCTAAGCAGTATAAGATAGGTGGTGCTGCACCTATTTTGACACGATTTAGAGGCAGGAGCCAAAGCAGGCAAGAGCAGCTGGGCCAAAATAAATAAATAACATAGAGGCCTGCATGCAAACTGCAATGAGGCTTAAGCCTTAAACACCACTAACATAAATATGTGTTGCATTTACATTAAAAAATATAATGACTTCTTTAGCAAAATAAGGCAGCAAGTTACTCCAAGGGTGTCAGTGGCCTACTGGTAGATCGAGATCAACAAATTGGAGACACCTGGGACTGTATTGCATATACAGTGCACTTTACCTGTTTGCCATGCGTAACACTCTTAATAGGTGCACCATGTGCAAGCAGGGATATTCTGCCCTATTACCATGAATATGCTGCCCTAGGTGCAGTCGTGAGCTCGCATTGCCCTGGGTGCGGTGCATTTAAGTGCAATATGGAATGGCTGCTTCAAAGCCATTCTGTGTTTCACTGTGCAGGTGGCAACCCATCTGCACTTTAAAGAGGAAAGAGACATCCCCTTTTAGGTGGGTGCAGTGGGTGAATGCACCCGCCTACAAGGGGATATCTGAGGGGGCCCATGGGACACCCTTTCTCCCCTCCAGAGGGCACACTTTCAGTATGCCTCCTAATGGGATATTTGCCTCTGCCTTCTTGTCCATAATACAGTGCAGAACAGAGGCTTTTTTAAAGAGTGAGGAGCCAAGTAGCCCTCCTCCCCAAGCCTTATTAGGCCCTGGTGACCCCATCCCCCATGTTCTTTTTTTCATCCTTTTTTTTAAGGGGAGGGTGGGTCAAGTGGCCCTCCTCCTCAAGCCTTATTAGGACCTGGGGACCCGCCCAACATGGCCATTTCTTTAATTAAAGACGAGAGGAGCTGCATGGCCCCTCTACCTGAACCTTGTTACGCCCTCCCTTTAAAAAAAAAACGTTGGCCCCATGTGTAGGCTCCCCAGGGCCTTAAGGCTCATGGTTGCTCGGGGATGGGGTGGGGCACTTCCCCACTCCCCATATTGAATGGTTTTGGCCCCAAGGAGAGCTCCCCAAGGTGAGGGAGGGCTCATCAGGGGTTATAATGGCTAGAAAGGGGGCAACACACCCCCTCCCATTCATAACAGAAAGCATCCTCAGCCATGATTTTGGTTCTTTTTTTTTTTTATTTACAATCCTGCAGGAGTCCTGTGGGGTTGCAGCAGAAACTGACTTTTTTTTTATTTTGATCCGGGTAGTGTCCCAGGGACTCCCCAATGTGGCCTAAGGGGGCATGACATACCCTGCCCCCTTGTTTTTTTGTATATATATAGGACAGGGGACTAAGTTCCTGAGTCCTGTAATGGCTGCCAGTAACATTTTTCCAATGTTGCTGGCACCTAATCCGAGCATTGACTTGCATATGTATTTGGGTGCCGTTTGACGAATCTTCACGAAATTTTCCCAAAAATAATTCCCAAGAATCTTGTTGTACATGGGAAGTTTCTGCCCCCGATTGGACACAATTATTCATGGTAGACCATGCAAACATACCACAGCCTGAAAAAAGATGTCCACAAGTGTCTTAGAAGTTGGTGAGCCCGGCAATGGTGTAAAATGGGCCATTTTGGAAAACATATGTACGGTAACCATAACTGCAGTATAACTGTGGTCTATTTTAGGTAGTTCTTATATAAAATCTAAGAAAATAGTATGCCACAGGTGTGGAGGAGTGGGTAATGGATGCAATAAGCTAGCAGGTCCTTGATGTAGATTTTTATTTTGAGCACATATGGTACATAATTGTCGAACTGTTTTGCATCAATCACTAGTGTAAGCCACCATAAATGACTCCTAACCAATTCTACCATATTTTTTTCTCCTGGATGCCCTACCAGTATATGGTTATAAGACCAATACAACGCCTGTTGCTATAAGAGTGCGGTGGGAACAAATAAACCATTCTGTGCATAATATGCATTGTTTAGCATCTTCTTATTCTGTTTATACAGAACCTCCTGTGCTTCGCTAGTTTGTTGTGCTGCAATTACATCTGCTAAAAATGATTATTCAGACATTATTGCCCCTAAAATACGATCAGAGGGTATGACTGGAGGGGATTTGGTTTCCTGCTCTTCAACTTCATGACTGAGACGTGACAATGCATCTGCTTTCCCATTCTTTCTCCTGACTTGGAATTGAATTACAAAATCATAGGTGGTAAAGAATTGGGTCAAAAATAGCTATCTCAGAGACAGACCTCTAGCTGACTTCAGGAATTTGATATTTCGGTGATCAGTGATTACAGTGACAGTATGTGAGGCACACTTTAAATAATGCGGCCATACTTTAACAGCTAAGAGCTCTTTATCACCACAGAATAATTTAATTCGGCTGGACTAAGTTTGTGAGAAAAATAGCCTACTGGGTGTAGTTGACCTATTTCTTTCTTTCTCTGTGATAAGACCCCCCAACTTCTAATTGGGATGCATCTGCCTCTAATAAGAATGGTTGTGAAGTATCGGGATATTTCAGAATGGGGGCATTGATAAGGGCCTTTTCAAATTGCTGAAAAGCCTGTTTCTCTGCCTCGGTCCATTTGAAAACTACTCCTTTATTAAGCAACTGTGTTATGGAGGTTACCTAGGCGGAAAACTGATCTATAAATCGCCAGTAAAAGTTGGCAAGCCCTAGAAAACTCTACACTTCCTTCACTGTTTTAGGAGATTTTCAATGCAAAATAGCTGCAACTTTTTGTGGGTCCATACTAACTCCTTCCGTAGAGAGAATATATCCTAAAAAGGACACTTCAGAAGTGTGAAACTCGCATTTCTCTAATTTGACGATGAGATTATTATCTTGTAATTGCAGCAGCACAGCTCTTATGTGTTTCTCATGGTCTGTCATGGAAGAGGAGTATATGAAGATATATTCAAGGGAAGCCAACACATGCACACAACCAAAAACTCCCTCAATACTTAATTTATGAAGAATTGGATGGCAGCGGGGTGTTACGGAAACCAAACTGCATGACCAGGCATTCATACAAACCAAACTTAGTATGAAATTTCATTTTTCACTCATCTCCCTCCCTCCCTCAAACTAAGGGCCTCAATACAACCCTGGCGGTCAAAGACCGCCGGGACTGTTCTGGAGTTTGTACCGCAAACAGGCTGGCAGTACAAACTCGGGGATTATGACCGCGGCGGAAGCGCAGCAGTCGCACCGACAGGACTGGTGGTTTCCAGACACATTGGTCCCAGCGGTTGTAATCCCCCAGGACAGCGCTGCTTGTGGTAGGAACAGCCATGAAAAGGCTGGAAGAAAGGTGAGTCGCAGGGCCCCCGGTAACCCCTGCCACGGCCCCATGGAGCTTTTTACTGTCTGCTATGCAGACAGTGAAAAGCATGATGGGTGCAACTGCACCCGTCGCACCGTCGCACCACTGCAACACCGCCGGCTCCATTTGGAGTCGGCTCCCGTGTTGCGGCCGACATCCCTGCTGGGCCGGCGGGTGGAAACTTGGTTTCCGCCCGCCAGCCCAGCGGGGATGTCTTAATGACCACCGCAGGAGTGTGGCCGCATTGGCGGCCGCACAGTGGATACAACTTGCCGGGCGGCAAAGTTGTAATGAGGGCCTAAGTGATAAGTCTCTCTCAGATTTAAGTTAGTAAAGGCCTGTGCATCCTTTACTTGGTCTATTAAACTGGAAATGAGAAGCAAAGGATATGACATCATTGAGATCTTTATAGACGCGTAACTCACCCCCTTTCTTTGGTACAAATAATAGAGGGGATGAGGGTGGGGAATGGGACGGTCTGATAAATCCTATGCCTAACATTTCATCTAGATATTCCCTCAGATGGATGTTTTCTTTCTAAGTTAGTGCATAGATCCTGCTACATCCAATGCAATAGCAAGAACAAAATGTGATCTTATTACTTTTCCTATCTATGTCTGGATTATGGGTCTCCAACCATGAAATACCGAAAATAGCCTGGAACTGCGGAGCTTATTGCAGATCAAATTTAATCATCTCCGTATGAGTTTGCTGATTGTCAAACCACAAGACAGTAGTAGAATGTGTTATAGGACCCGACTTCAGGGCACTACCATCAATAGTTTTCACTTCATTCACCTGACCTTTCTGTTCACATAGAATACTATATAATGAAGCAAGGGATTGGTCGATAACATTCCCCATGGACATTCCCCATGGCATCTGAGTCTACTGGTACTTTGAAGCAAAGCGCTCAGTAAACATGTGGAAGAGGGAAGCAGCAGGATGCTGATGGGAGCAGCACAAAATACGAGCGAGCACACCACAGGAAAGCATAACAGGTAAGTATGGGGGAGGCGAAGAAACACGCAGACAATGAGTAGGCATCCCGATGCAGTGCACAGTCTTAAAGATAACACACTCGACCCCTTAAAGCAGGGGTTTTCAAACTGGGGTGCGGACCACCCTATCAGGGCCTCAAATGATCCCAGGGGGTGACAGGCACTGGCCAAGAGACACAGTATGCTGATAATAGGGCTTTGTTTTGAACAGAAAAATCCTACAGTCATTTAGAGAAATAGAGTCAACCATTTGATATCAAAATGACAAAAATTCAATCAGATGAACCAGAGTCAGGAATTTTTAAAGTTTAAAGTAGAAAATAGCTCCTAAAAGATCAAAGCACCAAACGCTGACATCCAGTTGCGCGAGACCAGGGCTAAATCAAATGTTATGGCAGACCGCGACTGAGTGTGGGTCAGATACATGAGGTGGTTTCGGCCCTGTCTTTGCTTACCTTTGGACTTAGAAGAAATTCTGGAAGAAAATGTCCAAGAAGATAAAGTTCACTGGACCAATAAAGCTGGCGGTGTTAGAAGAGGAGGCATCATTGTCACAGGGCCTCTGGACAAAGTAGTGGTGAAGAGTCCTTCTTTCGAACGTAGGGCTTGATTTAAAGTTTGGTGGAGGGATTACTCTGTCACAATGGAGAGGGACATCCCATCAGCCGAAATATAAATTCCATAGGATATAATGAGAGGCCAAAAGTATCTTTTTTGAAAATCAAAAATCTCCAAGGGGATGGCACTGTAGGCTGTATCTGATGTTGTTTCCACTTGGCCGGATGCCCCTTCTGCAAGGAGCCACTGAACAAGATTTGCTGCTGCAGAGAAGAACACTGTGGGAGCTGCCTGGAAGTCAAGCTGATGATGATGCACCTTGGGAAGATCGATGAGCAGGTATGTTCGAGTCTCCTCTCGGTTCTCAGAGCACTTTTTGGGCAAAAATGTTCTCAGTTTCAAGTTCTGGCTTTGGGCTATCTGGGCACCTTTAGTTCCACTTCCAAGGATCAAGGTCTGGAGAGGCACCACTTGAAGGGCCAGGAACACTAAGGCAGGGCCAGATGAGGGTTCAAGATAGTTGAAGCCTTTTTGTCCCTGAGGCTCTGATCAGAAGACCAGCCAACTAGCCATTACAGTCACTCTGGAATTCCTGGATTTCAGTAGAAGAGCAGGCCAGACTTCTATGGCTTAGGGCAGGCTTCAGGCAGTATGACAGTTCTTCCTGTTGCAGTAAAGCAGTCTTCTGAAGTACACAGCAGGTCACAGCAGCACGCAGTTCTCTGAGAGTCCTTCTGAAGATCCAGAAGTAATCTGAAGAATGGGACTGAGAGCCCTAATTATATACCTGACACAGCGTTTGAGGTGGGAGAAACTTCTGGGGGTTTCTTCTCATAGACGTACCTGGAATTTCCTGCCTGCCTGCCCTGGTCCCAGCCTGTCTGAAGGCACAACAGGCAAGTGTGACGTTCTTTGTGTGAGAGCAGGGCACAGTCTTTTGATGTTCAAGTGGGTCTGTGCACAGCTACGACCTCCCCATCCTGCCTGTCCTGTCAACTTGCTAGCCACAGTAAATGAACTATATTATTCACCCCTCTATCATGCACAGTGTTCTCATAACTGAAGTCATTTGTGATTACCTAGTCCCTCAATTGTGTGGCTGTCTTGAAGGAATACACAAAGGCCAGCTGCCAAATACACCCAGACATGTGATCCAGAAACAGGATGCAGACACCAAGGGGCATATTTATACTCCGTTTGCGCCGAATTTGCGTCGTTTTTTTCGACGCAAATTCGATGCAAAACTAACTCCATATTTATACTTTGGCGTTAGACGCGTCTAGCGCCAAAGTTCATGGAGTTAGCGTCATTTTTTTGCGTGAACACCTTCCTTGCGTTAATGATATGCAAGGTAGGCGTTCCCGTCTTAAAAAATGACTCCGATGCATATGCGTCGGATTTATACTCCCGGGCAAAAATGACGCCCGGGAGTGGGCGGGTCTAAAAAACCTGCATTAGCGCCGGATTTTAGCGCCTGGGTCAGGGCAGGCGTTAAGGGACCTGTGGGCTCAGAATGAGCCCAGAGGTGCCCTCCCCTGCCCCCAGGGACACCCCCTGCCACCCTTGCCCACCCCAGGAGGACACCCAAGGATGAAGGGACCCACCCCAGGGACATTAAGGTAAGTCCAGGTAAGTATTTTTTTTTTTTTGTGGCATAGGGGGGCCTGATTTGTGCCCCCCTACATGCTACTATGCCCAATGACCATGCCCAGGGGACAGAAGTCCCCTGGGCATGGCCATTGGGCAAGGGGGCACGACTCCTGTCTTTGCTAAGACAGGAGTCATTTCAATGGGGGATGGGCATCGTAAAAAAATGGCGCAAATCGGGTTGTGGCGATTTTTTTGCCTCAGCCTGACTTGCACCATTTGTGGACGCCCATACGCCATTTTCCCCCTACGCCGGCGCTGCCTGGTGTACGTCGTTTTTTTTAACGCACACCAGACAGCGCCGGCGGCTAACGCCATTCAATAAATACGGCGCCCGCATGGCGCTTCAGAATGGCGTTAGCCGGCGCTAATTTTTTTGACGCAAAACTGCGTTGGCGCAGTTTTGCGTCAAAAAGTATAAATATGGGCCCAAATAATTAGAACAATAACATGGTAAATTTCTAAACATTGCATTTTCCTCAATTTGACTTAAAATATCTGACTTTACTATTGAGGGGGATTTTAAATTTCAACTCCTCAGGCAACAAACATGACTTTCCCACTTGTTCCCAATCGAAAGGTAACCCAATGTTATCCAATGAGGTAGGCCTCACAGTAGTGAAAAATAAATAAGTTTGAATTACTCACAAACTACTGAACAAATTCAGATCAAATAACAAAAAGGACATTTTCCAGCCCATAAATCTATATTCCTGCCAAGTGTCATGTAAATCCATTCAGCTATTTTGATGCTACATCTAAGTAAAAAGTGTATGGAAAATGCATTGGTGAAAAACGTGCTTTGCCCCCTCCCACCCCCCCCCCCCCCCATTTTGCTTTGCACCACTTTAACTAATCACCATGAAACTTTGCATCATCAACCAATGTAGAAAACAAGGAATAGGTCCAAAAATATTCGTAGAGATTGGCAAAGTTGTTACCAATCAAAAATCAAACATACAAGGAATTCCTATCCCTCTGCGTTATAACTATAACTACACAGTGGTTACATATTACACATATTGTTTGTTTCAGAGTTGCCAGTGGTCCTGTGGTCCACTGCATACTTCCCAGCAATCTTCTGTTTTAAATTCACATTGGGGAATGATCCTGAAGGCACATTTTCCTTTTTACAAGTGGTTTACCCCTTCTCCCAACTTGGGTGTCACTAACATTTTCATGTTTTGCAACCGGATTTTGGCAGCAAAAAAAGAATGCATATCAAATTGATTCAGTATTTGGAAGAGCTGCGAACGAAGAGCCCCTTTTATATGCGGATTGGTATCCATTTGGAATTTCATTATAGGAGTAGGAAACCTTTTAAAATGGGATTAGAACATAGCGAAGACCATTTTAACAATCAGAAACACTGAATCAGAGCATTTGCAACGTTAAAATGCTTTGTGCATCTGGGCTTATGTGCTGTTAAAGAGCTTGTGTTGCGGAAAGGTATGGAAAATACAGAACTTAAACAGGGATAATTTTAACTTCCTTTCACTGCCTTCATAATCTCTAAAATGAGGGGTCGTCAAAGCAGTGCCAGAGGTACCCGATTGTCAACCCTGGGATAGCTGGTGGTACCCATCCATACCTCTTTGTGGCATCCATGTGTTTGCGCTGAACTGAGTCCCATCTGCATTACAAATATCCGCAGATCCTAATTCAGTGAATCAGTACCACCTTTTATGAGAACACACATATTTATTTGCACCATATTCAACTTAAGTGAGTAGAAGAAATCATAAACAAAGCTCCTTTTCCTCAAAAGGGAAAACTAAGGGAAAACTAAATCAGCAAATGGAACTATCATAAGTGAAGATTCTGCTTATGTTTCTGAAAAGTCATTGGAGCATCAATTCAGTCATGCCATGTGCCTTCAAGGGGCTATCCCGTTACAAGGAAACATCTTGTCCTTTGAAAGTGCCCATCCAGTGAACGATGTCACAGTAAGTCTTAGAACCCAAGCAAACACCATCAAACAAAGGAACATTCTTGAATGCCTATTATCTGTCAGTGGCGTGGCAAGGCTGACAAGTCCCCTAAAGTAAGAAAATAAATGACCATCCCTTACTCGTTTGGCATTAAACAGCCCTTAATTTAGGGAGGCGGTGAGAATTCCCACCCCTTGGCCCTAATGTCACTGCATTTGCTGCATTATTAACAGCTACGCTTACTTTGTTGGTGATAGTCAATAATGCAGGACTGGGTAAAGAGAACTGTTTTTTTTTTTTTTCTTCACTGGGTGGACCTTTTCGCAATCCTACATCACCATCAATCAGGAAAAATACGGCTCACTGAATGACCCTTTGTTAACATTCTGTTTGTTACAAACCTATTGTGAGATCATTCACAAGGTAAAGCTAAATAAAGCAATTAAAATATAATTGGTTGAACTGATCACAAGTAACCACCTGGCTATGCCTGTAATAGATAGAGGACATGTGATTGTGTTACAGGATTCCAAATTGTATTTGTTTTGATAGTCTTTACTAAAGCACTAAATAGACTCTCATTCACGGAAGTACATAATGAACATGTCTCCTGCAACAGCTGCACATTTGAAATATTAATACGAACTTCACTGTGAGGGCGGCTCTCATCAGCATTGTTGGCAGACTTAAAGAGGGCTAGCGAGATCGGATATCCCCTCAGAAAATACGCCCGCTGTTGAGTTGTATCTATGCCAAATGTCTTCACAATAGTCAACAAATGTGTAACTTTGTTAGGACCTACGAAATACCGGATGAATTTGGCCACAGCTCAAAGGTCTGCATGTGCTTTTCTTGGCCCGAGTTAGAGTGTGTATGTTACTTTTTTTAAGTGGTGATCTGTGACCATTCGCGTCTGCTCTCCGTTGCTTCCAGATCTGCTTTTTTTTTTTTTTTTAAGTTTGATTTCGGGGCCTATTCACAAAGGTCTTTTGGAGTATGTCTACAAGTACACCCTTGTAGTACACTTTTTCGTACTCCCCAAAACGTCCATAATGGGACTAAAATAGGTTGGTTCATGGAACATTAGATTAATATTAGTTCAAACAGAAAGGACCCTGCACTATTTGCACTTTTACTAACAGGAAGTTGGATGGTTTGTGGCCGAATCACAAAGGCGTGTGTAAGTGCATACAAGAGTACTCATGTAGTCCTCGGGTTTTTGTGAATTATCCCCTTCCCCTTACACCTAAAGATACTTTTATAATTTGATTTGTAGAAATTCACAAAACGTACTAGAGGTACACCCGGAGAGCCAGCTCAGTTACGGATTTCGAGGAGTATTCCTACGAAAAATGTTTGTATTCCATTTTTTTGTAGGCACTACTTATACAATTGCATAGTGTCAAATGACAGCACAATAATGCAGTAGCCTATTATTTTCTTCTGTGTTTTACTGCACTGGGGAAATACATTTCCCATGAAGAAACTCCTTCAGATACACCCCAGCCGCGAAAAAAGGGATTTACTCCAATCCATGGCAAGTTCAAATTTTAACCATTTCCAGAGCGAAGTGTTTGTTGGCATTCAAAAACTTTCAAGGTGTACCATGCCTTTCATCATCCACTACCCACCCCAGTGTGATATTTACTCCTGCTTAATATGACGCTGCCATTTGGTTACACTATGAGAGTCTAAAATGACTTGAGTGCTAGGTATTATTTTGCCTACACAATGATCTTGCAAATGGATCAATTTTGCTTATAACCTACATTTACCAGCATGAATGGCCTTGTGAATTGGGATAAATGGGTAACAAATATTTATTTCCTGGCTGTTATCACACTTTCACTAACTAATTGTAATGCCCGGTAAGCACTAACATTGTTCTTTCTCCACTACTTTTCCATTTCTTAGCAGGTGAAATAATGTTCGTTCAGTACTTACCATAGCTTTTCAAGTCTGCCTAATTAGCTTTACAAAATAAAGCCATGTGAAGCATGGTGCATCATTGAAAAAACTGGGTGCAATCGAGCAAAACAGCGACCATAGCAAAATGCAATTAAGAATGTCAATAAACGCAGAGAGATAAAATAAAACGCAAATGAGTAACGGTACATAAGAGACAGACTTCTTCAACCCATTTGGAGGCCTAGGGCCTGATTGATAGTTGAATTGCAAAGGAAAATCCTCTGATTTCCGCAGGGAATGATACATTTCGAGGCAATACATCAGTAGTTTCCTCAGCTATAAAGATGGTGGAGACAGTTCCACTGGCGGATTCTGCTTAAAAGTTAGCAATTGCTCCTGAAATTGGAGAGTGCTCTGTTACTGTGGCACTTAAAATCAGAGATCAACCATACACTTAAATGAAAGCGCTACTTCAGCCAAAGTGTTGCAGAAAAACCTCACACCCTGGAATAACACCTACACTGCATTACCTCACATAGATTAAGTTAATGCTATAAACACATTCTTACCAGAAACAATCACACACAGAGATTTACTGAAGAAGAAAAGCTGAGACCTGAAAAATGAAAAAATAAGCATTCAAATGTACAGAGGACGTTCACACCGAGCCATCACTTGGCTCCACACCTCTGCCGTTACTCATCAGGCAAAATGGATAAAAAAACAAAATTAGTGGACTGGCCCCTGCCTTTTCAGGCTTGCATCATTGAGGTTTCTGCAGTCGCCATTAAGAGACAGGAAGAGCGCATTCCCTACTGTTGACTACACAAGCATCTTAGACATAGAGGAGGACCTGCACCACACTTCCTTCCACCCACCCATCACTTCAAAAGTATTTCAATTGATTCTTGCAGGGCATCAGTAATCAATTTCTTCAATAACCTCCACTTCACAGTGCTCACCATCTAAAAGTATGAATATCTGAAAAGTAAGCAAATACCCACTATGACATCCACTGCCTCCCCAAAGCCCATGCAGTGACCTATTGAATGTGGAAGCTTATGTGTCCTTCCTTCAACTGGTTGGTTATCTTAGGGTGAGGATAGAGCACTACTGTGCAATCCTGCTCACCAGTTGTAGAGGCTCACAGAGTACCTGACTCATCCTCTCCACGGTGATGCACCAACCTAAGAAGCTCAGGAACGACAAAACTGTTGACAGCTGCAGTCTCACCAGTAAGATTTGGAAAGAACCCATTCCCTACTTAGCCTGAGCAGCCACCTTAAGCTAGACCTAGAAGCCTTTTGAGCATTACCACTCACAAGCCCAGGACTTTAAAAAGAAACAGACTGGAGCACCACGATGGGGTGCATTGCATCCACTGAACACGTGAAGATTTGCATTTTGTATTGCCAATGGATTAATAACTGACACTCATTGGGGCCTTCAGCGCCATCACCAACAGAGGTCCAGTCTGCATTATGCTGATACTGACGGTGCAGGTAGTGTCAGCCCATAGACACCACCCATCTGCTTTCGAAATGTGGCTAGAGAACTCAATGGGATGTGCAGCTCCTCTTAATAGATGCCCACCGATTGTTCCCAAAACTCTTCTTGACAGTCTTAAAGGGCACCAGTGGAGAAACCTTTAGGGCATTTCAAAGGGTCGTTTTCCCAGAGCACATACTTCAATATTTCATGGCATGGGGGGGTCAGGCAAAAGGATTTCGTTTTCCCAGTGCACATGCTTCAATATTTCAGAGCATGGGGGGTCAGGCAAAAGGATTTCCTCATATGTATGGGACAAAGCATCTATGCAAATGAAGCACGCCCCCTTAATATTGCATAGAATTTTATGGCATCTATTTATGTGGAAATGCTGAAACGTAATACTCCCCATTCTGAAAGGTGGTCACCAAAAGGAGCAATAGCCATGAATTCAGCCAGATTAAATATATGGAGTGATTTCGTTTGGCAAACCTTTTCTGTTGCCCCAGTCCTTCGCATGTTCATTCTCACTGACCCATATTTTATGTTAATTAGGCTATATGCAGCCCACTGCCTTGCTCCTTCACACCAATGAAGACCTTGTTGTACTTAACGAGATGTTAAACGGAAAAATGTAGCCTACGGGCTAGAGCTGGCGACACAGACTAGTGAATCCTGTTCAAATCCCGGCCACGGCTCAACATCATGTGATTTTGGGCAATTCACTTAATCTTCCCGTGCATTCTAATGCGGTTGGACAAAGTTAAAGCTACATTAAAAAATAACACATCGTTTTATTAATGTGCCAAATACACAAGACTGAAACCAGAATACAAGAGTTTTCTCTCTTCTTGTCACTATGTCCTCATGCGACAAATATGTCATCAAGAATGTAACAAATGTCGGCAGCACATCTAATGACACCCTCCTGTTCTTGGAAACAATGCCGACTGAATGAACATTGGCTTGTAGTGACAAGGTGTCCCTTAACACAATCCAGCAAGAAGGGAGTATAACAGCAGAGGGCCGGAAATGGAAGCTTCCCAACACACCGCATTTCCCTGATGGGCAAAATGACATACACACTGTGGACTGATGCTAATGCTTTGTGTTACAATTCCCTCTATTTAGAATTGGAGGTTGTAAATGATCGAAAAGGAGGGAACTGAAAAACGCATTATCATCTTATACCAGAATGTGAGTTATTGACAGATAAGATATGTCAGTCTCTGATGCCAGTAATTCAATATACCATGCCCAGGAAGCATAGAAATATTCTAAAGTTATAGAAAAATAAATCAAAACAATAGCCCACGCAGGATTCTGTCAGTACCAGATGCACATATATTTAAGCAATTTTCATTGAATACTGTATAAAAAAAGAACAGAAAACACATCAGTGTCTCAGGAATTGACCAGAAATGAACCAGATAGTACTTAATGCCTCTAAAACTTAAGCTGAATTAAGTCAGGAAAGTAAACTTGATCAAAAATGCCATGAAGTAGACCTTAATCATTTCAAAGCTTAAAGGCCCGAGGGATGTTTTGGCAGATAAGGTGATCTCCATTGGCCTGGCAGGTGACTTGGTGTCAGGGGACTAATTTACCTGCCAAATTTTGAACTGACAGCCAAGAGGGCGGTCATTTATAAAGCATTGGCAGGAATCGCAATCACAGTGGTTCCTGTCAATACTGTTTAAAGTTTGGTGCACTTCTCTGTCATCATAAAAGAGCTGTCCATTATTTTTTATCTTATTTTCAGAAAGAAAATCCCAATGCACGATTTTCTTTTAGAAAATAAAAAATAAAATGCTCCTTTCACCATCAAAGTTATCTCCCGACCCCCCGGAGCAACATGGCGTCGGTATCGGCGTAACTGCGAGGTCGCAGTCCCGCCCACCAGGAAGCTGAGCGCACAGCCGCCGCCGCCGCAGCGGAGCGGCTGGACAAGCGGCCGAACTTGTTTTCACCGCCGAAACGGGGAAACGAGGAGCCTTCCTCCACCGGGTGCCCAGGTGCCTGGCCATCGCTTTTTAGCGGGAAAGGTAAGGGGAGGCGAGGATATAGCGGCGCTCGGGTAGAGGACGCCGAGCCCCGCATGAGACACAGAGACACAGAGACGGCACAGAGACTGCTTGGGGGTGAACGCGTTGGACCCCCCAGGCAGTACAGGGCTGGAGGCCTTGCCTGGAGACCTGAAGTAACGAGGTGGATCGGTTTGGATAAATTCTGCTCACACCCAGAGTAGAAGAGAGTGTGAGCAGTTCTGAAGCTTGTGGCAACCAGGTACCTGGAGGAGGCAGGAGGAGAGTCCAGCTTACTCCACTTCGCAAGTAACCTGTTTTATTTATGCTAAAGGAAAAGAAAAAAAGGGGGAACATTTTTCGCTAAAATGTGGAGAACCCTAAAAAATCCGATACAGTCTTTATCACCTAATACTATCTGACATTGCCCCTTTTTTTGCCCTGCAACTGAAAAAAAGAGGAGGGGGGTCATCCAAAAAAAAAAAAGGGGGGGAGAGGTATAAAAGGAGAACTAAAAGATCTGGGGCTCTGATGTTTTTGGGTACGCAAGTCAATCCACTTTTGCATCTATATACCCCCTCATGGCCCTGGAAAATCTTGATAAAACAAACAATTTTTGATGCATTATCGGCACCGGCCAGAATAATAGGACTTTTTAGGCTGTTGTCGCATGTATGGAAAACAAAGATGGCACCTAAAGCCACTCGGAATCCTGGAGATAAGACTGAAGGAGTAAAAGCGATGCGTGTTGGTAGAGGTAAAGGAGAGCTAACGGGAGTAAACAAACGCCCGACGGCAATTGCAGCCAAACCAGCTGGGGAAAACATGTTGAGTTTGGGGAAAGATGCTAAGATAAGTGATAGTACTACTACTCCCCCGCTGGAAATTAAGGCAAAAGTCAATCTACTATTACGACTTTTCTTGCAGGTGGGGCGCAAGATAGCCAGTCTGCACATATAACCCCCCCTCTGAAATTAACATGCTAGGGAAAGAACCTACTCTTCTGAGTACCAGCATCAAGAAGGTGTGTACTGTAAACAACGACCCCCTTATTAAACTCAGACAAGGCATTGAGAGTGTGTCAGAGATTGAAGACAATCATAGGGAGACAAGAGAGAAGGAGCTCTGCCCTCCTGCTGGGAACAAGCAGTCTCAAGTACAACAATTTGACCAGTTTGAGCAACTGGAGAATCAGGGTGGGGAAGGAGTTGTAAGTATATCAAAACCTGCAACAGAAGGAGAGAATCTACATAAGTCTTCAGCAAGCCCTAAAAAGTGGGGCAAAATAACAGGAAAAGACCCCCAATTTGTGGATTGGGGCAAGGATAATAGCGATAAATTCTACTCTCTGACAGTAGAGTCCGATCTCAGTAGCGGCGATCACAGTTTTGGTGGATCTGATGATAGCGAAACATTGGAGGCCGAAAATAAATCGTCAAGTAACGAACCTACAGTGCAACAGCTGCGCCGACATCGGAAATCCGTAAAAATACGACCCTGTTCTCATGAGTCTCTCGAAAATTTGACATCCACGGGTGGTAGGACTCTAAAGTGGGATTATTCCGGTATTGGATTAGCAGATTCTACATCTATAACCAACCAGGGCTCAGTTAATGGTAATAAGGAACCAGACGTAGGGCTCCCCACTTACAATTCGTCTATGATGGGCGCCGAGGCAGGGATGCTGCAGTCAATATATAGTTCAATTAAAGAGCTGCAAACAGAGACTGGGATTGAAAGCCAACGTGCGAGGATCGCTACAAAGAGATTACAGGGAACGGTTCGCAAGGTTGCTAAATCAGCACAGAAATTGAGACTAAGCTATGTTCAATGGAAGAAAGGATAGTGGCAGTCGAGGAGGATGTTGATAATCTTAAAGAGCAGAGCGCTACGAGAGACGAACAATTGACGGATGTAATGTGGAAATTGGAAGATTTTGAGAATAGACAGAGAAGGAATAATCTTTGATTTTTGGGTATACCGGAAGGGCTAGAAGGAAGCAATATACGGATGTATATGGTCAACCTCCTGCGCGTGGCTTTCCCGGAACTGGGGAATTGGAACTGGGAGAATGAACTGCAGCGTGTTCACAGGTTTCCTGTAACCCGGCGGGAGGGGGGTCAACGGGCAGACTCTAAGTACCCTAGAGCTATTCTAGTTTACTTTGGAAATTACTTATTGCGACAGGAGATATCTGATAAAGCCCGTCCTAATACCCCCTGCACCGTGGATGGGGTTACCTTTTTCACTCACCCTGATTTCTGTCATGCCACTGTCGAGCGGAGATGGCGGCTCCGACAGCTTATTAAACCAGTTTCAGATAAAGGCGGGGAGGCGTATCTGCTGGCCCCTGCTCAACTTAAAATAATAATGAATGGGAAAATAAAAGTATTCATTTCGGAAATTAAAGCAAAAGAATACTTGATGGGGGTCGAGTAGCAAAGGGTGGAGATACATAGAAGGCAAAGGTGCTCGGGGATTGGTGGGTGGGCCCGCACATACACAATGCCAATACTCAGGCCATGGGTGGTCTGATTGCTCAACAGGATGGGGGGCCAGTCCCGGGGAGGGAGGAAGCATGGGAGGGGGATGGAGGAGACTGGTCTGGGGTGGAGTGGGGGGAAGGGGGAGGGGAGGAGGGAGGGGGAGAGGGATAGGGGAGAAGGGTAGGAGATGGAGGGAAGGGATAAGAAACCAGGGGAATAAAACGGAAAGGAAAGGATCAAGGGAAGCAAAGGAAATGGAAAGAATAGGAGGAGGGCAACAAATAGAGAAGGGAATTCAAGAAAATGTGCAGTTCGATAATAGAAAGAGAAAAGAAATAAAACAGTGGAGGGGGGAAATAAAAAAAAAAAAGTAAATGGCTAGACTTCGAATCGCCTCAATCAATATATGTGGACTAAATGACCGTCGTGAAAGAAGGAGAGTGGCTGAATAATTAAAGACTTTTAAGGCAGATATTTATTGTCTACAGAAGACACATGTGGAATATAAAAATTCTGGAATTCTTGCCTCGCTTGGTTTGAAAGTGATCGCCCGGTCAGAACAAGAGGTCATAACTAAAGGGGTGGCAATATTAGATCGGACTAATAAATTAAATTTCACCAGGCAGAAGGCGGACAGGGGTGGGAGATGGGTAATTGTAGAGTGCAGTTACGGCCATAGCAGTTTCTCATTATGTTCTGTATATGGGGCAGTCACGGACGACCCAGTAGTTTTAGATCCCTCGCTATTGAGCTAACAGGATGGCCCCCTCCCTATATTCTATGTGGTTACTTCAACTTCAATGGCTCTTGGGAGGGACTGCAGGATATACTAGCACCCACAGCTAAGAAATATCAGGGGCGTAAACCTCGGGTATATAAGGCAATGGTCGCTATTCAGAAAGAATTAGGACTAGTAGATGCTTGGGTGAAACTATGTAAGCCAGGTCCTGAATATATATACTATTCGGCCCCTCATGTGAAATTAGCACGATTTGATTATTTCTTTATATCTCCTGGACTATTAAAGCAGGGTAGGATGGAGTCATACCCACAGGTTATATCATATCATGACCCCCTGGTATTCGATCTGGAATTGGATGGGCTTGAATCAAAAGTCAGGAGATGGACATTTGAAAGAAGGCTTCTTAAGGACCCAGAATATTGTGAATATATGAGAAAGTGGATAGTTGAATTCTTAGGGTTCAACCAGGGATCAGCTCCAGTAGAGATAGTCTGGGATACCTTAAAAGAAGGAATTCGAGGTGAAACTTTGAGTTTTAGCTATAGAAGGCAGAAAAACTCCCAAGATAGAATAAAAGACTTCCAAACAAAGCTGAGGGTAGCAGAAAGACAATTGGTCATAGCTATAGAAACTGGGGAGGGTGTAAAGACGGCCCAGGAGGATGTCGCTATAGTCAAGGCAGTAATGAATGTGGCTATGGCTCAAAGAATAGCAGAGAAATATTTAGCACAGCGCTCACAAGGGTATGAGTATGGAGAAAAATCAGGTTGCTTGCTAGCAATAAGGGCAAGTCAGAAGATAGCATCTGGTGTGATTAGAGAGATTAGAGACTGGCAAGGACAGACAGTATTTGAAGTGGATGGAATTAGGAAGGTGTTTCATAGATACTATACGGAACTATATAACGATACATCGGTGTATCTGGAGGGAGAAATGGTGGAATTTTTACACCCTATTAAGGTAGACAAGCTATCTGGGAGCGATAATCTATATATGAGAGAACAGATAGATATCTCGGAAATTGACAAGGCAATGAGTGATCTTGCCTCTGGAAAAACCACAGGCCCTAACAAGATTCCCTTAGAGTTTTATAAAACTTTTAAAGAATTATTATTTCTGGTAATGATAGAGCTATTTATCCAGGTTCAGAGTGGAGGGGAAGCCCCCCTTCATGGGATATGGCCAATATGGTAATGTTTTTGAAAAAAGGGAAACCCCCCTTAAATCCGGCTTCATATCGGCCGATTACATTAATTAACAGTGATGTTAAAATATATTCAAAAATATTGGCCGCCCGATTATCTTTGGTGATAAGGAAGCTAGTTTTCCCTAGGCAGCATGGGTTTGTCCCAGGAAGGGATACTACCAATCATATTCAAAGAGTTCTCGCACTCTTTGATGCTACGGAAGTAGCAGAGGAACCTATGGCAGTCGCATTACTAGATGGAGAGAAGGCATTCGACCGGGTGAACTGGAATTACCTGTGGTGTGTAATGGAGCGTTATGGGCTAGGGAAGAAATTTATTGTAGCAGTAAAGGCTCTATATAGATCACCGGCAGTGAAAATACAACTAATGGGAGGACAGTCCGAGGGTATCCAGGTCAGGAGAGGTACTAGGCAGGGATGCCCATGCTCTCTGCTCCTGTTTGCTTTATATATAGATTCCTTGCTTAGGCATTTGGAAGAGAACTGCAAGATTTCGCCAATACGCAGGCAGGGATGGGATACAAAAGTCCTAGCATATGCAGATGATATAGCTATATTAACTCCCACCCCTGATTTGGCATTGAGAGAGGTTGAAGAGGAGACGACGAAATTTGGAAGATTCTCAGGGTACCTGTTAAATAGAGCTAAAACGCAGTACTGGCTAATCAATATACAAGCACCCAGGATACGCAGAGGGTGGACCATGCAGTATACTTGGGTATAAATATTACACCAAAAGTAGGAGAAATTGTTAGCTTGAATCTGGATCCCATACTTTCGAAAGCCAGAAAAGATATGTGCAGATGGAATAATTTACATCTGACTATTATGGGGAGGTGTAATATGGTGGAAATGATTTTCCTTCCTAAGCTGTTGTATCTGTTTCGTGCTATACCACTGAGTTTCACAAATTTAAGATCCAAGGAGATAGATAGATTGGTTATGAGATTTATTTGGGCTTATGGTAAGTCTAGAAGAGCAAGTAAATTTATGTCTCTTCCGCGAGAAAGAGGGGGATGGTCCTTACCGAATATAAAATTATATCAAATGGCTGCAGCCTTTCAGTATATGCGTCCACTATGGGGTCCTAAGAGAGAGGGGACCACGGAAGAAGATTGCCCTAATATATACAAGCTGCAGATAGGAGCAGTAGCCAGTGGGTGTTTGGTAACATTTCATGAGCCTGGATATTATAAGAAAACCCGATTTAAGGTAATGGAAGCGGCCTATAAGTGTTGGCGATTATGGTATAAAAAGAAAGGACTTGGTAGATATAATTATTACACCATGATCGAGAAGAATCCACTGCTCCCGAAATATTTAAGGATAGGTGTATGGCAAGTTGGGCCTCCTTAGGTATAGCGAGGTTAGGGAATTTTTTCGATAATTCTGGGGTCAAGTCGTTTGGGGATTTACAGGAGCAGTACGGTTTAGAGCGAAGGGACTTCTTTAAATATCTTCAGATACAAGATTTTCTTACACGGAAAACAGGGGGTGTGCAGGGATTTAGAAGTAATCAACTGTTGAATGATATCTTGGTTAACCCCAATATAGCAATTAGATCGATTTACGCGTTACTGCTGGCAGAACAGCCTGATGATTTAGAAAAGAACAAGGAGAGGTGGAGAAAGAAGTTAGTGGACGGGAGTAATAATTTTATAAGGTCATTAGAGCTGGGATATACTATTTTACTTTCGTCGTCCCTGCAAGCAAAACACTATAAAACCATATTTGACCTGTACCATACCCCAGCCCATCTGGTCAAATGGGGGAGTTTGTCAGGAATAAATTGTCCAAGATGTGGGATGCATGGAACAGACATTGTACATATGATGGCTACATGTGGGGAGCTAATGGCTTTGAGGGAGGGTATTCAAGCCGTTTTGAAAGGGGTTCTGGGATATGATCTGGTTCGTACCCCAGAGATTATGGTTTTAGGAGTCCCTGGAGAAGTGGGTGGCCCACATAGAGCATTTATTTTTGTGGCCATGGCAGTGTATCGAATATGTATATCATCTGCGTGGCTGAATGTACGACCTCCGTCCTGGCAGCAATGGCTGGCTAGATTGTTGTCTGTATATTACTTGGAGATGGCACTATACGAACGTAAGGGGAAACGTGGTAGGAGGAAAGGGAAGGCAATCTGGGGGTCACTTCAGGACTGGATCCTAGCTCATAATGATCAATGTTTAAATTGAAAACCAGATTATCCTCCCCCAATTTAATTTAATTTTAATATCTGGGAAATCACTCTCCGTCTGGATTAGTTGGGCTGATGTGCTTCTCAGTAGAGCTTTAGGTGGTGCCTCCCTTCTAAGGCTCTTTTGTTTATCTCTTTGGTTTGGAATTCTTTTTTTTTTTTTTCATGCAGTGTAAAGTGATGTAAGAGTACATGTGCTGTATTATTCCTTTCCAAATAAAAAATGTTAAAAAAAAAAAAAAAGTTATCTCCCCTGGCAAAGGAACCATTTAGCAGTTTTCAATGCTCTTTATCATCAGGGTATTCTGGAGGTGACGGGCAGTGAAAACTGACCTCTCATTTCGCCCATCTAAATTAGGTGGGTGCAATTAGAAGTCAACCTCTGACAGTCCTTATTCTGTCAGGCCGTCAGAGGGGTTCAATTGCGGTGGAGATGTACTAGTCTACAACTTGATTAAACCAAAAATCTATCCACATTTAAATTGCGCAGGCGGACCATTGCCTTGGCTATAAGCATACACCGGTGCTGCTGTGACAGAGTATGCTTACTACCAACAATTAAATCGGGCCCTTAGTCTACTTTAAAAAATAAAATGATACTTGGGAAAATATAACTGTATGAAACTATCAGTTAAAACTGACTTTCTAAAATGACTTATGTACCACTGTACATAAACTTCTCTTGCACTTATGACTACTTTAGAAAAATGACTTTGGGGGAGTAGGATTTACTATTACCACCCCAAACTTGGCCACTCTGGAATTTAAGGAGATCAAACTCACCGTTCCTATTCAAACTTAGCCACACTGGGGAACGTGTTGGACTTTAGGGAAGTCAGATGAACTACTCCTACTCCAATCCTAGCCACACTGGGGAAAAAGTTGGACTTTGCCATCCTCAGATTTTTTAATTGATTCCAAACTTAGCCACATTTCGGAAAGTGTTGGTTTTTGGGGAGCTCTGATTTACTATTCCCATGGGAAACGTAGCTACATTGGAGAAAGCCTTAGGATCTCATCATGAGTTTGGCGGTCCAAAGACCACTAGACTCGCGGTGGCGGTCAGACCATCACACTCTAGGCGGACTGTCGCACTCCAGGTGGTCCGATGGCCATATTACGACCCTGGTGGTCGGACCACCATCCCCACCAGGAACATGGTTCCCAACGGGCTGATGGCGGTTTGAGCATGATTTCTCTTTCCACCAGCCTTTCCATGGCGGTTCAGAATGGAACTTTGTCACTTTTTGTGAAGAAAAAAGTTGTATTTGGACTTTTTCAACCACCATGGAAAGTCTGGCGCAAAGGGTGTGCAGGGAGCAACCAGGGGTCCCAGCACTGCCCACGACTAAGGACAGCACTGGGGCCTCCCTGCACAGCACCCTTGGAATGCACACTGTCTGGCCTCGGCACCCTCAAGGGAGCTGACGGCAATACCCTAGCATTGTTCCCTCCGGTCTGGACTGTCTGTTGGGAACATGGTAATGCGATGGTCCCACAGGTCAGCTCTGTGGGAACAACATAATATATAAAGGAGTGAGGCAGTCAGGTTAACAGCTGCCTCATCCCTGCGAGTTTGGCACTCGGCTCGTCAGTCCATCAAACTCGTAATGAGCCCCTTAGTCTTTGGAGACCTCAGATTTACTATTCCTTCTAAAAACTCAGACAAATTGGGGAAAGTGTTGGACTTTAAGGAAGTCAGATTTACTATTCCCACTTCAAAAGTTGACACATTGGTGAATGTTTTGGATTCTGGGAAGGTCAAATTCACTATTCCCACTTGAGACATAGAAGCAGTGTGGAAAGGATTGGGTTTTGGGGAGGTCAGTTTAACTGTTCCTACTCCAAGGATAGCCACTTTGGGGAAAGTGTTGGACATTGGCAAGGTTGAATCCACATTCCCACTCCAAACCTAACCATAGTGGGGAAAGTGTTGTACACTAGGAAGCTCACTTCTACCAGTCCCACTCCAAACTAAGTCACAATGGGTAAAGTGTTGAACTTTGGGGACCTTAAATTTACAAACCAACTGTGAAGTCAGATTTTCTATTCCAACTCCATACTTAGCCACATTGTGGAAAGTCTTGGACTTTGGGTAGATCAGATTTACTATTCCTATGCCAAAATTAGTAAGCTTGTGCAAAGTGTTGGACACGATGCACAATTTACTATACTCACTAAAATCTAAGCCTCGCTGAAAAGCTATTAGCATTTAAAGATTTAACATTTACAACACTAAATCAAAAGAAAGAATTTCCTAAAATCAAACACCAAAATAAAAAATAAATCGCTATTAAAAATACAAATTAACAAAATAGTTAAACATTCTGAAATTATTAAGTATGAAGATTAATATACACCTTGACATATAAACAAATTAAAAGACAAACCAGTATAAAATGCAAACATTTTAAAATTAAACCTAGAAATTAGAAAATTTTGTTTCTCACATTATGTACAAACTCATTTAAATATTTTTCTTAGATTTGATTTGATTTTTCTCTGAACTTTTCACTTCTTTTCACTTCTGTGAGCGATGCCGTCTGATCAGTCTGTAAAAATGGAACATTTCAGCATAAGTAGCCCAGAACACCATGTTCAACAGCTGAGACAGTCATGAAAACTATGGTGCAGAATACATCGTCCCCACAGCTTCTCCCTCATCAGTCATCTGTACTCTGCACCGAAAATCTGCCAGCTTTGCCACAGAGCGCAACAGAGCGCCACCATACCTCTATTAAATAAAATGTTAAGTTGGATTTTAAGTTTGGTAAAACAAATCAGCATAACACGTAGATCCTAAGCCAAACCTGGCTTGAAATACTTAAACCGTTTGTTATGCTTGCTACTTATTTTACTTTTGTGACCTTTGAGACATCAGATATTTAGGGGGTCATTCTGACCCTGGCGGCCGGTGACCGCCAGGGTCACCGACCACGGGAGCACCGCCAACAGGCTGGCGGTGCTCCCGAGGGCATTCTGACCGCGGCGGTTCAGCCGCGGTCAGAAAGGGTAAACCGGCAGTCTCCCGCCGGTTTACCGCTGCCCCAGTGAATCCTCCATGGCGGCGGAGCGCGCTCCGCCGCCATGAGGATTCAGACACCCCCTACCGCCATCCTGTTCATGGCGGGAAACCCGCCATGAACAGGATGGCGGTAGGGGGTGCCGCGGGGCCCCTGGGGGCCCCTGCAGTGCCCATGCCAATGGCATGGGCACTGCAGGGGCCCCCCTAAGAGGGCCCCAAAAAGTATTTCAGTGTCTGCTTTGCAGACACTGAAATACGCGACGGGTGCAACTGCACCCGTCGCACCCCTGCAACTACGCCGGCTCAATTCTGAGCCGGCGTCCTCGTTGCAGGGGCATTTCCTCTGGGCCGGCGGGCGCTCTTTTGGAGAGCGCCCGCCGGCCCAGAGGAAATGTTTGAATGGCCGCCGCGGTCTTTTGACCGCGGTGCGGTCATTTGGCGGCGGTACCTTGGCGGACGGCCTCCGCCGTCCGCCAAGGTTAAAATCACCCCCTTAGTGCCAGGCCCACTACAGAGGCCAAAGGACATTTGTAGCTAAGGAATTGCTATCACTTTTTATATCCTTTAGTTTGAACACACATTATTTTTCTCACACTTATTACTTTCCCTGTTATGGGCATCCGCGTCCACTCCTTCATAGGAAACTCACATCATAGTCAGGGAGGTAAGCGGAGCACTGTGTAAATTATATTGGAGTACTTGGTCCCTTGTAAGAGATGGTCTCTGCCAGATGATGCTGAAATCCAGTCACTGGAGTAAACCAGTTGGTCATGGGTGGTGCTGGAATATGAGGGAGAGCCTTTAATCTCCACAAAAGTCATATAGCATCTTGTATTTTAATTCACAGATGACTTATGAATGAACAGTGGTACAACTAGTCACATAAACATTTTCACAACAAAGTAACTGAGTGTAAGCTTTTTAGTAAATAGTTGATCGCCAGTGCTTTACAAGTTTGCCTTTAGAAAAACCATTGGATGGAGGCCCACTGCCTCTTCAAAATGAGGTTGGACTGTACGCCTTCTGTAAGAAGCTTTTCCACTCCTGCATGAGGACAATAAGAAGTGTTTGTGTGTTCTCGAGACTACAACTTAAATCTCTAAGGACAATGTAATTACAATAAATCAGCAACAGAGAATGCATTCAGGGGATAAACCTAACATAGAAATGTCAAATACAAAAAAGGTCAGTAAAGGCATTACAACAAAATACTTTGTAACCATTTAGGCTCCCGTCTGCTCCATGACCTCCCAGACTCAACACTGGCCTCCCTCTGGATCATCATATGCACCATAACATGCCTCGCCAAGGACTTAAAGGAATATGCTTACATCATCCCTACACTCATGGTACTCTACTGACTCCCCTTGCCAACTTGCACTATCTTCAGAACCAGTGACATCATCTACAAAGGCGTCTTAATCAACTCCTGTATATCCAGCTGACAAGTTTGCCACCTCCAGTACCTGGTTGGGGCACACCTGCAGATAGGACTTCACCAGAATCGAGATGATGGCAAGCAGAAAAATAAAAAATAAAAACAAACAGGCCTTCTAAATTTAGGCAACCAGGATCTGGAACAGCATCCCTGTATCCAACAGGACCATGCTCATCTGTGCTCCAATTAAAGAAAGAGCTGAAGACCCAACTCTTCAAAGAACACTTCATAATGAAATAATAGTCGTCCTCTTCTCTAGGAACCCAGCTTTCCTCTGATCGCTAATTGACATTATAATTTTTTTTTAACGTATTTTATTGTTTTATAACATAAAACATATAACACAATGTGCTTCCCCCCCAAGGAGGGCCCTGAAGCTCAACAATAATGTGCCTTGTCAATCTTTGTCGAAAGTTTGTGTCTCTTGTTCTGCAGCTGCTGTTACTTGACATGCAACTTACAGTTTCCACTGAATCACATCATATGCATAAGCATCCCTTAAAGATTCGGCAAACCAAGTTATATGTTATGACTAAAAAGACATTCTTAATGTTTCAATGATATGGGCCTCTCCCTGAGAGGATAGAACTCCCTCCCTCCCCCCTTCCTCCCCGCCTGTCGCTCGTGTGCCTAGTCAGTGCTGTATGTTGGAAGTTTTTGGGGTTCTAGTGTTACTCTGTAGGGTGGTGATCTATGTCTACTAGCATTCAGCCCTACCAGTATGATCCTGTCTCAGGGGATAATTATATTGTTGTGGGTTTGTTTCGGAGGTCTGTACTAATGTTCCTCTTAGTGGAGTTCCTCAGGGCATTTAGGGGAGTTCCGCGGTTAGTGATGCTCTCGCCTCCCATTGCTCCCAGTCTTAAACCAGTGTGCTCCAAGCCCCGGCTCTCTCAATCGGCCCCTGGCCTCTCCTTGCCTCTCGATGTCTTATCGTTTCCTTGGCTTTGGCCCATTTTAAGACGTCCCTTTTCCATGTGTGTATCCGGGGTCCCACTGTTGCTTTCCATGTCATTGCTATTTCTCTTTTGGCCAAGACCAAGGCCACATCTTGGAATTGATTAGTGTTTTTATGTTTGGCCTGATGGCGATAGCCTCCCAACAGACGATGTCTGGGATCATTAGGTATCTCCTACCCGATAGTTTCAGTAAGGAGCTGCTTGATCGTGCGCCAATGCTCGCGCAATGTTGGGCAGCGCCAGAACATGTGGATGAATTCAGCCCCCTCCTCCCTGCATCTGGGACACCTGGCCCCTTGCGCCCCAAACTGTCTCCTAATCCTATCCGGCGTCAAGTATGCTCTGTGTAAGACATAGGTGTTGATCAATTTAAATTGGGCGTTCCTAGAGGCTCACGGGGTCCAAGTCAGAATTTCCTCCCAGTCTTTGTCTTCTATGGAGGTTCCCAAGTCTGCTTCCCATTTTTGCTTAAGAACTGTCAATGGTTGCCACATTGTAGTCCTTATTTTTCTGTAAAGGCAGGTCACTGCCCTGCGTGTTCCCGTGGCACTTACCAAGTATTGAGTCACCTCTGATATGGGGGGTTCCGTTCGCCCAGTTTGCCAGTGTCGGCCCATTGTGTCAGTGAGTGCCCTGTGGAGCAGAAGTGCCCTGCGGGAATTTGATATTGGACTCGGAAGTCTTCAAAGGGCAGCAGGGAGTCGGCTTCATACAGGGCGCCTAGGGTAGTTGCTCCCGACACCTCCCATCTTCTAATTCCTCCCCAGTTCCCTTTATGTGGCAACGTCGGCAGGCACCTTAGTGGTGTCTCCGGCGCATAAGGCCTAAGACACCGTATTTTACAGAGGTGACGTTGTAAACATTTATGGATCACCATTAATGCATGAGGTCCAGAGGCTAATGGGGGGCCAAGACAAAAGATGACCCTTTTCGGCGAGGGTAGATTGGGGGTAAAAGGTGATACCTCGCGATCTTGCAACACGCGGCTCGCCATCCATCTGGTTAGCCATTGCAGTTGACTATCCATAGCCTGCCTGTTCCCCAGATAAATCATGTGGCTATAGAGTTCAATTCTTTAGAGAAAACGCTTGGGATCCATACCGGTAAGGTCGTAAGAAGATATAGCAAGCGGGGGCAGCACTATCATCTTCAGTAGCGGCAGCCTGCCCGTGACTGAAGTTGGCACGGTAGCCCAGAACACCATGGATCCCCGAATGCCCCTCAGAACCTGCTGCACGTTGCCCTCGAACAAGGCTCAGGCACTATAATAAACGTGGACTCCTAGATATGTCAGGTGTCTAGGTTCCCACTGTAGGTCCACAAGGTCAGGGGGGCAGTTTTTCCTTCCATCGTCGGGAATAGGCTGGATTTCTGCCAATTCACTTTTAGCCCAGATAATTCACCAAACTCTTTTAACAATGCCTGAGCTCTCTGCAGATCATCCCTCGTATTCCTCAAAAAAGAGTAAGAGGTCATCTGCGTACAACGCAATGTGATGGGTTTGCTCTGCCAGAGTGATACCCCCATAAGCTCCCCCTGCTCTGGTTATACAAGCTAATGGTTCTATTGCTAATGCAAAGAGCAGAGGGGAGAAAGGGAAGCCCTGCCTAGTTCCTCTAGCCACCCTGTAGCTCTCAGATATAGTGTTGCCTGTGCAGACTCTAGCCGTCAGGTAACTGTAAAACAGTCTCATCCAGGCTATGAATCGGTCCCCCAGCCTAAACCTACGAAGTACTTCATATAAATAGCACCATTCCAGACTATCGAAGGCTTTTTCAAAGTCAATGGCAAAGACTACCGCCTCCTGCTTGTCATAGCCATCGTCATGGAGTAAAGCAAGGAGGTGTTGTATATTCATCGCCGTTTGGCGTTCTGGTATAAACCCAGCTTGGCCCCTATGTATGAGGTGCGGCATGTGGCGCATGAGGCGCAGCGCCAGTATTTTACTCAGTATTTTATAATCTACTGTCAGCATCGAGAGTGGCAGTATGAAGCCACATCTGTCTGGATTTTCCCAGGTTTCAACAATGGGATGATCAGAACTTCACGGGCAGATGCAGGGAGGGTCTGACACACAGCAGCCTCCTCATAAACGGCTGCTAGTCGTGGTCCCAGTTTGGACAGGTAAGTTGAATAGAATTCTATTGGAAACCCATCTGGGCCAAGTGTTTTATTACGCGCCATACTGGCTATGGCCTCTTTTACCTCCACTACCATGATCGGTGCACCCAGTTCTGTTGCATCTTGGACTGACACAGTAGGGAGTGGAAGATGTTGCAGAAAGGTATGTTTCTCTGCCTCTGTCGGCTCTCGCGCCAGCGTCTCCTGGAGCCTCGCTGCCACTGTCCCTCGCCTGAATCGAGGGCTCACGCCTTGTTTTAATCACCTCACCTCGTAGCATTGTTCCCGGTTCTCATCTGTCCCCGCGCGCGGGATGGCCTCCATTTTAAGCAATCCTCAAAAACGTCTGCCAGGCTCTAAGGCACCTCGGGGTCTTGCAGAGTCCCCCCCCCAACTCAGAACCCTTTGCAGGATGGGTATTGGAGGCTAACGGGCAGCCGCGGGTCCCAGAGCTCCCGTATTCCGCTGCCTACTCCATGCAATACTTGGCCACGCCCCCATCGCTCATTGACATTATCCTTACCTTGCCTTTGTTCAGGGATCCACTGTCTTTTGGCAATGTTCTTGCTACACAAATACTACATGCATAAACACACATGCATACAGAGAACCCTGAATACATACATAAATGCCTGCATACATTGACATCAGTAGAGCTGGTCATTGTTATAAAAGGAATGTTTGGGTTAGGTATAGATATGGGGGTGTTCAAAAAGGTAACTTACACTTGTGAATAATTTACATGTTTAATATTATCTTCCCCCTTTGAGAAACCGTACTACTTTTTGCTATTTACAACTTCTGAGTGTAAAGTTACTCAGTTAAGCAGACATACTCTTCCCCAACCCCTGTAACAGAAGGAGGAGCAAAAGTGACAAGTGTAAATTACTTCTACCAAAAAGCAGTAGTAGTAAGTCCAGTACCACACACATGGCAAACCACTGGTACCGCCAGGCCGCCTATAGAAAATAATTAAGGGAAGGACTTAAAATAACAGCCCATCGGAAAAAATGTTTATTAAATAGAATGACTTAGTTCAAATGGTGAAATATAAATAAATATAAATTCATGTTATGAAACTAAAAATAATACATATTTGTTATTGCATTGTACAATATTTTAACAATATTGTTGAATTTCTAACTTAATGTGACATTCATTCTTATGAAAATATATTTGTACTTTAGACGGATGTGTATTTTTTAATTTAAATGTCTTATTTTATTTAATATACTGAACTTATTTACAGATTAAATTCAAAACTAAGTTTATAACGCTGTAGCATTTTCTATTTTGCTCTACATTGAACATGAATATAATTAATTTACATTAATATTTAACATAAAAATATTTTTACTAATTTATTATAAAATTGCATAAACTTTTTAATTTTCCTCATACTTTACCATAGCAAGACCTACAGTTCCCCTATGCTAAATTATAGAGGGAAGTAAAACAAGTGTATATGTTTATTTAACAAAAAAAGTAGCAAAAATATTTTATGTTAAATATGAGCTGGAGCAATTCACTGCTATTCTGGGTCCCTTTTTGGCTGTAATAAATTCAGAAGTACAATTTGTAAATAGCATTGGACTCTTTTGTGGGTAGGTGCATGTCCCTCCCTATGTCCCTTAACCTCCATACACCTCTCCCTACTCCTCCCTAACTCCTCCCAGTTAGTAGTAAATGTGCCTTTTTTCCCATCCACTCCCCCAGTGCCACTGACAATGACAACTAAGTATTAAACTCAAAAATATTGATACGGACACCAGAACACTCAAAATGCAATAGTCCTTATATAAAACAAGAAACCAAATGTTGTGGCATCCCCCTTGAAGCTTATAATCCACGTTGTCCACCTGTTAACCAATTTCAAACAGCCAACACTTGTTGCATCTGGTACAGACTTTTTCAAAGCTATCAGTCAAGGTGCTTCTCAGAAGAAGTAACCAGTCTCAAACGTATTTAAAAATTCCAAGTCTTGTAATGTTTATATATACAAGTAAAAAAAAAAAAAAACATTTTTAATGAAAGGTAAGTGTCAGCCGCGTACACCAAAGAGTAATCAAGCATCACTGCAAATATACAGAGTAAGCCATGATCACTTGAAGTTCCATCTCCGAGAATAACATATACTTGTTGTGCCAGATGAAACATGTGTCGGCTGTTGGATGTTTCCAATGGTAACAACTATACAACTTGGATAATAAACTTCAAAGGAAGGTACCACAACATTAGGAGTACTTGTTTTATAAAAGGACTATTACGTTATGAGTTCTCCGGTGTCACTATATGTTTTTGGTTTGATTGTAACCTCTTTTTGAGGCCACACTGCATGTGAAAACCTATGGGCAGCAGGGTTCGGGACACTGTTAGTAGCATCTATTGTTTATATGTTTGAATGAGCCTCAGTGGAACCTTTTACTACCCCAAATACATTTGTTATAGATGTGCGATTGATTTATTCCACAGCTATGTTTCTATTGTTCTTGTTTTTAATAAACATACATGTAGGAAGATCTCTCATAGAAAAGATATGGGATGTGGTGGTGAAAATTTACACTTGTAGGTTTCTGCGTAGCATTTTGTAGCAATTCAGTATGACTACTGTATTACTACTAAATATACAAAAAATGTAGTTGTGATTGGACCCTGATGTGTTAGGTTAAAGTTTAAGACTACTGTTTGTCTTATTTTTTTAATCAAGTTTACAATTAGCACTACCTGAAGTAGGTGGTAAAATGCAAATGTTTTGCGATCGCATATCGGTCACAAAACATTCCTACATACCACTGCAATTCAGTATTAGGAAGGGATGCCCTGAACATGCCCTTTCCTAATACCGGATCAGTATGTATTTGCAATTCTAGATTGTGATTTAGTAACATGTACCATATCGCAATTTGGAATTAATACATACCAAACTGCATTTTACTGGTCCCAAATGGCCCGATTCTATGAATCCGGCCGTTTGCAACTGGTAAAATGCATGATACATCTGGCCCTTTATCATTTTTTTAGGGAAAAACTCTTTCCTGGGATAAACATGAAAGCAATCCGACGCCAAGGATTTGCTGGTTGGATATTT
Organism: Pleurodeles waltl; assembly: GCF_031143425.1. NCBI lineage: Eukaryota > Metazoa > Chordata > Amphibia > Caudata > Salamandridae > Pleurodeles > Pleurodeles waltl. The sequence continues at coordinate 464,263,912 of NC_090448.1, read as the reverse complement.
GTTAAGTTCTGCCTGTTGAAGTTCTGAAGAAAAATGTTTTGAGAAAGTTTCCCAACTTTTTTGGTGTCCAAATCACCACTGCAGTACATTTCCCTTCCATTTCTGTTGTGTCTAAATACTGACGTATTCCCCAGGTGATTTCTTTTCAGGGTTGATTCTCATTATATGCTAACCGTAGATGCCAGTTTGTCAGAATGCAGGGCAACATTATTGGACCAAACTGAAAAGTGGGCAATGAAGGAGAAACACCAGTGATAGAATTGGAAGGAGCTGACATCAATTTGGTATGCTCTGATTTTTTTCCAGGGTCTTAAATTAATTTAGAAGAGCTCCAAACCTTCAATGACAATTTTTTTGTTAAATTGTTCTATATTTCAATGTGAATTTAAGAAATTAGCATATTTGTGAGTGATAGCAATAGGGACAGGGGAGTGGTTAAGATCAGGAGATAGAAAAAATAGCAATGGAAGTTGGGAGTAGGGAAGTTGGGTTGGCGGTTGGACCACCAGATTACGAATCATGTGAGCCTGTGGAGCAGAGATTGCCAGGGTCCAGCTGGCACTGCCAGGCAGCACTGCCCACCATGGTCATGAGGCAGCACAAACAGGCCGGCGGAGCCAGTGTTTCCGCTGGACACAATATAAAGTTGCACACTGCCAATGTGACCGTGGTGGTCCAACCACCATGTCTCAGCTGGCAGAAATGGGGTCTATAAAGAGAGACACACCTGCAGGCACCCTCACACGTCCAGTGCTGCCATGGAGTCCTTCACACACGTCCTGCCGCTGTTGTTGATCATCGATGAAGCAGAAAACCCACGCCGCCGTTGGCACCACCAACTGTGAGTACACACACCTACCTGTGTCATGAACTCTAATAACAGATCATTGCACTGTCATCCACATGATATGGGGGTCACACTATAGGCACCAAGTACATGTTTCATTCGGTACACAGTCGGAATCATACATAAAGATGGACACATTCACAGTCACAAAATGCCCCCTTTGGGCAGGTCACTCACACTGCACTGCAACACTATACAAAAACACATGTCCACTCATCTCAGGTACAGCGATGGTGAAGGGTACACAATATTGTCTCACACAGCACCAACAACATCACATATATAAATACAACTCGCACACTCACATTCCACACAGGCCATGGGCTGTCGTTTCATACAACACACATGTACGGATGTGTCATAGAACACAAACACCACTCCCATTAAAAAGCCCTGTAATGGACACACATATCACACACAGAACAGCGGAAGGACAATGGCATGCACAATGGAAAGAGAGACAAATGGAAAACAAATCACTATGAAAACTTACCTGCACAATAGGAATGGGGGCATCAGGTGCATTTAGGGTAGGAGCTGCACTGGGACACATATCTCTTTGCACAGGCCCCTTAAACAATATTTGCACAGGAAATGGCCCTACATGTTTCTCAGGGACAAACAGTACAAAGCCCCAAATGACATGCCTATCTTCACAATGTGGAAGTGCAAGTCAACAAAGCACATACAACTCCAACTGCATGGGACATACCTCCACAGGAACTAGCTGCAAGGTACACACAGCTAAATGGACGCATACACAGTCGATTACAAACAAAGGTAGCATAACTGAACACACTCCATGTCTGAAAAAACAAAACTCAAGCTGACACACATTAAATGAATCCATAATCGTTATCAGGGGGACAAGTCTAACACTATACATGCTCACATTGGAAAACACAAGATGTAATACTTACCATAACAAATAGTACACAATACCATGACAGCACCATTGCATTTACACCCACATATCCATACATAAACATCTACCTTTCTCCTGGGGGACCTCAGCACTGCTCACAAAGTCACATACTGCAAAGAACAGCAAATGGATCAAAGCTGAAACACATACAACTGTAGGTAGACAAAACAAGTTACTCAGGAACAACATAAAGGTAGAAAAGGAATTACAGGACAAATGTGTACCCAAAAAAACACAAATATTTCGGTTTATTTCAACCAAAACAAATAGGAGCAAAGGCCATTGGCCAGTCCGTTAAATTGTCCCGAATAGCTCCAGAATAGTAAAGTATTGTGCCAAAACGTAACTACTAACAGCCGGGGAACCTCCATAGGAAGGGGCATGAAAGGTCGGGCAGGCACCCCAGGGATCATCCTTAATGGGGGGGCTTAGATTTGGGAAGGGGGTTTGGTCTTTGGAGATGCGGTCTGCTTTTTGGGAGGGGTGGGCTTCTTCTTGGGGTGAAGAAGGTGGGTGCTTGCAGGGTGGGCAGGGAAGACCTTGGAGGTGGAAGGGAGGGGCTGGGTGGGGGCCTCTTGGGTGTGGGGCGGGGTAGAGGAAACAAGGGTAAGGTTATGGTCAAACATAAAAAAAATCTTAGGGACATGGGGACAGTCATCAGAAGGGGGGTCGGGATTTGGAGGTTGGGGTAGTGATTGTCTGCTGTGTTGATGTGGATGTCGTAGGTGCGTGATTTTGGGAGGTATGCTTGTGTTGAGTGGTGTCTGTTGGGTGGGTGAGTGAGTGCATTTGTGTGTCTTGGGGGTCTGGGTGGTGGAGGTGCTAGTGGATGAGGTGGTGGATGTGTGTGTGTCTGTAGCTGTGGTGTCTGCGGGTATGGCGTTTGTGATGGATGTCTGGGGGTCTGCTGGGGTGGTGTCTGCGGGTATGATGGGTGTGGTGGGTGGGTCACTGACTGTTGGTGTGATGCCTCTGGGTATGCTGGATGTTCTGTGTGTAGTGCTGGGGGTGTCTAGGTAAGGGGTCACTGTTGTTGTGTCTGTGGGTGGCTGCTGTTTGCTTGCGTGCCAGTGCGTTTTGTGGTGCTTGTGTGTGCTCCTCTTGTGTATTGATGTGGATAAGTGTGGATCTGTCTGAGGGCTTTATGTAGGTAGGGGAAGCGGGGCTTTGCATTAGGAAGAGGGAGGAGGAGGGGGACACAAGGTGGGGGGTGACTGGCTGCCGTCAGTGAGGAGGCCAGAGCCTGAAAATATCTCTGTAGGCCAGCCATTGCACCATGAATGCCTTCTAGGAATGCATTGGTCTGTTGTAGCTGAGTTGTCAATCTCTGATGGCATTCACAATGGCTGACTGACCCACAGAGATACTTCTCAGGAGGTCAATAGCCTCCTCATTAAGGCAGCAAGGGAAACAGGGGCTGGGCGGAGGTGCCTGCAGCAAAAGAGATGTCGAGATGGGGCTACTCACCTGAAAAGCAGGATGTCTGCAGGGGTGATGGTATGCCCCCTGACATCCTGGAACACCTCGCGGCACTTCCTGGTGGACACAGAAACCCCGGCAGGTGTCCCAAAAGGGAAGGGGGAGTGGAAGAGAAAGAGACAAAACAATGCAACGTCTTGCGGTCCAGCAAGGCACCCTGTATCTTTGGGGGGGGGGGGCAGGTCATTGTTGACAGGGTGATAGTAGAGTTAGTGCACACAACTTTCTTGAAACTAAATCTCTCTTTCTGATATGGGCACAGGAGTGGTAGAAGAACACTAGGATGCTCCAGCACTTTTCTTGGATAATAATAACTGTTGGCACAATTACTAACACTGCATTACCAAAAACCCAAACTGAATACCATAAGAATAAGTACTGCAACACTAGGGCTGGCTTCACAGAGAGTCACTGTTGCACATATAATTAGAACTGTAGTTGCACTTGTCATGTACAAGAAAGACAAACAAGAGCATTAATTATATCATGTATAGCTTTCCTGCACGCATAGGGTTAAACTAAAAGGAACAAAAACAATCCAAGAAATACAAATGTCCACTCTGGGTTTAAACAGTTAGAGTGGCACAGTTTGGTTTGGTTTCACTGTGTTTGAGAAAAACCCTTCAAAAGCAAATTCCTCAAACCTGAAACACAGGCATTAATGACACAATTGAAATCCAAGAGTTGTGCTATTAGAGAAAGAAAAGTCATGTAAATGCTCTTTTAAAATTACACTGTCACTTTTTGTAGTACTTGAACTCAAGCAGATTTCCTGAAGCACTTTTAGGCAAGTAACGACAATAATAATGTAGAATGTTCAGAAATGCATTTGTCTCTTCAAGATAAGCACTCTGCCAAAATACGAGGTCTGAAATACACCAGCTGTTCTAGGAAAGCGGGCGCTCAAAGAACAAATTCCCTGGAGAATACTAGTCACTTAGCTGCAGTCTTTTCCTGAGTGCTGGAGGAATGCCTGGTGTCAGCTGGTACAGGAACAAAGAAAAGAATTGCCTAAAAAGTCCTGAATACAAGGATGACAGCAGGGGCTGGACTGCCAAACCAGATGCTGAGATCAGGAAGCAAAACAAAGCCAGGCAGGGATGCATGCTTCACTCTGCTATTTATAGCCAATCAGGAAAGCAGTTGAGTTTCCACATGTGGATGAGTCACCACACCCAATTAGAAGCACATGTCTACACCACACCAAATTAGAAGAACATGTCTACACCTGCTCACATTAGCAAACAAGCATTGGTAAAACAAGCATTGATAAAACCAATTGTGTAACACAGCACATTATGTTTACTTAGAAACATGAAGGTTTAACCAAGAATAGAGATACTATTTAACCCTAATCCCTAGAGAAGCTGACAGATAACACAGGAAGCACCTTCGGGATTCTTGGCAGGAGACACCCAGCCTCTTGGGTTAGCGGGCACTCCAACTGGGTGGGAAGCAACAGGGAGGGAGGCGATAGAATGAGAGTTGGTGGACAAGGATGGTAACATGGGGATGCCCTGATGGGTCCGTCACCACTAGGGAGTGTTTACTGGAGGAAGAATTAGATGATGACAATGATGTCCCTGTCTCCCCAATTGGCACTCCCCTTGCACTCCAGGCCACTGGGTCCCTCTGTGTTGGTGGTGTCTTGACCTGAGCTCCTGTGGCCAGATGTTTCCCCACTCGGCTGTGCTCACCTCCTTTGCCTGCCAGTGCACATGCTGCAAGTACCAAAGAGAAAAAGGGTCATCACATGTCCATGTTCACACTTTAACATCAGCTCTGATTAGCACACATTACCATTATGTCAAGGAGGCCCCAACAAAAAACTCCACCTAAGTGGCCCATTCTTGTGCCATAGCATATGCATGCATGCATGCCATATGAACTGTCAACAGTTGCCTACAGGAAAATCTGGATCTCAGACAACTACAATTGGATGGCTGAAGTTGTGGAATCACAATACCCATTCAACAAATAGTCCATCACCCTCAAACCTTTGCCCCATGGAAAATATCTCAGTCCCCTGTTGGAATAAAATAGTAGGCCAATGCCAAATGCATCCTCACAGATCCCACACAAGGTCATGCACACATCAATATGTCACATACATGATGACGCAACAATAAGAAATGATGCTACTAAATCATGACTTGTTGATGACAAAGGTATAATATCCTAGAGAAAGTGACATGCACATACCCATGTCACACTGAAAACATATCAACAATGCACACTTCACCAAGTGATATTTGTTCCAATTGAGTAATGGAGGTTGTATTAATGTCCCCAAAATACACAATACAATGAATCAGCAAGCCCCAGGGTAATCACCACTAAAGGCTGGCACCCCTTACAATGACACACTCTGAGTGCATCAATAGAAGCCATTAGTCCCTTGTATGTTGGGGAGGCCCTGAGATTTGAAAGTACATGTAGAAGGCCTTCAACATGTTGCCCAATGGGGAGCAATATCACTGTCTCTGTGGTTTCTGAAGGGTAAAACCCCTTAGGCATGAATGGGCCAACACATTCACACTCTAAGAATGACTCACTGCATACAGTCTGTATAGGCAACAGCCAGAGTATCATCTCCCACATTACACATCGGTAACAATGAAGGGACTGTTATTGCAGGTACAGAAAGTGTGTTCCCTGTCCATATGTAAACTAACAAATGCAGACTCATGTCACTTCAGGGAGTGGGGTTCTGTTCTATGTACCTGTAGTACAGAACACTCCTTTCAATGTATATGTCGGTCCTACAGAGATGGTGTTGCAAATGGCTTCTCTGAAGGGTCACCTCCAAACTTTTTGCCTTCCTCCGTCTCTTTTTCTGACCTAATTTTTTCTGACTTTAGGAATCTGTGAACTTTACCTCTGCTAATCAGTGCTAAAGGGCATATGCTCTCTCCCTAAAAACATGTTAACACTGGTTTATGCCCAATTGGCATATTTGATCTACTTATAAGTACCTAGTAAAGTGCACTACATGTGCCCAGGGCCTTTAGATTTAAAAGGCAGGACATATACCTCTGTGTTTTCTATTTCCTGGTACTGGAAAACTCCTAAATTCCTTTTCCACTGCTGTGAGGCCTGTTCCTTTCATAGACTGGCATTAGGGCGACCTTCAGATACTGTTTGAGTGGTAGATTCTGATCAGAAAGGAGTAAACAGGTCATATTTAGTACAGCCAGAATGGGAATGCAAAATCCTGCTTATTGGTGAGGTTGGATTTTATATTACTATTTTAGAAGTGCCACTTTTAGAAAGTGAGCATTTCTCTGCACTTAAAATCCATCTGTGCCAGACAGCCAGTCTCAATCCACATCTGGGCTGGTCTAGTTGGCAGCTCCCTTGTGCATTCCACCCAGACAACCACAAACACAGGATATTCAGTCACACCTGCACTCATCTGCATACTGAATGAGTCTTCCTGGGGTGGAAGGGGGAGGGGCCTGACACTTACATTTCAAAGGCTAGTGGCCTGCCCTCACATAGTGGACGGACTGCCAGACCCCCTACTGGGACCCTTACAGACAGATCTGTACTGAAAGACGACCTTGTGCACTTCAAAACCACTCTGTGAAGTCTCCCCCCACTTCAAAGGCACTTTTAGGTGTATGAACTGCGTCCCTGACCCCACCAACTCAGACACTTTCTGGGACAGACACTCTGAACCAGATCTTGCAACCTGCCAAGAGGAGCTGTCTGGCTGCCCAAAGGACTCACCTGGACTACCCTGCTGTGAAAGGCTGCTGCCTTGCTGTGGCCCTGCTACCTCCTGGCCTCTGGCTCTGCTGAAAAGGGCTCTCCAAGGGCTTGAATTGAGCTTGCCTCCTGTTCCTGAAGTCTCATGGCCAAAAAGACTTCTATTTTTCAAGGAAACTCCTTCTGAGGTGAAAATCAACACACAGCCTGCCAGAACCAACACACAGCCTGCCAAGTGGTGAAAGAATCACTGCATTGTGAACTAGAACAACGCAGCCTGGCTCCCCGAGCAAAGATCTACACAACGCCTGCGTTGTGACCGGAACTTCGATGCACAGCCATACCGGACTGACGCATCCCCGTGCCAGAATGATGCAGCCTTACTTCCTGTGTGAGGAATCGACCCAGCGCCTGCCGTGCAACAGAAAGTCTGACGCATTGCTACACTGGATTGATGCAGCACCTGTCACTTCGTCCTGCACTCCCAGAATTTCCACGCATCGTCCCTGGGTGTCAAAAGACCCCGCATCGCAGTGAGGACGCAAGACTGCGTGGCGGAAATCAATGCAAAACTCTTGCAGTGTAGAAAGGATCAATGCATCGTCTGTGCGCATCAGGAAATCCGATACACACCTTCCTTTTTCCACCCATCTCCTCCTCTGCTCTCTTCATGCATGTAATTTTGGTGCATACCAGCTACTTTGTGCACACAATAGACATTTGTTGATTCTTAAAGACTTAAGACTCTTTTCATTGCAAAAGTCATATTTCAACCTGTGCTTATTAAATCTTGATCGTTGTTTACCTTAATTTACTCAGATAAATATCTTATATTTTTCTAAACCTGTGTGGTGTACTTTTGTGGTGTTATCACTGTGCCATTGCATGATTTATTGCACTTTACACATTGCCTTCTAAGTTAAGCCTGATTGCTGTGGGAGTAATGGTCCTGCCATGAATCAAACACATACATTGGCAATAATGTATTGCACACATGGACTAGATTAATAACTTACCTCAATACCTATTTCTGATCTGAGGAATGAAGCATTCTGAGCAGGATTTTATACCAGAACTTCATACTGACCACATGACAGGGTCTGCTGAGGTACAGGGAATGGCCACAGTGCCAAAGTTACATACCCACAGTGACTCCACCTCAGCCTAGACTAGGATCCATACTGAGAGATACATTTGACAGGCCCTGCTCTCTGCAGGCTGAGCAGACAGAACCTACATGACATTCCGGCCCATATTTATACTTTTTTGCGCGCCGCATTTGCGCCGCTTTTGCGTTACAAAATTACGCAAATGTGGTGTTGAAAATGTATAAATATGGGTTTCCATTCTCATCACTTTCATGCATGACACGACACCATGTAGCCAACAGCAATTTGGTGGGTGGTGTGTGTGACAACCTGAAGGGCACAGTGAATCATGATATGTCTTCCAAACTACAATTTAGCAAGGACAGATGTGTTTAGAAATCGCAGTGGCACTATACACATTGCTACATTACTCTCAACTGACTCATACAACATGCTTATTCATCTCATGCTGTCATGCACATACCTGTTGCCTGACATTTACAACAGTCATGAAGAAGGAGATGTCAGTGGATGGCAGTAATGTCCCCTCGCCCACTTTTGTGGATCCAACACAAGGAGGACCTAGGAACCCCAAACTTCACACAACACAATGTGACTGAATTTAAGGCACTGGCCACAAATACCTTCACATTGTACATCCCATTGATGCCAAACAAACTGCAACAATAGGCACATGAGTAGTCAACCTGGAACACCTGGCCACATTCAAGCCTGTGAGGAGGGAAAGGATGGTGAAGTGCAGAGAAAACTGTGCACATAAGGTACTTACCTTCACCTTTAATGCACTATAGTGCTGTCCATACAGGGGTAGGACCTTGTCTACTAGCCTCTCCAACTCCTTTGGAGAGAAGGCTTGGGCTCTATAATCAGCTGGATTAGGCATGATTGCTCCGAGAGGTGGTACACAGCAGCTTGGTTTGTGGAGGTCTTGCTGGCCACAGTGTCAGGCGTCAAGTGAGTGAATCTGCAGAACAAGGTGGTCACGTCCACCACATACGCAGTTGTCACCACCGGGGGACACATTCATTGGCCTGCGACCACCACCGGCAACAATGTTAGCCTATGGCTGTGTCTGCCATGGTTACAACCGCCTACCGCCTTGACTACTTCCGCCGGTGGTCGCAGGCAGTTTCCAATGGCCAGTGGAGTAGGTCAAGCAGCTGCCATTTTAGGCCTAAACTGCAGTACTGGGCTTCAAAAACTATGTCACACCTCTGAAAATGTTGTTTTGAGTTCACAACCATGTTTATCCTGTCTTTCCATGTAGATTCTACTATTCAAATACCATTGTAGTATGTTGCAGGGCACAGATGGCATCCAACAGTGGGGCTCAGTCCACCCCCGACAAAGGTAATTTTTGCAGTCGGGATATCCAGTCACATTTTGAGGGGCAATTGTGATGCACATTTTTGAGTTTGGTCCAGGTACATGTTGTGGACACGTGTGAAAAACCATGGGGGTCACATGTGACATCTGTGTTATTAGCAGCTGTGATGGGTACTGGTTGCCCTGTCTATCTCTTCTAAAATGCCTTGTCACATGATATCACTAACATGCATCATGTATAATGCTGGGGACACAATAACTAATGTTAAAACTCCTTTCTTGTCGTACATAGGTACCCAGGGAGAGAGAAGCTATGACAACCACCTGTATATCGTCTATTGCCAGACCTTCAGACCATGGAAGAATGACATATCATTCTCCTGTATCGTCCGGATTGGAAAAGAATAGTGGACTTATGTCGTCAGTTGGGACTAGATCTGATACCAGCTATTAGTTATCCAACTAGCATACCACCTATTGTACAAGTCATGTCAGTATTGCACCTCCTAGCCTGAGGGACCTTACAACATACAGTAGCCCTGTCAGCTGGCATGTCTCAACCTATGTTCAGTCTGGTGTTGAAGGATGTCCTCTCAGCAATGTTGAAACACCTGGACAGCTACAGCCAGTTTCCCCGATATCAGGATTTAGCCCATGTGAAGGCTGACTTTTATGGTTTTGCACATATCCTCCATGTGGTGGGGGCCATTGATGGCACATATGTTGACTTGGTCCCACCGCATGCCAATGAAGAAGTAAACCACATCAGAAAGAACTTCCATTCCATCAGTGTGCAAGTTGTCTGTTTGGTGGATCTCTACATTTCACACGTCTGTGCCCGTTTTCCAGGTAAAGCCCATGATTCCTTCATAATGCATAACAGCAATGTACCCCAGCTGATGTCACAACTGTACCCAGAGAGAGCCTGGCTGTTTGGTAAGTTACATCTGTTCCATTTGTGTGTGTGCAATGTCTGGTGCTACAATCCTGAAAAGAGGGACTCATTGCACATATGTCCCATTCCCTAACTGGAGACTCTGCATATCCAAACCGTCCTGGGTTGTTGACGCCAATAAGGAATCTAACTACGCCAAGGAAAGTCCACTTCAATGAGGCCCATGGAAGAACACGGCACATAGTGGAGCGGACTTTTGGGCTCCGGAAGGCCAGATTTAGGCGTCTGGATCGGATAGGTGGAGCCCTCCTCTACTCACCCGTAAAAGTGTGTCAGAATTTCCTTTCCCTTTTTTTATTATTTTTTTTATTGATATTTCCCAGTTCATACATACAATTGAATTAAATCAGAATAAATAGTACGGAGTTACCAAAAAACCTAAAGTACATCGGGGCAATAAGAAAGTCTCTACATTTCATGCACAAGCTGTCCATAACCAGAAACAGAGAAGGGAAGAGGGGACAACAGATGAGAAAGAAAATAGACAGTAGAGAGAAGAACATTAAATAACTAACATAGTCAGAATGTACATTCCCTTGGTTGACAATAATTTGAATGACCTTGCTCATAAATTAGAGCTCACCCCGTCAGAAAAAAAACAGAGACAGCAATCCTTTGAGCGACAGGCAGGAGGCCCCCCCACCAACCGGCTTAGGCCTCAACTAACCATCTGGCCACTGGAACCCCAATCAATTCACCCCAACAGTGGCTACTGAACCTCTTAAGCCTGTATAGACTTGACTTCATATTGTATGTTGTCAAAAATCTCGATCTCCACATGGAAAATGTTGAGGGATCAGATATTAGCCAGCCAGTAGAAATGCAAAGACTTGCCACAAAAACCACCTTCACAATGAATATCAACTGGACATTTGTATTCACTGCAGTATGACAACCTGTGTTGTCTACCAAGCCTAGTAGCAGCACCTGAGAATCTACCATCATTTGTTGCCCGAGAATACCACTCAGAATCCCTGCGTAGGGCTGCATAAGAGGGTCAAGCTTAGGTCAGGCAAATAGCATGTGGGCAATCTCAGCCATTTCTACACCACAACGTTTGTATCTGCCCACTGCCCTCTGCGTCCCCTCACCATGTAACAGTCCTTGCTGGAGTACAGTATAGATCGAAGATAGTCTTAAAGTGCTGACTCCTCAGACTAGCAGTGAGTGGCACTATACTGTAAAGAGCCAGTGAGTTCTGCATTACCATGATGTCCTTACCAGGTCTAGTGCCTCATTTAATATTCTGTACTTCTAAATCATCCGCCTGCGTCTCCACCACCAGATCATAGATACAACCAATGTTCTGCTTGAGCCTGACCGACTCGATAAATGGACTCATCGTAATACCCTTCAACACTTTACTATTCTTAAAAAGAAAGTCTCAGATTTGCAAGTATTTTAAAAAATCCCCTTTCAGCAAGTCTAGAAAGGAAAAGACTTGAGCATTACAGTACAAATCCCATATCAATGAAAGCCCTTTCTGCCTCCACTTCTTCATTACAGAGCTTTAGAAAAATAGAGGCCAATGCGTCTAATGCTGAGGTTCGTGTATAATAATTGACCTTCCCGAAAGCAAACTGCCGTTTTAACTGACTCCATACTTTATGGGCTCCTTTCAGAACCTTAAAACGTGTTTCTTTTTATAACTGAGTCCCACAATCTTCAGAAAGTTTACCCTCGATTCCATCCCCAGCATCATTTCATATATAGTTTGAACCTCTCCCATACTTAGCCCAATAGTGTCCCCGATTATCAATATGACCATGTGTTGCAGCATGCAGGCCCAATACTACAAGGTGAAATTCGGGACTGCCCACCCTCCTCACCCCCATGGCAGGGTCATGTATTTACCAGCTCTCCTTGTTTTTGTATAACCCCACATAAAGCTACGGCATAGCCACAATATTTTCCCGAGCCACACCTTACCAATCTCTAAGTGGATGGCCCGAAATGGATAAAGTACAGTTGGCTATAAAGACATCTTTATCACATTGCTCCTGCCTATGAGGGATAAATACAAGTGGTCTATTCTTTCAAGTTCCCATCTCACTTTATCCAGTATAGGGCCATATTACTCTCTACCAGATGGTCGATTGAGGCTGCTATTCATATCCCCAAGGAAACTGCTTCCAGGATGGTCCACTGGTCTCTAAGACTCACAGAGTCTATGCAGATGACCTGTGTGTTGGCAGCATTTAGTTTATACCATGAGCACACCTCAAACTGTTTAGCGAGGCCCTCAATTTCAGTTACAGCCACACCGGATCAGTCGAGACTACCGCTGCATCGTCAGCATATGCAAATACTTTATAGTCTATGGAATGTTGAGTTACAGGTTTGATATCCAAACTCTGTTCTAGTTTGGTGATAAAGGGGTTACTACAGAGGGCAAAAAGCAGGGGTGAACAGGGACCCCCCTGCTTGTTCCTCTTACAATACATATCTCATCGGACTTTAAGCCTGCCACACATAGCCTGGTCATCAGGTTCTTATATAATGTCCCAATGGCCCCTATAAATCTGTCCCGAAACCTTTATATTCCAGCACTGACCAATGAAACTGCCACATCACACGGTCAAAAACTTTCTCAGCGTCCAATAAAATCAAGTCCAGGGGGCTTTCATGAGTGGCAGCAAACCCTCCTAATATGATCAACTGTCCCTCTACCAGGAATGAACCTGTGCTGACTGTCTGAGACTAATGGGGAAATAACTCTACCCAGTCCCATCAGAATTTAAGAGGGAGAGAGGCCTCTAGGACCCAGGTAACAGAGGCAATTCATCTTTCTTCTTGAAGATTACTATATTTGCCCTCCTCCAAAAGGTAGGGGCATCACCCTGCTGTGCGCCTCAGAACAGTTGGAGCAGGGCTTGTTGCAGTTCCAAAAGAAAGATTTTATTGAATTACAGTGGTAGAGCATCAGGGCCGGAAGCTTTCCCCACCAACAACGAGTCTATAGTCGCTGAAATGTCATCTGAAATGATGAGTGAATCCAGCCAAACCCAGTCTTCCTCACTCAACCTGCCCCTTGTCTGTCCCCTGAAGGTACTCCTCAAACCCAACAATTGAAGGATCCGTCTCCTCTGAGTAAAGAGCTTGGTAGTAATCTCAGAAGGTGCTAACAAACCCTGGAAGATCTATAACACTAATCCTAGGGTCGTCAATTGCTTTTATCAAGCCCCTCAACTCCTTTTACCTAATCTGCATCACAAGTAACCTGTCAGTGGATTCCCCATATTCGTAACACTGTCCCCTGTACACTTGATGCTTCTGTGCAATTTTCACTTTAAAGCCTTGATTAATTTTGGCCTTCCATTTAGCTATCTGTGACTGGGTCTCACGAGTGACACGTCCTTCAGACACCTTCCTGTTTAACTCTTTCTCACCCAAAGCCAACTCCCTGTAAATATTCTGCAGGTCTCTGTTTCCTCTTTTGAAGATGTATCCCAGAATCAGGATATCTCCCCTTATCCCCACCTTCAGGGCATCCCACTTGACATCCAGAGAGGTCGACCCTCTATTGATCACCAGGAACTCCCTCAACTAGAGGCGCATGTGTTCAATATAAGACTCTTCTGTAAATAGTTTCCTGTCAAAGGTAAACACCACCTGGGACCTGCCGAGTCCCGCTAATGGAATTTGAAGAATTAAGAGATTATGGTCTGATAGGATTCAGGGGAATTTTCCTATATTAGTTCCCACGGCCCCAGAAATGGACATAAAAAATATAATCTAACCAAACCGTTTGGTGTGTGGTATAGACTAAAACATGAATCCCGGGTCATGTGCCTTTTGCTTAGCCCAAATATCTACCAGCCCCTGATCAGCCACCAACCACTCCAGAGCTCTAAATGTTCTTGGCTTTTGCCCCACATAATCCCCCAACCCCCAAGCTCTCAGTTAATCCTCAAGCGAATGTTGAAGTCCCCACACACAACCAGCAGTGAAGGCCATTGAGACAACTCACGATTTAGTGTATCCCATACCGGGGGTTCATCAACATTAGCCCCATACACTGTACAAGGCGTGAAACAAGCAGAACCCACTTTACACTCCACAACGGTCCATCGACCCAGCTTATCTGCTAAAGAGCGCCCAGATATACAAAAATAGCTTTCCTTTCCAGATGCTTCTCCTATGATTTGTGTAATAGGTATTTTTTCAAGCCTATACTCCTTGTTGTGTCTTTATACTGGTACCTTCACCATGCCATCCTCATGTGGGCTTTTCAGAGTTGTGACATTGACAGGTATCTGATGCAGTTCTGGCATACAAAGTGGACATGAATTGTCCCAGGTAACGTAGGTCACAGATTTGGGGTGTATGAGACCTGTGCCAAGGCACCTTGAATAGTGTTTGGGTGGAAGGTCAGAAGTGCACAATGTACTTGTTTAGTGTGCTCTGGTGGGCCGATTGCATTGTGTGTGTGATCATATGGCCATGAAGTATGTTGTCATCAACAGCATGTAAGACATTCACTCTTCACATAGGCTGACACTGTTCTTGTATGACCTGTATATAGCTGTAGTTGTGTTTCATCATTGCAGACAACAATGCCTGTGCCACAGCACTGACATACGCTTGTGTCATACAACCAGTTGCATGGTCATTGGATCATGATGTGCCTGTGATCAGGGACTGTTGTACTGCCCTCTGTCTGTACTTTGGTGTATGTGATGTTGGATTGCTTTGTTGTGGTATATGAGAAGGCCGAAGCTGGTGTCACCATCCACTTTTCTGTTTGCCTATTCTACAGGACAATGTCTGACAAGGCCCCACTGGTCTCGGGTGCTCTACCCTGGTCTGTGTACCATGACACAATTTGAGTCACCCATTCCTGGCTATGACAGTCCAGACATTTCAATAGCCTATGTGCTGTACAGTGGAATAAAGTGTTTGATGTGACCAGAAACTTGTAGCAATGTGTTTGTGTGTGTTCGCGCGAATCCTTAGCAGGACACTGTACCTGTAACACATCCCTATTTGCACTAGTATCTTGTGTCTTTATCATTTGCTTCACATGGTCTTAAATCTCTCCATAGCAAAATTTGCAACAGAAGCAAACAGACACAAACTTTGTGATAGGTGGTATTTATTAGAAAAGTGTGCATAAAATAAGATTAAGGGACATGACGGAACAGAAAAATGAGGGCATCAGTCATGGTGGATGAAATCATTGTAGTAGATGCCACAGAACTGGAAGTCCAAAGTCCAGTGTACTCCTCACATTGGAAATGGAAGGTGGTTGAGGAACAGTCAACAGAGTGAACATGTGGCACACAAAGGAGGTCATTTGGGAAGAGGTCACTTGCTGGCAGTCGTAGGTGTCTACCCACCCGCACCTCCCAGACACTTTGCTGGACAGCCTCGCTTGCATGGGGGGTGATCTGCTCCTACAGAGGCAGGGGTGTCTGAGGCAGGATCTTCATCTAGCAGGGCCTCCTTTCCAGTGGCTGGCACCGGTGTTGAGGTGCCATGAGTAGACATGCCAAAGGAAGGGGTGGAGTATTGCTGTTGAGCCCTGCTCAGGGTGGTGTTGATGTCCCTCAGCACCCCTGTTAGGGAGCTCTTGTTGGTATTGTGGGCCTCCCACTATGGACACACTTCCTGTATGAATTCCCTCTGCAGCTGCTTCATTTCATGGAGTTCAGTTGATACCTGGCCCATGACGCCCTGGGACTCCTGACAGACCCCCAAGATGTGGCTGATGATATCCTGGCCAGGAGAATCCCCAGTGGCCTCATCCCTCAGGCCACAGCATCCCTCCCATGCACCATACCCCCAGGGGCCATTACCCTTGCCACAAGGTGCCCTCTTCAACTGGTTCCTGGACCATCACTGTCAGAGATGTTGTGGTGTGACTCAGGATCCAAGACTGGGGGGCACAAGATGGTTGTCACTGTTCTAAGGGTACAGGTTGGGGGGCACATGGTTGCCCATGATGTTAAGGCAACCGGGCTTGGAGGTGATGTGGTGGGCACAGTGAGGCTCACTGGTGGCACCTGCCAAGGTTACACAGATGGGCCAGAACCATCCTCCAGCTCCAGATGTCCAGGAGTGTCATGATCACTGAGGGCTTCATCCAGGGGGGTAGTGGCAGTTTCTTCAGTGGCCTCTGTGTGGCCAGTGGCAGTACAACCTGTTAATGTGAAAGATACAATGTTAATGGATGTATTGTGAGATCTACTTCCAATCATTTACAGTGACATTTCACAGAGACCTTGTACAACATTGTTTAGCAGGTAATCTATTGTGACAGGTATACATGGTAATAGTTGTTTTGACACAATTATGGGGCATGCCTGCTCTCCTTGCCTGTCTCAACTGCTGAGATGTGCATATCATTGTCACTTGGGGGGGTAGCCTGAGAGTGTCAACTTGCCACCAGTGCAGGCCAAACTGTGGCTAGGCAAGCTAGCTTTTTGGTCATTTTGAGGACTAGTTGAATGTGATGCAGGCAGACCCAGGAGTTTGTAGTAAATGTGGCAGTAGTCATCATGGCACTAGTGCAGTGTTAATGTGTGTGCTGCCAATACCAATCTGGTTATGCCTCTTGAGGCCTTTGGGATCATTGTTTTGAACACTAGGTAAGCTATCCTGCCTGTCCTCAATGGTTTCATCTTGGGTTAGTAGGTCAAGATAGAACTAGCTAGCCAGACACATCTCAGAGTTAGGCATGACCTGTATGCTGCTTACTCCCAGGGGAGTGAACCTCAAATGTGACTTATCAGGCAAGGATATTTGATCAAGGGGGTCATTACAACATTGGCGGTAAAAGGCGCTTACCGCCGTGCAGAAGACCGCCAATACACTGCCGCGGCCGCGGAATTCCGCCACAGCTATTATGACCCACATCTCGGAATCCGCCGAAATTCAGACACCCACACAACACCGCCACACCAAAGGTCAGTGATAAACTGGCGAAAACAAAACCTCCTCCTCCACGCCAACAGAAACACGCCCATGCTATTACGACCCACGAATCCACGCGGCGGTCTTTCAACCGCAGTATTCCATTGGCGGTACACACCGCCGCGCTCAAAATACACACACATCTCCAAAACACCGCCACATTGGACAATTCCAAATACACACACCTGACACACATACAAACACCACTCCCACACACCCAACACAATATAAAACACACACCCACATCACCCACAAACCCCTATGACCACAAATTAGAGACGAAGGCCAGAGAGACTGCACAGCCAAGACAACACCACCATACAGAGGCACACAACACCATCACCCAACCCATATCCACGCACAAAACACCACACACCACTACACGTCACCACACACATCAACACTCACACCGCCCCACACATCACACACACCACCCCATGTCACGCCAAAGACACCCCCGCTTCTCCGAGGAGGAGCTCAGGGTCATGGTGGAGGAAATCCTACAGGTAGAGCCACAGCTATTTGGCTCACAGGTACAGCACACATCAATAGCCAGGAAGATGTAGCTATGGCGAAGAATCGTGGACAGGGTCAACGCAGTGGGACCGCACCCAAGAAATAGGGAGGACATCAGGAAGAGATGGAACGACCTACGGGGGAAGGTGCGTTCAACGGTCTCCAGGCACAACATTGCGGTTCAGCGGACTGGCGGCGGACTCCCACCTCCTCCCCCACAACTAACAACATGGGAGGAGCAAGTCTTGACCATCATGCATCCTGAGGGCCTTGCAGGAGTTGGTGGAGGATGGGACACTGGTAAGTCAAATCTTAACTATCATATCCCCCACCCTACCTGCATGCTATCACACACCCCCACCCTCACCCCCTCACCTATCACCCCAAATCCTCAATAATGTACTAATAACACAAACCACACATCCCAACATCCTGCATGACAGAACTAAGCGTGGACACCCAGCACTAAAGCATGCCCACTGCATACACCCATACAACCCCCTAAACCACCATCACACAAGCTCCCACACAGGAATGCTTGCACTGGGGTACACGCTCACCCACCCATTGCACACCATCACACACACACATGCAATACTCATGCTCTTATGCCCCTGCAGGAACCCGAAGGACCGTCACCACACCAGAGGGTCCAGACAACACCACTCCACCCCCAGAAGAGGCCCACAGTGACGATAGCAGCTCTGCCCTACTGGATCCTGATGACCAGCCCGGACCATCGTGGGCCTCGGGACAGTCGGTTCCCCTTGCACAGACACAGCCCAACACCGACCTTCCACCCTCTGGTAACAACAGCACAGCACCCACCCAGCGGGCCCAAACCTCCCTATCCAGGACAGGTCAATCAGCGGTGTGTCCACCACTACAGGGAACCCAGGGTAACCCACCACCCCAACAACAGGGACCTGGGGGCAGTGGTAGTGGGCACACGGTCCAGGGGACGGAGGCACAGGAACACAGGGGAACTGGGAGGGCTGCTGTGCGACAGGGGGCGGACAGGCCAAGGGAACCCACTCTCCACGAGGCACTATCCTCCATCATGGGAGCATACCACCACTCGCAGGAGACGATGGCGACGGTCCTGGACAAGTTGCAGGAGACCCTGCGCCTGCAGGAGGAACAGTATTTGGGGTTCAGGGAGGAGCTCAGGACCATCAGCTCCGCCCTGGGCACCATCGTAGGGGTGCTAAAGGACATAGAGCAGACCTTGAGGGACACCGTGGCACTCCAAGGGGCCCCTGACACTAGCCAGGACGATGAACTGCCCACCACCTCCGCCAGCGCTAGTGGACAGGACGCCCCGCCACAGGACCACCACACCAGCACCCCACCCTTTGCAGACGGACAACCACCACACAAGCGGTCCCTGAGGTCCAGGAACAGGACAGAGCAAGATGGCAAGACCACCGCCAGGAAATGAGACCACCCTGTTTGTCCTCCCACTGTCCCACCTTGTTACCCTGTCCATACTTAAACTGCCCCAGCTCCCCTTCCTATGCCCAGATGGGCAGTGCACCTGTGAGACTAATAGACTGGACTCTGCCATGTGCCATGGACATTCCTCCACCATCACCCATCACCATTTTACCACCCCCTCCAATAATTAGCATTTCAATAAACACCCTTGAAACACAAAACAATCTGGAGTCAGTCTGTGATTTAGTAAATATGTCTTATCAATGACAGTGTGATAATGCGTTTCCTATTGTAAAGCTAACATACCTATGTCACACATCACAAGTACTTGAATGATGCAAGCAGATGACACGTTGGTAACCACACCTGTGAAACAGTAATCGAAAGGTACAACTCAGTTACCAAATAGTGGTTGAAACTGACAGACAGGATAGAGGTAGACCTGTGAAAGTTAATGTAATGTTAAACATGAACATTTTCTCACCTGTGTGTCACTGGAAATATTGCTGTATGACTGACTCCCTGTTGTTGTTGTCTTCGTCCTCAGCTTCCTCCTCATCACTGTCCATAGGCTCCACAGGCTTCACAGCTGCTACAACACCATCATCTGGATCATCCTCCTGCAGAAAAGGCACCTGGCGTCGCAAAGCCAGATTTTGAAGCATGGAGCAGGCGATGATGATCTCGCACACCTTCTTCGGTGAGTAGAATAGGGATCCACCTGTCATATGGAGGCACCTGAACCTGGCCTTCAGGAGGCCGAAGGTGCGTTCGATCACCCTCCTAGTACGCCCATGGGCCTCATTGTACCGTTCCTCTGCCCTGGTCCTGGGATTCCTCTCTGGGGTCAATAGCCAGGAAAGGTTGGGGTAACCAGAGTCCCCCAATAGCCATACACGGTGCCTCTGGAGTTGACCCATCATATCAGGGATGCTGCTATTCCGCAGGATGTAGGCGTCATGCACTAAGCCAGGGAACATAGCATTTACCTGCGAGATGTACTGGTCTGCCAAACAGACCATCTGAACATTCATAGAATGATAACTCTTCCTGTTCCTGTACACCTGTTCACTCCTGTGGGGGGGGACCAGAGCTACATGGGTCCCATCAATGGCACCTATGACGTTGGGGATATGTCCAAGGCATAGAAGTCACCTTTAACTGTGGGCAAATCTGCCACCTCAGGGAAAATGATGTATCTCCTTACGTGTTTCACCAGGGCAGACAACACTCTGGACAGCATGTTGGAAAACATAGGCTCGGACATCCCTGATGCCATGGCCACTGTTGTCTGAAAAGACCCACTTGCAAGGAAATGGAGCACTGACAGCACCTGCACATCAGAGGGGATTCCAGTCGGATGGCGGATTGGTCCCATCAGGTCTGGCTCCAACTGGGTACTTAGTTCCTGGATTGTGGCACGGTCAAACCGGTAGGTGACGATGACATGTCGCTCTTCCACAGGTCCACCAGCGGTCGGTACACCGGAGGATTCTGCCATCTTCTCACATGTCCCAGCTGACGGTGCCTACGAAGGACAACAGCGACGAATCAGTCATAATTCCTCCAGGTATGTACCCACAGTTACACACAAGACTACACCACTCACAAATCCCTTCCTGTGTTGAGTGTAGGCCTAGCTATGTGTGACGCAGAAGTAAATGAAGCCATGTGGGCCCCTGAAATGGCGGCTGCCTGACCTCTAAGCTGGGACAATGGGATTGTGGGGTAACTGCGCTGGCGTTGCACACCGTCGCGGTAGGCGGTCGTAGACCGCGGCGCAATGCTGCATTGGTTAACATTGGACACTATGGGTCCCAGGAGCCAATGAACAGGTGCGCCGGCGGTGATGATGCGCACCGCCACGGACGTCACCGCTGCAGACGTCACCGCCATTTTCTATCTGTTCAATCACTAGATACCTGACCTTCGACAGACGAGGACCTACACTGCAAGTGCTGCTGTGACCTCGGTCTGGAAGCGACGATGGCTGCTGTGTCTGGGGAAAGGGCCCCTGCCTTCACTGCACAGGAGTTGGAGAAACTGGTAGACGGGGTACTCCCCCAGTACACGCTCATCTACGGTCCTCCAGACCAACAGGTTAGTACACAGGGAGCACGTTGTATGGGCTAGGCCTGGGTGAAGATGGCTGGTTGGATGAGGGAAGGGGGCAGAGTTCATAGAACATTTATGCATGGTAATGAATGGGCCACATGGCCAGAGTAGGGAGGGGGCCACTCACATCGACGGTGCAGTTGGTAATGACTGTTCCTCTTTCCTTGTGCATGTCATGTAGGTCAGCGCCCACCAGAAGAGGGACATTTGGCGTGCCATCGCCAAGGAGGTCCGGACCCTGGGGGTCCACCAGAGACGGTGCACCCACTGCCGGAAAAGATGGGAGGACATTCGCCGCTGCAGCAAGAAGACGGCGGAGGCTCAGCTGGGGATGGCCTCCCAACGTGGGAGGGGTGCCCATCGCACCATGACCCCCCTGATGTTCCGGATCCTGGCGGTGGCCTACCTGGAGTTGGATGGGCGCTTGAGGGCATCACAGCAGACACAAGGGGGTGAGTACAACCTCATTCTGCGGACTTTGCGCGCAGTGGAGGGGTCTGGGTGGGGGAGGAGGCCTGTGGGTGTACCTAGGCTAGGGCGAATTTCGTAGGCTAGGCCCCTCCGTAATGCAGGCCATGTGGCACTCTACCCCACCTCTGCAGAGTGCCAAGTACAGGTATAGTTGCCCCTGTGGCATCCATGTGTGCAGATGTCCACCATAGCCATGTAGGCCATATCCCAGAGATTGCATGTGCAGAGGCGTAATGCAGGGGGCTGCTGTGTCTGTCTTGTCTGCCAACTGTAGCGGCATGCCATGCACTAAAACTCCCTTTCTTCTGTCTCCCCCACTTTTTCTGCTCTCCCTGTCCTTTTGTACATCAGCATCATCAGGCGGAGGTACAGTGGCACCGGAGCACGAGGGAGCTGCATCCCACATGGCCATGGAGGGCCACACCACGGACTCAGAATGCACCAGTGGGACGGAGGGCGAGGGGAGCTTCACATCGGCCACCGGATCACCAAGCAGCTACACGGACTCGTTCGCCGATGGGGGCTCCATTGTGGTGGCGGTACCATCTGTGCGCCCCACTTCTACAGGTACAGCCGCCACCTCCCCTACCAGCACCGCCCTCGCAGCAACCCCTCAGTGTTCGCCCCGTGCCCGTTCACCCAGGAGGGTGGGCATCATCTTCGCCCCAGGCACCTCAGCCCCTGCCCCTGTCACCCCAGCTGCCCTCAGTGAGGAGGCCATTGACCTCCTCAGGTCACTCACTGTTGGGCAGTCTACCATTGTGAATGCCATCCAGGGTGTAGAATGAGAGTTGCAACACAATAATGCATTCCTGGAGGGCATTCATTCTGGTCAGGCTGTCCTTCAGCGAACCCTGCAATCTCTGGCCTCAGCACTGATGGCAGCCATTGTCCCTGTGTCTAGCCTCACCCCTCCTCCACCCAGACCCAATCTCCTGTACCCCAGCCCATCCCAAGCACACCTATAAACCAGCATGCACACAAGTCAGCACACACAAGTAGCTCAAGCAAACATAAGCACCACACAACCCACAGGCACTCACGCAAGCCTCACCCACGTACAGACACAGCAACATACACTGCCTCCATTGTGTCCCCCTCCTCCTCTTCTCCCTCCTCTCTCCCAGTCTCGTCTACACACACACCTGCATGCACCACATCTACAGGCACCATGAATCACACAAGGAGACCGAGCACCACGAGTCGCTCACTTGCACTCACCACCTCCACTGCCATTTGCACGTCCCCTGTGTCCTCTCCCAGTGTGTCTGTGACGCCCCCTCCCAAAGTACACAAACGCGGGCATCCACACACCCAACATCCATCCACCTCAAGACAGCCTCCAGTACCTGCACCTGCACCCAAAACACCTAAAGTGACACCTCCGACAACCACCTCCTCTTCCTCCACTCCCAGACCCCCTCCAACTACCCATCCCAGTGTACGTCAGAAACTGTCCCTCTGTAAAGTTGACCTTTTTGCTCCCACCCCCCCCCCCCTCCAATTCATCAGTCCCGTCGTAGCGCCTCAGCCAAAAAGCCTCCAATACCAGTGGTGCCTGTTCAAGGTTTGTGGAGTGCACCGGCCACCAGGGCAGGCAGTGTGACCCGGAGCCAAGGCACTGGCAGCCCACCCCCTGTAAAGGCTCTAAAATTAGAGATTGGACGACGGGACCGTGTGAAGACTCCTGGTGGGAAAACAACTCACATGGGTTCCAAGGGGATTGGAGAGTCAGCTGTGACTCCACCAAAGGTGGGGAAGGGCCAGAGGAAGTCTGCCCAGCCTGATGTGAGTGTCACGGCGGAGAAGGGCGCCATCATTCCCGGCAGTCGAGACACAACCGCCAGCACCGTTGTCACTGGTCAGGAGGCCACCGCCAGAGTCACAGGCCAGGAGGGCCCAAGTATCGTCACTGGTCAGGAGACCACCGCAGGAGTCACAGCCCAGGAGGGCCCAAATATCGGCACTGGTCAGGAGACCACCGCTGGAGTCACAGGCCAGGAGGGCCCAAGTATCGTCACTGGTCAGGAGACCACCGCCGGAGTCACAGCCCAGGAGGGCCCAAGTATCGTCACTGGTCAGGAGACCACCGCCGGAGTCACAGCCCAGGAGGGCCCAAGTATCGTCACTGGTCAGGAGACCACCGCCGGAGTCAATGCCCAGGAGGGCCAAGGCTGCCACAGCCCAGGTGGGCTATGAAGGAACGTCATGCCACACACCAATGCCCAGTGTAGGGAACGTCATGCCACACACCAATGCCCAGTGTAGGGAACGTCATGCCACACACCAATGTCCGTACCAGAACAGCCATGGCAAAGCACCGCTGAACAGTCCAAAGACCGCAATAGCAAAGCACCGCTGAACAGGGCAAAGATCGCCATGGCAAAGCACCGCTGAACAGGGCAAAGAACGCAATGGTGAAGACCGCTGAACAGTCCAAAGACCGCCATGGCAAAGCACCGCTGAACAGGGCAAAGACCGCCATGGCAAAGCACTGCTGAACAGTCCAAAGACCGCCATGGCAAAGCACGCTGAACAGGGCAAAGACCGCAATGGTGAAGACCGCTGAACAGTCCAAAGACCGCCATGGCAAAGCACAGCTGAACAGGGCAAAGACCGCAATGGTGAAGACCGCTGAACAGTCCAAAGACCGCCAAGGCAAAGCACCGCTGAACAGGGCAAAGACCGCCATGGCAAAGCACCGCTGAACAGTCCAAAGACCGCCATGGCAAAGCACCGCTGAACAGGGCAAAGACCGCAATGGTGAAGACCGCTGAACAGTCCAAAGACCGCCATGGTGAAGACCGCTGAACAGGGCATGCACCGGGTAGGAATGAATAGACCGCCACATCAGGCATCCTTATCCCATGTTCAGCTGGGACAGTGACAGGACAGGAACTTTCACGGGGAGACTCATCCAGTCTGGGCACCAGTCCCCAACAGAACCAGAGGAGAATGTTATCGACTTGTGAGACTGTGGCTTGTGTGCCCCAGGATGGCACAGTGGGCAACCCACCCACTGTAGAGACTTGTGAGACTGTGGCTTTGCACTCCCCAGGATGGCACAGTGGGCAACCCACCCACTGTAGGGACTTGTGAGACTGTGGCTTTGCACTCCCCAAGATGGAACAGTGGGCATGGAGCCCCGTCGTGGATCTGGCTTTGCACTGATCTGGCTGAGGTTCCCCCACTTCCCTTCCCCCTGATGTGCCTGTAGTATTTCTATCTGATGCCCCGGCAGTGTTCTCTCCGATTGCGGTCAGGTATCTTTTGTGGGCCTCGCCCATGCATTTGACTGTTGGTGCACGGACATTGTTATGTACATATCTGCACTACTTCTCGTAATGTATATATTTCTGACTGAATTTCGTATATATCTGTATATTTTTGTAAGACATGTATATTGCTACATTACAATGTTTGAACGGATTTCGCTTTGTCTTTTCATTCTTCCGGGGGGATTGTGGGCTGTTACTGTGATTTTTGTGGATGCATTGGTGTGTATGTTGTATTATGTGAGGTTGGGGGTGGGGGTGGGGGTGTTTGGTGGGTGTCCCCCTAACTTTTGCCTCCCCCCCTCCCCCATGTCGTAGGTGCATTACTCACCATTGTCTTCGGCGCCTATGTAAATGATGGTCGTAGAGGAGCAGAAAGACAAGGGCAGGGAGTATTTGGAGTTCCGGGTCCATGGAGTCTTCGTTCCTCGTGGGATGTGTTGAGGTGAGCGTTTTCCCATTGCAGAAACTGTTTCCGCTGTGTTTTTATCCACGGTGAATCCGCCCCAGAAAAGGTGGCGGATTGGCGGGTTGTAATAATATGGGCGGTACATTGTGTTCCGCCTGTCTGTTGGCGTTGACTGCCGCGCTGCTTGTCTGTACCGCCGTGGCGGGCGGTGTGTTAAAGTGGCTGTCTTTTTTGGCGGTTTCCGCCAGGGTCATAATTCAATTTTTTTATCCGCTGCACTGTTTGCGGTATTACCTCAGCTTTAACACCGTCCACCAGGGTTTTAATGACCCCCCAAGTGTCCACTGGTGTGGATATTTTATATTTTGAGGAACAGTGCCTCCTGGGAGATAGTTTCATGTCACTGTCTCCACTGCATACACTTGACAATTTACATTCTCCAAGGTGTGTAGAGTTCATTTGGGAGTTCTCTACTAGATGGGTTTGGACAAGTGAGCACTGATTTGGTTTTTGCAGTTTGTGGGACAGGGCCTATTGAGCTTATCTTTCCAGTCACCCCCTCTACTTCCCACCATTTCATAAATGGGATTTCACAGACATGGCAATTCATGCATATGGACCCTGAGCTTGTGTCTGGAGTGTGAGATACATAGCCTCCTGGCCTTAGCAGTCCTGTCACTCCCTCCACTACACACACTATACAAATGGCATCCACACATCTGAGTAACTTGACATTGAGAGTTGAGAAACTGCTGTTTGATAGAATGTTCACTGTTCTGGTGTTTGGAGTCAGAGTAATAGTGCCTCCTGTGAATTGCAGTCAGAAAAATCTATGCACTTGACACACCTGACCAATGTCATCCTCCAAGATGAGTATGCTTCATTTGTGAGTTGACAGACAGGGGTATTTGGACAAAGATACACTGTGCTGGTTCTTGGGGTTATAGAAACAGTGCCTCCTGGGATTTGCAGTCCTGTTACTCTCTCTACTACACACACCACACAAATGTTGTTCCCTCAGGTGAGTTCACTTCAATTTGGAGTTACCAAACAAAGGTATTCGGACAAGTCCACACTGGGCTGGTGGTTGGAGTTAAAGGCACAAGGCCTGCTGAGAGTTGCAGTCAGGTCAACCCCTCTAATTCACAAACTAGCTAAATAGTATCCTCCCAGGTGAGTAAACATTATTTGAGAGTTACCAAAGAAGGGTAATTTGGACAAGTGGACACTGGACTGATGATTGGAGTTACAGACAAAAGGCCTCATGGGAGTTGCAGCCCTGTCAGTCCTTGTACTACACACACTATACAAATGTGAACCCCCCAGGTGAGTACACTTCATTTGAGACTTGGCAAACAGTGGTATTTGGAGAAGAGAACACTTGGCTGGTGGTTGGATTCACAGACACAGGGCCTTCCTGGCCTTAGCAGTCCTATCAGTCTCTGTACTATACACACTATACAAATGGTATCCTCCCAGGTGAGAACACTTCAACTGAGATATTACCAAAAGGGTATTTGAACAAGAAAACACTGTCCTGGTGTTTGAAGTTACAGAAACAATGCCTTGTGGTAGTTGCAGTCCTGTCAGTCCCTGTGCTACACACACTATACAAAGGTGAACCCCCCAGTTGAGTAGCCTTGATTTGAGACTTGCCACACAAGGGTATTTGTTGCAGTGAACACTGGGCTGGTGGTTGAAGTAACAGTAACAGAGCTGCCTGGGAGTTGAAGTCCTGTTACCTACTGTACTACTCACTCTACACAAAAAAAGAAACCTCAAGTGGATACACTTCAATTAGGAGTTCACAAACAGGAGTATTTGGAGAAGATAACACTGGACTGGTGAGTGGATTAAAAATGAATTAGGGCAAAGGTGAGCTGTGGCATGCATGACAGCATTTTTGTGACATTTTTAGTGTAGTAAATGACGAGACTCCACTCCCCCAGGTTTTCCTGCCAAACCCTCAGGATGCAGGATGGCCAAGACCTTCTCCTTCCAGGGAAAGAGAAATGATGGGACTCTGGGAGGGCCACCACCAGTCTTCTTGGCCTGCAGCTGGTGCCAGGAGACCAAGGAACAGGCCTTGCCCCTGAGGTTGTTCCACCTCTTCGTAACATCATCCTTTGTGCACAGGGTGGGGCTTCCAGCATTCACTCTGTCAACTATCCTTTTCCACATTTCCACTTTCCTACTGAGAGGGATGTGCTGGACTTGGGCTCCAAACAATTGTCGCTCTACTCTAATGATTTCATTCGCCATGACTTCCAAAGCATCCTTGGTAAAACATGGGTTTTTGAGGTGTGACATGGTGGTGAACAGAAAACTTTTTTTTAAACGGGTGACAGTGAGTAACTAAACTGGGGTAGTGCAAGAGGATGTGAATGGAGTAAAGTGTGTGTGGGGTGTTGTAAGGGATGGTGAAACTGAAGGGGTGCCTATTGTATAGATTTGTTTTATAACGTGCTATGGCTATTGCAGGTGTGTCAAGTGTGGCAATGTGTGTCAGCTGTGTTGTTTTCAAATTCATCAAATGTGCCATTGTGTATTACTTTGGTGACCGCAAACCACTGTGGTTCCGACCGGCATGGGTGCCTGCCACTGCTTATTTGTGCTTGTAACATGGTCAGTGGTTGACCGCTGTGCTGTCGGGGCTGGAGGACGGACTGCCTATTTCCAGGCCTCCACACCGCTGGTGGTCTCCCTTTTTTGGTTGGCTGTCCTGCCTGTATGACTCATAATAGGGCGGTCTGTGACACCGCCAACATGGCGTTCCTTTTAGGACTGCAAACATGGCGGTCTGACTGCCAAACTCGTAATGAGGTCCTAAATCTTTATGAGTGGACAGGTACCTCAACTTATACGCTGCCAAGCCTGCTTCGAATGCTGGCCACAGCATGAGGCTTTTACTATTAAGCACCTTTAAAAGTCCACAAAACAGGTTTAGCTGGATGTGAAAGTGAGTATATATGACTTTGATAGGATCTTATGAGCTACCCCATAATAGTTAAACTTGCTGAAAATCTTTGAGTTCTAATAAAGTAAATAAGTCCTACTAAGGGTTTTCCAACTGTTGGAAATCCATCCTCATCTAGTGAGCTACGAGTACTCATGGTTCAGCCTTAGCTGGAGCTTTTTAGAACGATATTGATGCTTAATTGAGAACTTCCAAAATAGCTCTCTGACTACTTTGATGCCGTCCTTTGAAAGATACTTCATGGAGTCCCACTGGACATAACTTTGTCTCATGACTGTTATTAAATGTTTAAATAAAACCATTCACAGTGGCACAAACACTTCTTGTAGTGAACAGTGCTCAAACCCCATCAAAAGAGGGTGCTTCAGGTACAGACTTCTCATTTGAGGGAGAGTGGAGAGTTTTAAAGTTTTTCAACATCTTAACCTTTAGAATAGAACCTAATGTAACATTTTCCACATATATTCCTATGGTATTTCTTTCTCTCCCATAACTGCTAAACAATTTTGTCATTTCTCTTCATTTTATGTCATAGATCATAGCATCATAGGAATTGATTGTCCTTTAATTAAACAAGGCATGGAACATTAAGGGGCTAATTTAGAGTTTGGCACAGTGGTTACAATCGTGACGGACTACCCTCTCTGCAAAATTGAAGGTCAGCCCTCCTCTTTTAGATTCAGGTGGACCAGCGGTATGTCAACGGCAGAGACTAGTCCATCTCCGCCTCTGACATACCCTGCCGACATTCTCTTCCGAAATACACCTCCCACAGCCCAGCAGTGTAATGACTATTGAAGGTTTTGCCATTTGGCTGCCCGTCCTACTTAGAGTGGGCGAACAAATGGCAAGTTTCCACTGTCCATTACTGCCAGGTAAAACCTGGCGGCAAAGGACAGTAAAAACTGCAAAATGCCACCCACTCCATTGGTGAAAACTCCCACTGAGGGGGGGTTTTGAGGGGGTCATTGTTTTTATTATTTTCAAAAACAAAATCCCAAAGTGGGATTTTGTTTTAGTAAATAAAGAAAAGTTGAACGCTTGACGCATGGCTCAGTCATGTTGACGGAGCTGTCTGTTAGACTTTTAATACATTTATAGGAATCCCTGTAGCAGCAGCTTCTGGAAATTCTAAAGATGTCCACAGAGAAGTAAAGTAGTCCACAATGAAAAAGGCACATAATCAGTCCACCAAACTCTAAATTACTAATTTGTTTGTGCTAAGAGATTTGGTTCAGGTTTAAGGATTTTGGGGGTTATTACAACTTTGGAGGAGGTGTTAATCTGTCCCAAAAGTGACGGTAAAGTGACGGATATACCACCAGCCATATTACGAGTCCATTATATCCTATGGAACTCGTAATACGGCTGGTGGTATATCCATCACATTTGGGACGGATTAACACCTCCTCCAAAGTTGTAATAACCCCCTTTTTTGTCTTTGTTTTTGAGTTTAGTTTTGGCATAGACATTTACACTTAGGTGTTTTTCTTCAGGCTTAGAGATAGTCATTTATCATAGACTTCTACTTACACTTTAGTGCTGAAGCTAGGTTTGGCCCTGGTACTTATATTTAGCGTGAAAGGCTAGAACTAGACTTATTTATGGCATGAGATTATGTTTACATTTAGGCTTTAGTTTATCAGAGTCACAACAAAGTGTACTACAGCCTCCTAAATGTATCTAACCAGTTACCAGCTAGGCACAAACACCTCGCCCCTGCTACCTTGACGAACACTACTCTGATGAAAACCCTGAAGAGAACAAATACATGTTGTGGTACTACAGTACTCCCACTCAATTTGGCAATTCCTCATTGATTTTTCATGATTTAACTGTTGTGCATCATCACAGAAGAAAACAGTATACAATATTATGAACTCAAAGCCAACCCTCGCTGGAAACTAGATTAATGCCTAAGAGGAAGTAGTGTTTCATGTCTCCCTCTCAAATAACGTTTTGCAGCTGTGTAGAAGCCAAAAGTGAGCCTAAATATGCAAAATTCAAATAAATATATTGTACATACTTTGCAAATATTGGTTAATTCAAAGGGTTTAATAGCAAATTGTGCTTTCATCCACCCTATGGTACTAGTAAATTGGCTTTTGAATGA
This sequence comes from Pleurodeles waltl, assembly GCF_031143425.1. Taxonomy (NCBI): domain Eukaryota; kingdom Metazoa; phylum Chordata; class Amphibia; order Caudata; family Salamandridae; genus Pleurodeles; species Pleurodeles waltl. Next base: position 464,233,332 of record NC_090448.1, on the reverse strand, counting down.
TGAAATACTGAAACAGCCCAATAGGAATTCAAACCTATGACTTTCATATTGCATTGAGATCTCTGCAATGAGCGCATAAACACACTGATCTACCTTTCAGGTGTTACCTTTTTGGAGTTTAATGGATCCACTGTTTATAGTTGCAGATGTCTTTATCAGAAGAACTTCTCCTTTCTGCCAGACACATAGCGGGAGTGAGCTTGCGTTAGGCAGATGGAGTACAGTCCATCAGAATGGAAGAGGACATTATGGTGGTCATTACAACATTGGCGATAAAAGCCACTTACCGCCATGCAGAAGACCGCCAACACACCGCCACGGGCGCGGAATTCCGCCACAGCCATTATGACCTAAAGTCCGGAATCCGCCAAAATCTAGACACCCACACAAGTCCGCTACACCAAAGGTCAGTGATAAACTGGCGATAAGAAATCCTCCACCGTCATGCCAACAGGAATAGGCCCACACTATCACGACCCACGAATCCACGTGGCGGTCTTTCAACCATGGTATTCCATTGGCGGTACACACCGCCGCACTCAAAATACACACACATTTACAAAACAATACACACACCTGATACACATACACACACCACTCCCACACACCCAATACAATATAAAACACCCACCCACATTACCCACAAACCCCTACGACAACAATTGCGACAGAAGGCCAGAAAGAGACACCACCATCTACAAACGAGCATCCACAGGCACTAAACGCCATCACCCACATAACATCCACGCACCTCACACAACACACCACTAAATATCACCCCACAAATCACAACACACTCCACCTCACACAGCACCCACACCACCCGATGGCACCACAAAGACACCCCAGGTTCTCTGAGGAGGAGCTCAGGGTGATGGTGGAGGAAATCATCCGGGTAGAGCCACAGCTATTCGGATCACAGGTACAGCACACCTCCATAGCTAGGAAGATGGAGCTCTGGCGAAGAATCGTGGACAGGATCAACGCAAGTGGACAGCACCCAAGAACTACGGATGACATCAGGAAGAGGTGGAACAACCTACGGGGGAAGGTGCGTTCCGTAGTCTCAAGACACCACATCGCAGTACAGAGGACTGGCGGAGGACCCCCACCTCCTCGACCACAACTAACAACATGGGAGGAGCAGATCTTGGCTATTCTGCATCCTGAGGGCCTCACAGGAGTAGCTGGAGGAATGGACTCTGGTAAATCAAATCTTTACTACTATAACCCCCACACTGCCTACATGCCATCACATACCCCCACCCTCGCCCTCACCCCCATCACTCCTACTCCTCACACATGTCCCAATATCACAACCCACCCATCCCAAACCCAAGCAGTGCATGCAACACCAAAGCATGGACACCCATCACCAAAGCATGGCCACTGCACATACACATTCACCCCCTGAACCTTCATCATACAAGGTCCCACACAAGAATGCAAGCACTGGGGTACACGGTCACCCACCCATTGCACACCATGGCACATACAGATGCAATAAGCATGCTTTTAACCACCTGCAGGACCTCTACCCAACATCACCGTACAGGAGGGTCCAGACATGTCCACTCCACCCACAGAAGAGGCCCACAGTGATGACAGCAGCTCTGTCCAACTGGATCTAGATGACCAGTCCAGCCCATCCGGGACCTCGGGACAGTCGGTTCCCCTCACACTGGCACAAGCCATTACAGGGCTTCCCCCCTCTGGAAACACCAGCACAGCACCCACTCTGCGGGCCCATACCTCTGTCCCCAGGACACGTCAGTCAGCAGTGTGTCCACCACTACAGGGAACCCAGGATAACCCACCACCCCAACAACAACAGGGACCTGGGGGCAGTGGGCACACGGTTCAGGGGACAGGGGCACAGGAACACAGGGGAACTGGGAGGGCTGCTGTGCGACAGGGGGAAGACAGGCCCAGGGAACCCACTCTCCACGAGGCCCTCTCCAACATCATGGGAGCCTACCACTATTCCCAGGAGACGATGGCAACGGTACTGGCCAAGTTTCAGGATACCCCACGGCTGCAGGAGGAACAGTATTTGGGCTTCAGGGAGGAACTCAAATCCATCAATTCCACCCTGGGCACCATTGTAGGGGTGCTGAAGGAACTCGTCAACACCAGAAAGGACACTGTGGCACAACAAGGGGCCCCTGATACTAAACGGCCGGGGTCTCGCAGTGTTCGTAGGTGCACCGGAGTTGGTGGTTCTACTTAGAAACCATAGTGGATTTTCAAGCCTGATGTTTTTCCTGATGAGACCCTACCTTTAATATTTGGAGGGTTTCTGATTGCCCTATTATGGGTTCCTAATTGCTTAAAGGATTAGGTATGTGTTAAGGTCCTGACGAATCGCATAAGATCATTTATTGACTAAAAACAGCGAGAAACATGTTGACCTATTATATAGAGTAACACAGGGGATCCTGTGTTTACCTTTACCTTTACTATTCTCTATTGTGAGATTTAGTGACTGTATTACATTTTTGTTATTTGGGGAACGTAGACATTATTTTACCATATCCCAATTTGTCTTTTTTAATCATGTCAGAGGTATTAAGAATAAATAGCATTTTTTACCTCTAGCCATTTTTAACTACCCTTATACCAATCCTTAAACTACTTTTTGACTGGTTGTGCAGTATTCTCAAAAGATCTCCGGCAAAGAGCCCCCTCATGGGGCCCGTCAGGCATTGCTGCCGGCCTGACGAGGAGCATAGGCCTATGATGAAGCATGTCACCGGAAGGTGAGTGAGGGCTCTTGCTTTGAATATATTGATTTCCATCCAATGCAGAACCATTAGTCTGAAGAAACCCTCTTGTGTTTTGGAACTGTATGTATATTATTTTGATTTGTTGCCCCTGACACTAGCCTGGACGATGAACTGCCCACCACCTCCACCGCTGCCGCTAGTGGACAGGAGGAACCACCACAGGACCACCACACCAGCACCCCATCCCCTGCAGAGGGAGACCCACCCAGCAAACGGTCCCTGAGATCCAGGGCAAAGACAGAGAACGATGCCAAGACCCCTGCCAAGAAATGAGACCACCCTGATTGTCATCCATTTGTCCCACCTTGTCACCCTGTCCATTCTTAACTGCCCCAGCTCCACTTCCTATGCCCCTTTGGACAATGCACTTGTGAGACTGATAGACTAGACTCTGCCATGGACATTCCTCCACCATCACCCCTCACCATTGTACAACCCCCTCCAATATTGAGCACTTAAATAAACACCCTTACAGCACAAAACAATCTGGAGTCTGTCTGTGATTTTGAAATAGTGTATTAGCAATTACAGTGTCAAAATGCTCTTTCAAATGTAATGTCAACATACCTATGTCACACAGCTATAGTCCATGAGGAAACAAAGCAGATGTCACACTGTGGGATCCACATCTGTGAAATCATAAGGGAAAGTGACAACTCAGTGACCATACACTAGGTGAAAATGACAGACAGTAGAGAGATAGTAGATTTAAATTAGATGTAGCAGGCAGGTTTGTCTTCTTACCTGTGTCTCATTGGAAGTATTGCAGGAGCACCGTGTTCCTGTTGTCGATGTCCTCTTCTTCTGCTTCCTCGTCTTCACTGTCCACACGCTCCACAGCTGCCACAACACCTCCATCTGGACCATCCTCCTGCTGAAAAGGCACCTGTCATCGCAAAGCCAAGTTATGTAGCATACAGCAGGCCACGATGATCTGGCATACCTTCTTTGGTGAGTAGAATAGGAAACCAGCTGTCATATGGAGGCACCTGAACCTGGCCTTCAGGAGGCCGAAGGTCCGCTCTATAATCCTCCTAGTTCACCCATGGGCCTCATTGTAGCGTTCCTCTGCCCTTGTCCTGGGATTCCTCACTGGGGTCAGTAGCCATGATAGGTTGGGGTAACCAGAGTCACCTGCAAATGTAGAGGGACAACTGTTAGACACACATTAACTCATAGGGACATCCACAGAACCAGACAACTATTCCCACTGATTTGTGTCCATTTGCTCACCTAATAGCCACACCCGGTGCCTCTGTAGTTGCCCCATCACATAAGGGATGCTGCTATTCCGCAGGATGCAAGCGTCATGCACTGAGCCAGAAAATTTTGCATTAACCTGGGAGATGTACTGGTCTGCCAAACACACCATCTGCACATTCATGGAATGGTAACTCTTCTGGTTTCTGTACACCTGTTCACTCCTGCGGGGGGACCAAGGCCACATGTGTCCCATCAATGGCACCTATGATAAGAAGAAAAGCACGGCACATCACAGGCTCAAGGTGAAAACCATTTATTCCTTGGTGATATATCAGGACAAGAGTCCTCTGATCTCATGAAACACACTAGGTAAGTGGTTTGGAAGCACAGTACAATTTTCATGTTTGTGAAAAATCAGCTGACTCGTGTTTCATCATCATTGACTTTTTCAAGGCTGTGAACATATACAAGTGGGATGTATCAATCACAAGAATTGTCAATGCATAGAAATCAGATTGAATTTTAGTGTTGAGCTGTGAAAACAACCAAAGTTTGTGAGTTGGAAAGAGAAGCCCAGTATCATGGGGTGGTGTACTATGGATCTAGCATGAGAAGAGAAGGGGAATGCCACCTTCTACCCCTGTATGTAGTGAAGCCACCCACAATCTGGAAGACAAATGTGGTCACTGCAATGTGTGTGAATATTCCCTAGACAAAACAAATCATTTTTGCCACAACACAAAAATAACATACACCATCAAGAAATTCATGAATTGTAACACCAAGTTCATTGTTTACTGCATCATTTGTATATGCAAAAAAATATGTCTGTATTACAATCAGACCGTTCAAAGAAAGACTGCAAGAACATATCTGGGCGATTAAAAACAATAACAGGGACTACCCTTTTGCTGTGCATTACAACTCAGCACACCCTCTGCAAGAAAAACTAGACATACAAACACATGGCATTGCTACCCTAGGCAAGTGTCCAAGGGGTGGCAACAAGACTCTCTTCTTGAGACAACTGGAGAGCAGGTGGATAGTCAAACTGCGCACTGTTGAGGGGGGGGCTAATTCTGACAAAGACCTTCATGTCTTCTTATAGACCACTAACCTGTTACAATACACTGATTTTGGAGATGTCACTCGTTTAATGTAATGGTCCACATGTATTATCTGTGATTTCTTTCAACACAATGTGACTATGCATAACTGGTGAATGATAGTACTCCTTGATTATGCATGTCTCTTTTTTACCAGCTCTGGTGGGCTGGTTGTGCACCTGCAGGTCATTTTACCACTCATGAGATGATTTGTGTTAACATATATGTCCTCTGTAATCTCTTTTAATTGTTAAAACGTGACTATCTCTGGTTTGCAAAATATTTTCTGATAACCAAGTTGTAATTTACACATGCCCATCACTTGTCTGTGGGTATACGCCCTCGCTTTAAGTTTCAAACGTCATCGTCTCTGTTTTTACAAAATATTTCGGACAACAAATTTGCCTTTGACACATGCTCACTACTTTTCAGTGGGCATAAGTTCTTTATTTCTTTTTACCTACTTACTCTATATAACTTTTGCGGTGTTTTTTCCTCTCTTGTGCTTTTTCACGTGCACTACTTTCCTCTTATACTTTCACATAGATCTGGGTTCCTTTCCCCTTTCCAAGATGGAAGACTTCATTTCCTGGTTTTTATTAGTCCAGTTTCTATTTTTATTCTCAGTCCTCTTCCCATTACAAATACCGGCGTGATGTTGGCGAACGTCTTATGGGCGACGCCACACACAGACGGCACAGAAGCATAGACCTGTTGTAGGTAAGAGGACTTGGACACATATTCTTCATTTAACCTTTTGACAGTGACACGCGTTTTGGTTTTCCCAGCGCTCGCCGCTATTTTTTGACTACTTTTTACTCGGTTTGAAGGGCGGCTGGGCACCTTGATATCTCCCCGCGTTTGTGCACTTTGAGATAATACACAGGCCTTTTTCAATACGGTTTCTCTCTGTACTTACTATGGTGCAAAAATACGTGTAGCGTGCTTTTGGCCCAAGGGCGTTCAGCGTTTTTGACAAGGGCTTACGCTATACAGAGGCGTATGTTCGTTTTTCTTTGCCTCCACTCAGTTTCTAGTTCTCCCTTCATTAACCTCAGCACACATAATAATTTAGCTGACCTGCCCCCAGAACTCAAACTGTAAATAACATACATTAATTATATATTTTTTCTAATTTTTCTACATTAACAATCGTGGAGTAAATCTCAAAATAATATACAAATAAATATATAAAAATACACTTTTTCTCTTTAAATTTTTTTGAAATTAGTTGCCATTATTATTAGACCCAGGCCCTATTTCCTCCTTCCGCCTTTCATTTTATATTTTTCTGGCTCATTGTTCATTTTTTCCTTCCAGACTTACCATGGTCTCTGGACTCTGACTACATCCATGCCACAATCTGTTCTTATTCTTACAGTTCTTGACAATTGGAGTCCGTCTAAACACAATCATAACTTCTATATTTGAAAAGGTATGTCCGTCTTTTTCCTTTTCAACCTCTCCTTTTTTTTTTTTTAGGCGTATATTATTTGGTCTCCACATAAAACGTAGGTGATGATCACCATTCTTTGAACACCAAAGCCAATATTATTCTCTTTGGGTTTAAGGTACTTTTATGGTTTCTATCATGCTAATTTCTTGGTTCACACCAGCACTGGTACTCTCTCTCTCTTCTTGCCACACACTGTGTCTTCCAGATTGTGGGTGGCTTCACTACATACAGGGGTAGAAGGTGGCATTCCCCTTCTCTTCTCATGCTAGATCCATAGTACACCACCCCATGATACTGGGCTTCTCTTTCCAACTCACAAACTTTGGTTGTTTTCACAGCTCAACACTAAAATTCAATCTGATTTCTATGCATTTACAATTCTTGTGATTGATACATCCCATTTGTGTATGTTCACAGCCTTGAAAAAGTCAATGATGACGAAACACGTGTCAGCTGATTTTTCACAAACATGAAAATTGTATTGTGCTTCCAAACCACTTACCTAGTGTGTTTCATGAGATCAGAGGACTCTTGTCCTGATATATCACCAAGGAATGAATGGTTTTCACCTTGAGCCTGTGATGTGCCGTGGTTTTCTTCTTTTCATATATGGACTGTGACCTTGCCTAGGTAACAGCTTACACACCCTGTGGCTGGGTGTACTACCACTTGAGCACTCCCATTCTTCAAATAAGACTTCTCATCATGAACTTTCGACATCCAAGACAATAGAAACTCTGGAAGTGCGCACCTTTTATACACAGCGACAACTTGTCGATACCATTGTTGAATGGCACCTATGATGTTGGGGATATGTCCCATGGCATAGAAATCACCTTTCACTGAAGGAAAATCCTCCACCTGAGGGAAAACGATGTAGCTCCGCATGTGTTTCAGCAGGGCAGACAACACTCTGGACAACATGTTGGAAAACATAGGCTGGGACATCCCTGATGCTATGGCCAGTGTTGTTTGAAAAGACCCACTTGCCAGGAAATGGAGTACTGACAGCACCTGCACTTGAGGGGGGATTCCTGTGGGATGGCGGATAGCTGACATCAGGTCTGGCTCCAACTGGGCACACAGTTCCTGGATTGTGGCACAATCAAGCCTGTAGGTGATGATCACATGTCTTTCCTCCATTGTCGACAGGTCCACCAGCAATCTGTACACCGGAGGATGCCGCCATCTCCTCACATGCCCCAGTGGACGGTGCCTATGGAGGAGAACAGCGAGCAGAGAGTCAACCAACTCTGAGTTACGTAAACACAGCTTACTCTGAAAATATTCATAAATCAAATTTTGCCTGTAATAGTGTTGCGTTAAGGCCTCGGTATGTGTGACGCAGTAAAAAATAAAGTCATGTGGGCCGCTGAAATGGCGGCTGCCTGACCTGTAAGGTGGGACAAGGGGATATGAGGTAACTGCGCTGGCGTTGTACACCGTCGCGGTAGGCGGTCGAAGACCGTGGCACAATTCTGCATTGGTTAACATTGGACCCTATGGGTCCCAGGAGCCAATGGCGATGTACGCCGGCAGTGACGGTACGCACCGCCGCGGACGTGACCGCCATTTTCACTCTGTTCAATCACCCGATACCTGATCTTCGACAGGAGAGGACCTACACTGCAAGTGCTGCTGTGACCGCAGTCTGGAAAAGACAATGGCTCATGTGTCTGGGGAAAGGGCCCCTGCCTTCAGCACGGAGGAGTTGGAGAAAGTCGTGGATGGGGTCCTCCCCCAGTACACGCTACTCTACGGTCCTCCAAACAGGTAAGTACACTGTGAGCATGCTGTATGGGCAATGCCTGTGTGGAGTGGGGTGGATGAAAGATGGGGGGGGTGAGATTGAGGCGTGCGTGAAACGACGGTGAGTGCATGTGCGTCATGGCAAGGGTAGGGATGCGGTCCAATGACTGTCATGGTGCAGTTGGTAATTACTACTCTTTTTCCCCTGTACAATTCCTTCAGGTCAGCGCCCACCAGAAGAAGACATCTGGCGTGCCATCGCCAAGGAAGTCTGGACCCTGGGGATCTACCACAGACGGAGCACCCACTGCCGGAAAAGATGGGAGGACATTCGCCACTGGAGCAAGAAGAGAGCGGAGGCCCAGCTGGGGATGGCCTCCCAACATGGGAGGGGTGCCCGTCGCGCCATGACCCCCCTGATGTTCAGGATCCTGGCGGTGGCGTACCTGGAGTCGGATGGGCGCTTGAGGACATCACAGCAGCCACCAGGGGGTGAGTACACGCTCATTCTGCTGTTTGAGCGCGCATTGTAGGTGTCTGGGTGGGGGAGGTGGGCTGTGGGTTCCCTTAGGCCAGAGTGAGTTTGGTAGTTAAGTTTCCTTCTTCAGGCAGGCCCTGTGGCACCCCAGCCCATGTGTGTACAGTGCCAACTACACCTAGTCAGGCTCCTGTGACATCCATGTGTGCAGAAATCGGCCATAGCCTTGTAAGCCATGTCCCAGGGATTGAATAGTGGACCTCAAGTGCGCGGCGTAGTGCAGTGGGCTTCTGTGTCTGTTGTGTCCACCTACGGTAGCAGTATTGCATGCACTGAACATGTCTTTCTTCTGTCTTCCCCCCCTTTTTGTGGTCTCCCTGTTCTTGTGTGCATTATCATCAACAGGCGGAGGAGCAGTGGCACCCAAGCAGGAGGGAGCTGCATCCCACATGGCCCTGGAGGGCAAGACTATGGACTCTGAATTCACCAGTGGGACGGAGGGCGAGGGGAGCTCCACGGCGGGGACAGGAGCTGACACCAGCGAGACGGACTCCTCCTCTGATGGGAGCTCCCTTGCGGTGGCAGCACCATCTGTGCCCCCGCATCTACAGGTACAGCCGCCACCCCTCCTACCAGCACCTCCCTCCCAGCAGCACCTCAGCTTTTGCCCCGTGCCCGCTCACCCAGGAGGGTGGGCATCACCTTCGCCCCAGGCACCTCAGGCCCTGCCCCAGTTACCCTGCTGCCCTCAGTGAGGAGGCCATTGACCTCCTATGGTCCCTCACTGTTGGGCAGTCTACCATTTAGACTGCCATCCAGGGTGTAGAGGGCAGTTGCAACAAACCAATGCATTCCTGGAGGGCATTCCCTCTGGTCAGGCAGCCCAACAGCGAGCTTTTCAGACTCTGGCCTCAGCACTGATGGCAGCCATTGTCCCTGTCTCTAGCCTCCCCCCTCCAACTTCCTCCACCCAGATCCACACCTGTGTACCTCAACCTATCCCAAGCACACCATCAGACCAGCATGCACACACCTCAACACACAAGGGAAGCTCTGGCAAACATAAGCACCACACATCCCACAGGCAGTCACGCAAGCATCACACACATGCACACACACCAAGATCCACTGCCTCCACTGTGTCCCCCTCCTCCTCGTCTCCCTCCTCCCTCCCTGTCTCGTCTCCACTCACACCTGCATGCACTACACCCTCAGCCACTACGTCTATCACCAGCACACACACCACCACAGCCCGCTCACGTGCAGTCACCACCCCCACTACCATTCACACATCCCCTGTGTCCTCTCCCAGTGTGTCTGTGAGGCCACCTCCCAAGGTACACAAACGCAGCCACACACCCACCCAACAGCCATCCACCTCACGACAGCCTCCAGCTCATGCACCTTCGCCCATAGTCACCAAATGTACACCTCCTACAACCACTACCTCTTCCTCCACTCCCAAACCCCCTCCATCTACCCATCCCAGTGATCCTAAGAAACTTTTCCTGTCCAACCTTGACCTCTTTCCCTCACCTCCCCACCCCTTCAGTCTCCTAGGGCACGACTCTCCAGGTCCCAACCTAGCACCTCAGCCACAACATCGGCGGGACCAGTGGTGCCAGTAGTCACCGGATTATGGAGTGCACCAGGCAGCAGGGCAGCCAGTGTGGCAAGGAGCAACAGCACGGACAGTCCCCCACCTGTCAAGCATCAAATGTTGGCCAGTGCCCGGCAGGAGAGGGGAAAGAAATCAGCCACCAAAGCCGCTCCCAGGGGTCCAGTTGGGAGTGTGGAGACAGCTGCGACACTCTCTAAGGTGGGGAAAGGGCACAGTAAAACCGGCAAGTCTGGGAAGATCAACACGGCAGACAAGACCGCCAGCAGCCCCCCTGCCACAGACAGGACCGCCAGCAGCAGCCCCGCTGCCCAGGAGGGGACCACCAGCAGCCACACTGCCCAGGAGAAGACCTCCAGCAGCAGCCCCGCTGCCCAGGAGGCGACCGCCAGCAGCCACACTGCCCAGGAGAAGACCACCAGCAGCAGCCCCGCTGCCCAGGAGGCGACCAGCAGCAGCCCTGCTGCCACAGACAGGACCGCCTGCAGCAGCCTCGCTGCCCAGGAGGTGACTGCCAGCAGCCCCGCTGCCACAGACAGGACCGCCAGCAGCAGCCCCGCTGCCCAGGAGGCGACCGCCAGCAGCCCCGCAGGCCAGGACAAGACCGCCACCAGCTGAACCGCTGCCAAGGACACCACCGCCAGCAGCCCCGCAGGCCAGGACAAGACTGACACCAGCTGAACCGCTGCCAAAGACACCACCGCCAGCAGCCCCGCAGGCCAGGACAAGACCGCCACCAGCTGAACTGCTGCCAAGTACACCGCCGCCACAAGCACCGCAGGCCATGACAAGACCGCCACCAGCTCAACCGCTGCCAAGGACACCGCCGCCACATGCACCGCTTCCAAGGACACCGCCGCCACCAGCACCGCTGAACAGCACATGACCGCCACAAGCATCGCTTCTAAGGACACCGCCGCCACCAGCACCGCTGAACAGGACAAGACCGCCACAAGCACCGCTGAACAGGACACCGCCGCCACCAGCACCGCAGGCCAATGAGTGCCAAAAGCTCTGACGCTACTGAGACAGCCACGAGCAGGATGAAGCACTCTGGGCACCAAGGCACCTCCTGAACCAGTGGAGAAGAGCATCCACTACCTCAGTCCTTGGCAGGATGAAGCACTCTGGGCACAATGCCCCCCTCCAGAAGCAGTGGAGAAGAGCATCCACTACCTCAGTCCTTGGCAGGATGAAGCACTCTGGGCACAAAGCCCCCTCCAGAACCAGTGGAGAATGTTATCCACTTGAGAGACTGTGGCTTTGCACTCCCCAGGATTGAACAGTAGACAACCCACCCACTGTAGAGACTTGTGAGACTGTTGCTTTGCACTCCCCAGTATTGAACAGTGGGCAACCTACACACTGTAGAGACTTGTGAGACAGTGGCTTTGCACTCCCCAGGATTGAACAGTGGGCAAACCCCCCACTGTAGAGACTTGTGAGACTGTGGCTTTGCACTCCCCAGGATTGAACAGTAGGCAAACCACCCACTGTAGATACTTGTGAGACTGTGCACTCCCCAGGATGCAGCAGTGGACATGGAGCCCCCTCGTGGATTTGGCGTCATACACTCATCCGGCTGAGGTGCCCCCCCTTCCCTTCCCCCTGAGGTGCCTGTTTTATTTCCAACTGATGCCCCTGCAGTGTTCTCTCCATCTTGTTCGGGTATTGAGTGTGGGCCTCACCCATGCCTTTTGGGCCCAGTGATCCACAGACTATGATGGTGGAATCCCTTGGACTTGTGTTCTTGGTGTATATAATTGTATGTAGTATAAATGTATATATTTGTAAATATTTTTGATGTAGGTAATTGAATATATCACAATTATTCGACTCATTTCCTTTTGTCCTTGCATTCTTCCAGGGGGGGCTGGGGGTGTAACTGTTATGTATCAATATGTATTAGCGTGTGTGTTGTAGTGGGTGAGGGTGAGGGTGGGGGTGTTGCATGTTACGTGTGTGTGTCACTGTTTTTTCTCTCCCCCCTCCCCTGTGTCGTAGGTGCAATACTCACTGTTGGCTTCGCCGCCTGCGTTCGTGCTCCTGGTAGAGGAGCAGGAAGATAAAGGCTGCCAGAATCTGGAGCTCCGGTTCCATGGCATCCTGATTCCTCGTGGGGTGTGTAGAGGTGAGTGTTTTCCCTTCGAAGTCCTGTTTCTGCCGTGTTTTTGTTTGTGGTGAATCTGCCCCGGAAAAGGTGGCGGATTGGTGGGTTGTAATGGTGTGGGCGGTACATTGTCCACCCCCTGTCTGTTGGTGGTTACCGCTGCGGTGTGTGTATGGACCGCCGTGGCGGTCGGAGTGTTAAAGTGGCTGTCTATGTTGGTGGTTTCTGCCATGGTCGTAATTCCATTTTTATACTGCCGGCCTGTTGGCAGTTTTACCGCCGCTTTAACACTGACCTCCAGGGTTGTAATGACCCCCTATGTCTGCCAGCCTGATAGATTACGGTCCACCAAATTTTTAGACATCCACAGGCACAACAGTGATCTCTGTAGCTTAAATGGGAAATCCCACAATGGCGGTTCCTGTCACGTTACAAAAAGTTTAGTGGACTACTGCAGTTGGATTTGCTAGATATTCACCAAATTGTACCAAACAATTTATTTTTCAAAAATAAACTCCCAAAGTTGGGGTACTGAAAAATTAAATAAAATGATCCTCGCACAGAGTTTTTTTCCTAGTGGCAGTCATTTTAAGTTTTTTTTTTTTTTGTTGCGGTTCCCCCACCACCAGATATGAGGGACATTAATAAAGGAGATCACACCCTCCACCCTAAAAAGGGGTCTGATGGCCTCTATTCCACTGGGCATCAGAGGAATTTTTCCATCGATGGGGCCAATAGGGGTTCAGCCGGCGGAAAGCTGTCTGTCTTTCCAACCCTTAATAGGGTGGGCAAACCATCAGTTTGACAGACGGGGTACTCCATCAAGTTTATGACAGAGTACCATATGAAACCAACTGTAAGTCTGACCCATAGGCTATTGTCCATTAACTCATATGCATTTTCTTGATCGACTAGAAACCACTTGCAACTGGTGACCTGGACTTTTTCACTAGGAGTGGAAACTCAAAAATGCATTCTTTTCTAAACAGGGCTTCGGTGTGGTGTATACATCAAGTTAATCTGCTCCTTCCAAATAGGGATCGAAATCTCCTTACATACCGTGAGCACAGTGGTACTTTTTCTGTGCCCAAATCTCTATTTTATGGGTATCACAGGCAGTTGCCCTACATAACTCTCTCGAGTATTGGGCCTGTCTCCATAAACACTATCAAAGTACAACTCTTGAGAGATAAATACTAAGAATTTTTTGTGCTACAATCATATATTAATTATTATTGAACTACTGGCATTCTTCACCACATCTTTACTTTTTAGTCATGTTAAACTATCTTAGAAAGTGGGATCTATTGTTTATTCCATTACTACCATTCACATGACATGATTGTGTAAACATATTATGAAACAAATAATACAAAACAAACATTACAAAACACATTATTCTTATAGTAATACTTTTTTGAAGTCAATGATCACCATAATATGTTCTTTCTCAGTGGGTCCTTCTTTAAGGTAGTCTATTTTTTTAAACAAAGTTGCCTAATATCAAAATGTCTCATACGTAATGTGATTAGGCTTGTAACATCAGTGTTCACAAATCCGTTATTTGTTGAGGACTCCTTATAAGAAGAAAGTCAGCGCGTTTCGGTCTGTTCATGTCTGGACCCCTAAGGACTGTATATGGTTAAGATGCAAGGGGCGGAAGCCCGTTCACCCTCAGGATAAACCCTCAAGGATCACATCAGGGTAAGCGTGGCGCTGATCCTGTCTGGTGACTTGTGTTACACCTGGAGGGGTGGCGTGTCTCTCTGGCTAGTAATTTCTATTACAGTCCACTGTAGTCTTGTGGGTAGCTTCCATTAATTTTATGCAAATCTCTATTTTTGGCATAACCACATTGGGTCAGAATCATCATCGCATGTTAGGATCGTGCCCATTTTAAAAGTTTGAATTTTATTGTAAAGGTTTTCATAAAATCACAGCAAATCCAATCCAATACAGTGAATTATCTGTTTGATTTTTTATTCGGATTCCACAAGACAAGGAAAACCATAAAAGTACACTCTAAGAACAACCTAGTTAATATATTAACAATGAACTCGAAACAGATAGCACAATTCAAACGACATAGTTAATATATTAACATTAAAACTGAAAAAACAGAACCACAAGTCACAAACCCACACCCTATAACTAAACATAACATTTTGAGGTTAAGAGTAAGTACAGACTATCTAAACCTAAAAACAAAAACCTACCTAATGGTCCGCCATGTTAGCGGTAATGAGGGCCAGGCACTATCCTCACGTATAACTAAAACCAGGGCAGGTCGGCTGGACAATAGAAAGACAAAAAATTTAAAAGTGAATTATCTATGTTACTGTCAGCTCTACGGAGTCCTTTTCAAGTGGCAATAATGTACCAAGGTGATCTCACTGTCTGTGCTGGAACTCCCAGCACGTACACCACAAAGAAATGGGCAGGAAATGCTCTTCAGCACACTGCCAGGAAATGTGCACCAGCAGGACTGGAATTTAGGCAAGGGTCATTATCAACCAAGTGACGTAGCTGTGTCCAGGTCTGCCACTGCACTTCATTCCGGTATATGGGTCGGATCACAAACTACTTTATGTTGTCAGTCATAGAAAATGTTAGGTTAATTAAACCCACGAGGAAATATGGAGCAAGAACAGGAGGTGAGCAAGAAAATGATAACCTCTGGCATTGGACGGCTTGGAAAAAGTCCTACAGATGAGAGGCTGTGGTACCACAAACTAGTGCTAGGAATGTCAGTCATAAATCTTTTTGTAGTCTGGGGAGATTGCAGGCACGTGGTGACGTGTGGGCAGATAGGGAAGGAAGCCAGTGGTTATTTCAGCTATTGTCCCATGATGGAGCGACTCGCGACACGGCCATCTAGGGGAGAGAGATTAACAGTCCGCCTGCACAGAATGTGGGAATTTGTGTCAGTAGAAATCTGTGTGAACATCGTATTAATTCACTGCACCATTCTATCTGCTCTTACCGTTGTACTGCAAAACTCGTATCTAATTTATTTGTGAAGCTAAGGGGTTAGAAAAGAACAGCCACAACTGTATGCGGTAATCATGTATTAACACCACATTTAATGCAGATATTCTCTATGCAGGCATATTGTTTATGCACAAGGTTCGCATTAAATCGTCCTTTGCGGTGAGAGCCCCTGGGTCTGAGAGAGAAAACCCGGCTCGGCTAGCTCTCCGGGCAGTCAAGATACAGTGGTTGTTGGGAATTCTAACCTTCGGGTGAACATCCTGTCCCTCCCCATGTTCTACAACGAAGTGATAGCCAGTAAATGCAACACTGCATGAGCAAGGCTATCCTCGTCATGCCATTCACAGATTTTGCGGGAAGGCCTGTGATGGCTGCCTGCTTGTTTGGAACGTTGCATCTGGTTCCCATAATTAGCAAACAGGCACGCCGTCAAAACGCAGTTTGAACTGGAGTAAAAAGTGTAGAGAGGTAGATATATGAAAACACACTGACGATCAAATATAAAACCATGCTTGCAAATAAAATCACTTATTCCACTAATATGCTTCTCTATACAGTGTAGTCATCTAGAATGAGTGATAAAATCACACATATTTTAACCCGCAAAACGGTTCCTATAAGTTAAAACACTTAAAAAAAATATTTAGTAAAACAATCCCTACACCTAAGAGAATGATTGCCTTTTTTTTTTTTTGCAAAGCTACCTATCATGAGTGGAATCCCCCAGTGTGTCATACTACCTCGGGAGACGGCGTTGACCCTGCAAGCCTTTTCACGCCCTACCATAGCAGAGGCAAGTCTTTCCACTGGGGGCCCTGAGGAGATCGCTGTGGTCTCTGGCCCCTCTTTTAGTGATGGGGGCTCACCCTGTTAGGTCTAGGGCCTATTCTTGGATCGCCTCTGCGCCCAGAGGACCTGGGGACCTTCTTCTTCGTGGGGGCAATCAACCGGTCTGCTCGTGCTGTCCTGCACCCTCAGACTTGGTTGCAGGAGTAACAGAAGCCTGCGGCGGAAAGCAGGGTACGAGCATGGGTGACTATCTGGAGACTTCGTACAAAGACTTGTTTCTCACTGGTGCCCTCATTCTGTTCCTCTCCATTGAAGAGGCTCGCAGAGTGCTGTCTACAAAAATAACAGATGATAGACGCAACACAATGCTGAATAAAATCAAACATTCAGCCTCAGTCACAGATCTGGGTTAAATCCATTGCTTTTTGTTCACCATGCCATTCCAATTTGAACCCAGCAATATACAAATCAGTCTTGACCCTTCTTCCCATAAAACAGCCCAGCCCAAACTGCCAGGCCAGGTCCTCCCTCGAACAGAAACTAGCATTCCCACTTAGGGTGACAATTATACAAAGAACAGATGATGAACGGGATGCTGAAAAAAGTCAAACATTTACCCCTAGACACAGACCTGTGATAAACCCCACCCTAGTCCAGCTCTGGCCATGGCAGCTGGAGGTCATCCTTTGTATTCATAATGGTGCTCCTGAGAATGGTACCCAAGCAGGAGTTTGGGGCCTTATTCCATGCAGACTGAGAGATCATGCAATCAGCCCTGATGTTTTTTTTGTTTTTTTTACATTGTTGCATTCCCCAGCTCAAGCCACTTCGGGAGGGCTGTTCATAAACTAGAGTGAGCCATGATGCCCTGTGGGTGACAAGAGAACCATGCTGTCGTCCTTGATTGTCTATTGAGTGGATGGTCAAACTAATTTAACCTGGGCACAGGCAAGTCTAATGTTTGGAAGCCAGGTAAAAAGCAAAATACCTCATTCACAAGAGAAAGTTGGTTGATGCAAGAGCTGACAAGGTAATGGGTTATGCTATGCCGTTAAGTTTTGCTTTTATCTGATTGGCTGACTTCACATGTATATGTATGCCAAACTGGAACATTCAAGAGTTTAGAGCTAATCTAAGCAGAGAAAAGTAATATTGGCAGCCTGGATAGCTTGTAACTGAAACAGGGAATCCATGTTAGTCCAGGACTTACCGTCTAATAGAATTGACCTGAAACATTAGGATCCACAAGATGGGTATCTGGCACCAGGCTGCACTAAGACACTAGTAGACACATTCCCAAGACTATCTAAGCCATGGAATCAATGTTTGCCAGCCAAGGAGTCACTGTATGAGGCTGGCCCTCTATGTAGTGTATACATTTTAGGACCAAGATCATCAGAAATGGTTAAGTACTTTTCAAGATATGAATTTTTGAAGTTTAATAAAACTAGTCTTTTTATGGTAATTACGCTTCATAGGAATCAATGGATGATCACCTTTAAAAAAAACATATAAAATCGTACAGTTGGTTTACTAAGTTCTTCTTTTGCAGGTTGGTCGAGGCGAAGGTCTCTGGAGCTGGTGCAGAGCCACTGCGGGGATCCACTTGGAAAAGCGCTGCAGAGGTAAGTTTAAAGATGGTTCCTTGGGATCCCCTTGGACTGTCGAAGTCACAGGGGGTGGGGAACCCTTAGGGCACAGCAGGTTCTTCAGTGCAGGGCGGCCGGGTGCAAAGCGAATCGGTGAGCCAGGAGCTGTGCACAAGGATGCCTTCAGAAGCAGGAGGTAAGTTGGTTCAAGAATCGTTTGCAGGACAACCTGGGCACTCTGACAGGAGGTCCAAGGTGTTCCTGAAGTCCCTTGAATGGGGCTTTCACCTGGTTCTTTTTCAGCCCTGGACGGGCTGTCTTTCACGATGTCTGATGCGAGCTAACCAATACCTCGGGTATTGGCATAGTTTGGCCGCTGGAGGATGCAGTGCCACCAAACATGGCACACTGGCAGTGTTTGTACTCGCGGTCGTCCGGATGCAGTTTGGTCCAGCTGCAGCATACGGTTCTGGAGTTAGCAGTTGGTCAGTGAAGTGACCCTCACTGACTTGATAGTTTCTTGTGGTTTAAGAGTGGTACCTCGACTTTGGATGGAGTCTCTGGTGATTTGCAAGGCCTAGAGGTCCTCCAGGGTTTTTGTAGCGTTGTCCAGTTGTCCAGCAGCTCCTCAGCGGTGATTGTCGGGTCCTGGGTGCAGCAGGCAGGGTTTGACGCCTTTTCTTTGGTGCAGCAGGTTAACAGTTCTCATGCTTCAGATCTTCTTGGTGCTGGTCTTCTTTTGTCTTTCGAATCTGATCTCCTGGTCTAGGAATGCCCACTAAATACTGTAGTTAGTGGATGTTTTAGGGGGAACCTGGTAGTGACCAATGTGTCTCCTACCTTTGGGTGGCTACACCCACTGAAATGACCATTTCCTGTTAGAAGGGTCACTTCCCTATACCTGATTGGCTATTTTCCTTCCATCCAAGATGGAGGAAAATAAAATGGAGCGTCCACCTCCAAGGCAACACCTTAGGGGTGGTGAATGCCAGGTGGGGCCACACCTTCTACCCTTTGAGTTTTCCGCCGTTGCTACCACCCAGAGTGGAGGTTTGCATGGGGGTGACCATCTGCTGTTAGCAGCAGGCCTGGGGGTCGAGTTTCAAAGGTGGTTAGCCCTTTGATGCTTGCCACCAGGGCAGTGCACATTCCTGAGAGAGGGTGTGTTGGCACCTCCGCCAAGGAAGGGCTTTGGTATACAATCCAGAGAGATGGATCTCTCCCCCAATGTTGTAGATTGGATGGCTGGTGATGGCCGGCTGGATAGAACCAGGCAGCAACGATGCCAGGGTAGTTAGCTTTTGCAGGGGGGGCACCTCTAAGGTAACCCCTGGGTATATTTTATAATAAATCCAACACTGGCACCAGTGGGAATTTATCATCCTGAGTTGTTTGATACCAAACAACCCAGGGTTCAGAGTGGCCATCATGTTGCTGTGAAACTCGTATTGACCATTGTACAGTACATGTATTTAAAAATGGCTGCTCTGTTCACTCACTATGTTCCAGGTTTGGCAAGGACACAGTGGGGGCATATTGCTCATGCAGCTATGCTCTCACATACAATATAGTGCATTCTGCCTTAGGGCTGAAAGGCGTGCCAAAGGGGTGACTTACCTATATGGCATGAACTGTGGGGTGGACAGGGCACACAGGCAGTGTGCCATGTCGAGTTTTCACTTTAGGCTTGCATTAGGGCACTCAGTCTACAGTGGCAGTGCTGGGTGCACCTGGATGCAGGGCCCTAGAGGGTGGCACAATCAGTGCTGCTGCCCTCAGGGGCCTACCGTTAGTACCTCCTGCCCTGAGCACCTACGTACCATATACTAGGACCTTATGGTGGCAGTCAAGGTGTCTCCAATTGTGCCAATGCATCACAACAGTTTAGGGAAAGAGCTCTGACCCAGGGAACCTGGTTAGCAAGGGCCCTGGGCGCAATCAATTTCTAGGCTACATCATACATCAGGCAAAAAGTGGGGGCTAACCATGCCAAAAGAGGCCTTTTCTCACAATCACAGTGGTCGAGAGGAAGTGCTGGACCTGGAACTACAGTATAGTTCCTTTGCAGGATATAAAAAGGCAATGCATGAGTCACACCTAAGGTCTACCAACCCCAAGGGTCAGCTACTGGGCTTTGGGGAGTGCACACTTTCTATAAAGGAAGTTCTTCCCAAACAGAATTTGACCCTTGACCATGTCCACACACAGAGCTTTATTACCTGCTCATTGGCCCTGAGGGGCGCACACTTAAAGTCCTGTGTAGGGCATTAATGGAGACTATGGGGGTGATTCTGACCGCGGCGGACGGCGGTCGCCGCCCGCCAAGCGGTTCCCGCCGAAAGACCGCTCCGCGGTCAAAAGACCGCAGCGGTCATTCTGGCTTTCCCACTGGGCCGGCGGGCGACCGCCGAAAGTCCGCCCGCCAGCCCAGCGGGAAACCCCCTTCCCACGAGGACGCCGGCTCAGAATGGAGCCGGCGGAGTGGGAAGGTGCGACGGGTGCAGTTGCACCCATCGCGAATTTCAGTGTCTGCAAAGCAGACACTGAAATTCTCCGTGGGGCCCTCTTATGGGGGCCCCTGCAGTGCCCATGCCATTGGCATGGGCACTGCAGGGGCCCCCAGGGGCCCCGCGGCACCCCCTACCGCCATCCTGTTCCTGGCGGGAGAACCGCCAGGAACCGGATGGCGGTAGGGGGTGTCAGAATCCCCATGGCGGCGGAGCACGCTCCGCCGCCATGGAGGATTCTCAAGGGCAGCGGGAAGTCGGCGGTACACCGCCGACTTTCCGTTTCTGGCCGCGGCTGAACCGCCGCGGTCAGAATGCCCAGCGGTGCACCGCCAGCCTGTTGGCGGTGCTACCGCCGACCTCCGCCATGGCGGTAATTACCGCCAGGGTCAGAATGACCCCCTATTTGTGCACCTGCTTAGTGATAAGTTGTGTCACCTGCTGTTCAATACAAGACGCATATGGCACATCTGGGCCAGAGAACTGCTCAGGGCGGGTTAAGGGGCCATTGCCAGTGAGTTAGTAGCCAGAGAATTGTTACTTCATCTCCCAAGTATGTGTGTGCCACAAGGGTAAATTAGAATGGGTACACGTAAAATTAAGCATAGGCACCTCAAGTAAGTGTATACCTGGAGAGACCACCTTGTACATTTTAATATTTACCCTGCTGTTGGCGGGTGTTGTAAATATAAAAAATGTGAGTACAGTACAAAGCTATCTTAAGTGCCTCTATTCACGATATACACCAACAGGGTTTTCTGCACCCACAAGCTTGAATGGAAGCACTTGGATTTTACATTGACTGTGTTGTGTCCAATAGTGAGCAGAACACATTTGATCATCTACAGGGAGCCCCAATGCCAAACTAGCCACACATGTTAAAAAGTGAAACTAAGGTGTGTCTAGTACTCCTAAGGTTTTCATTATGAATGGTCTCTTAAGTCTAAGGGGGCTGGTACCAGAGTGACTAGGAACAATCGAAGTATGAGTTTTTAATGTCACCTGGATTTTTCAGCTGCTGAAATTATGTAGTCGCAGCACAACATGCATGTCCTCAATTCAAAAACAAGCATTTACAATGCAACGGGTCTCACGTTTGCTCATGTTAGAGCTGATCGCGTTGTAAACTCCTAACCCGACTTTTCACCTATCGGGCAAAAGTGCATTTATGTACACAACCCAAAAAAGTGAAATTAACTATGTAAAGCGCTCGACTTCTGCCAAGCGAGATCGCGCTCTTAAATTAGAGAAAAAGAAGTCCACTAGCCCAATGGAAAACAGCGAGCCTCGCATGTTTTCTGTACTTGGTCGCTGCGCTCGAGGAGGGTTAGCCACCGGAAAAGGCATGAAGTATGCTTGCCTTCGACTAATGAAAGCAAGCAGATTTTATTAGGTAAGCCCACAAACCAATAAAAAATACTGACGTGAAGTTGACAGGGCTCCGAGCCCTTTTCTAAATACAAAAGCATCTCGCTGCGATACGCATGCGCGAGCGCATGCAACGCAGGCTCGACCCTAACAAGGCTTGCAAGATGGGGGAAGGAATGATAGCAGAATACAGGAGCTGGTTTTCCGTGGCCCTCCCCACCGTCTATGAATAACTGAGTGCACAGCACACAACAGACTAATAGTTGTTGGGTGGCTCCAACCACCAATTGCCTGGAGGGATAGAGTTCAGTGGACTTTGCTGTCCACCCTAGTGGTCAATAGATGTAATTGCCATAGGCCTTGTCTCATAGGATCTGAGCCTTGAAAGTACGATTTCCTTTAGGCCTTTCTGGAGGAAATCTGTTTGGCTGTGCTGATCTCTTTTTTTGGATTTTAGGGTACAGAATTCAGCTGTCTATGGACTCATATCTCTCATGTTTCTTGCACTGCCTGAAAAAAGCGCAGGACAGCAGCTGTAAAGAACTATACAGACTCCAAAATAAAGTAAAAGAACATGATTGCTAATACCATTGTTATGTTAAGTCAAGATTTATGTGATTGACATTTTGAGTTATTTCAGGATATTTGCAAAGAAAGAATGGGAGAAAATTCTACTGTTCATCAAACATTTGTATGTTTCAACCCTCGGTTCAATATCCAGTGCTACAGTACAGAATCAATGGGTATTAATTCGTTTTCACCAGAGGGGAATTACAACTCTAATTTATACTTCAAATGTGGTCTTTAAACTTAGGGGCTTATTTACAGCACTCTTAGCCGTCGGTGGGTCACTTTTTATATGGGAAAAATGGTGCAAGGGGCTTGTAAATAAGCCTCTTAGTCTCATTTAGAGTTTGTTGGGCAGCCTGTCTGGTGGATGCCATTACAATGCCACCCTTGTGAATTATTGCAAAGCTTTCCCTAGTGGCTCCAAACAAAACAAGCATTTGCAATGCAATAGGTATCACATTTGTTTGAGTTTGAGCTATTGGTGGTGTAAATGCATAAGTGGACTTTTTTGACATATAAATTGGTCAACTCTGCTGCACACTGAGGTCCTTTTTGCCATAAAAATCTAGTGGCTCTGTATATCACTAAAGCATTTCTATTTACCTTCTTCCTTTATCTGCAGGTGAAATTAAAAATGTTGCTAATATTTTTTCAGTGTTTTATATTACTATTTTGGGGTTTCTCTTGCTATATATAATATATATGTTTAAAAAGCAATACAAAAATCAACATCGCATTTAAAAGTGAATATTTCATCTACGCAGAGCTGGCTTTATATCAGTGCACGTGGTGTAGCCTCACCGGGTGGTGAGCCTCGATTTGAGGGCGCTAACCTCAAGGAGGCGCTGTGTTAAGCAATAACTTAAAAAACGTGCAATTTTTTTAAAGCACCTGTTGAAAACTTAGTTTGCATTTCAGCCTTCAGGAAACAATTAAAATCTCAAGATACCTCTTGTGATTAATGTTCCTGCCAAGGAAAAAGATGGGAGTTTTGTACAAAGCAGCTACAACTCGCCATACAGTAGCGTAGAGAGTTAGCATGCCTGCTGCAAAGAACAGAAGGATATTTTATGTAAATAACTGAGTGGATTAAAAAAGCCATATTTTACAAGTGCTTTAATAAATGTATGTGAAATTGGTGCTAAAGAAAAATGAGGGGCTCATTTGCCCAGTGGTAGTAAGGAATTCTAAGGAGTAAGTCATGGGGTGGGGGAACCAAAAAACTCTGTTGCACAAGGCAACACCAGCGCTAAAGCAGCCCTGCATCTACATATGGAGTGGTATGAAACAATTAAATAGTCTGTCAATGTGTTAAAGTAGCAGACAGCCATTCACAAAGAAAGCCAGCCCTAAAGATGTGTATCTTTGTGACAACCAGCATCTGTGAATAATTATTTCAGAAAGGCAGTGAAAGATATGTCGGGATGCTAAGCTCCGCACAAAGGCACAACGCTACTTCCTAAGCTTTCAAATTGTTAAGAACAAAATGTATTCCAGCATGCTTTATAATAAAGAGAATATTTCAAAAGAAAGCATTTGCTTTATAAACTTCCACATTGTATTCAACATTAAATAATTTATATGCTTGGTTGTGTGATAAAAAATGAACTTTATTTTATGGCATGTGTTGTTTTGCTTAGGTTTGTAACCCGTTTTGCAATAAATAAATAAAGTTAAATCACCACGCAGCCTACCTAATGCCAATAACTCACATTAAACACCATATAAACATACATATAAATACAATGTATCTTTCATCCTGCTAGTTACTGAAACACACAAAAACGTCAATGTTTAAAAATCAATAAAAAAATCAACATCGCATTTAAAAATGAATAATTCATCTACGCAGGGCCCGCTTTATAATGCAACATCTACATTTAAAAAATGTGCAAGGGAGAGTAAGGAATGGAACAAACAAAGTTACACATGTCTGCAGATGAAAAAAAGTAATAGATTAGAGCCCTGTTAACAGAAACAGACTGGAGCCACTGAAACATCCAGTGCTCTGGTCAAATGCTATTAGCCTAAGAAAAAAGTAATCCCTAAGCACATGCTACACAGGCCCAAGTGGAAGGGTACAAGTACTAGGGCTATGCTCCAGGGGAGCGTACAACTGTGGAAAAGGTGAGACAAAGAGCAAGGATTGACCACTAGCAAGCAAGGATTGTTAAGGACACTGAAACATACCAGTGAAAAGCAGAGACCTCACAAAGAAGTATAGAAGTATATATTAAAGTATATACAAGAGGTCTCAAATGCTCGACCTAAAAAGTATGTCAAACCATTTGATTTAATTAGAGAGGGCTGTCTGGTGTACATGCACTGATAACTCCTTGGTCATCGGGACAATGGTGTCAGGTATCTACCGGCAGTGTCAGCAGGGGCACCACCAACAGAAACATAATAGACTGCCTGGCTCTAAATAGAGTGGGTGGACAATCCATTTGGTGGACAGGACACTCTACCAGGTTTATGCAGATACAACAGGTGCATGATTACAGACTGGCTGCAAGTCTTATAATTCATTCCTGAACGCTTGTTTTTCTCCAGCTGCAATGATGCACTAAATGAACATGTGCTAAGAAACACCAACACACATATGTGCAAAACATCTTTCAAGTTAAATAATTTTGTGGGTATAAATCAGTTTTTGAGAATTAAAACTCTAAAAACTGTTGAAATTCAGAAGACGAATTACGATTTGCATTCAAAAGAGTGGTTGTATCTTAGACCATTAACTACAAACATACTCTGCTGTCAAAATATTGTAACAAAAATATCAGCAAAACTAGTGTGGACTAACTATGTATAGGTAGGTACAGATGTTACTATTCCTTAATCCACATTTACTTACCTTTAAGTTCCCTATATTCGAAGTTAAGAATAGTAAATGTATGGTGGATAGTTTGCAAACTGCACATTAAAAAGCTTGTAGAATCAACTTAACTGAAGTTATTGGTACACAAACTATAGCACTGCTTCTTAGTGCAGGCAAATTGTGCGTGCACTGAAAAGGGGATCAAAGAGCCGACAATGGCTGTACAAAAACAGTTGCGCACAGCATGTGTTCCAGCCTCAGATAACCTGGATGCACACTTCCTGCCAAGTATATGTCTTTTTATAGCAACCAGACTTTGTGTTCTCTTTTAGTTACAAGAAACACTACAACGTAGAAACACACTCAGATTGGAACTGTTGTCAGCACAGTGCTTGTTCTGCGTGGTAAATTGTAGAGAACAAGCCTCCTTCGCCTATCTAAATGTCAGGCTACTCTTATGTACTTCTGACAAAAGCTGATACAATCAGGTGAGATATTTTGTCATTGATAAAGCAACAGTGTCTGTGTGCTGTTAAATTTTAATTTTCAGGTGAATCCTTTGATTGTTTACAGGTATTCTTGTTGGGTGGGTGAGTGGGTATGTATGAATTTTTTGGGAGGCGGGCCGAGATGCAGAGATGCAGGGAGAGGGAATGGGAGATGTGTGACTGAATGTTGTGTTGGTGTGTGCAAGTGAAGTGGATGTGCTGCAGGTGGCAGGGACGGTAGTCATGGTGAGTATGCTGTTGTGGTGTATGGGGTTTGACAGGAATGGTAGTAAGACCAGTGTGTGATGATGCAGTGCTGGCAGGTGTGAGTGGAGATGTGACTGCAAGGGAGGAGGCGGTGGGGGAAGTGTCTGTTGTTGTGTCTGCAGATGTGTGTTGTATGTGTGCATGCCTGTGTGAACGTTTGTGATGCCTGTGACTGTCTTTGTGCACCTTGTCTGTTGTAGTGGGTGTATGCTGGTCTGTAGGTGTGCTTTGGACGGGTGTTGAGAGAGGTGTTGTGGATTGGGAACAGGTAGCTTGAGGGGGAACGGGACACTGGCTGCCATCAACGAGGAGGCCAGAGCTTGAAACGAAGTCTGAAGGCCAGACAAGGCACCGTGAATGCCTTCCAGGAATGGAATTGTCTTCTGCATCTGGGATGCCATGATCGTTGTCTGCCCCACAGAGATGGACCTCAGGAGGTCAATAGCCTCCTCATTGAGGGCAGCAGGGCTGACTGGGGCAGGGGCAGAGGTGCCTGCTGGTGAGCGGGCACAAGCAACTGGGTGGGGTGCTACAAGGAAGGCGGTGCTGGTAAGGGGGTTGGTGGACAACGATGGTGTTGGTGTGGCCCCAGAAGGGTCCGTCACTGCCAGGGAGCCACCATCAGAAGAGGAATCTGAATCAGATGTGTTGGTAGCTCCAGTCTCCCCCATGGTGCTCCCCTCTCCCTCCGTCCCACTGGTCCTCTTGCCTTCGCTGGTGCCAGCATCCTAGGTCCCCTGGGCTGCTGCATCCCCACTTGCTGGTGCCCTTCCTCCTTCGTCAGATGATGCTAATGCACACATGGACAGAGAAGGAGAGAGAAAAGGAGGGTGGGAGAAACAGAAAGGGAGGAAATTATGCGAACCCACACATCCACTTCACATACAAACAATGCAGATAACTTTCCCTGCCCGCGAAACAATAGGCCATTTAGCATTCATTTCCAAATAAAGTCATGCAAGCGATGTCCAAAATCATCTCAACCATGCAGCCTAAACACCTGAATGAAGACACCTACATGCCTATCAACTGCCAAAATTACTAATTCTAAAATACAGCCCAGGAACATACTCAAACACGTCATCCATTACAGGATGATACAAATATTAGCAGAGAAGGACTGAGGACACTAACTAACATACAGGAATGTGTGGAGTATGTGTGGTACAGAGGTCCATTGATGTAGGAAGTGAAGCAATTTTAATCTTCACGTAACATGCCTGTCACTACCCATATACAGTGCCAATATGACCACCTCGTACTACTACAGTATGCGCAGGGATGGAATATGCAGCCAGTGACATGATAGCATATTTGAGAGACCCATACCTACAGGTGAACGTGTGTCACAGAACCA
This sequence comes from Pleurodeles waltl, assembly GCF_031143425.1. Lineage (NCBI taxonomy): Eukaryota > Metazoa > Chordata > Amphibia > Caudata > Salamandridae > Pleurodeles > Pleurodeles waltl. The sequence continues at coordinate 464,206,079 of NC_090448.1, read as the reverse complement.
CCACTTCTTATCTTACATGGCTCAACATAGCGACCGTCACACACTCCTACTTGATGGGTGTGACAACCAGGACTGCACATTCCCTAAATCACATATGACTATGTTATTTCTAAGTCCAAGGAGGGTGACAGAGCACAACCATGCAGTAGTCACCTGACAGTTAACACTTACTCCTTTGTGGCTGCTGTGTTGTCTTCAAGCGCCCATCCAACTCAGGGTACGTCACTGCCAGTATGTGGGCCATTAGTGGGGTCAGGGTCCGACGTGCACCCCTCCCACGTTGGGAGGCCATCCCCAGCGGGGCCTCTGCAGTCTTCCGGGCCCAGTGTCATAGGTCCTCCCACTGCTTCCTGCAGTGGGTGCTCCACCAGCAATGGACCCTCAGGGTCCGCACTTCCTTGGCGATGGCTTGCCATTACCCTTTCTTCTGGTGGGTGCTTGACCTGAATGGGAAACAGCAAGAAAAGGGGGGGCATGATGTAAATAATACCAATACAGCAGTAAGCTTTGGCGACACAACAAACATGGACCATGCACACTGCCAATATCCCACACATATCATGTGTATGCTACATGACTGAAGAGTCATGACATGTCAATGTGCACCCACATACATTGCCTTACACCACCCAACATGTCCGACAAAGGAAGTTGTACTGACCTGTTGCCCTGGAGCACCGTACAACCGCCCATACTGGGGTAGGACCCCTTCCACCAGTTTCTCTAGTTCTTCCATTGAGAAGGCTGGAGCCCTTTCCCCACAAGTGCGTGCCGTCATTGCTCCAAGAGATAGGCCACAGCAGCACACAAAGTGGAGGTCTGTTTTGCCCGAATGCTAGGAGCCAAGTGAGCTGGCCACATAAAATGGCTGTTAAGACCGCAGCGGTCATGACCGTCACCGCCGGCGGTGATCGTCATTGGTCCCAGTCTCCATTGGACATCAATGTTAACCAATGAGGAGCTGCACAGCTGTTCAGACCGCCCTCCGCCATGACGATTTCCGCCGGCGGAACAAAGTCACTTCCAGCTGTCCAATAAATGCCAGACACACGGATGCCATATTAGTCTGTTGCATTACTGTCCTGAGTTCACACAGCGTAACTACCTTCATGTCCTCACAAATACATAGTTTAGGTCACACATTGTGGATATTGACACATGTAGTGCATGTCTGTTGACATTACCACACTTGTCACAACATTTGTCAGCATATATGAACACATGGAATGTGTATGTGTACATGTCCTGTATGCGTCCATTCCACAGGAATTATGTGACATCGTATGGTTAGGAATGGAAGGTGGAGTAATATGTATTCCCACAACATGACAGGCAACTTGCATGACTAAAACCTTATGACTGTCGTGTGTCATACTTGGAAGCCTACATTGTGGGAGGTTCACATAGTGTTGTTTGTGTCCCCACACTGACATCGCCACTATGAAGTGATGAGGAATGCACCAATTTACCAGCCACTCATAGATCTTGAAACCATGGAAGAGCGCCACATTATCATGACCTATCAACTAAACTGTTTGTGCATCAAGAAACTGGTCGCCCAGTTGAAGCCAGACTTCCTGCCGGGTTTGAGGAATCCCCATGCCATTCCTCCAACAGTCCAGGTGCTGGCAGTCCTGCATTTCCTGGTGAGTAGCTCTTTTAAGGTCACAGTGGGACTGGCTGCAGAGTTTTCTCAGCTCCAGTTCTGTAAGGTGTTGCAGGATGTGCTGGATGACCTACTCAAGCATGTGCACAGGTACATTAGGTTCCCACTACCTCCAGAATTTCCCGCTATAAAAGCAGCCTTCTACAACATATCAAATGTCCCACATGTAATTGGGGCCATTGATGGGACTCACATTGACTTGGTACCTCCGATGATCAATGAACAGGTCTACAGAAACCGAAAGAGTACATATTTACTCAATGTACTAGTGGAGTGTTTTGCAGACAAACACTTTACACATGTGAAAGTTAAATTACCTAGATCAGTACATTATTCCTACATCCTGAGGAACAGCAGTGTCCCTGCAATGATGTCACAACTACAGGGAGAAGGGGCCTGGCTCATAGGCATGTGTACTGCTCTCCATATCAGAAGGTTTTGCCCCACACAACACAGTCAGCTCTCTGCCTAGCATTGCTACCTATGGTCATGTTCCCTTGTCCACACAGGTGACTCAGGATACCCCAACCTGCCCTGGCTCCTGACACCTGTGAGACATACAACTGCATTAGGGGAGAACAGGTACAATGAGGCACATGGCCAGATGAGCCATGTAATTGAGCGGATCTACGTTATCTTGAAAGCTAGATTTCGTTGTCTTCATGTGTCTGGTGGTACCTTACAGTACCGACCAGGGAAAGTCTGCAAGATCATTGTTGCATGCTGCATGCTCCATAATCTGGCACTCAGAAGGCACATCCCACTGTTGGAGGAGGGGGACATTAATGCTGGAGCGGTGTGTAGGAAGTTGGCTTTGTATGTACCATTTCAAAGTAAGAAATACTGTGCACAGAGTCCAAGGGTTCCCCTTAGAGGTAAGATAGTGGCAAAGTAGATAATTCGAATGCTCTATTTTGTGGTAGTGTGGTCGAGCAGTAGGCTAATCAGAGGGTAGTATTAAGTATTTGTTGTACACACACAGGCAATAAATGAGGAACACACACTCGAAAACTTACTCCAGACCAATAGGTTTTTATATTGAAAAATATATTTTCTTAGTTTATTTTAAGAACCACAGGTTCAAGATTTACATTAAACACTTTAAATGTAAGGTACTTCACTTAGATACTTTAGGAACTTTGAATGAAAACAATATCATGTACAGACTTTGTAAAAATGGCAATAAGCTATTTTCAAAGTGGACACAGTGCAAAAAGCAACAGTTCCTGGGGGAGGTAAATAAAGATTAGATTAGGAGGTAGTTACCACACCAGCAGCTCAGGGCCAGTCAGGTGCAGAGGTCAAAGAGGTGCCCAAAACACATAGGCGCCTATGGAGAACAGGGGTGCTCCGGTTCCAGTCTGCCAGCAGGTAAGTACCTACGTCCTCGGGGGGGCAGACCAGGGGGCTTTTGTAGAGCACTGGGGGGGACACATGTAGGCACACAAAACACACCCTCAGTGGCACAGGGGCGGCTGGGTGCAGTGTGCAAAGCAGGCGTCGGGTTTTAGGTAGGAAACAATGGAGGGACCCAGGGGTCACTCTAGCGGTGCAGGCAGGCACAGGGGAGGCTCCTTGGGGCAGCCACCACCTGGGCTAGACAGAGGGTCACCTCGAGGTCACTCCTGCATCAAAGTTCGGTTCCTTCAGGTCCTGGGGGCTCCGGGTGCAGTGTTGGTTCCAGGCGTCGGGTCCATTGTTACAGGCAGACGCAGTCAGGGGGAGCCTCTGGATTCTCTCTGCTGGCGTCGCTGTGGGGGCTCAGAGGGGTCATCTCTGGTTACTCACAGGCTCGCAGTTGCCAGGGAGTCCTCCCTGATGTGTTTGTTCTTTGGATCTCGAGCCGGGGGCGTCGGGTGCAGAGTGTGAAGGCTCACGCTTCCGGCGGGAAATGTGCAGTCTTTGAAAGTTGCTTCTTTGTTGCAAAGAAGTAGCTGGTTTTGAACTGGGCCGCTGTTCACAGGAGTTTCTTGGTCCTTTAGTCCACGGCAGTCCTCTGAGGCTTCAGAGGTCACTGGTCCCTTTCGGATGTGTCGCTGGAGCAGGTTTTCGAAGTTGGAGACAGGGCGGTAGTGCTGGGGTCAAAGCAGTTGTCTTCCTCCTTTTCTGCAGGCTTGTAGGTCAGCAGTCATTCTTGTTTCTTCAGGTTGCAGGAATCTGATTTCCTGGGATCTGGGGAGCCCCTAAATACTGAATTTAGGGGTGTGTTTAGGTCTTGGAGGGCCGTAGCCAATGGCTACTGTCCTTGAGGATGGCTACACCCTCTTTGTGCCTCCTCCCTGTGGGGAGGGGGGCACATCCCTAATCCTATTAGGGTAATCCTCCAAACTCAAGATGGAGGATTTCTCAAGGGAGGGGTCACCTCAGCTCAGTACACCTTAGGGGCTGTCCTGACTGGTCAGTGACTCATCCTTGTTTTTCTCATTATCTCCTCCAGCCTTGCCGCCAAAAGTGGGGGCAGTGGCCAGAGGGGCGGGCATCTCCACTAGCTGGGATGCCCTGGGGCGCTGTAACAAAAGAGGTGAGCCTTTGAGGCTCACCACCAGGTGTTACAGTTCCTGCAGGGGGAGGTGAGAAGCACCTCCACCCAGTACAGGTTTTGTTCCTGGCCACAGAGTGACAAAGCCACTCTCCCCATGTGGCCAGCAACATGTCTGGTGTGTGGTAGGCTGGCAGAAACTAGTCAGCCTACACTAGAAGTCAGGTGGGTATTCAGGGGGCATCTCTAAGATGCCCTCTGGGTGTATGTTACAGTAAATTGCACACTGGCATCAGTGTGCATTTATTGTGCTGAGAAGTTTGATACCAAACTTCCCAGTTTCCAGTGTAGCTATTATGGAACTGTTGAGTTTGTGTTTAACAAACTCCCAGACCATATACTCTTATGGCTACCCTGAACTTACAATGTCTAAGGTTTTTCTTAGACACTGTAGGGGCATAGTGCTCATGCACATATGCCCTCACCTGTGGTATAGGGCACCCTGCATTAGGGCTGTAAGGCCTGCTAGAGGGGTGACTTACCTATGCCACAGGCAGTGCGAGGTTGGCATGGCACTCTGAGGGGAGTGCCATGTCGACTTAATCATTTTCTCCCCACCAGCACACACAAGCTGTGAGGCAGTGTCCATGTGCTGAGTGAGTGGTCCCCAGGGTGGCATAAGACATGCTGCAGCCCTTAGAGACCTTCCCTGGCATCAGGTACTAGGGGTACCAGTCACAAGGGACTTACCTGAGTGCCAGGATTGTGCCATTTGTGGAGACAAAGGTACAGTTTAGGGAAAGACCACTGGTGCTGGGGCCTGGGTAGCAGGGTCCCAGCACACTTTCAAATCATAACTTAGCATCAGCAAAGGCAAAAAGTGAGGGGGTAACCATACCACGGAGGCATTTCCTTACACAGTGGTTGTGGCCGGTGACTCTGATGCTGAGTGGGAGGCTGATGAGGATGAGGCACATGACAACAGGACTGACATGATTCATCACTACTTTCATTGATGTACAGGTATGTCTGCATTGCATATCATCTGCACACGGGAGATGCATTGCTGAAGCCAATCTGCAGCCAGTATTTTCATGCATCAAGGTATGTGTGGTGACTAGAGCCTTACATGTTGGTTAACATACTTGAAGGGTAGGTGATTTACCATGAGCAGTAGTGGAAATGCACAGCTGCTAAGTACATATATGGAATGCTGGTGGCATTGAGGTACAGCCTTATAGTTGCACTCAAGGTTTAGGGTTCTCAGTCTGCCTGTGTAGGAATATGTTAGGGGGACTTATCAGTCTTGTCCTGCTGTGTAGGCACGTCGTGCTCCATTGTAAGCTGCTGTGTGCCAAGTACATGTTCCTGATTATTCAGGGAGGCGAACAATAGAGGATGTTACCTATGTTTCATCTTTCCTGTCCCACACATGTGTGAATGCCTATGGCCCTTACATATGGTGTATCATAGCTCCTGGATCACTCATCCTGTGTTTGTGTTCAACTGCTATTGATGTATGACTGTGGATTACATTCCTTACAACATTGTACCTCATTCCATTTATTTTCCTCTCTTCAGGTGACATCTCTGTTTGCAATCTGCTTGCTGAGTTGCTAGTTGGCATAGTTGACAGTGTATGTTACAACAATATGGATGTACTTACATACCTGCTGGAGTATCCCACTACATCTGTGACTTTGACATTATTGTTGTGTAGATGTGTATTCTTTTGTTATCCTGTGACAAAATTGGCAATACAAACAATGAAGAGACATGCACCATGACTTGTGATAATTGGTGTTTATTAAGTGTTGACTATCACAGTCCTGAGGAGTGGGGTAATGATGTATGTGATGATCAGAGTGGGTGGTACAGCTGTTTGGTTCACAGTTCCTTTATCTATTTGCCTCAGAAAGATGTGACCTTGGTATTGGACAGTCAAAAGGGTTTAACAGTAGTACACAAGGGCGACAGTTCAAAAGGGGGATCACTTCCTGGTGGGGTGATTGTTCTGGGGCTGAGGTCCTGCAGGATGTCTGGATGTGCAACCTCTTTACCGGGGGGTTCCTCAGCTGCAGGGGTATGGGTGCTGGTGGCCTGTGGGTCCTCCTGCTGGGCCTCCATTCCAGTAGCAGGTGCTGATGTTGAGGGCAGTGGTGTTGACTGACTACTGGATGGGGCCTGCTGTTGGGTGGAGAATGTCCGGAGGATGTTATTGAGTTCATTGAACTCCCCTAATATGGAGACCATGGTGGCATTGAGTGCCTGCCACTGCTGCCTGGCCTCCTGGTGGTATTTCCCCTGCAGCCGTTGGGTGTCCTGCAAGGTTGTGAGTATCTGGCCCATCTTGTTGTGGGTTTGCAGGTAGGCTCCCAGGACTCTGGAGACAAACTCCTGGCCAGTTGTGTCCTGTACCTGCCTCTTCCCTTAGCCCACAATTGCCCTCCCACTAGCCCTTGCCCCCTGTGCCTGTGCTCCTGGTGCAGTGTGCCCCCTCTGACTGACACCAGGACCGTAATTATCTTGTGTTTAAACTGTTGACTCCTGCCCATGTCCTGTGGGGACACTGATGATTGATGTGACCTTGGGACACAGGTATGGGAAGGTGGGATCTGCTGTGCACTGGATGCCACAGAGGAGGTGGTTTGAGTTGTGGGCAGGGTGAGACTGGTGGTGGTGGACTGATCACTCATGCCTAATGGGCCAGGTTCGTAGTCCGAATCCAGACTTCCTGGGGAGTCCTCCCCTATTGGACCTGCTTCCAGGCCTGGCCTTTCTGTCATTGGGCTCCTCTGCTGTGTATCAGTACTTGGGAGACCTGTGTAATGAGAGGTATTGTGTCAGGTGATGGTATTGTTGCAGTGACACACATGGTTGTATGTTGTCATTAACTGTATTTGCAGATCAGTAATGGCATTGACAGTTACCAGTCCACTGCTTGTGTTACCATCAGTGGAAAGATACAAGGGACCTATTTTGGAGTACATTTATTATTTGTCTTGCTACTGTCATTGCCATGTACTGATGTACATTCCTACTACTTATTGGTGATGGGAAGTGACATGGTTTGACGTGCAATTGCAGAGAAGTGATCTGGATGTAGCAGTCAGGCAAGAGTAGGGAGTGTTGCATTGTGGTAGTTGTGGTACTTGCCACTGTGTAAGGCATACATGCACTAGGTGGGGGCTGTGAGAGAATGGTGTCAGTGGGGAGGTGTGGCATGCAGGGGTGGGTATAGGGTCCATGGTGGGTTGGTGCACGTTACGGTGGTTTGAGGGGGTGAGAGGATGGTTGGGGTACATGCTATGTACGGGGACATGTTGGTCGGTAAGTACAGTGGACTTACCAGTGTCTTGTCCAGTAGCTATTCCCATCAGCCCTTCCGGGTGTAGTTTGGCCTGGACCATCTCCTCCCAGAGTGACATTTCTGGGGGAGGTGGTGGGGGTCCTCCACCAGTCCTCATGATGGCTACTTGATACCTGGAAGCCATGGCCTGTACCTTCCACCTAAGGTCGTTCCACCTCTTCCTTATATTCTCCCTTGTTTGTGGATGGTTCCCACTGCATTCACCCTTGTGACTATCCTCTGCCATAAGTCATTCTTCCGGGCTGTGGATGTCTGCTGGACCTGTGCTCCAAACAGTTGCGGCTCCACTTTGATGATTTCTTCCACCATTACCCTGAGCTCATCTTCTGTGGGTTTTTTTTGTGGTGCCATGGTGGTTGTGTTGTGGGTGGGGGTGTACGGTGTGCAGGGATTCTGGGTGTGCTGTTTGTAGTTGTTAATTTGTGTGGTTGTATATGCGTGTGCTCTGTGGTGTTTGTATGCAGTGTTGTGTTGTGTGATGCGTGCTCAGTATGATGGTGCCTGTGGTATCTAGGTGTAGTGCCTCCTTTCAGTGTGCTCTTCTCTCGCTCTGTCACAGTTTCTAGTTGCTATGGGTTCTGGGTATGTGAGGGGGTGTGTTTTGTAGTGCTGTGGACAGGTGTGTGTATGTGTCTCAGATATTGGGTATTGGTGTTGTCCACTCTGGTACAGTGCTAATGCGGTGGTGCCTTTTTTTCCCCGTGGTGGTTTGGGCCGCCAATGAATTGCCACCCTGTTGGGATCCTCGATGCTGATTTGTAACTTGTAATTTGGCAGGCGGTTTATTCTCGGAGTGGCAGTGGTGGTGGTGCAGCCGCCTCCTTCACACCGTTGTTTGGGCCGACGGTGTGGTTTTTTCCAGTCTATTTCTTGGCGGTGTTGTGTGGGTTACTTGTAATACAGCGGTCTTCACTCCACCAGCGGTGTTTCGGCAGGGCGTTTGCACGGCGGTCTTCTGTAATGACCACCAAATTTCGGAATGACCACGTAATTTGTGGGCATTTGAGGTATATTTTTCATGCACAATTCTAACGGTGGAAATTCCATAACAGCACAGATATTTGTATGCTTCTTGCCAAGGAAGTCCTCTTCACCAAAGCATCTGTTTCTAAGGGGGATATAGCCTCTTGGAAAAAAACAAAATCCATCTCCCTAGAGAGAACTTTAAAAATGGTGATCCACTTTCGTAGGGGAGAAACTAAGGGCCATATTTACAAGGCCCTTTGCGCCACCAGAACGTCACGTTTAGTGACAGTCCAGCAGTGCACAATGCAGGGCCATTTCTACAAGGCCACATAAAGCCACTGTGCATGGCATTAAATGGCCTTGTAAATATGGACTGAGTTAATGCAGCGCAAGTGTCTGCATTGACTCACCCTGCAACAGGGAGGCTTTCCATGGGTATTGTGGTGGGTGTTCCCATGCAACACCCATGGATTTTGAAGCTTTCTCAGATTTACAAGGACTTGTAAACTTGGGAATGGGTTAAAAGCCTACACCTCCCCAGAGGAAGGCGTAAGGAAGGCATAACAAGGAGAAATGCCTTTATTTCTCCTAATTGTTTGCTTTTCACGTCTCGCCTAGGCAGCGCATGCGCTGCCTCATGCGAGACATGCAGTGTCTGCTCTATGGGTTGTTTGAACGCCCATCCCTTCTCATTGATTCCTTTGTATGCCTTTTGAAATTTCTTTCTTTTGTGAGGTCAAAGGTGCAATTTGTCCCTCCTGGTGGTGGGTGTCATGCCTATGGAGGCTGGCCTTGTTACATGGATTATTTTGCTTCAGACTATTTATTTTACTTTCACCGCACTATTTTCTTTTGCTCCAACCTGTGCAGTTCCCGTGAGGCTACCTCTGCTTTGTTCTTCAGCACTCCATTCAGCCTCTAATGGGTCATATTAGCAGTGTATAATATACAGTCATTGAGGGAGCTTGCTCTTGCATTATTAAATAACAAAAAGAAAACATGAGACATGCAGTACTTTTGCAACCTTTCATTTGCTCGGGTACATTCGTGTATGCACAATGTGAGCTGCTTTCTTTCTGCCCTTGCTCCCACTCCAGCAGATTAGCAGCTTGGTTTGTTTTCTGTGGAGTGTTTGTGCTTGCTGCCACATGGGTTGCTTTATCTAGGGCTATCAGGCTCAGCTCCCCCCTGTCCACCCCACAGACGCACACCAGTCTGGGGAACCGGACCCGTTTTAAGACCAGTAAGTGTTTCCCAACAGTGCCCTCAGACCTCTATACTTACCATGCATCCCTGTTCTCGCTACTGCTGCCTAAAGCTCCCACACCAATCCGCTTTGTGCCTCCTTTCATTTTACAATGACTTAGATGCTGCAAAGGTAAGCGAGTAAGTAAATGCACAGACCGAGGCAGGAGCCCAGTCCAACTCTGAGAGCACTACACAACCCAGGACAAAAAAAGATTTTGCTTGCAAATTACACATTGAATGGACAATATTGAGCAATTAAAAGTGGCAGTAGGCCTCGTGCCCTTTTCTTTTGACACAAGGCAGCACAACAAGACGGTCTACGGCTCTGTCCTGCACCAAAAAGTAGTAAACATGCCCTTAAGGGTTTAAAGTTGGGTGGCAACAAATTCCCCTTGATTTGTTGAATAAGTGGACTGTCTTCAATTGAAGTATTCTCTGCCGGTAGAAATTGTTCTGGCAGAATTACACCTGTTAAGGGAGGGTAGTATGACAGGGATTGGCCTCAAGCACAGACTGCTCCAGGACAGCAGTGAACCACATCATCTACAAAACTGGTAGATTTTAATAGGCCTGGGCGTAGAATTCCGCTCTACTAGCGGAGTCTGTGGAATTTGGGCACTTCACACTAAGCGGAGCAGCACATAGTTCCCGAATTCTGCACCCCAGCACAGAGCGGAGTTTGTTCGCACTCACAAGATTGAGTTTTGGTGTTCTCTTGCGAGTGCGACAATACTCCTGGGCCACTAGCGAACACACTCAAGACTTCACCTTTTCTTGTGTCACTTCCAGCCACACTGACAGCCAGAACGGGTTGATCGCGAGAGTGAACTCACTTCTGAAGTAGATTTGCTACTCCAGAGCCACTAAATCTACTCAAAAATAATTTTTTTACTACATTTTCTTCTCCAATGGACCATGCAATTTGTTTTTCAGATTAAGAAGCCTTTTTTTTTTTCCAAACACAAAGGAAGTGTGTCAGATGCCAAATTCCTGTTCCAGTCCAGCAGGCTCCTACCAGTGCTTTGCCCATCCCCTGGCCACTTTTCACTTGAATTTCAAGGTGGAAGGTTCACTCTCTGTCTCCTGGATGTAGCTTTGGATTTAAGGACTTTCTTATTGTGAAATCACACAATTTCTGAAGCTATTGAATAAAGGTGTTTGTTTGCTTGGGCATGCACCAGTATTTCTTTGTACTTTAATATGATTTTAAAAATATATAGTGGTGGGTGGCCTGGAGTTTAAGTACGGGCCTAGTTATTTTGCATTTCATTTATTTTTCACCTTTTTTTAAAGGAAAAATCGTTGCACAGCTCAGTACCTTTTCTACAGGTTTGTAACATTTGCAATATTATTTTAGTATGTGGCCTAGATTTCTAAAGGGCCATTCAGCCAGTCGGCCCAGGCCTGTACTAGTGGTCATCAGTGCATGAAATACATTTTTCAGTGGTATATGTTTTTAAAACTTAATTTGGGGCAAGGATGGCATTGGATTAAATTTGAAGTGTTGGCCACTGTTTGCCTTTCATTTTTTGTTGTTGCAAAAAGTGTATATATTGTCAGGTAATAATATTTGATGGTATAGGAAGATGTTGTTTGACCATGTGGTTGGCAGCCATTTTGTGCATGCATCCAGTGTCCCTTGCCATAGGCTTGCATGTGGTCTTTTTAATCTATGCTTCCTCCTTGCTGTTGTAGTTTGCCCACATGGTGGCTGGATGGCTGGCAGTCATTTTGTGCGTACACTGTGCAGCCAATATGTCTTTGACATAGGCTTAATATTAGCAATTACTGATCATTTGTTTTTTTAATTTAGTATTTTGCTTTGTTCTATTTTAATTTTAAAATTTTTATTTTTAAGTTTAATTTTTATGTCATGTTTTAATTTCTTTTTTATTTTAATTTTATATTTTATTTTTATTTTATCATTTTTTCACCTTCTTATTTTTAATTTTTATTTATTAATATTATTTTAATTGTTATATATATATATTTTTTAATGTTTTTAATTTTTAATTTTAATTTATATCTTCTTTTTAACATTTCTAATTTTAATTTATATTTTTATTTAATTCTGCATTTTGCCTTGATCCATTCATCCACATCCATCCAAGACAGTCTATTCCTCCATCCATCTACCAAAGATGCGCAGCTGCACAGCATTGAGTTCAATAGGTGAAATTCCATTTCTCACAAAACACCCTGGCCACAGAGAACGGCAGACAAATCAACAGCATAATTCATTTTCTTAATGATTATTCCATTTCCCCTGGACCACTTTGCCGCCATATGTTATTTAAAGGATTATTCCATTTCCCCGTGCACCTCTCTCTGACCACCCCAGGTGTCTCTTTTAAAACAGAAGGAAATAAAGGAAAGAGCTAGATCTGCCTGTTGTGTTGTTTGATTTGAAATGTATTTTTTGTGGTGTGGTGGTGTGGTTTGCCTTTACAATGTTTGATTAAATAGTTATATTACATAAGTAACCAACCGCACCAAGATTGCATTTCTCTCTGCTATTTTTAACCTGCAAAAATGCCACATTTCACTAACTACATGTTTTTCTTGTTTGGTGGTTTTTAGGTGCACAATAGAAGAGACCCCACATCACTCACAGTACTGCCAAGGAGAAGGCTTTACAGTTATTTCGATCCGCAGGCACAAAACTCTTTTACTTGTGCATCTTAGTGCCACTGCCAACCTAGAGCTTAAGAAAAGATGATCCCAAAGAAAGTTGCTTCCAAGAAAAGTGGCCAGTGAGAAGAAGCAGCTTTCCGCCAGTGGTGTGCCAACCGCAACCTTCTTTGGGAGACATGTGCCTGCCACACCAGCCTCCAGGGATGAACCTGGGAGCACTCCCACATCAACAGCACCACCCCAACCCAAGACCATGTCTGTCAGTGAGGCAGCCACTGCAATCATGGCGACTCAAACGAGCAGTGGTGTTGAACTGGATTTGACTTTTTCGCAAAGTAGTGCCCAAACGTTTCAGGAAACAGAGCAAAGTGGACAGCAGCCGCAGCCAGATCTTCCCGAAGTTGGAACAGAACAGGAGATTGAGCTTTGTCGAGCAAGAACCTCCTCTTTTAGAATGGAGGGCTTCCAGATCTCCAGCAAGAAAAAGGGAAGGTACTACTCCACCATCTTCTCCAAGCACCACTGCTGATGACGAAGATAGGGACATGGAGTGGACCCCAGCAGGTTCCAGGAAACACAAGGAGAGGCAAGGGAAAATAAAGGTTCCAGAATGCCTTAGATTCTTGGAAGGGGATACTGAGGATTATGGTGTTGATGACACAGTCATTGTGGAAGCTGGCATAGAGGAGTCAGATAATACTATCTAACGTGCTCTGTGAGATGTGTCACAGGCAGCACCACCAGCTCCCATATTTGTAAGGCCCCAGCAGAGGCCTCCACCAACATGTACCCCAGTAGAAGTGTGCACTGCAGAGAGGCAATCAACACACCCTTGAACACCCACATCCAGTTCTTCTTCAGGCATTGGTAGTGGCCCAATAAGAAAGTACTACTTCCCAGTTTGAGACTTTTTTACGATTAGCAAAGAGGAGGTAAACATGCCATATGCTCTGTTTGCCACACAAGGGTTCATCAAGGTAAGCCTGGTTCACATTATGGTAGTGGAGGCCATATGTAAAAACATCATGCAATCCAGTGGGAGCAGCACCTTAAACAGACGGCTCAACGTTGTCGCAGTGGTGAAGGTGAGGAGAGCCAGGAACCATCAGCTACAACTGGTCAAATCACGGTTGAAGGTCAGGAAGTTCAGAGTGACATCATCCTCACGCAAAGCTGCCCTGTCCCCAGCAGTGCACCAGAATCACCCACCTCAGTGACCTCACAATGGCACAGGAAGAGTCAGATGGAGACACCACAGCATAGGTGACTGTACCACAACACCCATTGTGTCTACCACCACCTACATATGAAAATTCATCTGTGTCAGTGGCCCCACAAAAGAAAATCTGGGCTACAATTTCGGACATGTTTAGGCAGGAGGGGCCCTACAACCACTCAATTCCACGTTTGTAAAATGGAAAGCTGGCAAAAAGGTTAGTGCTGGACCTCTGCCCTTTTTATTTTGTAGAAGGAGTGGGATTCTTAGAGTTTGTGGCAGCCCTCTTCCTGAAATAGAAGGTTCCAAGCAGGACCGATTTTGTCAGAGTTGCTGTTCCAGAGCTTCGTGGATGGACAAGCTTTGCAGCAAAGTGTTGTTCACACTATCCACCTGATGACAGACATGTGGACCAGTGGTCAGGCAACTGATTACATGTGTATCACTGCACACTGGATCTCTTTTCTAGGGGTAAAGCAAAAGGTATCTACAGGTCTTGGCCCTGAAGAAAATTTTAGGAGCGTTTGGCAGAATGCAACAGTAACCATGTTCGCCATGGAGAAGTCACACACAACTGCAAACATCTTGGAGGAATTTAATAGCAAGGTGTCTGAATGGCTCCGATTCAGAGGTCTTCGAAATGGATTTGTTGCCACAGACAGCGGCATCAACATAGTCAAGGCCATGGCAGAAGGTGGCTATTTCAGGGTCCTGTGTTTGGTGCACTGGATCAACCTGGTTGTGCAAGACTTTCTCAAAAAAGAGGACCAAGTCAGCAACCTGACCACCTGCAGATGCATCTGCACTCATTTTAGCCGTTCTTTTAAAGCCCAGAAACAGCTGCAGATTATTTGGAGTGATAACAGAATACTAGTTAAAGCCCTGATACAGGTGGTGCCAACACGCTGGAACTCAACCTATTGGGTGTTGCAGCATGTGTTTGAGCAGTACAAACAGATTAATGACTATGTCATTCAAAGAGGAGCTGATGCAATTGGGAAAGCTATGCCCATGGATGTGAACAAATGGGGCCTAATCAAATGTCTCACAATGATGCTGCTCCCCTTTGAGGTTTTCACGTGGAAAGTTAGCAAGGAGGACAGTACAATGGGCCAAGCTATCCCGTTATTGCATCTGCTACAGGAGCAGCTAAAGAAGGTGTCTAAAAGGTTTGCATTCGGGAGTGCAAACGAAAACCCAGAAGTGCGTGCCTGGGTAAATAGCTTACCCTATCACTTGACTTGTAATGCAAGGCTTCAAAATGACATCTCGTCCAAAGAGTACATCTGTGTGAGCCTACTTGATCCACACCACAAAAAAATATTTCCGGCATCATTCCTTTTTCTGAAGGGGATGTTTCACAATACAAAAGGTGGATTGTTAAGCAAGCAGGAGAACTTGAAGAAGAACATCTGCAACTTTGAGTCCCACTCCGCAGTTATGGGGTGCTGCTTTCAACAGTCTTGTCTCACATTCACCAACTCTACCAACAAGAAAACCAGTGACAACAGCAACAGAAGAATCAGACCCAATCTCTGCATTGGCTTGGTTTCATGTGGCAGGTGGCAGCACTAATGACCATTCAGAGGATGTTCCAGGAGCCTCTGGATGATCTGAAAGAGGTGTATGAGGACCAAAACCCATTGGTGTATTGGTAAGGGAAGATATACCAATGGCCAGAACTTATCAGGCTGGCAATAAAGTATCTGACTTGTCCTGTCGCCAGTGAGTCTGCTGAATGGGTTTTCAGTGCAGCTGGTGCAGTTTTAACAGTTTTAACAGTGATAAGGACCAGTCTCTCGCCTCAAAACGTGGAGAGATTAACCAGGATTAAAATGCACTAGCATTTTTTTATACCACCTGATGACACAGTTCAGAAACACCACAGGAGGAGGAAGAGGATGACAGTGATTGGCCTATCAAACTTAGTAAAATTTACCTTCAGGGTCCATTCCTTTTTTTCTGTTTCCTCAGAACAGGCCAGCCACTTTAGTTACCAAACTCAAATCTACACAAAATACTCCAGTTCTGTTTCTCTATTTGTTCTAATCTTCATTTGAACTGCAGTGCACTTCACAGGTTTACCATGCTTGCTTTGGGACTGGGACGGAGTTACTCAGAATCTGGAGGAGGACGGAAGGTGTCAGAGTGGGACTACTTCAACAGCTAGAAGGAGAAACTTTACAGAAAAACCATGATAATGTCAAAGGCTCTGAGGACTAGTACTCACAAAGCTCTGTGAACTGGAGACAGGTGCATTGATCAGGAAATGCTGCTGAGTATGTGTTTGCTGCATTGCTGGCTCAAATGTGAAACTTCTTATATACTTGCTCTGCCTCTGAGTCTTCTTGTTACACCCCTGACTCCTTATAAAGCTTACCTTGCTTCCTTTTGTCCTTCTCCTTTACTCTAATAATACATTTTTTTCTCCATACACAGGCCTTCTCCTAGTACTCTCCTGCATGAACAAAACTTGGGAAACGCTCAAGACTCCAGCTTACCTACCGGACAGGTTCAGACTTCAGACAGGCACCCAACAATGACCGACATTCCAAGAAGAATGTAGATGAATTGACCAATTGGACAATTCAGTTTCATTTCCTTTTAATAATCATAATTTTAAAAACTGTTGGGATATCCTCAATATGCCATAATTTCTATTTTAAAAAAAATAGAACATATAACATTTAGGATATACTATCTGGGGCCTCTTTGAGGCAGAAGGGCTGTTTGCATGCATTTAACTGAACAGTGTCATTCTTAACCCTTTGTTTCCACTCTCCTTCCAGAACAGATTGATGGTGGATGCTCAGCACCTCAATGAATATTGCTGTGGTTTCTTTTGTGCAGCGTTTGTCTTTGACATACCTTTCCCATCCATTCATCGAGCTCCTAACCCTCTTCTCCTGGGCTGTGTGATTTATTGAGGTGTGACTTAATTTTACACCATAAATTAATCACACACATGGTGGGGTGGATGTTGTGAAAGCTACACCAACTCACTGTATAACCTTCTGCCTTCTTCTACCTGAACAATATTTCAGACCGGCCCACTCAAATCATCATTCATGCCTTGTGTGTGTGTTCTGTAAATGCTTTACCTGGTCCAACCACTCACGACTGAGCCCACGTCTCCTGAATCTATGATTTAATTTCCTAAGTTTTGTTGTTAGAGCTCCTCACCATTGCTCATAAGAAACTGATATTGATAGATGTTATTATCATATCAGGTTTTCTTTGCTCTGCATCAAATACTGTCAGTGTGGTAGTCTGGTTTCAGTCTTTCTAAAGTTATTATAATATGATGACCTACTACTTTCCATTTTACTGGCACCTTCTGTGAAGTGTTGTCCTCCCTGTTAGTGCACTAGCCTGCTACTACTACCACCTACCACCCCCTTAAGAGTTACAATGCCATCTTGGGGAAAACCCTACAGTAAGAAGAAGACAACTCCTTGACTTTATCTATTCAGGTAAGAAAGCAACTATGGATTGAAGTAATTAACTTGTTTAGTTAGTAATTACAACTCCTACTAAAGAAGATATTGTCTTACTTGTCTATGTGTCTGTAGGTGTTTTAGGCAAAATAGGCAATGGCAATCATCTAGTAGGGGTCAATATATTTCAGTTGCAGGGGACAATAGAGCAAGGGTAACTGTAAAAGTAAATGACATACACCTTGTTTTAGCAGATTTAAGAAACAAGCTGCACTAAAAGACAGCAGTACAAACTTAAAAAAACAAAATAAACATCTGACTCAGGCATAAAGTAAAGTAAATCATCCCCTTTAATATTGTACAAAATACAACACCCACCCTTGCCACCCACAACAGGTCCACTCCTCTCCCCAAGAAAATAAGCCTGTCCCCAAAAAAGTCCAAGTTGAAGTCAAAACCCATCCCAACTCCCTCCTCATCCACAAGTGTCCCTCCCACAAATACAAATATATTTTTTAAAAGGGTTTGAAAAGGGCATGTCCAAGATCAGAGTAGGGT
Organism: Pleurodeles waltl; assembly: GCF_031143425.1. Classification (NCBI taxonomy): domain Eukaryota; kingdom Metazoa; phylum Chordata; class Amphibia; order Caudata; family Salamandridae; genus Pleurodeles; species Pleurodeles waltl. The sequence goes on along the minus strand of NC_090448.1, from coordinate 464,188,505 downwards.
CTGGATATAATTGAGGGCCGCCTCAATTCCTGCCACCCGGCGGTCCAGTCTCACAAAGTGTTGCAGGACGCAGAGTTGAAATATGCAATCCTGGCTTGGGCAGTGGGGGCAGCAGTGGTGGAACTGCAATGGGTTTATGGCTACCGACTGAGATGGTGTTGCCACTGGGAAGCTGGAGGTGCTGGCAGCTGCCTGGATGATGTCCACCAGTAGTAGCTATAGCAGGAATGAAAAAGGAAAATGACAAATTATAGGCCGTGCTCTGTTCAAATAATTATTTAAAAAGTACAATGGCAAAGTAGCAGTAAATTGCTGGCCCCTTAGGGCCATTGTAATTTGATGTGGCTGATTATTTACGATGAGGCACAGGGCCACTTCAGACCCACCCACTATAGTTGAGTTGACATCCGAATGTCAAAAATGTCAAATTTGAACTGCCATGAATCCATTGTGGAAGCCATGAAATATTTACATGTACATAAATGCGGCGCATGCCAAAAGGGATCTGAATTTCTTTCTGGGTGGCTGGGACAGAACTTTGGAAAAAATAAAGGATAGAAGTACTAGGAGGTGACAGAGTGGGCAATTGGGTGGAAGAGAAACACCTTTAAGTTTGTATGCATTGACACCTTTTAAATGCTGCATTAACTGAAGCAGATGCACACATTGCACCAAAACACTACTGTACACTGACACACTGCAGTTATTTGACATCATAGTAGCATTGGTGACTAATGAGGAGGGAGGTATGCCCATGATAGGTGGGAGAATACATATCTGCCTTGGCTTCAACTACAGGGAGTTAGGGAGAAGACAGAAAATTAAAATGCCCCCACAGTTTGAACCAAAGCTCTGATAACCATGCAAACCAACCAAGCGAATTAGGTGAACAGCAGACACTTCACTCTCCAAAACAGCTCCCTTACTTCTTCTTGATCCAAGCAATTATACACTCATCTTTTCATTCATCTATTCTATTACCCTTTGATACCCACCATTTGTTTACCTATCCAGTATCCACCCTTTCAAGCACCCTGCTTTCACCTATCCATCCATTTACCCACGTATCGTTGACCACTTACTCCTTTGTGGCTGCTGTGTTGTCTTCAAGCGCCCATCCAACTCAGGGTACGTCACTGCCAGTATGTGGGCCATTAGTGGGGTCAGGGTCCGACGTGCACCCCTCCCACGTTGGGAGGCCATCCCCAGCGGGGCCTCTGCAGTCTTCCGGGCCCAGTGTCATAGGTCCTCCCACCGCTTCCTGCAGTGGGTGCTCCACCAGCAATGGACCCTCAGGGTCCGCACTTCCTTGGCGATGGCTTGCCATTACCCTTTCTTCTGGTGGGTGCTTGACCTGAATGGGAAACAGCAAGAAAAGGGGGGGCATGATGTAAATAATACCAATACAGCAGTAAGCTTTGGCGACACAACAAACATGGACCATGCACACTGCCAATATCCCACACATATCATGTGTATGCTACATGACTGAAGAGTCATGACATGTCAATGTGCACCCACATACATTGCCTTACACCACCCAACATGTCCGACAAAGGAAGTTGTACTGACCTGTTGCCCTGGAGCACCGTACAACCGCCCATACTGGGGTAGGACCCCTTCCACCAGTTTCTCTAGTTCTTCCATTGAGAAGGCTGGAGCCCTTTCCCCACAAGTGCGTGCCGTCATTGCTCCAAGAGATAGGCCACAGCAGCACACAAAGTGGAGGTCTGTTTTGCCCGAATGCTAGGAGCCAAGTGAGCTGGCCACATAAAATGGCTGTTAAGACCGCAGCGGTCATGACCGTCACCGCCGGCGGTGATCGTCATTGGTCCCAGTCTCCATTGGACATCAATGTTAACCAATGAGGAGCTGCACAGCTGTTCAGACCGCCCTCCGCCATGACGATTTCCGCCGGCGGAACAAAGTCACTTCCAGCTGTCCAATAAATGCCAGACACACGGATGCCATATTAGTCTGTTGCATTACTGTCCTGAGTTCACACAGCGTAACTACCTTCATGTCCTCACAAATACATAGTTTAGGTCACACATTGTGGATATTGACACATGTAGTGCATGTCTGTTGACATTACCACACTTGTCACAACATTTGTCAGCATATATGAACACATGGAATGTGTATGTGTACATGTCCTGTATGCGTCCATTCCACAGGAATTATGTGACATCGTATGGTTAGGAATGGAAGGTGGAGTAATATGTATTCCCACAACATGACAGGCAACTTGCATGACTAAAACCTTATGACTGTCGTGTGTCATACTTGGAAGCCTACATTGTGGGAGGTTCACATAGTGTTGTTTGTGTCCCCACACTGACATCGCCACTATGAAGTGATGAGGAATGCACCAATTTACCAGCCACTCATAGATCTTGAAACCATGGAAGAGCGCCACATTATCATGACCTATCAACTAAACTGTTTGTGCATCAAGAAACTGGTCGCCCAGTTGAAGCCAGACTTCCTGCCGGGTTTGAGGAATCCCCATGCCATTCCTCCAACAGTCCAGGTGCTGGCAGTCCTGCATTTCCTGGTGAGTAGCTCTTTTAAGGTCACAGTGGGACTGGCTGCAGAGTTTTCTCAGCTCCAGTTCTGTAAGGTGTTGCAGGATGTGCTGGATGACCTACTCAAGCATGTGCACAGGTACATTAGGTTCCCACTACCTCCAGAATTTCCCGCTATAAAAGCAGCCTTCTACAACATATCAAATGTCCCACATGTAATTGGGGCCATTGATGGGACTCACATTGACTTGGTACCTCCGATGATCAATGAACAGGTCTACAGAAACCGAAAGAGTACATATTTACTCAATGTACAAGTGGAGTGTTTTGCAGACAAACACTTTACACATGTGAAAGTTAAATTACCTAGATCAGTACATTATTCCTACATCCTGAGGAACAGCAGTGTCCCTGCAATGATGTCACAACTACAGGGAGAAGGGGCCTGGCTCATAGGCATGTGTACTGCTCTCCATATCAGAAGGTTTTGCCCCACACAACACAGTCAGCTCTCTGCCTAGCATTGCTACCTATGGTCATGTTCCCTTGTCCACACAGGTGACTCAGGATACCCCAACCTGCCCTGGCTCCTGACACCTGTGAGACATACAACTGCATTAGGGGAGAACAGGTACAATGAGTCACATGGCCAGATGAGCCATGTAATTGAGCGGATCTACGTTATCTTGAAAGCTAGATTTCGTTGTCTTCATGTGTCTGGTGGTACCTTACAGTACCGACCAGGGAAAGTCTGCAAGATCATTGTTGCATGCTGCATGCTCCATAATCTGGCACTCAGAAGGCACATCCCACTGTTGGAGGAGGGGGACATTAATGCTGGAGCGGTGTGTAGGAAGTTGGCTTTGTATGTACCATTTCAAAGTAAGAAATACTGTGCACAGAGTCCAAGGGTTCCCCTTAGAGGTAAGATAGTGGCAAAGTAGATAATTCGAATGCTCTATTTTGTGGTAGTGTGGTCGAGCAGTAGGCTAATCAGAGGGTAGTATTAAGTATTTGTTGTACACACACAGGCAATAAATGAGGAACACACACTCGAAAACTTACTCCAGACCAATAGGTTTTTATATTGAAAAATATATTTTCTTAGTTTATTTTAAGAACCACAGGTTCAAGATTTACATTAAACACTTTAAATGTAAGGTACTTCACTTAGATACTTTAGGAACTTTGAATGAAAACAATATCATGTACAGACTTTGTAAAAATGGCAATAAGCTATTTTCAAAGTGGACACAGTGCAAAAAGCAACAGTTCCTGGGGGAGGTAAATAAAGATTAGATTAGGAGGTAGTTACCACACCAGCAGCTCAGGGCCAGTCAGGTGCAGAGGTCAAAGAGGTGCCCAAAACACATAGGCGCCTATGGAGAACAGGGGTGCTCCGGTTCCAGTCTGCCAGCAGGTAAGTACCTACGTCCTCGGGGGGGCAGACCAGGGGGCTTTTGTAGAGCACTGGGGGGGACACATGTAGGCACACAAAACACACCCTCAGTGGCACAGGGGCGGCTGGGTGCAGTGTGCAAAGCAGGCGTCGGGTTTTAGGTAGGAAACAATGGAGGGACCCATGGGTCACTCTAGCGGTGCAGGCAGGCACAGGGGAGGCTCCTTGGGGCAGCCACCACCTGGGCTAGACAGAGGGTCACCTCGGGGTCACTCCTGCATCAAAGTTCGGTTCCTTCAGGTCCTGGGGGCTCCGGGTGCAGTGTTGGTTCCAGGCGTCGGGTCCATTGTTACAGGCAGACGCAGTCAGGGGGAGCCTCTGGATTCTCTCTGCTGGCGTCGCTGTGGGGGCTCAGGGGGGTCATCTCTGGTTACTCACGGGCTCGCAGTTGCCAGGGAGTCCTCCCTGATGTGTTTGTTCTTTGGATCTCGAGCCGGGGGCGTCGGGTGCAGAGTGTGAAGGCTCACGCTTCCTGCGGGAAATGTGCAGTCTTTGAAAGTTGCTTCTTTGTTGCAAAGAAGTAGCTGGTTTTGAACTGGGCCACTGTTCACAGGAGTTTCTTGGTCCTTTAGTCCACGGCAGTCCTCTGAGGCTTCAGAGGTCACTGGTCCCTTTCGGATGTGTCGCTGGAGCAGGTTTTCGAAGTTGGAGACAGGGCGGTAGTGCTGGTGTCAAAGCAGTTGTCTTCCTCCTTTTCTGCAGGCTTGTAGGTCAGCAGTCATTCTTGTTTCTTCAGGTTGCAGGAATCTGATTTCCTGGGATCTGGGGAGCCCCTAAATACTGAATTTAGGGGTGTGTTTAGGTCTTGGAGGGCCGTAGCCAATGGCTACTGTCCTTGAGGATGGCTACACCCTCTTTGTGCCTCCTCCCTGTGGGGAGGGGGGCACATCCCTAATCCTATTAGGGTAATCCTCCAAACTCAAGATGGAGGATTTCTCAAGGGAGGGGTCACCTCAGCTCAGTACACCTTAGGGGCTGTCCTGACTGGTCAGTGACTCATCCTTGTTTTTCTCATTATCTCCTCCAGCCTTGCCGCCAAAAGTGGGGGCAGTGGCCAGAGGGGTGGGCATCTCCACTAGCTGGGATGCCCTGGGGCGCTGTAACAAAAGAGGTGAGCCTTTGAGGCTCACCACCAGGTGTTACAGTTCCTGCAGGGGGAGGTGAGAAGCACCTCCACCCAGTACAGGTTTTGTTCCTGGCCACAGAGTGACAAAGCCACTCTCCCCATGTGGCCAGCAACATGTCTGGTGTGTGGTAGGCTGGCAGAAACTAGTCAGCCTACACTAGAAGTCAGGTGGGTATTCAGGGGGCATCTCTAAGATGCCCTCTGGGTGTATGTTACAGTAAATTGCACACTGGCATCAGTGTGCATTTATTGTGCTGAGAAGTTTGATACCAAACTTCCCAGTTTCCAGTGTAGCTATTATGGAACTGTTGAGTTTGTGTTTAACAAACTCCCAGACCATATACTCTTATGGCTACCCTGAACTTACAATGTCTAAGGTTTTTCTTAGACACTGTAGGGGCATAGTGCTCATGCACATATGCCCTCACCTGTGGTATAGGGCACCCTGCATTAGGGCTGTAAGGCCTGCTAGAGGGGTGACTTACCTATGCCACAGGCAGTGCGAGGTTGGCATGGCACTCTGAGGGGAGTGCCATGTCGACTTAATCATTTTCTCCCCACCAGCACACACAAGCTGTGAGGCAGTGTCCATGTGCTGAGTGAGTGGTCCCCAGGGTGGCATAAGACATGCTGCAGCCCTTAGAGACCTTCCCTGGCATCAGGTACTAGGGGTACCAGTCACAAGGGACTTACCTGAGTGCCAGGATTGTGCCATTTGTGGAGACAAAGGTACAGTTTAGGGAAAGACCACTGGTGCTGGGGCCTGGGTAGCAGGGTCCCAGCACACTTTCAAATCATAACTTAGCATCAGCAAAGGCAAAAAGTGAGGGGGTAACCATACCACGGAGGCATTTCCTTACACAGTGGTTGTGGCCGGTGACTCTGATGCTGAGTGGGAGGCTGATGAGGATGAGGCACATGACAACAGGACTGACATGATTCATCACTACTTTCATTGATGTACAGGTATGTCTGCATTGCATATCATCTGCACACGGGAGATGCATTGCTGAAGCCAATCTGCAGCCAGTATTTTCATGCATCAAGGTATGTGTGGTGACTAGAGCCTTACATGTTGGTTAACATACTTGAAGGGTAGGTGATTTACCATGAGCAGTAGTGGAAATGCACAGCTGCTAAGTACATATATGGAATGCTGGTGGCATTGAGGTACAGCCTTATAGTTGCACTCAAGGTTTAGGGTTCTCAGTCTGCCTGTGTAGGAATATGTTAGGGGGACTTATCAGTCTTGTCCTGCTGTGTAGGCACGTCGTGCTCCATTGTAAGCTGCTGTGTGCCAAGTACATGTTCCTGATTATTCAGGGAGGCGAACAATAGAGGATGTTACCTATGTTTCATCTTTCCTGTCCCACACATGTGTGAATGCCTATGGCCCTTACATATGGTGTATCATAGCTCCTGGATCACTCATCCTGTGTTTGTGTTCAACTGCTATTGATGTATGACTGTGGATTACATTCCTTACAACATTGTACCTCATTCCATTTATTTTCCTCTCTTCAGGTGACATCTCTGTTTGCAATCTGCTTGCTGAGTTGCTAGTTGGCATAGTTGACAGTGTATGTTACAACAATATGGATGTACTTACATACCTGCTGGAGTATCCCACTACATCTGTGACTTTGACATTATTGTTGTGTAGATGTGTATTCTTTTGTTATCCTGTGACAAAATTGGCAATACAAACAATGAAGAGACATGCACCATGACTTGTGATAATTGGTGTTTATTAAGTGTTGACTATCACAGTCCTGAGGAGTGGGGTAATGATGTATGTGATGATCAGAGTGGGTGGTACAGCTGTTTGGTTCACAGTTCCTTTATCTATTTGCCTCAGAAAGATGTGACCTTGGTATTGGACAGTCAAAAGGGTTTAACAGTAGTACACAAGGGCGACAGTTCAAAAGGGGGATCACTTCCTGGTGGGGTGATTGTTCTGGGGCTGAGGTCCTGCAGGATGTCTGGATGTGCAACCTCTTTACCGGGGGGTTCCTCAGCTGCAGGGGTATGGGTGCTGGTGGCCTGTGGGTCCTCCTGCTGGGCCTCCATTCCAGTAGCAGGTGCTGATGTTGAGGGCAGTGGTGTTGACTGACTACTGGATGGGGCCTGCTGTTGGGTGGAGAATGTCCGGAGGATGTTATTGAGTTCATTGAACTCCCCTAATATGGAGACCATGGTGGCATTGAGTGCCTGCCACTGCTGCCTGGCCTCCTGGTGGTATTTCCCCTGCAGCCGTTGGGTGTCCTGCAAGGTTGTGAGTATCTGGCCCATCTTGTTGTGGGTTTGCAGGTAGGCTCCCAGGACTCTGGAGACAAACTCCTGGCCAGTTGTGTCCTGTACCTGCCTCTTCCCTTAGCCCACAATTGCCCTCCCACTAGCCCTTGCCCCCTGTGCCTGTGCTCCTGGTGCAGTGTGCCCCCTCTGACTGACACCAGGACCGTAATTATCTTGTGTTTAAACTGTTGACTCCTGCCCATGTCCTGTGGGGACACTGATGATTGATGTGACCTTGGGACACAGGTATGGGAAGGTGGGATCTGCTGTGCACTGGATGCCACAGAGGAGGTGGTTTGAGTTGTGGGCAGGGTGAGACTGGTGGTGGTGGACTGATCACTCATGCCTAATGGGCCAGGTTCGTAGTCCGAATCCAGACTTCCTGGGGAGTCCTCCCCTATTGGACCTGCTTCCAGGCCTGGCCTTTCTGTCATTGGGCTCCTCTGCTGTGTATCAGTACTTGGGAGACCTGTGTAATGAGAGGTATTGTGTCAGGTGATGGTATTGTTGCAGTGACACACATGGTTGTATGTTGTCATTAACTGTATTTGCAGATCAGTAATGGCATTGACAGTTACCAGTCCACTGCTTGTGTTACCATCAGTGGAAAGATACAAGGGACCTATTTTGGAGTACATTTATTATTTGTCTTGCTACTGTCATTGCCATGTACTGATGTACATTCCTACTACTTATTGGTGATGGGAAGTGACATGGTTTGACGTGCAATTGCAGAGAAGTGATCTGGATGTAGCAGTCAGGCAAGAGTAGGGAGTGTTGCATTGTGGTAGTTGTGGTACTTGCCACTGTGTAAGGCATACATGCACTAGGTGGGGGCTGTGAGAGAATGGTGTCAGTGGGGAGGTGTGGCATGCAGGGGTGGGTATAGGGTCCATGGTGGGTTGGTGCACGTTACGGTGGTTTGAGGGGGTGAGAGGATGGTTGGGGTACATGCTATGTACGGGGACATGTTGGTCGGTAAGTACAGTGGACTTACCAGTGTCTTGTCCAGTAGCTATTCCCATCAGCCCTTCCGGGTGTAGTTTGGCCTGGACCATCTCCTCCCAGAGTGACATTTCTGGGGGAGGTGGTGGGGGTCCTCCACCAGTCCTCATGATGGCTACTTGATACCTGGAAGCCATGGCCTGTACCTTCCACCTAAGGTCGTTCCACCTCTTCCTTATATTCTCCCTTGTTTGTGGATGGTTCCCACTGCATTCACCCTTGTGACTATCCTCTGCCATAAGTCATTCTTCCGGGCTGTGGATGTCTGCTGGACCTGTGCTCCAAACAGTTGCGGCTCCACTTTGATGATTTCTTCCACCATTACCCTGAGCTCATCTTCTGTGGGTTTTTTTTGTGGTGCCATGGTGGTTGTGTTGTGGGTGGGGGTGTACGGTGTGCAGGGATTCTGGGTGTGCTGTTTGTAGTTGTTAATTTGTGTGGTTGTATATGCGTGTGCTCTGTGGTGTTTGTATGCAGTGTTGTGTTGTGTGATGCGTGCTCAGTATGATGGTGCCTGTGGTATCTAGGTGTAGTGCCTCCTTTCAGTGTGCTCTTCTCTCGCTCTGTCACAGTTTCTAGTTGCTATGGGTTCTGGGTATGTGAGGGGGTGTGTTTTGTAGTGCTGTGGACAGGTGTGTGTATGTGTCTCAGATATTGGGTATTGGTGTTGTCCACTCTGGTACAGTGCTAATGCGGTGGTGCCTTTTTTTCCCCGTGGTGGTTTGGGCCGCCAATGAATTGCCACCCTGTTGGGATCCTCGATGCTGATTTGTAACTTGTAATTTGGCAGGCGGTTTATTCTCGGAGTGGCAGTGGTGGTGGTGCAGCCGCCTCCTTCACACCGTTGTTTGGGCCGACGGTGTGGTTTTTTCCAGTCTATTTCTTGGCGGTGTTGTGTGGGTTACTTGTAATACAGCGGTCTTCACTCCACCAGCGGTGTTTCGGCAGGGCGTTTGCACGGCGGTCTTCTGTAATGACCGCCAAATTTCGGAATGACCACGTAATTTGTGGGCATTTGAGGTATATTTTTCATGCACAATTCTAACGGTGGAAATTCCATAACAGCACAGATATTTGTATGCTTCTTGCCAAGGAAGTCCTCTTCACCAAAGCATCTGTTTCTAAGGGGGATATAGCCTCTTGGAAAAAAACAAAATCCATCTCCCTAGAGAGAACTTTAAAAATGGTGATCCACTTTCGTAGGGGAGAAACTAAGGGCCATATTTACAAGGCCCTTTGCGCCACCAGAACGTCACGTTTAGTGACAGTCCAGCAGTGCACAATGCAGGGCCATTTCTACAAGGCCACATAAAGCCACTGTGCATGGCATTAAATGGCCTTGTAAATATGGACTGAGTTAATGCAGCGCAAGTGTCTGCATTGACTCACCCTGCAACAGGGAGGCTTTCCATGGGTATTGTGGTGGGTGTTCCCATGCAACACCCATGGATTTTGAAGCTTTCTCAGATTTACAAGGACTTGTAAACTTGGGAATGGGTTAAAAGCCTACACCTCCCCAGAGGAAGGCGTAAGGAAGGCATAACAAGGAGAAATGCCTTTATTTCTCCTAATTGTTTGCTTTTCACGTCTCGCCTAGGCAGCGCATGCGCTGCCTCATGCGAGACATGCAGTGTCTGCTCTATGGGTTGTTTGAACGCCCATCCCTTCTCATTGATTCCTTTGTATGCCTTTTGAAATTTCTTTCTTTTGTGAGGTCAAAGGTGCAATTTGTCCCTCCTGGTGGTGGGTGTCATGCCTATGGAGGCTGGCCTTGTTACATGGATTATTTTGCTTCAGACTATTTATTTTACTTTCACCGCACTATTTTCTTTTGCTCCAACCTGTGCAGTTCCCGTGAGGCTACCTCTGCTTTGTTCTTCAGCACTCCATTCAGCCTCTAATGGGTCATATTAGCAGTGTATAATATACAGTCATTGAGGGAGCTTGCTCTTGCATTATTAAATAACAAAAAGAAAACATGAGACATGCAGTACTTTTGCAACCTTTCATTTGCTCGGGTACATTCGTGTATGCACAATGTGAGCTGCTTTCTTTCTGCCCTTGCTCCCACTCCAGCAGATTAGCAGCTTGGTTTGTTTTCTGTGGAGTGTTTGTGCTTGCTGCCACATGGGTTGCTTTATCTAGGGCTATCAGGCTCAGCTCCCCCCTGTCCACCCCACAGACGCACACCAGTCTGGGGAACCGGACCCGTTTTAAGACCAGTAAGTGTTTCCCAACAGTGCCCTCAGACCTCTATACTTACCATGCATCCCTGTTCTCGCTACTGCTGCCTAAAGCTCCCACACCAATCCGCTTTGTGCCTCCTTTCATTTTACAATGACTTAGATGCTGCAAAGGTAAGCGAGTAAGTAAATGCACAGACCGAGGCAGGAGCCCAGTCCAACTCTGAGAGCACTACACAACCCAGGACAAAAAAAGATTTTGCTTGCAAATTACACATTGAATGGACAATATTGAGCAATTAAAAGTGGCAGTAGGCCTCGTGCCCTTTTCTTTTGACACAAGGCAGCACAACAAGACGGTCTACGGCTCTGTCCTGCACCAAAAAGTAGTAAACATGCCCTTAAGGGTTTAAAGTTGGGTGGCAACAAATTCCCCTTGATTTGTTGAATAAGTGGACTGTCTTCAATTGAAGTATTCTCTGCCGGTAGAAATTGTTCTGGCAGAATTACACCTGTTAAGGGAGGGTAGTATGACAGGGATTGGCCTCAAGCACAGACTGCTCCAGGACAGCAGTGAACCACATCATCTACAAAACTGGTAGATTTTAATAGGCCTGGGCGTAGAATTCCGCTCTACTAGTGGAGTCTGTGGAATTTGGGCACTTCACACTAAGCGGAGCAGCACATAGTTCCCGAATTCTGCACCCCAGCACAGAGCGGAGTTTGTTCGCACTCACAAGATTGAGTTTTGGTGTTCTCTTGCGAGTGCGACAATACTCCTGGGCCACTAGCGAACACACTCAAGACTTCACCTTTTCTTGTGTCACTTCCAGCCACACTGACAGCCAGAACGGGTTGATCGCGAGAGTGAACTCACTTCTGAAGTAGATTTGCTACTCCAAAGCCACTAAATCTACTCAAAAATAATTTTTTTACTACATTTTCTTCTCCAATGGACCATGCAATTTGTTTTTCAGATTAAGAAGCCTTTTTTTTTTCCAAACACAAAGGAAGTGTGTCAGATGCCAAATTCCTGTTCCAGTCCAGCAGGCTCCTACCAGTGCTTTGCCCATCCCCTGGCCACTTTTCACTTGAATTTCAAGGTGGAAGGTTCACTCTCTGTCTCCTGGATGTAGCTTTGGATTTAAGGACTTTCTTATTGTGAAATCACACAATTTCTGAAGCTATTGAATAAAGGTGTTTGTTTGCTTGGGCATGCACCAGTATTTCTTTGTACTTTAATATGATTTTAAAAATATATAGTGGTGGGTGGCCTGGAGTTTAAGTACGGGCCTAGTTATTTTGCATTTCATTTATTTTTCACCTTTTTTTAAAGGAAAAATCGTTGCACAGCTCAGTACCTTTTCTACAGGTTTGTAACATTTGCAATATTATTTTAGTATGTGGCCTAGATTTCTAAAGGGCCATTCAGCCAGTCGGCCCAGGCCTGTACTAGTGGTCATCAGTGCATGAAATACATTTTTCAGTGGTATATGTTTTTAAAACTTAATTTGGGGCAAGGATGGCATTGGATTAAATTTGAAGTGTTGGCCACTGTTTGCCTTTCATTTTTTGTTGTTGCAAAAAGTGTATATATTGTCAGGTAATAATATTTGATGGTATAGGAAGATGTTGTTTGACCATGTGGTTGGCAGCCATTTTGTGCATGCATCCAGTGTCCCTTGCCATAGGCTTGCATGTGGTCTTTTTAATCTATGCTTCCTCCTTGCTGTTGTAGTTTGCCCACATGGTGGCTGGATGGCTGGCAGTCATTTTGTGCGTACACTGTGCAGCCAATATGTCTTTGACATAGGCTTAATATTAGCAATTACTGATCATTTGTTTTTTTAATTTAGTATTTTGCTTTGTTCTATTTTAATTTTAAATTTTTTATTTTTAAGTTTAATTTTTATGCCATGTTTTAATTTCTTTTTTATTTTAATTTTATATTTTATTTTTATTTTATCATTTTTTCACCTTCTTATTTTTAATTTTTATTTATTAATATTATTTTAATTGTTATATATATATATTTTTTAATGTTTTTAATTTTTAATTTTAATTTATATCTTCTTTTTAACATTTCTAATTTTAATTTATATTTTTATTTAATTCTGCATTTTGCCTTGATCCATTCATCCACATCCATCCAAGACAGTCTATTCCTCCATCCATCTACCAAAGATGCGCAGCTGCACAGCATTGAGTTCAATAGGTGAAATTCAATTTCTCACAAAACACCCTGGCCACAGAGAACGGCAGACAAATCAACAGCATAATTCATTTTCTTAATGATTATTCCATTTCCCCTGGACCACTTTGCCGCCATATGTTATTTAAAGGATTATTCCATTTCCCCGTGCACCTCTCTCTGACCACCCCAGGTGTCTCTTTTAAAACAGAAGGAAATAAAGGAAAGAGCTAGATCTGCCTGTTGTGTTGTTTGATTTGAAATGTATTTTTTGTGGTGTGGTGGTGTGGTTTGCCTTTACAATGTTTGATTAAATAGTTATATTACATAAGTAACCAACCGCACCAAGATTGCATTTCTCTCTGCTATTTTTAACCTGCAAAAATGCCACATTTCACTAACTACATGTTTTTCTTGTTTGGTGGTTTTTAGGTGCACAATAGAAGAGACCCCACATCACTCACAGTACTGCCAAGGAGAAGGCTTTACAGTTATTTCGATCCGCAGGCACAAAACTCTTTTACTTGTGCATCTTAGTGCCACTGCCAACCTAGAGCTTAAGAAAAGATGATCCCAAAGAAAGTTGCTTCCAAGAAAAGTGGCCAGTGAGAAGAAGCAGATTTCCGCCAGTGGTGTGCCAACCGCAACCTTCTTTGGGAGACATGTGCCTGCCACACCAGCCTCCAGGGATGAACCTGGGAGCACTCCCACATCAACAGCACCACCCCAACCCAAGACCATGTCTGTCAGTGAGGCAGCCACTGCAATCATGGCGACTCAAACGAGCAGTGGTGTTGAACTGGATTTGACTTTTTCGCAAAGTAGTGCCCAAACGTTTCAGGAAACAGAGCAAAGTGGACAGCAGCCGCAGCCAGATCTTCCCGAAGTTGGAACAGAACAGGAGATTGAGCTTTGTCGAGCAAGAACCTCCTCTTTTAGAATGGAGGGCTTCCAGATCTCCAGCAAGAAAAAGGGAAGGTACTACTCCACCATCTTCTCCAAGCACCACTGCTGATGATGAAGATAGGGACATGGAGTGGACCCCAGCAGGTTCCAGGAAACACAAGGAGAGGCAAGGGAAAATAAAGGTTCCAGAAAGCCTTAGATTCTTGGAAGGGGATACTGAGGATTATGGTGTTGATGACACAGTCATTGTGGAAGCTGGCATAGAGGAGTCAGATAATACTATCTAACGTGCTCTGTGAGATGTGTCACAGGCAGCACCACCAGCTCCCATATTTGTAAGGCCCCAGCAGAGGCCTCCACCAACATGTACCCCAGTAGAAGTGTGCACTGCAGAGAGGCAATCAACACACCCTTGAACACCCACATCCAGTTCTTCTTCAGGCATTGGTAGTGGCCCAATAAGAAAGTACTACTTCCCAGTTTGAGACTTTTTTACGATTAGCAAAGAGGAGGTAAACATGCCATATGCTCTGTTTGCCACACAAGGGTTCATCAAGGTAAGTCTGGTTCACATTATGGTAGTGGAGGCCATATGTAAAAACATCATGCAATCCAGTGGGAGCAGCACCTTAAACAGACGGCTCAACGTTGTCGCAGTGGTGAAGGTGAGGAGAGCCAGGAACCATCAGCTACAACTGGTCAAATCACGGTTGAAGGTCAGGAAGTTCAGAGTGACATCATCCTCACGCAAAGCTGCCCTGTCCCCAGCAGTGCACCAGAATCACCCACCTCAGTGACCTCACAATGGCACAGGAAGAGTCAGAAGGAGACACCACAGCATAGGTGACTGTACCACAACACCCATTGTGTCTACCACCACCTACATATGAAAATTCATCTGTGTCAGTGGCCCCACAAAAGAAAATCTGGGCTACAATTTCGGACATGTTTAGGCAGGAGGGGCCCTACAACCACTCAATTCCACGTTTGTAAAATGGAAAGCTGGCAAAAAGGTTAGTGCTGGACCTCTGCCCTTTTTATTTTGTAGAAGGAGTGGGATTCTTAGAGTTTGTGGCAGCCCTCTTCCTGAAATAGAAGGTTCCAAGCAGGACCGATTTTGTCAGAGTTGCTGTTCCAGAGCTTCGTGGATGGACAAGCTTTGCAGCAAAGTGTTGTTCACACTATCCACCTGATGACAGACATGTGGACCAGTGGTCAGGCAACTGATTACATGTGTATCACTGCACACTGGATCTCTTTTCTAGGGGTAAAGCAAAAGGTATCTACAGGTCTTGGCCCTGAAGAAAATTTTAGGAGCGTTTGGCAGAATGCAACAGTAACCATGTTCGCCATGGAGAAGTCACACACAACTGCAAACATCTTGGAGGAATTTAATAGCAAGGTGTCTGAATGGCTCCGATTCAGAGGTCTTCGAAATGGATTTGTTGCCACAGACAGCGGCATCAACATAGTCAAGGCCATGGCAGAAGGTGGCTATTTCAGGGTCCTGTGTTTGGTGCACTGGATCAACCTGGTTGTGCAAGACTTTCTCAAAAAAGAGGACCAAGTCAGCAACCTGACCACCTGCAGATGCATCTGCACTCATTTTAGCCGTTCTTTTAAAGCCCAGAAACAGCTGCAGATTATTTGGAGTGATAACAGAATACTAGTTAAAGCCCTGATACAGGTGGTGCCAACACGCTGGAACTCAACCTATTGGGTGTTGCAGCATGTGTTTGAGCAGTACAAACAGATTAATGACTATGTCATTCAAAGAGGAGCTGATGCAATTGGGAAAGCTATGCCCATGGATGTGAACAAATGGGGCCTAATCAAATGTCTCACAATGATGCTGCTCCCCTTTGAGGTTTTCACGTGGAAAGTTAGCAAGGAGGACAGTACAATGGGCCAAGCTATCCCGTTATTGCATCTGCTACAGGAGCAGCTAAAGAAGGTGTCTAAAAGGTTTGCATTCGGGAGTGCAAACGAAAACCCAGAAGTGCGTGCCTGGGTAAATAGCTTACCCTATCACTTGACTTGTAATGCAAGGCTTCAAAATGACATCTCGTCCAAAGAGTACATCTGTGTGAGCCTACTTGATCCACACCACAAAAAAATATTTCCGGCATCATTCCTTTTTCTGAAGGGGATGTTTCACAATACAAAAGGTGGATTGTTAAGCAAGCAGGAGAACTTGAAGAAGAACATCTGCAACTTTGAGTCCCACTCCGCAGTTATGGGGTGCTGCTTTCAACAGTCTTGTCTCACATTCACCAACTCTACCAACAAGAAAACCAGTGACAACAGCAACAGAAGAATCAGACCCAATCTCTGCATTGGCTTGGTTTCATGTGGCAGGTGGCAGCACTAATGACCATTCAGAGGATGTTCCAGGAGCCGCTGGATGATCTGAAAGAGGTGTATGAGGACCAAAATCCATTGGTGTATTGGTAAGGGAAGATATACCAATGGCCAGAACTTATCAGGCTGGCAATAAAGTATCTGACTTGTCCTGTCGCCAGTGAGTCTGCTGAATGGGTTTTCAGTGCAGCTGGTGCAGTTTTAACAGTTTTAACAGTGATAAGGACCAGTCTCTCGCCTCAAAACGTGGAGAGATTAACCAGGATTAAAATGCACTAGCATTTTTTTATACCACCTGATGACACAGTTCAGAAACACCACAGGAGGAGGAAGAGGATGACAGTGATTGGCCTATCAAACTTAGTAAAATTTACCTTCAGGGTCCATTCCTTTTTTTCTGTTTCCTCAGAACAGGCCAGCCACTTTAGTTACCAAACTCAAATCTACACAAAATACTCCAGTTCTGTTTCTCTATTTGTTCTAATCTTCATTTGAACTGCAGTGCACTTCACAGGTTTACCATGCTTGCTTTGGGACTGGGACGGAGTTACTCAGAATCTGGAGGAGGACGGAAGGTGTCAGAGTGGGACTACTTCAACAGCTAGAAGGAGAAACTTTACAGAAAAACCATGATAATGTCAAAGGCTCTGAGGACTAGTACTCACAAAGCTCTGTGAACTGGAGACAGGTGCATTGATCAGGAAATGCTGCTGAGTATGTGTTTGCTGCATTGCTGGCTCAAATGTGAAACTTCTTATATACTTGCTCTGCCTCTGAGTCTTCTTGTTACACCCCTGACTCCTTATAAAGCTTACCTTGCTTCCTTTTGTCCTTCTCCTTTACTCTAATAATACATTTTTTTCTCCATACACAGGCCTTCTCCTAGTACTCTCCTGCATGAACAAAACTTGGGAAACGCTCAAGACTCCAGCTTACCTACCGGACAGGTTCAGACTTCAGACAGGCACCCAACAATGACCGACATTCCAAGAAGATTGTAGATGAATTGACCAATTGGACAATTCAGTATCATTTCCTTTTAATAATCATAATTTTAAAAACTGTTGGGATATCCTCAATATGCCATAATTTCTATTTTAAAAAAAAATAGAACATATAACATTTAGGATATACTATCTGGGGCCTCTTTGAGGCAGAAGGGCTGTTTGCATGCATTTAACTGAACAGTGTCATTCTTAACCCTTTGTTTCCACTCTCCTTCCAGAACAGATTGATGGTGGATGCTCAGCACCTCAATGAATATTGCTGTGGTTTCTTTTGTGCAGCGTTTGTCTTTGACATACCTTTCCCCAAATTCCCTTTCCCATCCATTCATCGAGCTCCTAACCCTCTTCTCCTGGGCTGTGTGATTTATTGAGGTGTGACTTAATTTTACACCATAAATGAATCACACACATGGTGGGGTGGATGTTGTGAAAGCTACACCAACTCACTGTATAACCTTCTGCCTTCTTCTACCTGAACAATATTTCAGACCGGCCCACTCAAATCATCATTCATGCCTTGTGTGTGTGTTCTGTAAATGCTTTACCTGGTCCAACCACTCACGACTGAGCCCACGTCTCCTGAATCTATGATTTAATTTCCTAAGTTTTGTTGTTAGAGCTCCTCACCATTGCTCATAAGAAACTGATATTGATAGATGTTATTATCATATCAGGTTTTCTTTGCTCTGCATCAAATACTGTCAGTGTGGTAGTCTGGTTTCAGTCTTTCTAAAGTTATTATAATATGATGACCTACTACTTTCCATTTTACTGGCACCTTCTGTGAAGTGTTGTCCTCCCTGTTAGTGCACTAGCCTGCTACTACTACCACCTACCACCCCCTTAAGAGTTACAATGCCATCTTGGGGAAAACCCTACAGTAAGAAGAAGACAACTCCTTGGCTTTATCTATTCAGGTAAGAAAGCAACTATGGATTGAAGTAATTAACTTGTTTAGTTAGTAATTACAACTCCTACTAAAGAAGATATTGTCTTACTTGTCTATGTGTCTGTAGGTGTTTTAGGCAAAATAGGCAATGGCAATCATCTAGTAGGGGTCAATATATTTCAGTTGCAGGGGACAATAGAGCAAGGGTAACTGTAAAAGTAAATGACATACACCTTGTTTTAGCAGATTTAAGAAACAAGCTGCACTAAAAGACAGCAGTACAAACTTAAAAAAACAAAATAAACATCTGACTCAGGCATAAAGTAAAGTAAATCATCCCCTTTAATATTGTACAAAATACAACACCCACCCTTGCCACCCACAACAGGTCCACTCCTCTCCCCAAGAAAATAAGCCTGTCCCCAAAAAAGTCCAAGTTGAAGTCAAAACCCATCCCAACTCCCTCCTCATCCACAAGTGTCCCTCCCACAAATACAAATATATTTTTTAAAAGGGTTTGAAAAGGGCATGTCCAAGATCAGAGTAGGGTCTGGATATAATTGAGGGCCGCCTCAATTCCTGCCACCCGGCGGTCCAGTCTCACAAAGTGTTGCAGGACGCAGAGTTGAAATATGCAATCCTGGCTTGGGCAGTGGGGGCAGCAGTGGTGGAACTGCAATGGGTTTATGGCTACCGACTGAGATGGTGTTGCCACTGGGAAGCTGGAGGTGCTGGCAGCTGCCTGGATGATGTCCACCAGTAGTAGCTATAGCAGGAATGAAAAAGGAAAATGACAAATTATAGGCCGTGCTCTGTTCAAATAATTATTTAAAAAGTACAATGGCAAAGTAGCAGTAAATTGCTGGCCCCTTAGGGCCATTGTAATTTGATGTGGCTGATTATTTACGATGAGGCACAGGGCCACTTCAGACCCACCCACTATAGTTGAGTTGACATCCGAATGTCAAAAATGTCAAATTTGAACTGCCATGAATCCATTGTGGAAGCCATGAAATATTTACATGTACATAAATGCGGCGCATGCCAAAAGGGATCTGAATTTCTTTCTGGGTGGCTGGGACAGAACTTTGGAAAAAATAAAGGATAGAAGTACTAGGAGGTGACAGAGTGGGCAATTGGGTGGAAGAGAAACACCTTTAAGTTTGTATGCATTGACACCTTGTAAATGCTGCATTAACTGAAGCAGATGCACACATTGCACCAAAACACTACTGTACACTGACACACTGCAGTTATTTGACATCATAGTAGCATTGGTGACTAATGAGGAGGGAGGTATGCCCATGATAGGTGGGAGAATACATATCTGCCTTGGCTTCAACTACAGGGAGTTAGGGAGAAGACAGAAAATTAAAATGCCCCCACAGTTTGAACCAAAGCTCTGATACCCATGCAAACCAACCAAGCGAATTAGGTGAACAGCAGACACTTCACTCTCCAAAACAGCTCCCTTACTTCTTCTTGATCCAAGCAATTATACACTCATCTTTTCATTCATCTATTCTATTACCCTTTGATACCCACCATTTGTTTACCTATCCAGTATCCACCCTTTCAAGCACCCTGCTTTCACCTATCCATCCATTTACCCACGTATCGTTGACCACTTACTCCTTTGTGGCTGCTGTGTTGTCTTCAAGCGCCCATCCAACTCAGGGTACGTCACTGCCAGTATGTGGGCCATTAGTGGGGTCAGGGTCCGACGTGCACCCCTCCCACGTTGGGAGGCCATCCCCAGCGGGGCCTCTGCAGTCTTCCGGGCCCAGTGTCATAGGTCCTCCCACCGCTTCCTGCAGTGGGTGCTCCACCAGCAATGGACCCTCAGGGTCCGCACTTCCTTGGCGATGGCTTGCCATTACCCTTTCTTCTGGTGGGTGCTTGACCTGAATGGGAAACAGCAAGAAAAGGGGGGGCATGATGTAAATAATACCAATACAGCAGTAAGCTTTGGCGACACAACAAACATGGACCATGCACACTGCCAATATCCCACACATATCATGTGTATGCTACATGACTGAAGAGTCATGACATGTCAATGTGCACCCACATACATTGCCTTACACCACCCAACATGTCCGACAAAGGAAGTTGTACTGACCTGTTGCCCTGGAGCACCGTACAACCGCCCATACTGGGGTAGGACCCCTTCCACCAGTTTCTCTAGTTCTTCCATTGAGAAGGCTGGAGCCCTTTCCCCACAAGTGCGTGCCGTCATTGCTCCAAGAGATAGGCCACAGCAGCACACAAAGTGGAGGTCTGTTTTGCCCGAATGCTAGGAGCCAAGTGAGCTGGCCACATAAAATGGCTGTTAAGACCGCAGCGGTCATGACCGTCACCGCCGGCGGTGATCGTCATTGGTCCCAGTCTCCATTGGACATCAATGTTAACCAATGAGGAGCTGCACAGCTGTTCAGACCGCCCTCCGCCATGACGATTTCCGCCGGCGGAACAAAGTCACTTCCAGCTGTCCAATAAATGCCAGACACACGGATGCCATATTAGTCTGTTGCATTACTGTCCTGAGTTCACACAGCGTAACTACCTTCATGTCCTCACAAATACATAGTTTAGGTCACACATTGTGGATATTGACACATGTAGTGCATGTCTGTTGACATTACCACACTTGTCACAACATTTGTCAGCATATATGAACACATGGAATGTGTATGTGTACATGTCCTGTATGCGTCCATTCCACAGGAATTATGTGACATCGTATGGTTAGGAATGGAAGGTGGAGTAATATGTATTCCCACAACATGACAGGCAACTTGCATGACTAAAACCTTATGACTGTCGTGTGTCATACTTGGAAGCCTACATTGTGGGAGGTTCACATAGTGTTGTTTGTGTCCCCACACTGACATCGCCACTATGAAGTGATGAGGAATGCACCAATTTACCAGCCACTCATAGATCTTGAAACCATGGAAGAGCGCCACATTATCATGACCTATCAACTAAACTGTTTGTGCATCAAGAAACTGGTCGCCCAGTTGAAGCCAGACTTCCTGCCGGGTTTGAGGAATCCCCATGCCATTCCTCCAACAGTCCAGGTGCTGGCAGTCCTGCATTTCCTGGTGAGTAGCTCTTTTAAGGTCACAGTGGGACTGGCTGCAGAGTTTTCTCAGCTCCAGTTCTGTAAGGTGTTGCAGGATGTGCTGGATGACCTACTCAAGCATGTGCACAGGTACATTAGGTTCCCACTACCTCCAGAATTTCCCGCTATAAAAGCAGCCTTCTACAACATATCAAATGTCCCACATGTAATTGGGGCCATTGATGGGACTCACATTGACTTGGTACCTCCGATGATCAATGAACAGGTCTACAGAAACCGAAAGAGTACATATTTACTCAATGTACAAGTGGAGTGTTTTGCAGACAAACACTTTACACATGTGAAAGTTAAATTACCTAGATCAGTACATTATTCCTACATCCTGAGGAACAGCAGTGTCCCTGCAATGATGTCACAACTACAGGGAGAAGGGGCCTGGCTCATAGGCATGTGTACTGCTCTCCATATCAGAAGGTTTTGCCCCACACAACACAGTCAGCTCTCTGCCTAGCATTGCTACCTATGGTCATGTTCCCTTGTCCACACAGGTGACTCAGGATACCCCAACCTGCCCTGGCTCCTGACACCTGTGAGACATACAACTGCATTAGGGGAGAACAGGTACAATGAGGCACATGGCCAGATGAGCCATGTAATTGAGCGGATCTACGTTATCTTGAAAGCTAGATTTCGTTGTCTTCATGTGTCTGGTGGTACCTTACAGTACCGACCAGGGAAAGTCTGCAAGATCATTGTTGCATGCTGCATGCTCCATAATCTGGCACTCAGAAGGCACATCCCACTGTTGGAGGAGGGGGACATTAATGCTGGAGCGGTGTGTAGGAAGTTGGCTTTGTATGTACCATTTCAAAGTAAGAAATACTGTGCACAGAGTCCAAGGGTTCCCCTTAGAGGTAAGATAGTGGCAAAGTAGATAATTCGAATGCTCTATTTTGTGGTAGTGTGGTCGAGCAGTAGGCTAATCAGAGGGTAGTATTAAGTATTTGTTGTACACACACAGGCAATAAATGAGGAACACACACTCGAAAACTTACTCCAGACCAATAGGTTTTTATATTGAAAAATATATTTTCTTAGTTTATTTTAAGAACCACAGGTTCAAGATTTACATTAAACACTTTAAATGTAAGGTACTTCACTTAGATACTTTAGGAACTTTGAATGAAAACAATATCATGTACAGACTTTGTAAAAATGGCAATAAGCTATTTTCAAAGTGGACACAGTGCAAAAAGCAACAGTTCCTGGGGGAGGTAAATAAAGATTAGATTAGGAGGTAGTTACCACACCAGCAGCTCAGGGCCAGTCAGGTGCAGAGGTCAAAGAGGTGCCCAAAACACATAGGCGCCTATGGAGAACAGGGGTGCTCCGGTTCCAGTCTGCCAGCAGGTAAGTACCTACGTCCTCGGGGGGGCAGACCAGGGGGCTTTTGTAGAGCACTGGGGGGGACACATGTAGGCACACAAAACACACCCTCAGTGGCACAGGGGCGGCTGGGTGCAGTGTGCAAAGCAGGCGTCGGGTTTTAGGTAGGAAACAATGGAGGGACCCAGGGGTCACTCTAGCGGTGCAGGCAGGCACAGGGGAGGCTCCTTGGGGCAGCCACCACCTGGGCTAGACAGAGGGTCACCTCGGGGTCACTCCTGCATCAAAGTTCGGTTCCTTCAGGTCCTGGGGGCTCCGGGTGCAGTGTTGGTTCCAGGCGTCGGGTCCATTGTTACAGGCAGACGCAGTCAGGGGGAGCCTCTGGATTCTCTCTGCTGGCGTCGCTGTGGGGGCTCAGGGGGGTCATCTCTGGTTACTCACGGGCTCGCAGTTGCCAGGGAGTCCTCCCTGATGTGTTTGTTCTTTGGATCTCGAGCCGGGGGCGTCGGGTGCAGAGTGTGAAGGCTCACGCTTCCGGCGGGAAATGTGCAGTCTTTGAAAGTTGCTTCTTTGTTGCAAAGAAGTAGCTGGTTTTGAACTGGGCCGCTGTTCACAGGAGTTTCTTGGTCCTTTAGTCCACGGCAGTCCTCTGAGGCTTCAGAGGTCACTGGTCCCTTTCGGATGTGTCGCTGGAGCAGGTTTTCGAAGTTGGAGACAGGGCGGTAGTGCTGGGGTCAAAGCAGTTGTCTTCCTCCTTTTCTGCAGGCTTGTAGGTCAGCAGTCATTCTTGTTTCTTCAGGTTGCAGGAATCTGATTTCCTGGGATCTGGGGAGCCCCTAAATACTGAATTTAGGGGTGTGTTTAGGTCTTGGAGGGCCGTAGCCAATGGCTACTGTCCTTGAGGATGGCTACACCCTCTTTGTGCCTCCTCCCTGTGGGGAGGGGGGCACATCCCTAATCCTATTAGGGTAATCCTCCAAACTCAAGATGGAGGATTTCTCAAGGGAGGGGTCACCTCAGCTCAGTACACCTTAGGGGCTGTCCTGACTGGTCAGTGACTCATCCTTGTTTTTCTCATTATCTCCTCCAGCCTTGCCGCCAAAAGTGGGGGCAGTGGCCAGAGGGGCGGGCATCTCCACTAGCTGGGATGCCCTGGGGCGCTGTAACAAAAGAGGTGAGCCTTTGAGGCTCACCACCAGGTGTTACAGTTCCTGCAGGGGGAGGTGAGAAGCACCTCCACCCAGTACAGGTTTTGTTCCTGGCCACAGAGTGACAAAGCCACTCTCCCCATGTGGCCAGCAACATGTCTGGTGTGTGGTAGGCTGGCAGAAACTAGTCAGCCTACACTAGAAGTCAGGTGGGTATTCAGGGGGCATCTCTAAGATGCCCTCTGGGTGTATGTTACAGTAAATTGCACACTGGCATCAGTGTGCATCTATTGTGCTGAGAAGTTTGATACCAAACTTCCCAGTTTCCAGTGTAGCTATTATGGAACTGTTGAGTTTGTGTTTAACAAACTCCCAGACCATATACTCTTATGGCTACCCTGAACTTACAATGTCTAAGGTTTTTCTTAGACACTGTAGGGGCATAGTGCTCATGCACATATGCCCTCACCTGTGGTATAGGGCACCCTGCATTAGGGCTGTAAGGCCTGCTAGAGGGGTGACTTACCTATGCCACAGGCAGTGCGAGGTTGGCATGGCACTCTGAGGGGAGTGCCATGTCGACTTAATCATTTTCTCCCCACCAGCACACACAAGCTGTGAGGCAGTGTCCATGTGCTGAGTGAGTGGTCCCCAGGGTGGCATAAGACATGCTGCAGCCCTTAGAGACCTTCCCTGGCATCAGGTACTAGGGGTACCAGTCACAAGGGACTTACCTGAGTGCCAGGATTGTGCCATTTGTGGAGACAAAGGTACAGTTTAGGGAAAGACCACTGGTACTGGGGCCTGGGTAGCAGGGTCCCAGCACACTTTCAAATCATAACTTAGCATCAGCAAAGGCAAAAAGTGAGGGGGTAACCATACCACGGAGGCATTTCCTTACACAGTGGTTGTGGCCGGTGACTCTGATGCTGAGTGGGAGGCTGATGAGGATGAGGCACATGACAACAGGACTGACATGATTCATCACTACTTTCATTGATGTACAGGTATGTCTGCATTGCATATCATCTGCACACGGGAGATGCATTGCTGAAGCCAA
The DNA here is from genome assembly GCF_031143425.1 of Pleurodeles waltl. NCBI lineage: Eukaryota > Metazoa > Chordata > Amphibia > Caudata > Salamandridae > Pleurodeles > Pleurodeles waltl. The sequence goes on along the minus strand of NC_090448.1, from coordinate 464,163,873 downwards.
TCTGCAGCCAGTATTTTCATGCATCAAGGTATGTGTGGTGACTAGAGCCTTACATGTTGGTTAACATACTTGAAGGGTAGGTGATTTACCATGAGCAGTAGTGGAAATGCACAGCTGCTAAGTACATATATGGAATGCTGGTGGCATTGAGGTACAGCCTTATAGTTGCACTCAAGGTTTAGGGTTCTCAGTCTGCCTGTGTAGGAATATGTTAGGGGGACTTATCAGTCTTGTCCTGCTGTGTAGGCACGTCGTGCTCCATTGTAAGCTGCTGTGTGCCAAGTACATGTTCCTGATTATTCAGGGAGGCGAACAATAGAGGATGTTACCTATGTTTCATCTTTCCTGTCCCACACATGTGTGAATGCCTATGGCCCTTACATATGGTGTATCATAGCTCCTGGATCACTCATCCTGTGTTTGTGTTCAACTGCTATTGATGTATGACTGTGGATTACATTCCTTACAACATTGTACCTCATTCCATTTATTTTCCTCTCTTCAGGTGACATCTCTGTTTGCAATCTGCTTGCTGAGTTGCTAGTTGGAATAGTTGACAGTGTATGTTACAACAATATGGATGTACTTACATACCTGCTGGAGTATCCCACTACATCTGTGACTTTGACATTATTGTTGTGTAAATGTGTATTCTTTTGTTATCCTGTGACAAAATTGGCAATACAAACAATGAAGAGACATGCACCATGACTTGTGATAATTGGTGTTTATTAAGTGTTGACTATCACAGTCCTGAGGAGTGGGGTAATGATGTATGTGATGATCATAGTGGGTGGTACAGCTGTTTGGTTCACAGTTCCTTTATCTATTTGCCTCAGAAAGATGTGACCTTGGTATTGGACAGTCAAAAGGGTTTAACAGTAGTACACAAGGGCGACAGTTCAAAAGGGGGATCACTTCCTGGTGGGGTGATTGTTCTGGGGCTGAGGTCCTGCAGGATGTCTGGATGTGCGACCTCTTTACCGGGGGGTTCCTCAGCTGCAGGGGTATGGGTGCTGGTGGCCTGTGGGTCCTCCTGCTGGGCCTCCATTCCAGTAGCAGGTGCTGATGTTGAGGGCAGTGGTGTTGACTGACTACTGGATGGGGCCTGCTGTTGGGTGGAGAATGTCCGGAGGATGTTATTGAGTTCATTGAACTCCCCTAATATGGAGACCATGGTGGCATTGAGTGCCTGCCACTGCTGCCTGGCCTCCTGGTGGTATTTCCCCTGCAGCCGTTGGGTGTCCTGCAAGGTTGTGAGTATCTGGCCCATCTTGTTGTGGGTTTGCAGGTAGGCTCCCAGGACTCTGGAGACAAACTCCTGGCCAGTTGTGTCCTGTACCTGCCTCTTCCCTTAGCCCACAATTGCCCTCCCACTAGCCCTTGCCCCCTGTGCCTGTGCTCCTGGTGCAGTGTGCCCCCTCTGACTGACACCAGGACCGTAATTATCTTGTGTTTAAACTGTTGACTCCTGCCCATGTCCTGTGGGGACACTGATGATTGATGTGACCTTGGGACACAGGTATGGGAAGGTGGGATCTGCTGTGCACTGGATGCCACAGGGGAGGTGGTTTGAGTTGTGGGCAGGGTGAGACTGGTGGTGGTGGACTGATCACTCATGCCTAATGGGCCAGGTTCGTAGTCCGAATCCAGACTTCCTGGGGAGTCCTCCCCTATTGGACCTGCTTCCAGGCCTGGCCTTTCTGTCATTGGGCTCCTCTGCTGTGTATCAGTACTTGGGAGACCTGTGTAATGAGAGGTATTGTGTCAGGTGATGGTATTGTTGCAGTGACACACATGGTTGTATGTTGTCATTAACTGTATTTGCAGATCAGTAATGGCATTGACAGTTACCAGTCCACTGCTTGTGTTACCATCAGTGGAAAGATACAAGGGACCTATTTTGGAGTACATTTATTATTTGTCTTGCTACTGTCATTGCCATGTACTGATGTACATTCCTACTACTTATTGGTGATGGGAAGTGACATGGTTTGACGTGCAATTGCAGAGAAGTGATCTGGATGTAGCAGTCAGGCAAGAGTAGGGAGTGTTGCATTGTGGTAGTTGTGGTACTTGCCACTGTGTAAGGCATACATGCACTAGGTGGGGGCTGTGAGAGAATGGTGTCAGTGGGGAGGTGTGGCATGCAGGGGTGGGTATAGGGTCCATGGTGGGTTGGTGCACGTTACGGTGGTTTGAGGGGGTGAGAGGATGGTTGGGGTACATGCTATGTACGGGGACATGTTGGTCGGTAAGTACAGTGGACTTACCAGTGTCTTGTCCAGTAGCTATTCCCATCAGCCCTTCCGGGTGTAGTTTGGCCTGGACCATCTCCTCCCAGAGTGACCTTTCTGGGGGAGGTGGTGGGGGTCCTCCACCAGTCCTCATGATGGCTACTTGATACCTGGAAGCCATGGCCTGTACCTTCCACCTAAGGTCGTTCCACCTCTTCCTTATATTCTCCCTTGTTTGTGGATGGTTCCCACTGCATTCACCCTTGTGACTATCCTCTGCCATAAGTCATTCTTCCGGGCTGTGGATGTCTGCTGGACCTGTGCTCCAAACAGTTGCGGCTCCACTTTGATGATTTCTTCCACCATTACCCTGAGCTCATCTTCTGTGGGTTTTTTTTGTGGTGCCATGGTGGTTGTGTTGTGGGTGGGGGTGTACGGTGTGTAGGGATTCTGGGTGTGCTGTTTGTAGTTGTTAATTTGTGTGGTTGTATATGCGTGTGCTCTGTGGTGTTTGTATGCAGTGTTGTGTTGTGTGATGCGTGCTCAGTATGATGGTGCCTGTGGTATCTAGGTGTAGTGCCTCCTTTCAGTGTGCTCTTCTCTCGCTCTGTCACAGTTTCTAGTTGCTATGGGTTCTGGGTATGTGAGGGGGTGTGTTTTGTAGTGCTGTGGACAGGTGTGTGTATGTGTCTCAGATATTGGGTATTGGTGTTGTCCACTCTGGTACAGTGCTAATGCGGTGGTGCCTTTTTTTCCCCGTGGTGGTTTTGGCCGCCAATGAATTTTCCACCCTGTTGGGATCCTCGATGCTGATTTGTAACTTGTAATTTGGCAGGCGGTTTATTCTCGGAGTGGCAGTGGTGGTGGTGCAGCCGCCTCCTTCACACCGTTGTTTGGGCCGACGGTGTGGTTTTTTCCAGTCTATTTCTTGGCGGTGTTGTGTGGGTTACTTGTAATACAGCGGTCTTCACTCCACCAGCGGTGTTTCGGCAGGGCGTTTGCACGGCGGTCTTCTGTAATGACCGCCAAATTTCGGAATGACCACGTAATTTGTGGGCATTTGAGGTATATTTTTCATGCACAATTCTAACGGTGGAAATTCCATAACAGCACAGATATTTGTATGCTTCTTGCCAAGGAAGTCCTCTTCACCAAAGCATCTGTTTCTAAGGGGGATATAGCCTCTTGGAAAAAAACAAAATCCATCTCCCTAGAGAGAACTTTAAAAATGGTGATCCACTTTCGTAGGGGAGAAACTAAGGGCCATATTTACAAGGCCCTTTGCGCCACCAGAACGTCACGTTTAGTGACAGTCCAGCAGTGCACAATGCAGGGCCATTTCTACAAGGCCACATAAAGCCACTGTGCATGGCATTAAATGGCCTTGTAAATATGGACTGAGTTAATGCAGCGCAAGTGTCTGCATTGACTCACCCTGCAACAGGGAGGCTTTCCATGGGTATTGTGGTGGGTGTTCCCATGCAACACCCATGGATTTTGAAGCTTTCTCAGATTTACAAGGACTTGTAAACTTGGGAATGGGTTAAAAGCCTACACCTCCCCAGAGGAAGGCGTAAGGAAGGCATAACAAGGAGAAATGCCTTTATTTCTCCTAATTGTTTGCTTTTCACGTCTCGCCTAGGCAGCGCATGCGCTGCCTCATGCGAGACATGCAGTGTCTGCTCTATGGGTTGTTTGAACGCCCATCCCTTCTCATTGATTCCTTTGTATGCCTTTTGAAATTTCTTTCTTTTGTGAGGTCAAAGGTGCAATTTGTCCCTCCTGGTGGTGGGTGTCATGCCTATGGAGGCTGGCCTTGTTACATGGATTATTTTGCTTCAGACTATTTATTTTACTTTCACCGCACTATTTTCTTTTGCTCCAACCTGTGCAGTTCCCGTGAGGCTACCTCTGCTTTGTTCTTCAGCACTCCATTCAGCCTCTAATGGGTCATATTAGCAGTGTATAATATACAGTCATTGAGGGAGCTTGCTCTTGCATTATTAAATAACAAAAAGAAAACATGAGACATGCAGTGCTTTTGCAACCTTTCATTTGCTCGGGTACATTCGTGTATGCACAATGTGAGCTGCTTTCTTTCTGCCCTTTCTCCCACTCCAGCAGATTAGCAGCTTGGTTTGTTTTCTGTGGAGTGTTTGTGCTTGCTGCCACATGGGTTGCTTTATCTAGGGCTATCAGGCTCAGCTCCCCCCTGTCCACCCCACAGACGCACACCAGTCTGGGGAACCGGACCCGTTTTAAGACCAGTAAGTGTTTCCCAACAGTGCCCTCAGACCTCTATACTTACCATGCATCCCTGTTCTCGCTACTGCTGCCTAAAGCTCCCACACCAATCCGCTTTGTGCCTCCTTTCATTTTACAATGACTTAGATGCTGCAAAGGTAAGCGAGTAAGTAAATGCACAGACCGAGGCAGGAGCCCAGTCCAACTCTGAGAGCACTACACAACCCAGGACAAAAAAAGATTTTGCTTGCAAATTACACATTGAATGGACAATATTGAGCAATTAAAAGTGGCAGTAGGCCTCGTGCCCTTTTCTTTTGACACAAGGCAGCACAACAAGACGGTCTACGGCTCTGTCCTGCACCAAAAAGTAGTAAACATGCCCTTAAGGGTTTAAAGTTGGGTGGCAACAAATTCCCCTTGATTTGTTGAATAAGTGGACTGTCTTCAATTGAAGTATTCTCTGCCGGTAGAAATTGTTCTGGCAGAATTACACCTGTTAAGGGAGGGTAGTATGACAGGGATTGGCCTCAAGCACAGACTGCTCCAGGACAGCAGTGAACCACATCATCTACAAAACTGGTAGATTTTAATAGGCCTGGGCGTAGAATTCCGCTCTACTAGCGGAGTCTGTGGAATTTGGGCACTTCACACTAAGCGGAGCAGCACATAGTTCCCGAATTCTGCACCCCAGCACAGAGCGGAGTTTGTTCGCACTCACAAGATTGAGTTTTGGTGTTCTCTTGCGAGTGCGACAATACTCCTGGGCCACTAGCGAACACACTCAAGACTTCACCTTTTCTTGTGTCACTTCCAGCCACACTGACAGCCAGAACGGGTTGATCGCGAGAGTGAACTCACTTCTGAAGTAGATTTGCTACTCCAGAGCCACTAAATCTACTCAAAAATATTTTTTTTACTACATTTTCTTCTCCAATGGACCATGCAATTTGTTTTTCAGATTAAGAAGCCTTTTTTTTTTCCAAACACAAAGGAAGTGTGTCAGATGCCAAATTCCTGTTCCAGTCCAGCAGGCTCCTACCAGTGCTTTGCCCATCCCCTGGCCACTTTTCACTTGAATTTCAAGGTGGAAGGTTCACTCTCTGTCTCCTGGATGTAGCTTTGGATTTAAGGACTTTCTTATTGTGAAATCACACAATTTCTGAAGCTATTGAATAAAGGTGTTTGTTTGCTTGGGCATGCACCAGTATTTCTTTGTACTTTAATATGATTTTAAAAATATATAGTGGTGGGTGGCCTGGAGTTTAAGTACGGGCCTAGTTATTTTGCATTTCATTTATTTTTCACCTTTTTTTAAAGGAAAAATCGTTGCACAGCTCAGTACCTTTTCTACAGGTTTGTAACATTTGCAATATTATTTTAGTATGTGGCCTAGATTTCTAAAGGGCCATTCAGCCAGTCGGCCCAGGCCTGTACTAGTGGTCATCAGTGCATGAAATACATTTTTCAGTGGTATATGTTTTTAAAACTTAATTTGGGGCAAGGATGGCATTGGATTAAATTTGAAGTGTTGGCCACTGTTTGCCTTTCATTTTTTGTTGTTGCAAAAAGTGTATATATTGTCAGGTAATAATATTTGATGGTATAGGAAGATGTTGTTTGACCATGTGGTTGGCAGCCATTTTGTGCATGCATCCAGTGTCCCTTGCCATAGGCTTGCATGTGGTCTTTTTAATCTATGCTTCCTCCTTGCTGTTGTAGTTTGCCCACATGGTGGCTGGATGGCTGGCAGTCATTTTGTGCGTACACTGTGCAGCCAATATGTCTTTGACATAGGCTTAATATTAGCAATTACTGATCATTTGTTTTTTTAATTTAGTATTTTGCTTTGTTCTATTTTAATTTTAAATTTTTTATTTTTAAGTTTAATTTTTATGCCATGTTTTAATTTCTTTTTTATTTTAATTTTATATTTTATTTTAATTTTATCATTTTTTCACCTTCTTATTTTTAATTTTTATTTATTAATATTATTTTAATTGTTATATATATATATATTTTAATGTTTTTAATTTTTAATTTTAATTTATATCTTCTTTTTAACATTTCTAATTTTAATTTATATTTTTATTTAATTCTGCATTTTGCCTTGATCCATTCATCCACATCCATCCAAGACAGTCTATTCCTCCATCCATCTACCAAAGATGCGCAGCTGCACAGCATTGAGTTCAATAGGTGAAATTCCATTTCTCACAAAACACCCTGGCCACAGAGAACGGCAGACAAATCAACAGCATAATTCATTTTCTTAATGATTATTCCATTTCCCCTGGACCACTTTGCCGCCATATGTTATTTAAAGGATTATTCCATTTCCCCGTGCACCTCTCTCTGACCACCCCAGGTGTCTCTTTTAAAACAGAAGGAAATAAAGGAAAGAGCTAGATCTGCCTGTTGTGTTGTTTGATTTGAAATGTATTTTTTGTGGTGTGGTGGTGTGGTTTGCCTTTACAATGTTTGATTAAATAGTTATATTACATAAGTAACCAACCGCACCAAGATTGCATTTCTCTCTGCTATTTTTAACCTGCAAAAATGCCACATTTCACTAACTACATGTTTTTCTTGTTTGGTGGTTTTTAGGTGCACAATAGAAGAGACCCCACATCACTCACAGTACTGCCAAGGAGAAGGCTTTACAGTTATTTCGATCCGCAGGCACAAAACTCTTTTACTTGTGCATCTTAGTGCCACTGCCAACCTAGAGCTTAAGAAAAGATGATCCCAAAGAAAGTTGCTTCCAAGAAAAGTGGCCAGTGAGAAGAAGCAGCTTTCCGCCAGTGGTGTGCCAACCGCAACCTTCTTTGGGAGACATGTGCCTGCCACACCAGCCTCCAGGGATGAACCTGGGAGCACTCCCACATCAACAGCACCACCCCAACCCAAGACCATGTCTGTCAGTGAGGCAGCCACTGCAATCATGGCGACTCAAACGAGCAGTGGTGTTGAACTGGATTTGACTTTTTCGCAAAGTAGTGCCCAAACGTTTCAGGAAACAGAGCAAAGTGGACAGCAGCCGCAGCCAGATCTTCCCGAAGTTGGAACAGAACAGGAGATTGAGCTTTGTCGAGCAAGAACCTCCTCTTTTAGAATGGAGGGCTTCCAGATCTCCAGCAAGAAAAAGGGAAGGTACTACTCCACCATCTTCTCCAAGCACCACTGCTGATGACGAAGATAGGGACATGGAGTGGACCCCAGCAGGTTCCAGGAAACACAAGGAGAGGCAAGGGAAAATAAAGGTTCCAGAATGCCTTAGATTCTTGGAAGGGGATACTGAGGATTATGGTGTTGATGACACAGTCATTGTGGAAGCTGGCATAGAGGAGTCAGATAATACTATCTAACGTGCTCTGTGAGATGTGTCACAGGCAGCACCACCAGCTCCCATATTTGTAAGGCCCCAGCAGAGGCCTCCACCAACATGTACCCCAGTAGAAGTGTGCACTGCAGAGAGGCAATCAACACACCCTTGAACACCCACATCCAGTTCTTCTTCAGGCATTGGTAGTGGCCCAATAAGAAAGTACTACTTCCCAGTTTGAGACTTTTTTACGATTAGCAAAGAGGAGGTAAACATGCCATATGCTCTGTTTGCCACACAAGGGTTCATCAAGGTAAGCCTGGTTCACATTATGGTAGTGGAGGCCATATGTAAAAACATCATGCAATCCAGTGGGAGCAGCACCTTAAACAGACGGCTCAACGTTGTCGCAGTGGTGAAGGTGAGGAGAGCCAGGAACCATCAGCTACAACTGGTCAAATCACGGTTGAAGGTCAGGAAGTTCAGAGTGACATCATCCTCACGCAAAGCTGCCCTGTCCCCAGCAGTGCACCAGAATCACCCACCTCAGTGACCTCACAATGGCACAGGAAGAGTCAGATGGAGACACCACAGCATAGGTGACTGTACCACAACACCCATTGTGTCTACCACCACCTACATATGAAAATTCATCTGTGTCAGTGGCCCCACAAAAGAAAATCTGGGCTACAATTTCGGACATGTTTAGGCAGGAGGGGCCCTACAACCACTCAATTCCACGTTTGTAAAATGGAAAGCTGGCAAAAAGGTTAGTGCTGGACCTCTGCCCTTTTTATTTTGTAGAAGGAGTGGGATTCTTAGAGTTTGTGGCAGCCCTCTTCCTGAAATAGAAGGTTCCAAGCAGGACCGATTTTGTCAGAGTTGCTGTTCCAGAGCTTCGTGGATGGACAAGCTTTGCAGCAAAGTGTTGTTCACACTATCCACCTGATGACAGACATGTGGACCAGTGGTCAGGCAACTGATTACATGTGTATCACTGCACACTGGATCTCTTTTCTAGGGGTAAAGCAAAAGGTATCTACAGGTCTTGGCCCTGAAGAAAATTTTAGGAGCGTTTGGCAGAATGCAACAGTAACCATGTTCGCCATGGAGAAGTCACACACAACTGCAAACATCTTGGAGGAATTTAATAGCAAGGTGTCTGAATGGCTCCGATTCAGAGGTCTTCGAAATGGATTTGTTGCCACAGACAGCGGCATCAACATAGTCAAGGCCATGGCAGAAGGTGGCTATTTCAGGGTCCTGTGTTTGGTGCACTGGATCAACCTGGTTGTGCAAGACTTTCTCAAAAAAGAGGACCAAGTCAGCAACCTGACCACCTGCAGATGCATCTGCACTCATTTTAGCCGTTCTTTTAAAGCCCAGAAACAGCTGCAGATTATTTGGAGTGATAACAGAATACTAGTTAAAGCCCTGATACAGGTGGTGCCAACACGCTGGAACTCAACCTATTGGGTGTTGCAGCATGTGTTTGAGCAGTACAAACAGATTAATGACTATGTCATTCAAAGAGGAGCTGATGCAATTGGGAAAGCTATGCCCATGGATGTGAACAAATGGGGCCTAATCAAATGTCTCACAATGATGCTGCTCCCCTTTGAGGTTTTCACGTGGAAAGTTAGCAAGGAGGACAGTACAATGGGCCAAGCTATCCCGTTATTGCATCTGCTACAGGAGCAGCTAAAGAAGGTGTCTAAAAGGTTTGCATTCGGGAGTGCAAACGAAAACCCAGAAGTGCGTGCCTGGGTAAATAGCTTACCATATCACTTGACTTGTAATGCAAGGCTTCAAAATGACATCTCGTCCAAAGAGTACATCTGTGTGAGCCTACTTGATCCACACCACAAAAAAATATTTCCGGCATCATTCCTTTTTCTGAAGGGGATGTTTCACAATACAAAAGGTGGATTGTTAAGCAAGCAGGAGAACTTGAAGAAGAACATCTGCAACTTTGAGTCCCACTCCGCAGTTATGGGGTGCTGCTTTCAACAGTCTTGTCTCACATTCACCAACTCTACCAACAAGAAAACCAGTGACAACAGCAACAGAAGAATCAGACCCAGTCTCTGCATTGGCTTGGTTTCATGTGGCAGGTGGCAGCACTAATGACCATTCAGAGGATGTTCCAGGAGCCTCTGGATGATCTGAAAGAGGTGTATGAGGACCAAAACCCATTGGTGTATTGGTAAGGGAAGATATACCAATGGCCAGAACTTATCAGGCTGGCAATAAAGTATCTGACTTGTCCTGTCGCCAGTGAGTCTGCTGAATGGGTTTTCAGTGCAGCTGGTGCAGTTTTAACAGTTTTAACAGTGATAAGGACCAGTCTCTCGCCTCAAAACGTGGAGAGATTAACCAGGATTAAAATGCACTAGCATTTTTTTATACCACCTGATGACACAGTTCAGAAACACCACAGGAGGAGGAAGAGGATGACAGTGATTGGCCTATCAAACTTAGTAAAATTTACCTTCAGGGTCCATTCCTTTTTTTCTGTTTCCTCAGAACAGGCCAGCCACTTTAGTTACCAAACTCAAATCTACACAAAATACTCCAGTTCTGTTTCTCTATTTGTTCTAATCTTCATTTGAACTGCAGTGCACTTCACAGGTTTACCATGCTTGCTTTGGGACTGGGACGGAGTTACTCAGAATCTGGAGGAGGACGGAAGGTGTCAGAGTGGGACTACTTCAACAGCTAGAAGGAGAAACTTTACAGAAAAACCATGATAATGTCAACGGCTCTGAGGACTAGTACTCACAAAGCTCTGTGAACTGGAGACAGGTGCATTGATCAGGAAATGCTGCTGAGTATGTGTTTGCTGCATTGCTGGCTCAAATGTGAAACTTCTTATATACTTGCTCTGCCTCTGAGTCTTCTTGTTACACCCCTGACTCCTTATAAAGCTTACCTTGCTTCCTTTTGTCCTTCTCCTTTACTCTAATAATAAATTTTTTTCTCCATACACAGGCCTTCTCCTAGTACTCTCCTGCATGAACAAAACTTGGGAAACGCTCAAGACTCCAGCTTACCTACCGGACAGGTTCAGACTTCAGACAGGCACCCAACAATGACCGACATTCCAAGAAGAATGTAGATGAATTGACCAATTGGACAATTCAGTATCATTTCCTTTTAATAATCATAATTTTAAAAACTGTTGGGATATCCTCAATATGCCATAATTTCTATTTTAAAAAAAATAGAACATATAACATTTAGGATATACTATCTGGGGCCTCTTTGAGGCAGAAGGGCTGTTTGCATGCATTTAACTGAACAGTGTCATTCTTAACCCTTTGTTTCCACTCTCCTTCCAGAACAGATTGATGGTGGATGCTCAGCACCTCAATGAATATTGCTGTGGTTTCTTTTGTGCAGCGTTTGTCTTTGACATACCTTTCCCCAAATTCCCTTTCCCATCCATTCATCGAGCTCCTAACCCTCTTCTCCTGGGCTGTGTGATTTATTGAGGTGTGACTTAATTTTACACCATAAATGAATCACACACATGGTGGGGTGGATGTTGTGAAAGCTACACCAACTCACTGTATAACCTTCTGCCTTCTTCTACCTGAACAATATTTCAGACCGGCCCACTCAAATCATCATTCATGCCTTGTGTGTGTGTTCTGTAAATGCTTTACCTGGTCCAACCACTCACGACTGAGCCCACGTCTCCTGAATCTATGATTTAATTTCCTAAGTTTTGTTGTTAGAGCTCCTCACCATTGCTCATAAGAAACTGATATTGATAGATGTTATTATCATATCAGGTTTTCTTTGCTCTGCATCAAATACTGTCAGTGTGGTAGTCTGGTTTCAGTCTTTCTAAAGTTATTATAATATGATGACCTACTACTTTCCATTTTACTGGCACCTTCTGTGAAGTGTTGTCCTCCCTGTTAGTGCACTAGCCTGCTACTACTACCACCTACCACCCCCTTAAGAGTTACAATGCCATCTTGGGGAAAACCCTACAGTAAGAAGAAGACAACTCCTTGGCTTTATCTATTCAGGTAAGAAAGCAACTATGGATTGAAGTAATTAACTTGTTTAGTTAGTAATTACAACTCCTACTAAAGAAGATATTGTCTTACTTGTCTATGTGTCTGTAGGTGTTTTAGGCAAAATAGGCAATGGCAATCATCTAGTAGGGGTCAATATATTTCAGTTGCAGGGGACAATAGAGCAAGGGTAACTGTAAAAGTAAATGACATACACCTTGTTTTAGCAGATTTAAGAAACAAGCTGCACTAAAAGAAAGCAGTACAAACTTAAAAAAACAAAATAAACATCTGACTCAGGCATAAAGTAAAGTAAATCATCCCCTTTAATATTGTACAAAATACAACACCCACCCTTGCCACCCACAACAGGTCCACTCCTCTCCCCAAGAAAATAAGCCTGTCCCCAAAAAAGTCCAAGTTGAAGTCAAAACCCATCCCAACTCCCTCCTCATCCACAAGTGTCCCTCCCACAAATACAAATATATTTTTTAAAAGGGTTTGAAAAGGGCATGTCCAAGATCAGAGTAGGGTCTGGATATAATTGAGGGCCGCCTCAATTCCTGCCACCCGGCGGTCCAGTCTCACAAAGTGTTGCAGGACGCAGAGTTGAAATATGCAATCCTGGCTTGGGCAGTGGGGGCAGCAGTGGTGGAACTGCAATGGGTTTATGGCTACCGACTGAGATGGTGTTGCCACTGGGAAGCTGGAGGTGCTGGCAGCTGCCTGGATGATGTCCACCAGTAGTAGCTATAGCAGGAATGAAAAAGGAAAATGACAAATTATAGGCCGTGCTCTGTTCAAATAATTATTTAAAAAGTACAATGGCAAAGTAGCAGTAAATTGCTGGCCCCTTAGGGCCATTGTAATTTGATGTGGCTGATTATTTACGATGAGGCACAGGGCCACTTCAGACCCACCCACTATAGTTGAGTTGACATCCGAATGTCAAAAATGTCAAATTTGAACTGCCATGAATCCATTGTGGAAGCCATGAAATATTTACATGTACATAAATGCGGCGCATGCCAAAAGGGATCTGAATTTCTTTCTGGGTGGCTGGGACAGAACTTTGGAAAAAATAAAGGATAGAAGTACTAGGAGGTGACAGAGTGGGCAATTGGGTGGAAGAGAAACACCTTTAAGTTTGTATGCATTGACACCTTTTAAATGCTGCATTAACTGAAGCAGATGCACACATTGCACCAAAACACTACTGTACACTGACACACTGCAGTTATTTGACATCATAGTAGCATTGGTGACTAATGAGGAGGGAGGTATGCCCATGATAGGTGGGAGAATACATATCTGCCTTGGCTTCAACTACAGGGAGTTAGGGAGAAGACAGAAAATTAAAATGCCCCCACAGTTTGAACCAAAGCTCTGATAACCATGCAAACCAACCAAGCGAATTAGGTGAACAGCAGACACTTCACTCTCCAAAACAGCTCCCTTACTTCTTCTTGATCCAAGCAATTATACACTCATCTTTTCATTCATCTATTCTATTACCCTTTGATACCCACCATTTGTTTACCTATCCAGTATCCACCCTTTCAAGCACCCTGCTTTCACCTATCCATCCATTTACCCACGTATCGTTGACCACCTATTCATCACCCAAGCATACTCATTCACCCTTCCTTCACCCACTGAGGCATCCTTTCACCCCTTTTATCTATCTTCACCCACCCAGGCATCTCCTATCATTCACCTATGCATCTTTATTTTCCTTTCACCTGCACATCCTTTCACTAAGATACCATTTCACCCATTCTTTCTTTTAGCCATCCAAGCAATCATTATGATGAGCTTGTGTCTGCTGATTTGCAAAGAGAAGAGGCTTTTAAGATTAAGAACTCAATCCTCACTGCAGCTGCTAAACCAGGTGCTTCACAAGCAACACCCTTGCAGTGAGTATATCAGTAATTGTCAATGAGCAAGAATAATATGACTTACGAGCACCCGTCCCTTCTGCCACCGGTTCTCCCCCTCCGACCACTGCCATGTCAGTGTGCTAGTGCTGCCGCTGGCCCCGGCACTGGGGGTCGGTGCAGCTGGAAAAAACATTACACAATTTAATTCCAACAAAATAACTACAACCACGATAGATCATTAAATCTTCTCTATCATTCACTATGAGAATTTGATTGGTTCTTAGAAAAGCAAGGTAAATAAGTTAACCGCAAGCGTTTCACAATGGAGGGGCAGAGTTCAGCTAAGTCACTGAAGTGCATTAAAGTGGTGGAAAGCGTTGATCAATCCAGAAGAACCTATGATGAGGTCTTGGTTGGTAAATGCAATGGGCATGAGCAAAGTAAAGAAGAGGAAACCTTCAAAAACGTGTAGAAAAGCTGACTTGGGCATGCAATCTGTCAGTAGGGTATCTGTCCCAAAAATCCGTCCTCTTAGTATTAAGTACCAGTCCGCAAGATATATAAGGGGAGAAGGGAAGCTAAACTTAGTAAAGAGTAAAAAGCATAAGAAAGCTAATATATACTGCAGGCGGGAGGAAGTCAGGTACAGTAGAAACATGTAAATATATGGATAAAAGCAGGGATAACAAGAATTTAACAAAGCTTACATTGAACACAAATAAGTACAAAAAAGTAGACAGGCACAGTAAAACTAAAAAAACATTATTTGAAATGAGGAGAGGTGAAAAATAAAAATAAAAGTAGGGAAACAAAAATAATATAACAGAAAGACTTACTGGGACCAGCAGATCTGCCAACAACTACACTGATGGTGGAACTAGAAGTACTGGCACCCTCTCCTCCCAGACCTGCAGATGCTGTTGCCCTCTTCTTCCCTTGAGTGCTGAGGTAAGAAATAAAGAAGAAAATAAAAATAAACGATTAGTTGTACAGTTAATCTCCCCAAAAATATTTTTGGCAAGCAGAGGCAAATACAGCAACGGTGTACTTTCTATCAGATTGCAAACTGAAGTTGACCTATTGTTTTAACTTTCCTAATTCCTACACCTAAAGCCCTACTCCAAATTTCCTAAACTACAAGCCATATTATTTTTAGAAACATTTGATGCAGGGCAGCGCTGCAAGCCTTCTTGCAGCGTTTCCCTGCATTAAAAAGAGAGGGGCAGGAATGTGCTGTATCTTCAACAGATATGGTGCATTCCGGTCCTCCTTTTCCCCGTGTTGGTGGACTATGAGTTGGCATGAGCCAATGCAGGCACCCCTTAACATGCTGCAAGGGTGCCGGCATTGAGGAGATGATTGTTTTTGTCCAGGAAGGGACACCTTCCTGCAAAAAAAAAAAACTTTTGCAAGAAGAGTTTTCCACCGTAACACCCATGGCATGCCTCCCTGTCGCAGGGTGAGTCAATGCAGCATCTTGCATTGTGGAACAACACACACAAAGATAAATAACAAATTATTACTCACTAAGCCCCGATACTTCGACGCCCAGCAGGTTGAGCAGGTCCTGTTCCCGGTCGATGATGTCCACCCAATGGTGCCTCAAATGCTCACTGGCTCCCGGTGTGCAGACAAACCATCTGGCGTACCCTACCTACAGCAGTCAATGCTTCTTAAGGGTGCAACCATAACTAGGCCTGCCGCATGCTGTCAGCATGTAAGGGAGGTGGCGCTGCACAGAAAATCTAGTGCTGTCACCTCCTCCTTTCTGAAGATGGGGCGATGCTACACCCCTTGGTGCCGCTGCCCACAAGGTAGGTGGCCGCTGCTACATGGATCTGCAATGGTGCTGGGTGGGTGCGGAGGGGTGAAGGATAGAAGAAAAAGAAAATGAAGAAAGGAAATATAGGAAATATAGGAAAAATAAACAAAAATACAAGAAGTCATACAAACAGAGTAAAAAATATATATATATATATAGATTCAGTATGAGAGGCTAATAAGCTAAATAAAACTGAGAGGTAGATTAATCAGGAGGGTGGAGGATTACAAGGATAAAAAAGGGATGGAAAAAACAAGCCCAGCACCATAAAACGAGTGAAAAACAAGAGGGCTATGCCCTCGCAAACCACGTGGTCGCGCTCGCACACAATTTTCAATGTGATTACGTATGTCACGTTGCATTTGACATCAAATGCAGTGCAAACAAGCGCCACAGAGAACTCTGCCAGCTCGCAGAACTCCCCATAGCGTGGCAGAGTTTTTTTGCAACTTTGCAGAGTTAGGTGTAGCGCGACTCCGCCTGCCAATTAACCAAGTGGTTCTACTTTTGTTCTGAAAGGTCAGATTCCGAGAAGTGCAATAATTTATAATCATCCAGAAACAAGACGCAGCATAATTTCCTTTATGAGCAGTGGCGTAACAAAGGCCCTCAGCCCCTGCAGGGAGCGAGCTACGCAGGGCCCCCTCAGCACTGTACCCAGGTCTGAGAGCTCCTGAGTAAATCAAGAGGGGAAGACTGTTATATTTTAGTTCAATATAAGTTAATAAGTTATGTGTACATAGTTTCATGAAGATACAGTCATTAGATAAATATAGTTCTTGCGTTATTAATGTCATTGGCAACATAATGTTTAGATAGGGGTAGGATGTAGTTCTTAATGGTATGGTCCGCCCTCCCCTATGTGGGAGATTGAGGATGGAATGTTCGGGAGGTGGTAGGAATCTGAAGTGCATGATAGAATGTTGAGAGTTGACAGAGAAGGAAGCGAAGGAAGGCACAGAGTGGAGAAGAAGCAATAAAAGTCTTATCTTGAAGTAAAGGAGGCTGGAGTGGACTTTATAATACTGGCGACGAGGAGTGCGTAAGGGGGCACATCCTTCTCCACCCCTTTTCAGGTTGGTGACTCTCCACCTATCCTGTGTCCTTCTGAAGTGAAACCTGTTTGCCAAGAGAATAACTCCGAGTTTTAATAAACCGAAAGCAAACAGGAGATCCTGTTTATTTTATCTATTAACTATTAACCAATGTAACATTCCGTTAGTGAGTAAAAGCAAACGAGCTGAATACGAACAGAAATTACATTTCTGTCTATATTGTTTACATCGGTAGAAGCAGATTAAAGTAATGGCAAAGGTATGAAGCAGTGTCGGACACATCGTATTATTATTTAAGAGCAACAGCGATTTGCTTTTATCTTCACAGAATTCGAGAGTGCCGTGTACTTCAGGCAGGTTCACAGTGTCAGACAAAACGTATTGCTATTTAGAGCACTGGACAAATGGCGGCCTGCTTTGATTTCCTCAGAATCGAATGCGCAAGTGCCGCATACTTCAGCTAGAGTTCAACTAGGATTCCCAGCTGACAAAACGAGCTGCATTTGCTTTAATCTCCGTGTGTTTCAATTCGACGGTGAAGGTTCGATGTGCTTCACGCCTGACAGGGATTCCATTAAAACTGGAATAGAAACACAAACAAATAGAAAAGGTCAAAGAGAGTTCAACGTGCACGGCTCACAGCACTGAATACGAAGCTAAATGTCTTTGGATTTTCCAGGGACGCATCAAGATTGAACGGCAAACCGTAAATTAATCGCTGACAGGCACAGCAATTTCGTCTGTCAAAAGAATTAATCTTTAGCCTGTTAACAATTTCGCTGACAGGCACAGCCATTCGACAAAATTTAAACTCTTTCACGATTATTTTGTTTTCCTTGTGTTTAACTTTGACAGATACAATTTTGATCTTTAATTTCAATAGATATTTATTTAAAAATTGTACACATACAGATACTTATACAGAGTAAGTTATTGCGCAAGTACAATCTGTTGGTGGTATTTTCGGATGTAACTTAATTTAATCACATAGTTTAGTTTTATTGAGAGTTATCACAAGGTTAATTCCTTATAGTAGAAGTTAATAAAACATTATCTGTTCCGTGAGCTGGTATTTTAACCTTGACAATGGCAGCAGCAGGAATGTCACAACCAATTCCATTTTTGAACGAGATGGGTGAACCAAACGTACCGTGGAAAGACTGGTTTAAGATTTTTGAGTCTTACTTAATTGCAATTGGAGGGGACAAGTTCAGTCCCATTAGGAAGCAACACATTTTGCTTCATAATCTAGGAACTCATGGGAGGAAAATATATGAATCTCTCCCTGATCCAGTCTTCCCTGAAGGACAAGCCCCAGATGAGTATGTTATTACATACTCGAAACTAGAAAAGCAGTTTGGAGATAGAGTCAATGTAGTATTAGAAAGACATAAAAAAAATCCCCGGTGTCAAAGCAAGCAAGAAAGTGTAACAAACTATATTGCAGCCTTAAGAGGATTGAGTACGTTATGCGAATTCGGAGAATTAAATGATTCTCTAATTAGAGATCAATTAGTTCGTTGTACCAACAACCTTAAAATACAAGAAAAACTGTTACAGAAACAGCCAGGTTTGGTAGAAGCAATTGAATTGGCCAAATCAATTGAACATACGGCAATTTGTCTACAGGAAATTAATTCCCCTTCCCCTGATACACATGTAAATGAAATTGTGGAGGAAGTAAAAGAGGAGAAAATTCTTAATATTAAATGTAATGAGAAGCAACCCCAAAAATATAATGTGAACAGAATGAATTTAACTTGTTTTCGCTGTGGCAGTAACAATCACCTCGCCAATTCCATGTCCTGCCAAGCTAGATCAGCGATTTGCAGGAAATGCAGTAGAAGAGGCCATTTTGCGAGGGTATGTAAGGATAGTTCCAAGTATGGGGATAACAAAAAACCCGAAAAACTACCGCAATTAATTAAAAAAATTATTTTACAGGTCAATTGTGAGGATAAAATCAACACCCAATATCCCGTGTGTACAATTGCAATTGATAATGAGAACATAAGAATGTATGCTGACTCATGTTCCCCTATTACCATAATAGATGAAAAGAACTTTCACAAAATCCAAAAAAATAGTGCAATAGTGCTACCGAATCCTGATATAAGCCCGAAGGGTTACAACAGAGATCCGATAAATTTGAAAGGCATGTTTAAAAGTATCATTTCCTTTAAGGACAGATCCACGGTTGGGAAAGTATATATTGTAGAAGAAGGTTCCAATCTTTTAGGTTGGCAACATCAAAAAGAACTGGGGATAAAATTAGACCCCAATAATCCTGAACAGGTTCTGTGTGTTGATAATTCTAATTCTAATTCGGGGCAAGCTTTCATTCAAGAGTTTCCTGATATTTTTTGTGAGCGATTAGGATTACTTAAAAACTTTCAACATAAAATTAAACTCAAGCCCAAAAATAAACCCATTGTGCATAAAACCAGACCTATTCCACACTTGCTGAAGCAGCTAGTAAAAAAGGAATTCAAAAAATTAGAGTCACAAGGAATTATTCAACCCATCGAATGCTCCGAATGGTTGGCCCCCATTGTGGTGGCCAAGAAAAGTAATAACAATGAAATCAGAATTTGTGTAGACTTAAGAGACCTAAACAAAAATATTTGGGTTGAGAGACATCCTCTTCCAAGAATACACGAAATACTGGGCACTATGGGGGAAGCTTCATACTTTTCTGTACTAGACCTCTCGAGTGCATATCATCAAGTCGAACTGCACCCGGAGTCCAAATGGCTAACAGCATTCACCACTCCATTTGGATCTTACATGTTCAATAGGATTCCTTTCGGTCTAGAATCAGCTGCAGCGGTTTTCCAAAAAATCATGCAAAACATCCTAGGCAATGTATCCAATACGTTATATTTCCAAGATGATGTACTTATATATGGTGCAACAGAAACTGAGCATGATAAAATACTTAGAGTTGTCCTGGAAAAATTAAAAGCAGCAGGACTCACATTAAAGAAAGAGAAGTGCAGACTGAAGGAAATTCGGTGGCGTACTTAGGGCATGGTATATCTAAAGATGGCTTTAAACCCAAAGTTTCCCTCGTTGACGCAGTAATGAATGCCAGTGCACCAAAAAACAAAGATGAGCTAAGGTCCTTCCTTGGCCTTGCCGAATTTATGGCCAAGTACGTAAAAAATTTCTCAAAGGTCTCGGCAGATCTTAGAGAGCTGTTGAAAAACAAGGTTCCTTATGCATGGAACGAGAGCCATGACAAAGCGTTTAAGGAAATCAAAACGGCCATTGTGAATGCTCCATATTTGTGTAATTTTGACCACCGTAGGAAAACCTTCCTTACAACCGATGCCAGCAAGTTAGGTCTGGGGGCAACCTTATCGCAAATTATTGATGGGGAGGAAAGGATAGTAGCATTTGCTTCAAGAACTTTACACAAGGCGGAGGCCAACTATTCGGTAATTGAAAGGGAGACCCTCGCATGTTTCTGGGCGGTAAAACATTTTAAATTTTTGCTGCAGGGCACTCAATTCACATTACGCACTGACCATAAACCGTTGGTATATGTATTTTCCACCAAGGGGTTTAATAATAGCACACCCCGGATAGCTAGATGGATTCTAGCTTTGGAAAATTTCTGTTTCTCAGTGGTGTATCTACCAGGAAATAAAAACTGTGCAGCTGATTTCCTCTCAAGAACCCCGTTGGGCTGTATAGAAAATTTTGATGCTATAGAATACCCTATTTTAGCGGTTGACTTACCATCCATAAGTGATGAGGAGTGGAAATCTGCTTTTCAACAAGACAATTCCTTGGCACTGTTAAGGATGAAGGCGAGAGAGGGATGGCTTAGGAGTAAAAAAGATGTAGAGGATATCATCAAGGAATACTGGGAGGTAAGATTAGAAATTAATGAGAAAGACAATTATATTCTCAGGAATGACAAAATCATACCTCCTCGTAATCTCAGACAAAAGATTATAAAACTTGCTCACGAGGGTCATCTTGGAAGAAGTCTTACTAAAGCCCGAGTAAGAGAAAGGTTCTGGTTTCCAAATATGGATTCTATGATTGAGAATGAAGTTAAAGAATGCTCCTTTTGTGCTCTAAGTGACAAGTCAAAGATAATACGCAAGACACCCATTTCCCCAGTACAAATTCCTGCCAAGCCATGGATTAAATTAGCGTTAGACATCATTGGACCCCTTAATTATACGGGTCTACCTACAAACTTTGCGATTGTTCTTATTGACTACCAATCGCATTGGATCACAACAAAATTAGTTAACCTTATTACCACGGAATCAGTCATCAACTTCTTGAAAAATGTATTTAGCATAGAAGGAATTCCAGAAGTTCTCATAACAGATAATGGGGTCCAATTAACTTCAAGCCATATGAAGCAGTTCCTGGATTCACTTGGGGTAAAACATCACACCACAGCTATATATTGTCCCAGAGCCAATGGCTTAGCAGAACGGGCCAATAGAATGATAAAAGAATGTATCCAATTGGCAAGTGTTAACAAATTGAATATTGAAAATGCCATTAGAGAAATGTTGTGGGCGTATCATACCACCCCCAACTCGATTACAAAGATCTCACCTTTCTCAGCACTACGAGGCAGAGAACCATGTACTAAATTCTATCCCTCATGGTTGGGTGGGGGCAGACGGTGCAAGAATACATTTCTAACTGCCAGTACAAATGTAGTGAAGTACCAGGAAGGTTATAAGGAAAGGTATAATGCCAAATTTGGTGTTAAAGAACAATGCTGGAAGGTGGGGGATAAAGTCATGATCAGAAAACCAGTTGGTTACTCGGGAGGCGGGTGGAAGGATACAAAATTCATGGGACCATTTTGCATTTCAGAAGTAAAGAAGAATGTTGTTATTTTAGAAAATGGACAGTGCTGGAGCATGGTCAGAGTTGCAAGATATGTTCCTCTTACTACCAGGGTCACAGACAAGAGTTCTACATGGAAGGAACCAACGCGGATGGAGATCAGGGACAATGTACTGTGAACTCCAAGTAGTCGGATGACCAAGCCTCCGGTGTGGAGTAAGAATTACATTAAATAACCAACAGTTATGTGAATCACGGTTATTCAAGGAATTATCACTTTGTTAAATATAATCGATCCTTCCAAAAGTAAATTCCTTCCCCTATTGTTTTGGATATTTTATTGTGCGGGGAAGATGTGTTATATTTTAGTTCAATATAAGTTAATAAGTTATGTGTACATAGTTTCATGAAGATACAGTCATTAGATAAATATAGTTCTTGCGTTATTAATGTCATTGGCAACATAATGTTTAGATAGGGGTAGGATGTAGTTCTTAATGGTATGGTCCGCCCTCCCCTATGTGGGAGATTGAGGATGGAATGTTCGGGAGGTGGTAGGAATCTGAAGTGCATGATAGAATGTTGAGAGTTGACAGAGAAGGAAGCAAAGGAAGGCACAGAGTGGAGAAGAAGCAATAAAAGTCTTATCTTGAAGTAAAGGAGGCTGGAGTGGACTTTATAATAAAGACCCTCCGTGTACTTTGCTGTGGGGGCCTCCTCAAGTTTACTAACACCACTGTTTATAAGTGTCATTTTAACATGAGGGCCCTCTAAGCAGAGAAACTACCAATGGGGTTTTGTATTTTTGCAATGTAATTCCTAAAGCGGAGATATTACACCTTTAGAGGAAATTATGTTGCTCACTGTTTTTCATAGGATTGTACTGTATTGTACTTCAGAAATCACGGTCTTAGGAAAGTCTAAGACCTTCTGGTATGAACGGTACCGACCAGTACTAGTGGTACAGGCAATCAGGTGAAGAAAGCTGCCAGCAGATGGCACTATCACTGCAAGACAAGCGTCTTGAAGCACTGTTTCAACCACTTTAGTGTTTTGTAAAAGACCATTATATAAATAAATATGTATAAAACTACTTGTATGAGGGTATAAGTATGCTAAGGTTGGAGGGAAAGCTGAAGAAGTAAAATGACCATGTTTGTTTTCTTTCTTTATTTGGCCATAAATAATAAATTTTGGCCCATATTTATACTTTTTTAGAGCCGCATTTGCGTCATTTTTTGACGCAAAAGCGGACCAAACTTGCAAAATACAACTGCATTTTGTAAGTTTGTGCTACTTTTTGCGTCAAAAAGTGACACAAATGAGGCGCAAAAAACGTATACATATGGGCCTTTTTGTTATATAGCCTCCAGTGTTATAAAGACACCATGAAAAGTCATTCAAGCGCAGCCAAGTAATTTTCCTATCAACACTCAGCATGGGTTTGTGCCCAGTCCGTATTTACGGGCATTCTAATCTAAATAGTTTGAATCATACCTATAATGCTGGTTTTATGATCTTCAATAAACTAGATTTTCTTTACAAATTGTAGTGCAAAACAACGCAGAGCCAACAGGAAACACCATGGCCCATATTTATACTTTTTTAGCGCCGCATCTTCGTCACTTTTTTACGTAAAAGCAGCACAAACTTACTAAATACAATTATGGCCCATAGTGCATTTTGTAAGTTTGCGCCGCTTTTGCATCAAAAAGCAGCGTAAATGCGGTGCTAAAAAAGTTTGCGCTGCTTTTGCATAAAAAAAATTACACAAATTCGGCGCTATAAAAGTATAAATATGGACCTATGTGCTCTGTTAACAAGCAGACATTAGTCATAAATGTAAGTTTGTGACCGAAGGTGTTTCTTTTTTTTTTTTTTTACACCAACAGGCATTCCTATGCGGGTAAATCAATTTATTTCTGTAGATCCCCCCTCCCCCAAGTTCATAGAAATGTGCTGTAGTAAGTCCCACTGAAGGGGTTAAAAGAGGCTATTCCAGGATGTGGTTTGCCTTGATAGTTTGGAAACAAACATGCATATCTGAGGGTATTCCCAAACTCTTCCCTATCCTGCAAATTATTGACGGTTTACTCACCTACTAGGATGGAAAAGGGCATGAATAACTCCCTGACTTGCTGGGGTGTAGGCCAAGGCCTTTCTTTGTGGTTCGAAATATTTTCCTAGCAAAGAAAGAAAAGTGCATTTGCACCAGAGGATCTGATTCCTCCTGTGTAGAGATATCCCCTATGGAGAACTCTGTACTGAGGGATTAGAAACCATTGGGAAAAGTCGCCTGACATACCAAGAAGTACACCTAGAAATCCGCCCTCATTGCAGATTTCACAAAAAAAGGAAATAATACAGTCAGGCTGAATTCTTAATCTCCGACCGTACTATCAATTCAATTAATTTGTTGAGCGTGATACTCACCCGGAAGGGTCTCAAGGCGCTGGGGTGGGGTGCTACTGCTCGAAGAGCCAGGTCTTGAGGCGCTTCCTGAAGGTCAGGAGGTCCTGGGTCTTGCGTAGGTTGGTGGGGAGGGAGTTCCAGGTTTTGGCAGCGAGGTGGGAGAAGGATCTGCCACCGGTTGTGGTACGGTGAATGCGAGGGACTGTTGCGAGGGCGAGGTCGGCGGAGCGGAGCTGGTGTGTCGGGATGTGGAAGCTAAGTCGATCGTTGAGGTAGGCCGGTCCGGTGTCATGGAGGACTTTGTGGGAGTGGATTAGGATTTTGAAGACTATCCTTTTGTTGACGGGTAGCCAGTGGATGGTTCGGAGGTGGGCGGAGATGTGTTTGTGGTGAGGGAGGTTGAGGATGAGACGTGCTGAGGTGTTCTGGATGCACTGGAGTTTTTTCTGGAGCTTGGCCTTTGATGCTGGATAGAGGGCGTTGCCGTAGTCCAGTCTGCTGCTAACGAGGGCGTGGGTGACTGTTCTTCTGGTTTCCATCGGAATACACCTGACGGTCTTGTGGAGCATTCGAAGGGTGTTGAAGCATGAGGATGGGTTGGTTTTGACTTGCTGGGTCATGGAAAGTGAAGAGTCTAGTATGAAGCTGAGATTGCCTGCATGGGTGGTTGGTGTTGGGAGCAGCCCCAGGGTGGCTGGCCACCAGAAGTCGTCCCATGCTGACTTGTTGGGCCCGAAGATGATAATCTCGTTTTTTTCTGAGTTCAGCTTGAGGCGGATTGCTGTCATCCAGTTGGCGATGGCAAGAAGTCCGGTGTGGAGGTTGCTCTTGGCGGTTGCGGGGATCCTCTTGATCGAGAGGATGAGCTGAGTGTTGTCAGTGTAGGAAATGATGTTGAGGCCGTGGGGTCGGACGATGTTGCCGAGCGGAGCCATGGAGGGCCTCGAACTTGCGGCAGCAGCATGGGCGGGGTTAGGAGCACAAGGGCAGTCTGGTGGAGCTGCTCGTCGCGCAGAGTGGTTCCTGGCCTTAAGTCAGGTCAGGGGTCACTCTGGGCACTGCACAGTGGCCACCATTAAGAAGGGGAGGTGGGAGGGAGGAGCAGCTGGGAGGTGGAAGGGGGTGGCGAATGGGGGCACGAGGGGGGTGAGGCCACCAGGGATGCAGCAGCGGGGATGGGAAAACAGGGGAGAACCAGCAAACAGAAACGGGCAGCAAAAAGGCAGAGACAGCAAGAAAAAGGCAAAAACTGAAAAACAGAACAAAACAGAAAACGGGTACAGAAAACAGAAGAGAGGCAGACACACAAGATAACAAGACCAACACACAATACTTATGTCTACCACTAAACACCAGGGATGAGGTGCAGGCGGGTGGTGGAGGGCCTTGAACTCGCGCCAGCAGCGTGGGTGGGGTTAGGAGCACAAGGGTAGTCTGGTGGAGCTGGTCGTCGCACAGAGTGGTTCTTGGCCTTAAGTCAGGTCAGGAGTCATTCTGGGCACCGCACAGCAGCCACATTAAGAAGGGGAGTGTAAGGAAATGCCTCCTTGGCATGGTTACCCCCTAACTTTTTGCCTATGCTGATGCTAAGTTTTGATTGAAAGTGTGCTGGGACCCTGCTAACTAGGCCCCAGCACCAGTGTCCTTTCCCTAAACTGTACCTTTGCTTTCACAATTGGCACAGCCCTGGCACTCAGATAAGTCCCTTGTAACTGGTACTGATAGTACCAAGGGCCCTGATGCCAGGGAAGGTCTCTCAGGGCTGCAGCATGTTTTATGCCACCCTGGGGACCCCTCACTCAGCACGTGCACACTGCCTCACAGCTTGTGTGTGCTGGTGGGGAGAAAATGACTAAGTCGACATGACACTCCCCTCAGAGTGCCATGCCAACCTCACACTGCATGTGGCATAGGTATATCACCCCTCTAGCAGGCCTTACAGCCCTAAGGCAGGGTGCACTATACCACAGGTGAGGGCATAGGTGCATGAGCACTATGCCCCTATAGTGTCTAAGCAAAACCTTAGACATTGTAAGTGCAGGGTAGCCATAAGAGTATATGGTCTGGGTGTTTGTCAAACACGAACTCCACAGTTCCATAATGGCTACACTGAAATCTGGGAAGTTTGGTATCAAACTTCTCAGCACAATAAATGCACACTGATGCCAGTGTGCAATGTATTGTAACATGCACCCAGAGGGCATCTCAGAGATGCCCCCTGAATACCAATCCGACTTCTAGTGTGGGCTGAACAGTTTCTGCCAGCCTGCCACAACCAGACGAGTTGCTGGCCACATGGGGAGACTGCCTTTGTCACTCTGTGGCCAGGAACAAAGCCTGCAATGGCTGGAGGTGCTTCACACCTCCTCCTGCAGGAACTGTAACACCTGGCGGTGAGCCTCAAAGGCTCACCCCCTTTGTTACATCGCCCCAGGGCATCCCAGCTAGTGGAGATGCCCACCCCTCCGGCAACTGCCCCCACTTTTGGCGGCAAGGCTGGAAGAGATATTTAGGAAAACAAGGAAGAGTCACCCACCAGTCAGGACAGACCCTAAGGTGCCCTGAGCTGAGGTGACCCCTGCCTTTAGAAATCAACCATCTTAGTTTTGGAGGACTCCCCCAATAAGAGTAGGGATGTGCCCCCCTCCCCACAGGGAGTAGGCACAAAAAGGATGTAGCCACCCTCCAGGACAGTAGCCATTGGCTACTACCCTCCAAGACCTAAACACACCCCTAAATCTAATGTTTAGGGGCACCCCAGAACCCAGGAAATCAGATTCCTGCAACCTGAACTACAAAGAAGGACTGGCGACCTACAAGCCTGCAGAGACGACGGACAACGACAACTGCTTTGGCCCCAGCCCTACCAGCCTGGTTCCAGAGTCGAAAACCTGCAACCAGCGACGCATCCAACAGGGACCAGCGACCTCTGAAGCCTCAGAAGACTGCCCTGACCCTCAGGAACAAGAAACTCCAGTGAGCAGCAGGTCTGCTCAAAAACAGCAACATCTTTGCAACAAAGAAGCAACTTTCAAAGAACTCACTCTTCCTGCCGGAAGCGTGAGACTTCACACTCTGCACCACACGCCCTCGGCTCGAGATCCAGATAACCAACACCACAGGGAGGACATATCGGCGACTGCAAACCCGTGAGTAGCCGGAGACGACCCCCCTGGACGCCCAGAGCGATGTCTGCAGAGAGAATCCAGAGGCTCCCCCTGACCGTGACTGTCTGTAACAAGGGACCTGAAGCCTGGACCAAGCACTGCACCCGCAGCCTCCAAGACCTGAAGGAACCGAACCTCAGTGCAAGAGTGACCCCCAGGTGACCCTCTGCCTAGCCCAGGTGGTGGCTGTCTCGAGAGGCCCCCCCTGTGCCTGCCTGCACAGCTAGAGTGACTCCCGGGTCCCTCCATTGTTTCCTATCTAAAACCTGATGCCTGCTTTGCACAGAGCACCCAGCCGTCCCTGTGCCGCTGTGGGTGTGTTTTGTGTGCCTACTTGGGTCCCCCCCAGTGCTCTACAAAATCCCCCTGGTCTGCTCCCGGAGGACGCGGGTGCTTACCTGCTGGCAGACTGGAACCGGAGCACCCCTGTTCTCCATAGGCACCTATGTGTTTTGGGCACCTCTTTGACCTCTGCACCTGACCGGCCTTGAGCTGCTTGGGTGGTAACTTTGGGGTTGCCTTGAACCCCCAACGGTTTGCTGCCTATACCCAGGAACTGAGACTTGTAAGTGTCTTACTTACCTCACAATCTAACCAATACTTACCTCCTCCAGGAAGTGTTGATTTTTGCACTGTCTACTTTTAAAATAGCTTATTGCCATGTTAACAAAAACTGTATATGTTATTGCTGTAATTCAAAGTTCCTAACTTACCTGTGTGGAGTACCTTGTATTTTATGTATTTACTTCAAATCTTGAACTTGTGGTTCTAAAAATAAATTAATAAATAATATTTGTCTATATAAAACCTATTGGCCTGGAGTAAAGTCTAGTGTTCCTTTTTTATTGCCTGTGTGTGTACAACTAATGCTTAACACTACCCTCCGATAAGCCTACTGCTCAACCACACTACCACATAATAGAGCATTAGAATTATCAAATTTTGCCACTATCTTACCTCTAAGGGAAACCCTTGGACTCTGTGCACACTATCTCTTACTTTGACATATTATATACAGAGCCAACTTCCTACAGGGAGGTGGAAGGGAAGAGCAGCTGGGAGGCGGGAGCCAGTGGCGAATGGGGGCATGAGGGGGGCGGGGCCGCAGGGGACGCAGCGGCGGGGACGGGGAAACCGGGCAGAGCCAGCAAGCAGAAACAGGCAGCAACAAGGCAGAGACAGCAAGAAAAAGGCAAAAACAGAAAAACAGAACAAAACAGAAAACAGAAGAAAGGCAGACACACAAGATAACAAGACCAACACATGATACTTATGTCTACCACTAGGCACCAGGGATGAGGCATGGGTGGGTGTCTGCAGGTGGTGGAGGGCCTCAAAATCGCGGCTGCAGCGAGGGTGGGGTTAGGATCATGAGGGCAGTAGGGTGGAGCTGCTTGTCGCACAGAGTGGTTCCTTGCCTTAAGCCATGTCAGAGGTCACTCTGGGAACCGCGTAGCGGGCGCCATTCAGAAGGGGAGGTGGGAGGGAGGAGCAGCTGTGAGGCGGGAAGGGGTGGTGAATTGGGGGGCGGGTGGGGCAGGGCCGCCGGGGGGCGCAGCGGCGGGGACGGGGAAACCGGGCAGAACCAGCAAGCAGAAACGGGCAGGAAAAAGGTAAAAACAGCAAGAAAAAGGCAAAAATAGAAAAAGAGAACAAAACAAAAAAACTAACACAGAAAACAGAAGAAAGGCCAACACACAAGATAACAAGACCAACACACAATACTTACGTCTACCACTAGACCCCATGGATTAGGCACAGGCAGGTGCCTGTAGGTGGTGAAGGGCCCCGAACTCGCGGCAGCAGCGAGGGCGGAGTCAGGAGCACGAGGGCAGTCTGGTGGAGCTGCTCGTCGCCCAGAGTGGTTCCAGGCCTTAAGTCAGGTCAGGAGTCATTCTGGGCACCGCAGAGCGGCCGCAATTAAGGAGGGGAGGTGGGAGGGAAGAGCAGCTGGTAGGCGGGGGTGGCAAATGGGTGCGCGAGATGGGCAGGGCCGCAGGGGACGCAGTGGTGGGGACGGGGAAACCGGGCAGAACCAGCAAGCAGAAATGGACAGCGAAAAGGCAGAGACAGCAAGAAATGGCAAAAACTGAAAAACAGAACAAAACAGAAAGCGTGGGCAGAAAACAGAAGAAAGACAGACACACAAGATAACAAGACCAACACAAAATACTTACATCTACCACTAGACACCAGAGATGAGGTGCAGGGGTGTGCCTGCGGGTGGTGGAGGGCCTTGAACTCACGGCAGCAGCAAGGGTGGGTTTAGGAGCATGAGGGCAGTCTGGTGGAGCTGCTTGTCGCACAGAGTAGTTCCTGGCCTTAAGTCAGGTCAGGGGTCACTCTGGGCATTCGAAGGGTGTTGAAGCTTGAGGATGGGTTGGTGTTGACTTGCTGGGTCATGGAAAGTGAAGAGTCTAGTATGAAGCTGAGATTGCCTGCATGGGTGGTTGGTGTTGGGAGCAGCCCCAGGGTGGCTGGCCACCAGAAGTCGTCCCATGCTGACTTGTTGGGCCCGAAGATGATGATCTCGTTTTTTTCAGTTCAGCTTGAGGCGGATTGCTGTCATCCAGTTGGCGATGGCAAGAAGCCCGGTGTGGAGGCTGTTCTTGGCGGCTGCGGAGATCCTCTTGATCGAGAGGATGAGCTGAGTGTTGTCAGTGTAGGAAATGATGTTGAGGCTGTGGGGTCGGACGATGTTGCCGAGCGGAGCCATGGAGGGCCTCCAACTTGCGGCAGCAGCATGGGCGGGGTTAGGAGCACAAGGGCAGTCTGGTTGAGCTGCTCGTCGCGCAGAGTGGTTCCTGGCCTTAAGTCAGGTCAGGGGTCACTCTGGGCACCGCGCATCGGCTGCCATTAGGAAGAGGAGGTGGGAGGGAGGAGCAGCTGGGAGGTGGGAGGGGTTGGCGAATGGGGGCATGAGGAGGGCAGGACCGCAGGGGACGCAGCGACGGGGATGGGGAAACCAGGCAGAACCATCAAGCAGAAACGGGCAGTGAAAAGGCAAAGACAGCAAGAAAAGGGCAGAAAAAGAGAACAAAACCGAAAACGGGCACAGAAAACAGAAGAAAGGCAGACATACAAGATAACAAGACCAACCCACGATACTTACGTCTACCACTAGACACCTGCGATGAGGCACGGGCTGGTGCCTGCGGGTGGTGAAGGGCCTCGAACTCACAGCAGCAGCAAGGGCATGGTTAGGAGCATGAGGACAGAGTGGTGGAGCTGCTCGTCGCCCAGAGTGGTTCCTTGCCTTAAGTCAGGTCAGGGGTCACTCTGGGCACCGAGCAGCGGGCGCCATTAAGAAGGGGAGGTGGGAAAGAGGAGCAGCTGGGAGGTGGGGGGTGGCGAATGGGGGTGTGAGGGGGAAGGGCCACAGGATATGCAGCAGCGGGGACGGGGAAACCGGGCAGAAGCAGTAAGCAGAAACAGGCAGCAAAAAGGCAGAGACAGCAAGAAAAGGCAAAAACAGAAAACCAGAACAAAACAGAAAACGGGCACAGAAAACAGAAGAAAGGCAGACACACAAGATAACAAGACCAACACACGATACTTACGTCTACCACTAGACACCAGGGATGAGGCGCAGGCGGGTGCCTGTGGGTCGTGGAGGGCCTCGAACTCGCACCAGCAGCGAGGGCGGGGTTAGGAGCACCAGGGCAATCTGGTGGAGCTGCTTATCACGCAGAGTGGTTCTGCGCATTAAGTCAGGTCAGGGGTCACTCTGGGCATCGCGCAGCAGCCACCATTAAGAAGGGGAGGTGGGGGGGCAGCTGGGAGGTGGGAGGGGGGTGGTGAATGGGGGCGCGATGGGGGCAGGGCCGCAGGGGACGCAACGGCGGGACGGGGAAACCGGGCAGAACCATCAAGCAGAAACGGCAGCGAAAAAGCAGAGACAGAAAGAAAAGGGCAAAAACAGAAAAACAGAACAAAACTGAAAACGTGCACAGAAAACAGAAGAAAGGCACACACACAAGATAACAAGACCAACACACGATACTTACGTCTACCACTAGACACCAGGGATGAGGATCAGGCAGTTGCCTGCGGGTGGTAGAGGGCCTCAAACTCGCGGCAGCAGCGAGGGCGGGGTTAGGAGCATGAGGGAAGTCTTGTGGAGCTGCTCGTCACGCAGAGTAGTTCCTGGCCTTAAGTCAGGTCAGGGGTCACTCTGGGCACCGCACAGCGGCCGCCATTAAGAAGGAGAGGTGTGAAGGAGGAGCAGATGGGAGGCGGGACCGGGTGGCTAATTTGGAGGCGAGGGGGGCAAGGCCGCAGGGGATGCAGCGGTGGGGACGGAGAAACAGGGCAGAACCAGAAAGCCGACACGGGCAGCAAAAAGGCTGAGACAGCAAGAAAAGGGCAAAAACAGAAAAACAGAACAAAAAAGAAAACAGACACAGAAAACAGAAGAAAGGCAGACACACAAGATAACAAGACCAACACACGATACTTACGTCTACCACTAGACACCAGGGATGAGGTGCAGGCGGGTGCCTGCGGGTGGTGGAGAGCCTCAAACTCATGGCAGCAGCAAGGGTGGGGTTAGGAGCATGAGGGCAGTCTGGTGGAGCTGCTCGTCGCGCAGAGTGGTTCCTGGCCTTAAGTTCGTTCTGGGGTCACTTTGGGGCATATTTATAAGATACTGGTGCATCGGTTCCAGTTTCCTTGCATCGCCCTGTGCCCCTGCTAACTACACCATGGTAGCGCTGTATTTACTAGACAGTGCAACCATGGTGCTGGTTAGCACAACAGCATCAAAATTTCTGATGCTGTTGTGGCGCTTTGATGGACAAGCGACAAAAATGTTGTCACTTGTCCAGCAAAGCTCAGTAAAGCTCATAGGATAAAGTACTAGTGTCACTTTAACGCCTGCCCTGAGCAGGTGTTAAAAAATTATGCCAGAACGGTGCAGTGAAAACTTGTAAATTTAATTGCGTCATTTGTTTTGGGCCTCCCTGCGGGGGAACACCCCTCTTTCCATACATTATACCTGGCGCAGGTATAATGTGGCACAAGGGTTGACAAAGTTGTGCAATGCTATCAATTTTCCACTTTGTAAATAGGATGCAGGGGTGGGCTTATTTAGCCCTGCTGTATCGTAAAAAAAAAATGAAGCTACCACAGTGCTAAGGATTGCAAGGGGCTTGTAAATATGCCCCTAAATGTTTTTATTTGGCAATAGAGCGCAACATATACTTCTTTGCATAATCATAATGCAAAACATGATTGTCCTTCTGTCTTACTGCAGTTCATGCAACCTGTTCAATTTCCTATTAGTTGTAAGTAAAAAACAGTGATTTATAAAATTATAGTCTGGCATAAATATTGTGTTCTAAATATGGTTTACAAAAATGTCCTAACATTTTTTAAACCAACTGGGGAATTTTTGTAATTGATATTTAAGACAACATATTTTTTCTAAAAACATTCTGGCCCTCATTCTGACCTTGGCGGTCGGCGGAGAGGCGGCGGTCGGACCGCGAACAGACCGGCGGTATTAAAAATGGCATTCTGACCCTGGCGGGAACCGCCAACACAGCCCGCCAACTTAACACTCCGACCGCCACAGCGGTACAAACAAACAGCGCGGCGGTTCCCGCCAACAGCCCGGCGGCAGACAAAGTACCGCCCACCCTATTACGACCCACCAATCTGCCACCTTTTCCGGGGCGGGAGCACCGCCGATAAGAACACGGCGGAAACAGACTACGAACGGGAAAACGCTCACCTCTACGCACTCCACGCGAGATTCCGGCAGTATGGAGCCAGAGTTACAGGTCATCCCCGCACTCCTATTCCTCCTCATATACCAGGAGCACGCCCGGCGGCGCGGAAGACATCGGTGAGTACTGCACCTACGACACAGGGGAGGGAAAAGATTACCGGCACACACCCACCCACCCACACCCACTACAACACACACATCAATGCATTCCCACAGATCACTGTCACAACCCACAAACCACCCCCCTCCGAAATAATGCAAAGACCAAAAGAAGAGATCATAAACGGGCAGATATATTGAAATATGTACGCCATTAATCCCAATAAATAAATAAACTATGTACAAAATATATACAGCTACTAAATGTAGTCCAACCACTGTCCGTGGATCACAGGGGTCCTGTGCAAAGGGGCAAGGCCCAGTCCCACGACAAGAACTCCACGGAGAGAACACTGCAGGGGCATCAGAAAGAAAATAGGACAGGCACCTCAGGGGGAAGGGAAGGGGGGGCACCTCAGCCACTTGAGTACACGACGCCAGATCCACGAGGGGACTCCATGACCACTGGGCCATCCTGGGGAGAGCAAAGCCACAGTCCAAACAGTCCATACAGTGGGTGGCCTGCCCACTGGGCCATCCTGGGGAGAGCAAAGCCACAGTCCATACAGTCCATACAGTGGGTGGCCTGCCCACTGGGACATCCTGGGGAGAGCAAAGCCACAGTCCATACAGTCCATACAGTGGGTGGCCTGCCCACTGGGCCATCCTGGGGAGAGCAAAGCCACAGTCCAAACAGTCCATAACAGACCCCACTGCCACTGGAGGAGGCAAGTTGGCCAGAGGACATCCTGCAGCCCTGCCCGAGATAGATCCTGCCCTGCCACGTCTGCCAAAGGGCCAGCGGTTCTTGCCTTGAAGGGCCCAGTTCAGCGGTTCTTGCCTTGAAGGGCCCAGTTCAGCGGTTCTTGCCTTGAAGGGCCCAGTTCAGCGGTTCTTGAGACGGCGGGGCCCAGTTCAGCGGTTCTTGCCTTGAAGGGCCCAGTTCAGCGGTTCTTGCCTTGAAGGGCCCAGTTCAGCGGTTCTTGCCTTGAAGGGCCCAGTTCAGCGGTTCTTGCCTTGAAGGGCCCAGTTCAGCGGTTCTTGCCTTGAAGGGCCCAGTTCAGCGGTTCTTGCCTTGAAGGGCCCAGTTCAGCGGTTCTTGAGACGGCGGGGCCCAGTTCAGCGGTTCTTGCCTTGAAGGGCCCAGTTCAGCGGTTCTTGCCTTGAAGGGCCCAGTTCAGCGGTTCTTGCATTGAAGGGCCCAGTTCAGCGGTTCTTGCCTTGAAGGGCCCAGTTCAGCGGTTCTTGAGACGGCGGGGCCCAGTTCAGCGGTTCTTGCCTTGAAGGGCCCAGTTCAGCGGTTCTTGAGACGGCGGGGCCCAGTTCAGCGGTTCTTGCCTTGAAGGGCCCAGTTCAGCGGTTCTTGAGACGGCGGACGGTCTATGGCCAACTGCTAAATGCCTGGTGGTGCCCTCCTGGGCAGCGGGGATGGTGCTCCTTCACTGCCCACCTGGGCTGTGGGTGGTGGGGCCCTCCTGGCCAGCTGGACTGGGTCCTCCCTGGGCAGCGGCTATGGGGCTGGTGGGCTCTCCCGGGGCAGCTGTGCCGGTTCCTCCCGGGGCAGCGGCTATGGGGGTTGTGGGCTCCTCCTGGGCAGCAGGCCTGCTGCCTGACCTCTCCAACTTGCTGCCCTTGCCCTCCTTAGTCGTCGGCCTGGGGCCCTTTCCTCCCTTTGGAGCTGTGGCAGGTGACTGTCTCTGGGTGGTGTCCGGGGGGGATGTAGAAGGCGGGCTCCTGCGGCGCCCCTTCCGCCTTCTGCTCCTCTTCCCAGGGGGTGGGCTGGCTGTCCCCTTGCTGCTGGGCGAAGATCCAGACATGCGGGCTGGCGGGCTCCAATACCCCTGCACCCTTGTCAAGGGGGCTGCAGGGCTGGTGGTGGCTGAGGTGCTCTTCTTACCCCGACGAGAAGGAGGGGGGGGCTCAGGGTCAGGAAAGAAGTTAGTAGTGGCGAGGAAGAGCTTCTTGGGACAATGGAGAGTGGTAGGTACAGTGGGAATGGGAGTGGAGGGAGAGGATGTGGTTGTAGGTGAGTCACGTTTGCTGTCTTTGGGTGCAGGTGCAGGAGGGATAGGCTGTCGTGAGGTGGATGGCTGTTGGGTGGGTGGGTGGCTGCGTTTGTGTGGTGTGGAAGAGGGGGTGACAGACACAGTGGGAGAGGACACAGGGGACGTGTAAATGGCAGTGGGGGTGGTGACTGCACGTGTGCGGACTGGAGTGGAGGGTGTGCTGGTGATGGAAACACTGGCTGATGGTGAGGTGAATGGAGGTGTGAGTGTAGACGTCACAGGGAGGGAGGAGGGAGACGAGGAGGTGGGGGTCACAGAGGTGGTAGTGACTGTTGGCATGTCTGCATCGGAATGTTGCGTGTGTGAATGTCTGCGTGATCTGTGGTGCTTATGTTTGGATGAGCTTCTCTTGGGTGTTGAGGTGTGTGCAGGCTGGTCTGATGGTGTGGGTGGGACAGGCAGAGGAACAGGAGACTGGGAGGAGGGAGTTAGTAGAGGCAGGCAGGAGACAGGGACAATGGCTGCCGTCAGTGCTGAGGCCAGAGCCTGGAACGATCGCTGATGGGCAGCCTGACCCGAATGAATGCCCTCCAGGTACGCATTGCTGCGATGAACCTCCCTCTCCACCCCCTGGATGGCATTCAAAAGGGTAGTCTGCCCAACAATGAGCGTTCGGAGGAGGTCAATGACCTCCTCACTGAGGGCAGCGGGGGTAACAGGGGCAGGGCCTGAGGTGCCTGGGGCGAAGGAGATGCCCGGCTTCCTGGCAGAGCGGGCACGGGGCGAACGCGGAGGGGCTGCTGGGAGGGCGGAGATGGTGCGCTGGGTGGCGGCTGTACCTGTAATGGCGGGGGGCACGGATGGTGCCACCCCCGCAAGGGAGCCCCCTTCCGAGGACGTGTCCGTGTCGCTGCAGGCTCCAGTCGTCCCCGTCGTGGAGCTCCCCTCGCCCTCCGTCTCACTGGTCCAGTCTGACTCTGTGGCATGGCCCTCCTGGGCCATGTGAGATGCAGCTCCCTCCTGCCCCGATGCCACTTCTCCTCCGCCTGATGATGCTGATGCACACAAGCACAGAAAGACAAACAAAAAGGGGGGGGAGAGAGAAATAAAGGGATATTGAGTACATGGATCTCCGGTACAGTTAGCGGACATGACAGACACAGATGCCCCCTGCACTAAGTTGCGCACTTGGGGTCCGCTACGCATTCCGTGGAACATGCCCTACACGCCTAGAGTTGTCAACTGCACCCATGGATGACACGGCCCAGGGATGGCTGTACTGACACACTACTGAGGGTGGTGGCTGGGGACACAGGGGCTTACGGGGGTGCCCAGCCTACAGATATCGCCCTGGCCTAGGGGGACCCACAGCCCTCCTCCCCCACCCAGACACCTCCACTGCACGATGTAGATGCACTGTAGATGATGCTTGTACTCACCCCCTTGTGTCTGCTGTGCTGCCCTCACGCGCCCATCC
This sequence comes from Pleurodeles waltl, assembly GCF_031143425.1. Taxonomy (NCBI): domain Eukaryota; kingdom Metazoa; phylum Chordata; class Amphibia; order Caudata; family Salamandridae; genus Pleurodeles; species Pleurodeles waltl. The sequence goes on along the minus strand of NC_090448.1, from coordinate 464,127,563 downwards.
AAATCAGGGTAGGCCACCGCCAGGATCCGGAACATCAGGGGGCTCAGTTGACGGCAGGCACCCCGCCTACGTTGGGAGGCCATCCCCAGCAGAGACTCGGCGGTCTTCTTGGTCCCGCGGCGGATGTCCTCCCACCTCTTGCGGCAGTGGGTGCCCCGTCGATGGTGGACCCCCAGGGCCCGGACTTCCTTGGCGATGGCACGCCAAATCCCGATCTTCTCATGGGCGCGGACCTATGTGACACGTACAGGGAGGGAGAAATACCACGTTCAAGTTACTCAGCATTTTCCTTTCCAGTGGCCCAACGCCCCCCATCCCCGCCAGGCCCCCGCCATGCCCAACATGCCCCCCATCCCCGCCAGGCCCCCCGCCAGGCCCCCCGCCAGCCCCAACATGCACCCCATCCCCGCCAGGCCCCCGCCAGGCCCCCCGCCATGCCCAACATGCACCCCATCCCCGCCAGGCCCCCCGCCAGCCCCAACATGCACCCCATCCCCGCCAGGCCCCCCGCCAGGCCCCCCGCCAGGCCCAACATGCCCCCCATCCCCGCCAGGCCCCCCGCCAGCCCCAACATGCACCCCATCCCCGCCAGGCCCCCCGCCAGGCCCCCCGCCATGCCCAACATGCCCCCCATCCCCGCCAGGCCCCCCGCCAGGCCCCCCGCCAGCCCCAACATGCACCCCATCCCCGCCAGGCCCCCCGCCAGCCCCAACATGCACCCCATCCCCGCCAGGCCCCCCGCCAGGCCCCCCGCCAGGCCCAACATGCCCCCCATCCCCGCCAGGCCCCCCGCCAGCCCCAACATGCACCCCATCCCCGCCAGGCCCCCCGCCAGGCCCCCCGCCAGGCCCAACATGCCCCCCATCCCCGCCAGGCCCCCAAGCCAGCCAGTGGCCCCAAATCCAGATAGAATTAAACTCACTTGTTGGTCTGGAGGACCGTAGAGTAGCGCATACTGGGGGAGGACCCCATCCACAAGTTTCTCCAACTCCTCTCCAGTGAAGGCAGGGGCCCTTTCCCCAGTCGCAGCAGCCATTGTCCCTTCCAGACCGAGGTCACAGCAACACTTGCAGTATAGGTCCTCTCCTGTGAAAGTTCAAGTCGCAAGTGGATAAGTAGATAGAAAATGGCGGTCACGTCCGCGGCGGTGCGTACCGCGGCGGTGTGTCCCGCCACCGCCGGCGCCCTTCGCCATTGGCTCCTGAAACCCATAGGCTTCAATGTTAACCAATGCGGCTTCGCGCCGCGGTCTTGGCCCGCCGCCCGCCGCGGTGTGCCACGCCAGCGCATTGACCTCACATCCCATTGTCACACTTCACAGGTCAGGCAGCCGCCATTTCCAGGGCCCACATGGCTCAATTTCAACTGCGTCACACAGGCCTAGGCCTTGCATAGCCACTCATACACGCCATTCACTGCATAGAGAATCGTATACTGTGCTAGCTGTGAGTACGTACCTGTGGGTTGCCTGACTGTGTGCTCCATGTTGTCCTTCCTAGGCACCGTCCGCTGGGTTGGGCGAGGAGACGGATGAATCCTCCCGTGTACCGACCGCTGGTGGACCTGTCGACAATGGAAGAACGCCACATTATCCTGACCTACCGTCTTAACCGTGCCACTATCCATGAACTGTGTGCCCGGCTGGAGCCCGACCTGATGTCCCCCATCCGCCAACCCACAGGGATTCCCCCTCTGGTGCAGGTCATGTCAGTACTCCATTTCTTGGCAAGTGGGTCATTTCAGACAACCGTGGGAATTGCTTCTGGGATGTCTCAGCCCATGTTTTCAAAGGTGTTATCCAGAGTGTTGTCTGCCCTGATGAAATCCGTGAGGAACTACATCATTTTCCCTGAGGTGGGCGAACTGGCTACAGTGAAGGGTGATTTCTACGCCCTTGGACATATTCCCAACGTAATTGGTGCCATTGATGGGACCCATGTGGCTTTGGTTCCCCCAAGAGACAGGGAGCAGGTGTACAGGAACAGAAAAAGTTACCATTCAATGAACATCCAGGTGGTGTGTTTGGCTGACCAGTACATCTCGCATGTAAATGCCAAATTCCCAGGGTCAGTGCATGACGCCTACATCCTCAGGAATAGCAGCATCCCTTACGTGATGGAACAGCTACAGAGACACCGTGTATGGCTAGTGGGGGACTCTGGGTACCCCAACCTGTCGTGGCTACTGACCCCAGTAAGGAATCCCCGGACCAGGGCAGAGGAACGGTACAATGAGGCCCATGGGCGTACTAGGAGGGTGATCGAACGCACCTTTGGCCTCCTAAAGGCCAGGTTTCGCTGCCTGCATATGACCGGTGGATCCCTAATGTACTCACCTAAGAAGGTGTGTCACATCATCGTGGCCTGCTGCATGCTTCACAACCTGGCTTTGCGCCGCCAGGTGCCTTTCCTGCAGGAGGATGGTCGAGACGGTGGTGTTGTGGCAGCGGTGGAACCTGAGGAGAGTGACGAGGAGGAAGACGACGGGGCTGAAACAGACAACAGGGACAGAATCATTGAACAGTACTTCCAATAGGACACAGGTAACATTTCAAAGATAATTTAGTAAAAGTTAACTACTCTCCAGCATCTCTGCTGCCTGTCTATTTGCCCCAGTGTATGATGACTGAGTTTTGGCTTTTCCCTCCCTATTTCAGATCTGGGGTCCCCACTACGAGTCCTGTGCTTCGTTTCCCCATGGACTACAGCTTTGTGGCAGCTGTTTGTTGACTTCACCATGTACAAGGACATATTTGCACTGTCATGTCAATTACAATCTATTGAAATCACAGCCAGACTCCTGATATTTTGGTGCAAAATAGGTGTTTATTGAAGTGCTCAAAATGGGATGGGTGGTTTCAAGTGGGTGGGGGCTATGGTGAAGGAATGTCCATGGCAGAGTCCAGAGTAACAGTCACACAGGTGCATTGTCCAGAGGCCTGTGGAGAGATGGAGCATGGGCAGTTCGAGGATGGACAGGGTGACAATGTGGGACAGTGGGATGACATCAGGTGGTATCCATTGCTGGCGGGGGTCTTGACATCCTACTCTGTCTTGCGAGGTCTCAGGGCCCTCTTGCGGGGTGGTTCTTCTCCTGCAGGAGGTGGGGGTCTGGTGGGCTGCTGCTGTGCGGGGGCCTCCTGTCCACTAGCGCCGGCGGAGGTGGATGGCTGTTCTTGGTCCCGGCTAGTGGCAGGGGCCCTTGGGTGTTGTTCAGTGTCCGCCCTGCTGTTTACGAGGTCCTGCAGCAGCCCTACCATGGTAACCAGGGTGGTGTTGATGGATCGGATGTCCTCCCTGTACCCCCGATAGTGTTCCTCCTGCAGCACCTGGATCTCCTGGAACCGGGCCAGTACCGTCGCCATCGTCTCCTGGGAGCGGTTGTATGCTCCACTGATGGTGGTGAGGACCTCGTGGAGAGTGGGTTCCCTGGGCCTCTCCTCCCCCCCCTGTCGCACAGCTGCCCGCCGAGTTGCCCTGTTTCCCTGGGCCTCTGCCCCCTGGCCGGTGTGCCCACTACCACTGCCCCCAGGTCCCTGTTGTTGTTGGGGTGGTGGGTTATCCTGGGTGCCCTGTAGTGGTAGACACACCGCAGATTGACGCGCCCTGGAGACAGAGGCATGGGCCCGCTGGGTGGGAGCTGTGCTGGTGTTCCCAGAGGGGTTAGGGTCTATAGTGGCCTGTGCCTGTGTGAGGGGAACCGACTGTCCAGAGGTCCCCGATGGTCCGGGCTGGTCATCGGTGTCCAGATCGACAGAGCTGCTGTCATCGCTGACGGCCTCTTGGGTGGGGGGTGTGGATAATTCTGGCCCCTCCGCCGCGGTGTGTTGATGGTCGGGTCCTGCAGGGGTATAGAGGTATGGTTATAGTTTCAATGTGTCGCATATGGGTGTATCTGTGGGTTCTCGTGTCCCCAAGTGCTGGCATTCGTGTGTGGGGGCTTTGGTGAGGGTGGCTTGTGGGGGGGATGTGTATATGCATTGGGCATGCTTTGGTGATGGGTGTCCATGCTTAGTGGACGCATGCAGGCCTAGGTTTTGGGATGAGTGGGTTGTGATGGTGAGACATTGGCGGGGAATAGGTGTGGTGGGGGTGGGGGTGAGGATGGTGGTGGGGGTGAGGATGGTGGTGGGGGTGAGGATGGTGGTGGGGGTGAGGGTGGGGGTGAGGGTGGGGGTGAGGGTGGGGTTCGAGGATGGGGTGAGGGTTGGGGTCTGATTTGGCATGCAGGTGGGGGGGAAGCAGTATTGAAGCTTCAACTTACCAGTATCCATTCCTCCGCCGACTCCTGCGAGGCCGTCAGGATGCAGGATGTTCAAGACTTCCTCCTCCCATGATGTGAATTGTGGGGGTTGAGGTGGGGGTCCTCCGCCAGTCTTCTGCACGGCGATGTTGTGCCTGGATACCATGGAACGCACCTTCCCCCGTAGGTCGTTCCATCGCTTCCTGATGTCTTCCCGATTTCTGGGGTGCTGTCCCACTGCGTTCACCCTGTCGACAATCCTCTGCCATAGCTCCGTCCTCCGGGCAATGCTGGTGTATTGGACCTGTGTGCCGAACAGCTGGGGCTCTACACGAACGATTTCCTCCACCATAACCCTGAGTTCTTCGTCTGTGAAGCGGGGTTGTCTTTGGGGTGCCATGGGGTGGTGTGTATGATGTGTGGGGTGGAGTATGTGTATTTAAGTGAGTTGAGTGTGGTGGTGTGTGTTGTTTTGTGTGTGGATAGTGTGTGGGTGATGGTGTTGAGTGGCTGTGGCTGTTATGTTTTGGATGCTGGTGTCTCGCTCTTGCCTTCTTTACGATTTTGTAAGCGTAGGGGTTTGTGGGTGATGTGGGTGGGTGTTTTATATTGTATTGTGTGTGTGGGAGTGGTGTGTGTATGTGTATCAGGTGTGTGGGATTCAAATCGTCCAATGTGGGTAGTTTTGTTCGTTGGTGTGTATTCTGACCGCGCCGGTGTGTCCCGCCAATGGAATACCGCGTTTGAATGACCGCCGCGTGGATTCGTGGGTCGTAATGGGATGGGCGTATTTCTGTTGGCGTGGCGGTGGAGGTTTGGTCACCTCCACCTTTCCGCCGACCGCTGGTCTGGCGGTCTGTTGTGGCGGTCGGATTTTCGGAGGTTTGCCTTCTGCGGGTCAGAATGACCGTGGCGGGTTTCCGCGACCGCGGCGGGATTATGGAGGATTTCTGACCGGCGGTAGGCACCTTTTACCGCCGAGGTCAGAATTACCACCTCTGACTGTAAGATTGTGATACTATACCCTTCTGTCTGTTCAGATACGCACCTCTTAATAGACTTGTTTAGTCTTACTATTGCTTACAATACTCCATCTTGCTTTTTTGTTTGATTTAACAACTACTAAAGTTATTTTTAATTTTTTAGAACCCTGGCAGAACTCAAGACAAAAACCTTAGAAATACTCAAATAAAAGGTTAGAGTCAGCTAGTGGACTGGAATTTTAGAGCGTCAGTGAAAAGCTATCCAATAATGGAGGCTTATGTTTCAAGTGTACAATGAGACACAAGCTTCAGAAGCCTAAAAATCTAGTGTGCTTAGAATAAAAAGTCACCAAACAATAATATATTGATTGACAATTGTTGTTTCAACAGACCAGAGCATCCACTCGAATCCTGTTGGTGCATACAACACTAAGGCCCTCATTACAACCCTGGTGGTAAATCCCGGTTTCCGCCGTGCAGAAGACCATCAACATACTGCTGCAGCAGTGGAATTCAGCTATAGGTATTACGACCCACAGCTCGGAATCCGCCACAAAACAGACACCTACACAAGTCCGCCACACCAAAGGTCACTGATAATCCGGCAATACCAAAACCTACACCGTCACGCCAACAGGAATACGCCCACAGTATCATGACCCACGAATCAACGCGGCGGTCTTTCAGCCGCGGTAAATAATTGGCGGTACATACCGCTGCGCTCAAAATACACACACACTAACAAAACACAACCACATTGGACAATACAAAATACACACACCTGATACACATACACACACCACACCCACACACCCAATCCAATATAAAGCACACACCCACATCACCCACATCACCCACAAACCCTTACAACCAAAATTTTTAAAGAAGGCCAGAGAGAGAGACTACCTAACGCAACACCACCATCCACAGACACACAACACCATCACTCATACAACATCCACGCACCTCAAACAACACACACCAACACATCCCCTCACACATCACAACCGACAGCACCTCACACATCACCCACACCACATCATGGCACCTCAAAGACACCCCAGGTTCTCTGAGGAGGAGCTCAGGGTCATGGTCGAGGAAATCATCCGGGTAGAGCCACAGCTATTCGGATCACAGGTGCAGCAGACATCCATTGCAAGGAAGATGGAGCTATGACGCAGAATTGTCAACAGGGTTAACGCAGTGGGATAGCATCCAAGAACACAGGATGACATCAGGAAGAGGTGGAACAACCTACGGGGGAAGGTACGTTCCGTGGTATCTAGACACCAGATTGCTGCACAGAGGACTGGTGGTGGACCCCCACCTCCTCCCCCACAACGAACAACATGGGAGGAGTAAGTCTTGGCGATCATGCATCCTGAGGGCCTCGCAGGAGTAGCAGGAGGACTGGACTCTGGTAAGGCAAATCTTTACTACTTTTTCCCCCCACCCCACCTGCATGCCATCACATACTCCCACCCTCACCCGCACACCCATCACCCCAACAACCCACAGATACCCCACTAACACAACCCACACATCCGAAGACCAAGCCCTGCATGTAATACCAATGCATGGACACCCATGACCAAAGCATGTCCAGTACATAGACTCACTCATGCCCCAAAATCACCAATCACACAAGGGCCAAGCCAATAATGCAAGCACAGGAGTAGAGTCTAACTCACCCATTGCACAAAATGGCACACACAGATACAATAACTATGCATTTACACCACAACAGGACACCTATCCAACTTCACCGGACAGGAGGTGCCAGACATATCCAGTCCACCCACAAAAGAGGCCCACAGTGACAACAGCAGCTCTGCACGCCTGGATCAAGATGACCAGCCTGGCCCAACCTGGGACCTCAGGACAGTCGGTTTCCCTGACACAGTTACAAACCACCTATGAACCTCCCCCCTCAGGAAACACCACCACAGCACCCACCCAGCGGGCCCATCCCTCTGTCCCCAAGACACGTCAATCAGCAGTGTGTCCACCACTACAGGTAACCAAGGCAACCCCACTAACACAGGACGATCAGGGACCTGGGGCAGTGGCAGTGGGACACGGCTCAGTGGACAGAGGCACAGGATAACAGGGAAGCTGGGAGGACTGCAGTGCGACAGGGGGAGGACAGGCCCAAGGAACCGACACTCAACGAGGCACTCTCCAACATCATGGGAGCTTACCACCATTCCCAGGGTGGGCACGGTACTGGCCACGTTTCAGGAGACCCAACGGCTGCAGGAGAAACACTACCTGGGGATCAGGGAGGACTTGAAGTCTATCAACACCACCCTGGTCTCCATTGCAGGGGTGCTGGCAGACCTTCTCAACACCAGGAGGGACACAGTGGCACACCAACGGGCCCCTGACACTAGCCTGGATGATGAACAGCCCTCCACCTCCGCCGGCGCTAGTGGACAGGAGTCACCACCACAGGAACAACAGGACACCAGCACCCCACCCCCTGCAGATGGAGAACCACCCTGCAAACGGTCCCTGAGATCCAGGAACAAGACAGAGAACATTGCCAAGACTCCCGCCAGGAAATAAGACCCTCCTGAATCTCACCCTTCTGTCCCACTTTGACACCCTGTCCACCTTAAACTGCCATTGCTCCACTTTCTATGCCCCATTGGACAATGCACCTGTGAAACAAATAGACTGGACTCTGCCATGGAAATTCCTCCACCATCACCCCAGCCCATTTTACAACCCCCTCCACTCATTTGCACAGAAATAAACACACTTGAATCACAAAACAATCTGGAGTCAGTCTGTGTTTTCACAAATGTGTAATTGCAAAATCTCTGGAATAAGGCAATGTCAATGTACTTGTTCACATACCAATGTAACACAGCTGTAGGCCAACAGTAAACATAGCATAGGGCACAAAGTGGGACCCAGATCTTTGAAATGGAAAGCCAAAGTAACAAGTCAGGGTCCATACATTGCGTGAAAATGACAGACTTATGCTAGCTCCAACAATAGTATGAGATGTGGGAAGCAGTTACATCTTCTTTCCTGTGTCTCACTGGAAGTATTGCATGATGATGTTGTTTCGGTTGTTGACATCTTCTTCTTCTGCCTCCTCTTCTTCACTGTCCACAGGCTCCACAGCTGCCACAAGGTCACCATCTGGCCCATCCTGCAGAAAAAGCACCTGGCGTCGCAAAGCCAGGTTGTGCAGTATACAGCAGGCCACGATTATCTGGCACACCTTCTTCGTGAGTAGTATAGGGAGCCATCTGTCAGATGGAGGCACCGGAATCTGGCCTTCGGGAGGCCGAAGGTGCGTTCTATAATCCTCCTAGTTCACCCATGTGCCTCATTGTAGCGTTCCTATGCCCTTGTCCTGGGATTCCTCACTGGGGTCAATAGCCATGACAGGTTGGGGTATCCAGAGTCACCTGCAAATATTGAGGGACAACTGTTAGACACACACTAGCCCTTAGGGGCAAACCCATACCCAGACACCTATGTCAACTGTGTTGGGACCTTGACCTCAGCTATTAGCCACACACGGTGCCTCAGGAGTTGCCCTATCACATAAGGGATGCTGCTAATCCTCAGAATGTAAGCGTCATGCACTGAGCCAGGATACTTGGCATTCACATGGGAGATATACTGGTCTGCCAAACACACCATCTGCACATTCATAGAATAGTAGCTTTTCTGGTTTCTGTACACCTGTTCATTCCTGCGGGGGTACAAATGCCACATGTGTACCATCAGTGACACCAATGATGTTTGGGAAATGTCCCAGGGCATAGATGTCAACTTTCACTGTGGGCAAGTCCTCCACCTGAGGGAAAACGATGTAGCTGCGCATGTGTTTCAGCAGGGCAGATAACACTCTGGACAACACGTTAGAGAACATTGGCTGCAACATCCCTGATGCCATGGCCACTGTTGTTTAAAAAGACCCACTGGCCAGGAAATGGAGTACAGACAGAACCTGCACTAGAGGGGGATTCCTGTGGGATGGCAGATAGCTGAAATCAGGTCTGGCTCCAACTGGGCACACAGTTCCAGGATTGTTGCACGATCAAGTCTGTATATGATTATGATGTGTCTCTCTTCCATTGTCGACAGGTCCACCAGGGGTATGTACACCGGAGGATGCCGCCATCTCATCACCTGCCCCAGCAGACGTGCCCTATGGAGGAGAACAGCGAGCAGAGAGTCATCCAACACTGAGGGATCGCAATGTGTTATTTGCTGAAACTTTGGTAATTCGCAATGTGCCGGTATCTGTCTGTAGTCCCTGCCTAGATAGGTGTGACGCAGTTTTTATCCATCCCATGTGGCCCCCTGAAATGGCGGCTGCCTGACCTGTAAGGTGGGACAAGAGGAAATGAGGCAACTGCGCTGGCGCTGTACACCATCGCGGTGGGTGGTCGAAGACCGCGCTGCAATTCAGCATTGGTTAACATTGGGCCCTAAGGGGCCCAGGAGCCAATGACGATGTACGCCGGCGGTGACAGAACGCACCGCCGCGGACGTGACTGCCACTTTCTATCTGTTCACTGACCTTCAACAGGAAAGGACCTACACTGCAAGAGCTGCTGTGACCTGTATCTGGAAGCGACAATGGCTAGAGTGTCTGGGTAAAGGGCCCCTGCCTTTACTTCGGAGGAGTTGGAGAAACTAGTGGATGGGGTCCTCCCCCAGTACACGCAACTGTACGGCCCTCCAGACAAACAGGTGAGTACACTGTGAGCATGCTGCATGGACAATGCCTGTTTTGAGTGGTATGGATGGAAGATACATGGGGGGGCTGAGGCCTGCATGTGTGGATGGTGAGTGTATGTGCGTCGGGGCATGGGTGGGAACTGGTGGGCAATGAGTATGATGGTACGGACAGGTGAGTAATTTCCTTTCCTCCTGTACCTTTCCTCTAGGTCAGCGCCCACCAGAAGAAGGGTATTTGGCGTGCCATCGCCAAGGACGTCCGGGCCCTGGGGGTCTACCACAGACGGAGCACCCACTGCAGTAAAAGATGGGAGGACCTGCACCGCTGGAGCAAGTAGACGGCGGAGGCCCAGCTGGTGATGTCCTCCTAACGTGGAAGGGGTGCCCATCGCACCATGACCCCCCTGATGTACCGGATCCTGGCGGTGGCCTATCCGGAGTTGGATGGGCACTTGAGGGCATCACAGCGGCTACAAGGGGGTGAGTACACTCTGATTCAGCTGACACTGCGTGCATTATGAGGTATCTGGGTGGGGGAGGTTGGCAGTGGGTTCCCCTAGGCCAGGGCAAACTCGGTAGGCAAGGTCCCTTGTTAGGCAGGCTCTGTGGCACCCCAACCCCATTAGTGGTAATTGCCATCTACACATAGTCAGGCTCCTGTGACTTCCAGGTGCGCAGCAATTGGGCTTAGGCCTCGTACCCCATGGGCATGTGAATGTGCTAGGAACTGTTAGTGCATGGCGTAGTGCAGAAGGCTGTTCCCTGTGTGTTGTGTTCGCCAACGATAGTGGTGTTGCATGCACTGAACATGTTTTTCCTCTCTCTTTCCTCCCCCTTTTTGTTTTGTCTCCCTGTTCTTGTCTGCAATAGCATCATCTGGCAGAGGAGCAGTGGCACCGGAGCAGGAGGGATCGGCAACCCACTTGGCCCTGGAAGGTGAAGCAACAGTGTCTGAAGCCACCAGTGGGATGGAGGGCAAGGGGAGCTCCACGACGGCGACAGAAGCATACACCAGTGACAGCGACTCCTCCTCTGATGGGAGCTCCTTTGCGGTGGCAGGCACCTCTGTGCCCACCGCATCAACAGGTATAAACGCCACCCCCCCTACCAGCCCCTCCCTCCCAGCAGCCCCTCAGCGTGTGTCCCGTGCCCGCTCACCCAGGAGGGTGGGCATCTCCTTCGCCCCAGGCACCTCAGGCCTAGCCCCAGTCAGGAGGGTATTGACCACCTGAGATCTCTCACTGTTGGGCAATGTACCATTTTGAATGCCATCCAGGGTGTTCAGAGGCATTTGCAATAAACAAATGCATACCTGGAGGGCATTCATTCTGGGCAGGTGGCCCAACAGAGAGCATTTCAGGCTCTGGCCTCAGCACTGATGGCAGCCATTGTCCTTGTGTCCAGCCTCCCCCCTCCAACTTCCTCCACCCTGACCCAATCCCCTCAGCCTCAGCCTATCCCAAGCACACCATCAGACCAGCATGCACACTCATCAACACACAAGAGTGGACATGGCAAACATAAGCACCACACATCCCACAAGCACTCACACAAGCACCATACCCATGCAGACACACCAACATCCACTGCCTCCACTGTGTCCCCCTCCTCCACGTCCTCCTCCTCCCTTCCTGTCTCGTCTCCACTCAGACCTGCATGCACTACATCCTCAGCCACTACCTCCATCACCAGCACGCCCATCACCACACACCCGTCACGTGCAATCACCACCCCCACTACCATTCAGACATCCCGAGTGTCCTCTCCCAGTGTGTTTGTGAGCCCCCCTCCCAAAGTTCACAAACGCAGGCACACACCCACCCAACAGCCATCCACCTCACAACAGCCTCCGGCCCATGCCCCTTCACCCAAATTCAGCAAACCTACACCTCCCACAACCACTACCTCTTCCTCCACTCCCAAACCCCATCCATCTTCCCATCCCAGTGTGTCAAAAAAACTTTTCCTGGCAAACTTTGACCTCTTCCCTTTACCTCCCCCCCGTCCTTCCCCTAGGGCCAGGGTTTCCAGGTCCCAGCCCAGAACCTCAGCCACCAAATCCCCAGGCACAGTGGTGCCAGCAATTGCGGGGTCATCGAGTGCGCCACCCATCAGGGCTGCCAGTGTGCCACGTAGCGAGGGCAAGGACATTCCGCCACCTGCCAAGGTGAATAAGGTGCCACATCCCAGAGGGAGAAGTCGCATCTACCAGCCACCAAGGCTCCACCAAAACAAAAGGGGACGGTGGCAAAACACCTGCGGCACCATCAAAGGTGGGGAAGGGACAAAAGCAGAAGAGCAGGTCAGGACAGGGCACGGTGGCAACGACTGAGGGACTAGTGTCACCCCTTCTGTCCACAACTACACCGACCTGCACAGTGGTGAACATAGCAACCTGCCCCGCCACCAGCACCGCCACCAGCACCGCCACCAGCACCGCCACATGCACCACCACCATCACCGCCACCTGCACAGCCACCTGCACCGTCACTGGCACGTCTGCAGCCTCAGCAACAGTCCCCGGCATCTTCCCCAGTGGGCAGCAGTCCAAGGCTACAGGAGACGTCCTGCTGTGTCTCTCAACAGGTGCTGACCCATACACCACCGCCAGCACCCCCGCCACAGGCACCGCCGCAAGCACCGCCACCAGCCCCGCAACGTGCTCGGACAGTGGCACCACCGTTGACATGGCTACCATCCCCAGTGGTCTGTCATCAGAGGATGGAGGAGACTTCCTAGACCCTGCCCAGCTTCCATGAGGCATGCCTTCTATCACTGTTTGCACCTGCAGGTGGAAGGCAAAGCCGCAGCAGTGTGGGGTATGTCTCTGCCTCCATGGCGTATAATGCAACCTGTTCCTAGGCAATCTCGTGGCACACACATCCAGGTGAGGGAATGTGACCGGCATCACTGCATGTGGAGCACTCTGGGCACCATGCCCCCTCCAGAACCTGTGGAGAATCACATCCACTACCTCAGGCCTTGGTAAGATGAAGCACTCTGGGCACCAGGCCCCCTCCAGAACCAGTGGAGAATCACAACCACTACCTCAGTCCTTGGCAGGATGAAGCACTCTGGGCTCCAGGCCCCCTCCAGAACCAGTGGAGACTGTTATCCACTTGAGAGACTGTGGCTTTGCACTCCCCAGGATAAAGCAGTGGGCAAACCACCCACTGGAAAGACTTGAGAGACTGTGGCTTTGCACTCCCCAGGATAAAGCAGTGGGCAAACCACCCACTGTAAAGACTTGAGAGACTGTGGCTGTGCACTCCCCAGGATGAAGCAGTGGGCAAGGCACCCACTGTAAAGACTTGAGAGAGTGTGGCTTTGCACTCCTCAGGATAAAGCAGTGGGCAAACCACCCACTGTAAAGACTTGAGAGACTGTGGCTTTGCACTCCCCAGGATGAAGCAGTGGGCAAACCACCCACTGGAAAGACTTGAGAGACTGTGGCTTTGCACTCCCCAGGATAAAGCAGGGGCAAACCACCCACTCTAAAGACTTGAGAGACTGTGGCTTTGCACTCCCCAGGATACAGCAATGGGCATGGAGACATCTCTTGTGCAATTGTTACAATCATTTAATTTTGTCCTTGCGTTCTTTCAGGGGGTGGAGGGGGTATATATGTAACTTTGCTGCATGTGTTTGTGTGTATGTTGTGGGTGAGGGTGGGGTGGGGGTATTGCATGTTGCGTGTGTGTGTGTCACTCTCTTTTCCCTCCCCCCTCCCCTGTGTTGTAGGTGCAGTACTTACCGTGGTCATCAACGGCGTCTGTCCTGCTCCTGATAGAGCAGGAGGAAGACCAGCATGGGCAGTACGTGTAGTTCGGGCTCCATGGCGTCCTGGTTCCTCGTTGGGTGTTGACAGGTGAGTGGTTTCCCTTCTGTGTACTGTTTCCACTGTGCTTTTGATAATGTTGGTTCCACCCTGGAAAAGATGGCGGATAGGCATGTTGTGATACAGTGGGCGGTACTTTGTACTCCGCCTGTCTGTTGGTGGTTACCGCCGCGGTGTTTGTTTATACCGCCGTGGCGGTCGGAGTGTTAATGTGGCTGTCTATGTTGGCAGTTTCCACCATGGTCGTAATTCCATTTTTGTAATGAGGGTTGTAATGAGGGCCTAAATTTCCACAAGTTACACATTTATGCTGTGGATCACATCTTCTCGGTGGCTGCACCAGAATCCCTAGCAGGATCAAGAGCCACAAACTATTCCAAAGAACTCCCACATCCAACAGGATCAAGAGTCACGACACACCTGAGGACTTTAACATCCAAACCCCCATCGGGATCCCTACCACACCTTGCCCCAAGGACTCTTTCCAAACTGTTAACAATTTACCCATGTCGTCAAGAAGACCACAAGACATCACAGCCGAAAGCACCTTGAGAACTACAATAATTTCTAAATCATCCGTATTATTAGGCTTATACATTCTCTGGTTGCTGGGGGTGCTACCTCATCCATGTATTTCCAAAAAAACTGTCTGATCGAAAGGAGCCTTTATGAGAATTGTCACTCTTGTGTAGGGACTTCACTCATGCCAACTTTAATTACACTGCACCCAACACAAGCATCCCACACGTACTACACAGTGCTCTTTTCACAACACATGGTTTCAGCACATGACGGCAATGGGCTCTAAGACATCAGCTGGGTCATGTTATGTCTGTTTGCTGACACCACATGATGAAGGCACAGATAGATTGCACTTATCCTAAGAAGTGGCCCCTGACGAAAGAAAATGCCTCCTCTATCTGTGCCTGTGTGGAATTAGGGCTACAATACAACCTACTAGAGTGGAGCCCCCTAGGATAGTTGTAAATATGACCCATTATGACACCAATCCCACCGCACTGTACCTTCTCCCAGAGTCTAGCGAAATCCAAACTGAGCTAGATAGTGTAGGAAGCTGGCCTGGTGTGTGGTGGATACCTAAGATGTTGGCACCTTATACCAGGCCCAGGCAAACCCTATTAGTGAAGTGTAGGCAGTGTCTAGGAAGCCAGGGCTCTCTAGAGGTAGCTGTGGATGAACAGCCAAGACTTATCTAGGAGACATGCAAAGCGAATGCAATACCACAATAGTCACATAGCTACTTATCACACATGAAAACACGACACAGTGTTACAAAAATAAAGGGACTTTATTATAGTAATACCACAGTAGATTACTTATAGGCAGTCCCCCCCCACCCAATTGGAAGCAAGTACACACTAGGTATATACACAATAGCAATCAGAAAATAGCATAGAAACAACAAACATTGTCAATAACTAGTGAAAATAGTAAGGGCCCTAGAGGAGGGCCAAACCATATACTAAGAAAGCAGAATGCGAAATGCAGTCCCCCACCCAAGGATGTGGAGTTGTTAGGGTGGAGCTGGAAGAACTAGGAACCCTAAAAGGTGAGTACCTGCGTGGTCCCCAGCGACCAGGAGAGGAGAGGTAAGTACCTGGTCTTCCCAAGGACTAACAGGAGGTCTTAGAAAATGGATTGTGCAAGAACAGGACCAGTCTAGAAGAAACCAACAGTGGATTCTGAAAGAAGAGGACCTACAAAAGAAGGGGACAGAGTCCAGTCCACAATGGGGTGTCCAGTGGGGGAAGGAGCTACTCCCCACTCTTCTGTGGATGAAGAACCAGGTCGACAGGGGAAGAAGAAGACCAGCTGTGGAGCCCAGGAGTTGAACAGGTGTCCTTGGAGCAGTGTAGATGGTGTCCCACATCGGCTGTTGGGATGCATATGGTCAGTGGTGTAGGAAAAACACCAACAAGCCTTGGAAAAAACAAGAGGAGCACAAGAAGAGTTGCAAGGCTGAATAGGACCAGCAAGTCCCAGAGGACTCAACCCTTGGAGGGGAGCCTGTGGTGACCCTAAGAAATCGGGAGGGTCAACAGAAGCAGTCTCAGCCCCACAGACAACCTACTGGCAGCAGGCACAGTAAGCCGCAGTGAGGCCCAGTCAGCATACCTTAAAAGGAGTCCCATGTCGCTGGAGCAGCAGAGAGGAGGCTGTGCTTGGCAGGAAGAAGTAGTGGGGGCCAGAGCGACTTGAAGTCTGAAGATCCCTTGGAGCATGAGACAACAAGCCTTGGTAGCAAAAAGAGTCACGGTGCACAGGGGCAGTGTCTCACAAGGAGAGGCAAGGGCTGACTGCCTCTCAAATTGGATAGCTGGCATATAGGACCAAGGGGACCACTCCAGACCACCACCTGTGATGCAGGATCCACACAGTTCTAGAGGAGAGCAGGTCCACGCAGCTAGACGTCGATGCTATAGGTGCCTGCAGATGCAGGAGAGTGAATCCTTCACTCCAAGGGAGATTCTTTCTTGCTTTTTGGTGCAGGCTGAAATCTCGCCAACTCCAGAGGATGTACCGCTGGGGAAATGTTGCAGTTGCTGTAAGGAGCTGGGGAAACAATGGTGCAAAGCAAAGTCGTCGCCAGAGTTGCAGTCTTGTCGGTTCCTGAAGAGTCCTGTTGCGGTTCCAGTAGCCAGAAGTCGAAGTAAAGAGGAGTCCTGGTGGAGTCTTGCATGTCAAATCTGGGGACACACCTGCAAGGGAGTCCCCAAATAGCCCTAAAAGGGGAATTGGTCACCTAGCAAGGTGACCACCTATCAGAAGGGGTCTGTGACGTCACCTGCCTAACCTGGCCACTCAGATGCTCCCAGGGGCCTCAGCAAATCTTGATTTTAAGATGGCAGAATCAAGTGGCCACCTGGAGGAGCTCTGGGCACCATCCCTGGGGAGCTGGTGGACAGGGGAGTGGTCACTCCCCTTTCCTTTGTCCAGTTGCATGCCAGAGCAGGGACCAGGGTCCCTGAAGCAGTGCAAACTCATTTACTGGTTTATGCAAGGAGGGTACCAAAAGTGCCCTTCAAAGCAAAGCAGTGGCTTGGGGAGGCCACCCCTTCCAAGCCTTGTAATACCTATTTCCAAGGGAGAGGGTGTTGCCTCCCTCTCCCACAGGAAATCCTTTGTTCTGCCTTCCCCTACTTGAGCTGGTCAAGCAGCAGGAGAGCAGAAACCGGTCTGAGAGGTGGCAACAGCACTGGCCACCTGGAAAACCCTAGTAGACTGGTAGGAGCAATTCAGCGGGATCCTCTAAGGAGGCTTCTGAGTGCATGGAATCATACAACCAATACTGGCAACATTATTGGGGTATGATTCTGACATGTATGATACCAAACATGCCCAGGTTTGGAGTTACCATTATGTAGCTGGACTCAGGTGTTCTATACACAGGTAAAATGGCTTCCCTGCACTTATGAAGTCCAGTGCAATGGAACTGGAGTTTGCAGGGGCACCTCTGCTCAAGCAGGGATGCCCTCACACATATGGACCTTCACCCAGCCGTCTGGGCTAGGAGGGCCTAGCATAGGGGTGATTTAGTGACCGGGCACAGCGACCTGTGATGAAAGTGTGCATGCACCTTTTCAGGCAGGCTTCAATGGCAGGCCCGCAAGCACATTTTGCAAGGGCTCCCATGGGTGACAATACATGCTGCAGCCCATGGCGAACCCCTGGTGCCTCAATGCCCTGGGTACCTAGGTACCATATACTTGGGACTTATGAAGGGGGCACCAGTATGCCAATTGTGGAGTGTACGAAGTTCTAGGCAACCAAATTTAGAGGGAGAGAGCACACTCACTTGGGTCCTGGTTAGCAGGATCCCAGTGAAAACAGTTAAAGCATACTGATATCTGTCAAAAAGTGGGGGTAACCATGCCAAAAAGAGGGTTCTTTCCTACAGACAGGATGCGCAGGAGGGGGGCTTTAGGGGACGACACTGTTTGGTCCCTCAATTTTCACAAGAAGAGATACTTGGAAGTAGCTAAATACCCTAACCAGAGCACGAACATGTCCGCTTCTGCTTCCATCTCTGCTACCAGGGTGACCCTTAGCATGTCTGGGTCCATTTTTGTTAACAGCAAATGGACCCCACTCACGGAGTTTCAGTGCAGGGCCATTCACCTTGACGACATGAAGGGAAATGGGTCTCATAGAGGAGGGTTACACAACAGCATAGACACCCTGTGTCAGGAGATCTGGGACACCAAGGTAGGCAAGTACACATGGATAGAAGGGAAGGGGCACTCCCTAATTGTATGGAAACTCACATTGTATTCCTTATGTTTCAGAAGCAAAAGGATTATTCCACTGGGAATAAGCGAGACTTGTGGCACAACACTGCACATTCTGGATTCGCAATGAGGCACCTCCATGCTGATGGTTTGCTCATACCCAGCTCATCCCTGGATGGGGTGGCCTCTGCTCACTCAGTACCATACACAACCCAAACCTGGTCATCCCCGGAGAAGATCTGTCTGAACTGTACCAACAAAACACTATAAAGGGGTGAGAGGGAATTCCAGTCTGACTTCCCTCAACCAATAATATTCTCAGAAGAGGAAAAGCAATAATGTCTGGTATCAAAACCAGACTAGTTCAAACAACAATATTTTGAAAAAACCGCCCTCACCCACAATTTGTGGCATGCTTCATCATAGGGCCCTGCTAACACACTCCAAGATATAAATCCCCTTTGGAGTGCAGCAGTAAGGGTGGGGGAACATATAAGAACAATAGACAAGACCAACAGTCATGGCACAGAGACCAAAGACGGACAACAGAAAGAGATATAAAACTGACTCAGGTTGACCACTTTTCCTATTTTATTCTAGTGCAGCCTGGACAGGATAAAAAATGTTATTGGTGGTGTTTTCAGGAGTTAGTTACCTGAACACCCCAATCTCTGTAGAGGGTCAACATGTTTCGGCCTATTCACAATGTCAACTTGGGTCATGCAGCCTACGTCCTGTCCCTGTATTTATAAAAAAGTCCCTATCTGTCCTTTGATCAGGAGGTTAATTGATGTGTGCCGCTAGATACACTGTCGTTTGTCAGCACACTCAGTTATCTGTGTGGAGAAATAGGGTTGATACCTAAAATTCAGTGAAATGTGGTATCTAATGATTATCTCCAGGCCTTCACCTTTTGTGTGTAGGGAAAAAGTATTAAACTTGTGCATAAAGATCCCCTGATTATTATTTCAATACCTTGTGGTAATCTTAATCCACCCGTGTTGATTTAGTTGTCATCAATATATATACACACATATAACATACCCAGGTCCATAGACAAGAAAAAGAAGGCTTGTGTGTGTGCACTAACTGAGTTTCATTAATACTCGTTTTCATCAGAGCCGGGTGGGAGCACCACCCTGTAGTCAGACACTGTATAAGAACAAATCATCATAAATATAATGATTGGGAGTAGCTGTATTAACATATAGGGGGTCATTTTGACCCTGGCGGCCGGCGGTAAGGTGGCGGGAACACCGCCAACAGGCTGGCGGTGTCCCGCCAGCTATTATGACCGTGGCGCAAAAGCCACGGCCATACCGCCGGCCCCTCCACTTTACCGCCAGGTCTCCGTCTGGCGGTCATAATCCCCAGGTCAGCGGTGCAAGCACCGCTGCCCTGGGGATTATGAGTCCCCTACCGCCAGCCTGTCCGTGGCGGTAAACACCGCCATGGAAAGGCTGGCGGTAAGGGGACTTGGGGTGCCCCTGGGGGCCCCTGCACTGCCCATGCACTTGGCATGGGCAGTGCAGGGGCCCCCAGGCATAGCCCCGTCGCACATTTCACTGCCCGATTTTCGGGCAGTGAAATGTGCGACAGGTGCTACTGCACCCGCTGCACATCAGCATTGCCGCCAGCTCCATTACGAACCGGCAGCAATGTTGATGTGACATTTCTGCTGGGCCAGCGGACGGTAACACTGTTACCGTCCACTGGCCCAGCGGAACTGTCATAATAGGGAGGCAGGAATACCGCCGGCAATGGCGATATTCTGTCTCCCGCGGCCTCGGCGGTCTTCTAGGAAGACCGCTGAGATCGTAATGACCCCCATAGTATGTTTATCCTTCAGGTTTTTTCAAAAAAGCAGTTCTAGACTGTAAATAGTATTATTTTGGAATGTGCCTATTGTAGCCGTGGTTCGATGTTTCCGCCCGCCGGCCCCTTAATGTTTACTGCTTGACATTACGGACATTTAATTGTTATGTCATCGCCCGTACCCGTCTTTACAATATATACATCTTGTATATATTCTGAAAGTAAAGAAGAAGGACGGGTGGATTTTTTCATTGGCGAGCCGTAGGAGTTTGGATCACCCTAGGGACAGTGGAACAATTTTCCAGTTTTAGGTAATAATATCCCATAGTGGAATACTTGGTACCATTAAGATGGATGACCAAGGTTTATCCTACAATGACGAAGCGGTGGGCCCGATCCTTTCAGGTCCCTCCTTACTAGGAGATACCACCATTACCCATGTCCTTACACAGATAATCGGGTGGGATACCCTTATCGTTTTAAAAAAGACACAGGTCAAAACGATCCTTCATGGAGCAATTTTGACAGAATACCTAAGAGTGAATGCAGCTCCTAAAGGATTTTTGGTGACAAATGAACCCATCATTTTCCTGGAGGACCCCCAGTTCAGACGGGATTGGTCACTCATAGCATGGAAGTGTACTAGAGACTGGTTGATTTTAATTATCAACACAGCTAAGAAGATCTCAGATACACTACTTATTCAAATCCAAGTAAGTGAACAATCCTTTAAAACATAAATCACAAGTTTCAAAAAGAAACTAGATGAAACCAACAAGGAAGTAGCTGAATATAAAGAATTCCTAATGCAATCTAAAATTACAAATTGCAAAAAGATCTTAAAAAATTCTCTAAGGAAAAAGTGTATCCTTACATCACCAATGAGTACGTAAAACAAAAAGACTTGTAGAATAAAACAGTTTCTAAACAGTATGAAAGAGATGATGACTTCTCCAGCTTAGGGAGTGAGGACAGTGATTGGGGTTTTAGACCTCGATGTAGAGGTAGGGGGAGGGCGAGATTCACATAGAGGGAACATATGTATACCCATGGAAACTTCCCACCCCAACAACTACAAACCCCCTGACGTAATCAGAATTTTGGCTGGCCACCCTTTTAACCACCAATTCACAATTTCCCGCCATATCAGTTTCAGCAAGGTAACCCCCCTTTTTTAGGTTGGGCAGTTTAAGAGGACGAAACAGACAAAAAACAGGTCCAAGAGTACATGGGAAGACATCAATCAGCGGGTGACAAGGAGCATGTCCCGGGAATTTACACCAGGAACCAGCAAGGAGTAGATCTCATTATGAATCTATCTAAGATTACCCTTACAGAAGATCAAGAAAATGTTCCCAATAAAGGACTGAAGTATGCTCCGACTAACAAGATGGTCAGTTTCAAAATGAGACAGGAGTTATCAGAGTTTTTTAGACGTACTCGTCTCAAAATCTTTTTTGAGGGAAGTGTAGAAACCTCCCAGCGACCAGGAGATACTGGTTTTCGCCCCAAATCTACTTTCACTCCCAATCTAGCCCAAATACCTCATGAGGTCACAGTCTTTGAAAGGGCAGTGAAGAAAGAGATATAGAGAATTTGGGCAGAGAAGAAAAACACTCCTTTATGAATCTTACGAGATTGGAACAAAAGGCCTTGGAAGAGTTGAATTTAAATCCAACCATCATCATAAAACCAGCTGATAAAGGAGGGGCTATTGTAATTCTCGATAGGGAAGTTTACCATCAAGAATGTATCCGATTCCTCTCTGTTAATCGGAATTATAACATTTTAAAATCTGATCCAACACAGGACATTCAAAAGGAGATAAAAATACTGGTAGAGGAAGTGACTAATAATGGGTGGGTCACAGAGAAAGAAGATAATTTCTTATATAATAAGGGACCAGTTACCCCCTATTTTTATATTCTGCCTAAAGTGCATAAACCCAACAGACCGCCGCCGGGTCGTCCCATTGTATCCGGGATTGGATCGGTGCTTGAACCTCTGTCACAATTTTGTAATTTGTTTTTGAAACCCATAGTATGGAAGAGCCCTTCTTATGTGAAAGACACAAGAGATATATTGAATTTGATTTAAAAAACCTGGATTTTCATGAAGAACAAGACTTTCTGGTGGGTCTAGATATAGAATCTCTATATACTAACATTCCCCAGATAGAGACATTAAGGGTGATTGAGGAGATTTTGTATCAACAGACTTGGCATCACAGCACACCTAGGGCATTTATTTTAGACCTAGCACGCTTAGCCCTTACAAAAATCTTTTTTTGAATATGAAGGTACATTCTACCTACAGACTCATGGTACATCAATGGGGAGCACATTTTCTCCCAGTTTGGCATGTCTATACTTATCAGATTTTGAACAGAAATATATTTTTCAGAATAATCATCCTTGGCAAGAACACATCAGATTATGGCGCCATTTTATTGATAACGTCCTTCTTGTTTGGAGAGGTGATAGACAGTCAATTGACTGATTCATTCAATGGCATCAATGAACGGGATCCACTATTACTATACATGGCAACAATCACAAAAGATCGATTACCTTTCCTCGATTTAGAGATTGTACCTGGAGATGGTCAATTAATCACTATTGTCTATCATAAACCCACAGATAGAAACAGTTTACTTTCTTTCAAAAGTTTTCACCCAAAGACATTACGGGAAAACTTACCCTATGGACAATTTCTCCGGATTCGGAGGAACTGTTCAGACATACGAGATTATAAGAAGGAATCAGAGATTCTAACAGAAAAACTTATACAACGAGATTCTCCATTGAGAATAATCCAACAAGCCCAAAAAAGAGCCAGAAATTGTAATAGGGAAGTCCTCCTGGAAAAAAGGAGTAGAATACCTAATCAAAGACTTATCTGTATCACTACTTTCAATAAATTCTCTAACCGAGTTAAAGGGATCATTAATAAGAACTGGGGAATCCTCAACAGCGATGGTCTGAAGATAGAGAGACCAATGTTTTCCTTCAAGAAAAGTGCAAATCTCTGTAATCTCTTAATACATACTCGACCAACACAGAAATCAATAAACAATCAACGGACACACGTCAATTTCTTACCTGTAGTTGGACACACAAAATGTGGATCTTGCAGTGTATGTCACCTCACAAAAAACACAAAGATGATCAATGTGGGCTTGGAAAAACCTTGGGTTCAGACAAAACACACCAATTGCAACACTGAGAATGTCACATGTGGGATATGGTGTCCCTGTGGACTTCTCTATATAGGAATGACCTCTCGAAAGGCAAAAACTAGAATCAGGGATCACAGAAGCAACATCAGATGTAAGAAAACAAACACAAAAATGACAGCACATTACTTTGAGAAGGCCCATGGACCAGATGACATGACCTGGACTATACTTGACAAACCAACCCCAAAAAATAACGGCATTAATATAGGAGACTTTTTATTCTATCATGAACAACGGTGGATCTACTGCACTAAGAGCAATAGTCAGGGACTGAATGATGATGTACAATGGTTATAACTGCTCAATCAATAGTTGTTCCATTATGAGTACAATCTGACAAGATAAGATACATTGATGAAGGTTCAGTATATCTACATTACAATAGAAGCAATCAAAATTATTTTTAAGGTCCCCCCGTCTCCCTCACCAATGAAAAAATTCCCCGTCCTTCTTCTTTACTTTCAGAAGGGGTAAGTTTATGCTTACAATCATCTAACCCCTTGTAAAATATACAGACTTTCCAATGACTATTTCAGTTGAAGACCAGTGCTATTTTCTTGATTTTTAATACTTGGTATTTTCTAATAGTTCCTTTGTTCACAGTTTTCTGTCTGCTCCATCCCCTACCTCCATTTACCCTTTTTTCTTTCCTTTTTTCCCTTTTTCATTGCAATACCATGACGATTTAGGCATTTCCTTAGCCTTGGATGGGTTAGAGATCACCGATCCCACCCAAGGTGACCGCCACCTAAAAGAAATTTGCCGGTTCAGCTTCTGGTGTGACGAAAATTCCGTCACACCTGGAAGCATTGTTCTAGGAGACACCGCTCCACATTCCTGCATCTACGTGGAGCCGGGGAGAGGCGATGAGCGGCAGCACCAGACCCTTGACGAAGGAAGGAGGGGGAGAGGGACTGGGGATTCAAAAAGCGGGACGCTCTTTTCACCACCCGCAGTACATTTACGTTCACCCGTTTATTCTGGTTTACCGTCATGTTTTACTCGATTATTACAACATGGTCAGTTTGAGTGTCAGCATTTAAGGGTCGGCGGGCCGAATGACTATCTCTTATCCACAAGATGTATATATTGTAAAGATGGGTACGGGCGATGACATAGCAATTAAACGTCCGTAATGTCAAGCAGTAAACATTAACGGGCAGGCGGGCGGCAACAGCGAACCACGGCTAAAATAGACACATTCCAAAATGATACTATTTACAGTCTAGAACTACTTTTTTGAAAAAACCTGAAGGATAAACATACTATGGCCCTCATTACAACCCTGGCGGTCGGTGTCAAAGCGGCGGTAAAACCACCAACAGGCCGGCGGTAAAAAAATTGGAATTATGACAGTGGCGGAAACCACCAACAAAGACAGCCACTTTAACACTCAGACCGCCACGGCGGTACAGACAAACAGCATGGCGGTCACCGCCAACAAACAGGCAGAGGACAATGTACCGCCCACAGTATCACAACCTACCAATCCGCCACCTTTTCCGGGGCGGATTCACTGCGGATAAAAACACGGCGGAAACAGCCATTTCAAAGGGAAAACGCTCACCTCTACACATTCCACGAGGAACGACGACACCATGGAGCCGGAACTCCATATTCTGCTAGCGATAGTCTTCCTGCTCCTATACGAGGATCATCAATGCCGGCGGCGAAGACCACGGTGAGTACTGCACCTACGACATAGGGGAGGGGGAGGGAAAAACACAGGGACACACACAACCAATATCCCAACCCTCACCCACTACAACACACACACCAATGCATATCCAAACATTACAGTAACAACCCGCAACCTCTCCCGGAAGAATGCAAAGACAAAAGGAAATGAGTTGAACCATTGTAATATATCAAAATACAGTAACCAAATATATACATATACATATATATATATATATATATATATATATATATATATATATATATATACACATTAAACAAAATATACACCACGATTAGTAGTGCAGGTAATGCACCATTCATTGTCCGTGGACCACTGGGCCCAAAATGCATGGGCGAGGCCCACACTAGATACCTGATCAAAATGGAGAGAACACTGCAGGGGCATCAGATAGAAATACAACAGGCACCTCAGGGGGAAGCGAAGGGGGGGCACCTCAGCCAGATGAGTGCACCACGCCAGATCCACGAGGGGGCTCCATGCCCATTGATGTATCCTGGGGAGTGCAAAGCCACAGTCTCTCAAGTCTCTACAGTGGGTGGTTTGCCCACTGTACCATCCTGGGGAGTGCAAAGCCACAGTCTCTCAAGTCTCTACAGTGGGTGGGTTGCCCACTGTTCAATCCTGGGGAGTGCAAAGCCACAGTCTCTCAAGTCTTTACAGTGGGTGGTTTGCCCACTGTACCATCCTGGGGAGTGCAAAGCCCTAGTCTCTCAAGTCTCTACAGTGGGTAGGTTGCCCACTGTACCATCCTGGGGAGTGCAAAGCCACAGTCTCTCAAGTCTCTACAGTGGGTGGTCTGCCCACTGTACCATCCAGGGGAGTGCAAAGCCACAGGATCTAAACTCACTACAGTGGCTGGGTTGCCCACTGTACCATCCTGGGGAGTGCAAAGCCACAGTCTTTCAAGTCTCTACAGTGGGTGGTTTGCCCACTGTACCATCCTGGGGAGTGCAAAGCCACAGTCTCTCAAGTCTCTACAGTGGGTGGTTTGCCCACTGTTCAATCCGGGGGAGTGCAAAGCCACAGTCTCTCAAGTCTCTACAGTGGGTGGGTTGCCCACTGTACCATCCTGGGGAGTGCAAAGCCACAGTCTCTCAAGTGGATGCATGTCTCCACTGGTTCTGGAGGGGGACTGGTGCCCAGGGTGCTTCATCCTGTGCAGGACAGACGGAGTGGATGCATGTCTCCACTGGTTCTGGAGGGGGACTGGTGCCCAGAGTGCTTCATCGTGTGCAGGACAGACGGAGTGGATGCATGTCTCCACTGGTTCTGGAGGGGAACTGGTGCCCAGAGTGCAGCACTCACCCCGTGACGGTCCCAGTTGCGTCACTGCTCCTGCCGCTAATGGGCTAGTGGTGCTCGCCTTGGTGGTCTTTGCCCTGTTCGGCGGTGCTTGAGTTGGCAGTTTCTGACCTGTTCAGCAGTGCTTGCCCTGTTCAGCGGTGCTTGCCATGGCGGTCTTTGCCTTGTTCAGCGGTGCTTGAGTTGGCAGTTTCTGACCTGTTCAGCGGTGCTTGCCCTGTTCAGCGGTGCTTGCCATGTCGTTCTTTGCCTTGTTCAGCGGTGCTTGAGTTGGCAGTTTCTGACCTGTTCAGCGGTGCTTGCCCTGTTCAGCGGTGCTTGCCATGTCGGTCTTTGCCTTGTTCAGCGGTGCTTGAGTTGGCAGTTTTCTGACCTGTTCAGCGGTGCTTGCCCTGTTCAGCGGTGCTTGCCATGGCGGTCTTTGCCTTGTTCAGCGGTGCTTGAGTTGGCAGTTTTCTGACCTGTTCAGCGGTGCTTGCCCTGTTCAGCGGTGCTTGAGTTGGCAGTTTCTGACCTGTTCAGCGGTGCTTGCCCTGTTCAGCGGTGCATTCCATGGCGGTCTTTGCCCTGTTCAACGGTCCCTGGCCTGTTCAGCGGTGCTTGCCAAGGCGGTCCTTCATTGCCCAGCAGGCCTGTGGCTGGTGGTCCTTCATGGGTCAGCTGGGCTGTGGCTTGCGGGGCCCTCCTGGCCAGTGACTCTGGGGTTGGCGGTGGCCTCCTGGCCAGTGACGATGGGGCTGGCCTCCTGGACAGTGACGATTGGGCTGGCCTCCTGGGCAGTGACTCTGACGGTGGCCTCCTGGCCAGTGACGATTGGGCTGGAGGTGGCCTCCTGGGCAGCAGGGATGATGGTGGTCTTCTCCGCTGTGCTGCCCCTCCCAGACTTTGGAGATTTTTTCTGCCCCTTCCCCACCTTGGGAGGAGTCACAGCTGAGTCGACACTCCCCCCGGGACCCTTGTGAGCGGCTTTGCTGGCTGGAGTCTTCCCCCTCTCCCGCCGGGCACTGTCCAACTTCTGGTGCTTCACAGGGGGGGACTGGCTGTGCAGTGGCTCTGTGCCACACTGGCTGGCCTGGTGGCCGGTGCACTCCAAATACCTGTAACAGGCACCACTGGTCCCGGAGATTTTTTGGCTGAGGTTCTCGTACGGGACCTATGAGTTGGGGGGTGGGGGTGGTGGTGGGAAAGAGGTCAAGGTTGGCCAGGAAAAGTTTCTTAGGAGCACTGGGACGGGTAGCTGGAGGGGGTTTGGGAGTGGAGGAAGAGGTAGTGGTTGTAGGAGGTGTACGTTTGGTGACTTTGTGTGAAGGTGCATGGGCTGGAGGCTGTCGTGAGGTGGATGGCTGTTGGGTGGGTGTGTGCCTGCGTTTGTGTATCTTCGGAGGGGGCGTCACAGACACACTGGGAGAAGACACAGGGGACGTGTAAATGGGAGTGGGGTGGTGACTGCACGTGAGCGGGGTGTGGTGGTGGGTGTGCTGGTGCGGGACGTAGTGGCTGTAGTGGTAGTGTATGCAGGTGAGAGTGTAGACGAGACTGGGAGGGAGGAGGGAGACGACGAGGAGGGGGACACAGTGGAGGCAGTGGATGTTGGTGTGTCTGTATGTGTGTGATGCTTGCGTGAGTGCCTGTGGAATGTGTGGTGCTTATGTTTGGCTGAGCTTCCCTTGTGTGGTGAGGTGTGTGCAGGCTGGTCTGATAGTGTGCTTGGGATAGGCTGGGGTACAAGGGATTGGGTCTGGGAGGAGGAAGTTGGAGGGGGGGAGGCTAGAGAGAGGGACAATGGCTGCCATCAGTGCTGAGGCCAGAGTTTGCAGAGTTCGATGAAGGGCAGCCTGACCAGAATGAATGCCCTCCAGGAATGCATTTGTGTGTTGCAACTCCCTTTCTACACCCTGGGTGGCATTCAAAATGGTAGACTGCCCAACAGTGAGGGACCTGAGGAGGTCAATGGCCTCCTCACTGAGGGTAGCAGAGGTGACAGGGGCAGAGGCTGAGGTGCCTGGGGCGAAGGTGATGCCCACCCTCCTGGGTGAGCGGGCACAGGGCGAAGGCTGAGGGGCTGCTGGGAGGGCGGTGCTGGTAGGGGGGGGGGGGGCGGCTGTACCTGTAGAAGTGGGGGGCACAGATTTTGCCACCACCACAAGGGAGCTCTCATCGGAGGACGAGTCTGTGTCACTGATTGCAGATCCTGTGACCCCCGTGGTGCTCCCCTCGCCCTCCGTCCCAATGGTGTATTCCGAGTCCGTGGTGTGGCCCTCCATGGCCATGTGGGATGCAGCTCCCTCGTGCTCCGGTGCCACTATACCTCTGCCTGATGATGCTGATGCACACAAGAACAGGGAGACCACAAAAAGGGGGGGGGGGGGACGACAGAAGAAAGACAGGTTGAGTGCATGGCTTACCACTACCGTTGGCGGACAATACAGACAAAGCAGCCCCCTGCACTACGTCGCGCTGTTGGGCTCTACAGATGCAATTCCTGGGATATGTCCTACATGGCTATGGTCGACATCTGCACACATAGATGACACAGGGGCCTGTATACCTGTACTTGGCACTCTACAGAGGTGGGATGTAGTGCCACATGGCCTGCATTACGGAGGGGCCTAGTCTACGGGATTCGCCCTGGCCTAGGGAAACCCACAGCCCTCCTCCTCCACCCAGACACCTTCACTGCACGCAAAGTCAGCTGAATGATGTTGTACTCACCCCCTTGTGTCTGCTGTGATGCCCTCAAGTGCCCATCCAATTCAGGGTAGGCCACCGCCAGGATCCAGAACATCATGGGGGTCATGGTTTGACAGGCACCCCTCCCATGTTGGGATGCCATCCCCAGCTGAGCCTCCGCCGTCTTCTTGCTCCAATGGCGAATGTCCTCCCATCTTTTCCCAACCTTTTGACTTCTGTGGACCCCCACTTTATCATTACTGTAACCTGGGGACCCCAACTGAATTACTGGGATCCGGTGACCTCCCCACAGAGCAATCATTAAAAGCTGGGGACCTAATCTGTTAAAATTATTTAATTTTCGAAGCAGTCACAGACCCCCGAGGAGGCATCATGGACACCCGGGGTCCCCAGGCCACAGGTTGGAAACCATTGGACTATACCTAATGGGAAATGTCTAACTTACCTGTAAGCATGTAAGTAAGAGGGGTACTCCAGAGCTTACAGGACTGATTGTGCCATCCTGGCAGCACTCCGAGTAAATCAAGCCCCCCCATTACGTCACTACATGTTGTTAAAGCAGTCGTGCACTGCCAGCCCAAAATTGTCATTGAAAACAATGGCAAAACCACCACTTCCCCAAGACATGTATGTAAGTCTCCCATCTGGCAGGCCTACTGAGCCCTGAAGACAGGGTGCAACATATGACGCAGACAAAACAAGTCCTGACAGTAAACACCCTAAACAACTGTTTTTACTGTGGTAAGACTTGGTTGCCCAATTGGCGAGTATAAGGTTACACGCTGACCCCTCAGCTGTGCCGTCTCCTGAGTGACCAAAGTGGGCACTCCAAGGTATCAAACAACTTGTTACATTAAGCCCAACTTGTATCTCAAGTCAAAATTATTGTAACTTGTTGTAGTGCAAAGTTTTAGCAAAGCTGCCACTTTGTTGCCTTTATAGCTCCTGTGTTTTCCAGGTCACACATGGAGCCTGTTCCATGAGATAGCTTTCTGCCTTTCTACAGAGACATGACAATGACTCCCAGGAAGGAGAACAATGAGGGACAGCATACCAGAGAGGTGTGAACTCCTTACTGCAGGAAGCCAATTGTGCATCAGCCCCAAAAGGCAGACTTCAAAGGTGACGCCCTCTTTGAAGGGCAGATGTGTAACACCAGGGAGGAGGGCAGCCCCATTGTTGAAGTAGACAGGCTGCCATGGGGAGCAGAATGACCAGTCTCCAAACCAGTTTCACCAGGAATGCGTACCCATAGAGTAGCCAGATCCCTGTGATGAGCTGGTGAGGTCTGAAAACAGAGGAGTCTCGTCATTTGAGAGTGAGCAGAATAGTGCATTCTGAGATATCCAGATGCCACACTCCACAGGAAGGGGTCACCAGGTGGGAGGAAACCTGGTAGCCTATTGGCCGCAAGACAGGATACAGCTGATAGCCACTTTTTGAGCATGAAGGGTAAAACCCTGGCACCCAGACCTAAGTTCTCGACTGACTTGGAAGAAGGACTGCTGCACTAGGGACTAGCAAAGAGAGGCTGCATCAACAAAGATAGCTCCTGTTGCACCTGTGCCTAACAAGGAGAGGGACTGTGACTGCCATGTTCTGTTCAAGGGGGAGTTGTCTCCAGAGTTCAGCCAAGCCAAGAGAACTCCAAGGGCCAGCTGACTTGCCTCCTGTTCGCAGCACATGGACACAACAGCTGAAGAAGCCTCCTGGGACAAGTTAGTAGCCCAAAGTCTTCAAGCCACTACCACTGCTGCTGTGTAGTACCAAGGGCCAGGACCTGACACACAGAGTTGCACATGAATTCGCAGAGACCGGGAGTGCTGTCAGAGAGTTACTGGGACCCTCAGAAGATGAGCTTTAGACTCTGGAAGGACTGGCCTGTGACTGCAACAACTGACGACTGGTAGTCTAGTGGCAGCTGGACGTCGGCCAGACCGGAGAGGAATTCGTGGGAGGTCGACCCTTCAATCAGGACCACCTCACCGTCATCATGGACCAAACAATCCCTGCAGGAAGATCCCTATCAACCGCATGGAATCCACAGCATCCTTAGGGCATCTTCATCATCCTTCATCCCTTGCATCAGAACCACTCCAAAGGAATCTATTGCAATCCGGCTAAAGTGCCTGGAATTGCTGAAGGGGAAGAAAATGGTTCATGAAAATTCTGCTGGTCCTCCTATCTCCCAGCTAGAGTTAGTCACCGAAAGTACTTATAACTGACCGCAGAGACACACAGGCCCTCATTACAACCCTAGCGGTAGGTGTTAAAGTGGCGGTAATACCGCAAACAGGCCGGCAGGAAAAAAATGGGATTATGACCGCAGCGGAAACTGCCAACATAGACAGCCACTTTAACACTCCGACCGCCACGGCGGTAGAAACAAACACCACAACAGAAACCGCCAACAGACAGGCAGAAGACAAAGTACTGCCCAATGTATTATGACAGGCCTATCCACCACCTTTTCCGGGGCGGAACCAATGCTATCAAAAGCACAGCGGAAACAGTACACAGAAGGGAAAACACTCACCTCTCGACACCCAACAAGGAACCAGAACTTCAGGTGTTACCTATGTTGATTTACCTCCTCTTCTACCAGAAGTATGAGTGGCGGCGTCTACGGTGAGTACTGCACCTACAATACAGGGGAGGGGAGAGGAAAGAGAGTGACACACACACGCAACACCCCCACCCTCACCCACAACAACATACACACAAATACATGCATCAACATTACATATACACCCCCTCACCCCCTGGAAGAACGCAAGGACAAAAGGAAATGATTGTAACAATTGTAATCATGAAAAATCCATTAGTCACAAGTCCAAATTCAGTATATACAAATATGTACACCAATTACACAAGTCCAGATAGTGAACCAATCATTGTCTGTGGACCACTGGGCCCAAAATGCATGGGCGAAGCCCACACATGATACCTGACTCGAAACGGAGAGAACACTACTGGGGCATCAGATCGAAAATACACAGGCACCTCAGGGGGAGGGGGGACACCTCAGCCTGATGAACCCACAATGCCACTGCTGCACGAGGGGGCTCCATGCCCACTGCTGTGTCCTGGGGAGTGCAAAGCCACAGTCTCTCAAGTCTCTCCAGTGGGTGGTTTGCCCACTGCTCTATCCTGGGGAGTGCAAGGCCACAATCTCTCTAATGGATGTGATATTCCACTGGTTCTGGAGGGGGTCTTGTACCCAGAGTGCTTCATCCTGCCAAGGACTGAGGTAGTGGATGTGATACTCCACTGGTTCTGGAGGGGGCCTGGTGCCCAGAGTGCTTCATCCTGCCAAGGACTGAGGTAGTGGATGTGATACTCCACTGGTTCTGGAGGGGGCCTGGTGCCCAGAGTGCCCAATCCTGCCAAGGACTGAGGTAGTGGATGTGATACTCCACTGGTTCTGGAGGGGGCCTGGTGCCCAGAGTGCTTCATCCTGCCAAGGACTGAGGTAGTGGATGTGATACTCCACTGGTTCTGCAGGGGTCATGGTGCCCAGAGTGCTCCACGTGCAGTGTGTCCGGTACAATTCCCTCACCTGTGTGTGCGTGCCACGAGATTGGCGAGGTTCAGGTAGCATTATACGCCATGGAGGCAGTGACATACCCCACACTGCTGCGGCTTCACCTTCCACCTGCAATTGCAAACAGTGATGGACGTCATGCCTCACGGAAGCTGCCCAGGGTCCAGGAACTCTCCTCCAGCCTCAGACCACTGACTACTGGGGATGGTAGCCATGTCAGCGGTGGTGCCAGTGTCTGAGGATGCCGCGGGGCCGGTGGCGGTGCTCGCGGCAGTGTCTGTGGCGGTGGTGCTTGCGGCGGTGTCTATTGTGGTGGTGCTGGCGGCGGTGCAAGGGTCAGCACCTGCTGAGGGACAAAGCAGGACTTCTCCTGCAGCCTCGGATGGCTGCCCACTGCGGAAGAGGCTGGGGACTGCCGCTGAGGCTGTAGACGCGCCGGTGGCTGTGCAGGTGGCGGTGCAGGTGGCGTGCAGGTAGCGGAGCAGGTGGCGGTTGTGGTGGCAGGGCAGCTTGCGGTGTTCGCCGCCGTACAGGTTGTTGTGGTCGTGGACAGAAGGTGTGACACTGGTCCCTCAGTTGGTGCCACCGTGCCCTCTCCTGACCTGCTCTTCTGCTTTTGTCCCTTCCCCACTTTTGATGGTGCCGCAGTTGTCTTGCCACTATCCCCTTTTGTTTTTGCTGAGCCCTTGGTGGCTGGTAGTTTTTGCTTCTCCCTCTGGGATGTGGGCACCTTTTTCACCTTGGCAAGTGGTGGAATGTCCTTGCCCTCGCTACGCGGCACACTGGCAGGCCTGATGGGTGGCGCACTCGATGACCCGCAATTGATGGCACCACTGTGCCTGGGGATTTGGTGGCTGAGGTGTTGGGCTGGGACCTGGAAAGCCTGGCCCTAGGGCAAGGACGGTGGGGGGGAGGTGAAAGGAAGAGGTCAAGGGTTGCCAGGAAAAGTTTTTTAGACACACTGGGACAGGAAGATGGAGGGGGTTTGGGAGTGGAGGAAGAGGTAGTGGTGGTAGGAGGTGTACGTCTGCTGAATTTGGGTGAAGGTGCATGGGCCGGAGGCTGTTGTGAGGTGGATGGCTGTTGGGTGGGTGTGTGCCTGCGTTTGTGTACTTTGGGAGGAGGGCTCACAGACACACTGGGAGAGGAAGCAGGGGATGGGTGAATGGTAGTGGTGGTGGTGATTGCACGTGAGCGGTGTGTGGTGATGGGCGTGCAGGTGATGGAGGTAGTGGCTGAGGATGTAGTGCATGGAGGTGTGAGTGGTGACGAGACAGGGAGGGAGGAGGACGACATGGAGGAGGGGGACACAGTGGATGCAGTGGATGTTGGTGTGTCTGCATGGGGATGGTGCTTGTGTGAGTGCCTGTGGGATGTGTGGTGCTTATGTTTGCCATGTCATGCCATGCCATGTCCACTCTTGTTGATGAGTGTGCATGCTGGTCTGGTGGTGTGCTTGGGATAGGCTGAGGTACAAGGGTTTGGGTCTGGGTGGAGGAAGTTGTAGGGGAGTTTGACACAGGGACAATTGCTGCCATCAGTGCTGAGGCCAGAGCCTGAAATGCTCTCTGTTGGGCTGCCTGGCCAGAATGAATGCCCTCCAGGTATGCATTTGTTTGTTGGAAATGCCTCTCTACACCCAGGATGGCATTCACAATGGTAGATTTCCCAACAGTGAGGGATCTCAGAAGGTCAATAGCCTCTTCACTGAGGGTAGCAGTGCTGACTGGGGCAGGGCCTGAGGTGCCTGGGGCGAAGGAGATGCCCATCCTCCTGGGTGAACGGGCACGGGACACATGCTGAGGGGCTGCTGGGATGGCGGTGCTGGTTGGGGGGGTGGCAGCTGTACCTGTTGATGCGGTGGGCACAGAGGTGCCTGCCACCACAAGGGAGCTCCCATCAGAGGAGGAGTCGCTGTCACTGCTGTCTGCTCCTGTCCCCGCCGTGGAGCTCCCCTCGCCCTCTGTCTTACTGGTGGCCTCAGACTCCGTTGCTTCACCCTCCAGGGTCAAGTGGGTTGCAGCTCCTTCCTGCTCTGGTGCCAATGCTCCTCCGCCTGATGATGCTATTGCACACAAGAACAGGGAAACCACAAAAAGTGGGGGAAAAGACAGAAGAAAGACACGTTCAGTGCATGCAACACCACTACCGCTGGCGGACACAACACACATGGAGTAGCCCTCTGCACTACGCCATGCACTGACACTTCCTAGAAATTTCAGCTGACCATGGTTTACGAGGCCTAAGACCAATTGCTGCACACCTGGAAGTCACAGGAGCCTGACTTGGTGTAAATGGTTCTTACCACTGGTGGGGTTGGGGTGCCACATAGCCTGCCTCACAAGGGACCTTGCCTACCAAGTTTGTCCTGGCCTAGGGGAACCCACTGCCCACCTCCGCCACCCAGACACCTCGTAATGCACACAGAGTCAGCTGAATGAGAGTGGACTCACCCCCTTGTGGCTGCTGTGATGCCCACAAGTGCCCATCCAACTAAGGATAGGCCACTGCAAGGATCCGGAACATCAGGGAGGTCAAGGTGCGACGGGCACCCATCCCGCGTTGGGAGGCCATCCCCAGCTGGGCCTCCTCCATCTTCTTGCTCCAGCAGCGCAGGTCCTCCCATCTTTTGCGGCAGTGGGTGCTCCGTCTGTGGTAGACCCCCAGGGTCCGGACGTCCTTGGCGATGGCACGCCAAATACCCTTCTTCTGGTGGGTGCTGACCTAGAGGAATGGTACAGGGGGAAAGGAAATTACTCACCTGTCAGGACCGTCATACTTGTTGTCCACCAGTTCCCACCCATGCCCTGACGCACATACACTCACCATCCGCACATGCAGGACTCAGCCCCCCCCATGTATCTTCCATCCACACCACTCAAAACAGGCATTTCCCATGCAGCATGCTCACAGTGTACTCTCCTGTTTGTCTGGAGGACCGTACAGTTGCGTGTACTGGGGGAGGACCCCATCCACTAGTTTCTACAATTCCTCTGAAGGGAACGCAGGGGCCCTTTCCACAGACACTGTAGCCATTGTCGCTTCCAGGACCAGGTCACAGCAGCACTTCCAGTGTAGGTCCTCTTCTGTTGAAGGTCAGGTATCAAGTGAGGGAACAGACAGAAAATGGCAGTCACGTCCGCGGCAGTGCGTACCCTCACCGCCGGCATACATCGTCATTGGCTCCTGGGACCCATAGGGCCCAATGTTAACCAAAGCAGAATTGTGCTGCAGTCTTCGACCGCCCACTGCAACGGTGTACAACGCCAGCGCAGTTACCTCATATCCCCTTGTCCCACCTTACAGGTCAGGCAGCCGCCATTTCAGGAGGCCACATGGGATGGATGTTAACAGCGTCACACATATCTAGGCCGCATGTATAGACAGGAACCGGCACATTGCGGATTACTAACGTTTCTGCAAATAACATATTGTTATACCTCAGTGTTGGATAAATCTCTGCTCACTGTTCTCCTCCATGTGGCACGTCCGCTGGGGCAGGTGGTGAGATGGCGGCATCCTCTGATGTACAGACCCCTGGTGGACCTGTCAACAATGGAAGAGAGACACATCTTAGTCACATACAGACTTGATCGTGCAACAATCCAGGAACTGGGCGCCCAGTTGGAGCCAGACCTGAATTCTGCTATCTGCCATCCCACAGGAATCCCCCTCTAGTGCAGGTTCTGTCTGTACTCCATTTCCTGGCCAGTGGGTCTTTTCAAACAAAGGTGGCCATGGGATCATGGATGTCCCAGCCAATGTTCTCTAACGTGTTGTCCAGATTGTTGTCTGCCCTGATGAAACACATGCGCAGCTACATCGTGTTCCCTCAGGTGGAGGATTTGCCCACAGTGAAAGGTGATTTCTATGCCCTGGGACATATCCCCAACATCATTGGTGCCATTGATGGGACACATGTGGCATTACTACCCCCACAGGAATGAACAGGTGTATAGAAACCGGAAGAGCTACCATTCGATGAATGTGCAGATGGTGTGTTTGGCAAACCAGTACATCTCCCATGTGGATGCCAAGTATCCTGGCTCTGTGCACGACGCGTACATTTTGAGAAATAGCAGCATCCCTTATGTGAAGTGGTAACTCCAGAGGCACCGTGTGTGGCTAATAGGTGAGGCCAAGGTCCAAATACAGTTGACATGGGTTTCTGGGTATAGGGCTTTCCCTAAGGGTTAGTGTGTGTCTAAAAGATGTCCCTTGACATTTGCAGGTGACTATGGTTACCCCAACCTGTCATGGCTACTGACCCCAGTGAGAAATCCCAGGACAAGGGCAGAGGAACGATATAATGAGGCACATGGGCGAACTAGGAGGGTGATCGAACTCACCTTCGGCCTCCTGAAGGCCAGATACCGGTGCATCCATCTGACAGGTGGCTCCCAATACTACTCACCGAAGAAGGTGTGCCAGAGAATTTTGGCCTGCTGTATGCTGCACAACTTGGCTTTGCGATGCCAGGTGCCTTTTTCTGCAGGAGGATGGGCCAGAAGGTGGTCTTGTGGCAGCTGTGGAGCCTGTGGACAGGGAGGAAGAGGAGGCAGAAGAAGAGGATATCGACAACCGAAACAACATCATCATGCAATACTTCCAGTGAGACACAGGTAAGAAGATGTCACTGTTTCCCACATCTCATACTATTGTTTGAGTTAGCATAAGTCTGTCATTTTCATTCAGTGTATGGACCCTGACTTTTCACTTTGACTTTCCATTTCACAGATCTGGGCCCCACTTTGTGCCCTCTGCTATGTTTACTGCTGGCCTACAGCTGTGTTATATTGGTATGTGAACAAGTAAATTGACATTTCTATATTCCATAGTTATTGCAGTTACATATTTGTGAAAGCACAGACTGACTCCAGATTGTTTTGTAATTGAAGTGTGTTTATTCCTGTGCAAATAAGTGGAGGGGTGGTAAAATGGGTTGGGGTGATGGTGGAGGAATGTCCATGGCAGAGTCCAGTATATTTGTTTCACATGTGCATTGTCCAAAGGGGCATAGGAAGTGGAGCAATGGCAGTTCAAGGATGGACAGGGTGACATAGTGGGACAGAAGGGTGACATTCAGAGGGGTCTCATTTCCTGGCGGGTGTCTTGGCAATGTTCTCTGTCTTGTTCCTGGATCTCAGGGACCGTTTGCGGGGTCGTTCTCCATCTGCAGTGGGTGGGGTGCTGGTGTCCTGTTGTTCCTGTGGCGGTGCCTCCTGTCCACTAGCTCCGGCGGAGGTGGAGGACTGTTCATCGTCCAGGCTAGTGTCAGGAGCCCCTTGTTGTGCCACTGTGTCCCTCCTGGTGTTGAGAAGGTCTGCCAGCACCCCTGCAATGGTGACCAGGGTGGTTTTTATGGACTTCAAGTCCTCCCTGATCCCAAGGTAGTGTTCCTCCTGCAGCCGCTGGGTCTCCTGAAACTTGGCCAGTACCATTGCCATGGTCTCCTTGGAATGATGGTAAGCCCCGATGATGTTGGAGAGTGCCTCGTGGAGAGTGGGTTCCCTGGGCCTGTCCTCCCCCTATCGCACAGCAGTCCTCCCAGCATCCCTGTTATCCTGTGCCTCTGTCCCCTGAACCGTGTGCCCACTGCCTCTGCCACGAGATCCCTGATCGTCCTGTGTTAGTGGGGTTGCCTGGCTTCCCTGTAGTGGTGGACACACTGCTGGTTGACATGTCCTGGGGACAGAGGGATGGGCCCGCTGGGTGGGTGCTGTGCTGGTGTTTCCTGAGGGGGGGAGGCTCTGTGGTGACTTGTGACAGTGGCAGGGGAACCGACTGTCCTGAGGTCCCAGATGTGCCAGGCAGGTCATCTTGATCCAGGAGTGCAGAGCTGCTGTCATCACTGTGGGCCTCTTCTGTGGGGGGGACTGGCTATGCCTGGCACCTCCTGTCCAGTGACGTTGGGTAGGGGTGTAAATGCATAGTTATTGTATCTGTGTGTGCCATCTTGTGCAATGGGTAAGTGACCCTCTACTCCAGTGCTTGCATTATTGGCCTGGTCCTTGTGTGATTGGTGATTTTGGGGCATGAGTGAGTCTCTGTACTGGACATGCTTGGGTGATTGGTGTCCATGCATTGGTGTTATATGTAGGGCTTGGTTTTGGGATGTGTGGGTTGTGTTGGTGGGGTATCTATGGGTTGTTGGGGTGATGGGTGTGAGGGTAAGGGTGGGAGTATGTGATGGCATAAAGGTGGGGTGGGGGGATAAGGTAGTAAATATTTGCCTTACCAGAGTCCAGTCCTCCTGCTACTCCTGCGAGGCCCTCAGGATGCAGTATTGCCAATACCTGCTCCTCCCATGTTGTTAATTGTGGGGGAGAAGGTGGGGGTCCACCGCCAGTCCTCTGTACGCCAATCTGGTGTCTGGATACCACGGAACGCACCTTCCCCCGTAGGTCGTTCCACCTCTTCCTGATGTCATCCCGTGTTCTTGGATGCTGTCCCACTGCATTTACCCTGTCGACAATTCTGCAACATAGCTCCATCTTCCTTGCAATGGATGTCTGCTGCACCTGTGATCCGAATAGCTGTGGCTCTACCCGGACGATTTCCTCCAC
This sequence comes from Pleurodeles waltl, assembly GCF_031143425.1. Classification (NCBI taxonomy): domain Eukaryota; kingdom Metazoa; phylum Chordata; class Amphibia; order Caudata; family Salamandridae; genus Pleurodeles; species Pleurodeles waltl. The sequence continues at coordinate 464,088,682 of NC_090448.1, read as the reverse complement.
CATGACCCTGAGCTCCTCCTCAGAGTACCTGGGGTGTCTTTGAGGTGCCATGATGTGGTGTGGGTGATGTGTGAGGTGGTGTCTGTTGTGATGTGTGAGGGGATGTGTTGGTATGTTTTGTTTGAGGTGCGTGGATGTTGTGTAAGTGATGGTGTTGTGTGTCTGTGGATGCTGGTGTGTCTCTCTCTGGCCTGCTTTCAGATTTTTGGTTGTAAGGGTTTGTGGGTGATGTGGGTGTGTGTTTTATATTGGATTGGGTGTGTGGGTGTGATGTGTGTATGTGTATCAGGTGTGTGTATTTTGAACTGTCAAATGTGGTTGTGCTTTGTAAATGTGTGTATATTTTGAGCGCGGCGGTGTGTACCGCCAATGGTTTACCGCAGTTGAAAGACCGCTGCGTTGATCCGTGGGTCGCAATAGTGTGGGCATATTCCTGTTGGCGTGACAGTGTTGGTTTTGTTATTGCCAGTTTATCACTGACCTTTGGTGTGGCGGACTTGTGTGGGTGTCTGTATTGTGGCCGATTCCAAGCTGTGGGTCATAATACCTGTAGCGGAATTCCACGGCTGCAGCGGTATGTTGGCGATCTTCTGCATGGCGGTAAGCAGGATTTACCTCCAGGGTTGTAATGAGGGCCATCATTTTTCCTTGAAATAGTTTGTCAGGTTAGTTGAATTTGTCAAGGCTTGTTCGCATTTGAGTGAAGTTGCTCGTAAAATCAATCCAGTGGATCTTTTTCATTTTAGTGTTTGAATTCTTATAAAATACAGTCTATTTTTATAAATTGGTGTTGAATTTCTTGAGTGCTGGGTTGATTTCTTCAATTGTTTTGTTGTACAAATGTTTAACACTTTTTCCTCTGTGTAAGCCTTGCTGTTCAGAGGCACAGCTACCTAGGGTTGATCTGAGAGTTTTACAGACAAAGCCTACTGGACCATGCATACCACTGTTTTCTCAAGTAAACAGAGCCCAGCAGCTGCTTGATTAAAAAGCTTTGAATAAACAAATGAATGCCTTCCATCAGAGCAGTTTGAAAACTTTCACCCTAAATTAGAATCACATACACGTCTCGAACTTTTATTTCCTTTAAGTCAATGACATTATTTTATGCTACCTTAAAGTCATATTCTTTCTTTCCTCCTCATTTTTTTTCCTTCTTTCCTCTGTCAATCCGAATTCTCAACTTTCTCTTCCTTTTTTCAGACAAATTTTTATTGATTTTACCATAAAACAAAACACATCATTAATCAAACAGTGCATGGGTATAGACATATTTTTCTTCCTTTTTTTCCTCTTTTTTTTCTCTTTTTGTACTTCTTTTTCTCCCAATTTTCTTACTTTTCTTATCTAATTTACTTGTCTCAGTCTTAACTTTGTTCCTTTCTTTCTCTTCTTTGGACCTCATTTCCCTTCCCTGGTCTCTGTTCCGTGATTCTGTTTTCTCCCATCTACTTTGTTTGTTTCCTACTCGCCTTTCATTATTTCACTACTTTTTACCTGTGTTCCTTCATTCCTTTTTTCCTTAGTTCCTTCTACCAGGTCTTTCATTACCACTTTACCCCTTCCTTATTTCCTTTCTCTCTTAATTCCCCCATGTTTTCTTCAAAACCTTCCCATCCTCCCACACTTCGTTCCACTCCTTCTTTGTTCCATTTTTCTCTCCTTTTGACATTCTTTGTTCCCTTCATTTTCTACTTTCTTTTTATTTCTTCCTTTCTATTTTTGCTTTCTTCCACTCCTTTTTTTCTCTCCTTTATTTTGTTCTTTTAAGAGTACTTAAAGTTCTGAAGCAACCACTTCATTAATGGGCATGATTGCAGAAATGTGTTTACTTGTAGACCACTATGTAGTCTATATATACTTATTCTTAATCTTGAATGGTAAAGTTAGCACCTGTTTCTGAACATGAAACAACGGACTTTAATGGAATAAGCCACATAGGTGGTCATTATGACATTGGCGGTGATTACTGCCAAATTATAACCATGGCGGTGATAACTCCCATAGACAGCCAATGTACCACAGCAACCACAAGGACATTAACCCAACTGACTACGGCATGGCCATCAACAGCCAGGAGGAAGACAAGGTACCTCCCACCATATTATAACACAGCACACCGCCACAATTTCTGGGGTGTTACCAACGCCATCAAAAGGCTGGCGGAAACAGAACACAGAAGACAAAAGACTCACCCTCGGAGACACAGAGAAGATCAAGGCTGCTATGGAACCGGAACTTCAAGTCTTCCTGATGCTCTTCTATGCCATGCTCCACCTGGAACACCAACGCCGACGAAGACGACAACGGTGAGTACAGCCGCCTAGCACACAAGGGAGGGAGGGAGGAAAAGGAGAGTGACACGCAGACGTACAACACACACCAAACACACACACACCATACACACAACCAGCTGCAGATGAAAAACAATGTCACAGGACCCATGTCATAATAATGCAAGGATTACAGCATTCCAGAACTGAAAGTGTAATTGAATGAAAACAGCCACCATATTGTCCATGTGTCAAGATACACTAGATTCACTGTGCAGAAAGGGCCAATGGCCAGTCCAAAGAACAAATGGCTCACATGGCCACAGGGCACAGTCCAAGCACCAATTTTTTCCTTGCTGTAATCCGCACTACACTGTGCAGGGGCATCATGGTGGGAATGGCCAGGCAACGCAGGGGGAAAGGGGTTGGGGACACCGCAGCTGAAGAGGGGAACTTGCCCATTGGTTCTGGAGGGGGCTCCATGCCCATTTTCCTATGCTGGGGAGTGCAAGGTCACAGTCTCTGAGTTGGGGATCTTGCCCACTGGTTTTGGAGGGGGCTCCATGCCCATTTTCCTATGCTGGGGAGTGCAAGATCACGGTCTCTGAGGTGGGGAACTCGCACACTGGTTCTGAAGAGGGCTCCATGCCCATTTTCCTATGTTGGGGAGTACAAGCTCACAGTCTCTGAGTTGGGGAACTCGCCCACTGGTTCTAGAGGGACTCCATGCACATTTTCCTATGTTGGGGAGTACAAGCTCACAGTCTCTGAGTTGGGGAACTCGCCCACTGGTTCTAGAGGGGCTCCATGCCCATTTTCCTATGCTGGAGAGTGCAAGCTCACAGTCTCTAAGGTGGGGACTGCTTGTACAACAGTCCCTGGGGATGGCAGACGTGCCCTCTGCTAGAGGTGAGGGTTGCTGTGTCCCAGCCTGAGGTGAGGGCTGCTGTGTTCCAGTCTGAGGTGAGGGCTGCTGTGCCCCAGCCTGAGGTGAGGGCTGCTCTGTCCCAGCTGGAGGTGAGGGAACCTTGACCACTGCTGCTAGGGCGGCCTCTTGCCCCTCTTAGTTGGTGGAGTGGGATCTTTCCCTCTCTTGGGTGGTGGAGTGGGATCCTTCCCTCTCTTGTCGCCACAACTAGGAGGTGCCTCCACTATCCCCGTGGACTGTTTGGATGAGGTTCATGGCTGGGCCGTTGGGACCCTGCTCTTACTGGCAGGACGGGGGTGGAGGGGGAGGGAAGAGGTCAAGACGTGAAAGGAAATGCTTCTTCGGGCGTTGGGGTGGGATGTGGGAGGAGAGATGGGAGTGGAGGTTGAGGGAGTGGTTGACAGAGGTGTACGTCTGCTGGACTTGGGTGCAGGTGCATGGGCAGTGTGCTGATGTGAGATGGATGGCTGTTGGGTCTCTGTGTGTGTGCCTTTGTGTCTCTTCAGAGGTGGGGGGACAGACAGGGTGGGAGAGGACACAGGGGACGCTTGGATGGATGTTGTAGAGGTGTCTGCATGTCAGATGTGTGTGCTGCTTGGTGTGGTGATGGTGGTGATGGATGTTGATGCAGTAAATGCAGGTGTGAGTGCAGATGGGACAGTGAGGGAGGAGGAGGGGGAGACAGTGGAGGCAGTGGATGTTGTTGTGTGTGCAACTGTCTGTTGTTTGGGTGAGTGTTTGTGGCCTGAAGTGTGCTGCCTGTGTTTGTCTGTGCCACTCTTGTGTGATGGTTTGTGTGCATACTTGTCTGTAGGTGTGCATGGGATGGGCTGGGGTACGAGAGAAAGCCAGAGTCTGGAACAATCTATGTTGGGCCACCAATACACCGTAAATGCCCTCCAGGAATGAATTGCATTGCTGCATCTGGGAAGCCAGCCCCTGGATGGCATTCACAATGGTTGACTGCCCTACAGGGATAGTTCTCAGGAGGTCAATAGCCTCCTCACTGAGGGCAGCAGGGCTTACTGGGGCAGGGCCTGAGGTGCCTAGGGCAAAGGAGATGCCCACCCTCCTGGGTGAGCGGGCACGGGCAACTCGCTGAGGGGCTACTGGGAAGGCGGTGCTAGTACAGGGGGTGGTGGCTGTACCTGTAGCTGGGTGTCCGCCACCACCAGGGAGCTTCCATCGGAGGAGGTATCATAGTCAAGGTCGTCTTTCACCGCTGTGCTATTCCTCATTGGCTAACATGAGGTTCTATGGAGTTCAGTGGCCAATGGGGATCACCGTCCATTTTTTCTGTCCATAACGTCACTCGATTACTGACTTTCCACAGGACAACACCTACACTGTGTGTGCTGCGGTGACCTGTGTCTGGATCCAGCCATGGCCTGTGTGACTGGGAAAAGAGCCCCTGCCTTCACTTCGGAGGAGTTGGAGAGTTTGGTGGATGGGGTCCTACCCCAATATGAGCAGCTGTATGAGCCTCCAGACCAACAGGTGAGTACATCTTGGGCACTAGGCATGTGACAGGGTTGCATGGAGATGTATGTGGAAGTATTGTGTCATTTGGGGAGTCTTATGTCTGGTGGTAGTGTACATGGTTGGTGCTGAGTAATGTGTGCACCCATGGGGATGGAAGAGAATTGGTGGGCCATATGTGTGACAGGCTGGGTTGTATGTGTAATGGTGTACTCGTGTCTGTGTTTCCTCTGCAGGTCAGTGCCCATCAGAAGAAGGGATTGTGGTGGGCCATCGCCAAGCACATGTGAGCCCTAGGGGTCTACAGCAGGTGGAGCACCCACTGTAGGAAGAGGAGGGAAGACCTGAGACACTGGGTCCGGAAGACCGTGGAGGCCAAAAGTCCTTTCAATGATCCTTCTGGTTCGCCCATGTGCCTCATTATAACATTCTTCTGCCCTTGTCCTGGCATTCCTCACAGGGGTCAGCAGCCATGATAGGTTTGGGTAACCAGAGTCACCTGCAAATATTGAGGGACAACACTTAGCCACACACTATCCCATATGGCCAACACCATAGGCATACAATAACATGTACTAGGTAGGAACTGGGCTCACCTACTAGCCACATCCTGTGCCTCTGTAGTTGGGACATCACATTTGTGATGCTGCTATTCCTTAGGACAAAGGCATCATGCACCGACCCAGGATACTTAGCATTGACGTGGGATATGTAATGGTCCGCCAAGCACACCATCTGCACATTCATGGAGTGAAAACTCTTACGATTCCTGAACACCTATTCATTCTGGTGGGGGGTACAAATGCAATATGTGTTCCATCAATCATCCCAATTATATTGGGGATATGTCACATTGCATAAAACTCGGCATTCACAGTGGCCAAATCCTCAACCTGGGGAAAAGCAATGTAGCTGCACATGTGTTTTATCAGGGCAGACAAGACTCTTGTTAGCACGATTGAGAACATTGGCTGTGGCATTCCTGCTGCCAAGCCCACTGTCATTTGGAAAGAACCAGTTGCCAGGAAATGGAGCACTGATAGAACCTGCACAAGAGGGGGGATCCCAGTGGGATTACAGATAGCTGATATCAGGTCAGGTTCCAATTGGGCACACAGCTCTGGGATTGTGGCCCTGTCCAGTCTACAGGGGAGTATTATGTGCCTGTCCTCCAGAGTAGCCAAGTCAACCAGGGGTCTGTACACAGGGGTATGTTTCCATCTCCTATTCATCCACAGTGGTAGGTATCTAAGGGACACAAGAGTGAGTAGGCTGTCACAAACTGAACAATGGAGCCACAACAGCAGTCCACAATGTGCAAACATGTTATGGGACAGTGCAATTTATGAAGTATATGCCTCTTGATCCAGCAATTATCGATAGGCCTGTCCACCCCCCCTGAAATGGCAACCACTGTCCTGTGTGGAGGGGCAGGTGGAAGTGAGGCAATGTCACCGACGTTGTGTGCCGTGGCGGTAAGCGGTTGTGAACCACCGTGCAATTCCTCATTGGGCAATATTGGGCCCTACAGGGTACAGTGGCCAGTGGAGATCTACACAAGCGGTGACAGTATGCACTGCGGCGGACGTGATCGCCATTTTCTATCTGATTTCTCACTTGTTTCCTGACCTTCCATAGGAGAGGACATACACTGCATGTGCTGCTGTGACCTGTGTCTGGAACCTACCATGGCCCGTATGACCGGGGAAAGGGCCCCAGCCTTAACTTCTAAGGAGTTGGAGTGACTGGTGGATGGGGTCCTACCCCAGTACGGACTGCTTTATGGGCCTCCAGACCAACAGGTGAGTACACTGTGGGCACAATGCATGTGGCATAAATGCATGGAGTTGTGCATGAAGGCCTTGTGTAAGGGGGGTGGGTGGATGTCCTCTTGGGGGTGTACATGTTGTGCGCTGGGATATGTGTGTGCCAATGGTGATGAAAACGGGTATAGTGGGCCATTTGTGTGACAGGCTTGACTGTTTGTCTAATGGTGTTCTCGGGTCTGTATTGCCTCTGTGGGTCAGCGCCCATCAAAAGAAGGGAATATGGTGTGCCATCTCCAAGGAGGTGTGGACCCTGGGGGTCTATGGCAGGCGGACACCCACTGTTGGAAACGGTGGGAGGACCTGAGACGCTGGGCATGGAAGACCGCAGAGGCCTACCTGGGGATGGCCTCCCAACGAGGAAGGGGTGCCCGTCGGACCCTGACCCCCCTGATGGCCTGCATACTGGCGGTGGCCTACCCTGAGCTGGATGGGTGCTTGAGGGCATCACAGCAGCCACAAGGGGGTGAGTACAGTGGCTATCATTACAACTTACGGCTGGTGGGGTGGTATCCGAGTGGTGGTTGTGTGTCCTTGGGTGTCCCTAGGCCAGGCCAGACACTGCAGCATAGGTCCTCTGGTGGCTAAGGGTTTGAATGTTAAATGCTGCATACCTAGCTTGTTAGTATTCAATTCTGGGCAGGGCTGCGTTGGTCCCAGGTGAGCTGCAGTTGGCGGTGTGTCCCCCTCCTCATTCCTTGGTGAATAGCCATTTCACTGGTAGTGCCATGCATAGAGCGTAGGCCTGTTCCCTGTGTGTGAGGGTACTGTGTATGCCAACAGTGGTTTTGGTGCAGTCATTGACCCCTGTGAAACCTTTGTCTCTCTCCCCCCCTTTCTTGTTTCATCATCCTGTCCTTATGTGCATTAGCATCATCTGGTGGAGGAGAAGGGTCACTGGCAAAAGAGGGAGCTGCATCCCACAGGACCCTGGAGGCAGAGTCTACTGACGGTGAGGGCACCAGTGGGACGGAGGGCGAGGGCAGCTCCACGGCGGAGACTGGAAGGGATAACACAGACTCTGATACCTCCTCCGATGGGAACTCCCTGGTGGTAGCAGACACCCCTGTGACCACCCCAGCTGCAGGTACAACTGCACCGCCTTCCCAGTTCCCCTCAGCGAGTTGCCCGTGCCTGCTCACCCAGGCACCTCAGGCCCTGCCCCAGTCAGACCTGCTGCCCTAGAGTGAGGAGGCTATTGACCTCCTGAGATCCATCTCTGTATGGCATCTGCCATTGTGAATGCCATCCAGTGGCTGGCATCCCAGATGCAGCAATGCATTCCTAGAGGGCTTTCACAGTCGATTGGCGGCCCAACAGAGATCGATTTAGGCTCTGGCCTCCTCACTTATGGCAGCCATTGTCCCTGTTTCAGCTGTCCCCTCTCCAACTTCCACTTCCCAGTGCCATTCTCGTCAACCCCAACCCATCCCAAGCACACAGACATACACGCATGCACACAAGACAACACCCAAGATTGGCCCAGGCAAACACAAGCACCACACTTCATCCCACAGGCACTCACACAAACACCATTCAGTTGCAGACATGACAACATCCACTGTCTCCACTGTCTTCCCCTCCTCCTCCTCCACTTCCCACCCAGTTACGTCTACACTCACACCTGCATGTACTACATCAATATCCACTACCAGCATCATCACCACACCAAGCAGAACACACACCTCACTGGCAGACACCTCCACAACATTCATACACACCTCCCCTGTGTCCTCTACCATTGTGTCTGTCACCTCTCTTAAAGGACACAAACTTCAGCACTCAGACACCAAACAGTCATCCACCTCACAACAGCATACAGGCCATGCACCAGCACCTAAATCCAGCAGACATATGCCTCCGATGACCACTCCCTCATCCTCCACTCCCATTACTCCTCCTTCTTCCCGCCCCAACGTACCTATAAAGCTTTTCATTTCCACAATTAACCTCTTTCCTACCTCTCACCCCTGTCCTGCATATATGGACAGGGTAGCAAGGACCCAGCCCAACACCTCAACCAAACAGTCTACGGGGCCAGTGGTAGCACCACCTACTCGTGGTGGTAGAGATACCAGACCAACAATACTAAAGGGGAAGGAGGTAGCACAATCTGGGATGAAAGGGAAGAGTTCGGCATCAGCTGTGAAGAAGGGGAAGGACCCTGCACCAGCTGCGAAGAAAGGGAAGGAGCCTGCACCAGCTAGAAAGAAGGGGAAGGAGCCTGCACCAGCTGGAAAGAAGGGAATGAGCCTGCACCACCAGGCAGAGGGGGGAACAGCCCATCCAGCCCTGCCAGGAAGGGTAAGGCATCCCCAACCTATGACTAGGAGGAGAGGAGGCAATCTAGGCCAGCGGAAGCTGTTAGCAAACCCCGCCACCACCAGCAGCTGTCCCAGGGCCCACCCAGCCGTGGTTGTGCAGCCATCAGAGAGTGCAGGGGCTGACCTGGAGCCTCCCCCAACCACCACCACAGTGCAGCCATCAGAGACTGCAGGGGCTGACTGTAGGAGGCTGGCCTGGCTTATAGTGGGTACCTTGTGGTACTTACACCCTGTGCCAGGTCCAGTTATCCCTTATTAGTAGAATAGAGGTGTTTCTAGCAGTCTAGGCTGATAGAAGGTAGCTATGGCAAAGCAGCTTAGGCTGAACTAGGAAACATGCAAAGCTCCTACCATACCACTTATATCATATATCACAATATCATAAGAAAACACAATACTCAGAGTTACTAAAAATAAAGGTACTTTATTTTTATGACAATATGCCACAAGTATCTCAGTGAGTACCCTCAGTTAGAAGGTAAGTAATATACACAAGTTATATGTACACAAACCCAAAACAGGTAAGTTATATTAAGAAAAGTAATGCAAACAGTGTAGAATTACAATAGGATGCAATAGGTGAACATAGATCTAGGGGCAACACAAACCATATTCTCCAAAAGTGGAATGCGAATCCCGAATGGACCCCACACCTATGGGAGCTTGTAGAGGGTCACTGAGACTGTAAGAAAACAGTCAGGGTGTCCAAGATACCCCACCCCAAGACCCTGAAAAGTACGACTAAAGTACCCCTACTACCCTAATAGGACACAATAGTTGTGATAGGGGGATTCTGCAAGAACCACAAACACCAGAAAAGCACTGAAGACGGATTCCTGGACCTGAGGACCTGCAAGGCAAGGGGACCAAGTCCAAGAGTCGCGATAGTGTCCGGGGGGGCAGGAGCCCAGGAAACCCCGGATGAAGGTGCAAGAAGGCTGCCTCTGGGTGGAAGAAGCCAAGGATTCTGCAACAACAAAAAGGGCTAGGAACTTCTTCTTTGGATGGAAGATGTCCCACGGTGTGCTGGAGGTTGCAGAAGTGTTTCCACGCAGAAATACTGCAATCAAGCCTTGCTAGCTGCAAGGGTCGTGGTAGAGGTTTTTGGGTGCTGCTGGGGACCAGGAAAGACCCGAATATCGCCCCTTGGACGAGGAGACATAGGGGGCACTCAGCAACTCAGAGAGCCCCCACAGAAGCAGGCAGCACCCGCAGAAGTACCAGAGCAGGCACTTAGAAGATTTGTGAACCAGAGTCAACTCAGAGTCACAAAGGAGGGTCCCACGACGTCGGAGTCCAACTCAGAGGGTTGAGCACTGCAGGACGGAGTGCTGGGGACCCAGGCTAGGCTGTACACAAAGGAATCCTTGGAGAAGTGTACAGAAGCCGGAGCAGCTGCAAATCACGTAGTACACAGGTTTGCAGTCTAGCGTGGGGAGGCAAGGACTTACCTCCACCAAACTTGGACTGAAGGATCACTGGACTGTGGGGGTCACTTGGATATAGCTCTTGTGTTCCAGGGACCACGCTCGTCGAGATGAGAAGGGACCCAGAGGACTGGTGATGCAGAAGTTTGGTGCCTGGGTTAGCAGGGGGAAGACTCCGTCAACCCACAAGAGATTTCTTTGGGATTTCCAGTGCAGGGTGAAGGCAGACAGCCCTCAGAGCATGCACCACCAGGAAGCAGTCCAGAAAGCCGGCAGGATTAGGCTCTACAATGTTGCTGGTAGTCGTCTTGCTACTTTGTTGCAGTTTTGCAGGCGTCCTGGAGCAGTCAGCGGTCGACCCTTGGCAGAAGTCGAAGAGGGAAGTACAGAGGAACTCTGGTGAGCTCTTCCATTCTTTATCTGAAGAATACCCCAGAGGAGAGACCCTAAATAGCCAGGAAAGGAGGTTTGGCTACCTAAAAAGGAGGGTTGGCTACCAAGAGAGGTAAGAGCCTATCAGAGGGGGTCTCTGACGTCACCTGCTGGCACTGGCCACTCAGAGCAGTACAGTGTGCCCCCAACACCTCTGTTTCCAAGATGTCAGAGGTCAGGGACACACTGGAGGAGCACTGGGCACCACCCCTGGGAGGTGCCGGTCAGGGGAGTGGTCACTCCCCTTTCCTTTGTTCAGTTTCGCACCAGAGCAGGGCTGGGGGATCCCTGAACTGGTGTAGACTGGCTTATGCAGAGATGGGCACCATGTGTGCCCATCAAAGCATTACAAGAGGCTGGGGGAGGCTACTCCTCCCCAGCCCTTCACACCTATTTCCAATGGGAGAGGGTGTAACACCCTCTCTCAGAGGAAATCCTTTGTTCTGCCTTCCTGGGCTGGGGCTGCCCAAACCCCAGGAGGGCAGACTCCTGTCTGAGGGGTTGGAAGCAGCAGCAGCTGCAGTGGAAACCCCAGAAAGGCAGTTTGGCAGTACCCGGGTTCTGTGCTAGAGACCCGGGGGATCATGGCATTGTCCCCCAATACCAGAATGGTATTGGGGTGACAATTCCATGATCTTAGACATGTTACATGGCCATGTTCGGAGTTACCATTGTGACGCTATACATAGGTAGTGACCTAGGGATAGTGCACACGTGTAATGGTATCCCCGCACTCACAAAGTCCGGGGAAATTGCCCTGAACGATGTGGGTGCACCTTGGCTATTGCCAGGGTGCCCAAACACTAAGTAACTTGGCACCCAACCTTCACCAAGTGAGGGTTAGACATATAGGTGACTTATAAGTTACTTATGTGCAGTGAAAAATGGCTGTGAAATAACGTGGACGTTATTTCACTTAGGCTGCAGTGGCAGGCCTGTGTAAGAATTGCCTGAGCTCGCTAAGGGTAGCAAAAGAAATGCTGCAGCCCATAGGGATCTCCTGGAACCCCAATACCCTGGGTACCTAAGTACCATATACAAGGGAATTATATGGGTGTACCAGTGTGCCAATGAGAATTTGTAAATTTAGTCACTAGCCTGCAGTGACAAATTTAGAAAGCAGAGAGAGCATATCCACTGAGGTTCTGGTTAGCAAAGCCTCAGTGATACAGTTAGGCACCACACAGGGAACACATACAGGGCACATACTATGAGCACTGGGGTCCTGCCTAGCAGGATCACAGTGATACAAGGGCTAAAACAAACATACATACAGTGAAAACGGGGGTAACATGCCAGGCAAGATGGTACTTTCCTGCACTGACCAAGAGCCTCCACCAACCACCACCACAGTACAGCTATCAGGGAGTGCAGGGGCTGACTAGAAGCCTCCCACAGCCACCACCACAGTGCTGCCATCAGAGAATGCAGAGGCTGACCAGGAGCCTCCCACAACAACCACCACAGTGCAGCCATCACCGCCCACGGACGCCATGTAGTCCAGCCTACAGGGGCTACTGTGAGGCCTGCCCCCTCCAGAACCAGTGGGGAAGACACCCACTTGGAGACTGTGGCCTTGCACTCCCCAGGAGAAAGAACAGGGCATGTTGCCCCCTTGAGAACCAGTGGGCAAGTCACCCACTTGAGAGACTGTGGCCTTGTACTCCCCAGGACAAAGCACCAGGCATGTTGCCCCCTCCAGAACCAGTGGGCTTGTTCCCGGATCTGGCTGAGGTGCCACCCTTCCCCCTGAGGTGCCTGCCTATTTGACAACTGATGCCCCTGTAGTGTTCTATCCAGATTGGTGCAGGATTCGAGTAGGGCCTTGGACTGTGCCCTTTGGCCATATGGGTCCTTTGAAATATGGACTGGTCAGTGTCCCTTTTTTATACAAGTGTACATATCTGTTTCATGGCCAAATCTGATTGTTGATTTTTTTTGTTGTGTTGTACTTTTCTATTGTTTTCATAGTCCAAAGCAATATACAAAAATGCAGACCATAGGCCTTCAAGACTTGCATATCGTATATATCCGAAAGTCTGTCATAATTACACATGTTAGGATAATAAACAAATTAGGAGAATACCTACGTCCATGGCAAACAGCTATTGTTATCATAGCGTAGAAAAAGAAAATAATCATAGTACAGTAGTACAAGAATACACTGATACAGTATCCTATTATAATAAAACCATAAAGCAAGACCACAACAACTCGATGGTGTAACTCTAGTACAGTATCGTAATTCTAGCATATGGACACAATAGCATTCCAACATTCTCTCTCTGCTCTGCCCCTAACCCCAATAAGGGACAGGGACAGACATACCCTCCCAAAGCATCCCTTCACTGGGTAAGCGAGAGGGACGGGCAATATTGGGATGTTATAGGAAGATGATGAATGGTGAAGAAAAGATAACTCTGGGAGTCCTCCAGCTAGAAGGTATGAACTGAGGATAAAAAATGACATCCCAGTATATTGTAAAAAAGGATAGTAACCTGCCCTTGGAATGGGGAGAGAGAAACCTGAAAGGGAACCTGGATGTAAAAGTAGGGGACACAGAAGTGTAAAAACTCCCCAGTGAGAGTAATGCAGGTAAAGAGATCAGACATCCCTGGATGCTAGAAGAAACAAATATGAAATGGTCATAAGCGAGGAGGGGAGGTTATCCGGAGGAGTAGGAATATACAAACCAGACTAGCAAAGAGAGAAGGGTGTCACTATGATTATGTAATAAAAAAGAAAGCAAAAAAGGTTTGGGAAAGACAAGCGTGCTAGGCGGAGAAATAGGGGAGAATAGAACGGTTGAAAGGATGTGAATAAGAATGAGAAGAAAGAAGAAAGAAAAGGAGCAGAGAAAAAAGTGGAAATGCATATGAGAAAGAGATTAATAACAATAAGAGTAATGGTAGTGGCAGGGATAGTGGTAGTGACCGAGGGGGAAAGAACTACATAAAGAGAGAAAGGGGGCAGAACAGAGGCCATAGAATAGGCGAAACGATAGGGACAAGAAAAGGAGGAGATAGATAATGAAAATGAAAATGGAAAATACAGGGGAGAGGGGCAGGGGAGGGAAAGAGATAGGAACAGAGGATCAGTACAGCCTTGATAGAGTGCGTGCTTGCATTCAACGGAGGCCATTACAGGATTGGAAGGGATGGAGTTAATCAATGAATAATGGCAAGTGGTTCAGAGAAGCGGGGCTCCTTCCGGGTGGTTTTGTTGTGACCTCTCATAGGAAGAACTCAGCTCACTGATCCGGAGAGAAAGGGCGACCATGTTTGTAAAAACACATCTGCTCTATCCTGCAGGTCATGTATAAGTAGTTTGTGGGAGGCTGCCTGGTACATTGCAGTAATCCATTCTTCATGGGAAGGGGCGGCTGCCGCACGCCAATGCCTGAGGATACATAGTTTTGCTGTGGCCAGTGCGGTGTGCAAGAAACGGCATTGTGGTCGGGAGAGTTCATAGAGCCCTCCAGTGTCGTGCATTGGTAAAAGGAAAGGGGTGAGAAGAGACGGCAGGGGTAACATTTCCCTAAGGGTATTATCCACCAACCGCCAAAAAGGCTGAATGGCCGGGCAATCATGTACAATATGGGGCAAATCACAATCAGCGTGCGGGCATCTCCAGCAAGAGGCGTAAGACAGTAATCCTGCAGTACGCAGTTTTTGGGGGGTCCAATACCAATCATGTAAGGTTTTAAAAAGACAAAATTTCAAGCGGGCCTCTCGGGCTCCCCGGTCTCTAGCCTCAATTAAGTCTGCTCAATCCTCTAGGTTGTAGTCGATCTGTAGCTGTGCCTGCCACTCATTCGTGAGGGAATTAAGGAGGGGGAGTGAGAAGAGATGCTGATTTAATAATGCCTGCAGTCCAGAGACAGCCCCCTTCAATTGATCCCAGGTCTTCAGGTATTGGAGTACTGAGGAGTGTATAAGTCGCCGGGTGGGGGGTTCCCTAGACATCTCACTAGACAATGTCGGAGCTGAAGGAAACGCCATGAATAATGCTCAGGAAGATCAAATTCTTCCTTGAGCTCTCCGAACGACTTCCATTTATCTCCCGATATGAGCTGATCCACTCGCGTGAGACCTCTTAAGCGCCACTCTCTTCAAAAGATAGTATTTCCTCCAATTTGAAAACTTTTATTGCCCCATAATGGGGCTTTGTCATGCAAATGGGGGTCCACTTTTAAGGATCGATGTGCTTGCCACCATGCTTTTCGCATAGCTCCAATCATGGGATTGGTGGTTCGCTGATATACCGGACCTGCATCATAGAGCATCTGGAGGCCTGATGAGGCCTGTAAGTGTCTGTTCTACTTCCACCCAGAGTGGCGGATCCCTTACTCCAGAGAGTAAAAAGATCAATTGTGAGAGATGCAATGTGGAGGCGTAGTGTTCGACTGAGGGAAGACTCAGACCTCCAAACTCACGACGGGCTAGTAGTGTTGATCTAGGTAGCCGTGGACGTATGGACCCCCATGCGAAAGCTCGGATGTAGCGTCTATCTCTCGGAGGAGAGATAAGGGTATTTGCAAGGGGAGCATGCCCAAGACGTATAAAAATCTTGGTAAGGTCACCATTCGTACCGCCTGTACTCTGCCCCACATAGAGAGGCCTAAATGGTTCCACTCCTCAAAATCCCGTTTCATATTGCTAAGCAATGTGTCCAAATTGTCCGTCACCATTTTATCCAAACCTTTGTTAATGTCAATGTCCAGGTAACGAAGACGTGAGTGTTTCCATTTGACCTGGAGTCCCTCCACTGAAGTGCTGACTGTTACAGGAGATAATTGTAGTGCTTCACTGTTATCCCAATTTATTCGATAGCCCGAAAGATGTTCAAATTCCGTTAGAATCTCTCTAAGGGCCAGGAGGGAATTGGGCAGGTCAGTAAGAGTAAGTAGAATATAATTCGCATATAGGTAAATGACGGAACTTCCGCCTGGGACCGAAATTCCAGATATAAGGTTGGAGCTGCGAATAACTGCTGCTAAGGGGTCCACGGCCAATAGGAACAATAACGGGGATATCGGGCAGCCCTGTTGTGTCCCTCTGTGGATCGAGAAGGTGTCCAAGAGGAATCCTCCACTGTTTACCTGGGCCGTTGGGGAGTCATATAATAAGCGCACCCTCTTGAAAAAAATAGTCCCTAGGCCAAAATGTTTTAGGATTTCAAGGAGGTACCACCACTCTATTTGATCAAATGCCTTCTCGGCATCCAGTGAGAGAGCAAGGGCTTCCTCTCACGAGTCTTGCACCGTCCAGATAGCATGAAAGGGTGTTCAGAGGTGATGAGTGGCCGGCACGAAACCCACTTGTGAGTGGTGAACTAGGGAGGGAATGACCTTCTTGAGGCGAGATGCCAGTATCTCTGCCAATATCTTTATATCCCCATTGAGGAGAGATATGGGGTGGTAGCTTCCACACAGAAGAGGGTCCTTACCTGGCTTAGGTAAGACTGTGAGGGAGGCTTTGTTGGAGGGAGGGTGTAAGGAACCCGTCTGGTCAGCCCCTTGAAATGCCTCATAAAAGGCATCTACAGTGTCAGTTCCCGTCCATTTATAAAATTCGGACGTGAACCCATCCTCCCCAGGTGCCCTATGGTATGGTAAATTGGCTATCGCCTGCTGGATCTCCTCCTTGCTGATGTCGCCCTCTAGGAGCACTCTGCCTTCAGCCGAGAGGCAGGGTATGTTTGCTCTCCCAAGGAAGGTGTCCAAGCGATTAGTGTCCTCGTGCGTTTCTGGGGTACAAAGGGCTTGGTAATAATGGCCGAATTCATTCACAATTGCCTGAGGATGCATAATAAACGTGTCATCATGATTACATATTGCTGGTATGGCCAGTGCTGACTCCCTTTGATGGAGTTGGGGGGCCAGTAGGCAACCTGCCTTCTTCCCGTGTTCATAGTGGCGAACTTTTATCCCTTGTAAAGCATATTCTGCCTGCGGGGTATAAAGGGAGTTGAGCTCCATTTTGGCTCGTTCTTGGCGGCGACGACTGGATGGGGTGGGCGTTCAGGTGTACTCCCGGGTGGCCTGGACAATACAATCTTCTAGTTTGCTCTGTTGGTCCCTCCTTTGAGCATTGGAAATAGCTGCATCTCTCATGAGCTGTTCTCTAATCGTTGCCTTCGCCACCGCCCAGAGAAGCTGGGGCGAGGAAACCAAGCCCTTATTATCCTGAAAGCATGTGACTACATGTGATTTAAGTTGTTCCTTTCCCGTCGGGATTCGGTATCTGGGATTTGAAAGGCGCCAGGGCTTATGGCCGGGTGAGACCAACCCAAGCTCTAGGGTTAATAAAACCGGGGAATGATCAGACAGTGCGGCCGGAAGAATTTCCGACATTCGGATCGACTGCAATATCCGATGATTAATCAAAAAATAGTCTAGCCGTGATTGAGTCCTGTGGACCGAGGAAACAAAAGTGTATTCTCAGTCGGAGGGGTGGGAAAGGCACCAGTAATCCAGCAGACCATGGTCCGATAGGACGTCATGTAGGAGGGCCCGGTCTGCGTTATTGCCCGCATCAAGACCACTTGAGCAATCCAGGATGGCGTCCTGCACAATGTTCCAATCCCCTCCTAGTATATATTGGGAGGCGCCAATCTGTGTTAATAGACGATTGAGAGAGAGGAAGAAGGAGCGTTTGGAGCCCATGGGAGCATATATGGAACCTATGCAAATTGTAGAAGAGCCTATGGTGAGCTTGGCGAGGACGTAGTGCCCTTCCGGGTCGCACCATGTCTTAAGAAGCCGGAACTGTAAGGAATGACAAACAAATATCACCACTCCGCACCTCCTCCCTGAGCCCTGCGTTCCACTGTGTACGGATGGTGTTCCGCTGAAAAGCACCCTGCCCACCAAGTGTTTCCGACTCCGATGGGGAGAGGTGTGTTTCCTGTAGTAAGGCAATGTCGGTCTGTTTGGAGGGGAGATAAGATAGGACCTTCTGACGCTTGATGTAGTGGGTAATGCCGTGTACATTCCAAGACATAACCGTGAGTGGGGTCATCAACCCCATTAGTGGGCGTAGTGGGAGCCTAGTCAAAGGAAAGCGGATTGTTGATTTTATTGTTGGACTGGTTACAATCACTTTCATCAATTCCTGTTGTCCTTGCATTATTACGCAGATGTTCGGGGTCTAATTGTTTTTGTAATGCAACTGGTTGTGTGTTTGGTGTTTTATGTGTCAGGTGTGTGTTGTGCGTGTGTGTGTGTCAGTCTTGTTTTCCTCCCACACTCCCTTGAGTGCTAGGCAGCTGTACTCACTGGCACCCAACTCACTGGCATTGTCTTTTTCGGCGTTAGTGTTCCAGGTGGAGAATAACGTAGAAGATCATCGGGAAGACTTGCAGTTCGGGTTCCATGGCGGTGTGGTTCTTCCCTGTGTCTCCAATGGTGAGTCCTTTGACTTTTGTGCTCTGTTTCCACCAGGCTTTTGATGGCGTTGGTACCACCCCAGAAAAGGTGGCAGATTGCATAGTGAAAATGCGGCGGGCAGTACTTTGTCTTCTGCCTGGTTGTAGGTGGCTACCGCCCTGGTAACTGTTGTTTCTGTCCTGGTGGTAGGTGTGGTACATTGGCTATCTATCGGCGATATCACCACCTGATGGCGGTATTTCTGCCACTTTATCACTCACCGCCAGGGTCGTAATGAGGGCCTACATCTCCCCCTTGTTAAATAAAAAATACAATAATTTACAAATATACATATATATATATTATTTCAATATAGCACCAGTGTTGAGGTGAATATTGCTGCACCTTCATCCTTAGTTACATTCCTGATTGGAAACACTATTGGTCCTCAGGTCTTGAGGATCAACCCCATAAGCCTTAAATAACCATAGGTTTTAAACATTCAGAGAAGACCCGGCACATCAAAGTGTTAATTAGTACCTAAAACCTTTTTGCCCCATCAAGTTTTATTTGAGATCACACAGTTCCACAATCCAATTAATGGAATTACTATTTTTTACTTTTTATTAATTAACACGTTGGCTATGGACCATGTAATTGTAATTGGATCAATAACTAATCAAATGTAAAAAATAGTAATTCCATTAATTGGATTGTGGAACTGTGTGATCTCAAATAAAACTTGAAGAGATGGGTCAAAAAGGTTTTGGATACTAATTAACACTTTGATGTGCCGGGTCTTCTCTGAATACATATATATATATATATATATATATATATATATATATGTATGTATATATATATATATATGTATGTATATATATATATATATATATATAAATCTATATATCACAACTCCTCTATAAGTGGCTGTGGAGTTCTGACCAAATGCGCAGATCGTGTCCTCTGAGGCTGTAAAGAGAGAAGAGAATTATCCATGACTGGCACCGGTGATGTAGGAACAGATGCAGTCAAGGGGCTCTCTAGAGTCTCAATTGAACCAGTCTCAACTCTGACATCAGGAACTGGTGAATGATGAGGCAGATGCCTGAAAGGCAAAGAATCTTGTGTAATGTACATTCCAGGATGGTGAGCAGTTACCATGTGTCCCTTGCTGGACACAACTTCGAAAGGTTCAGCATCAAAGGGAGCATCAGATTGTGTTTGCTCTGAAGTTGATCTCCTTCATTGAAAACAATGTTCTTGGCACATCGGCCAAAGAGGTGTGCTGTTCTGATGCTTCACATTGAAATGATCAATAAAGTCTCTGAATTCTTGACTGTTGAAAGATGGGCCATTGTCAGATGGCAGAACTGAAGGAACACCCCATAATGCATAAACACCATCTAACCTGTCGATTACTTTTTCTTGAGTAATAGATGACAGATCTAATAGTGGAAAATTTGAATATTCATCAATAATCACCTTCAAGTGATGTCCATTGTCAAGAGGACCAAAGAAATCAACAGCAATTCTCTCCCATACATGTTTTGGTAAATCCAACATGTTCAAGGTGTGTTGAGTGATTGTGGGAGATAAGCAATTGTGCAAATGAAAGGGTTTCAACTCTTTTTCAAGATGAGGAAACCAAGCTTAGACTTGAAGAGCTTGTTTAGTGGCAACAATTCCATAATTCCACAATGTCCTTCATGGGCCACTTCTATTACTTGTTGTCGCAGATAATACCTTCTTGAGTAAGGGACAGGTAGTCTTTCACATTTTTGAACTTCTGATATTCACCGTCACTTGTGAGAGGTTGAGTGTGCTGTTTCCAGGATTGATGTGCAATAATGTCTTTTAGCATCAACATGTCACAATCTTTACTAATTGCAGTAATAATTTCTTCTAAAGAAATAGCGTCAGGAGTATTGGACTTCACAATGAAGTTAATGTAGGCTTCAGCAGCTTTGAAAGGGGTACTATGCCACTGCACTGGCACCCGTGAAAAGTAGTCAGCAGGGTTGAGATCTTTCCCTGGTTGGTGCACAAGAGTGTAGTTATTCCTGTAGGTGCAAAGCCCAACGTTCATTTCTAGAAGGCATCTTGGCTTTTGGATTCCCAAAAATAGGGTAAGCAATACTTGATGATCAGTTACAAGAGAGAAAGGTTTTCCATTTAGGAGTATGTGGAAATGTTCACAATCCCACACTACTGCTAAACATTCTTTCTCGGGTTGTGAATAGGCACATTCAGTTTGTGACAAACTTCTGCTTTCACATGCTTCTAACTGTTTTCAAGCATTTGGATGTCAATTGAATTGGGCAAAGATTGCACCCAACCTGACCAGGCTTGCATCAGCAAAAAACATTTTTATGAAGTTTTGGATCAAAGTTGGCCATTTCAGTGGCATTCTCAATTGCATGCTTGATTTTCTTAAAACTTTGTTCACATTCGTGTGACCAATTGAAATAAAGAATGTATGTTTGTCAAGTCTCTTAAGGAAGCACTTACTGTGGCAGTCACATATGTATCTGGAACAGTAACAGGCTATGCCAAGGAATACACCGTAACATGGTAACATCTTGTGGGAGTTGATGGCTGACAAAGCTTGTAGTTTAGCTTCATCTGATGTCATACCCCCCATTAGAAATGATGTGTTGAAAGAAATCAGACTCTGGACAACCACACAGCCTTCAAAATTGCCATCCGCAGACACCACCAACTCATCCGAGCCATCAAAAGAACCGCCTTCAAAGACCGAATCAACAACAATGCACACAGCCACAAGGAGCTCTTCAACATCGTGAAGGAACTCTCCAACCCCTGCTCCAATGCCAATGCCAACCTGCTATCCCAAGACCTCTGCGACTCCCTAGCCTACTACTTCCTCCGTAAGATTACAGACATCCACGACAGCTTCAGCACCCAGACCCCTCCGGCAACCACCAACACAACAGATTCACTTCCGACCAATCTCCTGCTCTCCTGGACCCCAGTCAACGACAATGACACCATCAAAATCATGAACACCGTCCATCCCGGCACTCCATCTGACCCCTGCCTTCACCACATCCTCAACAAAGCAAGCTCTGTCATCGCACCCCAACTACGGAAGATCATCAACAGCTCCTTCGAGTCTGCCATCGTCCTGGAGAGCTGGAAACACGCTGAGATCAACACCCTCCTCAAAAAACCCAAGGCGGACCCAAAGGTTCTGAAGGACGTCGGGCCTATCTCCCTGCTCCCCTTCCCGGCAAAGGTAATTGAGAAGGCCATCAACAGACAACTAACGCGCTTCCTAGAGGAGAACCGCACCCTGGACCCTTCCCAATCTGGAATCCACAGCAACCACAGCACCGAAACCACCCTCATCGCCGTCACTGATGACATCAGAACCATACTTGACAGTGGCAAAACCGCGGCCCTCATCAAGGGATAACTCCTGGTGGCCTGCCACTCTCAGAACCGGTCTGACTCCCACCGACCACGCACCCAACCTAGGATTCATCCTGGATTCGTCCCTATCCATGACCCAGCAAGTCAACGCCATCTCCTCCTCCTGCTTCAGCATCCTCTGCATGCTCTGAAAGATCTACAAATGGATACCCACCAAAACCATAAGAACAGTCACGTAAGCCCTCGTAAGCAGCAAACTGGACGGCGGCAATGCCCTCTACGCAGGAACCACGCCCAAGCTCCAGAAGAGGCTGCAACGCATCCAAAACACCTCTGCACGCCTCATCCTGGACATCCCCTGCCACATCACAGACCACCTGAAACGCCTGCACTGGCTCCCAGTCAACAAGAGAATCACCTTCAAACTCCTCACCCCCGCTCACAAAGCACTGCACAACACCGGACCAGAATACCTTAACAGACAACTCTCCTTCTACACCCCGACCTGGCATCTCCGCTCCGCCGACCTCGCAACTGTCTCTCGTGTCCCAGAACTACAACTGGCGGTAGATAATTATCACACCTCACCGCCAAAACGTGGAACACTATTCCCACCCACCTGCACCAGACCAAAGACCTCCTCACCTTCAGGAAACTTCTCAAGACCTGGCTGTTCGAGCAGTAGCAGCACCTCCTCTCTCCCCTCCCCCCGAAGCGCCTTGAGACTCTCACGGGTGAGTAGTGCACTTTACAAATCCCCTGATTGATTGAGTGATGTTTTGTGAAATTCACATTTCTTAGCATTCAGAGATAAACCTTCATCAGCAAGTTAATTAAACACATTCAACACACTTTGTAACAGCTTTATCATGTTCCTTTAGGTTAGCTCTGAAAACCAACATCACTGTAATTTAAAACATTAATGGCAGGTTGTATTATACATTGAATGACATCTAGAGAAAGTTCTTCAACTGATAACACACTGAAACTTAAGTGTTATATCTGAACAAACCAATATGGGTAGAAAGGGTGGTAATGTACCTGCAATTTTCTTTGAGTTCCAATTGATGATGTCCTTTATTCAGATGAAGGCGAGAGAAAACTTTGGCACAATTTAGCTGTGTGATCATGTCAGCAATGTGTGGACCGGGATGTTGTTGGCATAACTCATAGTAACACAGATGCGTACAGCTTTTTCATGTCTTTTCTGGGTGCTACCCTGTTTGGGTGAAACCCATGTAGTTTGACCATTAGATTGGTCAATAATATCATGCTTTAGTAATATCTCAAGCTCTCTCTCAACAGCTTCTTGTAGATGAAATACAAGTTGTCTATGTCTTTGAGCAACAGGATGAACGCCCTACTTGATTTGCAGTTTCACTTTCATGGTCTGAAGCTTTCACAGTCCCTGAAACAACAGGAACTGACTTACTATTTCATGATGATCATTTATGTTGTATTTCACAGATATCGGTCCCATATCAGGGGCACTACTGAAACTGAGTAAACAGGCACTTGACACAGTACCTTGAAGTACATGAATGGGTGCTTGTCCTTTTGTCTTTTTATCGCTCATGGTTGCTACAAATGAACTTTGACTCTTTAATGGGGTTGATGCAGCTCAGGTATAGAATTTAGGGCCAGATGTATCATACAACCTATTTGCGATTCTCAAACAGCGATTTTTAAGAAATTGCTATTTCAGAAATGCAAAAAGGTATGTATGATTTTTGCGATTCGGTAATAGCGATTTCTTAAAAATCGCAAATGCTATATCTGTGAATTTTTTTGCATTTCCAAAATTGCGATTTCTTAACCAGAATTCGCAATTTTGGTAATGCAAAACACCAGGGTGCTGAGGGCCTAAGGCCCCCTCTGCTGCACCCCCAATTTGTTTGGGGGGACATGTAAGGTGCACACATGCCAAAAGGGCATGTGTGCTTTACATGTACATTTTAAAAATGCATTTTAAATGCTATTTTAAATTTTGCACATGGTTACCACCAGGTTCAACCTGGTGGTAAATAGCGATTCCTAAATGCCCAAATCGCATTTAGGAATGGCTTCATACATGTGCTAAGAAATCGCAAATAAGGAATCCTTATTTGCGATTTCTTATTTAGAGAGTCGCAATTTGCGACTCTCTAAACAGGGTCGCAATTTTAAGGAATTGCTATTTTAGCGATTCCTTAAAATTGCATTCAGAATGTCTTTCATACATTCTGAACTGGCTTTTTGCATTCGCAAACGGGCATTCGCACCGTTTGCGAATGCAAAAAACCTTGATACATCTGGCCCTTAGTCTTCCACGGTGTGAGACAGAGCAATGGAGACAGTTCATTGTATTTCTCCTCAGGCCTAATATTTAATAATGCACCACTATCAATAATAAAAGGTATGTAGCAACCATTTAGCATTAGTGTAATCGGACAATGTTTGAATAACTTCTGTGATTTTACTTGGCGAGTTTACTTTCACTCAAATTCTTTTTTTGCATGGGGTCAGTCAGACATGCTCACTTTTTCCTGCGGTAACCAGGGAGATGGCACATCCACCTTCCTCACTGTCACTTGACAACGAAACTTAAGAACTCTTGGACTAAGATTTAGATGATGATCAATTCCATTTAGTGTCGATTTGCCTCCGATGATGTTGCTACTTGGCCTTGTGGGTGTGCATAGAACATCACTTCTGGAACGTTTGAGCATCCATTTTGTTTTCTTGTTGTGACACACTTAGCTTTTCCTTCACCTTGCAAACCATTAAAAAATGGTTGTCCTTTCCACATCCTTTGCATACTGCATATTGCATCCAATGGTGGGACATTTACCTTAATGTGGAAACAAAAATAAACATCTAAAGCACTGTTTCTTTTTCTTTAGAAACATCACTTTGTGTCCTTTAGTTTTGGGTTTCTGCTAACTTTTCATGTCCATGACTGACTAATTTTGGGCACCTCCAGCCTCCATATCAGTGACTTGTTGATCAGCACATTCCTCAGCTCTGGCCTTCATGAGAACTAGACAAAGGGTTTCTCTCAGCATTCATCATCTGAATGAATGTAACAGACATCAGTTAATAATTCTGAGACATATGGCTTCTTCATTGAATTTATTGAATGTACACCTTTTGACGAGCATATCAAGTTTCTCATCAAATTCGTCAGTTTCACCAACTTTGTCCTTCCTGACTGAAAACATATTTCATAATCGACATTTGGCATTGGATTGAACTTGAGATTTAATACTTCATTGATTTGATGGTATGTGACTTCTTCAGTTTGCTGCAGTTTCTAGATTAACTCTTACTTCACCAGCTGACCCAGCCATGCTTTCCAACTCCAGACCTATCTCCCTCCTACCACACCCTATAAAGAGAAACTAATCAACCAGTGCCTCACGACCACCTCAACAACTACCTGCTCCTTGCCACCACACAGTCCAGATTCAGGCCCCAAATCTGTACAGAAACAGCACTCATCACTGCCACAGGCAACATCCGCATGATCCTTGACAGAGGACACTCAGCAGCCCTCATTCTCCTGCACCTCTTAGCAGCATTTGACAGTATCACATCCCACTCTCCATGATTGCACAAGATTGACATCCAAGGACATGCTAGCCACTAGATCTGCTCCTTTTCAAAGGATAGGACAAGCTGTGAGTCTGGCACCTTTATCTTTGGAAGCCTGCAAACTCATCTGCGGGGTGCCTTAAGGTTCACCACTCAGCCCCACCCTCTTCAATGTATACTTGGTCCCTCTGTTCAATGCCATCTGTGTAAAAAACATTAAAATCCTCTCCACTGCTGTTGATATACAACTCATATTCTTTCTCTCAGGTAAGACCCCAAACACAAGAAAAAGGTTCACCATCTGCATGCCCGAAGTTGTTAACTGGATGAATGTCAACTGTCTCAAGCTCAACAGACAAGACAGTAGTGATCTTCAGCAAGAAACCTCACTTTGGGACTCCAAATGGGGGCCGGCCGAACTTGGGCCCACACCCAGCACCCGTGCCAGAAACCTCACAATAATCAGAGACAGCAATTAGGGCAGCATGTGTCAATTCTATCACTGCATCATGTTTCCACACCCTGAAGATGCTGAGAATGTGATGCCATGAAGATCGGCGGCACCTCAATTACGGGCTACGGTCAGATAGGCGGTCCGCGTCTCGGATGGCCGTTTCTGCCGCGGTCCGCTTTTTGGCTAAACTTTCCTTTGGGCAATGTTTACTCTGCCCTCGCTCTTTACCCTCTTAAGTTGCTTACCTATTCTTGCTGTTTTCCACTTTTCTTCTTTTTTTTCCTTTTTTCCTTTTCCCTGCCTTAGCCATGTTTCTTCTTCCCAAGAGTCTGTGGTCCTTTGCCTGCATGCTTTGCTCACTACCTTTCTATAATATGGCTATTTTTCCATTCATCTGAATGTGGTCTTTCCCAATCTAAGATGGTGTCTTCAATACTTCCAGCATGTCACTTCCTGCATGTCACTTCCTGTTTGTCAGTATGTAAGCACAGTTGGTCTTCTGTTCCTTGTGTTGCAAACACTTCCTTCGTGGTTGTGCTCCTTGTTCCTGTATCCTGCGATTTTGTATTTCTTCTGATCCTTTTCCGCCTGCGGATTGTTCCAATTCTTTTTTGAGTTTTGGTTCTTCTTTTTCAGAAGTCCTTGATTCTGGGGTGTTTGCCACATTGGCTTTTTTCCTCTGGGACTCCTTCTGGAAGGTACAGCCTGATTGGTGCTTTATTATCAGCAGAACCGTGGCTACTGGAAAGGGTCACCCCTACCTTGGTCAATCCAGAACAAGCAAGAAACCAAGTGGTGTCTAGAGACTGGCTGATTGTAGCGGTAAGAAGCATTCAAGTCGTGACAGATTGCAATGCCCAAAATTTCTGCGTTGCCCTGGAGCCATGGATGGTCCTCCAGAAGATGTCATAGAAACTGAACAGTCGATGCTTCATACCGTACAGCAACAGGTACAAGAATTACCACAACTACGTATGGAAAATACTGCTCTAAGGCAGGCCCTGGTGTCAAAGCCCAGCTCACCTGAGTTCTTGTTCAGTTCTGATGGAGGTTGAAGACAATCCGACCCCACCCTGAAACTGCTTGTTCCAGCACACTAGTTTTTAACACAGTGCACTAAGAACAGAAGCTCAAGGGTAGGGGGGAAGTGGATAAAATAAAAAAGAGAGACAACACCGTTCTTGCGTTTCCACTGTTGAAGTGCTGCACAAATCTGCGGCCCTTTCTGACTTCTGTAGAAACTGGTGCCTAATGAAACATAAACAAAGAACAGATAAGTGCAACCTATTCCTAAATGGGTTCCTGACTATCCCTTTATTTATTAGAAATTCTCTTCTAAAAGTACCTCTTGGATCCTGGTCTCGAGTTTCCAGGTTTGGAATGTGTTACTGCTCTGGGATGTGCTTTCTATTACTGTAAAGCTTCTAAAACATTAAACAAATACCGTTATCAGAATTACCAATATCAAACATTCATCTTAATATAACTAAAGCCTAAATTCCCAATAGCAGACTCACTTTTCCCATATCTCCAGAATCTTTTGGAAAACAAATACTGTACTTTTACATCAAAATACAGCATGTAATTTGTGCAAGTCCTTGATTTACTGTTTGCCTTACTGTTAATGGTTTCCACTGTTCGATTCTTAAAAGTTCCATAAAAAAAAACAATGTTTGTTTCACAAACCTCCGCAAGGTATTCTTGCAACAAAGAGCCTGAATCACAATGTTCGTGGAAGGTATCTTGCTTCAAACCGTCCACACACGAATCCAGAAATTGTTGTCAAAGTTCCTTCAGGTAATAAAAAGTTTTGCACTTACTTGTTGCTGGCAAGAGATACTGATCAGTCTAACCTTGTCTTCTTTCTCTTTTGCAGGTTGTTTGTAGGAGAGAGGCTGAGGCAAGGAGGAACCGGAAACCAGAAGAAGGAAGAGCCAGCAGCTGCGCCCATTGAAGCCAATGAAAGTCTGTAGAGAGCAGGAGTGCCAGCGCCAAGGGATCTGTACTCAGGTAAGCGGGAGGTAGACGAGCACAAGCACTGGGTGAGGCTCGGGGGCTGCCTTTTATAGACAGGGCTGGGTGTGGTTCGAAGAGCTGGGTGTGGTTTGAAGGGCTGGGTGTGGTCCTCACATGCTGCACATGTTCTTGAAAGGTGAGCAGAGCTGGGTGTGGTTTGAAGGGCTGGGTGTGGTCCTCACATGCTGCACATGTTCTTGAAAGGTGTGCAGAGTTTCAGTTATTATGCAAATGAGTTGAATTAACACATGGCCTAGGGAGGAGTGTTTTAAAGAAGCCTTGGTAAAAGCAAGGCCCAATGTGTAAACAAAACAGCACATTAAACAACATACACAGAAGCCTAAGGGGGGGGAAGGTGAGATAACAAGAAAGGGTTTGAATAGTAAGTTTAAAAGGGAGCTATTACAGAACCCACTAGTGCAGTGAGAGGGGACATGCTCTTTGCTGTGCACAAACCCTAACAGTTGCCCCCCTCAAAGGCCCTCCTACAGGACGGGGTTTTCCTGGGTTTTTTAAATAAAACCGTCTAATCAGCTGTGGGGCATGTACATATGATGCTGGTTCCCATGAATTCTCAGATTCATCATATCCTTTCCATTCTACTAAATAAAACAGACGTCCACTAATTCTTTTTGAGTCTTTTATGCTTTTCACTTCATATTCTAGATTTCCCTTAATTGGTATGGGTGGAGGTGGTGGTTCAGGTCGGGTTTTTGGGTTGTACGGCTTAAGCAAGGACACATGGAATGTAGTATGTACTGGATATTCTTTTGGTAAATCTAATTTTACTGTTACCGGGTTTACTATGGCAGTTATACTAAAGGGTCCAATGAAACTTGGTTGCAGCTTTCGGGATCCCTCTATGTTTAGGTTCTTTGTGGAGAGCCATACCTTGTCACCAATTTTATACATTGGGGCCTCAGATCTGTGTTTGTCTGCTTGTCTTTTCATGCTTTCCTTGTACTTTAATAAATGTTTCCTGGCTTTGTCTTGTATGTCACCTAACCTCGTTAGTCTATCCGTTACTGTAGGCAACAGGGACTCTTCTAACAAAATGGGTATAGCTCTTGGATGATACCCCTGCAAGAAATAGAATGGTGAGCAAAGTAGAGCTGAATGCTCAGTATTATTATAAACAAACTCCGCTACAGGGAGAGCTTCCACCCATTCACTAGAATAATCAGCCAATAAACAACGTAGCGTTTGAAGTAAGGTTTGGTTCAGTCGTTCAGTCTGTCCATCTGTCTCTGGGTGGAAAGCAGTGGATAATGCCACATCTATTTTCAGTTTTTCACATCATTTTTTCCAAAATCTAGAGTTGAACTGGCTCCCTCGATCTGACACCACTTTGCTTGGCAAACCATGTAAACGCACAATTTCCCTTATAAAAATATCGGCAAATTCTGCCGCCGTGGGTAATTTCCGTAATGGTACAAAATGTGCCATTTTAGATAAAAAATCCACTATAACCAACACTGTTGTGAAGGATTTTACAGGTGGTAAGCCTACAATAAAGTCTACGCTCACAGTGTGCCAAGGTTGCTTGGGTATTGGCATTGGTATTAACAAGCCGTCAGGGGCCTTATGAGAAGATTTATGTCTTGCACAAATTGGACAGGTAGTGACAAATTGCTTAATGTCCTTTCTTATAGTGTCCCACCAAAAGTGTTTTTGCACATTTTCCAGGGTTTTTACCCAACCAGGGTGACCTGCCAACGGTGAGGCGTGATGCCAAATTATCACCTGTGTTTGTAATTCAGAGGTGGGCACTAACAGCATGTTGTCGTGAGACAATAAACCTCGTTGTATTGTGTTATGGGAATCCTTTACCCAATCCTGAGGTGCTATTTGCATGTGTGCATTATATAGATCTGTGATGAAATCCTTCTGTTGTACTGGTGCCAAAAACTTTTGGGGAGGAATAATGGGTTCTCCTATTTTATCTTGTTTCATGTCTGAGGTATGTCCGTATCTAGATAACACATCAGATTGAATTTGTTGTGCACCTGGTCTATAGGTTATAACAAAGTCAAATGTGCTAAAAAAATTTAACCAGCGCATCTGACGTGGTGTTAGTGCTTTAAGTGATCCAAAAAACTGTAGGTTCTTATGGTCAGAAAAGATTGTAACTGGGTACTTGGCTCCCATTAAATGATGCCTCCATTCTGAAAAGGCTACTTTGATAGCTAGTAGTTCCCTTTCAGCCACAGTGTAATTTTGTTCAGCTGGTAATAACTTTTTGGAATAGAAGGCTATAGGATGTAACTGGCCATCTACTATATCTCGTTGAGAGAGAACTCCTCCTAAAGCTACTTGTGAAGCATCCGCTTCAACAAAAAAGGGCAAGTCAGGATCAGGATGTTTCAGAATTGGGGCTGAAGTGAACTTTTGTTTTAGGAGTTGAAAGGCGTGTGCCGCCTCATCAGTCCAAAGAAATCGTTGCCCTTTCCGCAACAAGGTAGTTATTGGGGCCGCAATGTCTGCAAAATGTGCAATAAACCTCCTATAAAAATTGGCGAAACCCAGAAATTTCTGAATATCTTTTACAGAGGATGGTTCTGGCCAATCAGCAATAGCACTGATTTTCTTTACATCCATAGTTATTCCTTGAGGTGACAGGCAGTATCCTAAAAAGTCCACCTTGCTGACATTAAAAGTACACTTTTCTAACTTAGCAAAAAGATGATTTTCTTTTAACTTTGATAATACTGCACGAACATGTTGGGTATGTTCTTCTGAGTTCTTAGAGTAAATGAGGATGTCGTCTATGTATACTATGACACAAACGTCCAGGAATTCGTGTAGGACCTCATTTATAAAGAACTGAAAGGCCGCAGGGGCATTACATAACCCAAAGGGCATTACTGTGTACTCAAATAAACCAAACTTTGTCTTGAAAGCTGTCTTCCACTCATCCCCCTCTTTTACTCAGACCAGGTGGTAAGCTCCCCGCAGATCTAGTTTAGTGTATACAGTAGAATGTCTTAATTGATCCAACAACACAGGTATTAGAGGAAGAGGATATTTATTCTTTATTGTAGCCTTATTTAGTCCTCTATAATCGATACACGCGCGCAGGGATTTATCCGGCTTCGGGATAAAAAAGAGTGGAGATGATACCGGAGATGTGGAATGACGGATGAACCCAGACTGTAGTAGGTCATCTAGGTAGGTTCTTAAGTATTTGGTTTCTTCGTCAGTCAAAGCATATACTCTGTTATTAGGTAAAGGGGCCCCTGGGATAAGATCTATACGGCAGTCATAAGACCGATGTGGGGGCAGCACACTAGCCTTTACTGGATCAAAGACGTCTTTAAAGTCAGAATATTCAGGAGGGAGACTTGGTTCATCTTGTGTAACACTAGCACAGTGTAATACTGTGCTCTGTTCTGTACCTGCTTCTTGATAGCAATTGGTTCTACAGAAAGAGGAATCCAAAGTAACAGTTCTATTCACCCAGTCAATTTTTGGGTTATGAGTTGTTAACCAGGGTACCCCGAGAATCAAACCAAAATTAGGAGTATCTATCAGATCAAAGCTAATCACCTCTGTGTGCCCGTTCTGACAGACCATAACAAGTGGACTTGTTTGTTTTGTGATTAATCCAGAGGTCAATTCTGACCCATCCACTGCACATACTGCTTCTGGACAAGGCTTTAGGCACATAGGAAGTCCTAAGTTTTCAGCTAACTTATTATCCACAAAATTTCCTGTCGCGCCTGAGTCCAGTAGGACAGGGAGAGAATGCCTCACTTGGGTAGTAACAATTAAAACGACCTGAATTATGAAATGTCTAGGTATGTGCGGTACCATGAAGGCTGCAGCATTAGAGGTTTGATTAAGATGTTTTCTCGAACAAGTAACCTCTCCCCTTGTCGAGCTTAATCGTTTCCCGATTCAGTTGAGGAGGTGGAGGAAACAGCACCCTTTTGTGGAGTTTTAGGCTTTACTGGACATTCTCTGGCAAAGTGACCTGCCCTGCCGCAATATAAACATAATTGAAGTTTTCTCCTTCTTTCTTTTTCCTCTGATGTGAGTGGACCTCTGAGTGTCCCTATTTGCATAGGCTCAGGTTCATGGAGTTTATTATCTGTGTCTTTCTTCTCGTGTTTAATAAAAGTTAACCGTGATTCCAGTTTGTATTTATCACCCTTTCTTTCTCCTAGTCTATATTCTAATTTCACAACTAAATCTACAATGTCCGAATAGTCTTCTGGCAAATCAACGATATGAGCCAGCGCGTCTTTTAACTCGTCTCTCAAACCTTTATAAAAAAGGGAGACACGCTTTCCTTCTGGCCACTGTGTCTCGGTGAGTAAACGATTAAAACTAGTGAGATAGGTCAATAAATCCTTGTTACCTTGTTTAAGATTTAAAAGCTCATTATCACTTGCCTGCATGAAAGTGTGTTTTGCAAAAAGGCTGGTCATGGTACGTTTAAATTGATTCCAATTATGGAGGATGGGATCATCTCTATCCACGAAAGGAATTGACCAATTGG
Source organism: Pleurodeles waltl (assembly GCF_031143425.1). Lineage (NCBI taxonomy): Eukaryota > Metazoa > Chordata > Amphibia > Caudata > Salamandridae > Pleurodeles > Pleurodeles waltl. The sequence goes on along the minus strand of NC_090448.1, from coordinate 464,056,684 downwards.
CTGCTGTGCCACCCAAATAAGACAAGACGAATGCCACTTTCGTAGCATCAGTAGGGAACTGTTGTGGCTTACAAACGAAGTGTAATTGACATTGATGGATAAAAACATGGAATTTGTTACTATCTCCATGAAAACGTTCAGGTGCTGCTAAGGGCACAGCATTAGGAACATTAACAGTAACCTCAACTAGGGGAGGCAAAGTTGTATGTTTTGATGGCGCCCCTGTCTCTGAGGTGGTTTTAAACAAAGGCGTAAAAGCTGTGTTCCACTGAGATCTCCTAAATTTATACCTGCTTAAATCCTGTTTTAAATAGGTATTCTCCATCTTTAATCTCTCTATTTCCTCTTGCATATGTTGTAAGATGCCAGACACTGATTCATTATGAGCCAAGTCCTCATTTAGGGCCTGCGCCATATCCGTGACGTCAATGCCCTCTATTTCTTCCCCGGTATTCATCGTCCACCAGAACTGAAATTTTTTAAGGCTTGTGCTTCTGTCAAAGCCCAGCTCACCTGAGTTCTTGTTCAGTTCTGATGGAGGTTGAAGACAATCCGACCCCACCCTGAAACTGCTTGTTCCAGCACACTAGTTTTTAACACAGTGCACTAAGAACAGAAGCTCAAGGGTAGGGGGGAAGTGGATAAAATAAAAAAGAGAGACAACACCGTTCTTGCGTTTCCACTGTTGAAGTGCTGCACAAATCTGCGGCCCTTTCTGACTTCTGTAGAAACTGATGCCTAATGAAACATAAACAAAGAACAGATAAGTGCAACCTATTCCTAAATGGGTTCCTGACTATCCCTTTATTTATTAGAAATTCTCTTCTAAAAGTACCTCTTGGATCCTGGTCTCGAGTTTCCAGGTTTGGAATGTGTTACTGCTCTGGGATGTGCTTTCTATTACTGTAAAGCTTCTAAAACATTAAACAAATACCGTTATCAGAATTACCAATATCAAACATTCATCTTAATATAACTAAAGCCTAAATTCCCAATAGCAGACTCACTTTTCCCATATCTCCAGAATCTTTTGGAAAACAAATACTGTACTTTTACATCAAAATACAGCATGTAATTTGTGCAAGTCCTTGATTTACTGTTTGCCTTACTGTTAATGGTTTCCACTGTTCGATTCTTAAAAGTTCCATAAAAAAAAAAACAATGTTTGTTTCACAAACCTCCGCAAGGTATTCTTGCAACAAAGAGCCTGAATCACAATGTTCGTGGAAGGTATCTTGCTTCAAACCGTCCACACACGAATCCAGAAATTGTTGTCAAAGTTCCTTCAGGTAATAAAAAGTTTTGCACTTACTTGTTGCTGGCAAGAGATACTGATCAGTCTAACCTTGTCTTCTTTCTCTTTTGCAGGTTGTTTGTAGGAGAGAGGCTGAGGCAAGGAGGAACCGGAAACCAGAAGAAGGAAGAGCCAGCAGCTGCGCCCATTGAAGCCAATGAAAGTCTGTAGAGAGCAGGAGTGCCAGCGCCGAGGGATCTGTACTCAGGTAAGCGGGAGGTAGACGAGCACAAGCACTGGGTGAGGCTCGGGGGCTGCCTTTTATAGACAGGGCTGGGTGTGGTTCGAAGAGCTGGGTGTGGTTTGAAGGGCTGGGTGTGGTCCTCACATGCTGCACATGTTCTTGAAAGGTGAGCAGAGCTGGGTGTGGTTTGAAGGGCTGGGTGTGGTCCTCACATGCTGCACATGTTCTTGAAAGGTGTGCAGAGTTTCAGTTATTATGCAAATGAGTTGAATTAACACATGGCCTAGGGAGGAGTGTTTTAAAGAAGCCTTGGTAAAAGCAAGGCCCAATGTGTAAACAAAACAGCACATTAAACAACATACACAGAAGCCTAAGGGGGGGGAAGGTGAGATAACAAGAAAGGGTTTGAATAGTAAGTTTAAAAGGGAGCTATTACAGAACCCACTAGTGCAGTGAGAGGGGACATGCTCTTTGCTGTGCACAAACCCTAACACCTGGTGACTAGATCAATTGATGTACCTACTATCTCTGCCTCAAAACCACGTTATTCGGGAAACCCAAACAAGTTAAAAGAAGTTCTCGATTCCTTAACAGTATATTTTGCTTTTCGACCCTCTCAGTTTACCCAGGAGAAGAACAAGGTTGGTTATTTGATAAGCTCCCTGTCTGGTCCAGCCCTAGCCTGGGCAACCCCCTTGGTAGCCACCAATGACTCCTTATTATCTAACTATTCAGATTTTCTTCAAGCCTTTAAACAAATGTTCGAATGACCTGGACTGGAAGCTGCTGCTGAAGAGGTGTTATGTGAGATACAACAAGGGAATCAGGATGTCCTGACTTACATAACTTGTTTCAAACAACTAGCAGCTGAAACCACGTGTGTTGAACCTACTTTGGTGACACACTTTCGTTGAGGGTTACGATACAAAATAAAAGATGAACTGGTACATTCCATCCAGGCATCATCATTGAAGGAACTAATGGATGTGGCACTTAATATCGAGTTTTGTTTACAAGAGCATAGATTGGGGAAATTAAGGTCCAGGTTTCCGTCCCAGCCTGTGTATATGTGCCCCTCTGCACGTCGTCCTGAAGAGGATCGATAAAAAAATACAGTTTCTACAGATGAAGAACCTATGCAAATAGATGTTGCTCGTGGACCGTTATCTGAAGCAGAGCGAGAAAACAGATGACACAAAGGCTTGTGTCTATATTGTGGCAGTCCGGGGCATTTAATTTGATTGTGTCCAGTCCGTCCCATTAGACCTTTGGGAAACGCCAACTCCTATCCCCTGTGAGAAGGAAGGGGACGGAAAGCATTGGGATACCTTCTATCTGCTCCTCCAGAGAAAGTACCACAGCTCTCTTTAAATTCTCAGTGATTCTATCTGCAGTGTCCTAAGCAGGAAGAACAAATATTTGCATTATTGGATTGTGGAGCCAGTGGAATGTTCGTAGATGAGAACTGGGCTAAGGAAAAAGGAATACCCCGTGCTCCTAAAGAGGTTCCAGAGCATGTTCAAACAGTTGATGGCTCTCCCTTAACTTCCGGCCCAGTGGTGGATACCACTCCAAGTCTTTGCCTGCAATTCGGAAAACATAAGGAAGATGTTGCCTTTGACTTGATATCTTCCCCTAACCATACAATGATTCTGGGTATGCCTTGGCTAACACAACACAATCCATATTTCAACTGGGAAACAAGGACCATATCACTTTCATCCCACTTTTGTCAAGTACATTGCTATCCAACAGATTCTTATTGGTCTCAAAGAGGGTACATTTTTTCTTCCACTGATGCAAGCAGTACTATCATCTGATTCAAGGGGTACCCAGATGTTACCAGGATTACTCCGACGTGTTCAAGAAACCTCAAAGACCTATTTTGCCTCCTCATCGGGAGTATGACTGCACTACTGCTGTGATACCTGGGGAGGTGGTTCCATTTGGAAGAATGTATTCCATATCAGAGAAAGAAAGGAAGGCTCTTAAGGAATACTTAGAAGAAAACAGGCAAAGTGGCTTGATTGTTCCCTCTAAATCACCTGCTGGGGCTCCTCTTTTCCTGGTACCAAAGAAGACTAAAGATCTACGTCCCTTTATTGACTTTCAAGGGTTAAATAAGATTACCATCAAGGATAGGTATCCCCTACCTCTCATTAAGGATGTTTTGGAAGCAGTCCAAGGGGCCACGATTTTTACCAAGTTAGATTTGTGGGGTGCCTATCATCAGTTACGAATCAAGGAAGGAGATGAATGGAAGACTACTTTCCGTACCCCGGTAGGTAATCTTTAATATCGCGTCATGCCTTTTGGTCTGACTAATGCACCTTCCATATTCCAAAGATTTATGGATTCAATTTTTCTCAGATCTTTTGAATCAAAGTGTTATAGTCTATCTGGATGGCATTCCGATATATTCTCATTGTCCCGAATATCATGTGCGTCACGTTCTGGAAAGACTCTGACAGAACAATCTATATTGTAAGCCCGAGAAGTGCGAGTTCAAGAAGACTAAGGTATATTATCTTGGTTTCTGTATCAATCAAGTTGGCATTTCTATGGATCCAGAAAAAGTACAAGCCATACTAGATTGGCCATCTCCGACTTCTGTCAAGAAGACACAGTGCTTTTTTAGGGTTATTCAATTTCTATAGACAATTTATAAAGGACAAAAAAGGTCAGATAACCTAGACCATCAAGAAAGAAAACCTAAAGAAAGGTTTTACTTGAACAGAAGAAGCTAAAAGAGCTTTTCAGAATCTAAAACACGCCTTTACAGAATCTCCGATACTACGTCATCCTGACACTATGAAGAAATTTACAGTGGTCACTGATGAATCAGATAGAGCCACTGGAGCTGTGCTATTGCAAAAACAAGATGATGACGACCTAGAACACCCTGGTGGTCATTACAACCCAGGTGGTCGGTGTTAAAGCGGCTTCGAAGGGAAAACGCTCACCTCTACACACCCCACGAGGAACCAGGACACCATGGAACCAGAGCTCCAAATTCTGCCAGCCTTTATCTTCTTGCTCCTCTACCAGGAGCACGAACGCCAGCGGCGAAGACAACGGTGAGTACTGCACCTACGACACAGGGGAGGGAAAAAACAGTGACACACACACGCAACACGCAAAACCCCCACCCTCCCCCACTACAACACACACACAAGTACATGTTGATACATCACAGTTACACCCCCCACCCCCGCTGAAAGAATGCAAGGACAAAAGGAAATGAATCGAATAATTGTGATATATTCACATCAAAAATCAAAAATATATACAAATATATACATTTATACTATATACAATTATATACACCAAGAACACAAGTCCAAGGGATTCCACCATCATAGTCCGTGGATCACTGGGCCCAAAAGGCATGGGCGAGGCCCACACTCAATTCCCGATCAAAACGGAGAGAACACTGCAGGGGCATCAGATAGAAATAAAACAGGCACCCCAGGGGGAGGGGAAGGGGGGGCACCTCAGCCGGTTGAGTGCACGACACCAGATCCATGCCCATTGATGTATCCTGGGGAGTACAAGGCCACAGTCTCACAAGTCTCTACAGTGGGTGGTTTGCCCACTGTTCAATCCTCAGGAGTGCAATGCCACAGTCTCTCAAGTCTCTACAGTGGGTGGTTTGCCCACTGTTCAATCCTGGGGAGTGCAAAGCCACAGTCTCTCAAGTCTCTACAGTGGGTGGTTTGCCCACTGTTCAAACCTGGGGAGTGCAAAGCCACAGTCTCTCAAGTGGATAACAGTCACCACTGGTTCTGGAGGGGGCTTGTGCCCAGAGTGCTTCATCCTGCCAAGGACTGAGGTAGTGGATGTATCTCTCCACTGGTTCTGGAGGGGGCCTTGTGCCCAGAGTGCTTCATCCTGCCAAGGACTGAGGTAGTGGATGTATCTCTCCACTGGTTCTGGAGGGGGCCTTGTGCCCAGAGTGCTTCATCCTCCCTGTGGCAGACTCAGTAGCGTCCAAATCATTTGCGCTGACTGGCCTGCGGGGCTGCTGGCGGCGGTGTCCTGGGCAGCGGTGCTTGTGGTGGTGTCCTTGGCAGCGGTGCTTGTGGTGGCGGTGTCCTGGGCAGCGGTTCAGCTGCTGGCAGTCTTGTTCTGCCCTGCGGGGCTGCTGGCAGCGGTGTCCTGGGCAGCGGTTCAGCTGTTGGCGGTCCTGTCTGTGGCAGCGGGGCTGCTGCTGGCGGTCGCTTCCTGGGCAGCGGGGCTGCTGGTGGTCCTGTCTTTGGCACCGGGGCTGCTGCTGGCGGTCGCTTCCTGGGCAGCGGGGCTGGTGGCGGTGTTGTCCGCCGTGCTGATCTTCCCAGACTTGCTGGTTTTAATGTGCCCCTTTCTCCCCTTGGATGGTGCCGCAGCTGTCTCCACACTCCCAACTGTACCCCTGGTAGCGGCTTTGGTGGGTGGTTTCTTTCCCCTCTCCCGCCGGGCACAGTCCAACTTTTTATGCTTGACAGGTGGGGGACTGTCCGTTCTCTGGCTCCTTGCCACACTGCCTGCCCTGCCGCCTGGTGCACTCCATAATCCGGTGACTACTGGCACCACTAGTCCCGCCGATGTTGTGGCTGAGGTGCTAGGTTGGGACCTGGAGAGTCGGGCCCTAGGAGACTGACGGGGTGGGGGAGGTGATGGAAACAGTTCAAGGCTGGCCAGGAGAAGTTTCTTAGGAACACTGGGACGGGTAGCTGGAGGGGGTTTGGGAGTGGAGGAAGAAGTAGTGGTTGTAGGCGGTGTACATTTGGTGACTTTGGATGAAGGTGCATGGGCTAGAGGCTGTCGTGAAGTGGATGGCTGTTGGGTGGGTCTGTGGCTGCGTTTGTGTACCTTGGGAGGTGGTCTCACAGACACACTGGGAGAGGACACAGGGGATGTGTGAATGGTAGTGGGGGTGGTGAGTGCACGTGAGCGGGGTGTGGTGGTGGGTGTGCTGGTGATGGAGGTAGTGGCTGAGGAGACGAGACAAGGAGGGAGACGAGGAGGAGGGGGACGCAGTGGATGTTGGTGTGTCTGCATGTGTGTGATGCTTGAGTGAGTGCCTGTGGGATGTGTGATGCTTATGTTTGCCAGAGCTTCCCTTGTGTGTTGAGGTGTGTGCATGCCGGTCTGATGGTGTGCTTGGGATAGGCTGAGGTACAGGGGTGTGGGTCTGGGTGGAGGAAGTTGGAGGGGGGAGGCAAGAGACAGGGACAATGGCTGCCATCAGTGCTGAGGCCAGAGTCTGAAAAGCTCGCTGAAGGGCTGCCTGACCAGAGTGAATGCCCTCCAGGAATGCATTGGTTTGTTGCAACTGCCTCTCTACACCCTGGATGGCATTCAAAATGGTAGACTGCCCAACAGTGAGGGACCTGAGGAGGTCAATGGCCTCCTCAATGAGGGCAGCAGGGGTGACGGGGCAGGGGCTGAGGTGCCTGGGGCGAAGGCAATGCCCACCCTCCTGGGTGAGCGGGCACGGGGCAAAGGCTGAAGGCCTGCTGGGAGGGCAGTGGCGGCTGTACCTGTAGATGCGGGGGGCACAGATGGGGCCGCCACCGCAAGGGAGCTCCCATAAGAGGAGGAGTCTGTCTCGCTGGTGTCAGCTCCCGTCCCCGCCGTGGAGCTCCCTTCGCCCTCTGTCCCACTGGTGAATTCGGAGTCCATAGTCCAGGGCCATGTGGAATGCAGCTCCCTCCTGCTCCGGTGCCACTGCTCTTCCGCCTGATGATGCTAATGCACACAAGTACAGGGAGACCTGAAAAAGGTGGCGGGGGGAGACAGAAGAAAAACATGTTCAGTGCATTCAGCCCCCTGCACTATGCTGTGCACTTGGGCTCCACTATTCCATCCCTGGGACATTGCTTACAAGGCTATGGCCGATTTCTTCACACATGGATGTTACAGGAGCCTGACTAGGTGTAGTTGGCACTGTACAGAGTTGGGGTGAGGTGCCACAGGGCCTGCCTGAAAAAGGGAACTTAACTAGCAAACTCGTCCTGGCCTAGGGGAACCCACAGCCCATCCGCCCACCCAGACACCTAAAATGCACACTGAATCAGCAGAATGAGAGTGTACTCACCCCCTTGGGTCTGCTGTGATGTCCTCAAGCGCCAGTCCAAGTCCGGATACACCTCCGCCAGGAGCCTGAACATCAGGGGGGTCATGGTGCGACGGGCACCCCCCACGTTGGGAGGCCATCCCCAGCTGGGCCTCCGCCGTCTTCTTGCTCCAGCGGCAAATGTCCTCCCATCTTTTATGGCAGTGGGTGCTCCGTCTGTGGTAGACCCCCAGGCTCCGGACTTCCTTGGCGATGGCACGCCAGATGTCCTTCTTCTGGTGGGCGCTGACCTAGAGGAATTGTACAGGAGAAAAGAGAAGTAATTACCAACTGCACCGTCACAGTCATTGGCCCGCATCCCTACCCTTGCCATGACGCACATGCGCTCACTGTCGTTTCATGCACGCCTCATTCTCACTCCCCCCTATCTTTCATCCACCCCACTCCACACAGGCATTGCCCCTACAGCATGCTCATAGTGTACTTACCTGTTTATCTGGAGGACCTTAGAGTAGCGTGTTCTGGGGAGGACCCCATCCACTAATTTTTCCAACTCCTCTGTGCTGAAGGCAGTGGCCCTTTCCCCAGACACACGAGCCATTGTCTCTTCCAGACTGAGGTCACAGCAGCACTTGCAGTGTAGGTCCTCTCCTGTCGAAGATCAGGTATCGAGTAATTGAACAGATAGAAAATGGCGGTCACTTCTGCGGTGGTGCGTACCGTCACCGCCGGCGTACATCGTCATTGGCTCCTGGACCCATAGGGCCCAATGTTAACCAATGCAGAATTGCGCCGCGGTCTTCAACCGCCTTCCGCGACGGTGTAGAACGCCAGCGCAGTTACCTCATATCCCTCGTCCAACTTTACAGGTCAGTCATCCGCCATTTCAGGGGCCCAGAGGGCATTATTTTTGACTGTGTCACACATACCTAGGCCTTGCCTAACCACTCATGCAGTCAAATTTCGATTTATGAATATTTTCAGAGTAAGCTGTGTTTACGTACCTCAGAGTTGGTTGACTCTCTGCTCGCTGTTCTTCTCCATAGGCACCGTCCGCTGGGGTATGTGAGGAGATGGCGGCATCCTCCGTTGTACCGACCGTTGGTGGACCTATCGACAATGGAGGAAAGACATGTGATCATCACCTACAGGCTTGGTCGTGCCACAATCCAGGAACTGTGTGCCCAATTGGAGCCAGACCTGAAGTCAGCTATCCGCCATCCCACAGGAATCCCCCCTCAAGTGCAGGTGCTGTCAGTACTCCATTTCCTTGCAAGTGGGTCATTTCAAACAACAGTGGCTATAGCATCAGGGATGTCCCAGCCTATGTTTTCGAACGTGTTGTCAAGAGTGTTGTCTGCCCTGCTGAAACACATGCAGAGCTACATCGTTTTACCTCAGGTGGAGGATTTATCTACAGTGAAAGGTGACTTCTATGCCCTGGGACATATCCCAAACATCATAGGTGCCATTGATGGGACACATGTGGCCTTGGTACCCCCCGCAGGAGTGAACAGGTGTACAGAAACCGGAAGAGTTACCATTCGATGAATGTGCAGATGGTGTGTTTGGCAGACCAGTACATCTCCCATGTTAATGCCAAATTCCCTGGCTCAGTGCATGACGCTTACATCCTGCGGAATAGCAGCATCACTTATGTGATGGGGCAACTCCAGAGGCACCGGGTGTGGCTATTAGGTGAGCACCTGGACCAAAATCAGTGGGAATAGTTGTCTTGGTCTGTGGATGTCCCTATGAGTCAGTGTGTGTCTAACAGTTGTCCCTCGCCATTTGCAGGTGATTCTGGTTACCCCAACCTGTCATGGCTACTGACCCCAGTGAGGAATCCCAGGACAAGGGCAGAGGAACGCTACAATGAGGCCCATGGGTGAACTAGGAGGATTATAGAGCGGACCTTCGGCCTCCTGAAGGCCAGGTTCCGATGCCTCCATATGACAGGTGGTTCCCTATTCTACTCACCAAAGAAGGTGTGCCAGATCATCGTGGCCTGCTGTATGCTTCACAACTTGGCTTTGCGATGGCAGGTGCTTTTTCTACAGGAGGATGGTCCAGATGCAGCTGTGGACCCTGTGGACAGTGAAGACGAGGAAGCAGAAGAAGAGGACATCGACAACAGGAACACGATGATCCTGCAATACTTCCAGTGAGACACAGGTAGGAAGACAACACTGCCTGCTGCATCTGATTTTAATCCACTGCCTCTCATCTGTCTGCCATTTTCACCCAGTGTATGGTCACTGAGTTGTCACTTTCCCTTACGATTTCACAGATGTGGGTCCCACAGTGTGACATCTGCTTTGTTTCCTCATGGACTAGAGCTGTGTGACATAGCTATGTTGACATTACATTTGAAAGAGCATTTTGCCACTGTAATTGCTAATACACTATTTCAAAATCACAGACAGACTCCTGATTGTTTTGTGTTTTAAGGGTGTTTATTTAAGTGCTCAATGTTGGAGGGGGTTGCAAAATGGTGAGGGGTGATGGTGGAGGAATGTCCATGGCAGAGTCCAGTCTATTAGTCTCACAGGTGCATTGTCCAAAGGGGCACATGAAGTGGAGCTGGGGCAGTTTAAGGATGGGCAGGGTGACAAGGTGGGACAAAAGGATGACAATCAGGGTGGTCTCATTTCTTGGCGGGGGTCTTGGCATCGTTCTCTGTCTTTGTCCTGGATCTCAGGGACCGTTTGCGGGGTGGTTCTCCCTCTGCAGGGGGTGGGGTGGTGGTGTGGTGGTCCTGTGGCGGTGCCTCCTGTCCACTAGCGCCGGTGGAGGTGGTGGGCAGTTCATCGTCCAGGCTAGTGTCAGGGGCTCCTTGTTTTGCCACAGTGTCCCTCCTGATGTTGAGGAGTTCCGTCAGCACCCCTACAATGGTGTCCAGGGTGGAATTGATGGATCTGAGTTCCTCCATGAAGCCCAAATACTGTTCCTCCTGCAGCCGCTGGGTCTCCTGTCAAACAGCTTTCACTTGCAGAAAGTGAAGTTTATCTGTTTTCCTTCACGCAACTTCTAAAACTTGGCTCCTGCATGCAGGGAGCTGCTATATTAAGCAGCTCCCTGCTTGTTGGAGCAATGCCCGCTCCTGCAGGATGCCAGTTAGGACCGTGGGGTCCTTAAGGCTCTCCTCGAGGTCCTGTCACTCTCTCACTTTTCCATCTCATAATGGGATGGAAGAGAGAGCGAGAGAGATTGTTATTGCAATGGTTACTCCATGAAATTACTTCAAAGCGTTAAACTAGTAAGATGTTTTGTACGAACGTTATAGTAATGTTTTGATGGATATCAGACCATGGTCACTTCTGGCCTAATGGCAAATCTCTTGAACTGTCACTCAGGAGG